>NW_027142359.1:3071410-4271410 GCF_026170545.1 Melanerpes formicivorus | reverse complement strand
ATCAAACATTGTGGATCCCGGGCACTGACAATGGTAAACACGCCCACAGTTAAATGAACGAGTGCACCAGCAACACCAGCTGCACCTGCCCAAGTGGCCTTGTTTGACCTGGCCCTGCACTTTCAGGTTTTAGTGGGCTACTTAATTGGAGTTTGAATACAAACAACAAAAATAGAAGGCTGGCAAACATCTGGACGCAGTTCGCAGTCATGCCGGGTTTTAATCCAAGAGTTGCTATCCCTTTTATGCTGGAAAACAATCTGCAATAGTTATGTGAGGCAACATGAAAAAAAATAGTGCTGGATTGACAGCTGGACTTGATGATTTTAGAGGTCTTTACCAACCTTAATGATTCTTTGACTGCTCTTGTGAGACCCCACCTTGAATACTGCATCTGGTTCTGGTGTCCACATCATAAGAAGGGCACAGAGATGTTGGAGTGAGCCCAGAATAGGGCCACAAAGATGATCCAAAGGCTGGAGCACTCCCGCTAGGAGGATAGGCTGAGGAAGCTGGGGTTGTTCAGCCTAGACAAGACTCCAGGAGGACCTTAGAGCTACCTTCCAACAGCTGAAGGGATCCTACAGGAAGGCTGCAGAGGAACTTTCCGTAACAGTGCCTAGTGATAGGACAAAGTGGAATGGTTTGAAGCTGAGGGAGATTGAGGTTAGACTGGATCTTAGGAAGAAGTTCTTCCGTAGGAGGTAGTAAGACTCTGGAATAGGCTGCCCAGGGAAGCTGTGGCTGCCTTCTCCCTGGAGGTGTCCAAGGCCAGGCTGGATGGCGCCTTGAACAGCTGAGTCTCGTTGAGAGGTGTCCCTGCCCATGGTGGGGAGGTTGGAGTAGGTGATCTCTGAGGTCCCTTCCAACCTGAGCCATTCTATGATTCTATGAAATGCAGGATGAGCAATCAGGACACCTTGTTAATGTGAGGTACATCTCCATGACACTGCTAGTGTTCTGTGATGACAGAGATAGTTCTTTGAAGGCTCTAGTACTGATGTACAAAACCTGCCCACCTGCATCCCTCCTTGCTGCACCCTTCCAACAGGGTCAGCCTGTGCTCACTGCCAGATCTATGCAGCAGCAATTCCAACTGCTCAAATACAGGGCTACTGAAAACAGTCCAACTCCTCAGCATCAGGAAAATGGATTTCTGCTTCAGAAGTAAGAATGGACCACTTCTACCCAAAACACACTTACTTCAATCCCTGCTATAGAGGGCCTTGAGCCAGTGACTCTCCTGCCAGAAATCCTGCTGAAGGAAAGAGGAGTTTCACACTCATTGGGAACATCAGGAGATGGTACAGAGGACAAGAGCTTGATCATTTGTGATTATTTTTGGTTTAGACAGCTCCATCCCCTGCTTTGTTTCATTGTTCCAGCCTGCTGTTTTCTTTCTGGTGCATTGTCTGAGATGAAATTTATGGTCAGACTGATTCTAGTGGACACCTGGCAGCACTAGAGAACAAATCCTGCCACTGAGACACCAGAGAAATAATTAAAATGATGGCGGAAAATTAACTGAGCCCTGATGGTGTCCACAGAATCACAGAATTGTTTACATTGGAAAAGACTTTCAGGATAATGGAGTCCAACCATTAACCCAGCACAGCCAACTCCACTACTAAACCATCTCAGTGAGCACCACATCTACGCATCTTCTGGGTCCCAAGAAGCAAGACCAGATTAGACAGTGGACTCCTGTTTCAGATACCACATTGGGACCACTTCCTGTTGCTTTTGTCAGTTTTAGTTGCATCTTTCTAACAGGATTTTGAAGTGGAGGAGGCCTCAAGTCCTACAGGACTGCTAGAAGCCTCAAGAGAATCAAGTTCAGTAGGTGAGAAAGGTCAGTAACACAAACTCATTCTCTTCCAGTTTTGCACTCAAGACT
This sequence comes from Melanerpes formicivorus, assembly GCF_026170545.1. Taxonomy (NCBI): domain Eukaryota; kingdom Metazoa; phylum Chordata; class Aves; order Piciformes; family Picidae; genus Melanerpes; species Melanerpes formicivorus. The sequence goes on along the minus strand of NW_027142359.1, from coordinate 4,269,513 downwards.
AACAAAACCATGCCTGCTTTTGAAGGTACTGGTTCAGATCCAGTCACCTTGGTACTGCCTTTATTGAAGGTAGCCCAAACCAAGGACTTCCATCCCATGATAGATTCTGACACTGACATTTGCTTTTCTGCTAATCAGCCAGAACAACAAAATCTCAACCCTTTTGCAGAATGGAAATTCTGAGTTGCTTTTTTGTTTTAGCTGCAAGGACCAAAATTAGTTCATTAAGAATTTCTATCTGATAATGTCAAACCATTCATATCTATAATTAATCTTTAATATAACACTAATATTTAGAAGCTAAAAGAGCTAGACTCTGAGAGAAGCAGTCAAAATGAAAGTTGCTGTTTCGGTCTCAAGTAGCATTAAATGCTTCTGTTGAAAACTTCATCAAGATGAACTTCCCCCCAAATTCTAATTCTGCTAAAGCAGCATTTTCCAGCATGAATTTATTCTGTAAAAATGGGGGAGGGGGGGAACAACAAAAGGCAACCCACAACACAGATCACAAAGCCTTGCTGCCTGGCAGCCTTGACCTCTCTAAAAATAACCCAGGCAAGTCAAGTCCACCCACCTTCCCTCTCCAACACCATTTATTACAAACCTCAGGGCAGGCTGCAGTTTTGCTTTGAGCTGTGGGTCCTGGAGTCAGGCTGGTTACAGGAACACCCCATGGCTGGCCTACACTCAAAAGGATTTTCTCAGAAAGCATTTGCTCAGACAGAAATGCCACGAGAACTGTCCTGACAAACTGCTCCAGGGAATGGCACACAGCAGAATGAGCTCTTCCTCCAAACACATTGGTTGGAAGGTTGAAGCCCATTCACAGAATTACAGAATGTTAAAGGTTGGAAGGTGCCTCCAGAGATCTCCCAGTCCAACCCCCTTGCCGGAGCAGGAGCACCCAGGGCAGGTCACACAGAAATGAATCCAGGTGGGTTTTGAAAGTCTCCAGAGAAGGAGACTCCACAACCTCTGTGGGCAGCCCATTCCAGGGCTCTATCACCCTCACCATAAAGAGGCTGGCACCTTCATCTTGACATCTACCCCTCAGCTATGTATAGACGTTGGTAAGATCCCCTCTCAGCCTTCTCTTCTCCAGACGAAACAGTCCCAGGTCTCTCAGCCTTTCTTTAAAGAAGACATGTTCAAGTCCCACGATCATGCTCCTAGGTCTCCATTGCACTCTCTCCAGCAGGTCTCTGTCTCTCTTGAACTGGGGAGCCCAAAACTGGACACAGTATTCCAGGTGTGGTCTCACCAGGGCAAAGTAGAGGGGCCCTCTTGGACACAAGGACACATTGCTGTCCCATCCCAACAGCTGTTACTGAGTGGCAGGACTTGGTCACTCTCTTGATGGATGTGGCGGTGCCAATAGAGGATTCTAGCATACGTCATAGCAATCCCTGAAGTCAGCAAGTGTCTCTCTTGCTTTCAGGGCTGAATTTTAAACCTAGAGAGTAACATTTTGGGACCTGACCTGCAAGTTATTCATTTGAGGGGTTGAGAGAATGGACTGGTTTAATTAAGATTCTGAAGGAAACCAAATGATAAAGGAGCACCATTTCCAGAAACTGACTTAAATACTCCTTTGGAAATCATTCATTATGGATTTAAGTTTGACTTTTCATTTATTGAACATTTCTTTCCATTCTACACAAAAGCCATGCTTGGATATTCCTCCACATGTGAGGAACTGAACTTCACCTCATCATTTTGTGTGAAATCTTCACTTTGCACCCACTTTTCATGGGTGTGATTTGTTTTACTAAGAGGGAAAGCAAGGAAAAACCAGGACATTTATATTCCACACCACGGGAAGCTGTAGCAGGACTGGAAAGACAAGATGACCGAACCATGTTTCTCAGCTACAAGAAGGAGGTCTAGGGAGGAGAGAAATCAGGTAACCACTCTGTTGGAAGGAAAGGGGTTTCCGGGTCACCAAAAATTCCAGGTTTATTCCCAGTTTTCTCCCGTCTCCTTTTCCACTGCAAAGACCAAAACCTGCCCTGTCAGATGCCAACCAAGCTGTTACTTGTTTTGTTTTGCAGGTTGCTAAGACACGGGGCTGTTTTTGCTTACTTGCCTCCCTTGGGCTATTTCACAACACTTTGTAATATACACTGCTCTTTTCTCTTGTACATCTGGTTTTGATTTTAGGTTTCAGAACCCCCTCTGAAAACTGAGATATTAGTTTTTCATATCTATCATCTAGACAAAGTGCATCATCCTGTCAGACTGAGTGCACCGGTGAGACACATTTAACCTTCTCAAATAACTCTCGAGTTACCCTCCAAAAAGCTCTTTCCATTTGTTGTTGAGTTCAGAGGGTGGAAGCAGCTCAAGTATTTTGTCTGATTTGCTGCGTGAAATTAGCTGCAACCACCATTAAATTTTAGGTATGAAATAAAACTACCCCTTGCTTCCACACGCTGCACTGGAGAGGAAACCCTCATGCCTCACAAATGCTACTAAGGAGCAAGCCATGCGGTGAATTAATTGATCATCACCCCAGCAGATGCCTGACAACTCCCAAAGCTTCTAGTCTTTCATTTTCATTGGAAGCAACTACTCACAGAACAGCAGCTAGCTAGCATGGAGAGGGGTTCTCTTGTGTCATTGAAAAACGGGGCTGCTCCGTGGCAGAATAACCCAGCTTGTACTCTGGGGCAGCTGCAAACACATCCTTCAGTGCCAGCACTGCAGCTGCCCATGCTGACGTACCAGTGCCTCCAGCTCCAGGTAGGGCAGACCCATTGTCATGGTCCAAGTGGCTCATTATGAGCTTTTCCACAACACTGTACAAACAAGCATGAGGACAACACATATTCCTGTTCTGCTGAGATCCCTAACCCAAATGAGCCTTACCTCTCCCAAAGCTGTTCTCCACACCCTGCAAGCAAAGCTCTGACAGGAGGTGGGCAGAGCTAACAGTGTTTCTTTAGCCTTTACCCATCTGGTCCCAGTGTCATTTCAAGTTGCTATTAAAATATATATCACTAGGTTAAGGTCACTCAGAAAACCTATGCCAAGCACTATATACAATTCACACCCTGCAGAGAAAAGAGACTGCCTCTGCTTTCTCCTGGTGCTTTGGTCACAACACCACCCAAGTTTTGTCTCCATGCCCTTTTTAAGCCACTCTGGTGACTATCCTCTACCACTAAAGACTATGTCTTATTTAATTTTTTGAAGGGATAAAATCTGTTCTAATCAAATAATTCTAATCAAATTAAGCCAAGCTGGACCTTGGCCTTTCAACTTGGGAAACCATACAAGCTTTGTACATTATTTCTTGTCTCTATCCAGGTCTAAACAAAGAGGCAGCATCCTGAAACAATGCTTATAAAGCCCTGGTCCCTCTCTAGGTCTTCAAACACATCCCTATTGGTATCCCTTCTCACTTGGTTGCTAGCTTCCACTCATGCTTTCTCAAGAGCTCCTTCACGGTCCTCTTCCCCCACTTCTCTTGCGAAAACACCACAGGGAATCTTCCTTTCTCAGCAGGACACGGAGTCCAGCAAGTTTCACAGCTCCAGGGCAATTCACTCTTGGCACTGCAGGTTCTGGCACATGGTCCTGCCCCTAGCACCAGTGCCAGGGAAATCCTGAAGCACAGCAGATTTAAATGACACAAGTCTTGATGAGCATCACCAAAACCTTCATTTAGAATAAAAACACCAGCCAGGAAAGCAAGGTCTGGCACCTGTGCTTGGTCCTAGATGAGCTGGAACTACCAGGGCAGAACTCACAGATGGGAAGGATAAGGTCTTCCAGAGGTCATCCACCTCCTTCTCCAACACCAGACTAAGTCTAAATCCACAAGCTTCACCTTACAATCCTTAAGTGAATACAACATTTTAGTTGTCACCCTTCTCCTGAGGGCTATCCCAGCAGTGTTAAACATTCACTCTGAGAAAGTACCCAATGCCACAAAGGCTCCTACCATCAAAAATGAAATTTGGGGACCCACAGATTTTTGCCTCATGGACAGACTGCCATTTCCTAAACAGAAGACTATAGGAGGATGCCAGAAGACCACTCCACCATGGCTATAGGTTTGTAAGATGGCACAAACTCCAAATCTTGAAAATTTCAGAGATCTGATGAGTTCCAGTCATGGTGCCAATGGCTGCACCTCAAGCTAAAGTTGCAGTGCTGCTCAGCTTCCTTCCGGACAGGGCACTGGAAACAGCTCAGCAGACAAAGGGAGATGCTGAAGGACAGCTGGGCTGTGGAACATGGGATCTTCCTTACCCCAACTTCTCCCAAACTTAAGAGAAGTCAGCAGAGCATGGAGCTCCTCCAAGGACAGATTGCAGCAAGCCCAGGGCCCAGCAGTGAGTCCTCCTCCTGTACAGGACTCCCAGGAGCTGGGTGCTGACTAATTGCTGCAGGGTCTCTGTGATCCTCAGGGGTTGTGGTCCTGTGGTGCAGCAGACTGACAGCATGTGGGACAAGAAGCCTGAGGAAAAGCCTCCATGCCAAAGCATACAGCTGGTCTCATCATTACCCCATCAGAGTTTTTTGGATGCTCTGGGGGCAAAAGAACTAAATAAAGGTATTAGCAGCGGTAAACCACATCTTTCCATCTCTCTACATCAAATTGAATCAAACCCAGCATGAGGAGCCCCCACATCCAGTTCTCTTTCCCACCCCTTTTCTTTTGGTGTGGTCAGGCTTTCCCCTCCACACAGCATCTGGCCAGTTCAGCCCTGGAACGATTCAGGCAGCTCCCTCCACCCAGCAAGAGTCCTGCCCAAAATGCTGTCCTCCTGCTGGCGTGAGCTCACCATGACCTTTCAGCAAAGCACAGCCCTTCATTCCTCCTCTTGTTTAGAGAAGCTCATGGAGCAGCTTGTGTGCTTCACACTTAACCAGTTCATATCTTTATCCACAAGATATTAACAGGATACAAACAGTGCTGGGTGCTGCAGAGGGTTCAGGCGAGTGGTTTGTCCTGATTGATGGAGGGTAGGTGAGGGGAGGGTTAAGAGTGTCATGGCACAGTGGGGGCACAAGAGAACTTAGTCTGGGAGCAGTCTGAGTAACCTAAGGAGAATCTGATACAGACCAAAGACACACAAGTACAGATGCATTTAATAGAAGCCTCTCTCTGCTCAAGATCTACAGCTGAGGCTCATGCAGCAAAATGTGCCGTTTGGAACATACTGTGCTCCAACCACGATGGCCATGGGAGGAACCAGAGCCAGCATTATGTGCTGGTGCTCTGGAGGACTGAATGTTCACCCAGCACACACGTTTGGGGAAGGGATGCTTCTGCACACGTTTGGGGATGTGGCACATCCCACTGTGAGCTTGGACCGCAGCTCGCTCTTCCATCTAAGAATTGCTCTCTTAAGAAATCCACTGTTGTGTAAAGAAGGGCACAGCCACACGTGCTGCTGCAGCAGCAGCTGAGCCAGGTTAAGAGGTTACCACCTCCAGCCTGCCCACAGCTGTTTATCCACTGCCCCCCATTAGGGGTTACCACCCTTTTCCATGAGCCGTATAACCACATGTGTGGACACTCCCAGCTCTGGCTCTGTCAGAATGATCCAGCCTAGCTTAAAGACTTTTTCATAGGTTCATTGTTTGGGATTTTTTTCTTTTGAGCAAGTTCATCTTGAGACTGACAGTTTCTTGACTCAGTTCAGCTGCAACTGGAATAGCATCTCCAACCATGCTCCAACAGACCTCTTGCAAAATTGCATTTGTCAGTCTCTGCACTCAGAGCCTGTTAAGAGCCATCTAAAGAGAATATATTCACTATTGATTCCTTAAACACTTTTTTCTTCATTATCTCATTGTTTCTTAGTTGTCACTGGAAATCTAAACACCTCACGGTAAACTGATCACTTCTGCTTGCAGGAATCCACATTCTCCATCACTTTCTTTAAGGAGATCTAAGATAATCAACACTCTGAAGAAACCATCTCAAAAAATCCCTCCAGTGCCTCCCTTTTCCAGTGAATTTACAGTTCCCCTTAGGTGCAGAACTGAAAGAATCCAGTAAGTCACTGGGGATGGTTAGCAGGGACTGCCGATGCATTTACACTATTAGTATTATCCCTTTATTTCATTTTCAGTTTTTGGCATAAGGGACTTAGAAGACTTGTCAAGCCAGGGCCTCACACAGCTGTGCCAGGAGGCAGAAAAGGTAGTTTGGGGAGACAAAGATATTTGCTTCACTGACCTCTGTGTTTGGCTCCTAACTAGGTTTGATTTGTATTCAGGGCCGTGCATGTACTCGGAGGGAAGACACATAACTCAGGCCAAGTGTATGAGATTGGAGTACAAAGAGAAGCTCTACTTAGGCTCTGACATTTAGCAAGCCAAGAGGTTTGAAAATGGAGCCAAGTCAATTGCCTGGCTTGGCTGTATGAACCAAAACACAAGCCTCGCCACTGGAATTGATTATAGACACATGAAAAGAAAATACATAAAATGATACATAAGGTTCTTGTAACCTCCAAGAGCTGATGCCAGAATATGCTCATTGGCTTGGTTCTCCCCTGGCTCAATACCACAACTGAGCGCAAAGCTCAGCCGAGGCCACGCTCAAGTTTTCATCAGATTAACTCTTTAGCTCAGGTCAAAGCATCCTTTTCACCTGCTCTAGGATCCAAGTTTTCCCTCAAGCTACCAGGGAAAGCAGCAGCTCACTGTATGGATGTAGGATTTGCAGCCCTTGAAGCTGGTGCAAAAGGTGTTAGAACTTCCCACAAGAGAAGAGTACATGGAATTAAATGAGATTAAGGAATCTACACAACAGAGTAGCCAGGAAACTGTTTATGCTACATGCAAAATACTTGATGAGCCAAGCTCACAGAAAGTGCATTTTTCCTCTGCTACAGGTCCCATTTATCTCTCAACACAAACTGGGCTCTTTGGCTCTGAATTTCTAGTTTAATTACACTTAATAATTTTTGTTAGCTTAACCCATACAGGTTACTACATTAAAACAACCAAACCCAGCAGGATGCAACATTTTTTGGAAGAACAGAAGTTAGTAATAATCTGCTTTCCAGTGCAAAGATTGGTGCCTTTCTGCAGTGCCTCGCTATTCTCCACAGAGACACTTTGTTTTTCCCCCTCAGTCTGAAGTAATTGATATGATTGTTTGATATGATTAACTACTGAAGCAACACATAAGGCTTTCAGGAAGGGCTCAAAGGCAGACAGTATTATTATTTTACTGCTGTAACAGGGAGACTCAACATTTCCCTGGAAAAGAGCAGAGCTAACAAGATGTTAAGGGTTTTTGCAGAAACCCTTGTGCCAGGTGCTATTGGAAGCTTTCTGAAACGATCACTAAAGAGATTCTCTGAATAAGGAATCAAATCTTTATCCAAAGACCTCAAAAACTGAGTTACCTCAACAAAATTGAGTGACCTCAAAAACTGAGCGACCTCAGCTAGGTTCACTCAAGGACAAGGACCTTTCCTCTCTGAAACACCAACCCCAAAGGCTTGAAGCAAACAAAATTTTCCTGGACAGCAGAAAGAAGCAAAGGTTAATGTTGCAGGAGCCAGTAATTAGTGGGCTACCTGTTGGACAGATTTCTAATCCCCAGTTTCTCAGCAGCGATCTTAGCCTTAGCATCTCTCTAGCAGGACTCATGCTGGTCATGAAGAATCTGCAAACCTTAACTCCCAGTTTGCTTTCCAGAGCAGAAAAGATAAATGTTCAGGTATCTGTATTTTCTTCTAAAAGACATGCTGCTCTTGTGCCAGCTTATACAGGTTAAATGGACTCATCTTTAGGATTAGACAGGGTAAAGATCCACTATAGTCTCACAGCTGGTGCTCTGTGTGTCTTCAGCCCAAGTTTGCTGTCTTTTCCCAGATCTTTCTGCTGGCCACATCATTCTTGAGCCACACATCAGTGGTATAGCAACCACCATGCACCACAGAATGCTCTCCCAAGAGCTCTGACTATGGTTTTGCTGAGGCTGACTTCTCATGCAAACTAATTACATAAATTTTTATCATTTCACAAAGAAAAGTCTGCTTGCACCATTCCACTCCCTCCCTCCCCCAATTAAATCTTTAACATTTGAACTAGAAAACTGTGTCACATGTGATGGGGGAAGGTATCACTTACAGTGGATGTATCTCCTAGGCCAGGTCCAGCTGGTGGAAAGCTACATAGATAATTCTGGGAATTCTGAAGCAGCTCTGGGATACGCCTCTCTGCCCACCAAAAACCATCTCAGTGACTAACAAACCCCACTGGGCCCATAAGCCATAGGGCTTCCATCCACCCAGGTATTTCATAGCTGAGTGCTTTATGCATTTCCACCCAAAATACCTCAGTGGAATTCATGACAAAACGGACCAAATAGCCCCACCAATCCTTGATGAAATGCAGGAGAACTGAGAGAAAACCAGTCATGGCAGAGACAGGCTACATCCAACACAGCATCCAGGCTGTTTCTCTTCCTTCAAACACCTGCTTACATTTCAAAAGCAAAGCCAACACATGGAGGACCTCCTCTTGATAGCTGTTACACCACACCCAGGTGGTACTCTGTGGTAGAGTAGCTGTGTGATGTTCTTGTTACAGCCCTCCCCCTCTCGGACTACTCTGAGCACAATTAATAAGCTAGAAGAAGCTCAGATTTCTCAGCATACTTTTCTCACCCTACAAAGTATGACAAAGCAGAAGTCACAAATGAAAGAAAACACATTCCCACCTCACCTCAATGGCCATGAAACAGGGCAAGCCACAGAAAGTGGCTTAATTCATGTCAGCAGTGAGCTGAGGAGATTTTTGAGGGCCGGGGGGCTGCAGGTACCCCTGCACATGCCTTATTTAATTGCAGCCACAGCCCATATCTTGCCAACAATGGAAGACTTGGTGGCTCATAAAGCTGGCTTTGAGAGCTACCTACAAAGTGTTACCATGCTGTGGTATGGGGAGCAGAGTGGCTCCCTGCTTCTCCATCCAAATCCTTGGCTCCTGCCCTTTGTGTTGTTACTGCCATGTTTTGAATGAATCACTGTTCCCAGGGAAGCACTGAGACTGATCTATTGCTACAGGCAAACTGGTCAGCCACCAGTGAAGTTGCAGCTCATTGGTACTGAGGGTTGCTTCCCCAGGTCTGCTCATGTGGGCAAGGAAATGGATCCCTTTTAATGTTTGATGGTTTCTGTCCAGATTGCAGCATCTTGCAGAAGACAACACTCACTTCAGCCAGCTTCTCTGGCTTCTCTAAGCTCATTGCACAACATTTATTGCTCCAAAACTCATTTACTAGCACCACTACAGCTAGTCCTGTATCAATTTCTCTTCAGGTCGCAGACACTCCTGTGAGAAAGCAGGAGTTCAATTCTGCATTCAAACTCTCCTAGTTAATTTGAGGTTTAGTCTTTTCTAATTCAAAGATGTTTCATTTGAAAGTGCTTTTGCCTTACAATAAACAGATAATAAACAGATTCTTGGTTCCTACAATAAAAAAAAGACTGTAAACTTCAGACTTTTCAAAGGGCACATGGGACTGTTTAATTTTCCTCTTTGGCTGTGGAATCTATACTCATTAAACGTGAAAAGCTGAGATCTGATTCCTATTGGTGCTTTGGAAATTTGCATTTCTACCTCCCAAAGAAAAGGCAAAATGGGCTGAGATGTGCTTTCACTTTCTGGTTTTAGACCTTTGGGGTTCCTGTTGCGACATGGCACCAAAATGTAAAGTTTGGCTTCCCTAGGGTGCTGACAAGGTGCATTTTCTTTCAGAAGCATTCTTTGCAAGAGTGTTACATTAGAGACATAAAATACTTTTACAGTTCCATAAACTACAAATTTTGGCTACTAAATGATAGAAAGGGCAGTAAAATGGACCAACTCTTTCCTTGCTATGAATCATCCTGAAGTGCCGATGATCCAACATGTCATTCCTCCCCTGTTTTGCTCTTCTTCTGCAGGAGCATAATATATATAAATAATCAAAGTAATCTAATTGAGCTACAGACGTAAATGGAGATTGGATTCATAACAGCTCACATGAGATAGCCAGTAACTTAACCTGATGGGATGGGAGAGGGCAAGAAGCAACAACAGTTTCCATCTCCTCATTTTTCTGCTGGAAATGGAAATATGACATAGTATAGGAGTCTGTAGAGATGCTAAGCTGCTGTACGTTCTGGTGGTGTACACTACAGTCACAAATATTCCAAATGTCTGAAAAATGGGATTTTATTTCAAGATAGGGAAGGGGTAGCAGAACCAGAACCCACATCTCAGGGATGAAGAGCTTTCCGGATCTCACAAATGCAAGCATAACCACACAGCATCTCCCCACTGCACCCAGGGCCCAGATGCAGCTGCCGGCCCTGCCCAAGCAGGGGCACACCCTCGCTCCCGCCGCCGTTTGCCAAGTTTGAAATGCCGAGCTGCCTGTTCCCAGCAAAGCAACATAAAGCCTTGCAGCCCATGTGTGCAAATCAACAGCACATGTCCAAGTTTTCTCTGCATGACCCCCACGACTTTCCTTCTCTTTGACTGCAGAGCTCAGAATACTCCATGCCTTAAAGGGTGTTTGGAAACTCTGCTCTCTCCTACTGCTTGGAAAAACCTTAAGTTATTGTTCCATTATAAGATGTGATTTCAAAACTTGTTTTCATTCCTAAACAGCACCCTAATGATCCAGCCAACACTCTCGATGCAAAGGCACTGAACACAAAATGGTTTTCAGAACATCTCAAGACTTCCTTGTAATATATGTTGCTGTTAAATATTGTTGCACACCCTCCGAGTCCCTGTTATCAGGGTTGCAATAAGTTTTGCTAGCCCCTACATTAAAAATAGAAAGGCATTATGTGTCAAGTGAATTATTTTTGTTGGATCAAACTAATCTATCTCATCCTTATTTGCAACCTGAATGCTAAACATTTCTTGAAGGAACTGAAAAATATGTAAATATGAACAATCACTTGAAATAAAAATATGCGGGGTGCGTTCCAAAAACATTGATGTGCAGTGAGTGACATTATCAAAGGATCTCTTTGCCTCGAGGTATCAAGATGAAATGAAATTGTTTCTGACGAGTTCTTGGAGAAGTTTTTAGTTCAAATGGAACCATATTTTCAAAGAAAAACATTTCAGAGAAAAATCTGTCTTTTGCCCATTTAGTGCTGGCTCTCCACACAAGTCATGAACAGAGGGGAGCTGTTTGCTGTGCCGTAGCTTTCATTCTGATTTTGCCTATTTTTAGTGCCCTGTGTCACAACTCAGGGGCAATTTGGGGATTTTGCTTTCTTTTGTTTTGTTTTGGTTTGTCTCAGTATGAATCATTTGTGCTGTACATTGATGTTGCTGCTGTTTGTAAACAGTGGATTATGAGCTGTTCCTAAACACTAGAACAGGTTTTACCAGAAGGGTACCCAGCTACTGCCTTTCCCTTAGTTCTTCTTTTGCCTGTTCTCTGTGCATTTAGCTACATGCTCAATTCTGCATATTCCTGTAAATGTAAGAGCAGAATAACTTTAGGAACCACAGCACTTTCAGCTGCTCCACCTCATTCTCACACCAGAGGTTTCTAAACTACTCCTTGCAGTCAGCTACTCCAGATATGCCTGAGCAGCAAACCACTGCTGCCTCCAAATCATGTTGTGTCCCCACACTGCTTTGCTGACCAGATTCTCAGGGTAGATTCTGAGGCTGTTCTTTGTGCAATGTGGGAGTACTGAAATCAGGAAAATTCAAACTAGGGTAGGATCAATAGGCACAGAAATGAAAAGCCAGGTTAATTTCACACAGAAACTCAAGAGTGTAACTGCTTTTTTTTTGGGTTGAGATGTCCAGCCTTCTCAGTGGCTAGTTTTGGTAGTCTTCATGGGTCATAGGGATCAAGGCTGTGTAATTTATTGTGTGATACTGCCCTAGCAGAGGAGTTGGTGTAGATGTCAGAGGTCTTTTCCAATCCCCACCATTCTGTGATTTTGTGAGGCACCCCAGGCACATAAAGCATCTGGCTGGATTTAAATACTGTAGATGGATTTCAGCTTCTAGACTTCTTAAGCTCTCCTTTAAATATTCCCCCTCTCCTCCGAGACTAAATGCTGGCAAAAAGATACGGAGAAGAGGCTTTGTAATACTTTATACAGGACTCCAGCAGCTCTACTGCACCTTCAGCCTCCCTTGTGCTCTCTCAGCATTTCTGCTTCCATGCTAAAAACTGGAAGTGAAAAGCCATCTTGTTAGAATAACCCAGAATCAAGAAGCAGTTTGGAGCCAGGTTGCAAAACCAGGAAAAAAATTAGAGGGAAGTAGGTGACCAAAAAGGAGGAAGAAGATGGTTTCTAAATAATGCTTGTGTTTGCCTAACTGGGTAGAAGAGTCACCAATTAACCAACCTAATAAAAGGAATTCTGCACTTTAACCCTATTTCTTATGGCAGTGCATGGAAACATCTCCTGTTCCAGTCATTTGTACCCCTCACTTTTTCTCTTCCCAAAGGGATCCATACCCATCTCCCAAGACCACTGTGAAATTCAGCTGCTAATATTTTGTCACATAAAGGAGAGAGCTGAAGAAATGTGAGATTATTTCCTAACAGTTTCTCAACAACCAGGTTTTTGATCTTCATAACAGTATCCAGAAATGAGACAGATATTTCTGCTCAGCTGAACCCAGCTGGCTGTGTGGAAAACATTTCTTAATCTGCCAAAAATCTTTTTTTTCCTTTTCTCTTTTTTTTCCCCCTGATGTCTGTTAATTTAGTTAAAACAAATCAATTAAATGTCCTAATTACAACTGAAATATATAATTATATTGTGCACTCAGTTCAGTGCATACTAATGAAGCAATCACCACCTTCCTATTAGTCACTCTTGAAAACTAAACCCAAGTGAGAGCTGAAAAATGGTTTCTGTATCTTCAAACAAAGCACTTGATCCATTCTTCTCTTGTTTCTAAACTTGAGCAAAACAGGAAGATAAAGATACTGAATTGGTTTATTTCTTTTTCTTGTAGTAAAAAATAAAGAGCAATGATAATCTACAAAGATGATTCCGCTCACTTCTAAATTAGACTATTTTGAACATATGTATTAATCTTTTGCCCCAGACTTTTAGTAAATTAGCATGAACTCTAAATGTCAGTACATGGCTCTTCCAAAGTGAATTTGCTTTAATGTCCACCTCCAAGTAGACTCCTAAACAGGCAGGGTAACCATAGTCTGCTGCTGTGTATTAACAGCTATGGGAGTGAGAGCACTCAAGCTACTGCTCCTCATACTTGCTGCCATTCTGTAGGTAAATCTCAGCTATATATACATAACCCACATGGAATCTACAGATCTGCCCTGCTGCAGGAAGAACAGTTCAAAACAAGGGTTGCATTATTTACTGCAGAAAATGGGTGATGAAACATTTAATCAAAGGATTCTCATCTTAATACCACGTCAGCTCTGTCTGCTTCGTCTCCTGGTGACAACTGAAGCCCAACATGCCAATGCCATGAGAAGTGGTGGGTGCACACAGATGTGGTCTGCAGCCTCCTCCGCTCCACCCAGGCAGTGGATGGTGATGGGGCAGAGTCCTGTCCACCTGTGTCATACAGCTACAGACCAGCACTCCTTGTCCTGCCACTCCTAATGCCAGCAGCAGCTGGGGCACAGAGATGGGGGCCCTGCAAAAATCTTTTCTTCCCTTCCTCAAGCTGTTGCTGCCATGGTTAGTGTCATGCCTGGTAGTTCAGGCTGGACAGGCAATGACAGCAGGGAGGACAGGATCACAGAATCACAGAATATTAGGGGTTGGAAGGGACATTCAGAAATCATCAAGTCCAACCCCCCTTCCAAAGCAGGATCACCCATGACAGGTCACACAGGAATGCATCCAGGTGGGTTTTGAATGTCTCCAGAGAAGGAGACTTCACAACCTCTTTGGGCAGCCTGTTCCAGGGCTCTGGCACCCTCACAGGGAAAAAGTTTTCCTTTCTATTCCCATGGAACCTCCTCTGCTCCAGCTTGCACCCATCGCCCCTTGTTCTCTCGCTGGACATCAGTGAGTGGAGTCTGGCTCTGTCCTCCCAACACTGCCTTTCCCATCTTTATAAACATGAATGAGGTCACCCCTCAGGCTCCGCCAAGCTAAAGAGATCCAGCTTCCTTAGCCTTCACCAGCAATGAGGAGCTAGGTGGGGATGCCCCCAGCAGCCAAGAACAAAAGGAGGAGGAGGTATCTGTAGCTCACAAAAGCCAACACATGGCATCACAACACAAAGCACCACTGCCTTAATTCACTGCTGCCCAAACCCCGTACAGCCAGGAGCAGCTGCACAAATCATCCATGCATCTTTGGGATACCAACTCACAGGGGCAAAGGTTGTCTTCTGAATTTGTTACAGCACATGCAATGGTTTCTTGACATAACAGCAACACAGGAGAGATTGATAATAATTTTGATAAAGCACCATTTATACCCATTTGCATCATAAGCACACAACAGAGGATTTCACAGAATCACAGAATGGTAGGGGCTGGAAGCAACATTTGAAGATCATCTAGTCCAGGTTTGCCCTGTAGATTAAGAACCTGACACCCCAAGATATATTTCTGCAAGGCTCAGTATTGTTTTGTATCAGGAATAAGCAGCTCTGAAGTCTTCATACCTTGGATATATCCACTTGTGAGACCCCCACCTTGAATACAGTAGAAAGACTGTTGGAGAGAGTCCAGCAGAGGGCCACAGATGATGAGCCAAGGGCTGGAACACCTCTGCTATATGGATAGACTGACAGAGCTGAGGTTGCTTGGACTAGAGGAGACTTCACGAGGGACCTTACAGCTGCTTGGATCTTAGGAAGAAGTTCTTCAGTACAAGGGTGGTGAGACTCTGGAATAGGTTGCCCAGGAAGGCTGTAAATGCCTTCTCCCTGGGGGCATTCAAAGCCAGGTTGAATGAGACCTTGAGCAGCTGAGTCAGTTTAAGAGGTGTCCCTGCCCATGGCAGGAAGGTTGGAGCAGATGATCTCTGAGGTCCCTTCCAACCTAAGCCATTCTCTGATTCTCTGTTTTGAGATTGCCCAAATACTTCATCCCAAATCTAATTTAGATGAAAAGCATTTTGATGAGTGTGCTTTGCCTGCCTAAACAGAAATATTATAGCAGCTCCTTCAATGCTAATTGATAAATGCATAAAATTACTGCAAGTCAAACAGCAAATCAGTTAGCAAAATCCAATGAAAGTTTAAACATTTCATGGCATTAATGATATAGCTGCATAAATTTACAGGGAGCAGCATCCAGGCATTTGGCAGACTTCCACTGTATTTACTTGAAGGTGATAATGCATTTAAACAGCACTGGAAGCAGAATGTATATTAAGCACTACTAAACTTGCATAGATTTATTAGCACAAGCTTTTAGACTGTCTCTGCCCTGCAGCAAACTCACTTTTTATTTCTGGAAATTAAAATAAAAAAAATAAAAACTGGAGCAATACATAGTTTTACAAACTGGCAGAGAGGCTGCTGGGGAGGTTATCTGAAAATGCTGTATTTTGTTCTTGACAAGGGGAGTCCTGTAGCCTTCAGCTTCTATGCGGCCGACTGATAGGACTGGCTAAGACCATGTGGTAAATGCCACAGGATGTGTCATTTGCACAGGAGTGAAAAATGTGGTAGTCTGGAAAATCCTCTAGCAACAAAGCTGGTGAAGGGTCTGGAGAACAAGTCTGATGAACAGCAGCTGAGAGAAGAGGGGTTGTTTAGTCTGGAGAAGAGGAAGCTGAGGGGAGACCTCATTGCTTGCTACAACTCGCTGAAAGGAGGTCGCGGTGAGGTGGGGGTTGGTCTCTTCCCCCTACTACCAGGTGATAGGATGAGAGGAAATGCCCTCAAGTTGCATCAGGTGAGGCTCAGATTCAGCATTAGGAAAAACATCTTTCCTGCAAGAGTGGTCAGGCATTGGAACAGGCTGCCCAAGGAGCTGGTGAAGTCACCATCCCTGGAGGTGTTCAAAAGTCATAGAATCAATAAGGTTGGAAAAGACCTCAAAGATCATCAAATCCAACCTGTCACCCAAGACCTCATGCCTAACTAAACCATGGCTTCAAGTGCCACATCCAATCCCTTTTTGAACACCTCCAGGGATGGTGACTCCACCACCTCCCTGGGCAGCACATTCCAATGACGAACGACTCTTTCGCGAAGAACTTTCTCCTCACCTTGAGTAAACTTCGCCTGGCACAGCTTGAGAATGTGTCCTCTTGTTCTGGTGCTGGTTGCCTGGGAGAAGAGCCTAACCCCCTCCTGGCTACAACCTCCCTTCAGGTAGCTGTAGAGAGCAATGAGGTCACCCCTGAGCCTCCTCTTCTCCCAGCTAAACAACTCCAGCTCCCTCAGCCTCTCCTCACAGGGCTGTGCTCAAGGCCTCTCCCCAGCCTTGTTGCCCTTCTCTGGACACGTTCAAGTATCTCGATGTCCTTCTTAAACTGAGGGGCCCAGAACTGGACACAGTACTCAAGGTGTGGCCTAACTAGTGCTGAGTACAGAGGCACAATAACCAATGACTTCCCTGCTTCTGCTGGCCACACTTTTCCTGGTGCAGGCCAGGATGTCATTGGCCTTTTTGGCCACCTGGGCACACTGCTGGCTCATATTCAGCCAGCTGTCAATCAGTACCCCTAGGTCCCTTTCTGTCTGGCTGCTCTACAGCCATTCCAACGCCAGCCTGTAGCGCTGCATGTAGACATAGCACTCTGGAACATGGTTTAGTGGCCATGGTGGTGTTGGGTAGGTGATTAGACTTGATGATCATGGAGGGCTTTTCCAACAGAAAGCAATTCTGTGATTCTATGGTCTACAGAGACTACTGATCTGACACTTCTAGCACCTTAAAGTGCCCTGTTTTTTCAGATGCTGCTGGAATCCCATCCATCTAGAAGAAAAGCCAGATGCTTTCAATGATGGTGCTAGTTAGGCATTTCAGACTCTTTTCAGACTCTGCAGGTATTTAATGGTGTTTGCAAAAGAGGCCTATCAACATTTGCAGGATGGAGTGCATGCTAAAAGAAACACCCAGCAATAGTGGAATGCACAGCATTTCAGGTTACCTGGAGTCTTCCATCAGGGATCTCTCTAAAAGCCACCATGTTCTTCAAGACATGGTTTAATGGCCATGGTGGTCTTAGGATGGAGGTTAGACTCAATGATGATAGAGATCTTTTCCAACCAAAACGATTCTATTATTCTTATCAGTGTTAGAAACAACACAAATTAGTGAAGATTTGCCACATGAACCTTCCCACTTCCCACTCAGTGCATGGCCTGCATCCTGGGGCCAGTACAATCACTTCAGGCTGCTATGGTGAAATTCCTTACTGTCTCCTGCAGTCAGCAATGCTTGTGTGAACATGGCCCTTCTGGTCTGCTGCACTTGTGGGTTTGTGTCTGAGCTTCTAGGATGGGCACCCTTCTCTGGGCTGGTACAGGTTCTGAATGGAGCTGGAATGAGTAGATGACAGAGATTTCTCTCCATTTCAATGCTTTCCTGGCTGAAGTCCTCTCTAGGGTTCAACTTGGCACAGTCTTTAGATACAACTGAGAACAGCATTTGGCTCAGAGAGTGTTTCCCCTCTTTATCCCCCTTCAGCTTTTCATTACTACCTTCTACATCTGCAAGGAAACCAGGAGTGTTTTGCGGCGCTCTGTCTTAGAGCTCCATCACAAATAGTCAACATAAATCATTTATTCATTTTATGCATTTCTAAGACCACTGAAGAATGTTTTTGGCTGAGCCAAGACACAAATAATGGTGTTAATTATTATCTTTCTACAGCAATCAGTTAATAAGGCAGTTATGTGAGATGTTTGTTAGGAGGTTCTGGGGTGCCCGGAGGCTACTGAAGTCATTGTCTGGGGAAGAACACCACTGCTGGAGCTCGCAGGAGTCTGATGGCACCAAACCAAACCCCTCGAGGCACCTGTCTGCCAATTAGCTGAAAGGAGAGAGCAGACATCAGGTCTGAGCTGTGGAATTGTAAACAAGAGAGCAGGTAGGGAACTCCCAGCGCAGGCTCTTGCAGCAGTTTGGGGCCCCCTTTGAGGAGGCTAGCAGGGCTCACTCGATGGGGAGGGAGGTGGGAGATGAACAGGGCTATGGGTTTGGCTTCCTTCTGTGGGGCCCTTATGCCAAGAAGGACATTGAGGTGCTGGAGTGGGTCCAGAGAAGGGCAATAAAGCTGGTGAAAGGTTTGGAGAACAAGTCTTCTGAGGAGAGGCTGAGGGAACTGCAGTTGTTCAGCCTTGAGAAGAGGTGACTGAGGGGAGACCTCATTGCTCTCTACAATGCCCTGAAAGGAGGTTGCAGTGAGGTGGGGGTTGGTCTCTTCTCTCTAGTAACAAGTGATAGGATGAGAGGAAATAGTCTTGAGTTGTACATGAGGAGGTTTAGGTTGGATATTTGAAGAAACTTCTTCACTGAAGGGGTTCTCAAACACTGGACCAGGCTATCCAGCGGGGTGGCTGAATCTCCATCGCTGGAGGAGTTTAGTAGACACACAGATGTGATGCTGACATACTCGGTTTAGCACCAGACTTGGTAAAGTTAGAGAATGGTTGGACTCAATGCTCTTAAAGGTCTTTCCCAGCTGAAATGATTCTGTGTTTCCATGCTCTCCCAAAATGGCAGCAGCCTTTCTGGCCTCTGCTATCTCCTCAAGCCAAGCACCTCTGCAGCTGCAGATCCCTCATCACTCCCCTTTCCAGCTCCCAGCCCCTCCACGGACAAGTAAAGGCAGTATCATACAAAGCCAAGCACCTTGGTGCAGCTCTGTGTTCCCTGCTAGCCCATTCATCTGGTATGAGGACCCCAAATACTTCCAGTCTCCTTCAGGAGGGACTAGATCCTTTATTCACTCTCCTGCTGCACCAGCAATGCTGTGGTAATGACCAAAAGCCCTCGACTGTCTGACCGTGGCCAGGTGGCCTTTGCATCTGTTGCATTTCCAGAGAGGTCAATACCACAGAAACCACTCTGGTGACTTGTACCTTCAATCCAGAAGCCAAAGGGCAGGATATATTTTAAGATTAAATGTTAAAGCTAAGGTTCAAGGTGAACAGCATGCAGGGGCATCTTGCTCTTCTTCTACCTGATTTCTGCCTGTTCAGTCCTCCAGAACCTCTCTTCTCCATTCACGATGGCAGCAGCAGGGGTGACAGGGGCTAAATATCTCCATTAGTGACTTGCAGGAGGAAGGTTAATCCAGTCTCCTGAAGCTGAAGGATAACCACAGCAGTCTGCCCTCAGTCTAGGGTGTGTCAAGGAAACTGTCCATAAGGGAAGTGCTTCTGGTTAGGAATTATATACTGCAAAATCCCCACAGCCCTATTAGAGAGGCACTTCGAGGCACTCCAGGGACAGCCTGCTTGAGAAGCTAAATCCTCCCTGTGGGATGGAGGAAATATTAGAGCAGTTGCTGGGGAAGGGAAGAAGCCACTTTCTGATGTACTTCAAAGCCAAATAATCTGACTCCTTCTGTCCCACATCATCAGGGGATCATCTTATGCAGATTCAAAACACTTAAATTTATTTGCAACATAGAAATAATTTTTTTAATGCAGGCCCTTTTACTTGTCCTCCCTAATCCAGCTACCCCTTAAAACATGACTGTATGAGAGATATCCCATTCACCTTGCACACGGGAGACCCTATTTACTTGAGAGAAAACAGACCAGGAGTATGTCCCAGATTTAGCTGACAGTTTACGGTAGTACCTGAGCAGAGGACTGTTCCTTGTCAGTGAGGGAAATACTGTCATTCCATTTTGCAGATGGTAAACTGAGAAAGAAGGGGGTGGAACAGCTCCTCCAGGACACAGCAAAATCTGTAGTCAGGCAGAAAAGTGAACCAAGACCTCCTGACTTCATCCAGTGGGACTGGGTTTGAGGCAGATTATTTCTTTCACTCAGGAGATTGAGTAAAGCTTTCAATTAATTTACCATGAATGGCTCAGAGCTGACACTATTTCAAGGAGCCCTCCTTCCACTGGAAGAATGTAGATGGAAAATAAATATTAGATATATTCACTTAATCATTTAATAATCTATCAGGTTTTATGCTGGAATAAGTGCAGTCAGATATCTGTTGGAATGAGGATGGCAGGTCTGGAGCCTTGGTATCTGATCTGGCTGCTGGAATTCATCTGGCAAGAGAAGATCTCTCTCTGCATATATTGCAATATTTAACTAATCCTTTGATTCTTCTACCCTGTCTCTGTCTGCAGTGCTAACCTTTGTTGCAGAGGCTGTGCCCTCCTCCATACCTCTTCAACACCTAGCATGCCGAGACCTGAGTCCAACTGGGAGCTGCTCTAAAACCAGTATAACAACCACAAGAACAACAGCAAATTTCATTCAGTCCCAGAGGCAAATCTGAAGAGCATCTTTCCTTGGACAACCATTGTCCTGACAGAGCTCCAGCATCTTTCAGCCTAGAGAAACTCCTTCTTAATATAGACAGCAAGACATTTCAGAACCATTATACAATGATGATGCTGACTGACGTTTTACAAGACAACTTCACTTATGAAGAGATTAAGTTGATTCCTTCCCATAAATTCAGTAGCTACCCCAACTATGCCTCATTCAGAAAACTTCCTCTGACAAGAGTCATGAATTATAAGCAGGATAAAATGTTTTATTAAACTACAGATAAGGAGAGCATGGGTTTTGTATGAATAAACCACGTTCTGCTTCAAAAGCACACATGCAGCCATTTTTCAGGTCAGTAAGTTGAAGTCTGGGTGTTATAAATCCACCACCAATGTTTTCTTACAGCTATAGTAGCTGACAGATCTTTATCCCTGGAAGCTAAAAGCATGCCAGAAGAAATGAGCACCATCAAAACACATCAGGAGGAGATGTATAGCGATTGCTTCTCTAATGCACCTGCCTGCTGACAGAACAGTATTAGCTTGCTTCGCCTGAGAGTGCCCCTGCCTAAAAATGGGCTCATAATGAACAAATGTCTGTCCATGAAGGAATTGATTTAAGTGTATCAATTAAAAATTAGCCCCAGTATCACTAGAGGGATGGGTTTAAGCATAATTAATGCTTAATAGCATTCTTTTTGAGGTTCAATCAAGTATCTCTGATGATGGAGCATATGCACCACTCCCCAACTGCAGGGGAGTGTAAATGACTCTCTCTTGCACTGATCCATTTAAGCAGTTTTAAACTCTTGATTATATCCATGCTGGATGGGTTTAGCTCAGAATAGAACTGCCCAGAAAATTATTCCTCCCTCCCTCCCTAAAACATTACCATTTCATTAAAATAAAGATGGTGATGATTAAACAAACAATTGTGGATAAAATAATTTCCAAGTTTTTGTTTTTCTGGTGAAAAATGCCTGTGAAAATGGAGTTTCCTCCTCAAAAATAGTTTAAAGGTCGTCATGTTTATGTCTAGACACAGACAAACAACAAATTAGTTGCGAACATTTTGATTGAGAGCATTGTCATAGAACCCTAAAGTGGCTTAGGTTGGAAGGGTCCTCAGAGATCATCTACTCCAACCTCCCCACCATGGGCAGGGACACCTCTCAACTAGACTCAGCTGCTCAAGGCCTCATCCAGCCTGGCCTTGAACACCTCCAGGCAGGAGGCATCCACAACCTCCATGGGCAACCTGAGTCTCACCACCCTCCTACTGAAGAATTTCTTCCTAAGATCCAGTCTAACCCCAATCTCCCTCAGCTTCAAACCATTCCCCCTTGTCCTATCTGTAGACACCCTCATGAAAAGTCCCTCTGCAGCCTTCCTGTAGGATCCCTTCAGGTATTGGAAAGCAGCTCTAAGGTCTTCCTAGAGTCTTCTCTTCTCCAGGCTGAACAACCTCAGTTCCCTCAGTCTATCCTCATAGCAGA
Source organism: Melanerpes formicivorus (assembly GCF_026170545.1). NCBI lineage: Eukaryota > Metazoa > Chordata > Aves > Piciformes > Picidae > Melanerpes > Melanerpes formicivorus. The sequence goes on along the minus strand of NW_027142359.1, from coordinate 4,247,639 downwards.
GATGCTCCAGCCCTTGGCTCATCTTTGTGGCCCTTCTCTGCACTCACTCCAAATGCTCTGTGTCCTTTTGCTGGGGACACCATAACAGGATGCAGTATTAGAGGTGGGGTCTCAGCAGAGCAGAGCAAAGGGCCAGAATCCCCTCTCTTGCCCTGCTAGCCACAGTTACTCTTGATGTAGCCCAGCACACAGATGCCTTCTGGGCTGCATGAGGACACTGCTGGCTCATGGTGAGCTTCTCATCAAGTCTCTTTCTTCAGAGGTGCTCTCAACCCAAATAATAATAAAAGTTAACTGACAACCAAAATGAGATTATAACTTTAATGTCTGAAGCAAGAAAGCCCTAGGGATTGTGACTGCTATCATTAAGTGTAGGATGCTTCTGCAAAAACACATGAAGAACAACAGTTTCAAATATGTCTAGGAGACTGAAATACCCTAAAATGGAGGGACCAAGTTCTTTTGGTTCTGAAACTGTTGTTTGGGGTTTTTTTATCTTGCACCCTTAGAGCTTAATATTTTTGTTCCCCTTTCTGTTCTTACAGACTGTTGCCTGTGGTGGACACATGATCTCATGGCAAGGAAGGACATGTGAAGCTGTCCCAAAAGGTCAGCTGTGGACCATCAGAATAATTCATCATGATAACTCAATGCCCAAGTCAGAGATGTCTCCAGGAAATTATGGGACTGGAGCACCTCTCTTAGGAGGAAAGACTGAGAGACCTGGGGCTGTTTAGTCTGGAGAAGAGAAGGCTGAGAGGGGCCCTTATCAATGTCTACAAATATCTGAAGGGTCAGGAGAATGGAGCCAGTCTCTTTTCAGTGATACCCAGTGATAGGACGAGGGGCAATGGATGTAAATTCAATCACAGGAAATTCCACTGCAGCATGAGAAAAACGTTTTTCACTGTGAGGGTGACAGAGCCCTGGAGAAGGCTGCCCAGAAAGGTTGCGGAGTCTCCTTCTCTGGAGGTCTTTAAAACCCACCAGCATGTGTTCTCTGTCTCAAAGAACCCATTTTTCTCATTCTTTCCAGAGTTTTATGACACTGGCACGTAAATAATGCCATCAGAAGAAGTTGTGTCAATGAATTCTAAAAGAAACACTAAAATTTGGTCTTTCTTTTCACTTTTTGATATAATCTGGACCGAACTGTAGGAATCCAGGGGAATTCAGGGCTTCAAACCCCAGATTTTATAATATATAAAGCATTTATAATAGAAAACAAGGTGAGGAGCTTCTGCCACGCTAAATGTGTTTGTTTTTCAGGTACAGGATCCCACCACAGTTTCAAAAACAGACACCTGAAGAAACACTGCCTTTCAAAAGAAGATATTTATGCTTTAATGATTAATGATGATAATAGAAGAAATCTGGAGTGGTATTAATCACTTAAACTACTCATTGTTTTAAACACAAATGCACTGACAAATGAATATGCATCTACTGGTCACATTAACCTGCCTTCACCAAAAAAAATCCAACACTTAATGTGACACAATGAAATGCTGAAAAAACCCCAACATTATCTTCCAAATCTAAACTAAGACCTTCAAAAAAACCTGAAATGGTGACAGGTTTTTTTAAAGCCAAGTTTCCATATTTTTGGAATACTATGCCTCCATTTTTAAGGCTTCTAAGTGTTTATAAATCCCTTCCCACTGCCATTGAAAAGAGAATTGAAAAGTAAGGTCTTTCTGGCTTGGGACCTCCAAGATTTGTGTAGCATCAATGACTGTCACATCAGAAAACAGGAGTGTGACTTTGCAATGCTGTTACTCAGTATACCAGAAGTAAACCACTCTTCAGTGGAAGAGGACAAGGCTTGGGGCTCAGTTTTTCCTTTCTTTGTCTACAAAGCTGAAGCAGGAGTAGCAGGAGAGCTGCAGAGGCGTCTTCAGGCTTCCAATATTCTCCTTGCTGGCTGCACCAGTTTAAAGAGATATGATTTCCATCACTCTCATAGGAGGAATAGGAAGCAGTAATCTGCTTTGTAGCCACAGCTCCTGTTTCACATGTTCCACCCTATGCCATAATTTAAAGACTGCCTTGTGCAACTTCTCCATTTATTACTGGGTTGCTTTTCCTTTTGTTGCAAGATGCAAGCTGACAGCTAAACATGTGTGCCTACAATATGAAATCGTGCTCAACAAGAGAAAATTAATTAAGCTGTTACAGCTTTGGCCCATGGCCTGAATACTGACAGAAATGCCCCACAACTGCAGTGCCCTGAGAACAACAAAGAAGCAATGGCAACATTGCAAGATGTGGGTACTCATGCTCCTCCCATAGGAGACAGGGCTTAGGCTGCAGCAGCAGTTGGAGAAGACAAGTTCAAGATGATAGGATGATGTATGGTAAAGCAATGATGAGCCTGGAGAATGGACAGTTCTTTAGCTATCAAATGGACCTTGTTAATACCTCTGAGCATGCTCTTGGCATGATTTGTAACATGCCAAGAAAGGCGAGTACCCTTCTATCCTACATATTGCACAAGAGGCTTCTTGGCATGTTCAGAGCCACCACCATTGCCTCTCTTTCCAAAACACAGCCTGCACATGGCAGGGAGAACAGAAACACACCACTTCTCACATGGCTTTCTTAACAAAGCAACTGTAAGAGCACAGTGACAGAAATTCTGGTATGAGACTGCTTAAATTCAGCTGGGCACACCCTGGCTCTTCCTTCAGACTTAGTCTCAGAGTTTACAGGTTTGCACCCCAAAGGGGAAGTCCGTCTCCTTCAAACCCTGGGCAGGACCTGTGTCACAGCCAGTAGGACTGAATGGTGTCTTTCTGCTAGGTTCCAGCAATCCCCAGCAAGGTCTCTCAGCCAAAGAACTCAGAACCCATCATATTACTGCAAGACTGTTCCTGATGCAGTAGGAGTAAAATCCACTTTGCATTGTAACACGAACACAGCGTAGCCTTTCTGCAAAGCAAAAGCCTCCAGCCACAACAGCAGCAAGAATTAAAACCACACTTCCAAGATGTAAAGATAGAGTGTATGTTTTATCATGATTCTGCAGACATATGTTTTGTGTGATTTGGTTCATTTATTTCCTTTTTATTTTCCAAAGCTAACACATGGCCCTGAATGAAAATGACACTTACTGTTTTATTTGTTCAACTCGGTTAAAATCACAGCTCTTGTTTTGTGGAGTTTTATATAATAACCTGCTAGTTTGGGTGACTTTCATGTAATTTAATTTCAGCCTGAAATAATTTAGAAAGCCTGCAGAGGTTTTGTGAATTTGGTGCTTGGGACTTGCATTTCTTACATTTACTCATGTCAGACTGTAAATTCAATATGAGTGTGGGAGTCAGTTGCTTCCCTATCCCTACATGGACATAAAACCCACAGTGTGCAACAGGATAAATTCTTCCATTTTAGCCAGGATTGGAAGGGAGGGCTGCTAAACCATGACACTCATCTGTTCAAATGGAAGGCTACTGGGGGAAAAAAGAAGATGGTTCCCATTCATGAAAACCATTTCCAAGTGCAGACTTCAAAGAGGTAGGAATTAATTGTCTAGTGGAAGGTCTGGGATTGCCCAATGGCAATGATGGACAGACTAGATGAAGGAGATACATGACAAAGGAGATCACCTCACCTATCAGTCTGGAAAAAGAACAAACTGTTTGCAGGAGCAGGACAGACTGTATAACCTGGGGGAGCAGCCATGAGCTGAGGGAAGCTTGGACATCTCAAAGACACTGACCAGTACCCACAACACACTGTAGAACACTGAGGAAGCCAACGTAAGTTTCCTCATTTACTCTTTTTTTCCAGGTTTGTGGTAAATAATTTTTGATAAACCTAGAGGATCTCTCTGGAACAGATTCCTTCCTGCTGAATGAGGCTGGACCTCTGGGACAGAGTGTGCTTGAATGAGGGGAAATGAAGGGATTACATAGGCTTTGAGGGTGAGGTCCTGTTTTAGTGGAAGGGTAGCACATGTGGCTGGTGTTCCTGAAAGCTAGAAAAAATGCTAGTGTGGCCTCAGAGTAAGGAAAGCATAAGAGAGAGATAGCTCTGAGTGATGAGGCCAGGCACAGCAGCCAAGTCGGGGTTGAACTAAGGGAGTTTCCCCCGGGCGCTTGGGCACGGCTCTGCTGCAGCAGTGAATCAGAAATGAGACAGAAGCGACTCACAAAGGATCAAAACAGTGACCAGGGGCACCCAAGGCAGCAGGAGGCCACACAGCTGTGGAAACCCCATAGCATGCCTAACTGCAGTGGTGGGTACCCACATGGTATTAAGAAGTTGGTGAAAAGAGCAGCTGAGTTTATCTTGTTTACCCCAAAGTGTTTCTTCTGAGGAAGCCCCTGCAAAACAATCAAGCTGAGAGGTTTAGAAGGCTCAAGACTGCACTTCTGGTCCTCATTCTCCTTCCTCTTTCCTTCCCTATTTTTCAGCCTGTTCTGCAAACGACATATCAAGCAGTGGGATTTGGACATCAGAGGAGACGCTGGTTGCGACAGAGTACAGCATGACGAGCAGGGCAGGAGGAGCGAAGGCAGCAGGCAGGGGCTGGCAAGCTGGGCACGCACTCGGCACCTCCATGGAGCCACTCGTCAGCTGTGCCCCTGCCCAGCGCTCACAGCTCTGCTAGGAGTGATGTGCAGGGCTGCACTCCTCCACTCCTGTTGCAGCTGAACCCGTGCTGCAGTTACAAAGGCTGAGAAAGGCTTAGCATGAACATCTTCAATTACAGCTCATTGCGGTTGATTTGCCTCTTCCTTGGATCTGTACAAAGCAGGGTTTGGAAAGACAAATCCAAGAAAGATAGACATCAAGCTCTGCCTGTGTCTTGGGAGTGTTGCAATACATCTCGTAGCAACCATGGAGAAATCAGTTCTCCTTTCCATGGAAAGGGCTTGAAAAACAAAACCATTTCTTGTATCTTAAGAAAAACAGCTTCAGTGGGTTGGTTAAGACTTCCTCCATAGCTCTGAGGACAGATCAACATCAGGGCCACAGCTCCAACAAAGTGAAGATCGAGCCTGTTGTCCACAGAGATTATTCTACTTAGTAACACTAAGGTATTAGAAGTAGATTTCTATTAAGGCTTTGAAGTAGCACAGTACTGATTGACCAGCCAGAGGAGGGGGTGGGGGCTAAGGAATGAAGTTCCAGCCCTTTGTTGTACCACTGCAACTAGAGACTTTTTTTTTTGGGGGGGTGTTATCTATCAGCCTGTCTGGCAAATATCTGTCTGGTAATAATGTAGCTATCTGCTGAAACAAGCCTAAATAATGCAATGCTATATCAATAATTAATAGACACTGAGGTCAAAAAGTTCAAGATTGTTACAGCCAAAGGAGAGCTGAAGGAAATGGGTCCTTTCAGGCAGCTGACACGGGAAGCACATCTTTGCAGGACAACCAAGACTAGAGTGCTTTCAGCACAAACGGCACAGTACAGCACGCAGGCCACAAGGCTCTCCATGCTTGCTTCTGCTCAGTACACAGTTACTTCCTCATGGAAAACAGGAACCTGTTAGTGGGGGCACTTCCTATGGAACAGGAGATTATTCCATTTGAGGAAGAGTGGCAGAACCTGCCCTTTCATCCATACCTCCACTGAAATTTCCAGAATGATACATTCACCACCAAAGGAAGAAGGAAACGGCTCTAGAACTTGCTGGTTCCACCACTGTGTGTAGAAATACAGCATACAAGATCAGTTTTTCCCCCTCTAAATTAAAGGGAGATTTTATCTCATCTACCTTTACCTGTCTGTCAGCTAGCTGCCAGAGACAAGCTGAAACTTCCCCACAGTCAAAGAAAGAGACATGATTAGACAACCCCAAGGAAAGGTTTCTAATAGTGATGGGAGAAGCATCCTCTGAAGGTACCTATCTCCACAGAGGGGGAGCAGACAAGTAGCTTGGACTAGACAGTTTCAGATGGCTAAATATGGTCAAACAAATGATCCCCATGAAAATTTCAAACTTTGCAGCCTTCCCACAACTAAGTCCAGGGAACATCAGTGAAAGCACACCTCCGGGAATGATGCCAGCAGCACCAAAGACAGGTTGGTTTTCAAGCCTCCAGAGATGAGTACACAACTCCAGTAAGCTCTGAGGCATTGTGGCACACTCGGACAGAAACAGAAGTTAGCTCAGAGAAGAAGAAAACTATTGGAGCATCCCATGCTCTTGATGTGGGAATCTAACTTCTCTCAGCACGTTTGGGAGCCCAGCCAAAATGGAAGCAAAAGAGGTACTGCTGATTTGAGAACAAGCTGGTGATAACAGTAGCTGAGGTCACCTACTGACCAAGAAAATGTGCCTGAAGGAACCTGAGGCATTTTAAAATGGAAAGAGAACAGAATCAGACTCACCATATGAAAATAAAATCAGGGGAGACATCAAAATAGCAATACAGAGAATGAGGTATTAGAACAATTATGTCTTTGTTCTGAGAAGAGTGTGAAAAGTCTTGGTATTTTGTTAATTGTCCTTCCTCACCAGCCGTCAAACCAGGAGGGTGGGCTTCCACCCCAAACAGAAACCTCTGGACATTACTTGGGACCCAAGGACACAAATATAAGATCAAGGTTGCTATTTGCAGCAAGGAGTCAGCCTATGATTGTGAAAACTTCATCACCTTAAGTCACAGTCATATACCCCACAGCACTTGTTCAAGCACACACCCCACACAATGGCACCTCTTAGCAGTAAAAAGTTTACTACAGCTCTCAGAATATGCACAAGTGCAGTGTGAACACAAGATCCTGGGGAAACACTCACACTGTGTATGTTAAACCTGTCCTAACAGTAGGAACGTCAATGTGTAAGGGAAAGAATTAAGAGTTTGGCTAGGTTGGGTGTCTGGGGTTGGTCATTTGGGATTTGGTTTTGGTTTTGCTCTGTTTTAAACACAGGTCTTGTATCAGAAAACACAACAAACATTCCAGCTACCTTTGCAGAAAACCACAGCCTACTTATAACCACAGCAGCACAGAAGAGAAAGTGAAAGGAGGAAAGAGAATCGCAAGCTGCAAGGGCAGTTCTAGTAACGAGTCATTTTAAACAGCAGATGACCGAGGCAGAAAAATCCCAATTTAATATTTACAGTAAACTTTGCTTTTCAAGTTAGGTGATAAGTAAGTTACTGAAGATTCTGTCAAAGGGATTTTATTCAGAGTGAAGTCCTAGAATATATGGAGGCTGGGTTGTCCTTTGGCCTGTTTCTAAAGAGAAAATACTGATTCTGCTCATTCAAGAATTCCACAGAGCTCGGAGAGTGACGCCAGCCACAGGGGAGGTCAGTAGATGATCCATTTCTGAACTAAGATGAATTCATACCATGCAGTCCTACAATCAAAGCTCTGAAGAATGCATTACAAAGCCTTTCTATTTTCTTCTTTAACATGCACGTGGGTTTTGGGTTCAGGTGTGCAAAAGCACCAGAGGACTTTTGTGCATCATCTCATATTCAAGAGACATAAGCACTTGGGAGCAGACTCTACATAAATTTGTTCCTCAGTTTGGAGGCACTCAGTTTGGAGGCACATTTCCCCTCCTGCTCTCTGCTCAGGTAATGCTATGCTGACTTCTTGGGAGCTTTTGACCCACGGAGGAACCCACCTGTGGCAGCAGTTGAGTGGGGCTGTATTCAGTCAGCACACAACCACGAAATTATGGAAAGCTGCATTTAGCCTCACAACTGTAAGCTTTTACAATAAATACCAATTCATTTCTGTAACTTGCCTCAGGACAGAGGGACACATTGCCTGATAAAAATGGGCCTTGCAAAGTGCAAGGACCCCTCAGTGACAGAGCAGGTATGCAGCACTCTGCTCCCAGTAAGGGCAATATCTCCATTCCTTCCTGGCCCCCTTCCCAGCTTCCATGGGAGCAAAACCAGCTGCCTACAAGCCCCCATGTATACGTCTGAAATCCTGCAGATGATCCTGGACATGGGCAAAGGGCAAACTGTACCTCTGAGAGCACCTTTAAGGGATTCTAAGATGCAAGACATTGAATAGGAAGAGGAAGTCCCTGGAACCTAGACTTAGGTGGAGTGTATACTTTCCAAATTAAAGACAGTATAGTTCAACAGAAATGATCAGATGAGAAGACTCCTGGCAAGAGGTGTAGTGTGTAATTTTATAAAGAGCCTTAGGGATGTTGACACCCAATTCCCTTTCATTCTGAGTGGTTAATTCCCTTCTCCTCCTTTGAACATCCACCTCAGTTATGTGGGATGTCATTAGGTTCCCTGCTTCTCTCCTAAGGGTAAAATAACAAAGGCCATTTTTCCCAATGCATAGGATTGGATTTTCAAGGTTCACTGCTGGAATACGAGCAACTACCTCACAATACACAAGTAATTACATTTATCAGAAAGAAACCCTTCCCTCAGCTTCATTATCCTGAAATCAGAAAGGACCTTCTATAGGTACACAGGGTCCTCACCATCTTCAGACCCCTGTACAGTTCTATTTCTGCCAGCTCCACTTTTACTCTACCAAGTTCCTCTGATCTATAATGCAAAATTCTTTCCATCGAGTTAGACAAAAGAACTGGACTTCAAGAGGTACTGTGTTCTCAAAGCAGGCAGCAGATTCACATGGTTGGTTTTGTATGGCCAGTGTTACTTGATCCCAACCCCTTTCTCACCCATTTGGTTGGCAGGATTATTCTTCCATTCGTGCCTCACAATCTTTAAATGGATTTAGGGCACAGCTCTTAAAAATGTATAAGAGAGACAGGCATGGCATGCTATGGATATTTTATGAGCAAGTCTGGGTGCATGCTGTGTGCTTGAAACAAAAGACTGTGCAATTGGCTACCAGGGCAGGATCTGGGTTATTATGTCTTGCTTTTAAGGCTTCTGAGAAGTCTTGGGCAAGAAAAACAACACAACAAAAGCATGGGAGAGACACCAGGATCTAGTAAATGGGTCAAGACAGCAGCGATAGGCTGCACTCGTTGTTATTAAGAACTGTAATTCAGTCCTTTGTCAGAGAACAAACCTGTGGTAGGAGGCAGCAGCCTTGCCCCTCCTTTTTTATTGGCTGTTACTTGGGGGTTGCATTTATCAGACTACCTTGACAAGATGATACTTATCCCAAGGTGCTTTTTACTTCTGTACCTGCAGCAGCCATCATGAGATGTTTTGGGACCAAGAAGAACTTCAGCTGCTACATCTTCCAGATGTGTTTTCAAAGAACCACCCTTCAGAGAATCTGCTTTCCAGAGGAAGTTGGGATGTGCTCAGTGCTCCCATTTCCAGCTTGACTGTAATTCCTCTGACAAATCCTTAGGGTAAGATCACACTCACTGAGACCTAGGTCTACCAGAGGTTAGTTATAGAATGCAAGAGCTTAGATGCAGTCTCCAGCCCAGCAAGTCCTGAAAATGGCTGCCAGATGCTGGGAAGAAGGAAGGAAAGCTATACATGGTTTCTTACCTTCTTTCTCTAAGTATCTATGATGACAGATGCCCCTGAGACAGGACATGGGCAGGGTGGGCCCTTCTCCTAACCCAGCACCAAAGTTTCCTTTTTCCTATTCTACTCACTGTGATCTGCATGAGCAAGACTGTGATGAATAAGGATGTGATACTGGATCCAGACCTTTGCCTCTGGTGAGCGTCTCCACTGTATGCAAGAGTGACAACCCAAGTTCTCTATCATCAGCTTCAGCTTGAGCATGCAGACACTGGCAGGTGGTGGTTTTGTCTGTGGGTTGTAATTTCTTTTTATACACAAGAAACAAAGCACTAAAGCTCTTGCAATGCTTATCATGGAATTGTTTTGGTTGGAAATAATCTCCAAGATCATTGAATCCAACCACCAACCTAACAGTGCTATGGCCATTAGGCCATGTCCCTAAGTGCCATGGTCTCATGGTTTTCTTAACACCTCCAGGGATGGCAACTCCATCACCTCCCTGGGCAGCCAGTTCCAATGTATGACCACACTTGCAGGAAGGAAATTTTTCCTAATATCCAATCTAAGCCTCCCCTAATGCAACCTGAGGCCATTTCCTCTTATTTTATCACCTGATATTAGGGAGATGAGACCAACCCCCAAAAATACTGACATGGAATGGAAGTAGGGATACAGCACACAATCCACTGCTCAGCAGCCTTTCCAAATCTACTTCTCTCAACACCACTGCCAACACAGCAAAAGCTACATTTTTTTTTCTCTTTATGCTTCTTATAATTGTTTTCACTAACTGATAGCAACAGTGCAATACACTCACTTGGTGCACCACAACTGGAGAGCTGAAGGAAGCTGCACAGCTAAGTCCCAGTAAGAAATACCCAAATTCTACCTGCAAGCACATGCATGTAAGTGCAGCATCCCACCTACAGATAACAATGTTGGTGTTTTTCTTGTCACCTTACTCAGAAATGAGCTTTTAAAGAATCATCTTTGCCTGAGACATCAGATTCAATCTTCTTGCAGTGTAAATTCATCACCATGGAGGGCACAAAGGAATTTTTACAGATTACTTTTACACGCCATCCATCCAGAAGGGTCTTGACAGGCTTGACAAATGGGCCAGTCCCAACTGCATGAGGTTCAACAAGTCAAAGTGCAAGGTCCTGCATGTGGGTAAGACCAATGATAAGCACAAATCCAGGCTGGGTGAAGAGTGGGTGGAGAGCAGCTCTGAAGAAAGAGACTTCTTCTAAACCAGAACAGGGGGTAACACTTAGGGGAACAGGAAGTTTGATACCTTCCCAGCAGCAAGCCTCTCAACCTCCCTGTAGTAACCCCCATGAGCAGGGCCAATGGGAACAGGTCTCTGCCCGATGGAAGAAACGCAAACAAAGGAAGTCTGCTCCTGTGAGCAGCACGCTGCCTCCAGTGCAGTTACAGAACAGGTATGAGGCTCTGCAGGAGGAACAGGTCATTGGTAAGGTCGAGGACCCAAGAAGGTCAGAAGCTGCACCAATGACAGGTTGCCTCAGGCCAGCCATCAAAACTTACCCAGAAAAGAAACCTCGCAGGGTCATCGTCATAGGAGACTCCCTACTGAGGGGAACAGAGGGCCCAATATGCAGACCAGACCCATTTCATAGAGCAGTCAGCTGCCTCCCTGGTGCCCAAGTAAAAGATGTTGTAGATAGAATTCCCAACCTCATGAGTCCTTCGGACTACTACCCACTGCTGGTCTTTCAGGTGGGCAGTGACGATGTAACAATGAGAGGCTCACAATCTATTAAAAAAGACTTCAGAACCTTAGGGCAAATGCTAAAGGGATCAGGGGCTCAAGTCGTGTTCTCTGCCATCCCTCTAACGTCAGCAATGGATGAGGACACACTGAGGAAGGGCCGACAGATCAATTCATGGCTCAGGGGCTGGTGCCATCGACAGGGCTTTGGGTTCCACAATCATGGACTGGTTTTCAAGGCACCTGAGCTGAAAACAACTCATGGGACACACTTGTCCCAGAGTGGAATAAGAATCCTGGGGCAGGAATTGGCAGGGCTCATTGATAGGGCTTTAAACTAGATTTGAAGGGGGAAGGGGTTAATAGTCTCCTGCTGGCTGGTGACAAACAGAGGGGCAGCTCACCAGCAGGAGAGAGAAGGAGAGCTGGTAAGGGCTCTCAACTTGCTACCCTGAGGCAAGCCACGAATGATCCACCAGGACATTCTGTGGAAACCGAGGGGATTTGGCACAAGAGGAGGACAGGGCCAGCCCAGCTGAAGTGCTTCTATGCGAATGCGCGCAGCTTGGGCAACAAACAGGATGAGTTAAGGGCCACTGTGCTGCTGGGATGCCACGACATAGTGGCTGTTACTGAAACTTGGTGGGATGAATCCCATGACTGGGATGTAGGCATAGATGGGTATAAACTCTTTAGGAAGGATAGGCAGGGAAGGAGAGGAGGAGGTGTTGCCCTCTATGTCAATAGCCAGTTGGAATCAGTGGAGCTCCAACTGGGGAGGGATGATAAGCTAGTTGAGAGTGTATGGGTCAAAATTAAAGGCAGGACAGGGGAAGAAGATATTACTGTGGGGGTCTCCTACAGGCCACCTGACCAGCAGATCCAAGCAGATGAGGCCCTCCATAGGCAAATAGAAGCAGCTTCCAGGTCACAAGCCCTGGTCCTCATGGGTGATTTCAACCACCCGGACATCTGCTGGAGGGACAACACAGCAAGGCACCAGCAATCCAGGATGTTCCTGGACTGCATAGAAGACAACTTCCTCCTCCAAATGGTGGAGGAACCAACAAGAAATGGTGCTATGCTGGACCTTGTTCTCACCAACAGGGAAGGGCTGGTAAGCAATGTGAGGCTCATAGACGGCCTTGGCTGCAGTGACCATGAAGCAGTTGAATTTAACATCCTCAGGGCAATCAGGAGGAAGTATTCCAAGCTCATGACCCTAGACTTTAGGCATGCAGATTTTGATCGCTTCAGGGATCTGCTAGCCAAAGTGTCATGGGACAAAGCCCTGGAGGGAAGAGGGACCCAGGACAGCTGGTCAGTATTCAAGGACCACCTCCTCTGTGTCCAGGAGCTCTGTGTACCAACAAAGAGAAAAGCAGGTAAGAATGCTAGGAGGCCTGCCTGGATGGGCAAGGAGCTACTGGACACACTATTACTTAAAAGGAAACTCTACAGGAAGTGGAGGGAAGGACAGGTAGAACAGGGGGAATACAAGGAAGCTGCCCGAGCAGCAAGAGTCCTGGTCAGGAAAGCCAAAGCAGAGTTTGAGTTGAATCTAGCCAGGGAGATTAAAGGGAATACTAAGAACTTTTACAGGTATATTAATGGGAAGAAGAAGACTAGGGAAGGTGTGGGCCCCCTCAGAAAAGAAAATGGTGACATGGTCACCTGTGATGAGGAAAAGGCTGAGGTACTTAATAACTTCTTTACCTCAGTCTTCACTGCAAGGGCCTCTAGCCACACTCCTGATGTTATGGAAGTCAAAGCCAGGGACGGGGAGGAAGAACTGCCCATTGTAAGTGCAGATCAGGTTCGTGATCATCTGAAGAACCTGAAAGTGTTCAAGTCCATGGGACCCGACGGGTTACACCCACGGGTGCTGAGAGAACTGGCAGATGAGGTTGCTAAACCCCTCTCTATTATATTTCAAAAGTCCTGGCAGTCTGGTGAAGTCCCCACAGACTGGAAAAGGGGAAACATTGCCCCCATCTTCAAAAAGGGCAAGAAGGAGGAACCAGGGAACTACAGGCCAGTCAGTCTCACCTCTGTGCCTGGAAAGATCATGGAACAGATCCTCCTGGAGTCACTACTCGCTCAAAAGAATAGTGAAGAGGTGATTGGGAACAGTCAGCATGGCTTTGCCAAGGGCAAATCCTGCCTGACCAACCTGGTGGCCTTCTATGAGCAGGTGACAAAATTAATAGATGAGGGGCGAGCAACTGATGTCGTTTACCTGGACCTGAGCAAAGCCTTCGACACTGTCCCGCACCACATCCTGGTCTCCAAACTGGTGACACATGGGTTTGATTGGTGGACCACTAGATGGATAAGGAACTGGCTTGATGGCCGCACCCAAAGAGTGGCTGTCAATGGCTCCATGTCCCAGTGGAGGCCAGTGACAAGTGGAGTCCCTCAGGGATCAGTCCTGGGACCTATCTTATTCAACATCTTTGTGGGGGACATGGACAGTGGCATTGAGTGCACCCTCAGCAAGTTTGCTGATGACACCAAGCTGTGTGGTGCAGCAGACACGCTGGAGGGAAGGGAGGCCATCCAGAGGGACCTTGACAGGCTGGAGAGGTGGGCACAGGCCAACCTCATGAAGTTCAATAAGAGCAAGTGCAGGGTCCTGCATCTGGGTCGAGGCAATCCCAGGCACAAATACAGGCTAGGCAGTGACTGGCTGGAGGATAGCCCTGAGGAGAGAGACTTGGGGGTGCTGGTGGACAAAAAGCTCAACATGAGCTCTCAGTGTGCACTTGCAGCCCGCAAAGCCAATCAGATCCTGGGCTGCATCAGGAGAAGTGTGGCTAGCAGGTCGAGGGAGGTGATCCTCCCCCTCTACTCAGCCCTGGTGAGACCCCACCTGGAGTACTGTGTCCAGTTCTGGAGCCCCTATTACAAGAGGGATGTGGAGGTGCTGGAACGTGTCCAGAGAAGGGCCACGAGGATGATCAGAGGGCTGGAGCACCTCTCCTATGAGGACAGACTGAGGGAGTTGGGGCTGTTCAGTCTGCAGAAGAGAAGGCTCCGAGGTGACCTAATTGTGGCCTTCCAGTATCTGAAGGGGGCCTACAGGAAGGCTGGGGAAGGACTTCTCAGGATCTCAGGTCGTGATAGGACTAGGGGGAATGGAATGAAGCTGGAGGTGGGGAGATTCAGGCTGGATGTGAGGAGGAGGTTCTTCACCATGAGAGTGGTGAAACCCTGGAATGGGTTGTCCAGGGAGGTGGTCGAGGCCCCGTCCCTGGGGGTGTTTAAGAGCAGGCTGGATGAGGCTCTGTCCAGCCTGATCTAGTGTGGGGTGTCCCTGCCCATGGCAGGGGGGTTGGAACTAGATGATCCTTGTGGTCCCTTCCAACCCCTGAATGAAACTATGAAACTTAGGGGTGCTGGTTGATGAGAAGCTCCCCAGGAGCCAGCAGTGTCCTCATGCAGCCTGGAAGGCAGCCAAGTGCTGGGCTGCATCAATAGGAGTGTGGCCAGCAGGGCAAGAGTAGGGAATTCTGCCCCTTTGCTCTGCTGAGACCCTACCTTGAATACTGTGTCCAGTTCTGGTGTCCCCAGCATAAGGAGTGAGTCCAGAGGAGGGCCACAAAGAATGGTTCAAAGTTGAGGGAGAGTCGGTTTAGACTGGATATTAGGAAGAAGTTCTTCAGTAGGAGGGTGGTGAGACTCTGGAATAGGCTGCCCAGGGAAGTTGTGGCTGCCTTCTCCCTGGGGGTGTTCAAGGCCAGCTTGGATGAGGCCTTGACCAGCTGAGTCTAGCTGAGAGGCATCCCTGCCCATGGTGGGGGAGGTTGGAGTAGATGATATCTAAGGTCCCTTCCAACCTAAGCCATTCAAGGATTCCACGACTTCTCCTATGAAAAGAGTTCAGTCTCTTAGGATTTGTTCAATGGATCCACAGTTTCTACAGCAGCCCCCTAATAATACTTTGAACACACAGAGTCTTTTGTAAACATTATCTTATTATACCAAGTGTAACAACTTTGATTTGCTATTTAGGGAAATGCACTTTCTTGAGCTGCTTCACAGTAGAGAAATGTAAATACCTCTGAAGTGGTAGTTTCTATAGAAACTTATTTTTCCAGTGAATTGTAAACAGCCTAATTTTCTACTTTGCTTTAAATCTCACAGAAACCTGGAGCATCCTTCCCACGTGGCAGATAATAATAGTCTGCAATTCTGTAGCCACTTATGATTTTGAAGCTTGCTCTAAATATGAACTACTTAAGCCTTCAGGAGTATCCTTAGGTAGTATCATTGGTCTCACTAAGAAGTGGAGGCAGCAGGTAAAAGGCATTATGGAGAGTAGGGGGTCACTGCCTAACAGCTTGATGTGCACTCACAATTTTATTGCTGGCTCTGTGACAGTTCATCTCTTTCCATCTACAGCAATATCTGTTTCACTCCTAGCAAGAAAAGGTCTCTCTCAGTAGCAGCTCTAGAGTGAGGGATAAATATAACCCCAAAACAGACAGAAAATGGAGCAGTGGTTTTTTGGAAGCCCAGCTGGTTTTGCCCAAGAGACGTCTGAGGAGTTAGCAGGTTCATCCCAGGGCTGGCAGTGCCACTGCAGAGCAAGGCTGAGCTTGGAACAACATGGCTCTGGGGCTGGTTTGTCTGCAAACCTTGTAGCTTTCAAGGAAACTAACATTGGCAATCTTTTTTTTTTTTTTTCTTTTCTTTTTTCTTCTGGCATTGACAGAGCCTGAAAAAGCTCCCAGGAGAGTGGCCATGAGGAGTTTCTGTCCTCCCCTCAACTTCTTATAGAACACTGTGCCCATCAGATTGTTAAGGAAGGAAGCTGAAACTCAGTTGGGCCAATTATTTCGTTGCAATAATTTTTGTCTTGGTTTCACTGCCACAGAACCCTAGGCCAGCCATGGTCTGCAGGCTGTTAACAGTTTGGAGTCAGCCATAGCAGCTGATCAGAGCTGGCTACAGGTGTATCCCACACCAGAAACATCATCATCAGTATGAAGTAGGAAGTTTGTTGAGGAAGGAGGGCTTCCTGCTTGGGATCCTCCTGATTCTTCTCTTCCTTTTCCACCTCCTCTTCCTTGCCCTCCTCCTCTTCCTTGCCCTCCTCCTCTTCCTCTTCCTTCTCCTCCTCCTTTTCCTCTTCTTCCTTCCCCTCCTGCTTCTTCCCACCCCTGGAGACACTTGCTTACCATTGTGCTCCCCAGGACTGCCTTCCTGTTTATTGTGACTGCTTTACTTCACTGGGCTGTGTATAACTTCTGTCTACTTTATACTGCCATTAGTCTTAGTTTGGCTATTTCATTAAATCCATTTTAAATTTGACCTATGGCTTTCCTTTTCCTGATCCCTCTTCTTGGCTGGGGAGGGGTCATTAGGTGACTGCTGTAGCTCACCCCAGATACAGGCTAAACACAGACACTTTTTACAGGGAACAAAGACAACACTTCAAGCCACACTTGCCCATGAAAGATGCTTTCTAGTAATGAACAGAGATGTGTCCCCAGACCCCTTCCCACTGCCCCGGGGCTGTCTCTGCATCTTAGGCTGCTATGGAAAGCTGCCTGGGCATCAGACACTTCATCCCCCAAGGTGTTTAGTTGCCAGCTCTTCCTGTGGCTAACCAGGCTGCACACCCCTGCTGCCACCGTCCCCAGTCCCTCACAGATGCTGTATGTGGTGCTGAGATCAGAGCCGTAGGAGTCAGCCCTCCTCCACACAGCAGATGGCTCAGCTCTGGGATGTTTGTTTTTAGTGCTTACCTATCTGCTCCTCGACTCCTGAGAGTCATGTGGATTTAAGAAGGGAAGTAAGAAAAGACTTCCGCAACAGCTAACAGGAAAAAAAAACAATCGAGACGTTTCCTCTTCACCACTTATCTCAAAACACAGAGAATGCACTCCAGAAGCATTCTGAACCCTCTCAGAAAGGAGAGAGATCAGAAAATAGGAGCTGTCAGGGACATGGGAAGTTCCTCGGTAGCCACACGGTGCAGACAGCTGTGTCAGTGCTCCCTCTGCTCCAGAGGCAGGAGAGCAGATTGCCCAACGTTTTGGCTGGCTTCCAGTCTCATGTATAATGGAGAGCAGGTATTTTCCATTTTAACCTTCTCATTCCTAAACCAATGCTATTTAGAAGATGGTAAACCCATCTAAATTTAGCAGCTGGAATCTATCTGATTTCACCCTCTCACTTGTAGGAATGGCCATGTTTTGATTTTATCCAAACAGCTGGTACTTCTGCACCACCTTTGCAGTAAACACACAGGTAAATGTAAACAGCAACTAGTGCAAGCCAGGCATTTTACACCTGGGTGATATTTCATCTCTGGGCTTTTTCAGTCCACTGTGGTCCTCCTAACTGTTGAGATTTATTCTGCAAGCTGAGTGGGATCCAGTTCCCAGATAGGAGGATCGCTAAAAACATTTTCTCAAACTCGATTGCTTGAAGAAACAATCAAGTGGAACCTGTCTGCATTCTCAAGATTGTGAACCATGGGGAGCACTCTAAAAAAGTATCCTAGGAACATCCTGGAAAAGCCTATCACAGATTTGTGGTTACTTGATGTAGACAATTGTGGTAATGCTCACATCATAGAATCATAGAATTGCTAGGGTTGGAAGGGACTTCAAAGATCATCTAGTTCCAATTCCCCTGCTATGGGCTGGGACACCTCACACTACATCAGGTTGCTCAGAGCCACATCCAGCCTGGCCTTAAAAATCTCCAGGGATGAGGTTTCTATTATCTCCCTGGGCAACCTGTGCCAGTGTCTCACCACCTTCATGGTGAAGAATTTCTTCCTAACATCCAATCTGAATCTACCCATTTCTAGTTTTGTTCCATTCCCCCTAGTCCTATCATTAGCTGACACCTTAAAAAGTCCCTCCCCTGTTTTCTTGTAGGCCCCCTTCAGATACTGGAAGGCTACAATAAGGTCTGCTCAGAACTTTACAGTACAGTTACAGTATCACCAAGGTTGGAAGAGACCTCAATGATCATCGAGTCCAACCTGTCACCACAGACCTCATGACTAGACCATGGCACCAAGAGCCACGGCCAATCCCCTTCTCAATCCTAAAAGAAAATAGAAGTCATTTAATCCCTAGAACCTTGGGCCGTGTCACAAAAGCATTTCCACTAGTGGCCAGCACCCGGTGCTCCCTCTCTGGTAACCCTCACTGGAAATGATAAGCAGGTCAGGAGCATATCCAAAACATCGTGGGCTTAAAATTGCACCTTGTAATCAAGCTGTAGTGAAGGTGAGCAACAGGAGGCAAGAGTTCATCTCACAGACAAAGAGAGAAGGCAAAGTATCCATTAAAAATAGGCAGGTTCCTAACAAAACACCCTCAACCATCTATGCAAGCAAAGCTGCTTCCCCCTGATCCTCTCTTTCCTGTTGCAGATCTCTTCCACCTCCTGCTTTGGGCTGCTCAGCTCTACAGTCAGTGCATTCAGAGAACACTGAGGGGTGGTGTGTGTCAGGTGCCACCTGTGGATACTGCTTCCTGCAAGGAACTAAAAGGCTGTCCAGCAACTCATGGAGGTGATGGCTCCATGATGTCTCCTTCTCTAGACACAGTCTCCTTCTCTGGAGATGAAATTTCAAGACCCATCCAGATGTGTTCCTGTGTGACCTGCCATAGGTGATCTTGTTTTGGTATGGGGGTTGGCCTTGATGATGTTCAGAAGTCCCTTCCAACCCCTACCATTTCAACCACTACCACCTGGAGCTCTTCATCCAGTTCTGGTGCTTTTATGCTGGTAAAAGGAACATCAAACTGCTGGAGCAGATCCAGAGGAGTCCACGAAGATGATCAGAGGGCTGGAGAACCTCCCCTGGGGGGACAGGATGAGAGAGTTGGGGCTCTTCAGTCTGGAGAAGAGAAGGGTCCAGGGAGACCTTAGAGCAGCCTTCCAGTACCTGAAGGGGGCTACAAGAAAGCCAGGAAGGGACTTTTTACAAGAGCTTGTAGTGATGAGAGGGAATGGGTTGAAGGTTGAGGAGGGGACATTTAGACTGGAGATAGGAAGAAACCCTCTACAGTGTGGGTGGTGAGACACTGGAACAGGTTGCCCAGGAAGGTTGTGGATGTACCTTCCTGGAGTTGTTCAAGGCCAGGCTGGATGGGGGCTCGAGCAACCTGATCTAGTGGAAGGTGTCCTTGCCCATGGCAGGGGTGTTGGAATGGGACAATCTTTAAGGTCCCTTCCAACCCAACCCATTCTACGATTCTATGAATTTATGGCAATGTTAATGCCATTGCTGTGGCCTGCATGGATATGGCCAGAAATGCATAATGTCTTCCAGAAAGGGCTATCAGTTTTGGAATGAACCAGAAAGACAAGTGGCACCTCAAACAGGCAAGCTGGGTGTCCTCATGGAAACAGCCAGGCTTTTTTTGTTCCCAACACTGCGTTGCCCATCCATTTTCCATTTCCCCACTGCTAATGCCTTGCTCTCACATTCTTGCCCCACTTAACTACACTCCTATCCTTCCATGCTGCAGAACCCCATTCTCCCCACCAGTGGTTTCATTTCCTCCCCCACTTCTCCCACTGCCAGGAGCCCTATCTCCTCCTGTTCCCATCGGAGAGCGCATTGCTTCCCAGCTGATTTGAATTCCTCCCTCTTGACGTGGGCGATGAATCATCCCCAGTAATGGCATTTTAAAATCTCTGCAGAGAAGGTAGGGAGGTTCAAACCTGCGTGGGACTGTGCAGAAAGTGCAACACTGGTGGGGGCCTTCAACCCCAAGACCAGAAGTCCCCAAACTTCCCTAGTGTTTAAACAGTGGCTAAGGGCTGGATGCTTCCTCCTGGACATAGGAGTTGGTGGCCAATAGCATGGACAAAACTGGTGCCATGTTGTGTATGTGAATAGATACATTTAAGATTTAATCTTTCTTTATCATCTATCATTATTATCCTATGGGATAATGAGATGATGCCATCAATATATCACAGATCACAGAACATTCAGAAAGAGGCTAGCTAGAAAAATCATCTAGAAGACAAAAAAAAGGTAAACATTTCAGAAGTGTCTTTCCATCCATTTCAGCACTTGAGGGGACAGACTTCTACCCATGAAATGTTTCTACATCATTGCTAGTGCCCTTTTTTAATGAAGAATCACTGAATGTCACATTTTTCCACTCATGGCTTATCAACTACCCTCTTTTCTGATGAAAGCAGTGTTTCATTCTTATCTCAGCCCTGCACAGATTATCTGAGCTCATCCATCACCAACAAAAGCCCTTTCTAATTGCAGGGTGGTTGGAAGCAGTGGTCATAGAGTCTCACTACAGCCCATGTCTCAGTGACATTTTCAATCTGAATCACACTTTGATTCAAGGCAAGGAACACAATTTTTCCTGACGGAAGTTCTGCAGTGTTCTTCATCACCTGAGCACATGAAACACAGGAGCTAGAGTGTGAATTTGTCCAGAACTTGATGTGCTTAGCAAACAGCCTGTTGTTTAATGACTTTATTCAGAACACCTACATGTTTTGTTCCTGTTACTTGTACAGCTCTAACATGTGACAGAGACTCATTTTTCAAGGGAGGGAGGAGGCAACAGCTTATAGACTTTTTCAGCAGCCTGTCTGCTTCTGAGGCAAATATGGGGCTCCATAGCAGCTGTGTCTTGGTGACTTCTTTTAAATTTGTTTAGCCTGTAATTGAAGGATAACTTTTCATATTGCCAGCTCTGCCAGCTCACACTGACATCACAAAACCCAACACTGTTCTTTCTGGCTTCTGTTTCATCACCAGTAAAGAATTCCAAAAACTACATTTTCCTCTGAGTGCAATCCATCAAATTACGGCCTTGGCTGTATTTGTGCAATACCCTGAGCCCGGTGAAAGCTCTGCGGTGTGTATGTACCCCACCAGTCACCATAGGCACTGCAGTCTCCTGCTTTCTGCTCCAGCCACAAAGCTACAGCTCTGCCACCACTGAGGTTGCCCAGCTTGTTAGCTCAACTCTGATGGTTGATATTCAGGGTTCCCCAGCACATCCCCCGGACTCTGGGATTTCAGCAGATGTAGAATCATAGAATCGGTTTGGTTGGAAAAGACCTCTGAGATTACTGAGTCCAACTACCAACCTAAGACCAGCATGACCACTAAACAACATCCCCAAGTGCCATGTCTACACGTTTCTTGAACAACACCAGGGATGGTGACTCCACCACCTCCCTGGGCAGCCTATTTCACTGCCTGACCACTCCTGTAGGAAAGACATTTTTATTAATATCCAAGCTGAACTTCCTCTGGAACAGTTTCAGGCTATTCCCTCTCATCCTATCACCTGATACTAGGGAGAAGAGACTTAATACCCACCTCACTCCAACCTCCTTTCAGAGAGCTGTAGAGAGCACAGAGGTCTTCCTTCAGCCTCCTCTTCTCCAGACTAGACATCCCCAGGTACCTCAACTGCTCCTCCTAAGACCTGCTCTCCAGACCCCTCCCAGCTTCATTGCCTGCCTGAGGTGAGCATCTCCTGATCAAAATATATCATGACTCTGCACTGCCATCCAGCTTCCATGGGTACAGATCCATTCCAACCACCTTTTGTGTGTTTCCTACCTGACCAGGATGAACAAGGACAGAAATAAGGAACTACAGTGCTAAAACCTCAAGCCTCAGAACTATTAGAGACCAGTGTTCTCTACACACCCAAATAATGTTTTATAAACAGCCAAAAAGAGCTCAGGCTGAGATAAAAATCTTGCAGCCTGTTGCAGGACTGAGAGAAATATTAGCAGACAGAAGGATGTTTTGTTGTCTTTTTGGACGAGTCAACTCTTATGTTGAAAAAAAATCTATTTCAAACCACCAAAACTTCTGTTTTCCTTTGGTCATGCTTTTGCTGTGTCTGATCCTGCCACAGTTCAGATTGCCATGGTATAATTAAAGAGACCACAAGTGACAGTGAAAGCAAAGTATGTGCAAGTGTGACACAGAAAAGTGTTGAGGAGAAAAATTCTTCTAAAACCTCAATTTTTTTAGCAAACTGATATTGCAGGGTTTTTTTCCCCCCTTGGCTTTCATACAGAGGCTAGCAAAATTTACAGTAACAAACATTTTGATTTTCACTCAAATCAGAGAGTGACTCAGCACTGCAAGGAAAAGCAAGACTAAATGTTGTGAAGTTTCGACAAACCCAGCCGAGGAATGAGCAAGCAGGAGTCCAACTTGGGTGCAGACACAGTTTGCAATCTGAGGAAAACTTTGCTGATTGCTTTTTGGAGGGGGTTTGTCACAGGGCAGACTCACTGCAAAGTCAAATCCCACGTGTATATTGGATCTGCTGCCAAATAATTCCCTTCTGGGTATGAAACTGGCTGAAAAAAATCTAGGAAGCCCTTCCATACCAAGGAAGTTAATTCAAAGGCCCCAAAAAAATAACTTTCTTTCCCTGTTTCTCAATCACAGGCACCTCTTTCTGGCTTCAGGGCAACTCTACCACTATTTTCAGACTTCTCATCTTTCACCCACATCCACAAGACAGCCGGCTCTGATGAACTCACCGGCCCAGCCTCTACTTGTCTGTGGCTTGGGATAACTTGTGCTGCTTACAGATACTGTTTCTGGAGAGCAATCCCTTAGATAACCTGCACACTCAGATAACCCCTGTTCCCTTCCTGTAGCTCTTGACAGATCTGTCCATTAGTCCAGCTTCTGGAGGAGACACTCTGAAACCAAGAACAGAGGGGTCAGATGTGGGGTATGGGAGATAAGGAAGATGGAGGGATCTGCGGGAGTGCAAGGAGAAAGGGTAAAGGTTATGCAGGAGCAGGGGCTGGAGCTGAATCATAGTGTAAGATGCTCTGGGGCAAAGCTGCAGTGTGGCCTGCAAACCCGTGTGACCAACTCAATTGGAGTTGTGTGGAGCTCTTGAGTTTCTACACTTTATGTACAAGAGGAGCATAAATATATTTTTTCCCACTGGTGAATTTTCTTGCAAACAGAGGCAAGGTCCAGTTATAAGAATCTGCTGCTTCCTCACCCAGCTTCCCATCAAATGTCTGCTGCATAGATCAGGGCTGGGAAGAAACTCTTCATTCAGACCCAGTCTGGAACAAGAGACGAAGGCTGGCGGTCAGAGCAGCAGCTGGCATAACCTCAAATCTTCAGGAGAAGCCATCAAGGGACATTAAGACTGATCTCTTCCTCTGCCTGTTGCAACACATCTGCTTGGGCAGGGATTCCAGCCCATTCCCTTACTGACAAACGTCAGCAAGTAGTGAGTGCTTTTGAAGGCTATTACATCTGTGTCCTACTCGTGCTCACTCCAGAGATTCCTGTTTCATATCCTGTTCTGATTGCTCTACATTTATCATGCAAACTAATTTCAAGTACACACAGGGGGAAAAAAATTAAGTTATTATACCTAAAGATTATGACATATGAGAATTTGTTAAGGGCTATAATAAAGCTCAGTGTTAAAACCACACACTCACCACACAAATACATGGACAATACAACCTCACGAACTGTACTTCAGGTGAAAGTTAAGGTGCAGAAATAAAAGAAGTCATCTGGTTTCTAGCAACTGCCTAACATGCACCTTCAGAGACCTCCCAACTGTCAGAGTCCTTACAAACATCACAAGCCCAGTGCTACAGCCAGCAGCTCTTATTCATCCAAATTGACTGATTGATGTAAGTCCTTCAGAGGTGGTGGATTCATGTGGGTCAGGGCAGTGAGCAGGAACAGATGCAAGCACTTCAACGCATTTGAAAGGGAAAGATTTCTCTCAAACAGTCAGAACATGTTGTAGAGTTTTGGAAACATCCTGTTTCTTGCCTGCTAGAAAGAAATCTTTTAGTTTCTAATAAACAGATCTTTGTGTATCTGAAGGCCACTGCTCTGACAAGGCAGACTAGGAAGCCCTTTTTGCCATCAGAGAGCTCCTGAGGACTGTGGTGCCTGTGCCTGCTATTCTTGCAGAGATGGGTTTACAGGCTTCTGTGGGGTGTCCTCAGCTCACACCCACAGAGACCCAACATGCAATTCTCTGCCGACATGATTTTTCCTACCAGCTACTCCTGAGCTGGGCACTGATCCAGGGAAGTTAAAAACCCTCCCCCATGACACCCACTCAGCACTACAGTATCTGTTTCCCAATCCTGCTGATAAGCATGCCTGTTATTCTGTTCTAATATTGTCCCAAACACAACAGAATGCCTCTAAAACAAACAGCAAAGGAGGATAATTCAAACCAAGCCTTTACCTGCAAGCAGTTTTCCAACAGAATGGCTAAGAAGATGTCTCAGCCCAAACAGCACACACCAGCTGTCTTTAATGCCTGTGATCCCCTAAGAACAGTGACTGTGCCAGGACAATGAAAGCTACATTCAGCAATCAGACTTGAAATATTTCATGCAGTAGAACACCAAGTGAGGTGGTTTGGCTCTGCTCTTCATGCTCTAAGTTACAAACGTTTGGACAGATTTATCAGACTTGCAATCAATGAATAAACAAATCCTAAGACACTTGATGTGGGAGCTGTATTTCCCAGATAGAAATATGTTGCCATACCATCTCCAAAGGAAGAGTAAGTCTTCAGCAAGCAACAGTCCTACTCCTCCAGCCTGCTCAAAGTGTCCCAGAGATTACCAACATCCACCAAGCAAGAACTGCAACACCCAGTTACTGCTGGTTTTCAGTAGATGTGAGAATAGACCAAACTATGAGTTACTTCACGAATGCTATAGGTTAGTGTGATCAGACCATGCTCCTGTGAGCAATGCTTACACCTTCTGTCAGCTCAAAAGGTGCAAAAGGTAGAGCATTTCCACTTAAAGGACTGGGTACTAGCTCCTATTTGAAGCTGATCTTCGTTGACAAACAGCACTTATAATTTTGCAGTTGGGCTTCAGGATTCACATGCATCTCATCTCAGTCTCTCCAAGACAACATGAAGATTTTGTTTCTTCCAACTGCCAACGTGAGATGTGCCCTAAAAAAATATCTCTTGGAGCATTTAAATACCAACATAAGGATTCTTCCAACTGAGAGAGAGGAAGAGGGAGGTGTACAGCACAGGAAAATAAAAGGATTCCTCCTGCATCATTGACTCTCCTTAGAAACTTAGATAAGATTGTTCTGTGTACACAACAACACTGCCTCTGCTACAGACTTCTTCAGAAGCCTGAAGAAAGGGATGTTACAAAAGGGAACTCCTACAGTGTGCAGCTCATTTAGATTGCCTTTAGGTCAATCCAGATGGAGGAGACAGGGGCCTGATGGCTCCCTTCACCATCTCTCCCCTTCTGGGAAGGGTTTCAGTGTCACAGAGAAGCTGTTTGAGGGATGCTGTATACTCAAAGCATAAACCTATCTTATTTCATTATGGGGACAGCAGATCCAAGTGGATCACAGAGAAGGTTACTTGTGCCTATTTATAGCACCTCAGAACTCAAACAGGTCGATGAGTGAGTATGCAAATAAATACATCTGAGGAAGCAAAGAGTAAGGTTTTCTCAGTCACTAAAAACGCTCTTCTCTTTTTGATCTTCATTTATGTCTGTCTTCATAGTTCCTACAAGAACTCTTGAATGGTGCTTATGTATATTTAACTGTTTCTAATATACTATAAAGAATAATGAAGAGTTTACAATTCCCTAAATGTGACCTGAAGGCTTCATATTTGTTCAGACAGGAAAGCACAAACTTATTGAAGGATAAATTATGTGACTACAGAATAAGATGTAATTAATCTAGTGTGCCCTCATTCTCCAAAGGGGGTGTGGGGGAGGCGGGCAGGCGAAGGAAAGAGAGAGATTATCAGCATGAAATACCAGCCACAGATTAGATAGAGTATGAAAGGGAAAGATTAAAATGTGGATTGTGGCTCTCGTTCAGATACACATCTCTAGTGGAGTAAATCTCACATCATAAGTCATTTCCCCCCCATAACCCAACCACTAATCTCTGCTAATGGTGTTCCAAGTTACTGACTGAGTTGAAATACATGGAAAATGAAGGCAGTGTGCAGATCCTGGATACCTATGTTTGTGATGCTGTTGACACAGCAGAGGCTGGGGGTGCTCCTGCTACAGCCATGTTTCCTGTTTCTATAAACATGCTCTGTTGGAGAAGGGGCTTTCTCTGGGCACACGTGCAGTTTATGGCTAGTTTTGTGCCAATGTAAATCAAGCCTAAATGCCATCTTGGTGACATCATGTAAGGCTGATGCTTAAGGGAGTCCACATGCATAAGTAAGTGGGTTCCAAAGTAATTCATTTGAGGAGTCCACTTATATTTCAATGTCACAACCAAACAGACTGCCTCGTGGCTTGTTAGCATCTGACTCCCCAAATTTCACTCTTCCATTTCCTTCACTTCCTCACCTTTCAGGGTCAGAGCTTGATGCCACAAAGGGAAATGAAACAGAGCAAACCAAAACAAAACAAGCTGCGAAGCGGAGTTAAGCCACATTTGACATTCAGAGCTACATGGTTCCCTTTTCAGCTACAGGTACGAAGTACTAAGGATTTTGTGTCCACAATTCATTGGTTTAAAAACTCCCAGAAGTTTTCTAATTGCATCCTCACCACTCAATAAATGGCTTTTTAGAAGTATTCTATTTGGTGTTCAAGTCAGCTGAATTCTACATCTTTTGTTTGGTTTTGGGGTTTATTTTGGTTTGGTTTTTACTTAGAAATGGCCTGGGAAGTAGACAGGAAGTCTTATATCTCTCTCAACTCTTGGTGCTCTAAATGCACCATCTCTGAGGGAAGGTGCTTGCAAAGCAAGCTACAGAAATATCTGCTTCTGCTTGTTAGAGAGTATGGATCTGTCTGCTACATGTCTTGTCCTGATCAGGACTGAGAGAACTGCCATCAGCCTGTGGTTCATACAGAATTCCTGTTCTGGCTGCACTGCTGAGCAACACCTCTCACACCAGTCTGCTCACAGAAGCTCCTTGTTAAAGTCAGGGTCCCATTCCTTTCCCAGGAAGATCAGAACATTAGCTCCTACTATTTTCTGTGGAGGCTGGGTCAAATGAAAACAAGGAGACTCAAGGGACAAAACAGTCCATCCAGATTCAAGAGGAAAGATGTTTTATAGGAGGTAATTAGCATTTTCTTGCCTGGCTTAAGTATGCTGCCCTGAGTCAGTGGGCATGAGGTTATTTAGCAGTTCATACGATCAACCTTAAACTAAGGATTCTCATGTTCTCACAGCAGAGAATCATAAGATAATAGAATCATAGAATAGTTTGGGTTGGAAGGGACCTCCAAAGGTCATCCAGACCAACCCCCCTGCAGTCAGCAGGGACATCCTCCACTAGTTCAGATTGCTCAGACCCTTGTCGAGCCTGGCCTCGAATATCTCCAGGGATGGAGCCTCAACCTACCTCCCTGGGCAACTTGCTGCAGTGTTCACCACCCTCATGGTAAAGAACTTGTTCCTAACATCCAATCTAAACCTCCTCTTCTCTAGTTGAAACCATTGCCATTCATCCTATCACTGCAGGCCTTTGGAAATGGTCCCTCCCCAGCCTTCTTGTAGGCCCCTTCAGGTACTCTAAGGAAAGCTGCAACTGTTTCCCTCAGCCAACACACAGCTTATTAGCTTGGTCCCACATTTCTCCCTACATTATGCAAGGTCAGAGGGATTACAGCAGAGTTTTGCAGATCCTAGTTTTCATAGATTCATAAAATACCAGGTTGGAAGGGACCTCAAAGATCACCTAGTGCAACCTTTCAGTCTACTCTCAAACTGCAGTCCAGCCAGGTTCGTTTCCACAATAGCAGTGCAGAACCTGTTTCTATCAGACAGACAGCTTCAGTCTTCATGCTTTTTAAAGAAGAAAGGATAGTGGTAATAGGGACATTTCCAAGGAGATCTCCTCTGTTTCGTTTTGAATCTTCAATCTCACAAGCCTGTCCACCTCCCTCTGGAAGCCACCCCTTCCCCCCAGCATGTCAACAGGACCACACAGCTTGGTGTCATCTGCAGACTTGCTGAGGGTGCCTCAATGCCCATGTCACTGACAAATCCTGAAAGTCCTTGCAGTGATCAGCCACATTTAATACAGTAACAAAATGAGATGAGAGTGGAGGGGCTAAAATGAGTGTGGAAGTAGGAAAGAAATGCAACATGGTCTGGAGGTTTGTCTAAATGCTTTGATTTTTTTTTAGGCAAAGGAATGTCTTCCATCACATCCTGTCTTGCTTTCATGATCATTTTGCCGCTTCCAAATTTTAACCAGATAAAAAGAGAACACCACTCTACTTTGCACGTGATGGCAGGATACTCTATGCTGATGACATGATATCCTCTGACAGATTACAGAGCTCTGTGGTCCTTCTTCCATCTGTGGTTGTAAATATGAACAAAAATTTGACAAAAAAAAAAGGAAGGGGAAAAAAAAGGTAGAAGGAAGTTTACAGCAGGCAGCTATGGGCAAATCTGCCCTCAAGAAGTTTCTTTCTTCCTAAAAGTCAAAGTCTGATTTGCACCCTGAAGTTAAGTCCTGTGCCTCACACATTTGCTTGTTTTCAATCCTTGCTGTAGTCACTGTAAGCATCCTAATAAACTGGATAAACACACCTTTTTCAGGGTTCTCCTGAATTCTTCCTGGTGATACTTTGTGGCAGTTAAATTAAGATCCACATACCTTCACAGATGTCTTAATCAACAGTACCTCATCTTTGTGGCCTCACCACAAAGATCCTAAAGATCCTGAAATCCTAGATAAGTCACTCTGCAAATGGAGAGAGTTGTCTACAGGAGGGGCAAGAATTCCTCATGCTTTCCCAGGTGGCTGCTAAGCTCCCTGCCCATCAGCTCCTGCCACAGATCTGGGCTGCAGAGGTTTGAATCCAGCCAGTTACTCTTCCTTACTATGCTCCAAGGAGCTGCACCCATCAGACACTGATCCAGTAGAAGCCCACCTTGCAGCTGGCCTCTGGGAACCAGCTTCTGTCCAAAGAGAAGTGCTTCTGGGAAGAGCGAGGAATGAAAGAAGTGGGAGCAGAGGCAGCAGGAACATTACTCCCAGAAGATGTGCTCTTGGGGAGAAGAGTTTTAAAGTTGGGGGAAGAGGTAGAACAAGTCTAAAGAGAATATGGGAGGACATAAGAAAGAAACTCAGAAAACTCCTGATATAGATCCTTATGCCAGTGTAATCAGCAAAGGATCATGCAATATGCCAGGAATTAAACCACGGCTTGAGCAATGATTTTTGTCACCAATGAAATCCTGCAGGGAGCAGTCACTGAGCCTTAGTCTGTGATTCATTCTTAGGGGCACAGGCAGGTAAAGAGCTGAGGGGAAATGATTTATGAAGACAGAGCTAAATGCTTATTGCTAGGTTAAACAACAAGGAAGGGAAGTCGTAACAGTCTACAAAGACCCATAGGAAGAAATGTCAGGGAGTGTGGGGAACTGTTTTGAATAGCAAGTTCAACCTCCTAACACTGAGGTGCAGTGGCTTCTGAGAGACTTGCCCAAAGAGCTGCATTTGGTTGGCTTTGACCAGCCTGGGCAAACCATGGGCAAATGAAAGACAAGGAACAATTCTGTGCTGCTGGAGAGGCGAAGAGATTATTCAGGTCTGTACCATGTTCAGAGAAGCTCCATGTTTCCACCACTGGAGAAGCTATCTGCAATGTTCAGCAAGGCACAGGAGCTGGAGAGAGCATTTAGGGGACAGCATTCTGGACACAAACCCCAACTGCTTTTCCCATTAGATTTCTGTACTAGCAGCAATTACAAACCTTAGACACTTAGGACAGTTTCAGATTGGTTGTATAAATGAAGAAATCACTGAGTTGCTCTTGCAAAGCAATAAGCACACAAGATCACTTACAACTAGAAAGACCACAGCAGTTTCACTACAATTAACATCCAATTTAGCCTAAACTCAGGGTAAGTGTTGAAACTGCACCATATCTTCTGCTCCCTTCAGCCTCTGGAATAGCTCTTAATTGGACCTGAGCTGAGCACCTGCAGGAGGGGTCAGATCCAGCTCAAGGTCATGTTTCAGGGAGATAAATATTTCAGTAGGAGGCCTGGGGGGATGTGTCTGATGCTCCATATGGGGAAGAGAGCTGCTGGGGCTACACTTAGCAGGAATGGAAGGGAAAGGGAAGAAATGCAAGGTAAAAACAACAACAAAACCCCCAACCAACCAAAACACCACAAACAAACAAAAAACCTGACCAACCAAAAAAAATACCAAAAACTCAACAACAAGAAGGACTTTTAAATTTTGTTTGACAGCATGGCATTGCAGCTGTGGCGGGGTCAGGCTACAACTAGCAATGCAGAATCCCTCAGATTGCAAAGTTCCTGTTAATTAAAGGAAATTGCAGGTAAAGGGGAGAAGAGGGCTCCTACAGTCTGGGATTGTGGTAAGGGGGAGGGGAAAGGAAAACTAAACCAAACCAAATGCAGAGCCACAGGAAACATGCAACCCTAAGATATCTTCTGTCTCCCTCTTTCCTGGCAGATGTCTCCTTCCCAGTCCCACTGGATTGGTTTGTACACTAAGGAGGACAAAGCAAACTGTTTCCTTGCTTTTTCCTGCCTTGATTGAGACACAGGATCACTAATGTGGGGTGCTGCTTAACTCAGGGCAGGAACCTAATTCTCACTTAGCCCTGACTCCTAAGAAACAATCCCAGTGGTAGTTTCCAGAAAAGACTAGCCATTCCTTGGCCCCTGCATGAGAAAGAAGGTGAATTCTCTACAAATACCCCCAAAACTGCACATGAATTTATAATTGCCTCAGAATGCAAAAGTGAGAGGTGGGGGGAAAAAAGGAAGAGGAACCATGTATGACTCCTATGGCGAGGAAGGGGCTGAGAGAAACCTAAGAAAGCTGGGGGCGGGGGGGGGATTTGTTTTGGCTGAGCATCATGATGTGGGTCAGCTGGCGGCTACAGGGCTTGAACATGCACAGAACAAAATACATAGCTAAAGTGTCCTGAAGAGATGGATTTAAGAACTGAGTAAAATCAGACTGCAATTTATATCCCATCTTAAGGCTAAGAAAGGGCTGAGCATCCTTGAGGAAATTCCACTCAATGGCAGAACAACGTGTCAAAGCATTTTGGAGACTAAGCAGTTGATTAAAGAGAAATTCAGGTACTAAAAAACCCCAAATCAAACCCCAAAGAAGCTGAGGAACTCTTTTTGTCAAAGCTTTACAAGCAGCACAGAAAAAAATATAAAGAGGAAGAAAAGCTTTGTAATTAAATCCTTAACTTGAGATTCAGGTTCTGCCTCTCACCTCAGCTTAATGCCTGAAACACATTCACAAGAGGTGCCTGATGTATTTGTAAACACCGTGTTGCTTAAAGGTACACCATACAATGTACAATTTCCTAATCCAGGGCATGCTGTCAGGAGGCGACGGTGGGAACAGCTGACTGACCATGCAGCAGAGCCATTCTTCTGCTAAATATAACAAAGTTCAGGTAGTGCCATGGCAGGCAAAATTGTGCCAGGGAGAGACTTTGAATCTATTGTGTCTGTTCCTGTGCTGAGGAAGGAAAGTATTTTTCACCTTCCAGACTTGTTTGGGGCTTTTTCACCTCTTTTTTTTTAAAGAAAATCTTGCTCAGGAAGTTAAAACAATTACCTGAACAGAGCCATGCAGACTGTAAACTCTGCCCCAAAGAAGCCTTTTTTGTTGTACAATAGCTTGCAATGAGCAAGACCCCTTCTGCCCTTTACTGTTGGCTCGTTAGCATTTTCATTACTAAAAACTGAGGTACACATGCACACACACAAGAAAACAATTCTTAGTGTGAATCTTGATTTTGTCTAGGATCCTTTTCAGGATGCTTATGGCATTCCATAAAGTTGCTTGAAATACATCTGCTGTGTATTTAATTGTGATTTTAAATGCCAAAACCTGGAAGCCTTGCTGATATTGTATGTGAACACTGTGTCTGCTTATGTTCAAACCCCCAGGCGCTTGAAATAACTCCACTGTACACAGAGGACGTTGTTCACTTTGGTTTTACAATTTTTGCCTGTGTAGAAGGAGCTCTAATGTCCTGAGAACATAAATGTATGTTCATAACCACAGAGCAAGATCACAGCTGGAATCTACCTGGGCCTTGGATCATATTTCAGCAGTGGCATGAAGTGACAAAGCAGCTTATTTCTCAGCTGAATTTACAAGAGCTGCAAGTGGAACAGCACATACTAGACTTACTGACGTAAGGCCCAGGTGAGTGCATGCTACAGGTCCACCTCTGTGCCTGCTCCACAGGGAATAGCAGGCTCTGCCAGCCAGACTTAGGGGCTGTCACTGCTGTAGCCCTAGAGGAACCTGCTCCAAACCCTGGTGTGTTAGTAAAGGTGGCAGCTGCCATAACAGCCTTCTGTGTAGGTTACAAACTGGGGGTCTTTTTATTGAGTCCAGTGAGTTTTGTAGCAAGCCTTCATTGTTTTGTCTCAACGTACAAAGCATTACAGGGAGCTCACAGGCGAATGTGCTTTTTTCCTTTCAAGGATTAAACAGGAGCAGATCATAATTCCCTTTAAATGCATCTACTATTCACTAAGTTTTATTATGGGCTTCAAACCAACAGCATATATATCTTTATACTCAATTCCAGTCTGCTCCCTACAGGTGTTCTGAAACTCACATTTTATGCTTAGATGTGATTGACCATGAAAGTCCCAGGGTAATATGTGTTCCTTGAGCAAAGACGTGGACAAATACCTGGCCAATGTTCATTTTTCACATTAAGTTTGCAGTAAATAATCTTACAAGTAATTCTGCCACTTCCTTTCTGTAGGAATCTCTGCAAGGAGCAGCATAGTGCGGCTTGCAGAAAGCCAACAAGTAGTATTTATGAACAGAAAGGAAGTAAATTAATTTCAGTGTTTGATTTAACATTGCAGGATTTATTTCATGCACACTAAGAAGAGAAGGCATGGTCCCTCTGGTCCCTCCTCTAGTCTGGCCATACTACCAAACAAGGAAAATTCTGCTGAGTTAGGACTACAGACAAGGGGTCAATGAAGAGACACTTGAGTTCTCAGTGTGCATCCCAGCCAGCCAGCTCTGCAATAGCTGTCATTATTTGTAATGTGTATGGCAGAGAAATAGGTGGAGAAATGAATCCATTCAGGTAAGGGAACACCCTTGTTTTGAGCAATCACCATTTTTCACAATGCCATGTACAGGGGTCACTCAGGGTTTTCCTTCCCTTGTAACCCAGGCTTCCTGAGAGGAAGGACAGCTGAAATACAGGAACAAGTGGCTGTACAACATTTCCACCAGTTTAGAAGACATTCCTCATGGACATGGGTCTAGAAACCACATCTGAACCTTCAAACTTCCTGATGTAGGACAGGAAGGCTCTGCAGAGAGATCTGGACAGGTTCAGTTGATGGGATGAGGTCAGTGGGATGAGGTTTAACAAGGCCAAGTCCTGGGTCCTGCACTTCGCTCACAACAACCCCAAGCAACACTCCAGACTTTGGGAACAGTGGCTGAAAAGCAGCCTGGTGGAAAAGGATCCCGGAGTGCTGGTTGATGGGCAGCTGAACTCATGTTCAGTGTGTTCAGCAGTGTGCCCAGGTGGCCAAGAAGGCCAACAGTATCCTAGCCTGGATCAAAACCAGCATGGCCAGCAGGAGCACAGCAGTGATGGTGCCCCTGTGCTTGGCCCTGGTGAGGCCACAGCTTGAATACTGGGTTCAGTTCTGGGCACCACAGGATAGGAAAGACATTGAGGTGCTGGAGCATGTCCAGAGAAGAGCAACGAGACTGGTGAGAGGTTTGGAGGATGTCATATGAGGAGAGGCTGAGGGAGGTGGGGTTGTTTAGTCTGGAGAACAGAAGGCTAAGGGGAGATTTTATTGGTCTCTACAACTACCTGAAAGCAGATTGGAGTGAGGCTGGTGTTGGTCTCTTCTCCCAAATAACCAGTACAGGACAACAGGAAATGGATTACATTGTGCCAGGAGATGTTTAGATTGGACACTAGGAGAAACTTCATTACTGAGAGCATGGTGAGGGGTTGGAACACAGCAAAAACTGCTCCCATGCCCTTAAATCCGCCTTCAATCTGCAGGTTGCAATACAAGTGGGAAATACAAGGAAACATTTCAGCTATTGAAATGCACTGGTCTAGCACCAAGCTTCTGCTTAGAAAGCTGTTCATAACAAACAACAACTACTTACAGGATCACTGCAAGATCATTAGAGGACTCAGAGACTGAAGAGTACTTGGTCCATCTGGTTGATGCCTGGAAAACACAGTGCCACATATCAGCAACTAACACCAGCAATCAATGCATTTTATGAGTGCTGAAAGAACTGGAGGAAATGTTCAAACCCAGGCTGCTGGGCTGGGCTACTCTGTGACCTAAATCCTGGCCAAAGGGAAGAAAATCTGCCCTTCACTAGATCATCACTGATTAAAACATAGTTCTTCTCTAGGTCTAGGACTCTTATCACAGAATCACAGAATGTTAGAGGTTAGAAGGGACCTCCAGAGATCATTGAGTCCAACCCCCCTGGCAAAGCAGGATCACCTAGGGCAGGCCACACAGGAACATATCCAGGTGGGCTTTGAAAGTCTCCAGTTCATCAGTTGGTCTCTGAAAGGGTTAATGGGACCCTAGAGATAATAAAAACATTATGCAGCTGTGTAGGTGCTGGGAAGATGAATATAGGTTGATTTTTACAAACCTAACCTATGTGGAGTGAGTCATAATTTGCACCTTGCGTCATTCAATAAATAGGTCTTTTGAAAGTCAACCCACTGTGAATGGGCTGCTAGCTCTCAAAAACACAAGAACCCAGCTCTCCTGCCCACAGGCTGATGAGCTGCAGGATCAAAAAGCTCTTCTCTCTAGGTTACAATGTGATGGCAATAATAGGATCCAAACAAACAACGACATACTTGTGGGTTTGCCGCATCTCTTGTAAAAGGTCAAAAGGTTTTGATGGAAGCAACTCTTCTTCTTTCATGAAACCATGTAATTCTTAATCATAAATGTGTGTTAATCTCATTGCTGTTTCTGCTGTGCCTGTAATGCTGGTTTGTTGGGGTGGTTTTTTCATATATGCCTCACATCAACTTTTTAATTTTAAGGGAAACCTTGAAAGTTTAGCTAAATAGCATTTGCTTTTGTGCATTTTAACCATAAGCACCTGTGTGAAGGCAATTTTCCTGTTCTGTAGTCACCCGGGGGAAGTAAAGCAAGGAGAGAGAAGGTCTCCATGTTCACAAGGACCTCAGCACTGAGGAGACAGAATAATCATCTTTTGTTGAGTATGAAAATAACACAAAAGCAAAGTAAACAATAGCCTTTTGTTCTGACCAAGACAGGCAGGGCTTGAAAAGTCTTTAAACGAGATAGAAAATTTCCATCCAAAAGGAACCATGGAGTAGGTAGACACATAACAACCTTTTGGAGTTCAGTGATTAAATTTAATACTGTGCCAAACAGTGATTAGTTGATGAAGGGCGTTTATAAACAGAATAGAAACAAGGGAAGTGTGGCTCCAGTATAGCACTGGGCTGCCAGTGCAGTTTGGTGTTCAGCTTTCTACTTTACTTTAATAACAAGGTCCAATGAAAAAACAAACCAAAACCACTTTAATTTGATTTATTTCCCTAAGGAAACCCAGTGCCCTTGGAAACATAGGCTGCCTGGTGCATAATACTCAAACTTCATCACTCAGGGTCAGATCCAAGGAAAGGGCTTAGGGACCAAGTGAAGCACAGAAATGTACACTTTTCTTCAGCATTTTTTCTCCTCTCTAACTCAGTCCCAGACTACTGCTACCTGTGGATCCCATTGCTAGGCAAGGAATTCTTCCAGTTCACTGTGTAGGTAAAGCAGCAGCCTAATTAAGGCTTCTCAATTCCATCTTCAGAGCTGGGTGCCAATGTCCTGCATGGATCTTTGCCTTTAGTGCATTAAAATCCTCTGTTGAGCCCAACAAGATGTGTTGTCCTTAACACCATACATATATGACCAATGATGCAGGCGAACAGGAGCACAAATCCTTGATAACTTCTCTGTGGTCTCTCCTAAACCTATCCCAGACAGGCAGCAAGAGTGTGGTGCTCAGAGAAGTCAACTAGAATAGAATAGAATAGAATAGAATAGAATAGAATAGAATAGAATAGAATAGAATAGAATAGAATAGAATAGACCAGGTTGGAAGAGACCTTCAAGATACCTTAGCCCCAGCACACAGGCAAACCAAGCCAACTTAAGCCAATAGGCAGTGGTTTTGCAGAGGACAAACAAGATCATCCCATGGTTTTACCAAGGTAAAAATTACCCCCTGGAGTCTGAGAAGTCACCTTAGAAGGAAATAAAATGTTTACTTCAGTTTCTGTTAAATTAATTGCTCCAACTCATTCCAGTATCTTAAGCATCAGTATCTGAAGCCTCACGTAATCTAAGACTAATGTAAGTCTCGCAAAGTATAAGCAAAATTAAACTGAGATATGT
This sequence comes from Melanerpes formicivorus, assembly GCF_026170545.1. Lineage (NCBI taxonomy): Eukaryota > Metazoa > Chordata > Aves > Piciformes > Picidae > Melanerpes > Melanerpes formicivorus. The sequence goes on along the minus strand of NW_027142359.1, from coordinate 4,211,038 downwards.
GTGCAGGAGAAGACATGATAGCTCTTCTTTTCTTCCTTTTCTGTCATCACCTATTCCAGCAGTCCAAGCAAATGCCATCATCATTTTAATTTGAAATAAACCTTCTTACTTTAAAATCTATTTTGGACCGGCTGCATTAATATAAATCTGCTGTCTTCTCATGGACTTTCTCCAGCTCTATTCTGGTGCAAGCAAGATCTGAATCTTATTTTGGTGATAAATTGCAGGGTTATGCTAAAGGTCAGCAATGGTGCAGGCCACAGGTTTTGGTGAAATCTATTTATGGGGAAAAGAATTTACACTTAGAACTTCTTACAAAAGCCACATGATTGTTTTTTTTTTCATGAGAAGTTCTAGATAACGTTAAAGCGCTTGGCTCATTGTTTTAAACCCATCCATTAATTAACACTAATTAATCACCAAGGATGTGGTGTGCACTAAGTTAGCTGCAGATTTCAGAACAAGAAAATGAGCCCAAAAACTCGAGGAAGAACTATCTTGGAGTCTCTAAGTAACACTTCAAATGAATGGGTTTGTGAAGCTGCTATCAGAATCCTCCATCACAACTTCCCGGCCTGCCAGAGGGCCTGGGAGCTCTTCTCATCGGGGGGAGAAGCAAGTGATTTGTACCTCAGAAAATTATTTGCCTGTGATGTGTGTTCCAGGTGGTGCTAAGAGGTAAATCCCCGAGGCTTTCTCCACAATGATCAAATGCCAACAACTAGAGCAGTTTACTGGAACGGCAGCAGCGTCTAAAGTCTCTGCAGTGACAGCTTTAACAAGAAATATACAAGAGTTTATACTCTGCAAAGCTGAGCTAGACCATTTTGGCAAAGACTCTGTCTGCCTACCGAGGGTGGGGTAGGTTTTACTGTCTATATAATGACTTCCTACTGCAAGTGGGTCAGGTAATTCAAATAAGGAGCCAAAACTGCCTTTGCTCGAGTCTGGTGGAAGTCTGGCCTGTCAGTAAACATGTCCCTCAGCCACGGAGTGCTCATCCTCTATCATGTGATGTCTCAGCCATTTCCTGGTACTGCCACTCCAACAAATACTTCACTTTATCTCCCTCAGATTCAAACATCGGCAGTTTCACCACTGAGCTTGCTGTTGCTGCACTTCCTGGTGTCAGTGGCCTGCTGTGAACTGGAAAAATACCTCCTGAAAAAAAACAGCCAAGCCCTTGAATGATACCAGAGGCTCCTTCTTTCTCTGCCTTTGTTGTAGCACACTAGGCAGTCTTCCAGTTTGTCACTTTCGCCTGTCCAGCTCCAAACCAAATGTTTCAGCCTGCACAAATAATCAGGTTTTAAGCCAAACCTACAGCAGAAGATCAGCTCCCTGCATGTGATGAGTACTGCACAGGTTTCCCTCTACCTGAGCCTGGATGCTTTATGTTCAAATACGTGCATTGTGCTGGCTCTGGGATTTGGAGTGGGTTAAACGTATTGTGTGGTGGGGTCTGGGGTGGTAAATCCCAAACTTAGCAAGATTGCAGAGGTGCTGCCTTCCACTGTGGTTAAGAAATAATTCATTTCTGGTTGAAATGTTAGAAGAGAGGTATGAAGCAATTTGAAAGGTTAAGAAATAGCAACCAGAAATAATAGTTCGTGCAGGCATTATGGATGGCACAGGCTGCCCTGTCCAGTGGCAAACCTCCCTTCTGCACAAAGCAGCCTCCCCAGCAGCCTGCACAGCAGCTCCTACAGGAGAGAGCTGCTGGGAAAGGACACAGCAGTTCTCGAAAGGATCCTGCAACTATTCAGAATGCAGCTGTTTGCCAAAAGAGTATCTGCATGGCTTTGCACATCATATACATTTTGGGCAACACTGTTCATCTTGGGTCAGTTCACTAACTTTTCTAGCTCTGAAAGTGAGCAGAAGCTTTGACAAGCTTTGAAGTGAATAACAGCTCTTCCTAAGTCAAAGTTATGCTGGCAGACTACAGATGAACCACAAGGCCAAAGGTGCTGAGCAGTGACCAAGAGATGTCACCGTGTTTCATAACTCCATCCTTTACTGGAAACCAAGTCAGCAAAACAAAAGTGATGTCCACAGGCTCTAGTGGGCTCTGGATTAAACTGATCTCTTCTGCGGAACAGTTTCATGAATCCTACCAGTTTGAAACAGCTCTTTTAAAGGGACATTTCTGAGAACGAACAAGTCGCTTTATAGATGCAGGATGTTCTCATGAAAAGTTTTTGCTTGACTCTTGACTATCTTTCAAAACAAGCACACTCCTGTAAAGAACAAATGAACATCAATATTGGTCCTAAATGTATTTGAAAATTAATACTGTAGCCCTGTGCCACTTAAAAGTACTCTGTTGTGATCTTCACAAGGTTATCCCAGTTGCTTTGCCCCATAAAATTAACCACAAACACAATAGTGAATGAGTCAGAACAAAGCTGACTCCAAGGGAAGGGGTAAATGCCTCTGGAGAGCACAGCAAACAGGAGGCATGAAGCAAAGTGAAGACTGCAGCAGTGCATGGCAGCAGGGACTGGGGTAAAGACACAACACTTGTCTGTGAAACTTCTCATTTGGTTCAAGCTCTTCCATCTCCCACCAAGGCAAAATCTCTTGCAAGGTCTGGAACATCTGATCTAATGGACCTAAATCTGACTTGGAAAGACACGAGCTACAAGATGCAAGGTCTGAGCAGGAAGGCAGCCCACAGGCTCCAGCACTTCTACATAGCAGCTTTGAAAAGAGTTTCCAAGGGGCTTGCACAAAAAGTCCTTTCAAAAGTGCTCCATAAAATGCACCTGAAGAAAGACCGTTAGGAGGAGACTCGAGTAGCTCTGATTTCTTCTGTTTAGCTCAGGTGTTGTTTTTTCACACACAGAAACACATGTAGAGACTTAGTACACCCTACAATGCCTCACTAAAGTCATCAAGCCGTGGTTATAACTTCATCCAAGATCAACAAGGTCTTTTTCCACAAGCAATCCTTTGTGTTTGGGAAGCCTTTGCCCTGAATTTTACTGTCTCCCAATCAACTAATAGGTGCTCTGCAGTCAAACACCAGCTATTTAAGGGCAACCTGTGTAACAACATAAGCCATAAGCAACTGCTCATTTATGTACCATTCCTGCATAATGTCTTTAAAGCTTCAAGGATTGGTGCATTGTATGGCACAAAATCACAGAATCACAGAATGTTAGGGGTTGGAAGGGACCTCCAGAGATCATCCAGTCCAACTCCCCTGCCAGAGCAGGATCACCTAGGGCAGGTCACAGAGGAACACACCCAGGTGGGTTTTGAATGTCTCTAGAGAAGGAGAGTCCACAAGCTCTCTGGGCAGCCTGTTCCAGGGCTCCATCAGCCTCACAGTAAAGAAGTCTTTCCTCATGCTGAGCTGGAACCTCCTGTGTTGCAGCTTGTACCTGTTGTTCCTTGTCCTATCACTGGGCACCACCAAAAGGAACCTGGCACCTTCATCTTGACACCCACTCCTCAGATATTTATAGACATTAATCAGGTCCCCTCTCAGCCTTCTCTTCTCCAGACTAAACAGCCCCAGGTCTCTCAGTCTTTCTTCATAGAAGAGATATTCAAGTCCCGTAATCATCCACTGCACTCTCTCCAGCAGATCACTGTCTCTCTTGAACTGGGGAGCCCAAAACTGGATGAAATATTCCAGGTGTGGTCTCATCAGGGCAGAGTTAGAGGGGTAGGAGAACCTCCCTGGACCTGTTGTGATGTTTCTCATACAAAAATCCCTGCTAGAAACATTGTGTATATGATGGCTCATGCTCTACATGGCCACAACCATATCACTGGGTCCTGTGGTCTAAAGCCATCAAGGAAGGGATTCTGGATTCTGAAAAATCTGTGTTGAGAGACTGATGCTCTGCTCCATTACTGAAGGTCTTAAAAAGAACAGCATCTGGATTCAAAAGATGGGGGGAAGGTGTCAGTGCCTTGAAGCTGATTCAGATGAGGAAACAGAGAAGCATAAATGAAACAAAGACAAAAAATGCCTCAAAGTCTGCTGTATGCCTCCAGGAACTTGCAGAATTGCAAAGAGCAACAGGCTCCACCACAACCTCATAGGGATTCCTCCTCTTGCAGAGGCAGAGGGCACAGGGCAACACATGGTCTAGAAAGTGAGTTGGTGATAAGGTGCCTTCCACAAGAAGACTGACACAAGTAGCAGTGCTGGAAAGAAGTCTTGTGGCCAACAACTAAGCCTGAGCCCTCCTGATCTGGCTGTATAAAGTCACCCTCATTTGCTGAGATGCTGCACAGTTACTCAAGAGTGAAACACATCCCTGCAAAAGCACAAAGTTTCCAGGCAATGATGGGATTGTATTATTCAGGAGATTGTGACATTACTGTACGTGCCATTGTTCCTGCCACTCTGATGTTTCAGACTGCATAAAAACAAGACTCTTACCTCTTCTCTGTCCTCATCTTCCCTTACCCCAATACACAAGTACTGGCACTGTGTCTCTTTTCTATTTAATCCTAACTATTGGTATTTATGGGACATGTGAATATATAGGCAGGAGAGACAGAAGAAAGGTGTTCACAGGTGCTGCTGGCTGTGGAACAAGAGAGGCTGTGTCAGAGGGACTATGTCAAACACACAACAGCACCTGTGGTGTTATAGCAATGAAAAAGAAAAGGGCTTTTACTGTGTGGTCTCAACAGATGTTATACTGGGCCTGGCATAACACAGGCATGGCCGCAACAGTGAGAGCCAACAGAGCTCCAGGAAACGAGTCCATAACAAAAACCACAAAGCAGCAGGTAGTTCAGAGCATCACAGATGCAGCTAGAAGACAGACAGCATCTTCTCACATGCAGCAGGACATTTACTAGGACACACAGATCTCTGGATGTGCACTGTCTCTGCTGGCACCAGAAAAGGCACCTTTTGAAAGGTTGGACCAGATGATCCTTGGTGTCGTTTCCAACCTGGCATTCTGTGATCCTGTGATTTTTTTGTGCACAGCTGACTAATGGTTGGAACTAGATATGCACAGGAGATGGCAGCTGACATCATCCAAACCTGGCCAGGCCTGCTAGACAGACTGGAGGTCAGCAAGTGCAGAGACTTTGCTCTTTGAAGACTCTTACTCAGTATCAGTTGTGCAACAGGTTATCAGCGTGGGTTGCTTCCGTATACGGTCATGACCCGTAAGAGTGGAAAAACTTGTTTTGTAGTAGTGGAGGGATTTTCCTCAACTGGGTTAAATAATCTTTATTTAACTAAAGCCTGCAGCTGCTGGAACTGCTCTGGACTGACATTAGCATAGCTAAGATCTTTCACCTCCCTTCATCTGCTACAATGCAGAACATCAGTGCCTGTGCATTTCTGCGTTCATTCAGCATTCATACCAGAAACTCAGAACTGGTTTTCTGAATCCCTTGATCCTTCAGACAGAAAAATCTGACAATTTCTCAAACCACAGGAAGCTTAAAAATAGCACTTGTTCCAGCACAGCTACACATTGTTGTTCTTGAAATCGGCGTTAGAAAATACTTACAGTCTCCAAAAGACAGAGGCCTGCAGCAAAGCATCTCTGTTACTGCATGGCTTTATTTAAACAACTCACTCTGTGAAGAGAAGAGCTGCTGAAGCCAGATTTGCTATTGGTTTTGCTCCTTGAGACTAAATACATGGATTCCCCCATGTCTGCTAAGTGTTTGCCTCTACTTCAATTATCCCCTGGGAAGAGGGGAAGGGTCAAGAGTTCAAAGGGGGAACTTTAGCCTAGTCCCTGACTGCAAAGACTGAAAGTAAAATAAATTACCACTGAATGCAAAAGAAAAATATTGATAAGGTCTATATAATTCATTGGATTGCTAATGGGATATAGAGCAGAGGTATAAACAGTTTTTTATTTCTATTTTCCTCTTCTGTCACTTCTGCTTGCAACTTCTCTCTCTTCTTGTGGCCTTGCTGGGGTCTCTGTTTTGACTGCTGTGTGAGGTAATAGGAAGGAGGGAGGAAGTGGGGGAGGAGGTGAATGGTCCCCCTGGATCTACCCATGGGGGAGTTTGAGGAGTTTCTGCATTGTTTATAAATTGTAAATATATAGAGAGAGTACATATATTGTATATTTTGTACACATTCATTGCATTTCAGATTTCTAGATTGCAGTTTGCTTGTAAATATAGCTTCATTTGCTTCCATCCCAAACAGAGCTAAATCTGGCAATTTGTTTTGGGGGGTAATTCAAATTAGTTGGGGGGTAATTTCAACCCACCACGGAGTGGGAGAGACAACTTGGGCCTCTGCACTGTATCAGACTTTGTGTTGTCACTAAACATGCAGGATTTTGTTTTCAAGAGCTCCATGCTTCTGATTTGAAGAATGGGTTGAAAAGTTCCCAGAGGATAAATCCAGACATTTCCTTAGCAAGCCATGGTAAATATTCTCCCTGCTCTGCAAGCTTTATCATTTAAAGGAAGCAGGTGCTCATCACAGCTCTGTAGAAATAGAGAACTATACTAAGAGCTTTTTAGGATTCCTTTCAGGAAAGTAGAATGCAGACCCTACCTGGCACAGACTGACAGCCTCCACTGACTGCAGCATTTTGGTATTTATTCACTCTCCTACTTCAGGGGGGCTAACTATGCTGTTTCCTCTGGAGAGAAGACCCTCCTAGACTAAAGTCAATTAATAGCTTTGGACTCAGATGGACACTACCACAGAGTGCTCCTCCCTGATAAATATGCCCACCAAAGTGTTTTATTAGCCCACACAGCAACAGCAGCTTTCTCCTCTCTCCCTACCTGGGCACACTTGCATTTAAGGATCTTCCTGGCTTGCAAAACTAGAGACATTGTAAGGTCCTGCACCTATGGTTTGGTGGAGTCTAATAAAAAAATGAAAGTAGAACAATAGATATATTACCAGGGACAGGGACCTACTGGAAAGAGTCCAATGGAGGGCCATGAGGATGAATAAGGGACTGGAGCACTGCCTGAGGAGGAGAGGCTGAGAGACCTGGGCTGTTTAGTCTGGAGAGAAGACTGAGGGGATTCAATAAATATTTATAAACATCTGAGGGCTGGGTGTCAAGAGGGAGGGGACAAGCTCTGTTCAGTTGCACCCTGTGACAAGACAATGGGCAATGGATATAAACTACAGCACAGGAGGTTCCACTTCAGTGTGAGGAGGAACTTCTTCACTGGGAGGGTCAGAGCACTAGAACATGCTCCCTGGAGAGGTTGTGGAGTCTTCTTCTCTGGAGACTTTCAAGACACATCTGGATGTGTTCCTGTGTGACCTGTGCTCTTGCAGGGGGTTGGGCTCGACCTCCCGAAGTCCCTTCCAACCCTTAACATCCTGTGATCCTGTGACTTTACTCCAGTTTAGGGACCTCCATTTACTTAACATGCATTTGCCTATTTTAAGCAGCCTCTCAGTATTACAGACTTCTTCTTTTGCTTCCTTTTTATACTCCAGCTGCAATATTTCAACAACTAAGGGGATAACTACCACTGCAAAGATGCTTAACAGTATTTTCAATACAGTCTGTTTCTGAAGAGCCTACAGCATCTTCTTCATAATTCATTTTAAGTACAGACTATTAACAAAGGGCTGGAAGTGTCCAGACAGAATTTACACAGACTGAAGAGGTTATGATTTGCAGATGATGGTTCTTTTCCACTGTAGGTGGATCAGTATTAGCTTGGGAGTAAATGTGCTATCTTTTGGGAATGTTTCCAGTTAACTCCATTCTAACCACATTTGCTTTGCTTGGTTCTGCTTCAGGAACTGAAACTAGCTCGGCTCCAGCATTAAATAACTAAGAAGGAAATAGCAGAGGGTTTACCATATACAGGCTGGCCAGGGGTGGAGCAATATATTGAACTAAAAATACAGCAAAGATTGGCATTGGGAGACCCAGATTGGTTCCATTTTAATTAGGAGATATACAAGCTCCCAGTGCAGCTGATTAAGTTATCTTCATTGAAAACACATTCACACATTCAAATGTCACCATGCCTCAAAGAGGGAAGTGTTGAGACATAAAAGCTTAATGTCCCAAAATGAGGATCTGGTCAAAAAATGCATCCTGCACTTTGTCAGTTTGTCTCTGTGCCCTTTAGCAGCTGGGGTGCCTCCCTCTGCTCCATCCCACACACAAGTAATAGGGTTAGAGAAAACTTTTAACTGCACATCAGAAAATCCAGTAATAATGCTAACCTGATGAAAAGGTTAATCATGGGTGGGGATGGTGATTATTTTGAAACTGAAGGAAAAATAGGAATAGCTTCAACCACTCAGATGAAAAGGGGCAAGAGAAACAGAATGCTGCAAACACAATATAATCTTTGAAGAAATTTTGGCAAGGGAGTAGCTGCAAACCAAGTGAGCAGGAGAGAATTAAGTACCAAAATACCCTTACAATTAAGACTTCACATCATTCAAACTACCGTCCAATACGTTAATTACCTTGTTCTAAAGATGGAATAAAAGAGAGTTTGGCTGTGCCCTCGGCTAATATACACTAAGGGAGCATCACTACAATCAGTGAGTCAAGGTAAAACAAGGAGAAATTAAATGCAGCTCCAGACTTGGGAAGCAAATTCCAGATTTGACCCTATGTTATTCTTTGAACAATAAATATTTTACTGTCTCTCAATTGCATTCTGGAAGAGTGACTTCTACTCCTGATCTTAACTGGACTGCACAAATAAAACCTAGACAGCTCATTTATTGATACTGTGAAATATCCAAACAAGTAATTTTATTGCTATTAAGCAAAATACAACAGCTGGAAAAATAAACCTCAAGCTGTCATAGAGAGTTCAGCTACACAGAAAGAAAGTGAAATGGCTGAAACAGAAAAAGCACTTCCCAAGGAATGCTGAGAATGGGGTGAGCTCCAGTTGCTCTGATTGCTGGCAGATCAATGTGCCTGTTTGGTTTGATGGATGAGGAGATAGGAAGTCAGGTGGGAAAGTGCCCCCAAGAAAGTAAATCTGCATTGTATCTAATCCACTAGGGAGGAAGACTGTGGGAAAAAAGTATTGTTGGCAAAGTACAAGGCATGCAAGCCTGCTAAACTATTCTTGCTGGACTTCAGAGGAAAACAGGAGCACAGATGTTAACACAGGGGTCTCCCCAGCCTGGATATAAAAAATTAGGCAAAGAGTGCCTTTCCAAGGAAGTTACTCCTATCATTATAAGCCTCCCCAGTTCTGTTTAAAGAAAGCAAAAGAGCCAACAGAAGGAGCTGTGTTTTGCAGCTCTGCATAAACACTTGCAGATAAGGGTGGTACCAGGTGTCAGCTAGCCCTGCAAAGTCACTGAAATGTCAAGGATTGTTTTTCCTCTACTCCCTTTCTCTTTCCTCCAACTGGGAACTGCCAATGTTTATTTAAAAGATATCCCTTGTATTTGGCAAGAATGCCAGCGGGGCAGACGTTAATGGATTATTATTTGGAGCTGGAAGCCTGCCAAGGTGATAAGGATAGGCTGCCTACCCAAAGGCCCAAAGCCATGCCATTAGCAGTGGGAGTCAGAAATGAAATTGTCCTGCCAGATGCTTTGCTATACTGAGTACAGCAGAGACTTTAAAAGTGAGCTGCCTCCAACTTATATTTGAACTGACCTATAAAAATAACTAAATAAGTTAAGATGCAGACAAGGGCTGTAAGAGGGGGGACTAATCCATCTGGAAAGCTCAGGTCTGATTCTTCTTTTCTGCAGCAGCGTGGAGAATTTGTTCAAAGCACCATGAAGTCACTGAGAATGTTTCTGCTCACTTCTCTGCCCTTGAACTAGATCTCAACCTGGAAGCTCTGAACTCAACTGCTAAAAGCAGTGCTGGAGAGACCTCTTTGCACTGCTGCAGCTTCCACAGTAAAAGGACAACAAAAACATGCCCCATTTTTAGCTCTGCTCCAAAGAGGAGCAGCATGTCTTCCTGTAGCTATCCCCACAGTCAGATGGCTAATGGCAGTACCCCCCGAGAAGGCAAGCCTGAAGGAATGTGGTATTTTGTGTCTGAGATATATTTAGATTAACATTGTTTACTATTAATCTTCTCTGCAAAGCCCTCTCTTTCCCAATAGACGAAAAACGACCAGTATCACTCCACCCTTGTTATCATAAGCTCTTTGGAAGATGACCTTTTCCATGGCCCATCAGACAGCATGGACTATAATTAAGGTGCTTATAATACAATTTAGTAAAAGCAGGAGCTGGGGCACAGTAGCATTTACTGCTGTGATTGAAAGCCTTAAAGGTTATGTGGAATTTACCAAGTAGTAATTTTATCTGTTTGGAGCTGGGGAAAAAAAAAAAAAAAAGAAAGAACAAAAAAGAGAAACTTTGTGCTCATTTGAGAAGCTGGTCTGCCACTAATGAAGTAGAAGTAAATAGAGCTGCCTTCCTGCTCCTCATGAATGCATGCAGTGAAGTATTCCCCCAGACAGGTGCTCCCTCTGGAAAGAAAACATGCATAAAGTTTTAGATACCTTTTTTTTTCTCTCTCTGGATTTGTTTTTGTTTGGTTTTGGGTTTTTTTTTCACCTGAAATATGCCTAAAATAAACCTACAGGCTCACACACTGTTACCCCAGGGAGAACATGGGACCCACCTTTGCTGTGACCTCTCCTGGCTCTAATGTGGACCACATTGAAGTCAGGTTCAGAACTTGATAAGACCCTCATGCAGAGCAGTCAGTCATTTCCTACCAAAAGTGAGGGCTAATACTTGCAACAGAAATTCAGTGCTGAAATTAAAATACATTTCTTTATTTCCTTCTGACAGCTCATTGGGCCCTGAGGATTTTAAGCAGAATTGTTCTCTGGAACAAGACTCTACCAGCAGCACAAAATTCAGACATCTGGAGCTGTAGAGCCATCTCAATATCAAGGCCATGCTAAGGAAAGTGTTGAGTACACAAGAGAGAGCTAATCTGACAGCAAACCTGGGATCTGGAAGTTGGTCTGACTTTTCTGTCTGCTTTTCATACTGTGCCAGTACTGCAGATATTTGAGTACTTGCCCTGTAGCTAAGGCAGCACAGCATGGCTGATTCTGCACAGTTCTGTCCTCTCCTTACTAACTGTCTGAAAGGGGGGAAAATCCTTTTTAATCTGATATTCCTGTCCAGTTTCCTGATGGGAAGATATGTGAGGTTACAAAGACAAAGTCTTTTTGATGGATGTACCAAGAATTCAGTAAGACTGAAAGTATTCTACTCTCTGAAGGTAATTTACATTTTTAGATCAGTGCCTAAGCTGTAATACACAATTCAACCAACTCCAGACTTATTTTACTCCACAGCTCTCAAGAAGAATCTTCACAACAGGAAGATGTTAATTGCTGAAACTCTGCTGGGCTGTCAACAGTGAAAGTTATTGAATTCCTGGATGTAACTTTGTATTAGCTTCAATCCCTGTGGTGATTGTTTAATGGGGAGGTTGTTTGGTATCTAAGTGCCTTGGTCTCACAGCCATGAATTACTGGAGCTTAAGAAAGGTAAGTCACCCATGGATGTGGTGCCTGGGGTCTCCAGGCTGGGAGGACACAGGCAAAACAGTATGCAGAGAAAAAGAGCACTGCTGCAAAGAAGGATAAACAACCCAGGCCTGTAAACACCGCTTATTATTGTTTCTTTATCATTCACTAGGAAACAAAGGTTGTGTTTCTCAGTGGCAGTTTTACCATTACAAACAGCAATCTGATTCCATGGTATCACAGCTTATTCCTAGCACTAGGAGTGGGTGCACCAAGGAAGGACAGATGGAGGCTGTGCCACAATCAACATTCGGTAGGGTGTCTGTCCTCACCCACTCAGCTGCCTTCTCATTCCTCTCTGACTGCACTGGGACTGCTCTGACCCCACCCCATAAGCTGTTTCTTCCATGCTGTCTCCCTAGTTGTTTTTCAAGAGCTTTCTTGCTGCCCACATGTGTCTCCTCCTCCTCCTCTTGGATGCTGTGTTTTCTACAGAAGCAACAGATTGCTGGGATGTTGTCCTTTTGATCTAATGAGAAAAACTCCTACAACAATCATGTGCATGTGTTTCTTTCCACGTTACTTCCAAGGGGCCTTGGAGGCACACATCTCTCTTTTTCTGTATGTCCCACTTTTACTGCCACTGCTCTCTCAGATTTATAAGCTTTTCTTTCCCTTAGTCCTAAATCTGCATCATATCTTCTTGATCTTCTCACACAGTCATCAAAGTCCTGACATTCTACCTGCCCTCCCTGTGGACAGCTGCTACTATTCTGCAAGGTAAAACCTTTTACACGCAGCAAGTGCAGGAATGATTGCAAGTCACATAACCTGATGTGTGGTGCTTACTGAGTTCTTAATCCTTGTATATTTGTCCCCAGCTTGAGTACAACACAGGGTTTTCTGGAATCCAGCTGGCTTCACAGTATCACAGTACTTCAGTTGTGGCAGAGCAGGCTCAAACACCTTCTAGCACTTGTCCACTTTGTCTCCTATCCCGTCAACCAGCTCATCAACAGGATGAACTCTGTGTGGTTGAACTTTACAGGCTTATCAGGTTTCTTTCTTATGTTTGCTCATGATCATTTTATTTCATTTAGACTCAGAGGTGGGGTTTAAAACTGGCAATGATCATTCCTTGCACTGATACTGCTCTATGATGTCAAAACCCTATGTTCTCATATAAATAGGTGTAGCCTTTCAAATCGTCTGGAGAAGATAAGAGATAGTTATACTCGTCTTTAGACTGGATAATAGGATGAAGTTCTTTACACTGAGGGTGGTGGAACACAGGCACAGGTTGCCCAGGGAGGTGGTGGAGGCCACATCCCTAGAGACATTCAAGGTCAGGCTTGTTGCGGCTCTGCACAACCTGCTTTATTTGGTGATGTCCCTGCTTACTCCCCCCCAAAGCATTCTACGACTTTGTGATCTTACTACAGGCAGTGAGATCATTACAGACATGCTAAAAGACAAACCTGGGCATTGGTGGCAGGAGAAGCCAGCTCCAAAACTTGCTCCCCAAACAGTTTTCTAAACCACTTGGAGCACCAGCTAATCATCTCTGTCCTTGTGCTGTGCTTGATCAGTGTAGGAGGAAGCAGCACTGCTTAGCACAAAAGGAAGCACAACAGCACATTTCCTTAAGTAATTAGAGTTGAACCTGTCAAAGGGAACTTAATGTAAGGGACAATATAATTTCTGTGCTTCTCATTCCCTTCAGCAACGTAACACAACTTGGAGCTATTGGTTAATTTATAGAAAATTCTCCTTTACATGTCTCACCTTCTTTCTCAGCACTTCGTTGGATCACTTCTATTTCTCTGTAAATTTCACTTGCCTTCCAAAGTCTCCTGTCCCCCCTGCATGAGCATTGGTGGGCTTTTTCTACCACTGGTACTGACTCAGCCTGGGACCATGCACAGTTTGCTACAGCTCCCAGGGCTGTAGTTTGAGCCCCATAAAACTGCTACTTCACTTCTGGAGGCTTGAAACACTGTGTATGCCAAGTGCTAGCTCAGGTCCTTCCATGCAGACACCTGCTGAGTTTCACAAACTAAGGGACATGTCGGCAAGGGTGCTGTGCTCTCTTGAAGGAGACAGTCAGAGAAGCAATGTGGGAGATGGGCCTCACACCCAAAGGCTGCTCATACATCTCTCTCCCAGAGCTCTGCTGTCAAGGCCACTGTATTCATGTATGTGGTATGTCATATGTATCTAGGTGAACCTCAGGGAAGTTAAGACATACCAGCTCCTGCATGAAGCCACCTTGAAACATCTGGCAAGCCCTAGGCACATCAAGGTTGCATACATAACTTGAAGTTTGGGCTTACTCTATTCAGCATGTGATGCAGAGTCCTCTGAAGATTTAGGGACCAACCCACAGCAGGCCTCCTGTATAGTGCTGCTGATGTGGGAGAGGATGCCCCCCACATCAGGAATTCTGCCTTTAAGAGAGCACCACACATGAAATTCCTACCCAAGAACAAACTATCCTCCCATCATTGCCAGTGGACTCAATCTCTCTGAGAGGATGCTGACACACAAGTCCCACACGTGCATACCTGTACTCTTTCCAGACTGCACATGTATCTTGTGGGGTTAAACTGTGTTTGGTCACAGCAAGGCAGGTTTGTGAACATCCATCTGAACATAGTCTCTGAGAACCAAATAACGGACTCAAACTGCTCCCATTAAAGTGGAAAGAAAGCAGAGCAGTGCTCCTGGAGCTCACTTAGGTCAAAAATGAAGTTTCATTTGCCCATTTGCCTCATGTTGCCATCATCTTGAAGGCAAAAATAGGGGGTGGGGAGGCACCAGGAGAGAAGAGCATCATAAATCATTCACTGGATTAGCAGGAGGCTGGATCGGCAAGCCCTGCTCATTTAGCTACCTTAAACTTCATCCAACCTGCTTATCCCCCAGCTGCAGGCATAACAGCCCACTTGAAAGGTAATATTTTTGCTATTAGTGAAGAAAGGAAAAAATGTGATCTTTGCTGCAGCATGGGAATAATTTTTCCAGAGCTACACAGAATGAGCCTGAGTGAATACTGCTATTTTTGGCAATAGCCCTCCTGCTTAGCTCACATCAATAATTTTAATGCTTTATTTGTGGTTTGGGCTGTAAGCAATGGTGAAAGTCTGCAGAGGGGGAAAGAAAAGGGGGGGGGGGGGGAAATTTGCTACATAATTTGGAGTTCATGACATTCATAAAAAGACACAAATGTTTTCAGAGTTCTTAGAGTCCATACATGCCCATAAAGCTGAGCTATGAAAGCATTTCATTTGACGTATGCAAACATCACTGAATTACTCTTTATGAGGTTTTAATTGGACCTTGAAGGTTTTGGTGGTTACAATGATAGACTGTCAAACACCTTCTTAGATTCCTTGTCTCTTTGCAAGGTCATTAATACAGAGAAGCTCAGGTTTTGTCCCAGTAGCATTTTTCTCCCTATTTTTCACTTTTTCTATCACCTAGTAACCTCACATACAGATCAGGGCTCTGGCATTCCAGGTGCTGCATAAACAAAAAAACAAAACAAGACTTTCAAGGTCTCAAAGCACTTTACATTTTCTGAGGAGATATTTCACTACAATCATTACAGGTTATTTTCTATCATCTTCCTCACACTCCTACAGCTGTCTTGACCCCTCTGTAGGTGGCCTGCTGTTCAGAGCTGCAGAGATCCCAGTGCTCCCTCTGAACATCACTTCTCCTCCTACTGCTTACTTACTCTTTTTCCAAATCTGCTCTGGGAAAAAAAACAAACAAACAACAAACAAACAAACAAACTATACCACTGGAACATATCTGGGAAAAGGTGGACCGTAAGTGGGGACTGGTCCAGCCAAGAAAATATGCTGTCTCCCACAGGTCACTGCAGGCTGATCATAGAGTTAAATCACTGCTTATTTCAGGAGAAAAAGCTGGATTCTTAACTGGAGTACATCTCCACTCTGTTTAGGGTTCATGTCAAAGTAATATGCACTGAGCAAAACAATTTCATCATGGAAAACCAGACAAAAACTGAAAGCATATCTGAACACCTTAGGACTGGACAGAAAGAGGCTCTCCTGCTACTGAAAAGTGTTCTTGTATTTTCAGAACTTTTCAAAGTATCTTCTGTTTGTCAAAAATACATTTAAAAACCAAAAAGCACAGAGTTAGCCATGCTGCAAAAATCACTTTCAAGCATGAAGTGGCTCATAAAGTCCCAACCCACCTAAATATTCACAATCTCTTCAGCAGCAGAGGAATCATACTCCGGTTAGTCATACTACTCAGGTTACGGTACTCAGGCATGTACTTAATTACTCATTTGGATCAGTCAAAGAAAAGTTATCAGCTGGGACAAATTCTGTCTCCAACAAAATCAAGTAATGAAGATACTATGAGCAGTCATAAGAGAATCAAGATATTCTGACATTTTTAACAGACAAACAACTCCACAGAAGCATCAGTTGAGGCTCAGCAGATGTAGCTGAGGACTGTTGCTAAGGGAGTAACTTAGGCTAGAGGAGGAATAATCGTTTTTTTACTACTCCATAGCAACTCTGTGTTTTCCTACAAATGACATGTTTAAGTTCTGCAAATTCTGCAGCCAAAATTGAATTCAAAAAGGATCACACTAACAGAAAGAAGAGTGAAAGTGCAAGGAGGAAAATTCTAGTGCCTTCCTCCAGTCAACAAATACACAATAACGAGGTCAGGCTGTGACTTACACATCTAAGGTTCAGTGACCAGTAAATCTTATTTTATTTTATTGTAATTGGAAGCTAACAGGGCAGTGAGGCTATCTGCATCATGGTTACAACATCATGAACTGGCTGCAATTAGGAGCTGTGGATTTGATCATTAGTTCACTGGTTTAAACACAAATGCATTGGCTGGGATACAGTCCTGCTGGGTTTAGCAACAGCAATTGCTGAGTGCGCTATTTCAGTTTGTGTCAGTGCTATGAAGACTTGGGGAAAAACTGCTTGGCAGACTAACCCATCTTTTAAATTCTGTGGAGCAAACAACTGACATGTTGGCTCTTTGTCCCTTAATCAAAGTATAGTCAGAAGTACATCTGGTCCAATTTCCCCACTGGGCAGTATTCTGGGCTACAGCCCCAGTAAGCCCCTTCTACTTGTACTCTGCCTTTCCTTGAAGAACCTCAAAAAGCATCAAGCCAGACAGTGAGAATGACCTATAAATCAGCAGCCCTGTGGACATGACACACAACTTGAGGCCAAGAGACCAGTTTCAGTGAGTGATGCAGAAAACATAATGTTCTCTCTGCAAAACAAAACCCCAATCCTAACATGTAGTGATTAAGACCATTCCTGGAAGCTGGAGAAAGAGGTTCAAGTCCCTCTAGAGAAAAACTACTAGAAGTCAGCTTTCCTACAGTCTGGGTCAGAATTGCCTTTATTAGATTCACTGGTTTTTTTGGTTGTTGTTGGGGTTTTTTTCATTTTATATATCTAATTATTAATATTGGATAAATCAGCAATGTATTCACAACAAAGAAAATATTATCAATTATCAAATTAAAAGTGGCACTAAGTGGGAGCTGTAACAACTGCATTTTGTAGTGAAATTACAGTTCTGAAAAATAAGCTGTAATTATACAATTAATGCACAGCCACCCTGATCAATTGGGTTGTGACTCCTTGAACATCCATAATCAATAACTTCACAACTGTAGCAGGATCTTCATGCAGAAATAAGAGTTTTCACAACATCCCTCTCCAAGGTGATGAGTTATCTTTCACCACCTTACAACATGTTCAAATTTCATAGACTATGATGAGCCCCAGAACACCCTTCCCTTCTCACACATCTTTTTAAACCCCAAATTGATCTTTTCAAGTGTTGCAGCTTTGCTGTGTAACCTTCTAGCTCAAACCCCTGCCTGAGGCACAGCTGCTGTGAATCATTATGTAGAAAAATATTCCCCAGCATAAAGCAGCAAAAGTACATTAGAAGAATATCAGTGTCTATAAACCCAGAGCCTGACACACCAGAGAGTCACTCCAGCATCACTTGATGAGAAGGAGTGAATTTACAATAGCATAAAGCTGGAATAACAGTGGTTGAAAGGAACTAAATAGGAATCAGCCTCAAACTGATTAGGAACTGTAAGGGAACATGTGGCCTTAATCATGACAAGACTGGGTTTGGAGAACAAAAGCTGCTTCTCCCTTTCATAGGGACACCACTTGAATTACATACTCCTGTGAGGCAGGAGACATGCTCAGCCATCATACATAGATAACCACTAGCCTAGGCAAAAGATGTCTGCTCTACACTAATTCTCTTAAGCAGGGTTTTACAAACAAAAAGCATTACTTCCCAGCTCCTCACTTCAGTACGTTCCTCTCGTCACAATATATCCCAGGGACCACGCACCACAGGCCAAATATGCCCTCTGACCTTAGTTTAAACAGCATCTGGCCGGGGTTCCTGAGTTATTATTTGATAATACTGAAAGGTATTACAGTGTGTGTTCCATCAAAGGCATCTGAACACTTCACTCACCTTGCAACCAAGGAAGGTTTTCCCATGCTGGTATGCTCTAGCCTGCCAGTAATTCAAAAAGGATGATTTTTAGATCTGGTTATAATGTTGAGCAGTTTTCAGACTAGAATGTCAACATGCATTGGGGATGGAAATACAAGGAAAAAACCACTAACATTTAGAAAATTTTAAACACAAATATTTGTTTCACTTCACATTTGGAGGGCTTCAGCATCCTTGTACAAGTGGTATTACATGGAATAAATACAGGACACTGAACTCTAGTTCAGAAGAGGAGCACAGATTATAGATCCATATTCATTGTGACACCTCCTCACACATCGGAGCATTACATTTTAGCTTAATGTGCAAAAACATTACGTAAATATTCTTTTCCCCTCCCATCCTTAATGACTTTTGAAGCAGGTAGCAGTTTACACAGACATTTAACAGAGCAGAAGAGATTTCTAAGATATTAAACTTCTATGAACGGTGTGAAAATAGGTATGTGGGTAGACACCAAAAAGGTGATTAGTGCTTCCAGCAAGAGAAAGGTTGCGAAATGGGCATGCACTTAAGGAGACATTACCAACTATTTTCTATGTTGGAAATGAGAAGTATGATGCTTTTCCCAGTGGTGAGATATTTAATGACAGTTTTGACCTTATATTCATTAAAAAGACCCAACACAGAAAACCAGAGGCAATGGATTTTACTACTCCTCGTTCGGACTGAACTCTTAGTTTGGAAAACACGGTAACAAGGAAACTTTCTGGTTTAAGTAGTTAAAATGTGATGGATGATCTGCAGGTGAAAGCAAGTGTGCAGACAAAGAGAAGAAAAAGGAACACCTGCTAAGTTTGATCAGATTTCCTCCTCTCACCCCAACTTGCAAATACAAACAGATGGGGTGCCTCAGGTAAAAGATATCTGGTCGCATGGCAAGATCTCTTCCTACTGCTGATGAGGGGATGGATCATAATATCTTAGTAAAGAAAACATTATTTTTAGCCAAGACATCAGTTGTATTTCATGGAGTTTTCCTCTTCCCTTTCTGAACAGACGATTTTGGGTTCAAGGTGAAATAATTCAGCATGCTGCTAGGACTGATCTGCAGAAAATGATGGACTGAAAAACTCCATTCAAACCAACAGCAAATGACCAAATGCTGCTGCTGTCACACGTTTCATTTGGGTCACTGCTGCAGCCGCAAACTTATCATTTGTGCCAGGCAAAGACCTCCTGATGCAATTAATTTCTTTTAAAGAGCTGTAAAGACAAGTAATGTTGGTGAGGGTGAGTGCAGAATTTCACCTTGTACCCTGTGCAGGAGTCCAGGAAGGCTGAACAAAGCAGTCATTCAGAGAACAGGAGGGCTGTCATTGACAGAAACCCTTTCCAAAACATTCTTAACTGGAATTTTGGTGGAAGGTGTGACACAGCTCCAAATATTTGTTTCTTTGTTTCCATGGAAACAACAGCACAGTGGTTTAATAATAAAACAACATCGATCCTCTACGTTTGAGAGAGTCCCTTGATTTTTGTTCTGAGTTAAAGATTTCTTTTTCCATGGGTTTCTCCTCTGCCCAACAACCAACTTTCACAGTTTAATGCTCTTAAAGCACTTTGGGGGTGGGGGAAATCCAAAACATTACAAGACATGCCTTGCAAAGCTTGTATTATCCTGATGAATATTATAAGCCAAGCACTTCAGTAAACACATTCTAAGAAGTTTGTATTTTGTAGACTTGGATCATTTCATATCAGAACTTCAATACACACTCAATGCCCTCTCTTTGTGTTATGGAGACTTGACATATCATTGGAGGGAACAAAGTCCAGAAGTTTCAGTGTAGAATGTTGTCAGCATTTAACTTCTAATCCTAGTCATGAAAAGAAGGGAGGAAGTACAAAAGGAGGTTATTCACACAGCTTTATTTTACAGTTTTATTCCACCTAATTCAGACCTCCTCTCCAGTCCACAGCAAGAGGAAAACTCTTCCAGAAGGTGAATCAGATCAGAAGTTTACTTGAAAAGCTTCTACAAAAAGCAGCTTAGAGTCTTCTGTTCATTAACTCCACAAAGAATGCAGAGACAGTGCCCTGTTACGTGAGGCACCTAAAGTGATGTTTAAAGTTGGGCCGCATTTCCATTCCCTGGGGATTGTTACTTTGCTCAAGTGACTGCACCTGGAAGTGGCAGGGTTATGGTGTAAAAAATGGACTCAAGAAGCTTTTTTCATCAGTGGCTTTGAGGCTGAAGGAGTCTTTTCCTAATGTGACAGTGATGTATGCTCAGAACTTATACCAAAACCTGAGGGACATAGTTGAATATGTACAAATCTTACTAAAATATCTGGCGCTCTTTGACCATCAGCTGGGAGTGGAGATTCTGAAAACGCATAAAGGATGTTCCTGCCCCTCCTTGGGATGTGCATGTTTAGGCACATTCTATGCCTTTCCTTCTCCTAAGCATTAGGATCACTGATGCTATTGTAAAAGCCATATGAACTGTGTTCTAGCTGCTCTGCTGGAAGTGGATCTTGTATCATACACTATGGAAGAGGAGAACCTCAGCACTAGTAAATACTAACCATGCCACTGGAAAATAAATAGAGACTGACAAATTATTGTTGACGTAATCTCTGTGAGAGTGTCTAGACTAAGAGAGTCAAACCTACTGTCCGTAGGCTGAGGCTGGCTCCCTGGAGTCTTTCCACCAGCCTACAGCTTCTTGTGCAATACCCACTGCAATGCAGCCGACAGGCACCTGCTTGCTCGTCGTCCGAGAAGGCCAGAGAGTGTAGACAGAGAGACGGGGAATGAGTATCTGCTCCCTCCACAGCTGTCTTGTCTTTCATTTCTGCTCCTCCAGCCCAGAAGCAATGCAGGAATCCTTCAAACATCTACTATCTCTCCATCTCTACTCCAAGCACAGCATCCCCAGAGCTGGAGAGCATCTGATCCTCTTAGCCTCACTTTGTGTTCACAGGTCTGAAAGTGGTTACTGTTCCACAAGCAGTGCCTCCCTTTTGTCTTCTGCCAAGGGAAAAGAGAGTCAAGATGCAAAGGAAAGATTTTTTTTTTCAAGTGGAGATGAAGAGAAGGGTACTGGAAGAAACCCAAGCAAGAGCCAGAAATGACTAATATGGAGAAAAAGGCCCAGAACAATCAGATGTTGGAGGAAAAACTGGGATAGAGATTCCTTGAGTAAGCAACCTCTGAGGAGTGAGAAGTAAAGTAAGAAACACAGAAATGTTTCATCAAGGCTTTTTCATCTTCAGGGGAAAAAAAAAAGTCAGGTTTTTTTTTACTTCAAATGAAATCTGTAACATTCAAAAATAAATAAATCTCTCAGCAGTGTGACATGAGTGCAAAATGTGTCTCTTCACTCATCACCCACAGACTTGAACTGAAGTAGTAATTTGGCCCTTGCCAAGGTGTACAACCACTTAAAGAGCAGTGCTGTAAATCAAAAGGTCTCCATAGTCTCCACACAAGCAAGAGTTTGAAGGTCACTAAGTATGATGCAACAATCAAGCATGAAATATCTCTGCCCAGGCCTGGTACTTGTACTTTAGCATCAGTACTGGGGGAAAAGTAGCTATGATCCACCTGCACTCCTTCACTCTTGTCAGGATGGTATAAGATGAGGCAAGCAGAAGCTCACAAATTGGTTCACTGCAGACTCAGGTAGACAATACAGTACAGCCACTCTGCTCAAAGAAAACAAAACCAGCTTCCCCAAGCAGGGTGAAAATGAAAACTCCCCTGAGATTTGGCAGATCAAACAGTTGTGGGCAGTTTTGACATTTCCCTAACATTTCAATCTCTCATCAGGCAGGTGACTTCATTCTTTGTGTCAAATAAACAATTCCATGCTTGCTCACAGTAAGGAGGCTCTCACAGTTATCTCCAAGTCATCACATCACCAGCATCAAAGGTAAGGACACCCCCTTCCCAGTAATGAAAACACCCCCTTCCCAGTAATGAAAACACCCCAGGACCTGTGGCAATTCAAGGCCGGATCCACCTCCCATTTTGTGAGAGGTGGAACAGCATGAACGCTGACTGGTGTGTGAGCTGCTAGAGACAGTGACACCCAGCAGAACCTGCTTTGCTCTCAGTGACTGCACATGGCCTTGATAACCACCATGTTACAAGGACAGGCTGGGGGAGTTGGGGTTATTCAGCCTAGAGAAGAGGAGGATCCAGGGAGACCTAATAGCAGCCTTCCAGTACCTGAAGGGGGCCTACAGGAAGCATGGGGGCAGGCTGTTTGCAAAGGCCTGAAGTGACAGGACAAGAGGCAATGGCTTCAAACTAGAGAAGGGCAGATTTAGATTGGATATCAGGAAGAAGTTCTTTACTATGAGGGTGGTAGAACACTGGAACAGGTTGCCCAGGGAGGTGGTTGAGGCCTCTTCCCTGGAGATATTCTTGGTGAGGTACAATGAGGCCTTGGGCAACCTGATCTAGTTGGGGATGTCTCTGATGACTGCAGGGAGGTTGGACTAGATGACCTTTGGAGGTCCCTTCCAGCCTGGACCATTCCATGATTCTATGTACACCATCCTGTGGGATGAATGGTGATGCTGTTTTCCAGGCAAGCAGTTATCACTGCCAGTTTGACTGATGCTTTGAGAGACTCAAGCAAATTATCAAAATGAGCAGAGCAATCAAAACTATCAAACACAAGAAATCTTTAGTTGTGCTTCAGCTCAGAGGGAAGAGGCTCTGCTGCTACTTTGAGTCTTGGAAGAAAAACACTTGACTGCTCAGAGAGAGAATCCAAATAAATCCCATTTCCTTGGGGAACTTCTGTCTTGTTCTCAGCCTGCCTTTAAGATCAGTATTGAAGCTCTTTCACTGGACTTTTGGCTGAAGCCCACCACCTATGTGTTGTTTTCCCATCAGAGAGAAAGCAGCTGTTTTCCCAAGGCCTAAGAAGACCCATCTGACACATTAGACTCAGGGCAGAGCAGGCAGCTTCCAGAACAGGCAGGGAACCCTCCTGACTCGAGGTGACACTACAGCTGAGCTACACAAACAGACCTAAGCTTCTGGTCTTTTTCCAGTGCTCATATTTTTTTAGTTGTTTCCAGCATCTCCATGTTACTAATGACTAAGGCCAAACAGAAAAATATAGAGAAGGAAAACAAAAACCAAACAATAAGAAAGCCCTCTCTCAAAAATACATTCCCTATGCCAGCAGTAATCAGACTTCTGATTACTGGAAGTAGTCTAAGGCCCTGTTTAGCTAGGGGGAAATAAAAAATAAATATCAAAAGCTAACAATAAGAGAATTCACTTGTCCCCAGCCTTTATTGGGAGCTGTAGCCTTTCTACAGAGGGAACTGTCCTCTCAGTTAATGTACCCCCATTAACTGGGCACATGCCTCTCTCCTGGCCCCATGAAGGCACAGACAGAAGACCCATGAGACTGCCATGGTAAAGGTCCTTTTTAAGCAGATGTCACTCAACAACTGAATTCAGACCTTTTAAGCCATTTGAGATTTTTGCCTCCTGTTTACCTACCTCCTCAAAAGCTCCAAAAATGTCTCAGGTCCTCCCAGTTCCAGGAAGATGTGGTGAGGCTCCAACATTTTGCTTTGAGCTCTCCAGACGAAAGGTAATGTTCAAGTGCCAAATACCACAGGTTTCTAGTGGTCTCCAACATCCTGAAAATATGTTATTTTTAGTATGCGGTTGGCAGAGAAAGGAAGTGTTAAATCTTGGACCAGGATCAAATCTGACTGCAAATTAGCAGCTAGGAACATCCTCTTTGATTATTTATTCCACTTTCCCATATCCAAATAGCCCCAGAGGGCTAGTAACAGTGACAATCATTAGGAAAACACCTGATGGTAGCAGGTTAGCACAGAGCATTTGCCTGCCTCTCCCCATGAAAGCATATTAGAGTGTTTCCTCATTTTTGATGAGCAGACTCCTGGGGCAAGCAGGACAGTCTGTCAGAAATGTGCTCCTCATGCTCCACTGCAATTCCTCCACTGCAATGCCTGTGAAAGAGCAGGAGGAGACAAGAAAACCCCAGACAATCCAACTTCCAGATGCCAATTTTAATTTCTCAGAGGGCTTTATGTTGAAAGAATAGCCTACAGAGCCCAAATCAAGTTGCTTGCATTTACAAACACAGCACAAGAAGCACATTATGATGTGTCAGTGCTTGTAGAGGCTTCATGGCCTCTCCTCTCAGTTTCTGCTGGCTTCTTTATAAATTAAGAAACGTGATCTGCTGCAGTTTTAGAAGAATTTTGATCTCAATTACATTTGGCATGGTGCTGGGCCAGCCCTGTTTAAATCTCTGGAGTGTCTGTGGGTAGCAGTCAGCATGAAATCGGAATTCACGCCACTTGCCTGAGGGTGGATGGAGCCTAAGAGAGGGATGGTTGAACAGGACACAGCTCCACCATCATGTTTCTCATTTATTCAATACCAAATCAAAACTGAGATATCAACAACGCTCTTGTGGTGTTCTGAGTTTGCCCACGCTGTCAGACAGTAGCTGTGTCAATGTCTCCGAGTTCTTCAGCACCATCTTCAACAACCAGCACGTCTCCTGCAGCACAGGACCGTCTCACTCATTTGCCTCCTGCCTCTTGTGTCCAAACCTCACCTGCCCGCAGTGCCACATTGGTGTCTCACTCTGTCATGCTCATGCACATTAAAGACAGCAGGCAAGCCTGAGCTCTGAGACAGCAGCTGCATCGGCATAGTCAGTTGCAGAGCAGGAGGGGATCCATGGTGCTGCACTGTAGCTAGCATAGGAACATTTGCTCCCAAGCTGCGGAACATACCATGAAATCCGTTGAGTAAGTTGTCTTCTCAGTAGTGGTCAGTGTGAAGCTATTGGGAACCTTTTCCCTTGGCAAGCTGAGTCTTGGCTGCCATCCCCTCTCACTTACTGAACCAGCCAGGCTTATCACCACCATCAACCTGCTCCTAGCAGCAGAGGTTTGGGGTTTGAGTCTGGTTTTGGCTGCCTTGCTGTAGCAGAGATGAAGACAGCTCCAATATGCACAGAACAGCCTCTACTGAACTACAAAACAACATTCAAACACTGCTCCTCATCCCTTCAACTCCTAGTGTGACTCCAGAGCATCCTATTAGGCCTCGAAAGGGCAGATGTGCCAGGGCAGGGCACTTCCTGCAGTCAAGGAGAACACAGACAACTGTCACACATGCACTGCACGAGAGGCAGCACAAGAACAGCCACAAAAGGAGAAGGGTAGCCTGCAATGTTGCTAACTAATAAGGTCAATACAAATGACATCAACTCTTTTAGGTCAGAACAAATGACAACTGGGACATGCCACAGAAGGCTGCATGGAGAATTCACAGATGTACAGGCAATCTCAATTAAACTGTCCTCCCCTTCCATTCTCCTCTGAATTACTGCTCTAAACCCCCTTAATTATCTAAACTCAATTAGTCTTAGAATATTTGAAGCTTCCTGTTCAGACTAATGTCTCTCTCCTTCCTCATTTGGAGTGCTTGACTTGCATTAAAGAACACTTAAGTGCCTGTAGTAAGGAGAACTTTACAAAGGCAGGTCAGTGCTTCAGGATATTCACAATCTCCCCTCTATCCTTCCAGTGTCTGAGAAGATCATGCACTCAGTCTATGCCTGTAACCATCCAGACGAAATTCCAGCATCTCTGACATGGCTTTTTTTTCCCCTTCCTAACACTTCAAGCCAAACATTTTCATTGCTAGTAGCAACTATCATCCATTGCAGCTATTTTCACTCCTAAAGATTTCCGTATGTGCTCCAAAATTATTTGCAAAGTAGTAATTTTCTATTATTGCCATTATTATTCCTGGGAACAGAAAAAAAAACAACCCAGGGTGTTAATTCCAAAGAAAAAAAAAGAACGTTGGTGGCAGAGCAGATAGTAAGTAACAAGACAATAGAAGGAAGCAGTTCAGAGATTCCCTTTCATTTCAGTGATGTGACTTCTTTGTGCAGACTGAACCTGCACATTTTCATTCAAAGGGAGCAATAAAGTCACTGAATTTGGAGCCTCTGCAATGATGGAGACTAATGTGAAAACTCCTCTCACTGTGCATTTCCTTCACTTTCTATTAGAGGCTGCTAAGAAACTTTTACTATGAGGCTTTGTGCCCCCCTTGTAGCCTGAGTATCCCTTTCTCCCTACAAAACACGTGTGAATATAAAGCCTTTCCAAGTGGGGAAACCCACAGGATAAGGGCCCAAAGTGTGACCAGCAGGAGGTGATTCTGCCCCTCTTTTCTATTCTTGTGAGACCATACCTGGAGCATTGCATGCAGCTCTGGTGCCTCCAGCATGAAGATGATCAGAGGCTGGAGAACCTTCCCTACACAGGGACAGGCTGAGAGCTGGGGTTCCTGAGCCCACAGAGGAGAAGAGTGGTCTTCCAGTAGCTGAAGGGCACCTACAAGAAAGCTGGGAAGGGACTGTTTAGAAGGGTTTGTAGCAATAGGATGAGGGGCAATGGGTTTGAGCTTGAGGAGGGCATATTTAGACTGGAGATTAGGAAGAAACTCTTTACACTAAGGGTGGTGAGACACTAGAACAGGTTGACCAGGGAGGTCATGAATACCTGCAAGGTTTGCCTTGATGCTATTTGATCATTTGCACAGGGAACTGGCAAAAAAAAAAAAGTAGTTTCTGCTCCTCCCAACAAGGTTTAGAATTAAAAAAAAAGGAGGGTTAGCTGCAAGGACATGTAGGAATGGACCTTTCAGCTTCATTATCTTGATTCCATCAGATCTTTAGATGCAGTTGTGTAAAATACGTACATTGAGTTGAAAAAGAGCTGTTTCAGTTCAGCTTAAACCTATTTCAAAAAAGCTTGAACTGACCTTAAATAGATTTAGCTTGCTTAACAGGTTGCACTAAACAAGTATCCCATCTGTACTTAAAGCAGCTCACTGATGCCTCATGCAAGCAGTCTCTCAAGGATAGGAAGCTGAAGCACAGATTAAGAGCATTGCTCAAGACTAAATAAGAAATCTCTGGGCAAGCCAGAACTGAACCTTGTCTGAGTCCCGATTCAGCACATTAACCACAAAGCTGTCTCCACTGCCTGTGCCATAGCTGCAAACTGCTCCACGAGAACTCCATGGGGAACCAGACACCTGACTAAGGTGAGAAGCAGGATAATCCTTTTCCTGTTCAAGAGGGAATCTCTCTACAACCTTCCACAAACACAATTGTTCTGGTCCAGAACTGGCTGGAAACAAGAACTTTTTGCAAGCACTGTTGCAGTTTTAGCCTTTAGTTTTATTCTTGCATTGGGATAATATTGATGTGGAAAAGTAGACCAAATAAGGCCCCTTTCACCAAAGCCAAAGAGAAAAGTCAGGGAAAATAAAAATAATAGCAGACACAAAACTTTCTCTCCCACATCCCTTAGAAGTGCTCTTACTGAGCACACCATCCATCCTCTCTAGTCTCAGATCTTCATGTCCAACAATGTCTGCCCTCCAGAAGCTTTATCTCTGAGAGAAGAGGGTTTCCAAGAGACCAGTTTCTTTGAAATTAATACATTTCTACCTAAAGTTCTGTTCTTGTCCCAGCAGTAGAGTGACATTTTCTTCAGGCATATCACTACAGGAGGAGGAGGAGGAGGCCATAAACCATGTTAGTCCTGGTCCACAAGATACAGATCAAATACTGTGTCCAGTTCTGGTGTCCACAGCATTCGAAGGAGACAGAGCTGTTGGAATACATCCAGAAGACCTCTGCTATAAGGATAGTCTGAGGGAGCTGGGGTTGTTAAGCCTAGAGAAGAGAAGACTCTGGGAAGTACCTTAGAGCTGCCTTCCAGTATCTGAAGGGATCCTACAGGAAGGCTGCAGAGGGACTTTTCATAAGGGTATCTGGAGACAGGACTAGGGGGAATGGTTTGAAGCTGAGAGAGAGTAGGTTTAGACTGGATATTAGGAAGAAGTTCTTCAGTAGGAGGGTGGTGAGACTCTGGAACAGGCTGCCCAGGGAGGTTGTGGATGCCTCCTTCCTGGGGGTGTCCAAGGCCAGGCTGGACGACGCCTTGAACAGCTGAGTCTAGTTGAGAGGCATCCCTGCCCATGGTGGGGAGGTTGGAGTAGGTGATCCCTGAGGTGTCTTTCAACCTAAGTTGTTCCATGATTCTATAAAATCATGATGCACAGCATCATTTTGTGCAGTCTAAAGTTGAAAATGTCTTGCAGGCTTGCTATTGTGGAAATG
Organism: Melanerpes formicivorus; assembly: GCF_026170545.1. Classification (NCBI taxonomy): domain Eukaryota; kingdom Metazoa; phylum Chordata; class Aves; order Piciformes; family Picidae; genus Melanerpes; species Melanerpes formicivorus. Next base: position 4,182,855 of record NW_027142359.1, on the reverse strand, counting down.
GCCCATTTGTCTTTTTGGGTCATGTTTTGAGGTTGGATTTTGTTTGGTTGGTTTGGTTTTGTTTCATTTGATTGTTGATACACAGAGAAATGATTAAGTTTTTAATTAGTTTTCTACATTTTTTAGCCTTCACTCTATAATGTATTCCTCACATGAACCAGGCAAGAGATTAACTGCTCTTTCGGATGGGCATCAATTTGTTGTTGTGCCCTTTTCACCTTTCTCGGGGAATCCATGCACAGGGTTTAGAAGATGAGAACTTAGGGTCCCAACTTCCAAAAGCCCATTCGGGCTCCAACAGCTAGCACTGAAAATGCCAGTTTGCCATTTTATCAGAGACATCTCTGCAGTCTCAAATTCCTATAAAATGTTCATCCTTACAGGTATGAAACACTCTTCAGTTAAAATGTTGTCCCTTATGCAAATCATGAAGCCCTATAAGCAGTGATTATTTCAGTACCCAGATGGGAAAAGGAAACCTTTTGGCTCTGACTCAGGTAAGAGCCTCCTTTCTCCAATAAAGCATTGTGGAAAAGACTAAAGTAAAGCTAAAACTATAGAAACCAAAGTTGTTCTAAGAGCTTGTGAAGACAGACGAGAGTCATTACATTATTTATGCACACAAGGGTACTGGAATAGACAGGATTAGATGATTTGCCCAAGATCAAACAATGAGTCAGTGACACAGTTTTCTGCTGTCCAGTGAAAACACGGATGTACAGTAAGCTGAAAAGAATTCATTTATTCCTCATATCAAAAGGATAAAGGAGAGAGCATTCCCTCTGCTCTCCAAGCTCGTGGTTCCAATAAGTGTTGATAGAACTGAATTTGGCAAGCAGGAAATTAGCTGCACTAGTCACATATGCAAAGCATTTGCTGAAAACAAAAATCTTGGGTTTCCCAATTAGCGACAGTTTTCACTTGCCAAAGCCACAGGCCTATCTATCACAGCACCAATTTACTCCTTGCTGCTTTCTTGAGAAGTTCTTGAGAAGGCTACAACCTATTCACTGTCCAAAGCACAGCGTCATCAGTCAGAACATTGTGCAATGCCAGAACCTTGCCTCACATCTGTGTTCAAATTGCATGGACTCAGTTACTTGGTTTCAGTCGACACCAGCTTAGATGGTGAGGCTGTGAATTGTTGATGGATCAGATTTTAGGGGGCTTGATAGGATCAACATGAAGAAGGAACAATTCAGCTGAGGGCTTGTCAACCCTCAGGATGCCCTGAAGTGGGCCATATCCTCCCATAAATATTTGCACAAAAATCCTGCTGACCTCAGTGGTGGCTCTCAGTACAAAATGATGGCAGGATGTGGTCACAGTGATCTTTCTAATAATAGGTTTTCCATTGAGATCAATGGACACTGGGCCTCACTTCAGTGCCAAAGCTTGGTTCTCAGCTCTAAAGACAGACATTGTTTTCCTGCAGCAGGGAGCACATAATTGGCAAATTTACTTCTGGCAAGGGCAGAGGTTTATTTTTAGTGCTGAATAACACCAAAAAATGTCTGATCCTAATTAAGAGAGTGTCTTCCTTCTGCATACCTAAAAAAAAATGTCTTCCAATGCTGCTGTTTGAAAAGACACACAGAAAACATGAATATATCCATACTTAAAGTCAGACAGAATAAATGAATACCACTTTTCTGTTATCTGAGTGCAGTTCTAAGGTGAGTTTCACATGTATGAAAGTAGCAGGTGCTCAGGTCTTCAGGAAAGTCAGTTCAACTTAAAATAGATGTTGAAGACCCAGGATCCCAAATAAGTTCCTCACTGGCACATTCCTAAGTCTGTAGGCAGCAGCCTTCAGTCCATTTTTCCCAAGCCTATCCATTCCTTGGTGTTCATTACAGCTTTGATGCCTATATGTAGAAATCCTTATCTTCAGGATACTAAAGGATGACTAAATGTTTTCCAGTGTTTTATTTGTTATCTCTGTTCAACTTTTAACTGATTTTAATCTTGTGGTTCTGCAATACAGATAAGAAGCAGCCTGCCAAGGAAATAAGCATTTCACAGGTTAACAGCACAGCTGTACTAAAGAGGAAGCAGGATTGTTTTCTGCCTTATTTTCTGGAAAATGTTAAAACAATAAAATGAATGAGAAGCAGTGGAGAACAAGTTGTAAAGGAGCTAATTTCCTGCTCACAGCAGCTCTGATAAATTTCAGTCTTGGATGACAGGGGCTGTGGAGGGCGATGGGAGGGGCGGCTCTCTTCCTGGAAAGCCAGACAGGATAGGATTGATTTGAGACTTCTTCAGTGCCAGAACAGCTGGTATTGGCTAATCATCAGAAAACAGAGATTTCAGCCTACAGGAAGTGGAGAACAAGGAAGAGTCTGAATCAAACCTTCAGGTTCCAAATGTGTAAACCAACAAAATAATAACAACACACACACGCACGAAAAAAGCAGCGCCCCTGCTCACACACCAGCCTCCTGCTCACACACCAGCCTTCCTGGAGACTGACAAATGCCGAAGGAAGTGCCAGTGTCCTGACTAACAAAAGAATCCTGAAACGCTGCAGGCTCCGATGCCAGCAGCGGCAGAGACGGCACCCAGTTGAAGTGGGTGGCTGCCTGAGAGGGCTGCTGCCGGATGGAGCGGCCAGCTCAGCATGAATCATGGGGCCAAGGATTCCTTCGGTCCGGAGTGATCAGCACAACGCAGGAACTCCCTTTTTTTTATTATTATTATTTTTTGTTGTTGTTGTTGAGGTTTTTTTTTTATTATTATTACTTGACTAAATACTTCTGAGAATATTTGAGAGACCATCGGTTTCCTTCCTGATGTGCTCTGTGGGCATGCAGCTGGCAGATGACTCCTCATGGGTGGCACAGTGTGTATGTGAGCGAGAGCATGAACGCGGCAGCGTGAGGTGCCAGGGACAGAAATCCCCTGGGGAGCCCACACAGACACCCCTTTGACTGCCTGTCAGAAATCTCCCTCACAAGGGGATCCGTTCATCCAGGTCATGTGCTTTGGACACAGACGAGATTACTGTGAGCCCACCCTACTCCCTCCCACAAGGAGGAGTGACTCCAGCTCCCTGGTCCCAAGGCTGGAAGCAGGACAGAAGGTAACATTTTCTTACATTCCTCCAAAAAACTACAGGAGCTCTTTAATTAGGCAAAGCTGGCTTTGGTTTATTGACTCCTCTTGCCCCAGAATGGGGAGTTCAAAGGCTTCTACTAGGGTGACTATGTAACCTCACTCTCATCTCTGTATGTCTGGGAACTATTGGAACCAGGGTGCCTTGAGTCTAGGAAACAACTTGAAATTATTCTGACCAACCATTCAGAGTTTTAGTCTCTCTATACAGCCCAGGTCTGTTTTCAAAGGTAAGGTGAACATGGTACAAGCTATCCTCTCTCAGTACTTCTTCACTGAAAGGGTTATCAAACACTGGAGCAGGTTGCCCAGGGGGTGGTTGAATCACCATCCCTAAAGGTGTTTAAAAGACTCATAGATCTGGTGCTAAGGGACATGGTTTAGCCCCACACACGGTAGAGTTAGATACTGGTTGAACTCCACGATCTTAAAGTTCTCAATCAAAACAATTCAATGAAATGTGGAACACTGATCACAATCTCCAGATAAGAGATGACCACTGTGGCAGTTGTTAAGTCCAAAAGACTTACTCAGCACCAACTCCATTCACTGGTATTACCTTTTGACACGTCCCTTTAAATAGATCAGGAGGAAGAAGATGCAGCACCATTCTGACAGCCTGACCTGACTTTCTGAAAGCTTTTTCTACCTTCCACTGCTCTGCTGCTGAGCTTCCTCATTCATTGTCTAAGCCCCTTCCAGCATTGCTGGATGGTGATCTTGTGTCTGCTCTTTCCCAGTAGCACCATCTTGCCCAGCCTCAATCTTTCTCCCTCTTAGCTGCCCTCTCTCCCATCAACAAGCTTGATTCTCTCCATGTTTTATTTTTCTCCATTAATTCTTTGTAGCGTTTTCCCATATTTGACTCCTCTTCAAACGCAGGGGACATTTCCTGATGAAAATCTACCTCTAGAAACTAATTCCATCCATTTCTGTGCTGCCATCTTTCTACATCTAGAAAATCAGATCTAATTTAGCTGTAATCCGTACTACTCCTGATCTTAGCAGTCTTTTCAGCAACTTTGACCTGCTCTCAAAACTTTCTGCCCAAATACTCCCTTGCTTCTATCCCCACTTGTCTCTCTGCGTTAGACCTGGCTTATTGCTTCCAAGAGATAAAGCGATGGCACACAATGTGTTCTTCTTGTCTGCCAATAAGGCCCTCTCACATCCTATGAAGAACCCCCTTTTCTGCTTTCCCTCTAGCCTCTCCACTGATCCACAAATCAGTCTTGTTTTCTTTTGTTCACCCTTTTCTTCTGGCCTAGTGCTTCTTTTCTTTCTCTCTACCGCACATGCCTGTGCTTGTTTAAATTTCTGCTAATTTTAAAGAACCTAAATCCATTCTTTGCCCAGCTTTGCCTTTTTCAGTACTGTCCACTCAAGAGTCCCCCATCTCCCACCTCTTCCTTCTATTTCTAAGATCACTGAGCTCACTATTTGCAACAACATTGAGATTTCTCTTCTTCCGTGTTCATGCCAGACTCTACTCAGTCCACCCTCTGCTCTTTGTTCCATCAAAATAATTCTTCTCTCAATTTCAAAAGGCACTTGCCCAAGTTTCAAATCAAGACTCTGTCTTTTCTCTCCATGGCTTCTCAGTCAACTTCAGCACTTCTAATCAAGCTCTCCTAGAAGCCCTGTCAATTTATATGATTCTTTAATTATTATTCTTCTCCCACTCCCATCCCTCTGTATACATGTTCTTAATGAGGATCCATCCACTGGCTTCCTGTTACCCATCTTTTATGGGCTTCTCAGTTTCCTTCTCTACACAGAGCAGAAGCAAAGAAATCTCACCCTCAGCCATCTCATCCATTAAAAACCAGAGCATCTCTATGCAGACAGAAATCCTTCTGCACTCCAGACTTTCAACCCAAGTTCAAGTTCCATCAAATACATGCCAAGTGCATCGGGAGGACAGAGTTAAAACAAAAGGAAGGAATGTGATGTTTGAAGAGAGTGTATCACCAGCTTGAAAACAACAATGAAGATGCCCAGCACAATTTTTTTTGCCATATTCTAATAAATTTATTACATCTTTGTGAGCAAAGAAATGTTTCTGAAGAACCTGGTATCCTAAGAGTGGCTGCAGAGGCAGTCAATGTCCCCCTCTAACCTTGCTTCCCACCAGTCATGGATTGAATTGAACCTGCTGCTGTTACTCACACCATGCTGCAGGCATGACAGCTTCAAAAATGAAAGTGCTGACTGGAGCAAAGTATTATGGGGCTTGAAGTTCAGATTGCAACATGAAAGGCTTCCTGTTCTGGTTACTGCTTTCGGGTTCTGGGTTTTTTGGGGTCTTGGTCTTTTCCACTGGGATGGCAGGGGGAGAAGGAGGAATGAGGGAGTAGTTTTCTGGCTTGGGCTTTTGGCTTGCTTGCTTCTGTTTGTCGCTGCTTTGCACTGTGCTGCTTGTGCAAACAGGCTAAGGTAATTATGAAGTTTGCACCATGTTTGTACCATGCTGTTGTACCATGTTGATCTGATTTTTGATTGGTAAACTCTATTCTTATTTCACATTTTGGTGTGGTTTGGGGGGTTTTGTTGTGGGTGTTGGGTTTTTTGTGTGTGTGTGTTTGTTGGGTTTTTTTCCTCAATCCCATGGATTTTTGTGTGTTACTTTTCCCTCACTTCCGTGTTGGGAAAATAGCCTGGTTAACCCACTGGCTCAGTTTGACCTGTTTTGTTCTGATTCAAACCATCACACCACCTTTTTCCATTCACTTAAGGAAACAGCTTGCAGATCACACTGCTCTTTGTACTTGGGTTTAGGATGACAAGCAAGTCCAGCAACTGCAGCAAGTTGGTTATGGTATCCCACATTGGGTCAGGAGCCTACTTGGCTAACAAAGTGTAACTACTGATAAACTTCCTGGTCATGCCTATTTAGCCCTGCTCTGCCATGGCTCCTGAATTAATCCAGCATGAGTGAGCTGTGGATTCATGGTTAATTGCTCACTGTTAACAGAAAAATGGTTTGTGAATGAGCTGTGTTAATCCCAAAGAAGGGTGTCTACAATTTGCAGTGGTTACACTGTACTCTCTGAACAGGTGTTTTGCTTCCACAGTGTAATTCTGCTTCTGCTGACAGCAGAAGAGGCTGCATCTTTGTGGAGTGACAATATATCATCCTTTCTACCCACATTATTTCTCCTTCTGCCCAAATCATACAAAGATACTGATTGATCAAAGATCCAGCTGTCACTTATCAATTAGAAAAACCTGGAATGGTTAAGGTAAATGCAACAGACTAAACAAATCAAAGCAAAAAGTAAATCCTTCACATCTGTATTTCTGCTGTGTCTGAAAATGCAGTGATTGTGACCTGCCACAGGAGATAAGTCCTTCTAGAGCAACATCATATAAACAACCCTCAGCCCCTTTCTGTGGTTTCAATACTAATATCCACAAAAGTATCACTTATCTCCCCATCCTAAAGTGATTCAGTCTAAAGCTGTGACCAGAGTTCACCTGACATCTCCAAATTTCATTGCGAAGGCTGAAAGAGAGTATTGGCCTTTACAACAAAACGGCAGTGTGGTGGCTCCCTAAACCATTCCTCAGGCTTCTAAGACTCAGTTGCCTTCACTGGACCACCACTTCAAACCTCAACTTTGCTGACTGGCTTAACAATTTGTTCCTCCTATCATGTGACAAGTTTTTGAAGCTCGCATGTGTAATGGGGCATTGGCTGCTAGTATGAAAAGAAGAAGGAAAAAATAATCTAGTTTAACATGCGGTTCCAATTGTCTGGAAACCAGAAACATCTGTGGGAGTCATGAGCAGTTGATTAGTGGAGTTCATTTCTAGGGTAAGGCTTCAGAGATCAGCTCTTCTATCTAACTATATCATTGCAGTCACTGGAAGCATTACAAAGAGTTACAAAGAATAGGCAGGAGAGACAGAAACAGTTTCTTAAGGTGCTGGTATCCCTAAAAGCCAGCTATAATGCACCAGCCTCCAGCTCTGCTTTAGGCGACACCAGTGTGTGACACCAACAGCTGCACTTAAACCTTGCTTCATCCACAGCACAGAATCACAGAATGGTAGGGATTGGAAGGGACCTCCAGAGGTCATCCAGTCCAACTCCCCTGCCAGAGCAGGATTACCCAGGGCAGATCATCAGGAACACATCCAGGTGGGTTTTCAATGACTCCAGAGAAGGAGTTTTTGAAGCATATAACTAGGGACTGTAAAAACTCTTTTGGAAGACAAAGCACAAGTTTCAAGCTGTCCAAGTGAGCACATCTCTTACTTGCAAGGTAATCAGACCAAGTTGTGTTAAGCCTATCGGTCAAGGCAGTGACAAAAGCATGAGTTGCTTTTTCAGATGCTGCTTGGGTTTCAAGCTAAAGGTTTTCCAGCTCATTACACTGACAGAAGGATAACACCTTAGAACATGACAGACTGCAGAACTGGACAAAGGGCAACCTAATGAACCTCAACAAGGGTAAGTGTAGAGTCCTACACCTGGGGAGGAACAACATCACGTACCAGTACAAGTAAGGGACTGACCAGCTAGAAAGCAGCTCCATGGAGAAGGACCTTGGAGTCCTAGTGGACAAGAAGTTATCCATGGGACAGAAATGTGCCCTTGTGGCCAAAAAGACCAATGGTATCCTGGGGTGCATTAGGAACAGTATGTCCAGAAGGTCAGGGGAGGTTCTCCTCTCCCTCTACTGTTCCTGCAGAGACACATCTGGAGGATTGTGTCCAGTTCTGGGCTTCCCAGTTCAAGAGAGACAGGGAACTACTGGAGAGAGTCCAGCGAAGGGCTGTGAGGATGATTAAGGGACTGAAACATCTCTCTTATGAGAAAAGGCTGAGAGACCTGAGGCTGTTTAGCCTGGAAAAGACCAAGAAAGGATCTTTATTAATCTTGATAAATATCTGAAGGGTGGGTAACAAGAAGGGGCCAGTCTGTTTTCAGGGATGCCCTGTGATAGGACAAGAGGCAATAGATACAAACTGGAACACAGGAAGCTCCACCTCAATATCAGGAAAAACTTCTTTACCATAAGGGTGACAGAGCCCTAGAGCAGGCTGCCCAGAGATGTTGTGGAGTCACCTTCTCTGGAGATTTTCAAAACCCACCTGGATGCATTGTGTGTGCCCTAGGTGACCCTGCTCTGGCAGGGGGGTTGGACTCAATGACGTCCAGAGGTCACTTCCAACCCCTACCATCCTATGATTCTGTGAGAAAGCAGAGGTTAATCAGCAATGCTAATCCAGCCCACTTGCATCCAAAGCTCCGGTGATAAGGAAGATAGCTGAGCTGTACACAGTGCTTTCATTAAGGCTGCTGGTGCAGATCTGTGTGCTTAACACCACAAGCTTTGGCATCCAGGAGTACAAGAAACTGCCAGGAAGAGGATGTCTTTAAGGTTAAGCCTCTCTTTCATTAGCTTGAATATCTAATTGAAGGTTTACAAGGAATCTTAGCCTGAGACCTTGTTCAATTCCTGGTGTCAGTGGCCTGACCTGACCTCCTGATTTCCTTGTGCTCCATCTGCATCCACCTGTCACCTTGTGCACATTCCCCATCCTGGACTGGGGTACTGTTATGTTAAAAAGAAACAATGTGGTAGCAAGCAATTGCACTTCCCCTCCCAAATTCACCATCTTGTCTTTTTAAAATCATAAAGTAGCAAACACAAAACAAGTTGGAAGATTGGTGAGGTTTGTGTTCAGGTGCAGAGTTTGATTTACCACATTTCACAATCCTCCCATCAGTTTGGGATGACTGTTTTATGCAGAAATTCAAAGGCTCTTTTATCACCAAGGACAAACTTCCAAGATGCTTCAGGTAATGGCAGTTACTGATGGATACTCAGGGGGTTGAGCTGCTTTCAGTCTACCCTAAAGCAGAAGAATCTCTTCTCACTTTTTAAAGTAAAAAAATGCAGGTATTATCAGATGTCCCTAAAATAGTTTCCAGCAGAACAGATAAAATTTTGGCAAGTATTCTTCTATCTTTAAGAAGATATCACACATCCACTCCTGAAATCTCTTCCAAGCTTTCCAGTTCTCTGTAAGATTATTTGAATATTCCTTTCATTAAGACCCTGCCATATGCCTGTTTTCTCTTTCCTAAGCTTACAAGTGAGCGAAGAATTCACCCTGAAAGCATTTTCTTCAGATGTCAGTGAGAGCAGAGATGACCACTGTCTCTAGCCAACTGATCTGATCATCCTTATCTAGTTGAACTTGTAATTGACTTCTGAACCCACATGGTACAACATGTGGTGAGCCTCTGTGGAATGAACAAAGTCCAAGCATCAATCTAGTTTGGCTTTTCTAAGTACACAGTGTGGATCCTCTTCCCAGTACTCATTCCATGGGATGTAGAGTCCAATTGTTTTATCCAAGGGCCTTTAGCTGCCCCTGATGACTCTCCTGTAAGTCTCACACACTCTTCCCTGTAGCCCCAGCTGGAGAAGGAGCCCAGCTCACTGTAATCGTGGTGGGTTATGTGATAGTGAAAACACAGCAGATCAGACCAAATGTGAGTTCAGATGGGCAAAGCCTCCCTTGAAAACCTGTAATTGTATCAGCTGTGTTCAGATTACCTTGTTTCAGCTTCCTTACAGCTCTATCAGATGCTCTGGGTCACATTAGATCCTCTGGAAAAATATAGGATCTAGGCAGATGCCTCCCTTCTAAACCACACAGCTCCCTCAGACCAGCTTGCTCTCTATGAACTAGACTGGCCCTTCACCTAAACCTCCCTCTGTGGGAAAGGTACATCCATCTCTTCTCCCCTCCCACATAGCCTGAGATTTCCTATGTGAGGTCTCCCCCTTTGTTTCTTAAACAAATCTTTTTTTACAACCCCTTCATGGCATACATCACTTATCTTCTACAAAGTCAACTGAGCTCACTGGATGCAGCTCAGACAGAACATGAAATCCCAAAACCTACAGACAGAGCTCTATGCCTCAAAAGCTAATTACTGACCTAACAAACTCAGGCCCTTGGCAGGTGCCATTGTTTCAGGCCACAAGCTACTTGAACGTGAGCATTTGTTTTCCTCTAACAGAAACAGTTCACAACTGGCTAACTTGGCACATGAGCAGACAAAGCTGAAGTTCAACCACAAAAGACCAACAGACCTGCCCTACATCACTCCTATTAGGTCTAGAGATTCCCACTCCCTTGTTAACAGCTCTAGATAAGTGCCACCTTCCATCCAAAACTGCCAGCACCTTCATGGATTGCCAGTAAGATCTAGTGACAGACTTTATTGCTGCAAAGACATCTTATGATAGAAAAATTCCATTGCATCAGCTTCCTAATATCATAAAGTTAACTCAAATTTATATAAAAGACCCAAGTTCCCCAAAACTATTGCTGCTGCTGCACCTCTAGCTCCATGATTAGGCAAGAAACACGGGCTGAGATGAAAGAGCTTTGGTGAGCCACAGCATTATCAGAGGAATCCTTGGGGACTCAGATGTTAGCTTTTCCCCACCATGATTTATGAACAACAGAAACCTCTAAACCATCTGCTCATTGGTGAGTGAGCTGTGGTACAGCTCTGTGCACCTGTGCCTCAGAGATGGAAGAAGATGCTCTGAGTCAGTGCAGAAAGACAAACAAGTGGAAGGCCCAGTTCTGTCCTTCTTCCACATCACCCAGGGATGCACACTCAGGGTCTCTCAAACCACAAACAACAGAGTCACTGCAGTACTCCTACAGAAAACACACCAGCCTTGGACGAAGAGTGGCTATCTCATTATTTGGCTTAGGAAGGACAAATAACAGCAACACGCAGCTGCCAGGATCTGTCTCATTTCTGCCTTCTCTTCCCCAAAACAGATGGAAACAACTCCTGCAGGAGGCTTTTGAGCAGACAGAACAAAGGGAAGGGGCACATTCCTTCCAGCACTGAAAAAGCCTCTGGGAGCCACAGAGCACGTGGAGCAGAGGAGGGGCTGCTTGGTTTCGATGTCTGTATCCGTTATGAGTAAGCCAGCGGTGCCCTGACAAGATGGCCTGAAGAAACTGAGGTGTGGCAGCTCTTTGGCACAGCAAGAGAGGGCCCAGAGGCCTGCACAGAGGATTTCCTCTAGGATAGGCTGAAGTATGAGCCAAGGCAGAAGGTTCCTGTGCACTGTGAGACAGGCTCTAGCCTCTGCCAGAGCTGTGTGACTCATGGGGGGGGGGGGGGGGGAGGCAAGACTTGGCAACCTGGGCTGTCTCACACAGTACCAGGTTTTGTTCTCCACTGGACAACCTAAGACCTACGTGGTCAAACTCTTCAGTAAAGGCCTGCAGTCCCTGTCACCTTATGTTCATCTGCATAGCAATGCCTCACATCACTCAATTCATGCTGCACAGAGGGCTTGATGTGTCCTGATTCTTCCCTGCTCCAGCTGCCCAAGCAATGGTCAGCAGGCTGCAGAGGAGTGATGGTGGTGAGGCTGAGAGCCTCCTGCTCTTTTTTCCCTGCAGCAGTCAGATCTGCCAGGTCCCTGAAGCTGGCAACATCCGCCTGGGACAGGATGTCACTCCCACGCAGCACAGCAAAACCAGGACTGTGATTCACGAGTGGAACCACTTCCCTTGGGACAGCTGTAATGGCTCCCATTTCCTGCTCTCTACCCTACCCAGTTTTTAAGGTTCCCAGCCTCACCACAAGAATCAGACATCTTGCACAACAGCTGCTGCTTTGCTGTAGTTTACAGCCCAGCACTTCAAGGTGTTTCTGGTTAGTACCTTTAAAAGCTGGGCTGTACCTGTTTGTGATGAAAGCCCTAGAAAACGCCCCCATCCTTTCGGTAAACTCCTTTAGTATCACCTTTAGTTGCTCTTAAGGCCCACCAAAAAACTCAGGACCCATGAGTTGTATTAAGCACTCTGACACTACTCTATTACTACCACTATATACATTGTACAACCTAGAGAATACAGAGAAGGTATCTCACAGGCCTGGAGACAACACACTATATTTTCCTACCCAGCCCAAATAAATCCTTAAGCCATATTTTAAAAAGCCTAATCATACACTGTCAAGTTTTTGGCAGGCCAGATCAGATGTTCTTCATTAGATCTTAGTTAAAAGTGGGTAACATACACGTGGTCTAGCTCCTGCCACACACTGAACACCTGGACCTGTGACTAGCACTACCATGTATGCAAAGCAGCACACTTGATTGAGTAACCATATTTAAAGGACAGCATGACACCTACTTAAAATTTCACTTCAGTGGGACTGACTTTGTGATTAGAGCTAAGCAGGTGACAGTGCCCAGGGCTACAGCCTTTTCTGAAAGGCAACCATCTCAAAAAGGATCAAAGTACGATACCCCAAAAGAAGATACAAACTCAACATTAATAATTTTCACAAATCACAAGACCACAGAGTAATTCTTGTTGAAAGGGGCCTCAAAAGGACAGCTAGTTCAACATCCTACTCAAAAATATGGTCAACTCTGAGGTCAGACCAGGTTACTCAGGGCTTCATCCAGTCCATTTGCCTTTAGGATGTCTACTGCAAGCACTGAAGAGTCCAGCATTGTATTAAAACAGAAGGATTTACAATAAGTGAAAAAGAAACAATAACAGTCTTAGAAATGTCAATGAATATGATCCACAGGACACCAGGAGTCAATTAACAATGAATGTTTGCCCAGTACTAACTCCTCTGTTCTGATTTCCAACATACTATGTTAAGGCAACAAGAAGTGAGCTGAGTTGTAGTGGTTGATTCTCTAAGTTTGATTTTCACAAATGGCAATGATATTGACAGCTCAGAACACATGACCTCCTACTGGTTATGCTGAAAACCACTTACTATGAAAGTGTGCTTGCTTACTGAGCAAATACACTGCCACTAAAATGTTAGCTTTACATAAACTACCTCCAGAGCCCATCCCTGGAAGTAATGATCTATTTGTTCAAGATTCCTTAGATTCTTAGTGACGTTTCCTGATAATGGTCCCATTTCCAAACACAGATTATATTTCATATGCATGGTTTAACAACAGTACTCTGTTCTAGAGTGTGCTTTAACCTGCCTTATCAGAATTGCAGTTCAATTCCTCACATGGTTAAAGGGCAAATTCAGATACCTTTAGTCACCTTTTTCCACAACAAGTCTCACTGAATTAACTGGAGATTGATGATTAGAGAATGAACAAAGAGCTCAGACTGCACTCAGGGCTAACAGGAGGATAACCACTAGACAGCAGGACTTCAGAGCACCCCTGGGATAAAAGGGACCCCAGGTTTTCTAAATTTCACCTTCAAAAGATTCACAAGTTTTCACTGTTATCAGCATGGCTAAAGCAGTAGAACCTTCTGAGATAGGTAGGTTTCTGTGTTCTGAAATGTGATTCTACAGTTCAGCTTAGTTCAGCTAATGGAAGCAGAAGGCATCCTCGGTTTCCACAGTTTAGTCTGCTTTCACAGTACAGTATGGAAGAGAGGATGCTTTGCAGGAAAGTTGTTTTTCACTTTAAAACTACATGTGGGCACTTTCTGAATTCAGAATAAATAACACTCTTCTGGCAGTCCTCCCACTACCACTTCATGTGTGTCTTCCCAACAACATACATCCTCCAAAGCTCTGAGTCACAAAACGTGACACACTGTGCCTATTGGGACCACTACCAGCAGCTGGCCAAAAATGCTAAGGACAAGAATTTCTCCAGTCAGTGGCATTTCCCATATTCCAACACTACCTTTTCTGACTGGCCCCTAACCTGTCTGACAGAGGCAGGAGCATCCTTGCCAACCAGGACTTTGTTAAATGCTCCTCTGCTTTATTTAGTGTCCAAAGGCTAGACCTGTAAGTGGTTTTTCCCCCTGAACTATCAAATTCCACAGCTGTTTGTCAGACACACCATCTCCTGCCTTATCATACCAGAGCTACCATCAGCCTCTTCCTTATTGCCTGGTCAATTTTTCTCTCTAATCACCTTTTTCCTTACTGTCTGATCTCTGTTTCTTCTTCAGTATCTCCTTTCCTAGAACTCAAACATGGGAGTAACTTGTTTTAAAATGGTTTATGATAGATATGTTTAAGGACCCAGCAGTATATAAACAACATTAGAAAACACACAACAGCTAACAATGTGCATTAAATGAGTTTATGGCATAGTCTCTTTTTTAATCTATACCATCAGTGCTGTTAACCCAAACTACTAAATCCACAGGCACACACCTAGCATTGGTACAAAAGGAAAATGAGCTACAGAACACCTCATAATGCCATTTTCGTTTAAAAAAGAAACAAAGAAGCATTTCACCCTTGTAACTGTGGAATATGGTTTTGTAATAATAATAGTTTGTTCTGCTGACTTCCTTCAACACCTGTGACCCTGCTTGTCACAGCCTCATTGCCTGCTGGAAACTTGGCAAAAGACAAGAGAAGAGATATTAGGGAACCAATGCTACATCCTGAGAGAGGCCATAAAGTCCAAAGGTTGAATAAAATTGTCAGGAGCAGCCTGATAAACTAAGGAAGCATGTGGCTCTGAAGAGACAAACTGCTGTGCCTGAGAACAAGATGTTCAGACAGTGCAAGCTGCACCCCAATGTCTCGCACGCTCCAGAGAACACCACCAGCCAGGGACACTTCCCAAGCAGCCCCCTGGAAGAAGAATTATTTTAAGCCACTTTCTGAAACAAGTATGTGACTACTCTGTGCACTGCACATGCCAGAATTTCACACATCTTAAATCTGAAAAACAGCCCTCTTGATTTTTTCAGATTAGGCTGGGATGATCTGTTGATTTAATAAGAAATGGATGGGGGGGGGGGGGGGGGGGGGAAGAAAAGAAAAAAGCCAAGCACCAAAAGCCAGTGTAAAACCCCTTCTGAATTAGCATATTGAAGCCTTTCCAAAACCTGGCTCCACTGAAGAACTTGTCCTTAAAAATTTATCAGACTGTAACTAAGCTTGCAATTTGGCATGTGAAATAAATAAGCCAGTAATCAGATCCTTCAGAAATGTCCCATTAAATACCTAAACATACCTAATAAAACATTCAGCATTTGAAGAATGAGGAGAACAACAGCTTGGGTCTCATGTTAGGAGGAGCACGGGGCATTAATAACAAAGTTCCCCCCCCCCTTTCCTGTCCACCACTCACTCAGCTTCAGTAGCACAATGTTTTGTGAAGCCACACTGTAAATCTGAGCAGAAACCTCTTTTCTGGCTTTCAGAACAAATCCAACCAAGAACACAGCATGGCCCCCACAAAGGACTGAGCACTAGCAAAGAGGCAGCAGAGAGATGGCAGCCAGGGGAAGGAGGATAAAGGACGTGGATTGCTTTGAGCTCATATAGCTGCTGAGGATTTTCTATTATAAAACCATAACCTAATATGCTTCCAAGACTAGGGCTCTGAGCTGCTTTGCAGGGTGCACTTCCTTCCCTACATAGGGCCCTGCAGGGCTGCAGAAATGGGCCTGTGTGGAGAGGTTTGCAGATTCAGACACTGCACTGCATTATACTTTTCATTATGCACAAGAAGATAACCCCAGCAGTGTTTGTAAACACAACGGCTTCCTTGAGAAGCAACGGCCAAACCCCTGAGCCCGGCTCTCCTTGTAAGTGAAACGCCTGCCTTAGGAGGGCTGCGCTCCCCGGGGAGCTCAGCTGTGGGAAGCGGGAGCAAGGAACTGCCTTTTTAGGGCTGTGGCTGAGCAGAGCCGGGAAGCCTGGGGCAGGAGCAGGGCTCCCGCAGCAGCTGGCTGGCCTTATAAGGAGAACGGCAGGTATTTCCCAGGGCCCTGCTGCCAGCTGCGCAGCCAGCCCGACAAGGTAAGGCGAGGCTGGGCTCCGCAGCAAGCCCTGGCCCACCTCTGGCAGTAGCCATACTCCTGGCTCAGTGCAGACCTACAGCCCCGCTGACTTCAGCCTCTCAAAGATTTCAAATGGGTCTTATTAGGAAGAAAAGATACTTAATTAATTGAAAGATGGTTTTCAGATCTGTAAAGCCAGATGGTTTGTGGGTACTTGATTTTAATGTGACATTTTAAGGCTTTGGAGGCAACATCGTGGAGTGCCAGTCTCTCGAGTCAGGCATCTTTTCAGCTAAGAGGGCAAGTTTTCAGAGATGATAGGGAACTGGATTTTCTTAAGACGTTAACAGAAGGGGCAGGACACTTGAAGCCTCAAACACTCAGCAATATGGTTAAGCATGCTTTAGGAACATGTATCATTAAGACTCCTCCCCAGTTGCCTAAAAGTTAAAGCCGCTTGACAGAAAAGCAAAAGGATTCCAGTTTCATTTGTTTCAGTTACATTGCTTTTTACTACCTGTTTTATTTTTCTAGGAAGAAAAACAAGCTAAACCACTTCAGACCAAATCCATCTGTGTAGAATATATGTGTAAGGACTCTGGCCATGACCTGTCCCATGTTAGTGCTCTTTTACTCTCCTGACTCTAGTTTCCAGAAGTCAAAAGAGAAGGCTGTGAGTAAACAAGGGGGGGGAGGGGAGGGGGGGGGGAGTACATTTTCCCCCTAACAACATCCATTTTTTAAATTTCATTTTTAAAGCTTTCTCAGGAAATGGTCACCAAAATGGAGTGTACTTGAATATTTTCCTTTAGGGGGGAGGGTGGGGTGGAAAAGGTAGTTTTCCTTTAGATATGGTTAGAAAAAAAAATGTTTTAACATTCCAATGAGACACTACCCATCCAGGAATAACAGAGCATCCCAGTTCTGAATATGACATGACATACTGTAATTCAAAGAATTACCCATATGTTTTGCCATCTTTGTTTCTTGAGGTTAAACTTTGATAATCTTGAGGTTAAACTTTGATAATCTTGAGGTTAAACTTTGGTAACTGCCTGCCTTTTGATGCTGAACAGTATAGGTTTAGCTGAAAGCAGCAACTTTTAACCTAAAGATAGGAGAATGCTTTGATAGTTTTGATCCCTACTATTTTTTAAATGCACAGACAAGTGCCTGCTTTACATCACAACCTAGTGCCATCATTAGTGCCTTCAGGTAACCATTGCAACAGGAAGACCAAAACTTTGGTTAATCTTGCCACATCCCACTTGCAACATATTGGCAAGAAAACATGGGGGAAGTACTAATTACCTAGGGATAATCACAGGGCACGTTTCTAAGATTCCCTGACAGGCCCATCAGGAGAAATGAGGTCACAGAAAACATGAAAAGTTACATTAAACAAGAGAAAAATATCTAGATAGGTGACAAACTTACTCAGTATGAGCTCAGACATCATGTTAGGGTTCTCTCCAGTTGTCGATTGGGCTGGGATTACCTCTCTACAGCTCCAAAGGAGCACTAGGGTAAGACTACTTTCATAAAAGGAATAAAAGTTTTGACACTGGGTTTCGTATTATAAATTTCTCTTTTAAAGTAACTTGCTGCCAAAGCAGTTCAGCTGCCAGAAAGGGAGAAAGGCAAGGAAACTATTCCCTTAAAAGCAATGGCTGGGCTATGCTGCTCAGGTACATGAGGCATGACTCCAGAATTAGGGAACTTTGGCTCATTAGGAGCAATTAAAAAAACAAACAAAAACCAACAACAAAAGTAAAAACTCTGAGGGGATTTTTAAAACAGCTTCCAAAAACAAAACAGGCATATATACCACATGCATTTGTTTATGCAGCTGTAATGAGTGATGAAATCCATTTATGAGCTGAAGTCACAAGATTCTAAGCAGGTCTTTGTTTAATCTCAGTAAGTCATGACATTTCCCTACTACTTATAATAATGTGATTTAGATCAACATTTTCAAACTTATGCACCTGGTTTTTAACAGTGCTTACCAACTGCACTCCTCGTGCTTGGCTGCAGACTCAACACTCTACTTCTGAGCCCTTGAGCCACCACTTTGATTAAGCATCCTAAAGACAGATATAGAAACCTTCTTTTGTATAACATACGCCTGGAGTTCTTGAATCCAGCACTTGTTCTGTAGTTCTTACTCAAATTGAGACTCTGTGCAACCTGCAAAGGGTGTCAATAAAAATCAATGAGCCCATTAGTGGAATGAATACTTAGAGCATCAGCCCTTCTCTAACCACAAAGTCCATCCAGATAGATGCCCTTAGAAGAATTAAGAAGGTTTTCTCTAGACAATGGCTTTTGTTCCAGCATGTTGTTGTGACTTGAAAGGGTAAAATGAAGATAAATGCAGCAGTTTGTTGCTTACATTAATGCAACATTAGTGCCCAAAGTTAAAAAGGTAGGACTGGGAAAGAAAAGATTCAGCACAGGTAACTATTAAGTTACATGTTCTGTGTATTTATTAACTGTGCCAGGCTTTAGATGTATTGTTGTTGTATAGCATTAACAGCGCATGGAGCCGGCAGTAAAGCAAGAGCACATTTTTAGCTTTGGTATCAAAGGGAAAAGGCAAGGGAAAAGGCAACCCTCTGCAAACACATCTAGTGTTTTGTGAGGATCAGATCAAAACTAAACAAATCCAGGTCCTCTGTTGATATAAACAGAGTGACTTCATTATATTTTTTTAAGAAGTAAAAAAGATTAGACTCCCAATCTGAAGAAAAAGTCAATCTACCTAATGCACAAGAGCAGGATGTCCCAGACAAAAAAAATCTCCTAGCCTTTAAGGGATGAAGGAAAGTTGTGTTGTCTACATCCATTCTCTGCCCTGTTTTTCACATCTGGCTCATTTATCTGCTCTCCAGAGTCCCAAATGAGCCAGGAGAACAGGTGGATTTTACAGCATGCTACCAAATCAAGATAGCAGAAGGCTATAAGGAAAATGCAAGGATCTTTCACCTGGAACGTTTTGTTCCGAGCAACCTCTCATGTATATGCAAAAGCATAAAGTACAATTCCTTCAGCAGCTTGGACCCAAACTCAGGAGGGCTCTAAAAAGGCCAAAGGCATAACCAGCAAAGTCAGTGTATCAGCTAACTGGCACACAGAGAGTCTGCTCATACACCCTGCTCATATACTTTTTATTATTTTATTTTTTGATGTAGGAAAATAATGTTGAATTTTGCCAAGGGTTTTCCCTGCATGAAAAAAGACAATCATAGAATGGTTTGAGTTCAAAGGGACCTTAAAGATCCTCAACATGAGGCAGCTAGGGGAGCACTGGAACTCCTGAGCTGGAAAGAGAGTAACACGCTTTCTGCCATTTTCAGATATAGGCACTTACTGCATGTGTTTTTATCCAAACAAACACTACATGGACCTGAGAAGAGAGGCAACATTCTCCACAGGACAGTGTAAACACTTGGTTGCCTTCCATTTTCTTAGGACAGCTGCATCACTCAGGTAAAGAAGTCCCTCTATCATGGGAAAATAAACTCGGATGCAATCTCCCTACCTAAATTCTAAGTCTGTATGGATTATATTTTATGTTCCCTCATTTCCAAAGTCCTCTCCAGTTGCCTTGAGCTTTTTGAGATCTACTATACCACCATGCTGTAACTGCTGAAGTCAGAGTAACTGATGAATACAGATCAGAATAAAATATTATTTAATATGCAAGTTCCCATGAGCAAAGCCCAGCTGAAAAGCTCTGAAAATCTGACAGGCACATTAAAACAGAAAAACTGAGAGCACTAAATAAACAGTCCCCTTACTCGATCTGCTATTGGTTGGTTGGTTAACTACAATGTCTCTTCCCCTTTCCACATGAAAGAAGAGTCCTAAACCCACACTTTGCATATTTTATTATTTCAAACCTTTTCTAAGATGATTCCCAGGGCAGACCAAGTCCACCAAACTTTTATAACTGAACCTAGCATTGTTCCAAGAGTATAAGAATCTGGTGGAGTGTGAACAACAAGAGTATCAACAAACATCTGTTCTTATTCCTAGACCCAGGACAGAGTTCTAAACATTTTTTAGCCCCTGAGATACACAATTTATTGAACCTGAACTGGCACACTAGCTTCAGCAATCAATATTACCCATCCCAAGCCTCTGACTGCTTTCATCAGAGAGAAGAACATTTGGAGAAAGAAAAACACCTTTGTGACTGTTGTAAAAATCAAACTTGATAGTTTCTTGCAAGATCAGAAAGCTAAGAGTTATCCTGCTAAAAACAGATTAGCGGGCAGAGGGTGAGCAAGGTGGTCAGGGGTGTTTGGGAAGTACAATCTATCAGATTGATAGCACCACTATGTATATGGTACAATTATATCTTATCTTCCCAGCCCTGCAACCAAAATAAACCACACTGAAGCCTTGGAGTCTGATTCTGTTGTCTTTAGGTACACACCCCTTAGGGTGGTGACCCAGGACACACCACACATCTTTTACCTCATGTAAGACAAAAACCAAAACAAATATAATCAGTATTTTTCCTTTTAGGACTCTCACTGAGACTCTTTGATGTGTTTTTCCTAATAGTTTTCTCTCTTTAATGTTCACACTCAGGGGTTTCTCTGAGCTTATAATGGTCTAGTTTTTATGTAACCTCTTCAGGCAGGCGCCTTCTCAAGCTCCCAACACAGCAACTGCTGTAACAGTACACAGCAACACTACACCAAAGAATACTCTGTCCAACTGAAACCAAAAGGGAAATTTAGATGAGTACATTCTGCTTAGGTTGGAATTTTGGCTCAGGCACAAGAGTTAACACTCCTGGTCTTGCAAAAAGAAGCTGTAAGAGAGATACTGAAAATGAAAGTATCTCTTCAACTTCAAAGCTGAAAATCTGGCCACTTCTGTAGCACGTTCCTCTGCCCTGGGAAATTTTACCTATCTGCACCCATTCATGAAGGGGAAATCCTTGGTCCTACAAGTTAGCTGTGGGTTTGCTAGTCACCTGACTAGACCTGAGACTCCGTCAGTAAGATTTAGTACCCGTGGTATGAAACTAGTTAAACTTCTAATGCCTACAAGGCTGCTTGTCAGTTTTTCTTCATCTTAGCAGCAATTATTCACATTTGCATGTTATCTTGAATCTCCAGCTATATCCCTATTTACACAAAGAGTCCTTAAACAGATTAGCACATTCTTTTCAGTGTTACCTAAGAGGTGCACTGATGTGTACTACACTTCTAAAATTTTCCAGATCTGCTATTAATAAAATGCGTACACCTAAAATAGGCACCATGTAAAACTCACATAACTGAAACACCTAGAAAATGCCCTGTACACAGCTGCCTTACCACTAAGATGCCAGTAGATTTGTGGGGTTCTACAGTTAATTTATCAGCTAAGATTTACTGATTCCGTTCTGTTGTTCTCCATTATGCTCTGTTGAGACACCGGACATAGAGCTAAGACAAGAACTGGAAACATTTCCTTCATGTGGGAAGGTGCTCTGCTAAGGAACTGCTTATTGAACCTGACAGCTGAGTGTATAAACAGCATTAGGGGGAGTGCTTGCACATGCACTCCCAATAAAGGGGAGGACAGGGCGGTGAAAGTCAGAGCTATTGCAAGACAAATACAAATTACAGACACTGGGTTTAATCTCTAGGATACTACAATATTTTTGAGAGCTCCCAGTGGTTGGGAAAGGAGGGAATGAGAGAAGGAGAGTTGGAGCTGATGATCTTACAGAATACAGAATTAACCAGGTTGGAAAAGACCTTTGAGATCGAGTCCAACCTATCACAACCTATCTTTGGAGGTGCCTTCCAAACCCCTAACATTCTGTGATTCTGCCAAAGGGGTAAGAGGAGCAGTAAGCTCTACTAAGACTTTTTAAATGGTTCTATCACCTTTTGTGGTAAAATTATTCTAAAACAAACTAAAAAAGGCAGCAGAGGATTTTGAAACTAACAGGAAAATAACACTTGCTAAAAGGTAGATTGCTCTTTGTAGGACTTCCCATGAGGCCTGAAAAAGCACCCTGGGCACTTACTTCACCAGACAGCTTTGCATATGAAATGCTGTTTGTTTCCAAAATGGCTGTATGTTTTTACCAGGGGGGTTATAGCTGTTAGTTGTCCCCTGATTACTGATCTCTGAGGAAACAAAAAAACAAGAAAAAAAAAGGAGTCAGAACTACCACAGAGGTATAAAGAGAACTACTAAAGTTCATGGGATTTTCAGCATTCCCTTTCCTCACCCTGAAGCTTTAACCCTCGAGTGAACATTGCCATATATTTCCTCTGTTTGGCTGCCTGGTGGGCCACCTGGAAAGCATCAGCGCTCTAAGAAGAGAGCTGCTATTGTTTATTTGGAATTTCCTTAAAACAGAACCTTGCTGTCCATTACCATTTCCCAGAAAGGTATATTGCTCTATCACCACCCATATCAAAGTCAAGTGCAGAGACATGTTTAGGGTACGTGCAGCAGCTCAGATAGGCTGGGCTGTTGCAATCCTGTTGCAATCCTGAGCAGAAAACAGAATGTTAACACTAGCATGCTGCTCCCACGCCCTCCCCTTTTCAGGCTTTACATTAACTCAGTGACACCCTGCTAGGCACAAGGTTTATTTACACAACACGAAGTCTTGAGACCAGCTTTTGTTCCACTGCAATGTTGACAAGGCTCATGAAGCGCTCCCGACTATAGCAAAGGTGTATTAAAGAGCAACTGAGGACCACGGATGAATGAAATGTTTTGAAACTTGTTTGATTGAGTTTCCAGCTGCAGCACAATTCTCTTTCAGCCAGAAGCTGTTGGGACAAACTAGGGAAGCTCCTGGCTTGCATAGAGACAAGTGAATGGCATTAACACAGTGCTTCCACAAGGATTTTAATCTGGGATATGCTGGTGACATCATGCAAAGCAGCAAAGACCTCTCTTCCCCAGCCATTCAGGTTTTTTGCTGGGATAGATCTGAACGGGATGTATTTCCCAACACACTTCACCTCATGGCTGTGTCAGCAGTGCAAGGGAGGGGACAGCGTGGGAGCAGGAAGAGGGCAGAACTGCCTCTTTTGTCAGCAGCGCTGGGCGAGAGCACTTGGGGAACCAATGACATTGTAAATTGGGCTGATTTACAGCTGCTAAAAAGCACTCCTTAGAGTTCCTTTAAAATGACTGCTATATATGCACTGCATTTTAAAACTGAACATCTGTGTGACAAATGGGCAGATTTATTGGGTGGAAGTGTCTCCAAGGAGGCTGGTAAGCTTCACCTCCCCAGGAGCAGCAATACCGACTCCCACAAGGAGGGAGTGGTAGTTGCACTCACCTTCTTCCCCAGGGGCTGTATAACGCAGAAGGGTTTCTGTGTTTCACGTGGTCATCTTGTCAAAGCTCTGGACTCTGTGTCAAGACTTTTTCTTTAAAGAAACTATCTGTGTGAGGTCACTATGTCCCCCACTTCTGGGAAGCTGACATGTAATACTTCCTCCTACACAACAGTTTTGACATTAACAACTCCAGATCATTGTCAGAGCCTCTCACAGCAGGGACTTCAAATGTAAAGAAATAAAACCAAACAAGCAAACCAACAAGGCAACCTCTCCGAAAAAGCAGGACCAGAGTACATGGAAGATATTTGGTCAAAATGTCAGAGAGTGACCCAAGAGTGAAAATGGCATAAATCTAAGTGCCAGACCCCAGTCCTCAGTCAGATTCAAAATGTGTTATGAGGCTGATGAACCAATAAAACTGTAAATGGTTGGCATCCTAAAAGCCAATAGGACCAGCAACAAATATTTTATACCACTAAATTAATCTTAGATCTTCTTCCAGACGAAATTCCATAATTCCATTCCTTTTCTGTACCTTTTTCCTTAATGCACTTTTAAAAATCAGAAATAGTTCAGACCTTTATTCCCCACAGATCTGCACACCTTTTTACAGTCAGGGAAACCAAGCCATGAAGATGCACAAACTGATTAAGGGTCATTCAGCAGGAAGGCAAAATCAGAAAAGATTGCAGGTGTATCCCAGTAGAGTTTACTCCGTTCTTCTGATTTTTCTCTACTGGTACACAGGAAATGGGATTACTTGTCACTAAACTCACAAAGTTACTAAAGAGGTAGGCAAATTTTGGCTTCACTTTGTAAATTCTCTTGGTTGTCTTGAGGAGATGTATATTCCCCACCACTACTGCTACAGGGTTAGGTATATCCTTAGCAGACAAATAACATAACTGTGAAGTATACCACAGTTCTTATTAATATTTATGTCCTAATCCAGGCCCGAAATTGGCTATCGTTGAATTGACCTCAGATCTCTGACATAAATGCCTATTTGAAGCACCTGGCAATAGGCTGTCAGCACCCACACCCAGAACTGCTTTGCCTGGGCTTGCAGTTTTGCCAGCCACACACCTTTTCCTACCCTGACTGTAAGGAACGCAAGAACTGGAAAACATCAGCACAAAACTTGCTTATATAGAAGGCGGCTACATTGTCCCATTAGTTCTTACAAAACGCCTGCTTGCCCTCTCTCACATGACTTACCTGAGTCCACAGCCCCATTCTTAGCTGAATAGAAGGCTCTGCATGCATGTGCACACTGCTGCTGATACCCAGAGCTCTAGCCACCATACAGCCAGTTTTGGAATGGCTTTCTAGCTGTGCTCCCTAAAAACAACAAAACAAACAATTAAAAATAAAAGTAAAATTGAAAGAAATCTGACTTTCAGATAGCTGCCATCACAGCCCTTAGGTCTTTGCTTTAGTATTGTCCTTTTATCCTCAAAATTTTCCTTACAAACTTGTTCCTGGTATAGTCAACTGTTATGGCTTTTTATGTTTCCTGTGTTCTCACAGACTGTGTGGACAGGAGCTGACCAACGTGTCTGCCAGGCACACTTCTGGCTGTTCATGCACTACTTCCTCCAGCATATGTGAACAGTGCTCCTGAACAACAAGATCTCCAATAAGGATCAATACTGATTCTGGACTAAATTTTCCATCTCTGCTTCCTTGCAAAACAAGGGAACACACAGATATTGGCTACGTTGGCAGCTGCATACAATTTTTACCAAAGAAATAGGGAAGAACAGCAATTTTGAAGGTTTTGAGTATTCTGGTTATTCTCCAACAGAAGTCCTAAGGGGCAGTTGTGAATAACTCATGGACATTCCCATCACATGAGGGGACAGGGCTGCCCTGTCCCCCACACAGTGGGGAGCAGCTATGCAGTCACTGTGTGGTATGTCGGCTGTGATCACAGATCAGGTTGCTTATTATTAATCAGATGGGGCTGAGGAAGAGTAGCAGTTTACTATCATCTTCTCCACAACTGAAGCCTTTAGCTCTGCTTGTGCTTTCAGGTATTGTCCTACCCAGGCCATGCCCTTTCCTCCCTTCAATGCCTCCCTTGGCTATTTGGCAACTTTAACTGCTCCCACAGCATGACTCCAACACAAGTGACTGTCATCCAGAGTGAATGTTCCCAGTTGAATTACATGAGCAGGCGCTCTGTAAACTTCCCCACAGGCTCCACCACTATAATCCATGGGAAGGAACAACCTGCAGGACCTACTTTCACTGTTGAATGCTTTCTCTGTTTATTGCTACTACAGTCAGAGATACTACTTGAACTCAGACAGGTGTCCTTACATCTGTTAGCCACCAGCTTCCGGTCACAGTCAGTAACTGAACCTCCCTGTCCATCTCCAAGCCTGAACCCACAGCAGAGAGAAGAAAAGCTGGATTGCTCACTGGAAATCCCTGAGCTCTGTAGTGCTTTACACAAGGCATTTTTGGTCTTGCTTCCTTTCCATCTCCTGTTGCACACACTGCTTTTTCCCAGGTTGCCAGGAGCCTACTGTTCCAACAGCTGCTAAGATAGAGTGAGGTGTCAGCTTTGACAGGATGCCAGGTTGTTTATTAATTACAAATCCAAGCATTTTGTATCCATTCTGACCCCTAATCAAGACGGAGCTATTTTAGCAAGACCTCTGAATGGTTAAATCCACTTGTTCTGAGGCTTTCACTCACAATTGATTGTCATCAATCAATACATTCTGTTGCCACTACTTATTTTAAAATGTGCTTATTGAAAGACAAAATGCCAGAAAGGTAACTTTAGCTCTCCACATGGAGAGCACACCTCAATAACATGTGAACAAATGCAAGCTTCCAGGAGGATCTGTGACCCCAAACACAGTAAATATCTTTTCAGAGGTGCTCATCTGCCTCCTCACCACTCACCATTACTTTGTTTCTATTTGTAAGGTAAATTCTTCCACGCTGCCAGCTCACAACACTGAGTGCAGCCGTCTGCTTCCCATATGCCACATGTCCTCCAGTGCCTCCTCTACGGCTTACCTTCACTCCCTGGGCTCCCACTGTGGATCAGCTGCCATTCTGCCAGCCTTTTTCTGCGCGGAGAGGATTTTTCCAACTGTAAGCTCCACAGGATGGGAACTTTGCCCAGTTGCCTGTTTCTCTGAGCACCGGCCATGCTATGGTGTAGAAATGATGAACAGAGACATTAGTGGTGTGAAATTCAGATTTGTAATGTCCTAAAAAGCAAGAGGAGCAAGGCAAGGCCCCAGGGTTCCTTTCAGACTCATCCCCAGACAAAGGAGGATTTTTATCAGAAAATTGTAAAATACGTAAGTTTCTTTAATTACAAAATAGAGAGAGATTATTCTTTATTTGAAAATACATTTCTGAACACTCGCAGTGACCACTGAAAACCTCTATACAGCCAGCTGTAATAGTGAGAAATTTAGTGAAAATAATAGAGAGAAACCCAGCTACTGGGTGAAGAAAAGATGACCCTTTGCACTTCAGAGACAATCATATCAAATCTTTCATTCGTATGCTGCTGCACATAAACGTCCAGGGTTTGAATTGCTCAGACAGCATTCTTAAGAAAATGGAAAATGTTTTTAGTGGTTCCTCCCTTACTTCTGCAGTCTTTCTTGGTGTTTACAGTGCGGCTGTCCTGCCCCAGAGGTAACCCAACAGGTCTTGCAAAGTCTTCTAACTTTGCCCCACCTCCATCATTCACAATCTTGTCTCTCTAACCTACTCATTTTCCTCCATTCCACAAACCATTAGTTTCAAAGAAATTCAGAGATTAATTAAAATGATTGGTGGGATGAGTAGGTGAGGGGGACAGGCTAAAGGGCTTGACAAGAAGAAAGATGAAAAGGACTAAATGCGTATGGCTTGGTTATGCGATGACTAATTGAGGGTGGAGGAGATGGACACGATATTCATTTACAAGTGCCTGTAGTTCTGAGGCACATTTTCATGTGCAAACTGAAGGCAAGCTCAAGACAAGCTTTCTTTCAGTCTTGTTGTACAGATCTGCTTCCAGGGTCCTTCACTTCCAGCTGTGAGTCCCACTCTTCCCCCAGCCACTGGACTCTCACCCATCCCAGGTGTCTTCAACTTTTTTTTTTTTTTTTTTTTTTTTTTTTTTTTTTTTTTTTTTTTCCCAGCTCAGCTTTCAGACAGATTTAGTTCTTGGATCTATACCTGGCCACATGAACACTACTGGGAACAAAGAGCAAAAGGAGAGGCCATGGAAGTCGGGGGTGGATGAGGTAGCACCTCTTTGCCACACCTCTGCTGTGCTGCAGACTTGGGTGTACTTCAACCAGCTCTGAAAACACACCATGAGGAACTGGAGAGGAAATGGGAGCAGGAACATCTGTGAATTATTTTACTTCAACTTAGTCTAAGGAAGCTCTGTTCCTTATGCCCTCCCACTCCCAGCCTCTTTTACTATGCTGAGATATAGTAAATAAAAAGAAATATACTTGCTCCTTCTGACTCCTCAGACTCATGTCTCCCTCAGCTGAAGAAACCTGCTATATAGAAATTCCTTAAGCAAGTGAAAAGCAAGATCCAGTAATTCCCACTTTTCACACAGAAGTGAAGCAGGGTATCACATCTGAAAGCATGGAGTGAGAACAAAGAAAATATCTACAAAATAAAAAAACCCTGCCTGTATAATAAAAATATTGTGGAAACATCTCTGATAAGGGGGAAAGTAAGATCACAGAATCATACCGTGGTAGGGGTTGAAAGAGATCTCTAGAGATCATTGTGTGTAACCCCCATGCTAAAGCAGGATCACCTAGGGCAGGTCACACAGTAATGCATCCAGATAGGTCTTGAAAGTCTCTAGAGACAGTGTCATGTTGCTAAGTTTAAGGAAAAACTGTATGGGAACCAGAATCTTCTTTCTGTCAGCACTGTTTCAAACAGGAAAGCACAGAAGCTGCCATTTAGCCTTTTTTTCCTTTCATTTTTTTGTATTTATTTTTCTTTTTTATAGATGCTCTAGAAATAAGCCAAAAGCATTTGTGATACAGAAGTGAAACAAAGCAACAAACCCACTTATTCCTGGACACCAAATGTAATTTAGACAGATATGGTATGTATATGAAATTATAATTTGTCCCTGAAAAGCCATTTAATTATTCAGATTATCTGACTGCTTCTGTCAGTCTTGTATTGATTGGAGAACTTGATAAATCAAGATCTGCATTACTGCTGCTCTCACAGCAGCAGAGGTAGGTAGTTTGTTCCCAGTCCCTGCCCACAAGTTAGTTTATGGAGACATGCAAATGGCTATGGTTCATAAACAGGTTGGTAAGTGTTCCTTCATCTGCTAAAGGAAATATTACCTAAGGGCACCAGGAAAGGGGGCAAAAAGCCCTAAAGTAACAGCTGATTAATAAATCAGGGTATAGCTACCAAAATGTCCAGCTCTTTGGCTAATGCCTATGATGGATCACTGCCTCTCTACTCTCAAAGCCCACTTGTGACCTCCAGCACACCAAGTCTTGGGTGGTGAGCTTGTGGCTCAGACCTCCATAAATGCACACACATCAGTTAGGCACAAATTAGATAGAAAATCCCCTCAGAGCACCAAGGAGCATTTGCCTTTGATTTCAGAGCTCTTCTGCTACACACAACCCAGCTTGACTGTCTATTGCCAGTCTGGACCAAATAACCTCTAAGTGAGTAGCAATTAATGTAATGAGTGGACTGATGGGTGTCCCCCATAGCTACAGGCCTCAGCAGCAACACGTCTCCAGCAAACTGGAATGTCTAGTCCTGAAACTCCACCTCTGTAAAAGGAAGGAAGTAGAAAACTAAAATGGGTGGAGGATTTAAAAAAAACTCAAGCAAACAAAAACCAAAACCCACCCCAAACAAAAAACCACATTAAATTAATCCCTCCAGCTTGATCTAGCACTTACTGAAGCTCATGGAAAACTTGTATTGGTATCAGTTGGGCTGAACTGGATGTATTATAAAGACAGTTTTCCTAATATGTATTAAACTGAGTGGTTAAAGCTACACTGACCATGTCCCTTGTAGCCAGAACTTGGCTCTCTAGGACAAAAGAAACATGCAGAACCCCCACGCCCCAAAGATAAAACAAAACAACAAAACTCTAAATGTGTCAACAATTAATCAGAACAAACTTGATTAGCGTTATTTGTCTATACAGAAAAGTGACTAAAGCAAATTGCATAGTTTCCTATGTAACAGAAAAGAAAAAAAAAAAACAACAAACCAACACACATCCAAAAAAATTTTTTAGCTTACTTTAAAATAATTTTCATTTCACAATAAAAATCTCTACACAGCAAACTGCTTAAAATTCATGTCTTACAGTTCTCTGGGATATCTTCTTTGCATAGTCAAGCCATTTACAAACATCAAAACTGCATGCTGACACAACAGAGACAGATCATCTATGGACCATCTCAGGGAGCAAGGATGGTCACATCAGGTCAGACCAGACACCCCACCTCTGACAGGACTGGAGAGCAGATACCTGGAGAGGCACACAAAACCAGGGCATTCATGCAGTGGTTTTGCCGCAGGATGCTCTCCCAGGCACAGGACATTTGCAGTTTTGGGATCTCCAGAGACAGAGAAGCACTGCGTTCATGAGCCCTTAAGTGATTTCTCTGCTGTGAATTCATCTAATCACTTTAAAATCCCTCAGTCCACACAACACTCTTGCCAAGGAGTTCTACGGCTTAACTACAATTCTGAGAAGACATTTCTCTGGTTTATTCTGAACCTGGCAGTTTTCTTTGATGTCCCTTGGCTCTTGTGCCAGAAGAGTCGGTCTCTGGCCTCCATTTATCCTGTACGCAAAAAGGGAGTTAAACAACTGCTTCCAGCATCCACTGCTTTAATAGCTTTCAGAGGTTTTCCTATGCATATGCAAAAACTTGTTGTTTGACTGAGTATTTGCAGCTGAAGGAAGCAGTGGAGTAGTCTGAGTTACCTGCAGCACAGAGAGATGCTGCCTAGCTTAAGGATGTGTATACACCAGCAGCGCACTATGAGCCCTCACTTCCCAGCCAAAACTTCGTACTTCGACTCACAGACTGTTCACATAAACCGACAAAGAAGTGCATGTACTATGTGTTTAACTCCAGTCAGCATACAAAGTAACACCAGCGCCCACCATGTGGTCAGTCAGGTGGGAACACCAGGAGAAACAAAGAAGGAAAATAATCAACTTCACAGAGGGGAGCTAGGTCTTCACCTTTTTTTTTCCCACAGGCGCTTGTATTTCTGTTTGCTTCATTGTTTTTTCCTACACTGTAACTGGTAATTATGTCATTATGTCTAGGAAAAAATAGCACTGGAGAATTTGAAAGTGCATTTTCAAACCTGGACATAAGTTGGTCAGCTTCACCTATTGTAAGAAGTGATTGAACCTGACAGACCGAGTTCTTTTCCGACATAAAAAGTAAGACCACCCTTCAGCAGCAGGTGACAGCTCTGTGTCGCAAGCCTAAGGAGCACTTGTCGCACTGTTGGCAACAGGATACAAGAGTACATCCCTTCAGCCCCTGTATTGTCACCGCCTGTCCTGAAATAGCCGTTGCACTTTATTCGAGAGGTAGCTGCCTGTCAGCATTCACAAATTCTCACCTCCCAGAGCAGAGGGTGTGTGCGGGGCAAGGTGAGGAGGGGGAAAGAAAGAGAAATACTTGCAAGCATCAGGCACATCCTTTATTAGAGACAGGCACCTCACCGATGCGCTCAGCAGTTAGAGCAAGCAGAGATCACCCATCTGTTGCTCTGAGGTGCACATGCCAGCACAGACTTCTCTCCTCGGCTAGGAACCCTCAACTCCAGCGCTGCTTTATTCTCCCTCCCGACTAACCTGTACTTCCACGGTAATACTAGGGCACTCTGTAAAATTAGGCCGTCGCTGTCCCCTCCCCTTAGAGAATGAGTTTAGAGAAGCCTATCTGGAACCAGGCTTTTTCCTGTCCAGTTTTATTTCCCCGTGTTATTATCCCGGCACGTCTTAGAGACCGGGAATCGACAGTCCCGATCAACGCAACAGCAAAGCCGTGCCCTTGCGTACACTCCCACAGCGATCGGACGGTATCGGCCGAAACCCCTATCACCCGCGGAGCTAGCGCGGGGGCGCCCATGGGGACCTCAGCCCCGCCGCAGGACGGCTGAGCGCCCTCCGCACGGCCGGCAGCGTTGGCGGCGCTCGGGGAACCGGGACAAGCTTCCCGCCCGACGGGGTTCTCCCAAGACAGCCGCTGTCCCCAGCTGGAAGGGCGGGGGAGGCCGGCGGGGAGGGGCTGAGACGCGCTGGGGCCTCTCGGCGGGGCGGGCGCGTCCCCGCCGGGGAGCGCCGCGGGCGCGTGGGCGGGGGCCGCCCCGCGGCGGTTGGTGCCCGCCCTGGCCCCGCGCGCGGCCGGGCCCCGCCCCCGTCGCTGCCTGGAAGCCGCGGGGCGGGCGGCGCGGAGGGGAAATCACGTGAGGCCTCCTCCGAAGCGCCACCTGAAGGGCCGTACCACTGCGCGGGGGTACAGAGAGAATACGACAGGCCGAAACAGACACATGGAGACAGCGCGGCCCGTCTGCAGCCCGCCGCGGGGCCGGCCGTCAAACAACCGGCCGGCCGCGAAAACTAAACAGGGAGGGGCGACGGTTTGCGGGCGACAGCAGCAGCGGCGCCCCCGCCCCCCAGCGGGCGGTTGGTACGTGGCCGTTAAGGAGGCGCCAGCGGTGGCCAACCCCGGTGGCTCTCTGGACGCGGTAACCAGATATTCAAAAACAAGACGTCAGCCCACAATGCCCCGAGCCGCCGCCAGCATTACCTCATCCCACAAGGCCCTGCGCCGGCGCTGAGAATCTTCTAGGGGCGGGGTGACCATGGCGACGGGCTGATATGCACCGGGCCGGGCCAGCGGCCCGCCTCCCCCGGGAGAGGCGGCCGCAGCCAATGGGGAGCCCGCGGGGTGACATCATGGGCTATTTTTAGCGGGCTCCCGGTCGCTGATAAGTGAAGAGCTCCACGCCGGGAGCGGGCTCAGAGCGCGGGGCAGGCGGCAGCGCGATCTCCGGCCGCCGGGTGGAGGCGAGCGGAGCGGGCAGAGCGCGGCCGGCACAGCAGCGCGGAGCTGGGGAGGGCGCGCACGAAGGCGGGGAAAAGTACTTGCGGCAACTTGTGGCGGTGGAGCAGCGTCCCGGCCCTGCAGCGGCACTAGAAAAAGGAGAGGCAGGCAGCGAGGCGTCCCGCTGAAGCCCCGCGCAGCTCCGCCAGGCCAGGCGGACTCTCAGTGCGGCGGCAGCAGGGACCGCGGGTCCGGCCCGCGCCGGGAGGACCCTCCGCGCCCCGGCGAGAAGTAAGGCTCGGGTTTTGCCTTCCCCCGTCCCTACGCGGCCGGGAGGGTCGGGGTGGCCGTGCGGAGCGGGGCGCAAGCGGCAGCCGGGCAGCTTCTCCGCGCTGCCGCAGCTCCCGGCGCCACTCCGCGGACTCTGTTCTATGAGTGCAAAGATGGAGCCTACTTTCTACGAGGATGCCCTGAACGCCAGCTTCGTGCCGCCGGAAAGCGGCGGGTATGGATATAATAACGCCAAAGTGCTAAAGCAGAACATGACGCTGAACCTGTCCGACCCATCCAGCAACCTGAAGCCGCACCTGAGGAACAAGAACGCCGACATCCTCACCTCCCCCGACGTGGGACTCCTCAAACTGGCTTCGCCTGAACTGGAGCGGCTCATCATCCAGTCCAGCAACGGGTTAATCACCACCACGCCGACCCCGACGCAGTTCCTTTGCCCCAAAAATGTCACCGACGAGCAAGAGGGGTTCGCGGAAGGCTTTGTGAGAGCCTTGGCGGAACTGCACAACCAGAACACCATGCCCAGCGTGACCTCCGCCGCACAACCTGTTAACAGCGGCATGGCACCTGTGTCCTCTATGGCCGGCAACAGCAGTTTCAACGCAAATTTGCACAGCGAGCCCCCGGTGTATGCCAATCTCAGCAACTTCAACCCCAACGCGCTCAACTCTGCACCCAACTACAACGCGAACAACATGGGCTATGCAGCCCAGCATCACATAAATCCCCAGATGCCAGTGCAGCATCCCAGGCTTCAGGCTCTGAAAGAAGAGCCTCAGACTGTACCTGAAATGCCAGGGGAAACTCCTCCCCTGTCCCCTATTGACATGGAGTCACAGGAGAGAATCAAAGCTGAAAGAAAACGCATGAGAAACAGAATCGCAGCATCCAAATGCCGGAAAAGGAAGTTGGAAAGGATTGCCAGGTTGGAAGAAAAAGTGAAAACTTTGAAAGCTCAGAACTCAGAGCTGGCATCCACTGCCAACATGCTCAGAGAACAGGTTGCACAGCTTAAGCAGAAGGTCATGAACCATGTCAACAGTGGGTGCCAGCTAATGCTAACACAACAGTTGCAAACGTTTTGAAGAGACTGTCTTAAAAGAACTGTGATGATGTGGTATAACTAAAGCAAATCCCCAGAAGTGGCAGATGCATAAAGCTAATGGTAAAAGCTGAAAGGCTGAGTCCTGCCTGTGCTCTGCAAAGCGCATGTGTGGAAAGACTGGCAAGCCTTCAGCTTGAGTTAGTGGAGTGACCAGCACTGCTCTGAGAAGTGCTGTTCCTGCTCAGATGAGATGTCAGATCTTCGTTTAACATTGACCAAGACCTGCATGGACCTAACATTCGATGATCATTCAGTATTAAAGGTTAAACTGCAATAGAAATTGTAGATTGCTTTATGTAGTATTACTTAAAAAAGAAAAAAAAGAAAAAAAAAAGGTGGGAGGGAAGTTTGTGGGAGGCTGATAAACAAACCAGAACTATTCTGCCTGCCTTCAAGTAAATTGTGTATGTACATACCTTTTTTTTATTTTATTTTATGAAAGTTGATTAATGTCAATAAACTACTTCATGACTTTTTAAGTTATTTTTATGTTGTTTATTTGGGCACAGCCCAGCATTGTTTGTAAATAAGAGGTTGGGTTTTTTGTTTTGTTTTTTTTTTTTTAGCACTCTGAGTTTACCATTTGTAATAAAGTATAATTTTTTTAATGTCTCTGTTTCTGGAAAAGTTCTAGAAGGTTCTATTATATTTAAGAAAAATAAAAGAATTAAAATGCATTTCCCCCTCACACTATTTTATTATTCTTTTTGATAGTACCTGAGTTGGGAAAATGCCCTTTATGCTAAACTACTTCTGTAGCTACAGGCATGTCCTGGAGAGCATGTGAGGTGGAGATGGAGAAGCTAGATCCTGATGGCTAAATTAATAAAACTTCTGGAGTTGTTGTGAAGTTGTAGCTCCCAATTGTAACCTCATTAGCTTGTCTGCTTATTCTGGTGGCCCAGTTTAAACAGCGTGTAGAAGGGTAGAAAGCCAGTGTGTGAAAGTGCTCCACTATTGGAGTAACCGGCTGCTTCATCTGACGTGCTTTTATTAAACTGATGCCCTCAAGAAGGTCAAGGCAATGGGTTGTATTTAAAAAAAAAACAAAACCTACTCCAGACTTCAAAAAGTTCACTCTTATTCCTGTGTTCCTTCCTAGGCAGGAGGTGGCCCTTGTTTGTTTGTATTTATGACAGTGCTGCTATCAACAGTAAAACAGTTTTATAACCTTTTTCTCTGTCTTGACATCCTTTCCCTTGTGGGTGTTGCTGTGGGTTCTGAACTTCTCAGGAATAGAAAAGCTAGAAAAACTGAACCTAATGTGAAATGAAAAAAGCAACCTGCTGAAAAACAGCAACTTGCATGTTGCTTCTTTTCAGCAACTTGCTGAAAAAACCCCAACTCACATTTCCCATTTATTTGTCATAAAACAATCTTGGGGTTTACTCTAGTATTAATATAAATATATACCTTAGAGTGGGGGAACAACTATTATACCAGGATTTTCAACACTGTACTAAATTCAGTTAGTTTAATAAACATCTGTCTGAAGGGAGAGCAGATGACCTCCTCCTCTTCCTTTAGAGCCAAGCAGCTAAAAGGCAAGAGATGCTATCAAAGGACAGAAAATATTAGAAATTCATTATTAGTGAATGCTAACTTTTTAGAGCAGGTAGTCTTAATCTGTCTTTTTTTCCTTAAAATAGGAACAACTGTAATTTTAATTGGTATGACAATCTTGTCTAAGGTCACTTCATAAGCTTGACTAAGTAATTAGATAGATATACACCTTTACTGTTACCAAAATAAAACTCTGGAACTTGCAACTACTATAAGTTCCTTAAGGAATCACAGTATCTTTCCTTCAACTTCCCCCCCACTGTCCCCCCCTTATTATATGGATTTTATTACGAGGGGTTGTAGTAATGTTTAAAATATGATAATATGGTAATCTCCTTCCACATCACAATCCAAGTGTCAAGGTGGGCACTGTTCAGATGGTGTTTGCTGCCGTCAGAGGAATACAACTGTAACAACACCAACCAAACAAAGGGTTACTAGGAGGATACTGGAGTTTGCCAAGAGTACATTTTGCTGATGTCAGCAACCCGGAAGGTAAGTTGATTTTGACCATATGTAGGAATAGACAGCAGAGGGATAATACACAGCACTGCTGGGTGTGGTTTTACAGGGATTTAGCAAGTGCCAACTAGCAAAATAAGCAGGGCAAAGAGATTAATTACCTGCAAAGGTGCATGTTTAACTCTCAGCAGCGCTGGGTTATGGAATAGATGTTACAAGCGAGCATTTTGCTTAATCACCTAATTACGTAAAAAATAAATACATTATATAAAATACTATGTTAATTAAATACAGCTGAGTGACAGTCTGCTCCACCCTATCCTCATACACACACACAGACAGCATGGCAGTTGTGCGTTTGCTTTCTCAAGCGCCATGTTCTGTAGAACAGGTAGAAAAGTTACTGAGTACTGGCACTGTTCATTAAAGTGGGCATCATTTGATGGGTTGGTTTCTGTGACATGAGTCACTTGACTTAGTCCAGCTTGGGTGGTGCTGGTGTCCAGCCAGAGAATCTCTTGCCAGGAAAGGTAGATTTCAGTGTCAGTTATGTAGTTTCACAAGCAGAGGAATTATTTAGATGAACCCCTTCTTTGGTCCTACACCTTGTTTGAGGGTCAGGCCTAACAGGGCAAAGTGAAGTTCTATTCCCTACACCTCCATCTGTTTTGTAAACAGTATGGTGGGCTACAAGCCTGTTGCTATCTACTTCACTTCAGCACAGATTAAAATTCAGCACTCGTGGTATATTACTGGATCACTGGGTGATCAATAAGCTGTAATGAAAGCTGTGCCTGCATTTGTATGTGGTGAAATGCCAAGTTTTAACACGTACTTAAGTGCTGAGATTGAAATTGCCTAATATACTATATGCCTCACTTCTATAAGGAATAGTCAGTTCTCTTTGAGATCCAGAAAGAAACTCTCTTTTTGTTGCCCCAGCTGTACTCACAAGGGAATATTTTGCAAATAACAGCATTGTGAACATGTATTTTGTTTGGCTGTGAGTGTTGTCAGCGGATTCAGGAAGTGAAGTCAGAAAAAGGCAGGGTTTCAAACAGGGCAGGCTACACAGAAATGCCTAGGCAAAGATCCTCTAATCAGAACAACATGTCTGGGACACAGGAATATTAATTGGAATTTAGCTCTATACTAAACCAAACAAACCCTCACACTTTTATCCCATGAACAGAAGAGAGCTACGAGGGGGGGAGTTGACCATGATTACTCGCTGATTAATTTCAAATCCCAAGTGCTTGTCATTACAGAAATAACACTAACAATCTAACTTACACTGCAGTGGGAGTTAAATAGCCAGTTTCAATCTCAGCACACAGTAGCAGTTACTAAGAGTCCAAATCCTTCCATTTCTGTAGGTGTAAAAAACACTGACCTTGAGACATGACACTGTATCAGCATAAGGCAGAGCATACCCACTTACCACTTAAGTCTACTGACCAAGAGACACCACAGCTACCTATTTTATAGGAAGCTGTCAAGAAATACAGACAACACCCCTTCAAATAAAATAACTATCAGTTTTGTCGCATGCAGAAGCCTAAAAAATCAATTGCAATTATTATTTTCAGACCAAGTAAATAGGCTTTTAAGTGAAGTACATTGCTGCATACACATTAATGACCTTATCTCCACAACTCTGCAGGAAGCAAAGAATCTAACTTGCAGGCACTCAGGTTACTGCAGAGCAAGCTTACATCTTAAAGGTCTTTTCCAGCCCAAATGATTTTTTGATGCTGTCCGCGATATCTAGTATCATGCAGCATACAGGGGCCCTGCACGGAGAGTGAAGCCTGATCCATTGGCAAAACTGAGAGTTGTCCATCTGGAGCAGTACAATGCCCTGCCTGAGCAGCCCTGACTGAGGCTCTGGGGTTCTGAGCTCGGGCAGCATTACTGAATAGACTGTGGAGGCAGATGGACCAGTTCAGGCTGCAACAAGCTTGGGCACCTGTAGAGCACACCACGGAGTGTGGCGTACCATGTCCATGAGAAGTACAAGGTAGAAGTGGAAAAAATAATAAAGAAGAGAATGCTTATCTTGAATATCAAGCCCACTGCTTTCTCTGTTCTCCATCTCCTCCTCTCTACCCTTATTCCCAAGACTTAGGTATAGCTACCCACATCAAGAAACTAAAACCAGTTCAGGCAAAGTTTGCTGTGTAGAAAAAAAAAGTTGCAAACATCATAAGCAAACACAAAGTATTGCTAACAGGCAGATGGACAGCAAGGAAAGAATACTGAAATTACCATATACACAAACCCATTATGAAACAGAATATACTTTGGTAACACCTAGCTTCAGGGACAGGGAGAAGGGAGGCAGCACTAGCCTTGCAACTAAAGCAAACTCAAAATGTAGGTGTTCTGCTGTTTGAGAAGGCAGTTCTTCCAGAGGAGAGCTTGTTCTCTAGACTTAGACACACTGCCAATGCCAGTGTCTGCACCCAAAGGCTGGTGGCAATCCTAATTCTACACGTATACCTTATTGTTGACATGAACATTTCAATACATCCTCTGAGCAGGGAATGGTGCTTTTTACAAAGAAAACTTGCAGAAAGTCATCATATAATGTACCGTGAAATCTTCCGACTACTTAAACAGTTTTAGAGTGGCTTGGCACAGTGGGAGCCTCTTCTCCAATTTTGCACATTATTCTTTGCAGTACATTTTTGTTAGGGAACAATGGAACTACAAAAATCAAATTAGATGTTCATCATATTCCCTTCTGTCCTTAAATATTTTGAAATATTAGAAACACAGCTACAATGGGGAAGAATGGCTTTTTTAAAAGTTAATTAAATACTGAAAACACTGCTAATTGTCTTAGTTATAGAGTAACACCAGACATCAGGGGGAAACAAAACAAAAACCCAATTCAGAAAAATTAGGACCGTGAGTAACCTACTTTTCAAATCTCATATAGAACTTGACCTGATTAATCCAAATCTCTATAAAATATTTAGAAACTGACTCTGTAAACAGAAGTGGAGAAAGAGCTATTATTTGTTTTTCTCAGTCTCACCATTATGTTGTGTTTTGAGCCTTGTATTCTCCAAGCAATCTTTAGGCTGATTGCTTAAACAAAAGGACCAGCGACATGCTAAAAATTCCTCTGAACTATGAACTTTGTTCTTTATTCTCTTTTAAATTAAAGCAAATTCCTGTGAAACCTGGCAGCGTAGTAACACCAAAGATGTGGGAAACAGGACACAGTTCCAGCAGATGGAGCTCAAAAGCAAACAGTCCTGGAACGAGCTGCACAGACGCCTGCAACAGGAGCCTCTGCTCAGATGGTGTAGTAGCCAGGAATGGCTGCAGATGAAATCTACTATCATCGAAATGTACTGAGAAAAAA
The DNA here is from genome assembly GCF_026170545.1 of Melanerpes formicivorus. NCBI lineage: Eukaryota > Metazoa > Chordata > Aves > Piciformes > Picidae > Melanerpes > Melanerpes formicivorus. The sequence continues at coordinate 4,143,789 of NW_027142359.1, read as the reverse complement.
TAATATACTTATTTTAGCAGTTTCCCTGAATTTTTAAAGTCATCACTGCAACAAGTAGGGAGATCCTGCATCATTTTAATAATGGAAGAACTCCACTTCAGAAGATGCTATGAGATGAAAACTGAGCATCCATGGCTATTCTTCTGAATTTTCATCCATGATGATAAGTGGGCATGACTTTTGGATGCCTGCTGTCATCATGCCTTTTATGTCCCAGATAACAAGTCATGAAAACATGCAGGACACAGGCATAATCCAGTGAATGTTGATATTGAAACTCGCACAGCCATTCTCACAGCACACATGTTGAAAAGAGGTATCTTAAGAATTTTTAGATCTCCACTGAATGAATTACTGGTCAGTTTAAAATCATGGTGTAGCACTACCAAACTTGGAGCCTACCTATTTCAAGTGAGATTATTCTCAAACCTGCTGTCCTATATGTGACCACAAATCAAAGCACCTTGGCAACTAGAAAACGTTCATTTTAATTTGTGTCCAGAGGTAGTTAGAGGATTTTCAACAGCAGTAAAACCTGTGAGCTGTTGCACCCACCTTGCAAGCTCTGGTTGTTTTATTTTTGCCTTGAGAAGTGGAAGACAAAGGGTTCTTTTTTAAATGAGGCCATAACACTTTAGAGATACAGCTCAGGATTTATTCAGTTTAACTTCTGACACCTAACTCTGGGTTATCTAGGTTAGGAGGCACTACAGCTGCTCCTCACAGTTAACAGAGAAGCACAGGTATTTGCTAATTGGAAGTGTCCATGTCTCAGCAATCTCCACCTTTTAACCCAGCATCCTCTAGGACAAAACCAGAGCATAATGATTATCTGATTAGAATCAGGAGACACTTCCTTTTATGGAGCAGAGATGTTCTGCAAATATCCACTACATGTAAGTGAAGAACAGATTTCCATATGCAAAGTTTTACTCTCCCATATCATATACACAATGTAGGCTATTTTCCCCCATCGAAACACTAAAGCATTCCCAAACATACACTGTCAAAACTCTTTAAATCACTAAAAATAAGACTTAGTATCAACCCTCCAATGATGTCTCTGGGCTCCACTCAAGATACAATCCTTCTCATGCCAAATAATCACCAAGCATCTTACCCAAATACCTGAAGGGGAGAAAAAGAACCCAAATTCTCAAGGCAAAATCCATCTCTAGTCTTGTTTGGCATTGCTATCATAGACTGTCCATTCTCCCTGTTTCCTAACTGAACCAGATAAAGGATTTCTAATAAGGTGCTTTTACATACAAAATCACATAAAAACTATGCAGTAGGTATAGCTGACATCAGGTCTGACAGAACAAACATTTACAGTTGGTCTACAGCAAGGTTACTGCCCAGAGCTCGCCCTTGAAAAGTTAACAGCAAAGTCTCCTTCTTCAAATGATGGTATATGAGAATTCAGTGGGTTTTGCACAGGTTCTTTCTCCTTGAAGCTGAGATTTCTAGCCAGTATCTTTCCAGTGCAGCACTGCAGACGGCAGCACCTCTGTCAGCTTTCAGAGCTGCTTTTCCCTCTGCTCATTAATCTATGCTTTTAATACATGAGCTTCGTTAGAGACTTCTGAATTTTATTTCCAACTTCTGCACTCTCCAAACATCCTAAGTGCAGCATATTTAGGGAAGTGCCCCTGACTAACCTTCACAGCTACTGACAGCTTTTGCTTCTGTGTAATTTTTGTGAAAGTTAACGATAAAACTGACCAGTGTGATTATTTCTCAAAATGCTGATTGCCAGTCACGAAAAAGCAGCACAAGTCCTAAAGATGGTGAAAATACCACATCTGGAAACCAGGCTGCTGATAAATATTGGAAAGAAAACATGTTTTAAAATCAGAGTATCTTATGTTGGGAAACAAGGATGTCAGAATTTCCAGAGCAGAAAGAAAGTAAGAAAGATAATGAGCAAGGGCAAAACATTTTGTCCCAAGAGACTTCTTTTCTTCTTACCATGAATTTGCTTAACTTCAGACCAGACTCTTCTTAAGAAAGTTACATGGCTCTAGCTTTTTAAAATGGATTGTTTCAAGCTGGTTCACGAGTATTTCACAGTCTTTCTTGACTGACATATATCCTGGGGCCTGGCTGCATGGGGTACTTGAGTCCCCATCCCTGGAAGGGTTTAAAAGACACCAAGATGTGGTGCTAAGGGAAATGGTTTAGTACCAGGCTTCTCAGAGTTTGATAATGGTTGGACTCAATGATATTAAAGGTCCTTTTCAACCAAAATTATTCTATGATCCTATGACCTCAGGTACCTGTTAGTGTGGTGTTTTAAGAAGCGGTCAATAAAGCAGTTTAGGTTTATATACCTGTGTGTGGACTGCAGTAATTGAACAGTTGGCCACTGCTGCGACAAGGGCTGCTGCTGCCAGGCAAGCACTGACAGATCCACCTCTTGGCCTTAGAGAGCTCAGTTTTGATGTGTATAAGCTATTTTATTTTTCTTTTCCCCACACCAGTGCCAGCCTGAGCAGCCACCTTTCTCCTCTTCCTTTGCCTCTTCTTTTGCACTCCCTCATCTGTGCCGGTAGTGCTTTTGGGAATACTGAAGAATACTTATTTTAATCTGCATTGCTTCCCTTATTCAGTTAACCACACAGCTCTACAGACCCCTGAAATGGTGAGTGGCAATAAGGGAGGCAGAATATCAACACAGGCACAAGCAGTAAAGATGTAGCATCTCCTGAAAGAAATGCTCACCAGCAATCTTCAAACTGCCAGAAACTGAGTCACAACTCTTGAATTCATCCTTCCCACTTTCAATTACATTACAAAAAATGCCCAGGCAGATTTTGCACCAGTTTTACTAACTTCATTTGAATTTACACTTTTGGTTAAACAAGCTCAACATGGACATATGGACAAACATATAAAAAATTGTTTGACTTTCACAGTGAACATTTTTCCTGCACCCCTTAACTCAAAGGAGAAGTTGAGTTCTTTCTCTACCTGCCTATGAAACTGTTTTTGTTAGATGAATAACTTTATGCATATGTATTTCAAATTATTTAAGAGGGCAGTGAGGTTAGTATTCAAAGTCTTATAAATGGAATTTCTTGCACATGGTCCTGATATTGGCTTCCATGTATGGTTTGAATTCACTTACAGAACATACCAGCACACCCAAAATTAGTTTCGACCTATTTCCTCACCCTCCCCCCCCCGCCCCCCTTGTTGACTATGTTATCATTCTTATCTGCAGAAATTGCTTCTGTGTTTTTCACTGGACAGGAAGTGCCACACTGGCAATACAAAAAAGGCTTGGGGTTTAACTTCACCTTAGCTGTGGTTGCTTCCATGGATATGTTCCTTTGGGTTGAATGTGGCAACTTGGTTAACAAAATGCTCTCACAGTACCATAAACATCTATTTGCCACTAGGAAAAACAGTTACACCTTAAATCAAACTCTGAAGGTAACACTAACAAAGTATGCTGACAAGAGCAACAAAATAAAGGGCTCAGGGAAGGAAAGAGCTTACAAAGTTACAAAGTTACTTTTTTTTTTTTTTTTTCTTTTTCTTCCCCTGTTAGAAACAGCTCAATTCCCAAATCTGCTGCAAATTAAGAATGCTAGCAATTCCCCAGGTGAACAGTGCTGCCTGATTTTCTGTAACCTTTCTTAGGATATTCTCTCCTGAAATTCAGTTTTAAGTGGTTTTGCATGTCTAGAGTCACATCTAAGAATAAGCAGCCAATGTTGTTCCCTTTGGGAATACACTGCCCATTACAGCATAGAAGTGCAGGCCCATCAGTCTCTGAAAGCATACTGCTAAGGATCTCAGGCTTTCCCTGCCTCTTTAGGAGGGTCTAGATTCCGTGGTGGCAGTAGTCACCTAAGCATATTAAGGATAAAGAAAACCCCTTGTCTTGTTCAACTGTATAGAGACAGGAACAAGCAAGACCTTGTAATTAACATACAAAAATATGCCCAGAGTTCCTGGGATTCAGCTGATACCAGACAGCAACACAGTAAGTAATAACATTGAGTTCAAATTTCACAAACAACTTTACAGGAGGAGCTACTTCATAGTCCTACACATGACTTTCCATAACTACTGGGTATAAGAAGCATAATGGAGATCTACAGGAGAGAAATACTGAACTTAATTATCTTTATTCCAGGAAGTCCAGGTCTTGGCTTAAAAAACAAAACCAAAAAAGCAAACCAAGAACAAATTCTTGGCCTAAATCCTCCCTTTGGTTTGGATCCTCAGAATAAATTTCACTTCACAGAGATCTACACCCTGATTTAAATGACTCTATGACTCCATGAGTCTATGAGTTACAAACGAGAAGTTTTAAAAGTATAGGTTTAAAACAAACAGAAACTCTCCATTTAGCCAGTAATAATTATCACTCTTGCCCCTGCAACTAAAAATGATTATTTATAATGAAGTTCCAAAAATATATGAAAGGCACTTGCAAGTCAGAAGAAGCAGCAGAATAAGCTCAGAGCTCTCAAATACTGAGAATTTTTAATGGCTTTATATTTCTTCTGTTGTCATCATCAATATTTGCATTATGTAAAGCCTCTCATCGATGAACAATCTATATTAAAACAGGTTTTGGTTCAGTTATTGAACTATATTAACCTATATTTAAATGCTGCTGTCTATTAATCTAAAATTGGAGTACTGATTCATAGTATTATAAACCCCTATGATTCCTTACATTTATTTGCTTAATATATGCTTGCCATGCCTAACATCACAAGCCTCATCTTAATCTTGAATTTAGCTATTATTTGATACTTTATGCTCTGGAACGCCTTCCTTAAGTCTGAAGCCTTAATTTAAGCCAGCTGTTCCACAGTAACTCTACATGTGTGGGATTTTCCCACTAAATGAAAATTGTAACTTTTTTCCTGAAGAGATAAAATGTCCCTTGTGAGATGGCTCCTTTTAAATACAAAGAAACTATCAAAGTTGGTTCAGCCATCTGATGTGAAAATGATTCTGAGCAACAGAGATGCATATATTACTGTCACGCCTTGTCCACATTAGGGTTTAATTTATCTAGTCAGGTTGGCTTTTCCAGCTTTCTGTTTGTCCTGAGCTACACAGTTTTGTTGGAAGCTCGTGATTACCATGTGGGTATTAACATATTTGCCCTCTCAGCATCATGGTATGAGTCTGTTCTTCAAGGCAGTAACACAATCCTGACACTGAACCTCATGTCTAGTTAATCCTCCTCTGAGCAGGTGTAGTCCCACTGCCATTCACAGACTGAACCACAACATCTAAGGTGCACACAAATTGCTGCCTGTGGTAACCTCATCTTTTGCCTCACTTCAACCCCAGACAGTATGTGTGAGGACAGAGGATGAAGTTGCTACACTTAGCTTACAATTTCACCTCTGACAACTGCTTGTTAGATTGCTTGACAGCGATGGCCACCTTTCTAAGGACAGCTACAGAAGAAGGTGGGTGACAGATCTCTACTATCCCCTCCCCAAGGCCACACACTGGTAGCAGAGCCCTGTGCCCTATTCTAGCCTGTGTTCCATCTCTGGGAGCAGTAGGGGCAGATGGGTGGGAAAGAAAAGAGCTACTCAGCCTAACTGCAGGCAGCAAAGCTCATGTATCAAAACTGTTAGTGTGCTTCTGTCAACATTCATGTCTTGTGGGTTTTTTTTCACCAAGTATTTTAAAATATTCATACTGCATAGAGATTCATAGAATCATGTAATTGTTTTAGTTGGAAAAGACCTTTCAGATCGAGTCCAACCATCAGCCTAGCACTACCACAGCCATTAAACCATGTCCCCAGGTGCCATGTCTACACTTTTTTCTTGGGAGTTTTTCCTTGTTCCTTTTCCTTTTCCTTTTTCTTTTTCTATTTTTTCCTTTTTATTTTTAAAAATATTTTATGAAAAATACTGGCATGGGAATTAACCATAACTACACAACTCTAAAGAAATTTTACATCCTGCTATTGGAAGCACTTGGTTCCCTTATATCCAAGATAATATTCCAAAACAGTAGTTTTTATTCAAATCAATTCTCTTGTGAGTAGCACGCACTTAAGACTATTGGTTTTCATGGGGAAGGATGTATATGTGCACAGAAGTACCTACAGAATGCTTTTGGCATATTATTTAAGTGCAGAAAAAGAATAACATTGAAATACAGTTTTTCAATGTCATTTTGATCACTAGAAGACAGGAAACGGGCTCTGGAAATAAAACGCTGGCATACCAGAGGCAGCAGCATATAAAGGGTTAAAAATCAACGCAGCACTTAAGAGTAACAGAATGTTTTCCTGTAAACTCCTTCTACGGCATGATCTAGGGGAAGGTCCAATTTAAGTGCTGGATGTTCATACAGGATTTCCTATGACTAATGCTCTCAGCATTCAAAACTTTTAATTTGAAATGTGGGCGTTATTAACAGCTAGGAAATTTACCATTTCAAATTTCTTACTCAAAAATGAATAGAAATTACTCTGATTTTCAGATTCATTTGCTCTGTGTGGAATGATACCATGAAATAAGGAAGTCACTGAATGGCATATGCTGGGATTGCCTGCCAAGCTTTTACACAAGTCCTTTATATCTGGATGGGATTCACAGGAAGCTTGTACAGGAAGGCCATTTCCTTCCTTATTTTTGAAAAGCTTTGTTGGATGGAAATTATGCCAGTGATTAAAAGAGGAGAAGGGGGAACAAATGACCATCCTGGTGGTTTTGGTGCCAATCCCTGCAAAACTGAAAGTCACATCCATAGAACCTTAATGCAACCTGTTGTAAAATGAACTAATGAAAAGCAAGCTTACAGAGTGCAAAAAAAAAAACCAAAAAAAAATTAAAAGTTGGGGTGTTTTTATATTTTTTAATTTAAAGATTCAAAACCAAAGTAATAGAGGTAGCAAACCAAGAGTGTGGAAAGTGCAAGTGGGAGATGTAATCTGCTACAATTATGCTGAATTTGCCATCATTCCTAATGAGCAAGCCAAGGCAGCGCACATTCTCTAGTAGATTTGCTCTGAATTCTGTTGCAAGCTCTGGCTGCTTCAGATCAATTTAAAATAGCGATGTTACGTTGAATTAAGCATGAAGTTACTAATATAGGTTGAGCTGTCACTACAATATCCCTCTCATTTCTTACTGTCATGTTGATCCCATTTTCATGATGCTGTATTAATTTTTAGCTGAAACTAAGCTTTCCATATGTCTTGTGACACAAGGGAAAAAGACAGTTGATTCTCTAGCTCATCTCTTTACTTATTGTAGCTAATTCACCACGCTAGTACTTGTTAAGAAATCACTATTCTTTCCTTAATCTGGCTCTTCTAAAATACCTAGCAGGCTTATTACTATTCTGTGCACTACCACACTATCCATACTGAGCCAAAGGGTTTGCTTCACTGGGAACCATAAGAGTAGAAAATATACCTACAGGTACACTACAGTGGGTCTAGATGCCTCTTCAGCACCTACCACATCACCTGACAGGAGTTCCAGAAGTCTCAGAGAACACAATTTAACTCTGAAAGTATTCTAAACCTGGAAGTGCTGTTTTGGTAAGGGAAAAAACCAAACCAAATAAACCCCCCAAACCTTAAAAACTTTCTCAAATAGGAGATTCTTTTACCATAGGAGGCAGAACTTAATAAGTGGATTTGATGATACAGAAATAATGGTGAAAGAGGAGAGTCAAAAAGGCATAAGCTAGTAATAATAATTGAAGGACAGTACAGGGGACAATGGAAGACATCAAAAGCATTAGAGCATGCAGCTCATTTAAAGATTGCTGGTGGAGGTGTGCAATTCTCTCCAGCTGGACACCAGAAACAAACATTCAGAGTATGAAAGCTATTATTAAAAAAAAAAAAAAAAAGATGCTGGTATAATGAGTCAAGCTTGTGCTTTGTCCACAGAGTAGCTATGGCATAGGTAACAACCATATGTATTCATCTGTGGTGACAAAAGGCATTCCCAGGGGAAAGAAAATCCATGCTTTTCATGGCTCCTTGTGAGCAAAGATAGTTACTAAAAAAAAGCCTCTTCATGCAGCAAACATGCCTCTGCTCACAGCGCAGAATGCAGGAGAAAGGAATACAATAATTAGTTCCAGGAATGGGGATAGAGAAGTCCAAAATGAAAGCTCCAGTTCAGATGAGACTGCACATGATTTGCAAAGCGATGGAAATTGAGGGGGCAGCTAGGTCATGCCTTTCCCCTGCTGCATGAATCACTCTTTGAATGGAAATTTGAGTAGGAAGACATAATGGCTTGGGAACAAAGAGAGCTGCTGGAATATCACAGGTGCAGCTGAACAGAGAAGGATGTTTTGGGATATGCCAAGGAAAGCAAACACCATGAATCTAGAGGAGTTGTCAGGATTTTGTGATTTAGAGAGCTATCCAAATCAACAAGGGCATTTCTCAGAGCCAAACAGAGAGGAGAATAGCTGAGGTCCTCACTCAGTGCTCCAGTTAATCAATTCCTTCATGCTAAAGCAGAATTCAGAAAAAGGGAGATACTGATGCCATCCTAAGTTTCTGGGAGTCAAACTTACACTCTGCTGAGGCACATCTCTATAGTTCGATGTGTAATTACACACTTTGCTGGATGGGAATTAATCTGAGGTGCAGGAATCCAGATTTTGACACACAAGAAGACATAAACATGCTGGGGGAACCAAATTAGTCAGTCAAAGCCAGGGGACTCAAACAGAAGGCATGGGAGCCTGTCAGAACTGGAAAGAGAAGATAACATGGGAAAAATCAACTCTATATGCCTCAGAAACCATCCAGCAATTAGAAACACTGTGAAACAAAAAGGTACTCATCAAATTACAGAATTTTGTACAAAATTGAACATTAATAATAAGAAAACAATTACATGCCTGTGATCTTCTAGCTTTGTTACACCAGGAAAGTTTAAACTTCATTTTGCTGTACAACAAACATAAACTGAGTGCATTTAAAAATCCGAGATTTTAACGAGTAGGTGAGGGTGGAGTGCAACTGAATGGTAAGAAAGGTAATCAGAAACAAAAAATCATTAAAAAATAATAAAATGCTTCTGCATCTGTCAAAATCAACTTACTTCTTCTCTAAATATAGAATTCTAGACCAAGTAATTAAGACAAGCTGAACCAGCACTGCCAGGGAATCATTCTTAATCTTGAGTTGCCTTGTTTTCCATACAGCAGCAAACAATGCCACTGAAAAACTGAGAAGCAAAGCATGCAGGAATTACAGGCACTCTAGGGTCACAAATAAGCTTGCATTAATTTTTTTTTAAATGGTGCTAATTATTATTAGTCTTTTGTAAAACTATGCCAAGAAAAACTTAAGGGACTGACAATGTAATAGCCACTTTGCCAAGTTCAGAGAGCAGGGAGTACAGGAACCATTTTTAAGGTGAACAGAGAAACAAGGCTAGAATATTAAGGAAAAAACCCCAACTTTATGGCCTGAAATGGCAGTTGTGGAGAAGGCCACAGATGCAGGGAATCTTTCCTGGTGTATCTCAAGAAATCTATCAGGAAGACCAAACAGACTCAGCCAGACCCAACTGTTTCAGTTGCTCTCTATAAATGGAATTAACTGAGCCCTCATTTACTGTTATCTGCTCTTCGCCTTGCAAGACTGCAGCACTTTTTTTGCTGCTGGTGGTGTTACTAGAAACTGAAGTCTACCACCACTAACTCAGAAGGCATACTCCATCTTTTACACAGCAGTTACAATTTTTCTTACCAAAATTTAAAAAAAAGTTAAGAATTGTTTTCCATACTAAATGGAAGTGAGTTTTAGATTCCTTCAACTTCAGGGAAAAAAAAAAAAAAAACCAGCTGTGGGACAAATGGATTTGAAAATTCTCCTGACATAATAAACACAACTTATATACATTTTACTGTAAATGGAGTCCTCAGAGAGGGCAAAATTTCAAATTGTGTGTGTGTGTAGACTTCCTTAGCAAGCCATTGTTTAAGTAAATGTCTGTACTATGTCTGACGCTTGACATGAACTGTAATAACTTAATAGCAATTAAAACTGGTTTATGATGTGGCAAAACATTATTTCCTTCCAAAGTCATGGTAGTCTCTAGTCATATCTGTAGCATTTTATAATCACTAAGAACAAAATTCTGCTTGTGCAGTGCTTAAAGCTCAGAATAGTTCTTCACTCACTGCATCTACAAAGCAAATTTGGCCAAAAGGCTTCTGTGGGAGATGTCATGGCACTGCCATACCCTCCTTCTGGGAGTCATGCTGCCAGTAAGGCTAGCCCAATGAGTCTAGGCAGTGTGAGGAGGATCTTGGTCTTTAACAGTTAAAGAACTTCTAGAAAGTATGTCCTTCTGTAGGATTTCACTGACAAAGTGTATGTTCCTGACTCAAAACCACAAGGGCTTGTTTGGTTTAAAATGGAAAAAAAAAAAAATCTGCCCATTTTGGAGAAAAACCTTGAACTCTATCTGGTTAGTTGTGCTAATCCTTGAAGCTGCCTCAGCATTTAGTAACGTAATACTTTTCCAACACTTATATTTTATGCTAATGATACAAGGGTTAGCATTTTACTGTAACTGATTCTGTTGGTGTTGGTCTGAAAGGATACATTTAAATTTCTAAAATTCTAAGATAAAAATCATGACACTGATTCAACTTCAAGCCAATGAATTGCAGAATGGTGTTTCCTCCTTAGTAAAATCAGTATCAGTGTCCAGATTTTAGTCAAGCTGTTGCCTTATGACCTCATATTTTGAAAGCACCCATGAATAGTGGGCAAAGCTGGGAAGCTGTGCCTTCTGCACAGTGCCTCTTTCAAGTACAGGACCTAGCACAGGACTCTGCAGGGGGGGCTATGGCCTGCCAATGGCCAAGGTGCAGAGAGGGTACAATGGGAGCCCGGTGTGCAAGTCTGAGATGCAAAACATGAAGCTGGATCGATCAGTCTTCCACTTGCTCCAGCAGGATCCTGCTCAGGCCCCTGATGATACACGTTCAAAGGATAGCACTAGTCTTAAGGAGCTCCTCACATTTAAGTATGAGCCATGGTAGAGACAGCTCAGCACCAGAATGCCCCAAGCCTACTCTCTACAGAAACACGACTAACACAAATAAGATCACTTGGTGCCAAAGCTCCACTTTCGATTTCCCTAATTGACTGCAGTTAGTCTTTAGGCAAAACGCAGCACTACATTTTGTCTCTCTTGCAGACATTCTGACTAGTCAGCTTCTCTTCCAGTGTTATAAGTCAAGTACACACTAATCATCATCATGAACATTTCTAACATTGCTGTTTCTCAATCTAGCTACACCTAAATATAGTTCAACCAGACGGGATTTCTGGTTATCCAAACCAAAGCTTTATTCAAGAGCCATGTTTATTAATGAAATGCTTTGCAGACATAAATCTCCGTCCTTCATGAAGTTTAGATAATGATGTTGGCTTTATTATCTCTTACAGACTAGTTATTCTACAGACGGATATGTTCCCAAGAAACAGTTGGCATTATTGCAAACAACTGTCTTCGGTGAAATGAAAGTGCACATTGGGAAACATAAAAATATCACGGTGAGTGAAACTGTGTTATTAATGTTTGGCTTTCCATCAGTTTTAGCAAGAAAATGCCCTGGAGAACAGGAGTTACAGGAAGGCATTCACTTGCATTACATGCAGTTTGGGAAGCAGAAGGCAGTCACCAGAGCTCCAGGCGGGAATGGGAACGCCTCGGTGGAGAAATGGTGACCTCTTCAGGTTCCTCACTCCAAGGGCCACAGCTCCTCACATCTTCATTTAGCAGCGTGCAAGGTGTAGTTTGGCTTGCTTTCATCTTTGAGAAATTAAAATAGGGAAAATTAAATGTAGATTTGATGATGACATAGCAACATAAAATAAGCTAGAGAACATGGGCACGTGTTAATTTAAGAAATAAATGTTCATCTTTGAGAAGTCAGAAAACAATACTTCAAAGGACCAAAACTTCAAAGCACTCTATAACTTCAAAGCCCTGCATCAACATTAATAAAGACTTAGGATATGTCTGTGAGGTAGAAAAAAATTTCCTTTTTCAATGCTTGTGTAAACAGGGCACAGAGATTAAGCGATTTGCCCAAGGACACAAATTAGCAGCAAAGTTGAGGCTGCATGTCAGAAATAACTGGCTCAAGACTCCCAGAACAGCTAGATTAAAACAGCTCCCTATATGGACACTTATTCAGCAGAAGCCAAACCAGAGATCTTTCCTATCAATAGCATCACCTGCCTTTTTTAAAGTCTGCTCTAAACTTCACTGAGTTGTTTTCAGCTGAATATCCTCCCACAGAGTACACTCAGATATACCTGAATTAAGGTAACATTACATATACAACAAATCTTACTTCTGCATTTAATAATGACATTACAGATTATACGGTCTGTGTGAAGACTCCCATTTTTGCTGGGTCATGATAATCTACTCACTGCAGGCTTCTTGACAACACACAACACACTGACAGCACACTAGTACCAACCAGAACTTTTCACTATGTTCTTCTAGAGTAATACATAACATATATATATATATATATATAGCTGATCCCCTATGTTGCCCTGCCATATACACATTCTGATGAACACAGAGATCCTTACGCACTGTCTGACAAACAAGACAGGAGCAAACCCCATTATTTCCTTTTCCAAATAACCTAATAAAGAACAGTCTTTGGATACCTGGAGCTAAAGAAGCCAGCAGAACTAAAAGTGGCCTGTGTAGTATTTAGTAAGAAGAGAAAATAATCACTTTATGCCCTTACACAACAAATAAATGTAAAGGACAGTAAAGGCCAAAGGTTTGCCTCTTCCTTTCTCTAACTTATTTCTTTTCTTAGATATTAGGTTTTGCTATTCTTATTTTTAATGAAGAGCTTCCTGATGATTCCATGAGTTTGTGGTCTCATGCACTTAATTAAAGGAGAAGAGGTGTGGAACCTTGAACTGTTCCCTTCCCTAAAACATTCATATGTCAAATAAACAGAGATATTAAGCTTAAAAGATATAAACAAAAAGTATGGTTCAAGTAGCCAATTCTGAATCTCTTCTCAACTGTGTTGGGATTTGATTTTTTATGAAGCCATTGTTGGGACAACCCTAAAAAGTAGCTAAAATACTAATTGAACTATAAGGGCATTTAAAGTAGAATTTCTGAAAATGAATTCATACAACAAACTTCCCAATTTTTCTTATCAAATGTGATTCTTGTATGAAGACAGAATTTCCTCAGAAGTCTCATATCTATAAGGAAGATTTTTTTATTAGTGCATAATTCTATTTTGAAGCCTTAGTAACAAGTAATCTGCTGCATATTCCTTTCCCAAAATAAAGTCCCAGAGTGGCTCTGAAAGAGCTGCTCCTTGCATATACTGTTCAAATGTTCCTCCTCAAGGCCAGTTAGGAGTACTGCACCTTCCAGTTGTGCTGTTTACTAGTAAAAGCTCTGTATTCTGAACTTCAAGAGACTCCTGCTATACTATAGACTCTGATACAATATCACCATTTCTGCTTTTAAATTTTTCAGGAGTTCCAAAAATCCTTGTGCTGTCTGTATTAATGATACTGCCCAGGACTCATCTATCATTTTCCACTGCCAGAGCTCAAAACTTTTCTGTGAGGGTAATCAAGTATTGCTCACTCTGTTTTGCATGGGAACAATAATAACAAAGAGATAAAGATCCCATTTCATCAAGCTTTACCTAAGGATTATTAATTTACACAAAACAGATGAATCTTCAGTGCTCTGTTAAGTCAAATCTGAAGACTAAATAATTAGCAGATCACAGACTGAGTCATTAGCAGAGTTGGGAACATTGAATTCAGACCTAGCTCACTCCAACAGACCAGTTTTCCACCTTATGTGTTAAGAATCATTAACTAAATGACAAAGGTTTTGCTATTCTTGGTGTAGTGCCCTTCTCTGCATTTCAGAGGAATTATTAGGCTCTTAAACTGGCTGTCAAATTTGCTGACTTGGTATCTGGCTGGCTTTCAAAATACCTATTAAAAGTCTTGCCTTTTCCAGCTAGTTCTTCAATAAATCTTTTTTTTTTTTTTTTTTTTTTACTAGAATAAGCTTTACAATGTAACTTATAAATGCAACAGAAAAAAAAAAAAAAATAGCAGTCACATTGTACAGCCTAGTAAAGAAAATACACCCAAGGCACCAGGACCCAACAGAAAGGACACTGGACTAAGAAACAGATGGCAAAATTTCCCATTTGCTCAAGTAAAGTCAAGCTTTCAGTTTTGCAGCTCATTTTACTTCTAGCTCCTGCAGAACTCCATAATCTTAATTTATCTCTCAACTGATTTCAAAATGTGGGGATGATTATAATTCATTTTCCTTCTCTCCATGAGGAATTCTAACACCAAGAAGATAAATTAATTACAGCTAGATTCAAAGGTCCCACACTCATACTGAAGACTATACAGATTCACAGACTTGAAGCTCTATTTAATTATACCTTAAACGCTGATCCTGAATCACACATCTTGATCCACCTCATAAGTTCCAGACAGACTCCAGGTTACAACAGGAAAGACAAGCTATGGTTAACTATAGCTGACAGACTGCAATTGTAACTCATATTAGAAAGGCTGGGTCACTTTTCCTAACTAGCCACACATGGAGTTTATTTTTATCTAGGTCTTTGTTTTCATTTCATTACATTACAGAGCTTTCACCTATGTAGCTGGCAATGTGTACTCTCTCATTTAAGATCACAGAAACTATGTAATCATGGCAACAGTAACTATGCTGTGCATTTTCTTTTGTCATATTTAATAGACTGGTCATTTAGGCACCTGCAAAAACCAGCATGGCCAGAGGAACAGAGAAAGTCCATAAACAACTATCTTCTATTCAAGCATCAGATTTGCAAAAGCTATTTTTCCTTCCTAATTATGTGTAAAAAGTCTGGAAGAAGACTTCCAAGTGGAATATCTTTCCATATCACAGACTTTTGTTTTGTTATTAAACTTCACTTGTTGCTAAGGAAGAACGGAGAAGATGAAAGGACTTCTAACAACCAGAAAACCAAAGGTGAGGGAGTTTTGATTTCTTTCTCATTCTTTAAAGTTTTATCACTGAACTGTAATGGTTGTTGGTTCACAGTTCTACGAAAAGAATGTGTGAAATGATCTGAGCCTGATTTGCTATTTCAGATTTAATTTCAAACATCAAACAATAGCTCAATTCACTTTTTGATCAGCAACATGAACTCAACCAGCCTGTTCACAAACCCCTATGCAATTGAAGTCCTAAGGACTAAAAAAGAAGAGCTGGTAGAAGGCATAAATGACCCAGACCATCTCCTGAACTGCCTGATAGACCATGGTATTTTTACCCCAGAAAAAAAGATGGGTTTGAGTTTCTACAGGACACAAACAGAAAAGAACTCCCGAGTTTTAGACATACTGATATCTCAAGGTGAACGAGCCTGCACGCTCTTCTTTTATCCATGCCTGAAGCAAGTGGAGCCAAAACTTTATAGCAAGATGCAAAAACACGTCAGTGAAGTAAATGAAAGCATTTGAGATGCTAGAAGACAGCTGGTTGGATATTTACTCAAAAAAGACAAGGTTTGGTTTGAAAATAGCAGTGAAGGGCACCAGTTAAAAAAAGGCAGTCCTAGAAGGAAAAAGCAAGAATGGGCTATTAAGAGGAAAGGAAAACAAACTCGACTTTCAAGGGCAGCAAAGCCTAGCAAAGATCATGCTGGTGTTGGCATCTTTGATGCAGTTGCTAAAGGCCATCTTTCTGAGTTATTGAAAATATTGGAAGACATTGATATCAACGCACTCAGCTCCTCAGGAGAAACACTTCTGCATGTTGCAGCTGCTAATGGACATCTAAAGATACTGGAATATCTGATCAGCAAAGGTGCAAAGATAGATATGAAGGACAAGAAAGGAAGAACTGCACTGCACAGGGCTGCTGAGAAAGGCCATGGAGATGCAGTGAAAGTGCTTCTCCAGTGTCAAGCTTACATATACAGTTTGGATACAAAAGGCAAGACACCACTTCATTTGGCTGCCCAGAATGACTACAGTCACATCCTGAAGATGCTGCTGAAAGAAGAGGCAAGAAGCTACAGAAACCAGTGCAACTTTTTGCACCTGGCAGCTCGTAAAGATGAAAACAGACTGGCAAAAATTATTTTAAGGGCTGTTGCCTGTGTTGATGGAAGAGATGAAAGTGGACAGACTGCTCTCGATTATGCCGTTTCTCAGGGGTCTGAAAATACTGCAAAAGTCCTACTAGAAGCTGGAGCCAGTGTTGATTCCAGCATGGCTGAAAGAGCCTTCAACAGCAACCACCTGTTCACCTTCAAAATACTACTAGAATATTCTAAAGACTTGTCTTCTGACATAATGGAGTCAGCTTTTTTTAGAGCTGTACAGAAAAATCTGCATGGTATTGTGGCAGCTTTAATTGACAGAGGTACAAACATAAATGCCTGCGATGATGTGCAGTACACTCCTTTACTGCTGGCATGTGAAATGGGCCAAGCTGAATCAGCAGAAGTCCTCATTGAAAAGGGAGCAGACTTTGGAATAACCACTCCTGCTTCAGACACAGCTTTGCACCTGGCAGTTCAAGCTGGGGCAGCTTCCATCGCCAGTCTGCTTCTGTGCAAAGGGATGGAAATTAATCTTGTGAACCAAGCTGAGGAAACTCCACTCCATGTTGCCGCTCTTCATAACAGAGGAGCATTAGTTGGCCTTCTAGTTAATGCTGGGGCCAAAATTAACGCTGTCACTAAACGGTTTATTACTCCCCTGCATATTGCAAGCCAAAGGGGTAACACTGATGTTGCCCAGCAGCTGTTGCATCACAAAGCCAACGTTAATGCTAAGGACAAGCAATCAAAATCACCTTTACATCTTGCTGCTGAAAGGGGAGACAAAACAATGGTGGAGATAATTCTGAATGCTAACGCTGACCCCAGTGCACAAGACAAGGAGAAAAAGACTCCCCTGCACACTGCAGCTGCAAGGGGATATCTCAGTGTTGTGAAAGCTCTGTTAGCTAAAAAAGGAAGATGTGGAGCTAAGGACATGGATGGATGCACTCCAATGCACTATGCAGCGACCAAAGGAAACACAGAGATCATCCAAACTCTTCTGACATCAGGGAAACACTCAAACATTGATGACAGAAATACCTGGAGAAAGACTGCACTGCGTATTGCAGCAGAAAATGGACACAGTGACTTGATAAACCTGTTACTGAGGCAGGGGGCAGCCATTAATGCCTTGGACAGCAGCAAGGACACTCCACTGCACTGTGCATGCAAGGCTGGCCACTTCAATGCCGTGAATTCCCTCATAAGCTGGACACAATTAGAAAACCCAAATTTACTAGCTGCTAATAGCCTCAAAAAGACCCCATTACAAGTAGCAGAATTTAATAAAACAGAAAACCAGGATCAAATTTTAGCACTTTTGAAAATGTTACTAACAAAATGAAGATGTGAAGCAAAAAATTCTGAATTTAACTACAGAATCCTCTTTCAATGTCATTTTGATGGTGCCAGTATGATTGAGAATTATGGCAGGGCAGGCAGAATCAACTAAGCAATCAAAGGCAGCCATGGAAAAATGTATCTAAGTATTGATAAGCCTTTTGCTTCTCTCACAAATCTCATGATTGGAATCTATTTAAAGAACACCAGTCTTTACTATGTTGTGTGTGACCTCCTCTAGGATAAGGCTTAAAAGACTTTAAAAAAAAAAAGAAAAGAAAATAATCTCTCATCTCTATGTATTAGCCTGCATGGACAACTTAGTTAAGCACTGTTTGGTAAAAACACATTTAACAAAAAGCCATTTAATATGAATAAGGAGACATTTGTATCCCCGAGGATATAGTGCATAGAGATTTTGGAGTAGATAAGACTAGTTTTGTTTAGCTTAGCCAGATCTAACTACAGAGGGCTGTCAAAAGAAATGGATTTGGCCCTGCCTTTCAGTCCAGTCATGCATGCCTACTCTAGGCTGTATGTGTGAGCTGATCCAACTTGTTCCACAGCTATAAGTGAACAAAGGGGAGAAGCTGTGTAGCAAAGGGCTAAACAGCACTGGCTCTCCTGAGGGTAATGTAGTATTAGCTTGGTTTATGCTGATTACAACATTGCTCTTTGCGCTAACTAGAGATTAATAGGAAAATTTACTAGTGTGGAGTTGCTCTACCCTAGATTTACTCAGCTCATTCCCCATGCTAATAAATCCAATTTGGTCTAAACCAACCAGAGTAGTGTGTGCCCAAAACTTTGCTAACATAACGATGGCGTTTTCAGGACACTATTATATACTATGCTGACATTCATCATTGGGCTGGATCCTCTTTAGACTTTCAATACTATACCCTAGGACATGGCACTGGCAGATGCTGAGACTATAACAATGATTTTTCTTCCATCCTTCATCATACCATTTGTTTAGGTTTTGCATTTTATAGCGATAACTTGCAAACAATCATACTTGCTGTTTATTAACTTCACTTTCAAATGAATTCCAGCACAAAGATGAAATGTTCAGAATAAACCAGGATGCAACAGAGTTTATTGGTTCAAAATATTTATATTGTTACCTGTTAAAACAGGAAACACTTTGAGTCTATGGATAGTTCCCCAAGGTAATTTTCCATATAATGACAACAAATATTCTCAGGATATCAGGTAGTGATAGGACTAGGGGGAATGGAATGAAGCTGGAGGTGGGGAGATTCAGGCTGGATGTGAGGAGGAGGTTCTTCACCATGAGAGTGGTGAAACCCTGGAATGGGTTGTCCAGGGAGGTGGTCGAGGCCCCGTCCCTGGGGGTGTTTAAGAGCAGGCTGGATGAGGCTCTGTCCAGCCTGATCTAGTGTGGGGTGTCCCTGCCCATGGCAGGGGGGTTGGAACTAGATGATCCTTGTGGTCCCTTCCAACCCTGAATGAAACTATGAAACTATGAAAACCTCGTGGCTCCACACATTTCCCTTCAACATGGAATTAGATGCTCCACCACCACAAAGGGCCAAAGACTTCTTGTGAAACAAAACACAGATTTAAGAATATATGGTCCTATACCTGTGACTTTTTTAATCACATTGAAGCACTTTAACTTGACCCGCTAAACCACCCAGCGGCTTGGTATCTTCTAAAGGAACGAAAAGAGACGACTGCCTGTTTTGAAGCACTCTGAGGCCAGCAAACCGGACACCCGCAGCACGATGCACCGAAACCGCGTCCCTCTTTGGCCAGCCCGTCACTCTTCAGCGGGCCCCGGGCTCACCCCGGCCAGCTCGCAGTCCAGCGCTACCCCAGCAGGCACAAACGAGGGAAGACGAACCACCATCTTGAGACCCGGCTTCCCTTCAGAGCGCTCCCACCCCGCAGCGAGCGGGGCAGCGCAGAGCTGTAGGCACCGGGGAGCGCGGCCTGGGCAGGCTCCAGCCTCCCTCCGCCGCGGGCCGCTCTGCTTTCCTCTCAGCCCCCACTCTCTCCCATCCCTGCCTGTCACTCCCCGCCTTCCCCTCCGCTCACACCCTGGAACTCTCCCCTCAGAGCCCAGCTCGCCCTCAGCTGCCCCTACGCGCCCCGCCTACCCCAGCGCCATCTCTCCGCCTCCACCCCGGCTTCTTCTCAGGGCGCAGCTTCGCTGGGGCCGGCGCGCAGGCTCTGCGCACGCTCAGTCGCACGCGGCGCTCCCGCTTCTTCCCGCGAGAGCTGCGGGGCCACTGTCATGGCGGCGGTGGAGGAGCTGGAGCTGGAGGTGGACATCGAAGGGGACCCGGTGGCTGAGTCCGGAGAGGCGGCGTCAGGGTGAGTGAGGGCCGCGCTGCAGGCTGGTGGCTGTGTTCGTGCCAGGGAGTGTGCCCCTTCGCCTCGCGACAGGCAGGGTTTGTGAGTGCTTCACCGCGCCTCAGGGGAGAGACCTTGGGAGTCTCGTTGAGGGCCTGTGGAGTGGGAGGGAAGCGCCAGTGCTAAGCATCAGCGGGCCGGGCACTGAGAACGGGGCCTGTAAAATCAGTAAAACGAGGTGACCGCGGAACTGCTGTCATCGGATGCAGCGTGACGGGAACTAGGGACACTTGGTGGTGAGACTGCTGAGTCCCTTTAGAATGTTTAGGGAGAAGGTGCCCTGTTGCATAACTAGTAGTGGACTTGCAGAGGCAGATAGGTTTGGAAAACAACATAGGGAGGATCAAAAAGCTGATTCAACAAACTCACAGGTAAGGGATCTGTAAACATGCTGGAGTGAGTGGGCAGCAATTCCAGCACAACAGATCTACTATGTGCAGATGCTGGAAGAGCATGAGAGGGTCATGTCAGAAGCAGTGGCCAGACTCACATGCTGTATTAGAGTGGCACCTGTCACTGCTGGACACAGAATACTGGACAATGGGGACTACTGATCTGACCCTTCTCTTGATATCATGTTAAGGGTAAGATCCCAATGCCTGCCAGACTCAGGGCCCAGGGCTCTTACTAGAATTATTTGGTAGAATTGACAATTGTGTCTCTTTCAAGTGCCCCAAGAAGGAGTTGTTCTGAGATAAGCTCAGAAAGTTAAAACAATCAAGTGGTTTAATTTACTAAAGCAAAAGATACAACAGATTCTGGATTGATAGTGATGAGTGCAGTGACTGCAAGATAGTCTCAGGTTGATAAATCCTGGGAAACGTCTAACAGTCAATGATGCAAACCTTTGCAGTAGTTCTAATATGCAACAGAAATGCTAGCAAATGTTAAGGTGAAGATGCAGTTCTCACCAGGAAAGATGTCCCTGTCATGGGTGGAGGAAAAGGAGCACAGCGCATTGACCATCCTTGTCTCTGTCAATCCCTCCCAGCTGCTGCAGCTGGCATTGGTACTGGCACCGCAGTATCATGCCAGTACCATGCCCCTGCACACTGAGAGATGTTGCTCTTGTGGGTTGCTGTCCCTGCCTTCTAGGTGACATTTACCATGATTTGGGAGGAGAGTTGAGTTAACATAGTCGTATATGTTTAGCATGTACTCAGTTTTGCTCATTAGCATAGCAAGGGATATTAACTTGAACATTGGAATCATAGTTAATTATGCAAAGGTCTCAAAAATATGTTCTGAAGTTGGGTGCTTATATTATCTTAGCCTTGCTCCATCAGTTTTAACCAAAACTGGGCTGTCTTGTCTTCATAAGACTCCCTCCCATGGATCTTCATGGATCTTCATTTACCACCTATACTTCATGATTGTAAATGACCTTGATTCCAAGGCTACTGAATCAACTTGCCTTCCTGTCCCACAGTAAGCTAGGCAGTTATCCCACACCTGATATGCTCCAAAAGCAGCAAGAGGTATATTGATTTGTGTTTGCATTGTTTTGAACACTGGTGTCTTTTTCAGAGATCATGAAAACACAGCTTCAAGCTTGCTGCAGGATCACTATCTTGATTCTTCTTGGAGAACTGATAACAGTCTTGTAAGTGTTTTTTTTTTAATTAGTGGTGCTTCTAGCAAGGTTATCAGAACTTTCATCCATTCTTTTCCCTCTGTGCACGTGCCCTTCTAGGGTTGTAACAAGTGCTTTTTTGTTTACTTTTATAAACTATCCTATATTACTGACAGTCAAGTAACAGCATGACAGAATTTATATATTAAAATATATTTATGTTGTTTGCAGCCATGGACACTGGACAGCAGCATTAGTGAAGAAAACAGGGCTGTGATTGAGAAAATGTTGCTGGAAGAAGAGTATCCTTTTGCTGATTTGCTTCTGTGTTTTCCTGTAGAACAGTAGAAAATTCCTGTTTCCAAAGGAACTGGACAAATCTTTTCTCGTTAAGGTGACTGAAGCACTGTAACCCTGTAGGTTGTTTGCAGAAATCAAGGAAGACCCCATCCAGCTGCCTGCAGCTTCCTCTCGTGCTTCTGATTCTTCAGAAAATGCCTCTGAAGCTTGTGGGATTTAACTGGCATTGACACCAAAAATAGCAACATTTGTCCCTGCTTCAGCTGCTTGTTCGGTGCCACCTCCAGCATTGTGCTGGCTAGCTGTTTCTGTGGCTTTATAGTGAACCTGATTATACAGCTGATCTGGCTAAGAATAGCTAGTTCTTTTTGATGAATTGTTCTTTATTTGGACAGGCTTACTGTTTGATTTTTGTCTGTCTACATTCATACCTCTACCAGCATGAAAGATGAAAATGGGAAAGAACAGTTGCTGCTTTTTTTTCCCCCTCCTTTTAAAAAATGCTTCTATTTTTAAGCAGGACTGGCTTAAATAGTCTTACTGGTAGTAGTGGTTCTGGCATAAGTAGACCTATCACAGACTAGGTTATAGAAATAATAATCACAGGCAGATATTGTTTTTAATGTCTTTTCTGTGATTGAGTGTAGTAATTTGCAGTATCAGAAGAGTAAGAAAGTAAAGAAATTAAAGTTTTCCTAGCAGAATGAATTATTGAGGCTTAATTTGAAAATAAAGTATCAGTAATTAAAATTATGTTAGTATGGTTTCTAAGTAAAAAATAGAAAAAAATGCTGTTGTAGAGCTGTTGTGTGCTGTAGGTAAAGTGAATATGGAGCTTCAGAACTCAAATGTCACTTCCTTGTGTGTTAAACTAGTTGGAGAGTATGTAATTGTTTATTTTGGTTTTGAAAGCAGTGCAGTACTTGCTGCTACAGCTGAATGTATCATAGTATCAGTCAGGGTTGGAAGGGACCACAAGGATCATCTAGTTCCAACCCCCCTGCCATGGGCAGGGACACCTCACACTAGATCAGCCTGGCCAGAGCCTCATCCAGCCTGGGCTTAAACACTTCCAGGGACAGGGCCTCTACCACCTCCCTGGACAACCCATTCCAGGGCTTCACCACTCTCATGGTGAAGAACCTCCTCCTCACATCCAGCCTGAATCTCCCCACCTCCAGCTTCATTCCATTCCCCCTAGTCCTATCACTACCTGAGATCCTGAGAAGTCCTTCCCCAGCCTTCCTGTAGGCCCCCTTCAGATACTGGAAGGCCACAATTAGATCACCTCGGAGCCTTCTCTTCTGCAGACTGAAGAGCCCCAACTCCTTCAGTCTGTCCTCATAGGAGAGGAGCTCCAGCCCACTGATCATCCTTGTGGCCCTTCTCTGGACCCATTCCAGTATGTGCATATCCCTCTTGTAATAGGGGCTCCGGAACTGGACACAGTATTCCAGGTGGGGTCTCACCAGAGCAGAGTAGAGGGGGAGAATCACCTCCCTTGACGTGCTGGCCACACTTCTCCTGATGCAGCCCAGGATCTGATTGCATTGTGGGCTGCAAGTGCACATTGAGAGCTCATGTTGAGCTTCCAATGTAATTGCATGTGTAATTTAGATGACTATTAGAATTACCACACATAAAAATATCTCTGATGCTTTGAAAACTTCCTTAATAACCATTTCAGATATTATTTATCTAATAAATCACTCTCTGAAAAAATATGGCTCAATCAGAAGGAAGCAGAGAAAAGATCTATGAAAAGGTAAGCTGTGTTCTGGAAGAAATTCTCAGTTAGATGAGAAGAAATGAGAAATCCTCCAAAAATAAGGTGATTTGCTGAGATCTACAGCACCATCATAATTATTAATTTTTACTTTCACTCTGTTTTTCATTTGCAGCCCGCATAAGAAAGCTGGGAAAGTCATGTACGTACATCTTAATGATTGAGTTGCAATTTGAAGTCTGGTGTCTGATATTGTTATGCTAGCAGACACTAAAAATAAAAAAACAAAGTTGTAAAATTCCTTAGTTCCTTTTGTTTGGCTGCACAAAATTATTTAGTAGATCTTTCAACACAAAGAAATGTTGTTTTGTGTAATGATAGGGCTGTAGTAAACTCGGGTGCTCCTTATGAAAGAAAGCCCCTGTTGATTCCACTTGGCTTTCTTGCCTGAACTTTTCTGTTTGCTTCTCTGTATTTCTCTGCAGCTGGTTACTGATGAGTATTGTGTGCCTCGAATATTCCTTTATGATGGAGAAGCTGACATAGAATCATTTTGGTTGGAAAAGACCTTTAGGATCATGAAGTCCAACCATTCTCTAACTCTACCAAGTGTGGTGCTAAATCATGGCACTCAGGACCACGTCTCTGCATCTTTTAAAGACCTCCAGGGATGGGGATTCAACCACCTCCCTGGGGAGCCTGTTCCAGTGTCTGATAACATGATTCTCAACAGTTTTAATGTCAGCTGCATTCACGTTTAAAACAACACCTTGAATTTTACTGAAGGCAGGGAATAGTCCTCCCCTCAGAAGTTGCCTTCATTACTGGGACTTGACAATATATATTTTTAAGAAAGTGCTGACTTCTGTTTCCCTCTTTTTCTAGGATGCGATCACCTACAAAACCAGCTAGCTACTCACTGAAGTGGACTTCAGAAGAAAAGGAGATGTTTGAACAAGGACTGGTAAGTTTATGTAATATTTGGAATAGAAGTCATTAGTTTATCTTAAATAACAAAGTAGTAGTAGTTAATAAGCATGTTATATTTATCTGCTTCAGCTTCTGTACTTCCAGTGTGTTAAAAATGATTGCCTTCTGCTAGGGGCATAATGACTCCGTAGATTTATTTAGTGTTTATTACCCAAAGGGACCTACAAGAATGCTGGGGTGGAACTTTGTAGTGATAGGGAGAGGGGGAATAGATTGAAGCTGGAAGAGGGGAGATTTAGACTGGAGATTAGGAAGAAATTCTTTAAAGTGAGGGTCGTGAGACACTGGAACAGGTTGCCCAGGGAAGTTGTGGATGCCCCCTCTCTGAAAGTGAAGGCCAGATGGGATGGGTCCTTGAGCAATCTGGTCTAGTGGAAGATATCCCCATGTCAGAGGGGTTGAAACTAGGTGGTCTTCCAACCCAAACCATTCTGTGATTCCATACTGATGAATCCCTCAAAATTCATTTACCAGATTTTGTTCATGTGAGGCTGATGGCAATTTGAAATCAGATGATATCTCAAATATACAGTTTGAAAACTTGTACAATCAAAATGCTGTGGTTAACTACAGGAAATGTAGCTTATCCTTAAAGGCAAATCAGCTAATAAAGTGCAATCCTTTAGCTACTGTTGTAGGGTCTTCAGGGATTGTATGGTTGTAGAGCACTGGGTATAATAGGGTCTACCTCACAAAATTCCTGGGGTTAGTAGGCAGCAGAATTGCCTGGCTTGGGTGGAAGAAGATCCTCTAGTTAAGAAGAGCAATAGTTCTTACTCTTTGATGCAGTGTTCTCCTTGGTAGAATGAACACCAAGGTTCTTCACCATGAGTTTGCTGCATTGTTTGTGCATTTGTAATGACTACCTGAGATTTTTAAACTGTTCTGGGACACAAAGTGCAGTGCCTGGAGTGTTGGAGTTTGGGTAATGTAAATGTGCTTCGTTGTCCTAGGTGAAGTTTGGCCGCCGGTGGACAAAAATTGCCAAGCTGATTGGAAGCCGTACAGTTCTGCAAGTGAAGAGCTATGCTCGGCAGTATTTTAAGAACAAGGTAAACAGAGTGCCTCTGTAGGTAGCAAAAAGGCTGTTGTGCACACAGCCTGATTTTAATGTCTTTTCAGGGTATTGCTATTAAAGTACATACTCTATTTATTCTCATGTTCAGGAAAGTGGAATATACACAGATGTAAATATGAAGTCAGACCTGATTTTGAATTCTTAGAATCATAGAATCTTAGAATGGCTTAGGTTGGAAGGGACCTTACAGATCACCTACTCCAACCTCCCTGTTATGCCCAGGGATGCCTCTCAACTAGACTTGGCTGCTCAAGGCCTCATCCAACATGGCCTTGAGTACCCCCAGGGAGGAGGCAGCCACAGCCTCCCTGGGCAGCCTATTCCAGAGTCCCACAACCCTTGTACTGAAGAATTTCTTCCTAAGATCCAGTCTAAACCTACTCTCCCTCAAACAGTTCCCCCTTTGTCCTATTGCTAGACACACTTATGAAAAGTCCCCCTGCAGTCTTCCTGTAGGATCTCTTCAGGTATTGGAAGGCAGCTCTAATGCACCCCTGGAGTCTCCTCTAGGCTGAACAACCCCAGCTCCCTCAGCCTATCCTTATAGCAGAGGTGTCTCAGCCCTTGGATCATCTTAGAATGAGTTCAGTATTGTTGTTGCTGGTGCAACTAAACAATAAATGTGGTATAATGGTGATCTCTTACTCTGTTGGTTGTTAGTTTGAAAATAATTGTTTCCCACTATGCAGCTGTTTCAGCCTTGTGTTGCAGTTTCATTTTACCCTCCTTTGAGACTTGAAGGGCATTTAAGCAGAAACTACTGCTCTGAGTAGTAATTAAAGACTAGAAATTAATTTTTACTTTTAAAAAATATTTAAACTAAGGGGTTTTGAATGGAAATACATGTTCATTTACACTAGGGCTAGTACCTGTAATGCCATGCAAAAGTCAATTGCAATGAACTAGAATGGATTAAAATGTTTTATTTTAAAAGGTAGGATGAGGAAGAAACAATTCAGAGTATCTGCTGGTCAAGTAAAATAGTTCTGACCATTTGGGAGGCAGAGGGGATTGTTTTGGTTGTCCCTCCTAAAAGTATTTTATGTTTTCCCAAGGCAAAAAATGGTGCTTCTGAGAAAGAAGAGCAAAGTCAGTGTGGGGGCACTCTTCCTTTTGAAGATGGGATTAAGGTAGAAGAGTGGCCATCTGGGAACTTGAGAGGCCGCGCAGACCCCAATCTGAATGCAGTGAAAATAGAAAAACTGTCAGATGATGAAGAAGTAGACATAACTGATGACATGGATGAACTACTTTCTCCTGCATTCCACCAAGAACCTGGGAAATCTGAATTATCTGTTCCCTCAGAAAGTCCAGTTGAAGAATTGAGAGGAACGGAACACAGTTTGTCATCTGCTGGACACAGTTCTGCAGTTCCTTTGCCTAAAGAAGATCCTCTGCACACCAAGAGAGATCCAGTGGATGCGTTAGTATTTCCAGCAGTTCCAGCAACATGTTCTCAGCACCTCAACGGTGACAAATCTGTGAACTTAGATTACCAGCAATACAATAATTGTACTGAGAAAGCTGAACAAGGCAGACTGGTAACATCTCCTGGTACTGCACAAGTAACTGATCAGGAGCATAACATGGAACAGAGATACCCAGCTGATAATGGATTGCTTTTTCGTTCTGCCTGCCAGGCAGATGAAGATCATCCAGAAGAAGCAGAGGAGCTTAAGCCTCCTGATCAAGAAGTGGAGGTTGACAGAAATGTCATTCTGGAAGAAGAAAAGCAAGCTATTCCTGAATTTTTTGAGGGCCGCCAGGCCAAAACTCCAGAGCGCTATCTGAAAATCAGGAACTATATTTTGGATCAGTGGTAAGGTGCATTCATTTCATTTACTGAAATGAAAGACTGAGATGACTCATGTTCTGCTTTGGTTTAGTTAAGACATTACTTAGTAACAATAGCTTACTCCTGAAGAGAGTAAAATTAATTTATGGTAGCATTATAAAGATTGTCAGTGAACAGCAGTGATTTATTAATGCTTCTTTCACATCTTGCCATTTTTTTCCCCCGGCATTCTGGAAGCTGAGAAGCATTATGAAAATGAGTGTCCTGTATCAGAACAAGCTGCATCCGTTTTGGTTATGTTTTCTTCCCATTTTTCTCATCCTATATTTAAGAATGATTTTAATAAATGGTTCCTCAAAATAACTTGATTACATTCAGAGGTCTGTTGCATCATAGGCGTTTGCAGAAGGACAGCTAGAAGACATACACTGTGATAGAGCAAATAATGTTGCCTGAGAAAATTACTGCAAATTCAGAATGCTTGTATAAGTGAATATTTTATATTTCTTCATCCACTTTAGGGATATTCAGGAATTTCTGGTAGCAGGCTCCATACACAGTTTGTTCTGTTAACAGCTTTGTTTTGTTGCTCGGTGTGTTGGATTAGTAGAAGGAATTACTGAGTTGAACTCTGTTACCTTTCAGTTGTCTTGTGCATTGACAGCTTATCAACTCCTAAGTGCTGAGCTGAAATGATTCAGTATCAGTTTGGAAATCAAATAATTCATTAACAGTTCAAAAGGAAGTAGTAAGTGTACAGAAAGTTAGAAGAGGCTTTTATTTGTTACTCCAAGGAAGCCCTTTGATTATAGGAGTAGACTAATGTATCTCAGACTTTCTTACATCAATTGAACAGTATCACAATACCTCTGAGTAATTTCATAGCTTCCTGGCAACAGTCATGTTGAAGAGTTTGTTAAACACATGGAACCTAAATTTCATTCTGCCTCGGTATAAATAACCCTAAAATGAATAGTATGTGGTTTATGAAGTTCCTACTTCTGCATGGTAATGTGCCGTGCATGCAACTTGGAGGGAAAACACCACTTCAGTGCCTCATCTTAACCTCAGCTCAAGTTAAACAATTCCTTCCTCCCCACAGGACTCGGTTTACTTTTGACAATGTGCTGCCCTTTATTTTAGGGAGAGATGTAAACCCAAGTACCTGAATAAGACTTCAGTACGTCCAGGCCTTAAGAACTGCGGTGACGTTAACTGCATCGGGCGCATCCACACGTACTTGGAATTGATAGGAGCAATTAACTTTGGCTGTGGTAAAGATATTTTCATTAGCATCAGTTCAGAATTGTAACTGGCTCTTGCTGAACACATCTATTGTTGTCTGTCTGCTTTTTGTATTAAAATGAATGTTTTCCCCTGAAGGCTAAGCATGAAGCTTAGTAGATGTGTCTTTCAAAGAAAAGTTACAAGTTGATTTCATTGAAGCGTGGATGACTGAACTTAATCAGAATCAGGCATCCATGTGGATAAGCTTCCAAACTCTCCATGCTCTTAATGTCTTAAACAGTAACTGTTGTTACATTTAAGTTCTGTAGACGAGGAATCTTTGGACTGTGTTCAGTATAGCGGTGTTGCAGCCTGTATGGCTGGAATCTCCTTTTGAATTCATGTTGAAGGACTGTGTAATGTCAGGGTATACTGTTCCCATGTAAGGATGCACCTTAATCCTCACTAGGAAGGACCTTCAGAGCAGATTGTCTCTCACAACCTTTGAAAATCAAGAGGAGTTTTTGATCATACAGGATTATGGATTTTTGGGTTTACATAAGACCTTTGCTTTTTTTCTGCTTTTATTTTTACCTCCCTCATGCTTACCCACACCAGCTGGTGGGGTGTTTCCTTTTGTGCTTTTCTGAGTGTCAAGCATTGGATTTATTTTTCCTGATACCTACTCCATCTGAAATTTTGCCCTCCCTCTTTGTAAGACAGAATTAAAGTTGATGTTTCTTTTCCTGTAGTGAATGGCAACTGTTTAATAAATAAAAACCAAAGTCTTCATCCTCAGAGCTAGTTTTCACAAGATTCAAATGTTAATATTAGGTGACATGTTAAAAGGACACCTATAGCTTAACATTGGTTTAGAGTCTGGGATTGAGTTGAATGGCAGTTACTGAGGAGAGGAGTAGTGTACTGCAAATACATCTAGTCTGAGGTAAAGGTTATTAAAAACTAATTAACAATAAAGAAGGAAGTATTCCTGTCTTAAAAATGCTGCAGTAGTGTGAGAGGGCTATATCATCAGTCAGTAGTTTGGCAATCAAGAGATCCCTTTTCACTGCAGGTTCTGTTGTTATTGCTTTTTCCTTTATGGCATTTGTCATTAACACTTATCTTGGCTCTTTAGCAGCAGTGAGTGGCTTTGTAGCTTACTGAAGTCCAGTGTCTCTCTCCTGCACCCTGTAGAACAGGCTGTCTATAACCGCCCCCAGCCAGCTGACAAGGCACGCTCCAAGGAAGGCAAAGACACGGTGGAAGCCTACCAGCTTGCTCAGCGTCTGCAGTCCATGGTACGTGCTGGTGAGGGGGCTGGGGGCAGCAAAAACCCTTCAGCATGGAGAAGGTCTTTTCAATCTTCATTTTCAGGCTGGGGCATCTCAGGGAACTTCTTCTCTGTTCAGTTTGTAGTTTCATGAGGATGCCTTGTAATTCCAGTGTCCATTTAGGTGCAAGTTCTGCTCTCTGATAAGTGTCTGCCCTAACTTCTGTCTTACACATTTGATTTCTCTTCAGGGACTGAACTACAGGTGTGTTTCAGGCTTTTTCCTGAGGCCCTAACCCCTGCCTACCTACCTCTTCATAATTTATTAGCCAGAAATAGTGGAGTGTGTTGGGAGTGTGTGATTAAGTTCTTGCATTTTCACTGTTGCTCATAGTAGCTCTGATTTGGCTTACTCACAGCCTTATCTACACAATTCAAGACACTAGTAACTCACTTATAAGATTATAATATGAATTACTGAGGCCTGCTAGATTTAACTTTTGTTTTCACGTTTAATATAGTAGCTTTTAAGTACTTCATATCAAATCAGTTGAAGAGAGGAAAACTAAATCAATCCCACTAAAAAAATAACAGATTGAAATGTAAAGAAGTGTAGCCTCCACAAGGTGTAAACACTCTGGGTTTACAGCTTTGTGTATTGTCTGAGCCCTAATCTGGTGTGATGCTGCAGTGTTGCTATTGAAGATGTTGATGATCCATGGAACGTCAGCCAGGTGTTCTGTTTGCCTGAAAACCTGAAAATGTCACTGCTGAGTTGTGACAGTCTGTGAACTACTGAATTCTACACAACTCCAGGGTTTTCTTTCTTTTCTGGGAGCAAAGCATATAACATTCATGTGGCAGTGACCTTTTGGACAGTATTCTTGTGGCTGATGAGCCAAAGTGAGTGCAGCTTTTTCAGGAGTAAGACCCTTGACTCATGTCGTTTTGCTTGCTGCAGCGTACGAGACGACGGCGAGTGCGAGACCCTTGGGGAAACTGGTGTGATGCAAAGGATTTGGAAGGGCAGACTTTTGAGGTAACCCCTCTGTGTTTAAACTTCCCTTACAAAATGAATCCTTGCTAATTGCTAGCAGGTGGTGTTGCATCGACTAGACAAGGGAAGCAGTTGTGTAACAGTGTAGCAGGTACTTAACCTCTCTTGGTGGAAGCAATAATTCCACAGTAGTGTAGCAGCTGTTAGATCTTTATGCAGCTGATAAATACAACTGTGCGTTGGTGCTTACAGAGGTGTTCCTGTGGTGAGCATGTGTATCCTACGCTGTTCTATGCCTGGAAAGTTCTTTGTTTTGTCTTGCAGATTTCATGACCCTTTGTTTTCTGTTTACTGCCTTCCTAAAGCTAACAGTAGGGGATAGGAGAATAAGATTTAAATGTGAATTTTTTTTCAGTCCCATATGGTTTCTGTGCTTACAGTGCAGGTGATGTGAGTTCCTAATAAGAATTCTGCTACTAGCAACATTCCCAGAAATACTCTGCTTTATGAAGTGCTTAGAGACTGCTATACAAGTTTAAATATTTTATAGAAGATTTGGAAAGAAAATACCCACTTGTCTGTTTGCAAACTTCAGTAGGAAGTATCTGTAACAATCACTCCCATAATGTTATTCTGAGTAACCAGGATCAATAATGCCAGCATTCTTTGCAAAATAGATACTTGGATGGAAATAAAGGTTGAAAAAGGTGTCATGGTAAATTCTGGTCTGAGATTGTAATGGCAGATGTTCCTCTTAGCTATCACACTTACATTGATGCCATGCTTTGTGATATGGGCTGTGATTTTACTGACTTCCATAGATTTAGAGGAGGTCAGAATTCTCTCATTTGGTACTTTGTGGCCTAGATCTCTGATTGCCATCACTCACACTGCTTGATTCTGCCATAGCTATTGCCCTCTGTCTTGAGTAGTCCTGTAAGACACACAAATTGACAGCATGTCAACAGGATACTGATGTCAAGAACTTACTCTGAGCTGGTTTTGGAATCACTGTTGAGAGAGCACTTAAAGCATTAAGGCACATTTCACTTGTTAAATTATTTTTTTAGCACCTATCTGCTGAAGAATTGGCAAGAAGAAGAGAGGAAGAAAAACTGAAACCTGCAAAATCTTCTAAAGGTTCAAGACAGATAAAAAGGTATTATTTGATGTACAGCATGTCCAGATGTAGGTCATCTAGAAGTCTTGTGTAGCTTCAGGCTGGAGTGCTGCAAATCATGGTCAGAAATAAGTTGTGTGCAGTTCAAATGTAGTGAAGGTGTCTGTATTTGGTGGTAGTCATCTTAGTGTGGGGATGTCAAAATCCAGTAAAGAAAACATGGTTGTTCCTCCTCTGCCAAGGAGACAGAGGGAAACTTGGAAAAGTTTCCTGACTGTCTGACAACTTTAGAGAAATTTTCTTTCATTTTATAGTTCCTTTGATCCCTTTCAGCTGATACCCTGCTGTGTATTCACTGAAGAGAAGCAGGTATGTACCTGTGAGTGAACACCCCAGAATGCTTTTCCACTTGGGTTGCTTTTCTTAGACTCATTATTGCATTTATCATTTCAGGAACCTTTCCAGGTGAAAGTGTCTTCTGAAGCACTTTTAATAATGGATTTGGTGAGCATTCATTTTAAATTTTCAAAAAGCTGTGCAGTATTTTTTAATGGGCACCATATGAAGACTGAGAAATGCAGTGGTTCTTTCCATTTGGACATACAAGTGAGAATCTGGTGTTGGATAAAGCCACTAAAGATGATTTATGTATTTTTTATACTGTGTTTAGTGTACAACCATTTACCTTCTAGAAAAACAATAAGAATGTTACTACTTCTTTCTGTCATATTTTAATTTCAGTAAAGCTAATTCCTACAATAGGTTGCCACTTTGAGATCTTTGTGGGTTCATTTTCTGCTAGTCAAGGCATTGATTTTGTGTTTATAAAGCAAGGTGTGGGGTGGGGTTTTTTTTAGTTCCAACGTGAATATTGGTGCAGTGGTTCAGCACTGCACAGCGTTGCACAAGCTTCAGTTTTGGAAGCTGGCATCGCTTCATGTGTGGAAGCGAGAAGTGCACTCTGTAGGTGTGTATGGAGTAATGGAAATGCTGAGTATTTAAGAATCTTTAGCTGTCCCAAATTTTCCTTCTATATGTCATTGAGAAATTGCTGTGTTGTGGCTGTGAAGCCAATGTATGATCTACCAATGTGCAGAGAGGTGATACAGCTTGGACTTTAATAATTGTTTGATATCGTTTTAGCACTCTCATGTGTCTATGGCAGAAGTAATAGGGCTGCTAGGTGGAAGATATTCTGAAGCTGATAAAATTGTAGAAGTAAGTGTTTGTCTTTCTACATTTTCTCTAAAATATTAGAACTGTTCTGATAATTTCTATAATTTGAATAAATGTATGTGCTCTTTCTGAGGGGCAACTACATAAATAGATTGAAGTTAATTACTGTAGCCTTGAAATGTTGGAGTTACGCCAATGTTCAAGTGTTGGCCTGTAGCTCTAGCTGAGCTGGTATGTGAGACTTACAGTTCTTTGTTTTCTTTAACTGATGGAGATTTCTTGCATTTATCCATCTGGAGACTTTTTTAACAGGTGTGTGCAGCAGAGCCATGCAACAGCCTCAGTACAGGCCTGCAGTGTGAGATGGACCCAGTGTCCCAGACACAAGCCTCAGAAACGCTGGCTGCCAGAGGCTTCGGTGTTATCGGCTGGTACCACTCCCACCCGGCCTTCGACCCCAACCCCTCCATACGAGATATTGACACCCAGGCTAAATACCAGGTACTTGCTCCTCTGTACATCACAAATAAACAGCAAAAAAACCCAAACCACTCCCTGGTATTTAGTGTTAATCCACATGATTGCTCTAACGCATTTTAAAATCAGTTTGTTCATGAATTGCCATAAACTGTATTTATTGTAGAACATTCTGAAGAAGGGTGTATTTCCTTATGTGTTTTTCAGAGTTATTTCTCCAGAGGTGGTGCCATGTTCATTGGAATGATTATAAGTCCTTACAACCGAAACAATCCCCTTCCATATTCTGAGATGACGTGTCTTGTAATTAGCGATGAGATCAGCTCAGATGGTTCCTACCGTAAGTACCAATATTGTATCTCTTCTTAATTTTTCTCTCCTTTTGGTTACTAAGGGGCAAAATGTTGTCTGTTCTTGACCTTGAGAAATACACATTGATATACTGTAGTGATTTGTGCTCTACAAAACTAGGAATTCTACTGGTCCATGATGTCATGACAAGAATAATGGACAGAACATTGTTTGTATTAGTATTTCTCACAAGCCGTGAAAGAAATTAAAAAGGTTGGGAACAAGGGTCACTGTTATTTACACAGAGTATCACAGAACCAGGGAATGGTGGGAGTTGGCCTCTGGTGATCATCTATTCCAACCCCCCTGCTAAAGCAGGGTCACCCACTCCAGGCTGCACAGGAACATGTCCGGGCAGGTTTTGATTCCCTCCACAATCTCTCTAGGCAACTTGCTCCAGTGTTCTGGCACCCTCAAAGTAAAGGAGTTTCTCATGTTTAGGTAGAATTTCCTGTATTCTAGGCTTTACCCCTTTGCCCTCACTGGGCACCACTGAAAAATGTTTGGCCCTATCCTCTTGCCCCTCACCCTTTAGCTATTGATAGCATTGATCAGATCCCCTCCATCTGCTCTTCTCCAGGCTGAACAGCCTGAGGTCTCTCCACCATATGAATATACCTCAGTATCCATATGAATAGCTGAGAAACTCCTCTCTCTGTGTTCCTTAGACTTTTTTCTGTTAACAAAATTCCAAACAGATCCTCTGGTGGAGGAGATAGAATTACAACAGCAAAGAATAGGCTGCTATAGCAGCCAGAACTTCTTGTTTGAGTAACTTAGCATTCAGAAGGTCAAAGAATCAAACTTGCCAGCTGTCCAGGAAAGCACAAAATAGGAAAGCTGAACTGGTGTGCTGGCACAAATCCCAGCCTGAGAGAACAAAGTCTTGATGCTGCTGGCATTTCATGCAAAGGGGATCTTTTCCTTTCCTGAAGAGTTAAGAACATACCATATAAAATTAATGTATTTCAAGTGGTGATCGCATTTTCTGCTCATTCCCTGACATTAATTTGAGGATGATTGCTATGATACCAGTATATGGCTGTGGTAGCTGACTCTTCTCTCTCCACCTCCCTCCCTTTGTGCAAGTCCTGATTTTTGCATCCAAACTCCAAGGTTTCCAGTTTTCTTGGCAGAGGCCGATGTGAGCTGGCAGTTCCCCCTCTGTTTTTTCCTGTGGAAGAAAGCAAGGGACACCAGCTGCCTGGAGATTTGCTTCATAGCCCTAGGACAAGGGAAATGATGGCCACATCTGTGCAGCAGTTCCTGTTTACCATGCTGATAGTAGAGAAATTTTATCCTCATTTCCCATGCATCCCAAACTTCTGGAGTGGAGTTAACATAGTTACAACTTTCTCTGCCCTTAAGAGTAGACATTTTTTTAGTCACATACATTTTCTGTCTGAGAGGGCTTCATATTTATGTTTATCTCCTGAAATCAGCTGTTTGCAAAATGGGATATCCTCTAGCTCTTTGGAAAAGTTGGCTGTAGCACTAAGTACTGTGTAAGTGAACTCAAATTAGTAATTCCTGTAAGCCTTAACTATTTGTGTAGATTAATTCTTGCTCTTGGAAATGTGTTCTGCACTGAACACTTTCCACTGGAGATGTGCTCCAAGAGCAGATTGTATTTATTACTTTCATGTCTCTTGCTCTGAGGTCTAGCTGGAAAACGCCTTCATCTTGTTACATCTTTAGGATCTTGGCAAGGCCTTTTTAATGATTTGCTGATACCTCTCTCTTTCTGTCTGAATTGTTCTGAAAGTAATCTTCTGGTATTCCTTGAGAATATTTTCTAGATGCCTCTCCCCACCCACCTGCAATAAACTGGAAGGTTTTCTTCTTTTAGCAACAAAATTCCTCTGAAATCTAGAACAATAGCCAACCACATCATCAGCCAGTTCATACCTCAAAAACAAACCTACAGGAAGTCTGCGGAGGGACTTACATAAGGGTGTCTAGAGACAGTACAAGGGGGAATGGTTTTAAGCTGCAGCAGAGTAGTTTTTAGACTGAATCTTAGGAAGAAGTTCTTCAGTAGGAGGGTGGTGAGACTCTGGAATAGGTTGCCCAGGGAGTTTGTGGATGCCCCCTCCCTGGCAGCAGCTGAGTCCCGTTGAGAGGCGTCCCTGCCCATGGTGGGGAGGTTGAAGTAGATGATCTTTGAGATGCCTTCCAAACTAAGCCATTTTATGATTCTAATAAATTACAAACAGCTCTGGGGAAGGAAGGGATTGCACCTATGATGACTGAAAAAGGGAAAGAGAAGAAAGAGTTCAGTGCACTGGACGCATGGAATAATGCTTTTCAATTGATGACAGGCCTGCCCTACAAATTTGAAGTGCAGCAGATGTTGGAGGAACCTCAGTGGGAACTAATATTTGAAAAAACGAGATGGATCATTGAAAAATACAGATTCTGCCACAGGTATGTGTCTGCTGGGTATCACGAATGGCCAGCTCAGCATTTGGGCATGGTACTTACTACTGTTTCAGAAGGATGTGTCTCTGCTTTCTACAGCACTCTTTGTTCTTCTTTAACAGCAGTGTCCCCATGGATAAAATTTTTCATAGAGATTCTGACCTGACTTGTTTGCAGAAAGTAAGTTCTCTTCTTCAAGCTTTTTAAATTGTAATTATTTATATCACTTTTGTGCAAATCAGAGATGTAAACTCAAGACACGACTCATGTAGTGCAGCCTGTTTCCTTACAGGCACAACGAAAGGGTGCTCCTCTGAGCACCGGGCATGAGGGTGAGGTGCAGATACAAAGTTCTGACTTCACTTTGGAGAAGAATGTCAAATTAATCTCGTCTCCGCTCAGCGTGTGGTGTGCTTTCAGAAGTGGTGAAAGCTGCACGTTTCCAGAGCAGTTTGGGCTTCCTAGTCCTTTGTTCAACCAGGCATTGCTGTGCCATGTCTGTCACGCCACAAGTAGGGACTTCAATTTCCTTGTCGGTGTAGTCCTTGCTGTGAGGTTCTCAACTGCTACAGCTGAAACATGAATGGCACAGTCCCAAACACAGACACAACAATTACACATAGCTCATTTCTTTCTTTTTTTTCCCCTCTCTCAACATGACTTGGCTTATAAACAGCTTGCATCTAAAATTGAGTTGGCAGGGTTGAATTTAGCTGTTATAGAATTGGTTTTAATGAACGGGGTTTAAATCACTTGTGTTCTCGTGTGACTTGAGATGTATATTGTACAACTGAACGCTTTCTGTAGAGATAACCCTAAATAAACAGCTCTTTGGAATACTTGCTAGCTAGAAGGGGGGGAAAAATAAACTAGGGTAAAATAGCAGTTTTGACACACAATCACAGAATGGTCTGGGTTGGAAGGTACCTCCAAAGGTCATCTAGTTTTTAAAAATCTCCCTTTTCTTTTGACTAGCTCTTGGAGTGCATGAGGAAGACCTTGGGCAAGGTAACAAACTGCTTCATTGCTGAAGAGTTCTTGACTCAGATTGAAAACTTATTCCTGTCCACATACAAGAGTGAGAAAAAGAGTGATGTTGGAGAAAATGAGAATGACTGTTCAAAGGAACTGCCAATGTGATGGCGCTAACAAAACAAAGTGGTGGAATTTGGGGGTGGTTGTTTCATTTTTCTTCCTCTCCTCCCCATTATACCAATTCTTTCAGAACTATAATCCATTTTAATAATAAGTGTTAAAGAATTCTTTGTCATCTTACTGGTATGGTTTAAACATCCTTTGAAAACCTCATGTGTGTGACCTGACTACCTGAGGGATGCTTCATACTAACACTTTGGGACATGCCACAGAATTAATTGATTGACCATCAGCCTGCTGCTGGGGAAGGAGGACAGCCTGGCAAGAATACTGCACTTCAGTTTTCAAGGAGAGTTTGTTCTCTCTCCAGTCTTTCAGTTTAAGAATGTTCTCTTTACTTTCTCTCTGCAGATACACAGCTGACTCAGATTGACTTTGTTCCTTTAATGCTTTAGAGATGGTAAATTTGATTGAATTCACAGAAGACAAACTTGACTGAAATGAAAGGTTTATAGCTCACTGATTTCAGACATTCCTGGTTTCCATTCTGGAGCTGTATTCAGCTGCAGTATAATGCATCATCTGAGGGGGTTTATGGTTGTGATTGTTTGTTTGTTTTTCCCCATTGATACTTACGGTCAAGTAGCTTTTTGGCATGTTCTTTGCCATCTTGCTTCTATATTTGGAAGAAAAAGCTGGCAAGATTTCATGACTTCTCAGTAATGGTTGTGCTTGTTTCCAGTGGAAATGATAACTCCTGTCTTCTTACAGGTTGCAGTCTTTCTGATCTTCCATTCTACTGGGAGATTTTATGTTGTTCTGCCAGATCATTGTGATTTGTCCACTTCTAACTTCCACTGTTTCCTGTGGAAACGAGCTCCTGATTGATGGCCAACTAAGTAGAAAATTATCTCTTTTTAAAGTAAAAAACCCACCAACTTTTCTAGTGCGTCTTCTCTGTAATCTCTAGTTCAGTAAGAAAACATTGTGGTTTGTATCAGTTCTTCAGTTAAAATTTCATACAATTGTATTCGTATAAATTAGTCACAAACAGATTGATCTTGATGGAGAAGTTTCTTGATTGCCACTTGGAAATATTTCGTGAACTGCATCACTGTGAATCTTTACAGACAAAATGGGCTTTACATTTTGCTTTCTGAATCACAAGGAAACTTGACTTGTATACAGTTATTGCTATTTGCCTAGATTTATCCTGGGGAAAGTTTCTCAGAGATCTAAAATATATTTGAAAACATGAAGCAGGTGAGACCTTGAATTTATATCTAGAGGGGTGACCGCAGACTCAGCTCTTATTTTACAAAGATATATATTTGTGTATAGCTCTAGGTTCTTCACAGCAGAAATGGAACTTTAAGATTTTATATGTTTACGGTTTTAACTCAGCTTTTCATTTGTACAAAGATTTTTGAAAAGCTTTAAAATTGCAGAATTGCATCCCAAGAAGGGAATTCCTGTACAGGAGTTAACATTGCTTTTGTCATGCCTTGTGAAACTGTTGTCTCTTGTCTGTTGCTATTGGAAGGTGCAGAACCTGATCTCACAAACATGCAAGCCCTTGACACTCAGTGGTTCTCCCAGTGCAGATTCAAGAGCTATGGACTGAAAAAATAGTGGTGAAGGTTCTATGCTCTTCTCTCTGCTCAGACCTGCTGGTGCACAGCTTTCAATCCTATTGCTATATGTAGTTTACAAACTTGGTGTATCTGTCTCTCTAAGGCATGCTGACTCAGTATGCATATATTCTAACACATCATCTTTGGGACCTCCTAATTAAAACTACTGCATGGCTTTTGGTATTTCTAGTTCAAATTCCACACTCCTGGTGAGAGCACGTTCCTTCCCTACTCAGCTGTGCAGCGCTCTGCAGCGTAAGGTGTTCTTTTGCGGTTTTGCATAGGTTACTCTCTAGAACAATCCCAAGTAGAATTGTATGTACTAACAGCTGTAATTAGTTCTGATTTGTAGGAAGAGAGTTTTGAACCTCTGGGTGTAACAGCAGTATGAAATAGGCAATGTTCCTTGCCCGCATGCTGCCTGTTTCCAGCCACTTAAGGAGGAATGTTGGTTTTACCCAGGCAGTGGTAACAATGTGCTGGCTGCTGCTCTGTGTAACAACCGAGTTAAAGTAATGTGGTTGTGGTCACTGGGTTTAACAGTGATGTTACAGAGGAAAAGTTCTGAGTACATTTATGTTTGAAGCAGTTTGCTTCTTGAGGTGATGGTGCAGTATTGAGCCTTTGATCTGCACACAGACTCCAGATGTCTTGAGAGTCCATTAGCAGGGTGGTGTGGGAAGAAATAAGACTGCTGGTACCATCCTCACTCAGTGTTACAACACGACATGGTGCTGCTCAGTAGTTATTTAGTTGGCAGGAGCCATGGTAAGACAGTAACTAACCTGCCTTTCAACAGTTATTTTGACTGTGTGGCCAATAATAGATGTTTGGCAGTTGCATGTTTTTAAGGAGATAAAAAATCTATGTTACTGATACTACCAGTCCTGCTGCCAAACATATACAAGGCACTAAATAATTTTATTGGGAAGCTTGTTTGGGGTTTTTTTTCCCATCCAGCAATTCTTTCTACCCCAGCTTTGTATTAGTGTACCTGTTGTAGACTGTCATACTGTTTCTGTACCTAAGACCAGCTGTTATGCCTTGCCAGGTTGCTGCTCAGGAGATGGGAAATGGTTGAGTAGCAAGTAGAATGGTACAACTTGAACTGGAAGAGTTAACAGTTTTAAAACAAACAAACAAAAGTAAACCCACAAGATGCATCTTTTGGCAAATATGCTTTATGGGTATTTGCTGGCTGAGTCAAGTTTTGCCATCCCAGCTGCCAGCCATGCTTCTTCACAGTGATGCATACCTCGAGTCCCAGGGGAGGGGAATACCCAGGTGCTTTTTAAAATAAGTTAACTTTCCAACAGCAGTTCAGTTGAGGAAGACAAATAACCAAAACAACCCAGCCAAACAAAACAAAATGAAAGCTGCTGCCATTGCTGTTAAAATACTTTCTTCCTTTTGCTTGCTGCTTTGATACTCCTGACTGACGGTGTACAAGAGTCTACTAATAAAGGTTGTATATGCAGTATCCTGAAAGTTGTGTTTGTGTTTGTAAGAGCTCTATGTCTCCTGAGGGCAGATCAGGCATTTTCTTCAGGTCAGTGCCAATACCAAGGGATTCCAGGAGATTAGATACCACTAGAGGGAGCGTTGCCACAGCTGATGCAAAGAAGGATTTGAAGGAAGAGCAAAACTCTGCTTGTCACTACGTGTAAACTTCAGGCTAGTGATTAAATGTTATGGGCAGCTAGCCACCTATCCTTGGTATAGATTTGATTCCTTCATTTGTTTTCACAAGTCCACTGCTTTTGTGTCCTTCAGAAAATTATCCAGTGGTACCTTGGGGCAAGGATGGCAGATGGGTATTTCCCACACTCTTTTCACAGGGAGAATCCTGACTGTAGGATCACTGAAGTAGTGTAGTGGGTTTGTTTTTATGGGCAGATCTCATGAATTCTTAAGGTAATCATCAGATTGTCTATCAAGCAACTATATTTATCACGCAACTTTAATTCAAGTGTGGGATCCAGATGACCTCTTTCCTGCTGTGCTAACAGAGCACTTGGTCTGCTGGGCATAACTGAGCTAGGAGGACATGGCAATGTGATGGCGGAAGAGGTGTCATGGTGGTGGAAAGCAAGTAGCAGGGAGGTGCAGAGCACACCTCAGAAGGAAGGTCTGGCATGGCAGAGCAGTGCAGGGGAAGGAAGCCTGCTGCCTGCTGCTGGGAACCTGCTGAGCAGCAAGGGATGGCAGGATGTGTGCAGGGGGACTTCATCCAGCCTCACAGAGCCGGCACAGGGGAAGGAGCTGGTTGTTAAAATCCCAGCAAACACCATAATCATATTTGATACAGAACAAAGTATTTAATGGCCTAGATAAAAGCATTCTGCCTGTTTAATTGGAAAAGTCTTGCTGGTTTACATAGACCTACTGCCCTATTTTTATGAGATTTAGAATTGGCCACGAAATTGTTTCCATGGAAGCAGAGATCACTAAAGAAATAATGCAACTCCACATTTCCTGCAGGATTATTCCTTTTATAGCCTGCTGTTCTAAATAATTAACTCTCGTAGTGCTGTTACATCTTAGTGTGGATTAAAGGAAATAACACTGCTTGTTTTGTTGGTGTCATAGAGCCATGACATGTGTATCTGTATTGATATTTGGAAGGACTTTTGTCTTGAAGTCTGTTGGCTCCTTGTTTACAGAGGGGGAAAAAACAACAGGACAAAAAAGTCAATAGAAAAGTGCACTTTTATCTGGGCACTTGATGCAGCTCTGTCAGGGAAACAATTAATCCTTTCCCCTTATCTTGCCAATATTCTACACTTTCTGCTTGGTGATGGGTGTATCATAAAACCGTCATGCTTCTGGTCACCTGTGAGAGAAGAGACATTGAATGCCATTTTTAATTAAGGTAACAGCAGTGAGTCTTCAGCAGAAGGAAGAACAGACTATCTTGTTCAGTTCCCATGATTTTTCTTTCATATGTTACTTTGGACAACCCCCCTTTTCTCTACTGTGTCTGTCAGAGGGGAAACTTGAATGCTAACAGGCTGAGACCAAGCAAGAACTGTAAATGTCATAGACTCATAGAATGGGTTGGGTTGGAAAGGACCTTTAAAGGTCATCTAGTCCACCCTCCTGTAGTCAGCAGGGAGATCTGCAACAAGAGCAGGTGGCTCAGAGTTCCAAACAACCTGACCTGAAATGGTTCCGGGGATGGGGCTTCTACCACCTCTCTGGGCAACCTTTGACGGTGTTTCATCACCCGCATTGTAAAATGTTTCTTCCATCTCTAGTCTGAATCTTTTCTAGTTTAAAGCAATCATCCCTTGTCCTCTTAAAACAGACCCTGCTAAAAAGACTGTCCCCACCTTTTTTAGAGGCTGACAACACCAAGCTGGGGACAGGAGTTGATCTGCTGGAGAGTAGAGAGGCTCTGCAGAGGGACCTTGACAGGCTGGACAGATGGGCAGAATCCAACAGCATGAGATTGAACACATCCAAGCACCGGGTTCTGCACATCGGCCACAACAACCCCATGCAGTGCTACCGGCTGGGGTCAGAGTGGCTGGAGAGCAGCCAGGCAGAGA
The DNA here is from genome assembly GCF_026170545.1 of Melanerpes formicivorus. NCBI lineage: Eukaryota > Metazoa > Chordata > Aves > Piciformes > Picidae > Melanerpes > Melanerpes formicivorus. Next base: position 4,101,145 of record NW_027142359.1, on the reverse strand, counting down.
GGGACCTGGGGGTACTGGTCGATGGTAGGCTGAACATGAGCCTGCAGTGTGCCCAGGCAGCCAAGAGGGCCAATGGCATCCTGGCCTGCATTAAGAACAGTGTGGCCAGCAGGAGCAGGGAGGTCATTCTGCCCCTGTACACTGCACTGGTTAGGCTGCACCTTGAGTCCTGTGTCCAGTTCTGGACCCCTCAGTTTAGGAAGGATGTTGACTTGCTGGAGTGAGTCCAGAGAAGGGCAACAAAGCTGGGGAGGGGTTTGGAACACAAGCCCTATGAGGAAAGACTGAGGGAATTGGGGTTGCTTAGCCTGGAGAAGAGGAGACTCAGGGGTGACCTTACTGCTCTCTACAGCTACCTGAAGGGAGGTTGTAGACAGGTGGATGTTGGTCTCTTCTCCCAGGCAGCCAGTACCAGAAGAAGAGGACACAGTCTCAGGCTGCGCCAGGGGAGGTTTAGGTTGGATGTTAGGAAGAAGTTCTATACAGAAAGAGTGATTGCCCATTGGAATGGGCTGCCCAAGGAGGTGGTGGAGTCGCCACCACTGGAGGTGTTCAGGAGGAGACTTGATGGGGTGCTTGGTGCCATGGTTTTGTTGTTTAGGTGGGTTGGATTGGTTGATAGGTTGGACACAATGATCTTGAAGGTCTCTTCCAACCTGGTCTGGTCTATTCTATTCTATTCTATTCTATTCTATTCTATTCTATTCTATTCTATTCTTTCAGAAAGACTTAGACTAGATGGAAGGAAGACATTTTTTACACTGAGGGGGATGAAACACTGGCAGAGATTACCCAGAGAGGTGGTAGAAGCCCCATCCCTGGCAACATTGCAGGTCAGGTTGGCCAGAGCGCTGAGGAACCTGATCTAGTTGAAGACATCCCTGATCACTGCAGAGGTGTGGACTAGATGATCTTTAAAGGTGTCTTACAACCCAAACTATTTTATGATTCTGTGTTGTTACTTCACCTGAAGGAAGGGAAAATGGAGAGGTGTGATACTGTGCTGTAGAGCAGCCATGGTCTTATCTTTGCTCCCTCAAGTAGCTTGTGTTTCTGTGCCTTATTTGGAAATAGATCTGACTGCAAAGTTCAACTCCAGCCTGTGCCTTTCCCTATTGGTAGTGGGTATTTACACCTGGAGCTCTTACTCAGACCTATGCTGTATTACAAATACTGACTGGCACCTGGGGTGATTGCCCACTGCTTACAGAGGCATGAGCCATCACTACAAGTCACCGAGCTCATGCTGATCTGAAGCAGGGAGGCCCTCAGGAAAGCACAGCACAGGTAGGAGCTGACTGCAAGGCTGCATGCAGGTTGTGTGGCTGGGAGAATGGCATACACACTGTTCTGTGGTCCTTACAGATCCCAAAATAACAACCTATAAAGTGTTTGACGGTGTTTGACAAATCAGATGAATGGGATTTGCTTCATGCAAACTGCAAAACATCTTTCAGCTGCTGCCAAAACACATGGAAATGTTTAACTCATGCTTTGTAGATCACTAGGACACTGGGGAGCTACTGGAGTGCTCCTCAAAGGGCATTACTCAAAAGTTCAGATTGAAAAATCTCTTCAGAAGCAGCTAACAACTTGGTAAGGGTAATGCAAGTGTGAAAAGCATCATTCCTAGTGCTGCCTTGGGATAAGTGTGTGCCAAAGGAGTGGGGGAAGACAAGCTTTCTGTGCTCTCCAAGTAGGAGAGCAGCCATCAAAGTAATGAAGTCATTCCTCCTGCATTGGCAGCTGCTCCAGGCAGCATAAATAAACCTCCAAAAGGCTTTATGTTACCCGTGTATGAAATCAGAAAGGAAGAAGTCCATCACTGATAAGAATCACAGAATCATACAATGGGTTGAAAGGGACCTTACAGATCATGTAGTTCCTGCCCCCTGCCATGGGCAAGGACACCTCCTACTAGATGAGGTTGCTCAAGGCCCCATCACACCTGGCTTTGAATCCTTCCAGGGATGAAGCATCTGCAACTTCCCTGGGCAACCTGTGCCAGTGCCTCACTGCCCTCATGGTGAAGAATTTCTTCCTAATGTCTAAACTGAGATTCTTTCAGTTAGAAACCATCATTCCTCATCCTGTCACTACATGCCTCTGTCAAAAGTCCCTCTCCAGCTGTCCTGTCGGTCCATTTGAATACTGGAAGGCTGCTCTAGGGTCTCCCTGCAGCCATGTCTTCTCCAGGCTGAACAACGCCAAGCTGCTTGTGCTTTAATCTCAAGGGAAAGCCAAGGTAGATTCTTTCCTCATCAAGAGGGAGGGCAGGCAGCTAGAGGCAGGCATCTTGTTCCACTCCCTATTACGTAAGGGAGGAAAGTGCAGCTGTTTGGTGGATCTGATTTGGCCCTTCATAAAGACAGCAGAACACCAGCCTGCAGAGAAGAATAGACTCTAATGAATTAAAGCTTGAGATACTACCTGCTATGCTTTTCACCTGCAACATGAAGTCTCTGTGGGTTTGCTTCTGGTGGTAGCTTCACCAGCACAGAACTACACCTGTGTGACCAACAATGGACAGTGGATACCCAGAACACACTTGGGAGCTGCACCTGCTTGCTGGGAGGTTCAAACAGCATGGCAGACTCTTCAACACTGACAGTAAAGTGCTTGCTGATGAAGGCTGTAAAAGATGACTCCATGTCTAATTTGAGCAGTACATTCACTGTCTCTGTCAGTGGAGATGCTCTGGATAGTGAAAAGCTCTGGATTTACCACGTCGATGAAAAGCCACAGGAGTTCTCCAGGGTGCTGGCATTAGTGCTGTGGGGACAGCAGTGATGCTGCTGGCTTCGGCATTGCTGTGCTACAGAGAAGGAAAGGATTGAAATGTGAGACTGAGGAAGTGGGTGAAATGAGTGCATCAAGATTTCAGCTTCTCTAACCTGAAAAAAAGAGGCAACAACAGATTCAGTGTATGTGGATGGATGTGGAAAGGTTTTTTTCCTCTATACAGGAATTTGTACAGTGATTGTTATAAATTAGTTCAGCAAGAATTACTTTGTTGGGGGTGGGTGTAAACTAATTTGGGAGGTCAGTTAGCCAAATACAGCCTAAGAAAACTTAAAGCAGTCTCTTTAGCATAACAGTAGCAGTCACTTCCAGGTGTGGAGCTCCCAGGTTTCTGAGTCTGTATTCAGGCAGCACAGTGAGCTACTCCTACCTGTGCTCTTTAACAAGGGTCTGACACTCCTAGTCAGCGAAGATCCCTTGATCTCAGTGCAAGTGTAAGTTAACCTTGGTGCTCTGCCCAAATTCAAACTCTGGTCATAGCTTTCTGTCTACCTAAATTCCCCTTGCAATTTTAATGGGAGGATATATTTTTCAGTGTTGTACAGCTTCACAGAAATACAACAAAATGCTTCAGGACAAACTAGAAAAGCTTTATCCTAGCAGAGCTATCGGGGGAATTTAAGAGTAGAGTGTAAGTACTGGTTGAAATTGGGACAAGACACTAGAACTGAACTTCTTTGCTACCTACTCATCTCCTGTGTTCTTTGTTTGGGAGTTTGTATCCACCATGAAGGGCATTTTGAAGACAATAATGCTAGTTGCTGAATGTAGAAACATTGTCAGTTGCACTCTCTGTACTGCATATGGATGTCTGAAGTCACATCAGTCTAATCTGTTTAGGCTCAGAACCAGGCTGCTGCACCTAGGCACTGCAGCAGGGTCAGCTCTTTTATTCCGGGATTAGGCTCACTGTTACTAGTTTGTAATTCTAGGAACTGTCAGTAACTTGCTATTTCTAAGGCAAACTGATAAACAAGCATCTCTGCTTCTGCTGAGAGAAAACCATACCAGGAAAAAGGGAAGATGCCTGGATTCTGTTTCTGCCTTTGCTTATATAGAAAGAGATCTGCTGTTTGGGAGGGTCTGTAATTTGGCGTGACAACATGTGTCCAAGCTCTTCTTTTTCAGTCAAGCATGTACATCAGTACTAATAGAAGATGAAGTGAGACTTCAATATCTAGGATGTATTTTCCCAAGTCATAGGAAAATTCAGAATGTAGCCTAACTCCACACAACTTTGCAATTGGGCAATTGATTAAATTTAAAACCAGGAGCTGAACAGCCCTCAGTGCTGAAGAAATGTAGGATGTGTATAAATTTCTTCCAAGTATGTTGCTCAACCTCTCCCTCAACTTATGCAAAGCTGATACAAGATATGTGTCTGAGAGGTTGATGCTGTCCTTCCATCAGAGATCATGAGATGGGCGATCATTTCTGGGTATCTAAAGGGGTTTCAAAATCACTGCATTTGTCTCATTTCTGTCATAAGAAAAAAACATATATTCTAGGGAATTATGAGATTTCATACTAAAATAGAATATAAACACATAGGCATAATTTTGATGAGGTGAGGCAAAAGTAACTAATTGTTGAAAACATCTTAACAGGGGACAGCTTCCAGATCTTTCTGTGGCTCCTGCTTTTCTTTTTCAAAGCTGAGATTGAGAAGAGAAGCTGTCGTGGTGCCATTCATGTTTTTATTAATCATTAAAGGACTGGCCCATGAAAATCACGTGTTTTGGTCAGTTATTTCCTTGCTAGTCATCAAGCACCAGTAGACTGCATGCTGCTAGGGGACTGGAAACGCATTGGGGTCATTTAATAAGGTGCATGTCTGCAATTAATCAAAAGAACAGGAAGATTAATTGCAGCACAGAGCTTTGAGAATCTCTCTTTGGACTAGATCTTTCTGCTTGAATAAAGCTATGTAAAGCTACTGTGGGATCTGAACTTTAATGAACCAAACATACCCATTGCTCCTGCTAAATACTCATTTCTCTCCTGCTGCTCCAGTCATACCACCTGCCAGGCTAAGGCTAGATATTGATATCTTTTTTGCTTGTAGTAGATCAAGTAGCAGTCCATGATGTTCAGCTTATTTGTGTCCACTGATGTCCTTACTGAAAAGAGGAAAATTAATCAGCTTTAAATTTTGCAAAATCAAAATGTTTTTTATTACTCTATTTAGAACTTTCTCTCCCTGAAGTGTCCAGTTACCCTTCTCCTGCTTACATCATCCTGTTTACAAAAGCTTGTAGTGATAGGACAAGGGGCAATGGCTTCTAACTAGAGAAGAGTAGATTTAGATTGGATGTTAGGAACAAGTTCTGCACCATGAGGGTAGAGGAACACTGGAACAGGTTGCCCAGGGAGGTGGTTGGGTCCCCATCCCTGGAGACATTCAAAGTGAGGCTCAACAGGGCTCTGGACAACCTGATCTAGTTGAGGATGCCCCTGCTGACTGCAGAGGAGGTTAGACTAAATGACCCCTGGAGGTCCCTTCCAACCCAGACCCTTCCATGATTCTATGATCCTGTTTTACTGTGCATTGTATGTAAGCAGTTAGGCTCTGTGCAGTGGCTTCTGTGGGTAGCAGCATGGTGAAAGCCACAGTGGATTTACATTCCAGTTGGTGCTGGGTGACAGCTCTCAAGCAGTGCCCTGAACAAGGTGATTAATATCAATCATGTATCATTTTTGGGGGTGGGGTGGGGTGGGGTGTCTGGTCAGGCATAAATGTATTCAGGGGATTGGTTTGTTTTGGAAAGCTGTTCTTATACTTTAATACATATTTATGCATCTACTTGTTGGTAGGTATTGAAATAAATCCACAGCTGATATGAAGGAAGTGCTTTGCTGCTGTTACTTAACTGGATTATGTAATTGAGAGTATGCTTGCTTTAAGAAAGGTAGAGCTGTCTGCTGCCCAAGTTCTATTCTGCAGTTCCAACTGATGGAGAGCTGCCTTCGAAAGTCAAAAGGACCACTGGCAGAGAAAACAATCCTGTTGCTCTGTTACAGCTCTGAAGAGGATAACGCTACCTTTTTCCATACAGTGCTACTGCCTTTGTGTGACTGTACCAACCAAGTTTTGGCCTTTGCTTTTCACTTCGAGTTAAAACATTTTCTTTAACCACTCAAGATCTGAGGACAATGACAGAAGCAAAGACAGCACTAGAGCAAGGAAATGAAAGATAAGGATTCACAAAAGGATTAAGTCCCTCTTAAACTCTGTTCCTTCTATCCCCCTGGTAAAATCCATGCCTGTTTATATGTGCAAGTATGTGTTCTCAAACTCATTGACCCAGAATCCCTGCAATAGTTATAAATGACTGGGGTGTGTGCACACATCCATTCCCCCACCCACACTTAAAGACACATCACCATTCAGATGTTAGAACAGGCAAGCCCTAGGGAAATCTTTGTGGCAACAGATCATACACTGTATTCAACCAGCCTGCAGCCGCTCTTATCAGTGGCAAAATAGCCCAAACCTGCTGCTATTTCAGAACAACAAAGAATCTTCTTGTCCTATCTTCCCTCATTGAAGAATAATATCTTTACAGCTGTTTAGACTAGGATTAGGGCCAGATTAGGTTAAGGATGTGTGTCTATGCACACCCTCTTCCTGTTTAGCCGATAAAACACCAGCATCTCTGTGACGTTAAGCACTTAATGACAACCAGACAAGTCCCCTCCCAGCAGTCCTTAAAGTGTTTAAACCTTGGGGAATCACCTTAGAAAAATCAAATCACTTTCTATTGCTTGCAAATCAAACTCACTTTTTCAGAGAATAGTTACAGAAGTAACAAATTGGCCCTTCTTCCTCTTCTCCTTAATTGGACCAGTTAATGCTATTAAACAGACAGTCATGCAGGTGTAATTATCCTTTCCAATGCATTTCAGCTGATTTGCCTCAGGGTTTTAAGTACTGCAATTACTTTTTTTTTTTTTTTTTAAAGCTAAAATTAATCTCAACTCATTACAATTACTCTCAGAGCAAGAAAAATCAACTTCCAGAACTTTTGCAATTATTCTTATTGCAGTTCTAACAAAATTCCTCGCACCAGGATTTATCTAGTTAAAATTTCATGCACACCAGGCAGCCTGACAAGATTCACATCTCATTTTCATGAGGCTCCCTATTCCCTGAGGGATGACACTCTCACAGTACTACTCCAGCACAAATCAAGCGCCACGGAAACAATTAGGGAGACTTTGTATTATCCAAATGAAAGATGGAATGAGAATGCAATTTGAATTTTCCACTGAGACTTTAACGTGTGGGCCCCACAGTCCTGCTGGCAGATGTACCCAAATCTTTTTCAGCTTTTGATTTTATTTTTAAACAAACACCTGCTCTTGGAAGGCTTGAAAGGAGACATCTCAGCGCTTCTGCTAGTCTGGTTGCACCCAGAAAAGCTAAGTGGAGGTAGAAAGTAACTGGATGCGGCTATGCCCTGGCCACTACACTGCACCACAAACATGCTCAATTTTTAGCCCAGGCCTGTTGAGTTCTCCTTTTTTTCCTTTTTCTCTATTTTTACATGCTCTTCTCTCTTGTTGGAAAGAAGATAGCTTTATAATTGTCTCAATTCTGCTGAAGGACTTAAGCAAAATCTCCTGAGTATAAGAAGTTAATGAATGTTCCCTTTTTTCAATCACTCCAAATAATTTCTGTGTTCTAGAGAGCAAGCAGAAGAACTCTGTGATATTATTTTCACTGATACTTTAATGCAGGTCGCCTGCTCTAAGAGCAGTTTACAAATATGTGCAAGAATTAGAAGCCAGGAGAATACAGATAATTAAGTGGTAGATTCTCAGAATTTCTGCTGGTTTTGCAACTACTAAGCATCCAAGAGGTTGTGAGTTCTGGCAAGCTAAAAGCAGTATGTAATGCTGGAGTTCATTTTGATTATTAAGGCCTTCAATATCAGAAGTTCCTGAAATGCATTTAATCTGAAAATTTGGTTCCTTTAATCTCTGTATCTTGTAAACATTTATCTAACCCCAGAGAAGAATAGCTAAGTCACTTAAACCTGGGTTGCTAGCACCCTGTGCCAGCACGCTGCTCTACGCTGGTGGCAAGTCAATGTTAAGACTGGCAGCACTAAGTGATTCCTAGAAATGGCCATGCTGAATAAATGGCACTAACAAATGGGTCACCTGAGATATCCAAATCAGTTCCTTAATAGAAGATCCAACAGTCTTTTCAGAGTCTTTCATTAAAATACTGTAAAACAGCAAAGAAAGAAAAGAACACTCCTTCCCTACAACCTCCTCAGACATGTTTTGGCAAGAAATGTTCCTTTACAGCAAGAGTTTTGCAGTAAACTTTTGTTTGGTTGAGTAACTTCATCTTTGGGACATTTAATCTACTTTTTGTTTTGTTTTTACATTAATAACAGATAATAAGCAGGAATAATTATTAACTATTAATTTCTTAAATACTATCTACTAACTGGTATGTCAGTGGGGCAAAGGACAAGTTGGCACACAATACACTCAGAGGATCAAGACTGGGTGTTGTAGTGAAGAAGATTCAGAAAAATCTTGGTATTTATGAAAGGTACTGCCTAGTCCTTTAACTCCTGAGATTTCATCTGGCCAAAGAGGCTAAGTGGCTTTAAATCCAATTTCTGACTTGCAAAAGGCTAATTCTTTGCCAAGATTTTAGCCCAACACTAGAGCTGAAGGGAACTGCACTGAAACTTCCACAAACCCATCAATTTTACTTAGATTTACATAAAAGCCCAACATTTCGCTATTTTGCAGCAAGCTTTTTCATTTGAAGCTGAAGACTGTACATTTTACCTGTCAACTTTTTAATTGCGATGATCAAAATTGGTAGCAGAGAGACTTTCAAACCAAAGTGTTTCAACCTGAATGTACAGAAAAGTCTTTTTTGTATTTACAGTTAAAACATTTTTCTGCACTTTGACATTTGGTTGTGTGAATCACACATGGGGTTGGAAGAGACCTTGAAAGATCATCCAGTTCAGCCCCCCTGCCAGAGCAGGATCATCTGGGGCAGGTCACACAGCAGAGACTCCACAACCTCTGCGGGCAGCCGGTTCCAGTGCCCTGGCACCCTCACAGTTAAAGCTTTCCCTTAAGTTTAGATCGAACTTCCCGTGTTCCAGTCTGAGCCCATTGCCCCTTGTCCTATCCCTGGGCACCACTGCGAAGAGACTGATCCCATGCTTTTGGCGCCTGCCCTTTAGAGACTGATCAGCATGAATTCCCCTCTCAGTCTTCTCTTCTGCAGGCTAAAGAGCCCCAGGTCTCTCAGCCTCTCCTTGTCAGAGATGCTCCGGTCCCCTCAGCACCTTTGTAGCCTCTGCTGGAGTCTCTCCAGTAGGTCCCTGTCTCTTTAAACTGGGGAGCAGAACTGGGCACAATACTCCAGATGCGGCCTCACCGGGGCAGAATAAAGGGGAAGAACCTTCATCAATCTGCTTGTCAATCTCTTCTTAATGCACCACAAGACAGCACTGGCTGCCCCGGCTGCTGCCCACGCAGTAACAAAATGGCGGCACAGGGACCGCAGCCGCCCCTCACGGCACACGCGGGGCTTGAAGCGTGGGGCGGAGCCTGCGCGAGGGCCGCGGCGGTGGCGGGAGGGGCAGCCGCCGCCGCCGCCTGAGGAAAAGGGCACAGAGCCGGGGCGCCCGCTGGGGCCGTGTTGGACTCTTCCCGCTGTCCGCCGTGGACCGGTGTCACGGCGTCTCCGCGTCGGCTTACTCTGACCCCTCCGCCGCCGCCTCTCGAGGTGGTGAGTAGGGGTGCCTGGTGGAGGAGATCTTTTCCGGAGCAGATCACAAGGCGGCCACAGTTGCCTCCTCCAGCCTTAGTGACTCGTCTCTCTCCTTCCTCCTTTCCCCGCCTCCTCACGTCAGCCCCTCTCACGATAGTCGTGCCAGCACTGAGGTCGCGAGGGGGTTGCTCGCAGGAGGGATGCCAGACTCGTATGAGGGCCGGCTGCAGAGGTCAGCAAGGGCTCCTCGGGGCGTCAGGCTGCTGCCCGAAAGGGGCCACAAAGAAAAGGCGAACGCGGCTCTTCTCAGAGGGCAGCAATGCCTGCCGTGGAGGGGGAGAGGTGGAGTCCGCTGGTAGGGCCAGCGCTTGAAGACGACCGCCGCGGGGCCCTCGAGCGGGGGAGCCGAGAGCCGGGCCGGACCCGGCGGGAAGGGGTTTGCGTGCCCCCGGAGCCAGGATAGCGACAGGGGGCACAGCGCTTTGCTGGAGAGTTTTGTTTCTAGGCCTGGTGCAGCAGTTATGTACCCTGCGTTCAGCAGCGAACTATTAGCAAAACGCTCAACAGATCCTGGTTTTCCTCAGTGTGTAGGAATGACACTGATAGCCAGGAGCCTATCACCCAAGGGTGATGATAGACACATGCCTTCAATAAGGGACACTTGCACTCGGTCTGATTTGGTGGTAATAAAAGTGAAAAAGAAAAAATCATGCTTTTTTTTTTGGTGGTTGTTCTCAGTGATAAAGTACAGTGGCTTTTTCACATTTGAAAGCACTTTAGTGCCTTAAGACTGCAACAGAATGCAGTGCAGTTGTCGACAAGCAAACACCTGACACCTCTTTAGATCAAACAATGTTTCAAAGCTTTGCACTCGGTCGAGGTGGTTTTCTTAATGCTTCTATGCTATTTCCCCCCCTTCCCCTTTGTTTCAGGGTGACCAACCAAAGAAGTTATGAATATCATCTGGGGTTTAAAGTTGCCATGCAGGAACTGTTTTTTCTTTCATCTGGCTTCTTTGACCAAGCAGGGGAAGTGCAGTAATCTCTACCGATCTCATGCAGGATATAGCCGAACTCAGCCCCCTTTTACACAAGATACATGTCAAAAGCTGCATTTGAGTGGAAGTGCTAGATACTGTGCTTTTACTGAAAGCCCTAACTACTGTAAGAACTTCATCTGTAAAGGACAGAGATGTCTTTTGAATGCCTCAAATACAGAAGTATACAAGAATGCATACCACAGTTGGGGAAGATTTTGCTTTCAGACTTCTTGGACACAGCAGGAGAAGGCCCCATCCTTCCACATCAGTTCTGCAGGGCAACGCCCACATCCTTTTTCTGCTTGGAACATTCAGATCATCAGGTGTCTTCACACATCACCATCATTTCAGGCTGCACCAGTTCCTCTTTTCTGGATTATTATTAAGCCAGCGCAAAAATTGCTTGCAATCATTCTTGGCAGGTAAAATACTGTATTGCCTCTTCTCTGAGTGTAAGCCTTCGTTATGCAAAGATGTATGTGTGAGTTTGTGGAGAGCAGTAGTGTATTTGTAGTAGTGGTGTCGTTTCGATATCTGCAAAATTCTGAAGGGCTGGGGCCTGCCTAGATGGATAATTTGCTCAACAAGAAGTTGTTTCCATTTTCAGATGTGTTAAATGTATCTTCTGCTCTTCTTGTTCTCATTTACATGTGCTAGAGACATGAACAAAGATATTAAGGGGGCATTCCTTATTCTCTTGTGGGAGGGGAAAAATGGAGTAGAAGCCAATTGCACTGTAACCTTCACTAAGGTCTTACATGAGGAGAGACTAAATGATGTCCTAAGTTAACACTGTTTGTATCTTACAGGAGCATAAGAAATTGGTGGAAGGCACTTCCTCCTAATAAACGGGAACTTTTAAAAGAAAGTGCAAGAAAAAATAAGTGGAAGATACTCCTGGGTGTCAGTAGCTTAGGAGTTTTATTTGTCATATTTTATTTTACTCACTTAGAGGAGACACCCATGACTGGGCGTCCTCGACTGTTGGTGTTCGGAAAAGAGCATTTTAGGCAACTGTCACAGATGGAGTATGATATGGTAAGAGTTTCAAAACAAATGCAAAATACTCTACAACTGTTAATGTGTTGGGTTTGCAGGTTTTTTTCAGTCCAGTTAATGAGATGGGCAAACAAACCTTGTGGTACTTTTGCTAAGTTTTGAACTTCATGCACAGAACCCTGCAGAGCAACTCCATCAGTTACCTTCTCTTCTCATCTTCACCCTTTTCAAGAGTTCCTATTCCATCAGCAAACTGCTCAGGGTAGCTAAAGGGCATATGCCATGTGTGTAGCAAGGTTTCTAACTGTGTTACTGTAATAAGATATATAGAAACCTGGCAGAGGCAATAAAAGCACAGCTAATAGGTATATGCTGAAATCTGTCTCATTTTCTGTGTTGATTTGAGCATTCTTTGGAACTTGTTCAAGGTTCTTGCTCTTAAACTGTCACTTTTTAAGGTAATACTTCCTCTTGCATTCAATTCTATTTTTTCTTTTTAAAATCATTGGATTAGCTCATTTTTCTTTAATTGCTTTCTTTTAAACTGTCCAGTGAGCTAATTTCTTTAACTTTGGGTTCTAAAGCTGGTGAAACTTGGTAATTATATCCAAATGTCCCTGTATTCCTGTCTGACAGAGAATGGGGAATAAGATCAGAAGCAGTACAAGGATCTATTCAAATTAAATCTTTTGTATGAATTTGTCCACTTTACAAATTACAACAGAACTCTGCAGAAAAGCAATAAATTCAGATGGGAATCCAGGAAGGTAAAGAAAGATTTGTCAACTGGTGATGCCAGGCTCAACTGTATATAAAGAAAATGCCAGATACAGGGGACTGTATGACCAATTTTATGCTACCTTAGTTTTGATGTGTTGTTACTTTACTACTTTTTCAGTTTGTTAATTGTTGTGGGTCTGAAAACCTGAATTGCAATATATATTAGCTCAGATTATATGAAAGAAAGATGTATTAAAAGCTAGATTCAACTAAGTTGTGTGTAGCCACTAAATTAGTTTAGCAAATAATAATTTACTGTGTTTGTGCTTCATGGCAATCAATAATTTATTTATTTGGTTATTATGATTTTTTTTTAGTGGATGGAAGAATTCCAAAGTAAAATGTTACCTGAGACAGATGCACGCTATCGGGTGGTGGAGACAGTTTTGGGGCACTTATCTGAAAGCAATAAGGACATCCCACGGATCTCAGCCCTCCAGTGGGTTATCCATGTGGTAGATGAACCAGACATAAATGCTTTTGTCCTTCCAGTAAGTTGAACCCAGTACAGAAATCATTAGTAATGTTGAAACAGCATTTTATTTGTGTCATATACTTAATTTTTACTCTCTCTTTGTTCCTAGAATGGTCAGGTGTTTGTTTTCACGGGATTGCTTGATGCAGTTTCTGATGTTCACCAGCTGTCTTTCATTCTGGGACATGAAATAGCTCACGCTGTGCTGGAGCATGCAGTAAGCATTTGAAAAAAGCTGTCTACAATTCGTTAATTAAGATTTTTCCTGTTGCTACCAACCAAAGTTTGAGTGTAATCGTTAAGAACTGACTTTGAAATGGGAGTGTTCTGCTACAGTATCACTTGTGTTCTCAGTAACTGTTGGAAGTCCTGTAATAATCAGTGTTAGTTAAATCTGCCAGGGCTTTTTTCATAGCTGTACAGATGGATTATGACTCGCTATTAGCAGTCATTTGGAATGTGGTCTGCAGGTGTCTCTCCTCCTGGAGTGCACACAGAAAGAGCTAGAGACACTCAGCAACTCAGTTTGCTACTACTACACTTGTTAGTATCTACAGAAGTGGATATACTTTAATAAATTACTCTCAAATAGATCATGTTTTTATTATAGTAGCACACCAGCAGTGGAATGCCAAATTCAGGAATGCCTGGAACTTGGATTTTTGTTTACAAAGGATTGCTTTCACAGACTTTGGCCTGCATTAGGAATAGTGTGGCTAGCAGGAGCAGGGAGGTCATTGTGCCCCTGTACTCTGCTTTGGTTAGGCCGCACCTTGAGTACTGTGTCCGGTTCTGGGCCCCTCAGTTTAAGAAGGACATTGAGACACGTGAACGTGTCCAGAGAAGGGCAACGAGGCTGGTGAGAGGCCTTGAGCACAAGCCCTATGAGGAGAGGCTGAGGGAGCTGGGATTGTTTAGCCTGGAGAAGAGGAGACTCAGGGGTGACCTTATTGTCCTCTACAACTACCTGAAAGGTGGTTGTAGCTGGGAAGGGGTTGGTCTCTTCTCCCAGGCAACCAGCACCAGAACAAGAGGACACAGTCTCAAGCTGTGCTAGGGGAGGTTTAGACTCGAGGTGAGGAGGAAGTTCTTCACCAAGCGAGTCATTCATCATTGGAACAGGCTGCCCAGGGAGGTGGTTGAGTCACTGTCCCTGGAGGCGTTCAAGAGGGGATTGGACATGGCACTTGGTGCCATGGTCTAGTCATGGGGTCTGTGTTGTTAGGTTGGACTTGATGATCCTCGAGGTCCTTTCAAACCTTATTTATACTGTGATACTGTGACTTGATTTTTTTTTATATCTTTACGTGGATGTGTTGAAATTGGTAGTTTGTCAGCATATTAACAGAATGGATGTATTAGTTTTGTTGCACTTTGTAGTTGCAACTATGAAAACAAAGAGGATGGTGTAGAAATACAGCTTATAATGATCTGGATTGAGATGATTAACTAGCAAGTGCTTCTTTGCCTCTAAATTGATTTCTTTCTGGGCAAGTCATTTAAATGAATTGTATTTATTACCTATCCGTCAGCTTGAGTAGCTTGTAAACACAAAGATCCTGCTGAAATTGTGAACCCCATCTGGGAATGGGAAATACATTGTAAAGGCAGTGGAAATACAGGAGAGCTGTTTTACTGCATGTTGCATGAGTTTGGAGAGGCAACAGTTCATATCATGGTTTCTTGGGCTCTGTTGAGCCAACTAATCTGTTAAATTTCTAAACAAAAATAAAAAGCACCTCTAATAGTATAAAAGAATTTATCTTGTGTTGAACCTGTCACCCAACAGACATAGGGAAACATTGTATGATCTGGCTTCAAAGTGCTCAGGTGAATTGGTTTCATGTCAGACAGAGCTCTGAAAAACGAAAGCATGTCAGTTTGTTTCTCCAAGATCTCTCTGTTTCTGAAATTAAATGGGTGCAACAGAAACTAAAAATAAATATATTATGCCTAGAGTCCCCTCACCCCATTAACGATCCTGTCTAAATAATATCTATCTTTTCTCAGAATAGAATAGAATTAACCAGGTTGGAAAAGACCTTTGAGATCAAGTCCAACCTATCATCCAACACTATCTAATCAACTAAACCGTAGGTCTTTCTATAGTATTTTTTTCATCCCAACTGAGATGTTTCATGGCCTTTTTACTGAAGAACTCTGCATTCTGCACTCGTCTTAGCTCAAGCTTCGGATCTCTCAATAGCCAAAACGTGCTTGTTCCAGCTGTATTTATGCAGTTGGTGTGGATGCTAGACTGAAAGTACATTGGATCCAACCAGACTTTTTTTGTGCCAGCAGAGGACCTTGTGCTTGCCCTCTTCCTGTGGCTGCATAGGAAACGAAACAAAGAAAAAAATCCAAGTGATTTTTTAAAGTCTTTCTAAATTCTATTACTTGGTAAAGAAATGTCCAGCAGAAGGAAATGAAAAATGGGCAATTTCTGTTTGCAGGCAGAGAAAGCCAGCCTGGTTCACTTCTTGGATTTTCTGTCGCTCATCTTCCTCACTCTGATTTGGGCCATCTGTCCTCGTGATAGTCTGGCGGTTGTTGGCCAGTGGATTCAGAGCAAGCTGAAGGAGGTGAGAGTCATGTTTTGTGTTATCCTTCTTGAGTTCCATGGGAAAACATGGGTTGTCTTTGGGAGATAATGCCATTAAATAGTATGTTTGGGGGGAAAAGGCAAGAGAAGTACTATAAGCAAAAATCAGTGTTTAAGTTTTTGAATGAATTACGGTTTTGTTACTCTGCATCTGCTTTCTTTGATCTGGATTTTTATTTGTTATCTTGAAGAACTTTAGATCTCCTTAAATGTCTGGATTTAGCTGGCCATGCTCTGATAATCTGCCTGTCAATTAAGCTAGATAATTGTTTGCTGGAATTATATCCCACCTTTTAAAGTTGTGTATGTTGAAATGCCTTGTTTTTATTTTGAGTAGGTCTTACATAATTTCTAAACCAAATGAAGTATATGGACGACTTCTTTAAATACATTGTTAGTAGTAGGAATGGTCTCCAAGATCAGAAAATTGAGAATCTAACTACTTCTAAAGTATAAATGGTGCTATAATAAAACTTACTGAGATAATTCTTTCAGACAGCATGTATTCTAGTAAAGTAAAATTCAGAGGCTTTGTTGTGCCAGTTTTCTAAAGCAGTCTAATTCACTGTCTCCTGACAGTTAAGAATCCTTTTTTTTAAAGTGGGTTTTTTAAGGAAGAAATTTGCTTACATCATAAAACTTGAATCTGAATTTAAGCAAAAGAACTCTTTGCTTTCTTTGACTTCTCTTGATGCTTTTCCTGAGATTTCCCCTGGTTCCTCCAAACCATAAAATTAAACATAAGCAATCTGTTTTGGTAGTTCTTATGCTAATGTGTGGATTCTGAACATAAATTATCCCTAAAGAGCTTGGATATTTGTACAAGTAGCTAAGAAACCAATACATTGATGAATGCTAGCCAGCATTTTGAAGAGCTGAATTTGGAAAAAACAAAGTGTGAATCAATCCTGAGACTGCTCATAATTTAGACAGCAAGATTTAACTCCCTGTCAGCATCTTTTCTCCTCTTCTAGGCTTACTGCAACTGGTATTTTGGCATCATGGATTGGAGTTGTGCTGTAGAGTGAAAATGCAGTCCTGTGTCCTGTAGAAAAGATCTATCATAGGGTTAGCATACAGTAATGTCCTGGTTTGAAACTCTGATCAAACTCTTCAGTAACATTAGGCATATGCACATGCTGTGCAGAATAAAGAAGTGATTAATACTGGCAAAGCTTTCATCCCATGTACAAAAGGCACTGAGACAAATTTTTGTTTCTGTTAGTCCCCCAGTGTTGCTTTCCTCCATTCAGTGCTTGCCTATTGTGCTTACATGAAAATGAATCTTTCTGCACATTTCTCATTTCAGGATGTTTCTTTTCCTCTTGTTCCCTAACTATATGTGTATACATATAATTTTTTAATTTTTTTTTTTTGTTTTAGCATTGCACTATTTGAAAGGGTTATATAAACCATATTGCAGTACTTGCTCCTGTTTCAGTTTTCTTTTGTGTCCTTAGAGGCTTAACTTTTTAATCTGCTCACCATTGTTTATTTTTTATTATTGGTTATAAGCAGTTTCCAGTGACCCTCTGTAGGCCTTCTAGCATGTTAGTGCCAGTTCTGCCTTCTTTTCTGCAAAGCTAGGAGTTCTGCTTGCCTTAAGAAGTTAAGTTCTCTTCTGGAATTCATTTGTGGTTGTTCTTTGGCTGTGTGTTTCTGAACTGAAACATGTTGTCTTTGCCTTTTATAAGGGAACGAGAACTTTATTCTCGGAATAGCACAAAGCGTGCCTCATGAGTTTCCTGTCCTGCACACTAGTATGTACCTCCTTACAGTGCTAGATCACTACACACTAGATACACTTCTTAATATTCCCTTTCATGTCCACCTCACACCATGAACTTTTAGTGTCATGTGGAAACTGATGATTTTGGATAGTCAGCTTTTCTGGAACTTCATTTTCTTCAACATAACACTAGCAGCTGTGAGAACTGATTTGAAAAATCAAATCTGTCTTATGTCCAATTTGTGACAAGGATTTTAGATCAGAGTTTAAAAAAAAAAATTCTTAAATTTTTCATTCCAGCACCTTCACAAAAGATTCTTTTAAATAATTCATTTTCAGTAGCAGAAAAGTAGTGTTGTATGTTAGATGCCTCAAGACTCTGTGTCCACTTCTGAGGCATTGTTGGCTAGAAGCACACTGAAGGAGAGCTCAAGTTTTCTTAAGAGATTCAGACTATCTTATGGTTTTAATTTTAGATCCAGTGACAAAATACATAGAATTCTTAAACATGTCAGGGGGATGCTCTAAGTCTCTTGTATGTTAATTAAATATTGATAACAATCAGAACATAGCAATCTGAAACCCTGCTTGGTTATAAGCATTATCTGACATAAGAATTGCTATGTTGAATGACATCAGAGTCATCTTAGGCTTATGTCTGTTGCTGTTGCTACACCAGAAATCTTTGTGAATAAAAGTGAAGTAAACAAATTCTAGTTTAAAGTTGGCAGTGACACTTTAGTTGATACAAAATGCTGTGGGAATGGCTGCTGAGAGGGACCATGGAAATATGTATAAGTTGAATTAATTTCCACCAAATACAGGGTCAAAGAATTATATATAATGGAATTAAAGGTTACACTAAGAAAACTTGGTACTGATCCCATGCAATGTGAACATGAATAAACGTAATTTATTATGAGATTAGAAAAGTAGCTGCAGTGTTGTAGTTTTGTATCCATTGAAACTCAAGAAATAGTTTTGATGTGCTTCCTTGCAGTTTGTGTTTGCCAGACCATACAGCAGAATATTGGAAGTTGAAGCTGATAAAGTGGGACTTGAGCTTGCAGCAAAGGTGACTACAACTCATTTGTTTTATTAGAAATTTACCAGTTTTCTATTTTCTATTTATATCAAGGAGTTTCGTAGTGTGTGTGTGTGGGTTCCAAAATTGTTTAAGATCAAGTAGTGGGCAATGAAACACTTTGTAGGGAATTGCAACGTCATCCTGTCTGAATTAGTAAAATAGAAGTTTGTGAAGTTGTGCATCATTAACTGCACAGTCTTTCTATGTAGT
The DNA here is from genome assembly GCF_026170545.1 of Melanerpes formicivorus. Lineage (NCBI taxonomy): Eukaryota > Metazoa > Chordata > Aves > Piciformes > Picidae > Melanerpes > Melanerpes formicivorus. The sequence continues at coordinate 4,082,665 of NW_027142359.1, read as the reverse complement.
TTACTACTATTAGAAGAAGAAAAAGCTATATGTTTATAAAGAAAATGCCCATTAGTGAGCATCCATAAGCAGAGTATATTGAATTGTATGTAAAGATAGAAATTACCCTTGAGGTTTTTGTTTCACTGTAAGAAGTTCTGAGGAATCCTCTTACTATATTGTAGTGTACCTAGAATATTCTGATCTATATCATCCTCAATAACTCAGAAAAACTGAAGGGTTTGTTGATGTTGTGGTTAAGTTTTCAGTTCTCTTTGCTGATAATTGCAATGTATGTCAATATTCTTTTAGTATTTAAAGATTTTATCTAATTGCAGCAATAAAAGTAAAGCAGCTTTGCTAAAGTCAGACAAGAATTTGGTCAGAAACTACATACCTTTTTTCTTTCATAATTTAAGTCCCTGTGGATTTTAAATCTAAATTAGAAAAACTAAAACATTTTAATTGCTGGCTATGTGTAATAGAGCGGGAGTGTTAGATAAAAATGAGAGCAGCACCATCTAGTGTTAATATTTCATAAGGAAAATGTCTTTCTCTTAATAGTTATTAATATTTCTTCAAGGGAGAGTTTTTAAAAGTAACTGATTGTGGAGCTGAAACTGAATTTGTAGTTTGAAGTCATTTAAGGGAATAATGCAATCCCTGGTGGAAAAAATAATCATTGTGTGGGTGCTCGCTGCTTTGTAATCCTCAAACATAGGACCATATCAGGGAGGAACAAGCAAAGTGACATCTCAACGTTTCCTAGCTTCTGCATATAATCTTTCTATTAAGATAATTGTAACAAATAAATTCAAAGGTTAGGCCATCGTTTCTGTGTTCCTAGGGGAGAAAAAATTAAGTGATTTTCTTACCTTCTGATCACTCATCTCTTTCTCTGAAACAAATGGAAATTACTGTAGGAAATCTTGTTCTGATTTTTTCCTCTCCAGTTAAATGCAAGTAAAGGAGTCTGTTGGTGATATACAAATGCCATTTTTGAATGGCATTTTTATATGACTTTCTATGGTTAAATATATACTTGGGTCGAGAGAGGTACAGGCGTCCTATGGTTACATATATACTTGGATGGAGAGAGATGAGAGTCCTAGTTCTGCGGATTTACTGTTTTAACCCATTATGGATTACACATCAGCCTTGAAAAAGGCAGAGTAATCACTTACAGAAAAGCCTTTGCAGTTCATTTTTAGAGATATCTGGGTATGAATTATCATCACTTTATATTTCTGACTCTGAATTTCTTCCTGTAAATTTGCTTAAATCTGTGGAGACAATTAATCTGTTCTGCTTCTGCACTGTTTAGCAAATAGAACTTAGAATAAGCAGCTGAGCCTTTAAAGAAATGCCAGAAATTGTGGATCTGGTGTTCTTCTGAATTGCTTAATTCAAGTGTAAACTTTTTAAGATAAGTGGAATTACAGAGATATTAAAGGACTAAATCTAGTATTTATCTGGATTAGTTTTTTACTGTGTTTACACAGAATCACAGAACGTTAGGGGTTGGAAGGGATCTCATAAGATCAGCCAGTCCAACCTTCCTGCCAGACCAGGTCACACAGGAATGCATCCAGGTGGGTTTTGAATGCCTTCAGAAAAGGAGACTCCACAACCTCTCTGGGCAGCCTGTTCAGGGCTCTGGCATCGTCAAAGTGAAAAAGTTTTTCCTTCTGTTCTTGTGGAACCTACTCTGCTCCAGCTTGCACCCGCTGCCCCTCGTACTATCATTGGATATCCCTGAGGAAAGCCTGGCTCTGTCCTCCCAACACTGCCCTTCACATTTTGATAAAAATGAATGAGGGCATGCCTCAGGCTCCTCTTAAAGCAGCCTTTTCCAGTCAGATGTGCCATCTAAACATGCTTTGGAAGGTGCGAATTGAAGATGTCTTTTGTAACTCAGTATCTGTTGGAATGTGTGTTATTGCTTCAAAAATACAGTGGTGTCTGCATTTCCTTTTTGCCTGCAGGCCTGTGTGGATGTACGAGCAAGCAGCGTGTTTTGGCAACAGATGGAGTTAGCCAGAAGCATGCAAGGGGAGCCCAAGTTACCAGAGTGGCTTTCCACACACCCCTCTCATGAAAACAGAGCTGAGCACTTAGACCGGCTTATCCCAGAGGTGAGCAGTGTTGGAGAAAGTGTGCCTTAAGATTTGTGTCTGTTAGGAAGGCTGCCTAGTTTGGTATTGATTCACCAGCTACTTTGGTATTGATTCACACCCAGTCTTTTAGCATCGTGCTTATCTTTCTCTTTAGCCTTACAGGAATTTCCTGTTACAAAGCCCTCCACCTTAAAGGTTTTAGTAAATGAGGAAAAGTTAAGAACCCACAGGTAAAATGTAATTATAGTCTAGAGATGTTTCCTGATTTCTGATTGAAGTGCAGTACTCTTGGTTTTGCATGGCCTTCCTGGTATAGATGTGACAGTGTCACAGATCCCATCCTTTTGGGGTTTTTTTACCATTTTGGAAGCCAGTTCTTTTAAGCTGGATCTCTGAACTGTCTTGACTTTTCTTGCTTTGGTAGCCAGCCCTAGGCTGTCAAAAATGGTCTGTCATACCCTGTTTCTTACTGATGTGGGATGGAGTACACCTCACATAATCCTGCCTCAGATGAATGTCAGATCTCCAGTAAAAGATTCCTTAATAGCCCTGGTTATGATAGGTCTCTGTAGGGTTTGTATTGTGTTTTTTTTCATCACATTAGAGAGCAAATTTTACCCCATTCCAAGGAACCTGAGCTAATCCACACAATTACCCATCAATCTGCAATCTTTGTTCTTTCAGATGTCTTCTCAGAGGAGTGCCAAGTGGATGATAGCTGCTTGGGGATTTTGCTGTAGCTTAAGGACAGAGAACTGTCCCAACTTTAGTTATCTTTGTTTGTTTGCTGTGTCTTTAAATATAGAGGTTTTGAGCACAGAACAATAGTGTCGATTGTTCCTTGCCTAGTTTTTTCTTTTCAAAATCTAGTGTTAAAGCACTTCACAATGCCACTTTTTCAGCAAGCTAGACTGTGTTTGGAATTTCCCTTTCTTATAACCAACTGGCAATTTCTCTTTTTTTTTAAACTCTCAGTCACTTGAAGTCTTTCTCAATTCCAAATTGTACAGACAGCTGAAGACTTATTGGCAGAGGGAGTACTAAATGTTGAGGTGTTTGCATGAATCCTTTGATGAGAATGACTGCAGTAAGTATTCTAGATGATAGCATAAATCAGAGTCAGTGTTGGGGATAGGAGGTTGGAGCCTGGCTAGACTGAACATTTTAAATGGATGCACACAAATCCTGTACTTTGTGCAAACAGGTTGTGAGTCTATTTTGATGGATTCTTCTAATGCGTTAGAGCACCTGAACGGAAAATAATACTTGTTGTGGAGCCTTAGTTTTCAGTTAGATTGAACATAAACGACTCAGGATTTTCATACAGTTATTGACTGGCTTATGAGGAGGTAATAAAGTAATTTTTTTTTTTCTACCCCATGACTGAGCAACTGTGTAGAACTGGCAGTCAAGTTATTTCTGTCTTAGCACTTGTAATTTAGCAGGTGGAGTAATCTCCATCTTTTTTACAGCCACTCTCATTTCCAAGAGCAGTGGAGGCTAGATTCTTCCAAATTGATAATTGAGGAGGAGATACTTTCATTTGCCTTTTACTTTAAACATTCTTTGGATGAGAAAGAGCAGCTGAAGGCTTCCTGCCCTGAACAGAAGTTCACTACATAAGTGAGGTTAATTCTATACAAGTGGAGTCAAAATGAAAGAAGAGAGGCAAAGGTTGTTGGAGGCTTTTCTGAAGCATTTACTCCTTCACCTGAGCTGCCTTCCTGAAGGTGGATCTCTGGCATTTAAAGGGAGTCCCAGGGCTTTGTTGTTCAATATCAGCACCTTTTCATTCCATTGTTCAGATACTTAAAGCCTTTTAGAACAGGATGTTTACCATAGATTAATCGCCATTAGATACTTAGAGCCCAGGGGGCAAACCAGATTTGGAGAAAGGCCTTTTTATCTCTGTGTGAAGAAATTCTGTTTCTTAAGACTTGGTGTCAGATCCATTGTGAGCATTGTGGTGTGCCATATGCTGATGGCTTTGAAGCTGAAATGACTGAGGACAATACAACTTCTATTATTAGGCCAGCTCCGTGGCTGGGCAAAGTAGAGAAGTTTTTGGACTGCTCAGGCTATACAGATATTTCTTTATAGACTTCTGAGCAATAAGATGTGATCACAAAGGGAGAAGTTTGTCTTCAGGTAATGAAATTACATGTCTCAATGAGATGGCGTAACAGTCTCAGGAAATGTGAATTAAAGCAGGAATATCACAGGGATTCTCTTTTCACATAATTAAAAGCCAGGGAGCAAGTCAAGTGTGTTTTAAAGACCTTGCATCTGGTTTACGGAACAAGTTGGAAATTCCAGCCAAGCTGAGGAATTAGTAAACAAAAGGGCTATGAGTGATGATGCTCTGGAAAGGAAATAAAGAAAATTAAAAAGATTTACCATGTTTTTAAAGGGTTTCCCCTTCAGATTGGGATAGATTTGGATTGTAAACTAGGAAAACAGAATATGCTGCTGAATATGAAATGGAAATCGGCTAGAACTCCTATGTGGAGGGTGGTGAGATGCTCAGTGAAAGCCTGTGCATTTTTTCTCAGGAAAAACAAATCTTAAAAGAGTTTTGTAGTAGTAGCAGGAAGGATGCTTCCCACTGTGCTGGAGAGAAAAAGTGTGGAAGTGTAGTGCTAGAGAGAAGCTATAGGACCTTCTAGTTCCTCTCTGAGCCTTTCATTTCTGATGGGCTGGCTACAGTCTGACTTCCTGTTTCCTAGTGTGCTGTTTGACTACAGCACTATAGCAGCTGAAGCCTCAGCTCTACTGAATAAAGCAGAAGGTTATCTACTGAGCTTTCCTTGTGACACAAAAATTCATCTTGATGTGACGCATGCTTTTTTGGTCATGGTGTTGGCTCAGATCCTGTTTCTGATTCAGTGTAACTCCTGCTTCCCATTCCTTTTGGAAGTGCCTTGTTGAGATCCTTTGATTCAAGAGTAACAGGAAGCTGGGATATCTCACTTGTACAGCTTCTCTTTTGTTTGCCAGGTCAATTAATTTGTGCAAAAAAAGGTTAATTCATTTACTTTGGCAGGACTTGTTCTTGTAAAATCCACATTGAGTTTTTATTGTTTTTATAGTAGTTCTTACTTATTCCTCAGTCTGCTGCCTTTGGGGTATTTAATATACATTTATTACTTCCTTTTCAAAACCAGGTTTGGATATTTGCTCTTTGCTTATGGTCTGAAGATTACTTCAGAGATTTCTAGGAGTAAAATATATTAATTAAGGCCTATCAGCATGAAAATTTCAAGAAAAATAAGAATAAAAATGACTGACCTATCCTTCCCATAAAGTTTTTCAATATTTTTTTACCATTTTTCTTTTCTATTGCAGTTATATTGAAGTTGTTTTAATTCTCCATCAAATAACAAAATCTCTCCAATCTTTCAATCATCTTTTTGAGCTGTACTTCATTTGTAGTACCTGCTGGTGTCCCTGTGCCTGCTCTTTGTAATTTATTTTGGAAATCAGTGCTTATTTTTGTAATTATTTAAACATTTGGGTTTTTTTTCCCTCCCTCCCTCCATGCTTGTGCTGTTTCTTAAGTTTTCATCAGAATTGAGAGGTCAGAGCATAAGTCAGGCCTGCTGAGGTAAATCACAGTTAATACACAAGAGACTACAACCCTTGGCCTGGTTTGAGGACCAGTGTATGATGTGGCTTTTATACTGAGAGATCTGACAGCCAAGAGGTAGAGTGCACTTCAAAGGGGGACTGTAAGGGGTGGAGATGCAGCAGCTAGCCTGGTTCTTGTGACAGTGGTGAAGGATTAATACTGAGAGCTGCAAATTGCTTCTTACCATATTTGTCTCTGCTGGTAGGCTTCATATGAAAACAAGAGGATGAGGCAGATGTCCCAATTCTTACACATTCCCCTTGTCCCAGCATGTTGGAGAAGGTGACTGCAGGTGTACTGATAAGAAAACCAGCTTCATTTACAAACAGTAGTTCTGATAGTGTTTGAGATCCTCTGAAGCAGTAAGCATGCAGATGATTGTTTCTGAGCCACAGTATTTTCTCTCTGAAGGTTAGCTTGAAAAGAACAGCATTTATGTACTCTCACTTCCCAGGTGAATCTAGGTGCTCCCTCTAGTTTAGTTAATCTTGTCTGAGATCTGTCAATCTTCTTTATTGAGAATGCTCTTCAGTAAAAACAACCAATGAACCGTTCTTTATCATAATGTCAATAGGCATGTGCTTCATTAATGCATTTACTTGTCTTCTTACCCAAATTCTCAAAAAAGAATGAGTGGATTTCAAGCTGCTGGTGATTTTGGAGGCACAGTCTGACCACATTGGGCTGTACTTTCAGGAAAAACAAAATTGTATGCTCCTCAGCCTGTCCCTGGCATCTTAATGATGTTACAAAGCTACTGACACAGAACAAAATGGCAGCAGTCAAGTGAGCCAGAGGAAAAACCACTTTCTGACTAGGGCTGCCTCTTGCATGGCAGTCACAAACGTATATACAAAAGCTCCTTTCGCCAGAGTGTGTAGACATAGCTGTCTTGCACAGTGAGATGAGATGTCAGGATAGCTTTCCATTCTCGTAACTGTAGCCTTCTCAACTGCCGGTGAGTTGATGGTGCTGAATAGATGCCTTCTACCCCCTTGGACAGCTTTACAGCTAGCGAGAACTCAGCAACATCAACAAGGTAAAAATGTTAACTCTGAAGTATTGTGTTTTACCTTTGCTGTTGTCACTTCAGTATTTTAGACAAGTGAAACTGTGGAAATAGGCCAGGCACCACATAGCCAGAAAAAACAGAGATATAAACCTGCTAAATTAGTTTAAAAGAGGATTACATTGCCCTTTCCAGAATACAGCCTAAATCTTTATATTTTCATTTGCCTTGAATAATGCTGCTTGACATGAATGCAGTCTTGCAGCAGCTTATGTTCTGGAAAGGAACAAGAGAAACTCTTGGTTGTCATAAACGTCAGTTTAGAAATTAATTGGTCACTGAAGCAGAAGAATGTTCAGCAGTACAGTTACATTTGGTGACTACATGGACAATCACAGAGTAGAAAAACAAATACTGAAAGCTTTATTCATGTTTTTTTTCAAGTTAGACAAGAGGAATATTTGCATGCCTAATCCAGACTTGTGTATCCAGTAATTGGAATGTTACATTTCATCAAGAAACAGCTGGGTAAACTCATGCTGTGTTACTGGAATGTGTCTTCTTCCAAAACCAGTTGTTAAATTTAAATTCTGTTTGTTTCTAGTCATTTACAGCAAACTCTTCATCAGTTCACTGGAGTAAAGTTAGGGACAAAATGTGTTTTGCTGCCTCTTTTTACAAAGGAATGAATTAAGAAGCTCTGCTCTTCCATGTTAAAAAGTGCTGTAGTAAGATGTTTCTAGTGTTTCCTGTGGAAGATAACCAAAGCATTTGAAAGTGATGGGCAAATACTTATGCATAGGTGTACTAGAATATTGAATTTGATATTTCAGTCGAGGTTAGTGTATATAAAACAGGTTAAAAATTCCTGCTCTGTTTTTTAATTGCAGTGCTAGCACAGCTGCGGAAAGGGTGTTACTTTTTTCCTCTTCTATCCATCTGGAAGAAATGTATCACCCAAGGCTTTCAGCCAAGAGTTCCTAATACTGATCAGAGGGCACCTGGCTGCAGTTTAGGACAGGTCTGATGTGAAGTATCAGGCTGGTTTTTGACTTGGTGCTTTCTCGGTGTTTCATTTGGCAAATCTTTAAAAGAGAAATTAAATATATAAATACTTCTCAGCAGAGATGTAGAACTCTCTGCATTTCTGAATCTATTTTGCTATATGATACATGGGATCTTACTTGTGAGGAGAGTCCTTGGGTACTAGCAAGTGTGTACAACCACCGGCAAAATACTGCATCAGGCTTAGTTGTATGGTATGCATTGTGAGCTCTGAAATGAGCCGCCTCTTTGTGTGGACTAGTTAAGGTAGTTCAGTTTTGTTCACCTGAACTCCAACTTCTCATCCATTCTAACACCTGACTTCATGCAGTTTCATATCAATTTCTCTGCAGTGCCTTTGAGATGTGAGATTAATCCATCGTCATGTGTTTCTCAGATTGCCCATAGGACAGGATGATCTAGGGCAAGAGTGCCTCTGCTAATGGGTTTTGATTCTCTGGGAAATTCTTTGGTTCCTCCATGCCTCTACTTTGTAATCTGCAGAATGGAAACAATAGCACTCAGTGAGCAGGAGTAACTGAAAGTTTGGTCTCAGTGTTAATCTCTATCTAGATAAACATTTATATTCTAGAGACATTATTTTCTCAGAATGCTTGAAAGTTGTATATTCCAGTCCTTCATTATTGGAGACAAGGTCATTTGTGTAACTGGACCTTAACTATACTGATCACCCTTCTGAATCTCTGTTCCAAACAATAAATGTCTGTTATGTTACTTGAGATTTTTCCCCCCTTTCAAACCAGGCTTCTTCATATAGTTACTTTACCAGAACATATCTGATCAGGTAAATTATTCACAGCCCTTTTTTTCTTACATATGAACATAAATTAAAAGGCAGAAGGTACTGATATGGACAACTATCACTTGATTGTGTTACTTTTAAAGTATCCATTCTTTGAAAGACTGAGATTTTAGGGTTTTTGGTTTGTTTGTTTGGGTTTTTTTTCCTCCCCCTTTTCTTAGCTATACTGCCACATTTCTGCTCAGGAATTCTTGGTTTCCATTGGAAAGTTGTTCAGTAACAACTCAGTTTTGTACCCACTAAGCTTTGTGTGCAGATGCAGACCTTGCAGGGAAGCCACATCACTGACTGAAACCTTTTTCTGCTTTTCTTGTTTAAATGAGCTTGATTTGTTTTCCTATGTATTCACAGGCTCTTAAACTAAGAGAGAGCTGCAACTGCCCATCTCTTTCTGGACCAGATCCGCGCCTCGTTTTCAAACGTAACATACAATATCTTCTGGAATTGTCCAAAGACCAAGAAACCTCAAATTCTACAAAGCAAGAGCTCTCAAAACCAAAACCGGATTTTCCTCAAAAAATGGAAAATATGCCAGTAACTTTTGCAGTTAAACCTACAAACTAGTGGTAACAGTTTTCACTTTTTATCAAACTGGTGGGTCTTGAAAGTCTGTCTTATGCAGATTTGCCTTTGAACCATAAAGAAGATGTAAGCCACTCATTCTCTTGTTTCTTTCATGTGATCTCTCAAAGCAATAAGGAACCATGCCCACACAAGAAGAGCAGTGTGTTGGAGCAGCAAGTTTCTTATTCATCAAGAGTTACTAAAATAAATCACTTCTCAGGGGAAGGATAATCTCATACAATCCAGTCACATAGTGTAATTTTCATCTTTATCAGGCTCACTTTAATCAGAAGACTGGGGAGCCAGAAGCATCCCTAAAGCAGAGCAAAAAGTAGTTTTCCTCACTTAAGTTGTCTGGCTTATCTTGCTGTAATTTGGGTAAGATCTACTCAGCTTCATTTGAGAAATAGTGAGGAGAGCTTCCTTACCTCCTGCTCCACATATAGTATGTTTAAAAATACTAAGCTAGTATGTGGTAATAGCCTACGGGCTAGATACATCCCCCTCTTAATTAGGTGGATTTACTGCTGGGATTTTTCTTGTTTCTGAGGCATTTTAGAATATGGATTGATTCAACATTTTTCTTCAAAGCAACCTGAAAGGGTTGTACAAAGTTCAATTTAAAAAAAGCAGTTAAATAATTTTCAAGGAACTCTTTCTTCTGAAGGAAAGGCTGTATATGAACCATGAGTTTGTAGCACCAGGATGCTTTGCAAGGATGGCTGCTGCCTTTTTTAAATGATCAGGTTGCCTCATCAGAGGGCAGTTTCACAGCAATGGCATTGATTTCGATGTATCCATTTGGATAGAAGTGATTGCTGATGTGCAAATACATTGCATAGCAGACAAATACCACAAGGGTTCTTGACTGCACAGCTTTTGCAGCTGCACCTTATCCTAAAAGGTGACTCCTCTTCAGGAAATTGGCATCTAATGCTGAGTATCCCTACCCTCAAATCTCCCTGAAGCCACTCATACAGCATGGTGAGCAGTTTTCTCAAGACAGGTAAAGCTCTGCTTTCATCATGGGCTAGCCAGTATAGCCAGCAGATTAATCTTTATTTGCACACGTGAATTATCCTTGCTTTGCAGTTGATGAAAATAACAAAATGTTGATATTGCAGGAAGATGTAGAAGGGAGTTAATTAAAACAAAAAGGGAAATCCCATTCTTTTATCTCTTAAGATGTGCTTGCTGTTAAGTTTTCATAATTCTTAAATAAAATCAGAATGCAAATTTTTAAAAAGGAAAAAAATAACCTCCTCAGTGCTGTCAGTGAATACAGCTGGGGGAAAAAAAGAATGTGAAACAGTTCCTTTCTTGACTTCAGTCAATGGCCCAGGGTCCTGTGAGGAACACCAGCAATACCCTGCCTTGTGTCTACTCAGAGGTAAGTTGATGTATCTGTAATGTTGATGATTCTAGACCTGAATACATAGGTCTAGATTGGCTGCATATTGCTTACAAGCTGGTTTTTAAATTTCTGCTCAGTACTGCTGGCAAGAGGCAGAAGGTCCAGCCTGACCATTATTCATCCATCTATTTTTATTCTTAGTGACAGGAGGTTTTGTAACAGATGTTCAGTGATGTGTTGAAGCATTTGGACATTGTCATCCCAAGGAAAACAGAAAAATACACCACTTAGATTTCCCTCCGGACCTTACAGGTTACACTGCAGCACCAGGACCCCAATGCTGCTGCCTCCCCCTCTCCTCCAGTGTCAAAGCTTGTTTTGTTATCTGGGGCTCCTGCTTGACGTGCAGCATAATGCTTGTCTCTGTTAGGACTGAGGAGAACATCAAGAGTTTTTAGAGCATTCAATACAAAATTGAAACTATGCAAGTTTCATGTTTCTGCTGTCTTAAGGGGTTTAAGTATTGCAGTGGAAAGCTGGAGATACAAGTTTGTAAGTTCACTGAGGAAGATTTTTGATGCTTTTGTAACCATGATCATGTTGATGGGAGAGAGAGAAGGTTTGGAGGGAGAGAGAACAGCTGGCTTTAGACCAAATTTTTAAAGTGTACTGGTCTAATAAAACATCTCTTTCCTTTCAAACCTTACATTATGCATACACATAGAAATGATACCACCGGTGTCACCTCCATGAGGTTCAGCAAGTCAAAGTGCAAGATCCTGCATCTGGGTTGGCCAATCCCAGACACCAATCCAGGCTGCGTGCAGTGTGGGTTGAGAATAGCTCTGAAGAAAGGTTTAGGTGTATTGATGGAGGAGCAGCTCACCATGAGCTGGCAGCACCTTTGTGCAGCTCAGAAGGCAGCCATGTGTTGGGCTGCATCAAGAGGAGTGTGGCCAGCAGGACAAGAGAGGGGATTCTGCCCCTTTGGTCTGCTCTGCTGAGACCCCGCCTTGAATACTGTGTCCTGTTCTGGTGTCCCCAGCATAACGATGACACAGAGCTGTTGGAGTGAGTCCAGAGGAGGGCCACAAAAATGGTCCAAGGGCTGGAGCACCTCTGCTATGAGCATAGGCTAAGGGAGCTGGGGTTCTGCCTGGAGAAGAGTCCAGGGGGACCTTAGCTGTGTTCCAATTCCTGAAATGGTCCTACAGGAAGATTGGGAAGGGACTTTCCATAAGGGTGTCTAGGAATAGGAAAAGGGGGAATGGTTTGAAGCTGAGGGAGAGTAGGTTTAGACTGGATCTTAGGATGAAGTTCTTCAGTGTTCAAGGCCAGGTTGGATGAAGCCTTGAACAGCCAAGTCTAGTTGAGAGGTCCCTGCCATGGTGTGGAGGAGCTCTAAGGTCCCTTCCAACCTAAGCCATTCTGTGATCAGTAGAAGTGCTTCTGCCTTTCCATCACAAATACTCCACACTACTTGAGAGCTTTCTATTGAAAGAGGAAATAGATTGTACAAATTTCACTAAATCTCTTAATGCATTCACGGCAGTCCTGTAATAAAAATGGCTCCTTGGAACTTTCAGGTTGTCATGTTTACTCTTCCTTTGTGGTTTTTTTTTTTTTTAACTTGAAATACCTTAGTGCCAGGAAAACAAAGCAAACAGCTGTTAGAATGCTCTTTGTTCTTCAATTCTGTTTGTAGTCATTGAAAGAGAACAATCCTGCAATCTTGATGCTTTTTTCATTTTGCTGTGTAGGCTGCCACAGCTTTCTCTTTCAGTGTGGTGTTGGTATCTCCATACCCCTGGCATAAAGCTTTTCCAGGTATAATAATCTCTCATAAGATGGCTTACTGTAATAGAAATTCTCTGCTGAAAATCATCCTTGTTTCTCCAGATCTTGGAGCTTTGAAGGAATAGGATGACCACACTGTGGCTGGTAGTAGAGGTAACAGAAGACTTCCCTGTCGGCAGTACACTGTGGCTTCTTGAGGTTTTCAATCCATATTGCAATGTGGTTTAGTCACCTGCAATAAGGACTGATATCAATAACTTGTATTTCTAGGTCTCTTGAAGCACCTGATAAATGCTAGTTAAGTTCATTTTGAAGCTGGCATGATGGCAGCATGGTATTGAATATTAGCAGTAGATTTAACTTAGCCCATGACAGGGAGAAAATCGGGGGCTAGAACTGATTTTCTGAATCATTCCTTAGATTACTACAGCACACTGCAAAATATCTGTGTCTGAAACCAGAGTCCTCATAGCAGGTTGAAGTGACAGGCTTTGGGTGGTTGCTACATTTAGAAGTTAATGTTAGGAGCAATCTTTTTACCATAAGGGTAGTGGAACACTGCAACAGGTTGCTGAGGGAAGTAGTTGAGGCCCTAATCTTTAGAGATATTCAAGGTCAGGCTTGACAGGGCTATGGGCAACCAGCTCTAGTGGACAATGTCCCTGCTCACTGAATGGCCACTGGAGTCCCCTTCCGACTCAATGTTCTGTGATTCAGTGTTTCTTTGCAGGGATTGGGTGTACGTCTTTCTGTGTAGTTGTTTCTTCTTGATGTCCTTGTCTACTTTCTCTTACCTGTCAGCTGGTTATTGTTTGTCATCACTAAGGAGCTGGTGGACATTGTGGTCATTTACTCTCAAAAGTTTAGTCTCCATTTATGATTCCACCACAAAATCAGGGGTTGTTGTCTATTTACTGTCACATTATTTGTGAGATAATGCTGCATAAAAGTTGGCTACAATTCTTCCTTTCTTGTGCCCCCACCCCATCTTTTTATTGTGTCCCTGCTAGAAGCAGCAAAGGCTGGTGAGAGAGGAGTCAGGGTGAGTAGAATGGCCTCTTAGCTGAATCAGATAAAAGCTGGAGTCAAATGTTCTGCCTGTGATAACTTTATTGCTGGGGTTGGCAATTGTTGGCAGGTCTGTAAAGAGAACTGACGGAGTGTCTCTGGTGTCCCTCACTGCTGCCTACACATATTGTAACCCTCCAGTAAATATGCTGTTTGATCTCCTGCAGCCTCAGGCAACATGCCAAGTACAGGCCTAGCAGAGCATTGCTCACTATGTTGTTCTGGCTCTGTTGGTTACAGCCTGCTCTGCATGGGACCAACTGGGGGTTCTTACCCTGCTCCATGAATGGATGGATGCAGAGAATTGTTATCTCCAGCACATAAATTCATTATAACTATTAAACTAATCTGAAATTGAACCTGTTGACCTGGAAGTGGATGGCTCCATAACATTTCATTAATCCTCCGAGAAGTTTAATTCCCGCTAATTTGATATTTCAGATACAATCTTCTCTACTCATATAATGGCTTCATTAGTATACATTACATGGTGTCTCTTCACACTACAGCATGTACAGTATTTATCCACTAGAAAAGTAATTCAGTACAGCTCAATTACAATACATTGACTACAGCATAAAAGTTGAACAGAATATGGGCAGGAGTCATTATATTTTAAGCATGGTCATTTTTCAAGCAAGCAGTCTTCTTTTGTTGATACCTATCACCTTCTAAAAACAATGTTCCTAAACCTTTTGTTGCATCTTGCTAAACTATTTCAATGGCAAATGGGGCTCTGACAATACTGGATTAATTAGCAAATCATAGCCAACAGTTGGTGGGACAACAGTTGATGGAAACCTCATGTGGAACTTAATCACCTGTGTAATAGCCTTAATGCATTCTTTCATACTGCTGGAATTGCAGTGGGAACTGCGGGGAACAGGCAAGGAGGAAGGTAATCTTTGGAACCTGGTCATTTTGCTGCTGCCTTCCTGGGAAAAGTTAGTGGAGGTACATAGAGGAAGAGGCTCTGGTAACTCATAAACAGTTCATTTAGTAAGTGGAAGTTAACTTTTCCTTTGTGGCATATGCTGTATGATCTGACCTGCCTGCTTTTGCCTTCAGCTTTCACTGGCACCTAGATTTTCTTGAGAAAGATGTTTGCTGTAACTGTACTGGGACAAATCATGGACAGCCTTGTGGTCATTTTGCCTTTTGTTTGTAAGGGCAAGTACAAAGACTGATCTCCAAAGTCAGTTCCATCAAAAGGATCCAAGTTGGTTTGTTTGGGGTTTTGTTTTGTTTTGTTTTCCTGTTTCTGAGTGACACCATGGTCAAGGCCCCCTTCCAGTTCTCTCAGGTTCTCATCATGGCTTTTCTACACATTCATAGAATGGCTGAGGTTGGAAGGGACCTCAGAAATCAGCTGCTCCAACCTCCTGCTACAGGCAGGGACACCTCTTAATTACACTCATCTGCTCAAGACCTCATCCAACCTGGCTGTGAGTAGCCGCTAGGAGGAGGCAACCTGTTCCAGAGACCCACCACCCTTGTACTGAAGAACTTCCTAAGATCCAGTCTAAACCTACTCTCCCTCAGCTTCAAACCATTACCCCTTGTCTTGTCTCTAGGCACCCTTATGAAAAGTCCTGCAGCCTTCCTGTAGGATCCCTTCAGATAGTGGAAGGCAGCTCTAACGTCCTCATGGAGTCTTCCCTTCTCTAGGTGTAACAACCTCATCACCCTCAGCCTGTCCTCATAACAAAGGTGTTCAGCCCTTGGATCATCTTTGTGGTCCTCTTCTGGACTCACTCCAACAGCTTCATATCATTGTAGTCCGTCAAGAGCCACAGAATCAGGGTAAGCCAAACCAACACCAAGTCATTGTGAATAACGGGTGTGAAGTGACAGAACAGAAGGTACTGAAAGTGCTGAAAACTTGATAAACCTTCTAGGATGATCTGAAGCTCTCATACAAGCTTCATTGCAGGTTCTTCATAATCTCAGTTCCTACTTTTGACCTTTTCATATGGTGGCTGAAATCAATCCAAGGGACCACAAAAAGATGTAAGAATCTGCTGTAGAAGTGGTATTCCTAACTCCCTTACTGCCTGATTTTTGGAATTGCATAGAGGATGGGGTACTTGACCCAACTGTCAGATGACATATCTTCCCCCAAACTTTTAAAGGATTTTTCTTCAACTAGGTATTGAAGTTGGATTTTCTTTTGTCAAGTCAGTGTGTAGAGATTGTGACCCAATTTTAGATGACTCCTGCCCCAACCCAGATGCTCTCCTTCCTACCACTCTCTGCGATCTAAGACTTGAGTTAATTAAATTTATCTTTTTTCCTCTTCTAGCAACGTTTATCTATATTGTGTATTTGGACGCTAGAGAATCAGAGCTCCTTATTCCTGGTTGGGATGTCGATTGTCAGGTTCGTTCCATGCATTCCTGGAATAAACAATGCAGTAAATGGGGAAGGTAAAACGCAGCAGAGATGCAGCAGTGTGATGTGTGAGCCACACGATGGCAGCTGGGCTGCCTGAGCTCGTCTACAAACTGAAGCTTTGCAACCCCTTCATCTTTAGCCTGGCTTTAGCAAATTATCAAGGTGATTTTCCCTTTCAGTGTTAGCTGACTCTTCCCTACAATCAACTCCAAAAAGTCATCCTTGTGAGTCAGTGAATTTCATGTGGTTCTGGTGAAGGCTCTCAGTTCTTTATCTGGATAACAGGTAACTTTACAGAAAGTTGCTGTCTGGGAAGCTTGACTTTCCTGAGCAGAAATCATCAGAAAGGAGTGACTGAGTGAATGAAACATTGCATATACAAGGATTAAGTATGTATCATTCTATTTACAGTTGCAGTAGCCCGTTTTGCAAATCTGGCTTGCTTTCCTGCTCTTTAGGGTAACACAGGAAGACAGAACCTGTTTTGGGTTTTTTGGTGCTGATGTCATGCTTATCTCTTGTCTAATGATTAAAGCAAGATTTGTGCTTTAAGGAGATAGGAATTATGCTTGCACCTGTGTTTCTGATGTCCTGGGATTTGGGTTTTCTTAAATTCCTTTACAACCTGTCAGGGAACAGCAAGAGTGAAGCTGTTCCCTGAAGGGGAAAGGGAGCTTGGAACTGAGGGAGTCCACAGTACCAGCTAGTCATCTTGCAAGCTGAGTGAGCGACAGTGATGGAGTTGGATCCCATTGACTAAGGTCCACTGATCATCAAGTGAATTCTAGGTGGCAGATCTGGTCCAGGGCAATTCAGGCTTGCTCTCATGTTTGGGCTCTGACATAGCCATCCTGAGACAGGAGAGTCTGTGTCCTGTAAGAATGGGCTAACAGCAAAGTCCCTAGCTAAGGAACAGAGATGCCACCTCCAAGGGTCATGTAGATTTTCAGTGTGTAAGTGTCTGTGAAAAACAAATGTGAGAGAATAAATCCAAGGGTGGCAAGGAGGTGTCAGGATGATTACATGTCTGAGGGGAGGAGAAAGTGGTAGAATAGGCTGGGTTTATTTTCCTCTAGATTTTTACTTTTAGAATATGGAGGATAATGGATAAGGGAAGAGCAGGTGGAATGAGAGGATTCTGGGTTTGTTCTGTAGTCTCAGTACTTCATATCCTCCCTTCCTCTCCACTGTCCCATGTTGAGGTATTTCATGAATGAAAAAAAGATGAAAGGAAATGATTGAGCTTGGTGTTTGGAGGGACTGAATGTCAGCTGGATTTCAGAGATTGCCACATAAATGCAGTGTCTTTGAATTCTGAGCCTGGAGAAGGCTTCAGTGTGTTCTTTAAGCACTTAAAATGGTGAATGCGTCTCAAGGCAACCAGAACCTCAGCTGGCACTCTGTGTGGTAGGGTTTTGCCTGCTTCTTTCCTATATTCTTAGCTGTATCATCCTCCCATTACTTTGATAACACAGATGAGGCTACACTGGTTTCTGTTTCACCATTTATTTTTTTTTAGCCAACAAGCCAGAAAGAAACAAAATCCTTGAGAAGCAACAGGGTCCAATTTTCACTGTCAACAATGAGGCCTCTATTCTGTTCACACTGAAGTCCCTGGCAAAGGTCCCAGTAGTCAGATCTGGTTTTCTCCCTCCTTAAAACAATATTCTTTCTTTTGTGCTTTATCCTCTGCTTGTCAGAATCAGTTGATCATGAGCTCCTGCACAGATGACATTTTATCTTCAGTAAGCAGGAAGGAGGCATGAATTAGGGCTTAGAAAAAGTGTTCAATAATTAGCCACAGAGGAAGGAAAACATCCAAAAAGGGGGGAGAAAAAAAAAAAGTACACAGAAGGAATTTACTTACTTTATTTGCCTGGGCTGGAAAGTTCATCTGTAATGATAGTGGTTAAATTAATTATGATGATTTGGTGCCAAGGAAGCTAGTTTGTCCCCAGATGATGTGTATAATTTCTTTAACCAAGGTGAAGTGACTGCACACTTCTGCTGCTGTGTGTCCAAATCATAGCTGTTGGGTACTCCAAGACTTGTTTACTTTATGCTCATTCAAGGGTGTGATGGCACAACCTGATCACACACTAACCATTAAGCCAGAGTTGGGAGAAGTATGTGGAAGGCTTCTCTAAAGCTACTGTAAATAACTCTGGTGGACACAGTCTTGGACAATAGGGTGGGTTGTGACAGCTGGCATGAAAAGGAACAATTCTTGTATTTTAGCTGAAAGTAGGGGAGTTATGTCTGGGGGCTGTGCCAGGAGTACAACCCTGCCTTTTGCAGTGACTGCTGTCATGAATGCTGTTCATCCTGCATCATCTCATGCTCCCACACCTCTGTGATAGCTCTGTCCTCCTTTGGCTGCAGCTTTAATGGCTCTCTGGTCATTAAAGTTTGTGGGCGTAGCTAACACAATGTATCCCTGTATGGTATTAGAGAACTTTTCATGGCTATCTGCTCAGGGTGTAGTATTTAAATGTGCCCCAGCTTCAGTTCTTCTTTGTTGTTTGGTATCTTATCATTCTGGCAAACTGTTTTTAATAGTAACTTCTGACACGCTGATCTCTTTGTTGGCGTAGAGCAGTTCTACTCAAATGGTTTTTCTGTGTGACTGTGGAAGCCATTGAGACCTATGGAATTCTCTGTGCCCAAGTCTGTTAGACTATCCCTGAAGGCATCTCCATCTCTTAACTTTGCACTTCTAGTTTTATTGTTTTAATGTTTCATCCTGCCTGGGGGACATATATGATAAGAGGCATCTCATCTTGCAGGGTATTCTTAATGGTTATTGTGAACGGATACATTTAGGACATCAAGAAGGAGGACCTTGAAATGTAATGGGGATGACAAGGTCAACTAATAAATTGAGCACAATATTAGGAAAGATAAGTATTCATAAGGTTCTCATGCAATGATCTCTGATACACTGACCCAGCAATTGCCTATAAACCTTGCCTTGTATTTCCACTGATGGGGAGCCAGACTGTAACTCCTTGCCAGCACCTGCCAGCATAGGTGTCAAGTGTAAGTGTGGAGGGATATGGCTGCAGATGGTCAGAGGGATCACACCAAGGTGCCATAATAAAAGCACTTCTATTTTCAGAGGGACAAAACCCACCACAAATATATGTATACTAGTTTTTTCTTTCATTTTAGTATGCTAACCTAAAAGCACCTTTGCCAGGTACAACTTTACCATAATGGTTTACAAGTTCCCCTATATTGGTAAAATGCTTTTAGAGTCATTTGGTGTAATTTTTATGGACTCTGCACACAATTCTGCCTCCTGGAACTGTAGGAACAAAACCCATGCACTCTAGCCTCTGCAGGAGCCATGAAGCACAGCGATTCCTCTCTAACACTAGATCAAGCTGCTTTGTCATCTCTATCTTCCTCTAAGGCTTCTTCCATCTAACCTTTTTTCATATTCCCTGCTTTTCTACTTTAAACTTGGTTACTTGTGAAAAATGTAAGGATAAATCCTTATAGCTTCTCTAGCTACTACTCTTTTTTCTGCCTCTGTTTTAAAATGACAAGAAGAGCTTTGACAGCTAAGAGCCTAGGCAAGAAGAGGTGGCTTGACCCATGGAGTATTCCAGTGGCTGCAAGTAATGCATGACATCTTGAACTCTTCCATAGAGACTTTCACTCCAGGTACTGATACATCAATGGTTCTTAATGTGCAATCTATTAGTATGTTTCACTGTAACAGTCTAATGAGTTGCAGTAATCCAGCCTGGAGGTCAGAGATGAAAGGCTTGCTGTTGAAGCTGCTTATTGAACTTGATTCCCTCATCTTTAGAAGGTCAGAAAACTCATCCACCAAGAGAATGACCTTTGCCAGGTCACAAAGACTGATGGGCAGGTTTGCCTGTGCAAATCTGTATTCTGGAACCAGTCTTGGAAGCAGAAAAGAGCGATTTTGTGTTTTCAGCGAGGGAAGGCTGCGCTGTATCTGTGTTAGTTTAAAAGGCTAACACAGGAAATCCTGCATCTTCCAAAAGCAAATTGACTACAGAATAGACCACTTTCAAGATTAGTATGGTGATGCCTCTGGTTTGCAGTATCTCACTGAATTCAGTGAGGTTATATTTTCATGCCTGCTCCAGTCCATCAGGCTGACTTGGTGAAAAGGTAATAGGAAAAAATGCAACAAAGAAACTGGTAGCTCTGAGACAATTTAATCAGGACTTTTTCCTTCTATAAAAGTTACCTAAATAGAGGTTACACAAACACCCCACACCCCCACCGCCCCCCAACCCCTTGACATAACTACAGCTTACTCAGGCTTCCTGAGGCTTTAGAGGTTCTGGTGCAAAGGTACACACAAAGCTGAGTGTGATATGTAGAAAGGAGAGAGGACTTTTTTTTTTAACAAAGGGAATCTGTATCTCTCATCCTCTACAAATGGGCTTCAGAAACCTAGAATTAGTCACCTAGGAAACTCAAGATCTTGCAACATTCCTTCTTTTAATGTAAATAATTTCCTAAAACCTCAGTATTGTGATGAGTTTTGACATAGAATGGCTTAGGTCAGAAGGGACCTCAGAGATATCTACTCTATCCCCTGCAGGGATGCCTCTCAACTAGACTCGGCTGCCCAAGGCCTTATCCAACCTGGCCTTGAACACCTCCAGGGAGGAGACATCCACACCCTCCCTGGGCAGCCTCTCACCACCAAGAAAACACTTGGTGTTTGCACACTGTGAAACACAAAGGTGAAGTGTCTGAGATCCCTCCAAGAGGGAGGTTTGAACTTTTTGCTTTTTCAAAGCCTGTAGATTTTGGCTAGAGCTTTGTGGAAGAAGCAGAATCACCTTCTCCCCCACTCCTCACTTCAGAGATGTTGTGTGTTTGGGGGTTTGTTTCCTCCACTTCCTTTGATTTACACTGTCACCCAGACAAATCAAAGCCTATCCCTTATTTATTGCAGCTAGCAAGAGTGTGCTGCAGACTTAATTCAGGATATGGACTCAAATCCTTCCCTGAAGCAGAGTGTAGTACTTTGTCATTTGCAAACACTTGGAAACACAGTGCTTCAGAGTTCCTGTAAACACGAATAAATTCAAAGCAAATTTTGAATTACACATGTAGTTTGAATGAATACATTGGAATCAGAGCAGCACACAGCAAGATGAATCTATCCATCATGGGCATTTAGTGTAAAGCCAGTATTTGCTTTTCTTTACTATCCACATAGATTTGATCAACATAGCAGTTCTGTCATTTGCTAAATACATGGGCTCTGCTCTCCAGGACACCAGCTCATCAGTTACCAAGTGAGCAGCCTGTCACAGGGCCTGCACAGATCGTTTGTAACTGTCACACACCCAGAGATCAGAATCTTCCCAGAGTCTGATCCTTTGATGGCTTGGAAATAGGCTGCCTGGTAAGAGGCCTTGCTGGTTAGGAGGAAGGTGGTAGACCTGAAACCTACATGTGGAATTGGAAAGTCTGAGAGTCCTGAGGTCAGCTGGTGGGCACCAGCCTGCAGCACAGGAGCTTTAAATCTTTGTATTAATTTTTCATTCATGTCTGAGAATCCAGGCAGTCACTTCAGCTCAGTGGTTTTGGAATTGTTTCTCTTGAATCATCATCTGCTGCCTTACTTTAGAAGAAAAGTAAGGGGAGGGCATGGAAGTCATGTTACAAGTTTGAGCTAATGTCTAGGCAAAATCTAGGACAACAAGCAAGTGCTTTGAGAGCTACACTACCTGAATTGACCCCCTGCCCCAAGTCAAGCTCTTTCAGATGCCAAAGAACTGCATGAGGTATGGGGTGCCGGGTGCTTATTGTTCATTGGGGTTTGTTGGTTGGCTGTGTTCATTTTGGGGTTTGTTGGTTGGTTTGGTTTCTTCTGTTTTCTCCCATATTCCTGCTCCTTGGAAAGCTTTGAATTTACATCTTTTCCAAAGCCTGTTTAAACCTATATTTGTATTGTTTCCTAGTCCTTAGTAAGTTCCTTAATGATGGTCAGGATGATCATTTACAACCATAGCTGGTTTGGATCTTAAAGGTGGGATTTTTTTCCCCCCCTTTGCGCAGTTCAGTGCTTTCAGCTCCTGCTGTGTTTCCTTGTAGTTTTCTTAGTTCTCTGCAGAGTCAATGATGATGCTGGACAGCAGCAAACAGTTCAAACATTATTTTACTCTCCTATGTCTTAAACACTGCTCTAACATGCATCCTGCTTTAGATCTGCAATCTAGGCTAATTGAAATCTGTTTCATTTTCTATCTTTTAAAGATTTTTTTTTAAATTATTATTATTATTAAATGAGTAGCTGAAACATTTAACTTCAACAGAGCAGCAATTGTATAGTGGCTGCATGCAGCCCTAAGCCCAAATTTCCCAGGGATTTTGTAGTGAGGCCAACTGCCATGGATTAAGTGCTTTTTAAGGGCACGTTGAAATACTTCTGGTTATTTGGATTACAGATTCCCTCAGTATTGCTGACATTATGGGCCTTGTGAACTATAATACTTCTTTGGGAGCATCTGTATTCTGTCACTGTAGTAATGCATGTCAATAAAAGAGCTCTGGTGACCTAGGTAATTCCAGTTGTCTGTCTCTCTATCCCTTCTTTTTATCACTAGCAAGCAGAGAGGAAATATTAGTGTTCTTTCTTGTTCCCATGAGACTCCTGAGAAATTTCAGGTGATTCTTCAGAAAATGATGATAAAATCTTTTTGAGTCTTGCAGACTAGTTGCTCATTAATTCATTTCAGGTTTGTGATCATCTGGGAAATTATCTACTTGCATTTTTTTAGTTAGTAAATATATGAAAATGCTGAGCTAGGGCTGCACTGCAGTGGGAAGATGGCTGCTCCTCTCGGCCAGACTGCAAGTTCTGCTCAAGCAGACCCTGAGACTTCAAGGTGTTTGGTGAACTGTCCATAACATCACCTCCAGTATGGTGGTGGAAAAGCCATTTTTCATTTCTTTATATCACTGTTGCATAGGAGAACTGCAGTATGTGCTTCATGAGTGTATCACTGCTGTTATGCTAAGCAGCACATGAAGATGTATTTCTGTACTAGGATTCTCAGCACACCTAGTGGACTCCAGATGAAGCCTCCTGTTTCCAAGGGAATCCCTGTCATAGCCCAGCAGACCATTTCTGGTAATCAGACTGATTGTTCTTATTCTCAATTTTGCGCCATTATACCTTGCCAGCTCCCCTAAAAAACAGCTTTTTGCTCTTTCACATCTTTGAGACGCCTGATAATGACACTGCACTCTCACTTTGCCCTCCCTACTCTGGTACTCTCAATTCAGACTGGATCCCCACATCCCCATATCATTCATGTTTTTGCATTTTAGTTTTCAGTGACTTTGTCAGCATGTTTCTTTGAATACTCCTAATTGTGTGATTCCATGCCTCCACGTTGTTTCAGTGACATTTGTCCCTTAAGAAGGGAATGCCAGACTTCCAGAGTGTCTTTGCTTTTCACAGCTTAGGTCAAACCCTGCTTGAACACCAACATGCTTTCCTGCATGTTAATTTTAGTTAATAGCTATTCAGTAAAACAATGCATCTGGGCTAAAGATAAAGGGCACAAATTAAGCTGAACACCCAAACAAATTCAGCAACAGACCCTGGCCTCCGCGGGCTCTTTAAGTCCAGTGTAACATCCATTTACATTGTTTTATTTCTCTCTCAAACTGTAACTTGCTCCCTGTGGGGTTACCTTGAGTTAGTTTCATTTTCACATTGTTACCAGCACCGCCATAGTCTTGCATTTAAATAGTCTCATTTCATTTTGATATCATGATGTCATCTCCAGAGAGGCATATTGAGGCTGTCTGGAGAATTTAGTGAGAATGCCAAGCCAGAGCCAAGCAGCACTACCCAAGCTAGCCTGGTGGCCAGACACATTGCTGTGCTGCACTGTAAGCTCAGCTTCCATTTCTGAGCCCAGTCTTGTTCTCTGGGCTGCAAATGCAGTGTACATTTGTGTCCTTTGAGTCCTGTTACGGTCTCACTGGCAGGAAGCATGTGTTTGGGAAACACAGCCTCTGGGAAAGCTGATAGTGCAGGTAGGCAGCAGCTGGGGAAGGACAGAGGCAGGGCTGGGTCTCTTATGTCATTGTTTCTCTATGGCAGTTACCAGTAGAGATTTTTCTGTGGTTTCTACTCTACTAAAGCTGGGGTCTGCAAAATGCAATTTAAGGGGCAAGGAAGGGTGAGTCCATTCCCTAGGTGCCATGGAATATAGGTGACTGTAACCAACCACCTGGCTGTTGTGGAGCCAACAACTAGATTTTAATGAGCAGATGCCCACAGTCCTCTGAGAAGCATGCAGGCACAGCTACTGCAGTGCCCCAAGTACCCTGAATACCATGGTAACACACAGCACTTCCAACTCTAAATGTCAACATCCTAATGGCAATCCCTGTACATCTGTCTGCAGTCTGCATCTCATAAACAACTCACAACTCGTGTCTTGCCACAGGAGAATTTTTCCTAGACCACCCTCTCCCAGTTCAGTGTGAGCTACTTGGGGAAGGAGGGATCCAAGTTTATCCTGCTACTAGCAATGTGTTCTAGGCTGGGACGCAGCTCTGAGACTTTACCCCACACCTTCAGCTCCAGTAGGCATCTTGACTTCAGGGCAGCACAGAGCTGGTACTTTAATCAAGGGGTGGGGAGGTTATTTATAGAGCTGCCATTAAATCAGTCTAACATAGTCATGCACTATTTATGGCAGGATTAGATATATGACTGCATCCAAGACAAACAGATTCTTGCTTTGTGGTGGAACCTTCACTTGGAAGAGAAACACTAAAGTGCATTTCTTTCCTACTGCTGTAGGATTTTCAGCAACAAATTCAGTCAGGCTGTTTGACTCTAAAGATGAAGTCTTCTATGTGGTTAGTGTTTTCCTTTTAATTATTTTGCTTGAAAATAAATGAGTTCTGCAGCTTTTGAGCTTGAGGGTTAGTGGTTTGGTTTTAATTCTTGACAAAAGCAGGGAGACTATTTACTGTGAACCTACAAAAACCTTTCTGTGAGGCTGCTGGGTTTAGGCATTTCTAGAAAGATGCAAGAATAAAACCATTTGTTAGAGCTACCTCTGGGATCCAGTGCCTGTATACATTTGTCAAAGGACACAATATTGAATGCTTCATTTTCCAAATACTAGGCCAAGATAAATTATATCTGGGTGTTGAGCCTTCCTGATATAAATCAGTGGCATATCAATAATAGGATTCAGCTTCCCTCTGAAATTTTAAAGTAAATGTGCTAGGATCCTTGTGGGAAATAGTAGGTTTCGTTTCATGGACTTCTGCAAGAAGTATTGTCAGTGGAGCCTGCTTTTTAATCTGCCCAAGAAACTAATGGGAAAGGAATTGTAAAAAGACACCAACTGAAAGGGGTTGTGAGGGTGCTTTGGAACAAGTGTTTCTAACTGATAAAGCAGTGAGAGCATTTGGAAGCCCACATAAGTTATTTAAGGTTAGAGATGAAGAAATAAATGCTTTCTAAATGGCAGATGAGACTTGGAAGTTAAACTGCATGGGGAAGGAAGGCAAGCAATATATGGATCTGAATGTTTGTTGCACTAGTCTTTGACTCAGGAGGCTTGGGGCCAAATCTTCTCCGAAGTCTTAAGTAAAAATTAGTTTGGTTGTTTGATTCCAAGCTTCACTTCTCATGTCAGCTACAAGTGCAGTTCTGAAATCTGTTTGTTATGATTGACGTTTAGCATTGATTTTAAAGTACTCTTGCTCACTTACATGGCCCTCAGTAACACTTTCATGGACTGTCTTTCAAGGCTGACTTTTCACTTATGCTTTGCAAAGACTATCTGCTAATTTGCTGTGACATTCATATTCATCACAACCTGGAAACAGTCAAGGCTGGAGCTTTATGCCCTGTGGCTTTCAAATCATCATTCTCCTTATAGACAGAATACTGAATCTGCTTTTTTTTCCCACTTTGAATCAGAAAGGAAATTCTACAGTGGCTGATATTCTCCCAGGACTTTAAACCCTGATACACAAGCACCAGGGAGCCAGCTGTGAGAGACAGAGATTGCTGGAGTCCTTATTTATCCCTCACTCAGTTAAGATGCAAAGAAGAATTAGGTTCAGCTTAGCCTCTGTGTGTGCTACACATCAGCAGTAGGTGCATAGTTCCTCCTCTGGCTTCTGCTGCCCTGAGACACCATCCAAAGATGGGATAAACATGCTAAAAGGGAGGAAAATGAATAAATGGATACAAAGAAGCTATGCCCCACACGACAGAGGTAGTGAAGATTTTTAAAAACTGGAGAAACAAGCAAGTGGAAACAAAAGAAATGGAGGATTTCAGCAAAGATTGAAACCAGATAACAGATTAACCCATGTGCTGCAGGCCATCCACTAACACAAACAGCAAAACAAAACCTTATCACCATGTGTACTAGGTTCCTTTTTTCTCCTTTAGAAACCATCAGAGAAATAGATCTGCTTTCCACTCTGTGACCCCCAGAGAGTGGAAGAATAAATAGTTCAGAGGCCAGGGACTACATCTAAGAGTCCTAAGCTAAATTCACTGCTTAATCACAGGCTTGCTGCATAACCCAGGGACATAAGTTCCTTTAGTTGTGCTCCAGTCCAGCAGCAGAGTGACATAATTGCTTCTTTTCCTCCAAAGAATGTGAAAATCCTCGTGTTGCAATCTGCAGGTATGATAGGTGTGGACAGGAACAAAGTGTCTTTGGTGGCATCCTTATCTTAGTCCCTTGCTACTTGCTTGCAACTTTTTGCTCCTGTGGATCAGAACAAGAGAAAGTTGGAATATTACAGAGAAAGATGCTGGGACATTTCAACTTGAAATATTATCATGTAGATCTTCAGATTTGACTCACTGGTTCCTAAAGACTCTTCCATGGTAAATTCATATTTTACCTGTAGCTCTGTCATGTAATGGGGATTTATCCTAGCTCTCAGTGACTCTCCTTTTGTTTATACTCTCCAGGGTTTAGTGGCTTAGGGGATTATAGAGTCAAATTCAACTAAGTAAAAGAGAGTGAGAAAATCATACATTTGCTAACAGTGAGAAATGCTTATGCAGCTGCATGTTTCTACTTCTTTTACAGTAAACATTGTTTTATTCATGCTTATTATAATAATTTCCTGGGTAATAAGTCACACAATGCAAGGCATCACCCTTCTCTTTTGTATTTAATTATATTGGTATTATTTGTGTATTGGTGGCAAATGCTTTCCTAGAGGAAAGTAGATAAAAGGAATAGGTGAATCAATCATGGAAGACAGGAAAAAAACCCAATGTGTATTAGCAGCAATCTGCTGGTTTTAAAAACTGGAGCAAGCAAGAACTTCATACTGTGTGGTTACACTTGTTACTGTACAAGAAACCAGTGCAGCACACAGAACTTGACTTTTAAAGGAAGAACAGACCTGTTAGGTTAGCTGAAAGGAGGTGTGGGTGGGAGAGGGAAGGCTGTGTTGCCTTCTGCAAGAGTCACTGCTGACCAAACATGCAGCCTGGAATCCTAGGGTAGTCAAATCTTGGTTTAAGTAATCTGTGGAGTCATCAGACTTCCTAACAGGTAGTGTGGAAAAGACAGTGTTCACACTACAAGAAAGTTGATCTTTTTGTGGATTCTGAAAACCTTGGCCATTGCAGCTGCTCTTTAATCTATTAAATCTTCATTAAAATCACAGAATCACAGAATGGCTCAGGTTGGAGGGGAGCTTAGAGATCTGCTCAAACCTCCCTGCCATGGGACATTTCTCAACTATACTTGGCTGCTCAAGGCCCCATCCAACCTGGCCGGGAACACCCCCATGGAGAACGCAGCCACAACCTTCCTGGGCAACCTGTTCCAGAGTCTCACCTCCCTTGTACTGAAGAACTTCTTCCTAAAATCCAGTCTAAATCTACTCTCCCTCTGCTTACAACCATTCCCTGTTGTGCTATTGCTAGACACCCTTATGAAAAGTCTCTCTTCAGCCTTCCTGTAGGATTCCTGCAGGTATGGGAAGGCAGCTCTAAGGTCTCCCCAAAATGTTACATTAACATCAGTCTTGCAGCTAATGCCCATTTCTATTGTGTCCAATCCTTAATATTAACCCCTGTTGCACATTCACATTACCTTGCAGATACAATGTCAAGTGACTTGCAATGCTAAAAGAGGGATAAATCTATTGTATTAGTAAGGAGTCATTGCCCTAAAATCTTAGCTATTATTCCAAGTGTTTTAGAGTTGCAGCAAAAGCACAGGATGCAGACGTACCACTAACAGCTGTGGAAGGTCATTTAGCAGTCAGATGTATTAATTCATCTCAGGGACCAGCTGTAGCAGTTGTCTAATCAGGTACAACATGCTACAGTTATGAAGCAACCTAAAGAAATCTGGTGAAAAATAAAGCCAGAATGTTTGCTGTGAAGATGCTGTGTCCATACCACCTACGGACTGGGAGTGCTGGTGGACAGCGAAGTTCACCATGAGCCAGCCGTGTGGCTTTGTTTCCAAGAAGACCAATGGTCTCCTGTGGTACATTAAGAAGAGAGTGACCAGCAGGTCATTCTGTGCTGGTGAGGCCATATCTGGAGTATTGTGCCCAGTTCTCAGTTGAGGAGAGACAGGGAACTATGGGAGAGACTCCAGCAGAGGCACATAGGTGGGTGAGGGGACTGGAGCATCTCTCTTAAGAGAAAAGCCTGAGAGACCTAGGGCTGTTTAGCCTGGAGAAGAGAAGACCAAGAGGATATTTTACCAATGCTGATCAATATCTGAAAGGCAGGGGTAAAGACAATGAGGCCAGACTCTCTACAGTGGTGCTCAGTGATAGAGCAAGGGGCAACAGGCACAAACTATAACACAGAAGTTCCAGCTAAATGTAAGGAAAAACTGGTTTACTTTGAGGATGCTAGAGCACTGGACCAGACTGCCCAAAGATGTTCTGGAGTTTCCTTTTCTGGAGAGATTCAAAACCTGCCTGGACATTGTGATCCTGTGCAACCTGCTGTGGGTGCCTCCTGCTTTAGTAAGGGGGTTGGACTAGGTGATCTCCACAGGTCCCTTCCAACTCCCACCACTGTGATTCTTTGAATTTGCTTTTCAATTTTTTTTTATTCCAGTAATTTTCCAAAATCCCAACCCTTGAAGTATTTCAGTGTATTAGTCATTAAACATCAGTGTCACAGCAAATTTAACTTGAATGGAGCTGTTATGGCCTGTGAGTCCCTGACACACCTGTAATGTGCTGTGTTGGATGAATCTACTGAATAAGAATAGAATAGAATAGAATAGAATAGAATAGAATAGAATAGAATAGAATAGAATAGAATAGAATAGAATAGAATAGAATAGAATAGAATAGAATAGAACAGAATAAGAATAGACCAGACCTGGTTGGAAGAGACCTTCAGGATCATCGTGTCCAACCCATCATCCAACACCATCTAATCAACTAAACCATGCCACCGAGCACCCTATCAAGTCTCCTCCTAAACACCTCCAGTGACGGCAACTCCACCACGTTCCTGGGCAGCCCATTCCAATGGGCAATCACTCTCTCTGTGTAGAATTTCTTCCTCACATCCAGTCTAAACCTCCCCTGGTGCAGCTTGAGACTGTGTCCTCTTGTTCTGGTGCTGGTTGCCTGGGAGGAAAGACCAACCTCTGCCTGTCTACAACCTCCCTTACGGTAGTTGTAGAGAGCAATAATGTCTCTCCTGAACCTCCTCTTCTTCAGGCTAAGCAACCCCAGCTCCCTCAGCCTCTCCTCATAGGGCTTGTGTTCCAAACCCCTCCCCAGCTTTGTTGCCCTTCTCTGGACATATTCCAGCAAGTCAACATCTTTCCTAAACTGAGGGGCCCAGAACTGGACACAGCACTCAAGGTGTAGCCTAACCAGTGCAGTGTACAGGGTACAACCTGTTCAGTATAAATGCTGCAAGGCAAGGTTCCTGCTTCACTGAAGCTAGTGACAGACTTTCACTGTGTGCAAGTTGTCTCCAATTTAAAGGCTCAGAAGTTCTCTCCAAATGTTTAACAACACTGAATATTGTGCCAAATGTGTTCTGCTGGAGTAGGCTACAGTTCAGAAGGTTCTTACTGCTCCTAGGACTCGTTCCAACTGTTGACTGACAATTAAGCCATTAATAGGACTTCACAGTTACTATTAGTTTAAAAAGGAAGCCCTAGAAATGGGCTAGCTTTAGTTTCTGAGTTGTTCAGATGTAGATGTCCATCAGCACCTAGGCTGCAAAGCAGTCTTGAAATAGCTTCTTGCTTTACACACATTAGGCTTTGGGTTGTACTTCAATAAATGCATTGTGTTCTGAAGGGGGAAAAAAGAAGTCCCTTTGACTTCTCCTTCCCTCCAGTATTGCTGTTGTTGATTGGTCCTTACTGGTGAATAATGACTTTCTTAAAGCAGAAACAGATTACAAAGTCAAATCCAAGAGCATTCAGGGCAAATTCTGCTTTCACTGACATCAGTATAAGTCCAGAGGCACTCAAATGGATTATAGATTTACACACTGGTGTAACTGAAGGCAGAATTTTGCCCTTAGTCTTTACCAACTCATTAGGGATAAATAGCCTTTTAGCTAATGAAAATGTAACATTTTTGTTAACAGCTTCATAATGATATACAAGTGCTTCATTGCCTTGGTAATTGGAAAATTTACTTGCCTTTTCCTTTGTTAAAACATGGACCCTGTTGTAGTTGTTCCATAGTAAAATAATTGAGCCATAAAATCCAGACACCCAAAATATGCTCACAGCACTTAAGCAAAATGCAGCCATAAGCAGCTAAGCTCTACTCACAACTTGGATGAGAACAGAGCTGAGAAAAAAGATGAGTGGCTTGAGTTCCCCAATGCCAAATAGGGACGTATGCTCTTGCATCAGATTCTAGTAAAGCTCTTCCTCCCCTTGCCAAGTGGAATTTTGGTCAGTGTCAGAAAATACGAAGTGGCCCCTGAAAAGTGACTGACCATGTCAAGAGTGTGACTGTCAAGTTGGATGTGGGGGGTTGACTTTTTCTCCTGATAAGTTTGATTCAGTCTTGACAGGCACTGTAGGGAACCAACCTTTCCCTTCCCATATACAACAGGATTTTTTTTCAGGATTGGCCTCAAACACCTCCTGTTTTGCACAGCAGCTCTGAATACCTGTCCTGTAAGGTTTCAGTGCCAGCATTAGAAGTGGTGTATTTGGCTCACTTGGAACTGCAGCTGAAGATTTCATTTTCCAAGCTCCTCTTCCTTGTGAGGTTATTAACAAACCCCTTGTCTTAGTTTCACAGAATCACAGAGTCACAGAATATTAGGGGTTGGAAGGAGCCTGCAGAGATCATCCAGTCCAGTCCTCCTGCCAGAGCAGGATCACCCAGGCAGGTCACAAAGGAGCACATCCGGGTAGGTTTGAAAGTCTCCACAGAAGGAGACTCCTGCCCCTCTACTCTGCCCTGGAGAGACCACACCTGGGATACTGTGTCCATTTTGGGACTCCCTAGTTCAAGAGAGACAGGGATCTGCCGGAGAGAGACCAACAGGATGATGATTATGGGACGGAGAGGGGAAAGCTGAGAGGGGATCTTAACAACTTTTACAAATGTCTGGAAGGTGGGTGTCAAGATGAAGGTGCCAGGCTCTTTTTGGTGATGCCCAGTGATGGGACATGGAACAACAGGTACAAGCTGGAGCACAGGAGGTTCCACCTCAACATAAGGAGACACTTCTTTATGGTGAGGGTTTCAGAGCCCTGGAACAGGCTGCCCAGAGAGGTTGTGGAGTCTCCTTCTCTGCAGACTTTCAAACATGCCAGGATGCAATCCTGTGTGACCTGCCCTAGGTGCTCCTGCTCTGGCAGGGGTGCTGGACTTGATGATCTCTGGAGGTTCCTTCCAACCCCTAACATACTGTGATTCCATGAAATGAAATGTGTATGTTTGTCTGTATCCAAAGGCCTAGGTGAGTGTGTGTTACATTAACTACTTCAAAAGCAGTTTTTAACCAGCTACTTAATACTTACTTGTGACAGTAGAACTGAGGGTAAACCCCTGAGGATGCTTTGCAGGTGTTTCCGTGGGTTTCAGCCTTGCTTATTTTCGCATTCCCTTTTGTGCTGCATTATTGGGTATGGAGACAGATAACTCAAAAAGCTGAAAAGTGATTTTCTTGTCTATTTCTCAAAATCTGCTTATTAAGTTGAAGTCAAACATTTCTGATTTCTCTTGTATTTACAAAAGCAATGGTAATAAATATTGACGAAGCTAAACAGCCCCTGGGAAGGAGCAGCCTGGAACTGCTATGCAAACATGCTTTAAAAATTACCTACAGACAATAGAGCTGTATTAAGATAATAATCCAAAAGAGGGAACTTGCTTGAATGCTACTTGTTTTGCTTCCTTTTACATTGAGGAATAATGATGGTTCTTGTGCTAGTTTTGAATGAAAATATCAGTTGGGGAGGGGATTTACATAATAAAATTAATAGAGCATGGAAAGCTTTCAGTATCGCTCTCTGCTTTTCCTCTGCGTGTCACAGAAGTTTTATGTAAAAGACAGATGATTGCAAGTTTGTTTAGGAAAAACAATCCTGTGGGCTGTGTGTATGACATCTTTACATATGACAGGTCCTTCTCTGCTGTTCTTGTAAAGAAAATCCATACTTGTGTAGATTGCCACATGTGGGGTGAAATGGAGTCATTTACCCACTTTTTTATATGTACCAGAGATGCCCTTCTTAGTCAATCCTCTTTGGAGTGCACCCACCAAAGAGAAGCTGGAGTCAGATGTCTGTTATCCAGTCTAACACACAGTTTTATTTCTTTGTTCTTGCAAAGGGAAGATTTTACAGGAAAGTAACATCTTTACACCATAATTAACAACTGAGTAATCATTTAATGGCTGTGTCTGGGCTTTCTTTTACAGCGGAGTGAACCTAGCAGTGTCTTTTTTTCCAGTAGTGAAGCACAAGAGATCTTCCAGAGTCTGGTGGGAAAGGGAGTAGTTCTAGAGTAGAAGGCCCTAGGTGTGGAAAGCCTGTTTTCTTGTGGATTATATAGAGTATGGCACTTAGCTGCAGATTCATTGCTTCCTCTCACAGCCTCAACTATTCATCTTGGGTTTTCTTTACAACCTTTGAAATTTTTCATAGATAGCAATCTGTGACTCTTCATGAAATGGAAGGGAGCCGTTTTGTTAAGCAAACTGGATGAACAGGGAACTGGCTAAGCCTCAGGTGAAGAAGACCTAGAAAAAGGGGGAGGAGAGGAGTGGTTTCAACACCTGAGCTGCTGGTTTGTCACACGCAGATCCCTTCTTTTTTCTTCATCCCTGCATCACAGATCTGCTTCTGGAGAAAGCGTAAAAGTGATGTATCACAGTATCACAGTATCGCCAAGGTTGGAAGAGACCTTGAGGATCATCGAGTCCAACCTGTCACCACAGACCTCATGACTAGACCATGGCACCAAGTGTCACGTCCAATCTCCTCTTGAACACCTCCAGGGACGGTGACTCCACCACCTCCCTGGGCAGCACATTCCAATGACGAATGACTCTCTTGGTGAAGAGCTTTCTCCTCACCTCCAGCCTAAACTTCCCCTGGCACAGCTTGAGACTGTGTCCCCTTGTTCTGGTGCTGGTTGCCTGGGAGAAGAGGCCAACCCCTTCCTGGCTACAACCACCTTTCAGGTAGTTGTAGAGGGCTATGAGGTCACCCCTGAGCCTCCTCTTCTCCAGGCCTGGTCCTGTAGCCATGATCTGCCTGGTATTCATGTCTGATGCCTGCATTGCTTGCTTCTTTCATTATCCTTCCTGTAATGCTGTCATTTTTGGATTGGTGCTGAGTTGCTGTCTGTGCCTGCTTCTGCCTCTCTAGATGGAGGTATTTGGTGAGCTTTCTGCACTCCTCTGTGACTGAGCTTCTGTAGCTGGCATTCGACTCACTGTCTGCTTTATGAACCTTGTTTTAAAGCTTCTAAGAATTCAGTCTGAGCTAAGACCAAAGAAGAATTTACTAATTTTGAGGTAGGGACGAGTTTGCAATTAGCTACTAATGGAAATCTCGTGGTGCCCTAAGGGTCATTAATCAAGGAAAGTTCAAGTTAAAAATAAAAAGGAAAAAAAGTCTGTGTATTTTCTGTAGAAGAGTGAAAAGGTGGCTTTCTAGATCCCTTTCTCTTTTGTCATGAATTACAGGCAATTTCTGGTTGGCTTCTGCTGTTTCCAGTCATGTCAGCAACGACCTACTTAATACTTAAATCTGTTGTTGCTTTTACATATCAATTCCATTTCACAACAACAATAACACTTTCCAGGCAGCTGATTTGAAGATGATTACTCTACTTCATAGGTAGTAAAACTCACTTGGTCTCATTATACATTTCAAGGTGTGTGAAGCAGACAATTGCCTCTAAACGTGCTGCCTGATGGGTGTTAATGCTTCTTTATATTTACTGTTTTCTCTTCCTGGCTTCAGGTAGCATGGCAGACTTTCCCCCCAGGAATCAAATTTGGACAATCTTTTGCTTTTTATATTTTTTGGCAGGGAATTCTTCCTAGTCTGGCAGTTAATGTGCCTCAGATAATCACTGACAATTGAAGGGCATATCCTCATCTTCACTCTTTAGCTAGAGTTTTTACAGTGTAAGGAACATGTCTGATTTGTTGTTCATGTGAGAGAGTATCTTTCCAGAAATGCATCATTTATGCCAAAAGTGCTTTAACTTGTATGCTTAAATTGGTCACCTAACCCTGCCTCATTTCCCAAATAGTGTCCCAGTGTAGACCAGCACTTGGGCAGGTGCTGAAATGATTTATTGAGAAGACAATTCATTTCCCACTTCATAAATGAGGTGATTCTCAAAGTTCTTCAGTAGAATCATAGAATGGTCTGGGTTGGAAGGAACCTCCAAAGGTCTTCTAGTCCAACCCCATCTACAGTAAGCAGGGGCATCCTCAACTAGATTAGGCTGCCCAGAGCCCAGTCAAGCCCCACTTTGAATATCTGCAGGGTTAGGTCCCCAACCACTTCCCTGGGCAACCTGTTCCAGTAGATCAGCCAGAGATGCCCTCATATAGAATAGAATAGAGTAGAGTAGAGTAGAGTAGAATAGAATAGAAAGAATAGAATAGACCAGGTTGGAAGAGACTTTCAAGATCATCATGTCCAACCTATCATCCAACACCGCCTAATCAACTAAACCATGCAACCAAGCACCCTATCAAGTCTCCTCCTGAGCACCTCCAGGGATGGTGACTCCACCACCTCCCCGGGCAGCCCATTCCAATGGGCAATCACTCTCTCTGTGTAGAACTTCTTCCTAACCTCCAGACTAAACCTCCCCTGGTGCAGCCTGAGACTGTATCCTCTTGTTCTGGTGCTGGTTGCCTGGGAGAAGAGACCAACCCCCACCTGGCTACAACCTCCCTTCAGGTAGTTGTAGAGAGCAATAATGTCACCCCTGAGTCTTCTCCTCTTCAGGCTAAGCAACCCCAATTCCCTCAGCCTCTCCTCATAGGGCTCGTGTTCCAAACCCTCACCAACTTTGTTGCCCTTCTCTGGACACGTTCCAGCAAGTCAGGATGCTCAGCTGAAAATAAAGAGTCAATTGGTTATCTGGCAGGATTTGAATGTAGATATCTGGATTAAGACAGCCATGGCTGAATGTTTTGGCCATGCTGTTTTCAGTGGTTACCAGTGGCAGTTTTAATTATTATAACTATTAATAGGAAAAAAAAAAAAAAAGACTGCTTGACTGCTTCTTCCCTACTCTGCAGTCATTATCAGGAGGTTCAGTGTGTCTGCACTTAAATGGAAATATTCCCCCAGAAGATGAAAAGCAAAAAACTATTTTGTTGTTTAGAGGGTCTGCCCGATTCTCTTTGTGGAAAAGGAAGTGATAATAAGAAAGTAAATCTTGCTGGCCAGGTGTTTTGGCTTTCTGCAGCACAGAATATTTGCAGGATTGAAGCAGACTGAGGCAGACTTTTTATCAGGGGTCCATAATGACAGACTTTCAGTGGTTCTGATGTTTTGTGGTCAGGGCCATCCATCCAGGGTGCAGGTACTGTCACGCAGAACATTGTGTTACCCAGAGATAGCCGCTGCTAATTTCTATGAGCAGGGATCTTTGCTTTTTACATCACTTACAGTTTTCTGTCTTACACTTTTACAATTGTGCTATGACAAGTGAGTTTAATGGAGTGCTCTATAACTTGAAAAAAATGGGGCTAAAAAAAATTCCTTGAGTCTGTGAGTCCTGCCTCTTGCTGATTTTGGCAAGAATGTGCTGGTGAAGGGTCTAGAGACCAAGTCCTGTGAGGAGCATCTGAAGAAGCTGGGGTCCTTTAGTCTGGAGAAGAGGAGACTGAGGGGAGACCTTCTCACTCTCTACAAGGAAATTGTAGTGAGGTGTGGGCTTGTGCTTTCTCTCTAGTATCAGGTGATAGAACAAGAGCAAATGGACTGCCCGGGGAGGTGGTGGAGTCACCATCCCTGGAGGTGTTCAGGAGGAGACTTGATACGTTGCTTGGTTGCAGGGTTTAGTTGATTAGGTGGTGTTGGATGATAGGTTGGACGTGATGATCTTGAAAGTCTCTTCCAACCTGGTCTGGTCTATTCTATTCTATTCTATTCTATTCTATTCTATTCTATTCTATTCTATTCTATTCTATTCTATTCTATTCTATTCTATTCTATTCTATTCTATTCTATTCTATTCTATTCTATTCTATTCTATTGACCTGAAATTGTGTCGGTGAGGTTTAGATGGGATATTAGGAAAAATGCCTTTGCTGAAACAGTGGTCAGGCATTGGAACAGGCTGCCCAGGGAGGTGGTGGAGTCACCGTCCCTGGAGTGTTCAAAAAACATGCAGACATGGCACTTTGGGATGTGGTTTAGTGAGCATGGTCAGTGGTTGGACTTGCTGATCTTAGAGGTCATTTCCAACTGAAACAATTCTATGATCCTTTGATCCCATCCACAAGTAGCTAGGTTGCATTGCCTCCACTGGAAGTCTCCCAGAATTGTGGTCTTCTCATGATTAGAAGCCACCTAACTAGCTTCCTAATTTTGCTGTTGGCTGATTTAAACCAATAGTTGTTGGGCTGATAACACCCTCCCATGCCATGCTTGCTGCTAATGCTTTTTTGTTTTATGCTTCTTCATTGATGTCTTTTGTCATCCTGAGGTATTTAGAAGCAGCATTTGTACCACTGACTACATTATAAAGCACTTTGGATCTATCCCTTCAGTGAATCTCTCCAACTCTCCACCTCAGTTATGATCCATGGTCATCTGAGCTACCCCTTACCCCTTCTCTTCATCTTCTCCTTTCTGACAGAACTTCTTTGTGAGACAGATCATATCATCTAAGCCTCATCTGGTCACTTTCTGCCGAAGCGTAAATAATTGAAATGTCAATAACATACCATTTAAAACCTATTCTACTTAATCTCCCAGAGTGGTATGTTGGCAGATTGTGAATGTCACACTACTGATGAGCACAGGACTTGGATAACTGTGAGCTTCTAATCAAGAAATGAATCTAAAATTGTATATCTGCGTAAGAAAGGCTGGCACGGGGGGGTGAAGCACTCACTAAAAGTAGTCGAGACTAAAGTGATGACTAAAGCAGTTCAGGGCATCAGGGATCCTACAGCATGTAGGTCTCTGCAGTGATTCAGCCTTCCTCAGTCTGTTTGATTCTTCCCTGCTGCAGTGCTCCCAAACAGAGGCAGTGTTGCAGCATCTTCCACTGGTTTACATTCACTGAGCTGGCATCAGAAGCAGCAAGGAGACCCAGGGCTAGCTGAAAACTGTCTGTTTGGGTTGGGCTGGCTGCACTGTCACCAGTGTGCTCTTCTGCGGTTTGCAATCCTCTTGATCAGCCTTCAGAGTAGCAAGTCCTGAAGCCATGGATACTCACGTATCTTTTGTCTCTTATTGTCTCAAGGCATCTGCAAACTCAGGGGGGACACCACTATACCAGCTACATTTAGAAGACACCATTTGCAGTTGTAAAAGATGGTTGATTCCAGCCAGATCCTCAGGAAAGCTATTCTAGTATCTTCCAGATTAGTCTAGTAATTTGAATAATGACTAGAATAACAGTTTCTTCTACCCATTTGATCTGCACATCAGCCTGGTAACTGGGAATTTATTAATAATGCTTTCAGCTTACACATTGCATTTCAAAGAGACTCACAGACAGTAGGTAATTAATAGCCTGATGCCACTGATGTGTCTATAAACTTCATTACCTGTCACAGCCCTTATTTCTTGTGAAGTGCAGTTGTGATGCCTGAGATCTAAAGCACAACTTTGCAGAAGATCTCAGACGTCTCTATGGGTAAACAAGACTTTGAGTGCATGTCTACATTTGGCCCATATAGAATCATAGAATTGTTAGGGTTGGAAGGCACCTCAAGGATCATCCAGTTCCAAGCCCCCTGCCGTAGGCAGGGACACCTCACACTAGATCAAGTTGCTCACAGCCACATCCAGCCTGGCCTCAAAAACCTCCAGGGATGAGTCTTCTACCACCTCCCTGGGCAACCTGTGCCAGTGTCTCACCACCCTCATGGGGAAGAACTTCTTCCTAACATCCAATCTGAATCCACTAATTTCTATTTTTTTTTTCCATTCCCCCCAGTCCTATCACTCCCTGGCACCCTAAAAAGTCCCTCCCCAGCTTTCTTGTAGCCCACTTCAGATACTGGAAGGCTACAAGAAGGTCTTCTCGAAGCCTTCTCTTCTCCAGATTGAATAGTCCCAGCTTTGTCCTCATAGGAGAGGAGCTCCAGCCCTCATGGCCCTTCTCTGGATATGCTCCAGTGTGTCCAGATCGTTCCTGTACTAGGAGCTCTAGAACTGGATGCAGTACTCCAGGTGGGGTCTCACCAGAGCAGAGTAGAGGGGGAGAATCACCTCCCTTGACCTGCTGGCTATGCTTCTTTTGTCTGGAGCTAAGCTAGAGCAGTTGCTTTATCACCTGATGAACCCTCCCTGGCAGAGAAAGGGCAAGAAACTTACAGGTTGAAATGCAAATGGATTTAATGAAACAGACTAAAACCAATATGGAGTAGACAAAGTTATACTCAGCCCAGCAAATATACAGCAGTCACAATAAACAGGAAAACAGTCCTGGGGAGCAGAGTGGCAAGCAAATGCCTCCAGGGATGGAGAGCAGGAGGACCCCCTGTAGCAAAAGAATTGCTTCTTAGTAGTTTTTCTGTCTTTGAGTGATACCTGCAGTAAGTTCTTTCCTTGCTGCCTGAAGAGAGACAGGCTCCTATCACAGCAGCCTGAAAACCCACCATGGGATAGTGAAGTTGCTACCTGGCAACTGAGTGTTCAAGGACCTGAGTACAGCTGCTAACTCTTCCTTATGTGCAAGTAGCTTTCAGCACAGTTGTTTTGGCATGGTGAAGGGTATCAGAAAACTAAGCTCCTATCTTTTCTGCAGCAGGACTTGCTTAGGGCAAAGCTCTGCCTGCTCCAGAGCAAATGAAGCCCTCAGCAGCCCAGTGCTCCAGTCTAGGGCTGGACTCAATATAGCAATTAGAAAGAGCTGCAGAGAGGTGGGGGTGGGTGATGCTGGGATGGGGAGGGTAAGGGGTGCCTATAGTACAAGTTTGGTGCAGGCTAAATTTTGGAGTCCAGAGTAAAGAGGGGCACTGCTGTTGCAGTAAGGCAGAGTGGCACAATTGGGCTGTGGTAGAAAGGTAGCTTATTCCCAGAGTCAGAACCTTCCCTGGATTTATCAGCAAGGTGAGAACAGACTCAATCAATACATGGATGAGAGACCTCTCCTGACACTTGTGAGTTACTGGCATCAATCGTTTGCAGTCAGAGGATCAGAGATTCAGGCCGAGTGTTTTAATGCAGTTTATCACTTTCCCAGTTGTTCCAGGATCTACCTGTCAGAGGTTAAATCCTACCAGTATAGTTCAGAGGCTTTTGGATGACCTTGACTTCTGAATGTGGGTTATCCTTTCCATGCTTAAAGATTTACTTTGGTGGTCTGGTCATTCCTCTACTGAATACTCTGTACAGTTACTTGGTACAAATATTCATGTTTAAAGATAAGGTAAGTAATTTACCAAAGATCCCACAGGAAAACCACAGAAGAGTCAGGAATGGCAACCTGGAGTCCTTGTTCACTTTATCCTGTTCTCTAAAATATTGTAAATAAGTAAATCAAGTCAACTGATGAGCTGTTAATGACAAAGCATTCTAAACCAGAGGATACATATGTAGTCTGCAGGTACCTTTGACTATCATAGATGGGATAAAAAAAAACCTTTGCATACTTGATTTCTTAAGTGCAGAAGGAAATGTCATTCTTGCAGTCTCCTGCTTCCTCATCTGATTATTGCTAATGCAAAATGTCAGTAGGGAATGCATAAATCTGCACTGCAGTTCTTGAAGTTGGTGCAAACAGGAAAGCTTTTTTTGCAAATTATAGAATGGTCTGGGTTGGAAGGGACTCCCCAGGTTCATCTAGTCCAACCCTCCTGCAGTCAGCAGGGGCATCCTCAACTAGATCAGGTTGCTCAGAGCCCTGTCAAGCCTCATCTTGAATACCTCTAGGGATGAGGCCTCAACTACCTCCCTGGGCAACCTGTTGCAGTGTTCCACCACCCTCATGGTAAAGATCTTGTATCTACCCACTTCAGTCCTGTAATGCAGAATGCTGCTTTCTTACTGAAAGACCTGAGCCAGCAGTGTGCCCAGGAGGCCAAGAGGGCCAATGGCACCCTGGCCTGCATTAGGAATAGTGTGGCCAGCAGGAGCAGGGAGGTCATTGTGCCCCTGAACTCTACATTGGTTAGGCTGCACCTTGAGTACTGTGTCCAGTTCTGGGCCCCTCAGTTTAAGAAGGACATTGAGACACTTGAACGTGTCCAGAGAAGGGCAATGAAGCTGGGGAGAGGCCTTGAGCACAGCCCTATGAGGAGAGGCTGAGGGAGCTGGGATTGTTTAGCCTGGAGAAGAGGAGGCTCAGGGGTGACCTCATTGCCCTCTACAACTACCTGAAAGGTGGTTGTAGCCAGGAAGGGGTTGGTCTCTTCTCCCAGGCAACCAGCACCAGAACAAGGGGACACAGTCTCAAGCTGCGCCAGGGTAAGTTCAGGCTCGAGGTGAGGAGAAAGTTCTTCACCGAGAGAGTCATTAGTCATTGGAATGTGCTGCCCAGGGAGGTGCTCAAGAGGAGATTGGACGTGGCAGTTGGTGCCATGGTCTAGTCATGAGGTCTGTGGTGACAGGTTGGACTTGATGATCCTCGAGGTCTCTTCCAACCTTGGCGATACTGTGATACTGTGATACCTGAGAGACATTGGGTTGGACAAGATGGAAGATCAAAATGGGATTCCTTAAAAGTTGTGCAACTGTGTTTCATTTTCTTCAGTTCTCATTGAGTGTGCACAAGAGAACTGAGCAAAATGATCCATTATTAAATGGATTAAATGGAGTGCTTTGTCTTTACCCTCTCTGATCAGTAGGGAAACTTCCCTCCCAAGTACAACTTCCACCTTCCCAAACCACTCAGCAAAAACATTTAATAATGGATCATTTTGCTCCTCTCCTGTAGCAGGAAACAATTAAAAAGGGAACATAATGTGGGGGAAGGGAAAAAAACCAACCCAGCACTATAGAATTATTGAGCTGAACAATATCCTCTCTTGCATTTCAGAGGGAGGATTGAAGAGAAGCTGACATTTTAATATTTTCTAAATTACTCTGCAACATGTTTTCTGATGAATCTAATCTGGCACCTCTTCCAAATTGATATTTCATCCAAGAATGTTTGGGCAAATACATTATTAAGGCAGTAATTTAGATTTAGCAAGTTTTAGATTTCAGTACATTTAAAAACAGACACCCTAATTCCCAGAGTTAAAGGAACAGGGCTCATTATTTCCCATGCACAGAGGTAAATTGGTTTACCAGCAAAACTCTGTATTGATTTTCCTCCTACATTTCAATATTGAATGTTGTTTACACTGGAAGATGCAAGGGGGAGAGTGGCTTCAGGAGGTAGGACATACATGAAAAGAACTTTTTGATTGTGGGACTAGGCTACTGAGATCTTACAGTTGTTGTGGTCACTATTTGAAGGCAAATAAAACACAGTAAAATGGTATGTCTCCACTGCTCTTGGTAATTCTGAGTAACTAATGAAGCCACTAGCTCTTCACTTTTCATCTGCAGGTCTTGCCTTTCAGCATGTGGTAAAACCCCTGATGAACCAAAAATGAACTGCAGAAATTCTTCCTGCTTCTACACTTCGGATGACTTTGATGAAGGGAAGAAATCTCTCCTCAAAAGTAACTTAACTATCAGTATTCAGCCCGTCATTCATTACAACGATCTATCAAGTGACCTTCAACAGGCCATGCATCCTCCCTTAGCCAGCAGCATTTTGCAGTACTGGTGGTAGCAGCGTGTTTGGTAATCCTGAGGAGCCTGTTCAGTCCTGTGAGCAAATCGTATGGCTGCTGGGAAGTGTTAAGGAAAAGGGTGAATCCTGTTCATCCTGGTAATTTAGAAGTGCTGATGCATAATACTTCCAGTTATAATGAGTGTTGGAGACTGCTGCTTTTGATTGAAATTTCAAATAAGCCATGTCTGCTTAGAATATATAGAGCCTTTTTATAAAGCACACCTTTAACATTCATTTATAAACATCCCTTTATATCATAGAATCACAGAATCACTACGGCTGGAAAAGACCTTTAAGATCATCAAATCCAACCATAACCCAACTACCATGACCACTAAATCATGTCCTGAAGCTTGAACACCTCCAGGGATGGTGACTCCACCACTCCCTGGGCAGCCTGTTCCAACCCCTCACCACTCTCTCAGGAAAGAATTTCTTCCCAGTGTCCAATCTAAACCTCCCCTGGCACAACTTCAAACCATTTCCTCTTATCTTGTTGCTGGTTACTTGGGAGAAGAGACCAACACCAGCCTCACCCCAACCTTCTTTCAGGTAATTGTAGAGAGCAGTAAGATCTCTCCTCAGCCTTCTCTTCTCCAGACTAAAAAAACCCCACTCCCACAGTGCTCCTCATATGTTGCCCTCCAAACCCCTCACCAGCCTCATTTTTCTTCTCTAGACATGTTCCAGCATCTCAATGTTATTGTGGTGCCCAGAACTGAACCCAGTACTCAAGCTGTGGCCTCACCAGGGCCAAGCACAGGGGCACCATTACTGCCCTGTTCCTGCTGGATGTAGTGGTTTTGATCTAGGCCAGGATGCTACCTGGGCACACTGCTGGCTTATGTTCAGACACCCACCAGCACCTCCAGATCCTTTTCCAGGATCTGCTGGAAAAGGCTGCTTTCCACTCACTCTACCCCAGGCCTGGAGTGTTTCTTGAGGTTGTTGTGATCAAAGTGGAGAACCCAGCACTTGGCCTTGTTAAACCTCATCCCATTGACCTCAGCCCAGTGGCTGAACCTGTCCAGATCTCTCTGCAGAGCCTTCCTACCCTGGAGCAGATCAACACTGCCACTCAGTTTAGTGTCTCTATGCTGAGAAAAGTTACTCGTAAGCAACAGATCTGATTCACCACCACTGCAATCTCACCAGCTTTATTCAAAATTAAGTTTTGAACCTGGGTTTAAACTCATTTGTAGTTTCTCTGCAGAAATGATCTTGGCCTCTGCCACTGACAGCGAGCAACACTGCCTTTCGAGTGTGGATGTTGACACAGGAAGCAGAAAAATGCCCTTTTCTTTGTCTTCCAACACATTAAGTTGCTTGGCACTTGACAAACTACTGTGATTTGGTTCTTTGGGACAGTTGCTGAAATGGTGAGGCCAGAAGGGAAGTATATTTTGTATTTTGGGAGTTTTTATAGACATTGGCTCAGTGGTGTTTGTGTGTATCAGTGGCTGGTAGCTGAGTCTAGGACTGTAACAATGATGGGCTGTATAGTATCTGGTTTAGAGTTATCAATGTGCTGGCCATGCAGAGCCTTTCAGAGCATTTGCTCATCAAGGGGAATTTGAAACCCATCAG
Source organism: Melanerpes formicivorus (assembly GCF_026170545.1). NCBI lineage: Eukaryota > Metazoa > Chordata > Aves > Piciformes > Picidae > Melanerpes > Melanerpes formicivorus. The sequence continues at coordinate 4,038,859 of NW_027142359.1, read as the reverse complement.
CTGACAAGGGGGGAAATATATTAAAAACATGGCTGAAAGACTTAAAATCAATCTGCTTTGCACCAACTTCACTTGTTGCTGGAAGAGCAAGCTAAATTTCTCAGAGGCCTGCCCAGCCAGTGTTTACTTGACTTGTCTACTTTTGATGGAAAAGAACTAGGAATTTACTAGGCATCAACAAATGGAATGGGCTGAAAGATTTTCTCCACCAGTGGGCTGAGCCCAGCTCCATACAACATCAGGTTTTGTGTATCCAGTCAAACAGTTACTATTCCAAAGCAATCAGTCATTTAATTGCTGATGAAACAAAGCAGGAAGCTCTTCCATGTATCCATAGCTTATTAATCTTTTCTTCTGTCTGGTCACTCTTTTGTCTTTGAGCCAGACACACTGTGTGTCTCCTTTGTCTGGTCCACACCCTTTATTTATATTGTAGTCCTAACTCTGTTAATCTGCTCAATAATTTATAAGACAGCTGACCCCAGTGTTAGGTGAGCTATTGAACAAACATCAGGGAGAGTTAAATTCAGCTTAGGCACTGTAGTCTGAAAACCCCTCAGAGTCCATGGACTCCACTGAGCACACAAAAGGCATGGAAGGAACAGGCAGAGCTGGGCTTCTGCACATCTACAGCTTCTGTCATTACCCAGCTGCTAAATATTTAAATCACAGACTTCGGTGGGAGGACCACTTCTTGTCTCCTCTTTCACTTGTGTGGCTAAAGGTATAATCTTAGCACACAAACCCTGTTTAAGTACTCTGTTACTAAGGAAACAAACTTGTCAAGCGTGGACCATGTGGGAATAATGGTGATTTATTTAGAAAAGGAAAGGTTTGTCATTTTAAGCTCACTACTACAAAATTGCTTTTTGATTACCTTCAAGCTTATTGCATTGTCTTGTCACAATAAACTATGGGAACAAGTGGAAAGGTTAATAATTGTGAGCTTTGTTCTTGTCAGTTGTTCTGCAAAAGATCATGCAGGGGACCTGCGCCGTTAGCTCAAAAGGAACAAATTTCAGTAGGATCCTGGACTCCATTTTTTTTTGTTGTTATTGTTAGTATTTATTTATTTCTGAGCTGCCTCCAAAGGCAGCATGGCTGAGATGTGCAGATTTGCAGGGCAGCTACAAGGATAGACTCTGTGATACACTGTGAAGGGTAGGCAAGGGCTTCTTACAGATATTTTTCAGAGTAAAGGAAGGAGAAGGATCTGAGCAGGACAGGATAAAGACCAAGAGGTTTGAGAGTGCTCTGGAAGGTCTAAACTCTCATAAATTTTCTGAATCCCATCACCAAGGGTTTCTTGTTTGATAGGAAATAGTAGGTTGCTTTTTCTTTTTTCTTTTCTTTTCTTTTCTTTTCTTTTCTTTTCTTTTCTTTTCTTTTCTTTTCTTTTCTTTTCTTTTCTTTTCTTTTCTTTTCTTTTCTTTTCTCTTTTCTTTTCTTTTCTTTTCTTTTCTTTTCTTTTCTTTTCTCTTTTCTTTTCTTTTCTTTTCTTTTCTTTTCTTTTCTTTTCTTTTCTTTTCTTTTCTTTTCTTTTCTTTTCTTTTCTTTTCTTTTCTTTTCTTTTCTTTTCTTTTCTTTTCTTTTCTTTTCTTTTCTTTTCTTTTCTTTTCTTTTCTTTTCTTTTCTTTTCTTTTCTTTTCTTTTCTTTTCTTTTCTTTTCTTTTTTCTCTCCTCTCCTCTCCTCTCCTCTCCTCTCCTCTCCTCTCCTCTCCTCTCCTCTCCTCTCCTCTCCTCTCCTCTCCTCTCCTCTCCTCTCCTCTCCTCTCCTCTCCTCTCCTCTCCTCTCCTCTCCTCTCCTCTCCTCTCCTCTCCTCTCCTCTCCTCTCCTCTCCTCTCCTCTCCTCTCCTCTCCTCTCCTCTCCCTCTCCTCTCCCTCTCCTCTCCCTCTCCTCTCCCTCTCCTCTCCCTCTCCTCTCCCTCTCCTCTCCTCTCCTCTCCCTCTCCTCTCCCTCTCCTCTCCCTCTCCTCTCCTCTCCTCTCCATCTCCTCTCCTCTCCCTCTCCTCTCCTCTCCCTCTCCTCTCCTCTCCTCTCCCTCTCCTCTCCCCTCTCCTTTCTTTCTCCTCTCTCCTTTCCTTTTCTCTATTCTTCTCAAAATGTCCTTTTTTATTTTCTTTTTTATTTTAATTTTATTTAATTAGTTGTTTGGGATGTTTTTTTTAAAGAAGTCAATTTAGATCACAATAATCAGATAGGAAAAAACCCACCTCTAAATAACTTCAGCATGCTTTGAGCTAGGTCTAAAGTGCTTTTTGTCAGGAAAAATTAATATTGTCAAGAACTTTCTTCTGGAGAAAGTGCATCAGTGTCTTGCACAGGGGGACTGGTGTGCTGTGAGCTGCCTAAAGATTAAAGTGTTAAATTATTTCTGGAAGAGCAGAGAGAGAGGTTCAAAATGTTGATGGGTTTGGGGGGAAGTTTAAGGTACAATTGGCATTAACAAATCACCCTATGGGCTTCTGGTTTGGGTGAGTTTTTTGGTGGTGGTGGTTTTTTGGTTTGTTCACCCCCCAACATAGAAGGGGAGGTTTTACAGTGGCAGTTTATTAGAGCAAGGTTGGGTTTATGGCAAAGTTTGGAGGAGAAATCCAAAGCTGTTACTATAGAAGATTTTGGATAATTAATAGATTTTTGGTTTTTTAGTGTGAAACACTGTCTCCTTTTGAAAGTTTCATTGGAGTAATTTAAAGAATATTTGAAGTCTAAAAGAAATGTTTTGTGGGGCTGAAAGGGAATTTATTTTTTTATATCATTCACATTTTGACTTTCTCTTTTAATCTGGATTGGTAAACCCAAAAAGTCCTAAAGTATTTCTTAACAGAGTAAAAATATTTCCTACAGGCTTCTTGGAGATCTTGTCAGTTCCTCCCAGTAACAGAAGCCTTTTCTGCTCTCCAAAAAAACCCTGAAGGCTGATAGGAAAAGGTAAAAAAAAAGCGCCTGGCTAATATCCAGCCACTGTCTTTTCCCAAGTGAGATTACTTGCCTCCCATTTTTGTTAGGAAATGAATAATGCAGCAGTAAAAGATGCAGCAGAAAGTATTTATGGCAAATTAAAACTCATCTCCAGGACAACTGAAGTACCAGGCACATGGGCCACACCTCTTCTCTTCTTCACTGGAGTGAACCTTTGAGGAATTATTCATCACTGCAAGTTAATTTCATTAGCTACAAATATGAATGAAGACTAAATTAACCACAACTTAACAGGAGTTTTATGTTGCAATTATGACCAATTTGGTCTTATTTGCTGCATTAGAGTCAGGTTGGGTAGTGCTGGTACTTAATGAGTGGGTTCATGCCATTGTATTGTGGAATTTATATTGAGACATTATCCTGAAGCTATCTAATTGAATGCCTTGAGAGCCGGCCAGTGGGTTTTTATTCAGTGGCATATCTTTATCTGTAACTTGGGAAGGACTAGAAGGATTCCAGGATGTTCTGTAGCATTTCAGCCACCCTGCTCTGCAGCTCTTGGATGCAGATTTCTAAAAAAGGGCTTAATAATAATAATAATAATGAGAACTTGACTCAGTCTTTTGAAATTTGCATGTCCCTGCTCTGATATCAGGCTCCAGATTAATGCTCCCCAGTGATGGGCTTTTTTTTGCTACTTGGGAACTGTTCTTCTGAAAGCTAGAACCAGATGAATTATTGAATTCTCAGGTTTCCCCAGCAGAGAAGACAGGAAAAATGAGTTAAAAACATTGGTCAGGTTATCCAAATTATTTACATACTTTCTACGTGGAAATATAAATAAATTGATTGTTCTTGGAAGTGCAGCCCTAAAATTAAACCCCCCAAAATGAAATTTTGATGGGTATGATTAGTATAATTTTGGATTTAAGCTGGACCTTGGTGGATGTGATCTCCCTGCATTATGAGAACAGTGCAAAAGGGATGTGGGGACTTTGTGAAGCGAGCCTTTGTCTCCTGTTGCTTCACACTGTAGCTGAATACCAAGAAGTGTCTTCTCTCCATATTTTGAAAGGTGAGGTTGATAGCTGATCACAGGCATGCTGTCATGCTACCAAAGCTCTTCCACTGTAGCCTTTCTCTCTGGTAGCACACTCCTGTTGCTAGCATGAGTCATCTTCCCACCTCTAACACAGGTACTCTCCCAAAGGCTTCTGTTCTGCACACAGCGGGAGAAGATGCCTTCTCTTCTCTTCTCTTGGGAAGCGGCTAAAATAGTTCTCCTGGGGCTGGGAAGCCATCTTCACAAACGTTGCTATTACAAGAAGACCTTTCTGCAGTGCTTCTCCTACCCCCTGGCGACATTACCTTCTTTTCATTTTCTCCTGTTCCCAAGGTCTGACTTTTCTTCACCTCCATGGGCAAACAATCAAACCAGTTTTACAGACTTCTGGTCAGGCCTGGATGTTTGGGGGTGTGGCCACTCCATTCTAAACAAAGAGCTTGGAGCAGAAACCTTAAAAAGCAGAATCTTCTCCCCTTAAAAACAGACCAGTATCATTCTTTTGCTTGCCCCATGTTCTATCTAGAGGTGATTTAATCTTCAGCCTTTGGCCATGCTCCCACATCCTGGGAAGAGCTTCTCAGCTGCAATATGAGCTTCTGTTTAAGAAGAATTTCTAAGCATAAGATGCTGTAGGGTTTTTAGAGAACTACCAATGAATGGTTGAACAATTAAGTGATTTGAGATTTTATTTGTGGCTTTGCTAATTCTAAATGTTCGAAATGGTTTTGAATTTTATTTTTTTTTGGCCTATAGATGTGGCACTCAAGGGCTCAATCTTGTAACTTTGCTTTAAAATGCACTCTTAGGGGTGATGATGAGGAATAAAGGAGATTTCACTGCCATGCCTGTGAGCCATACTCTGAAAGCAGTCATGCTACTGCAGCCAGCTATCAGTCTGCCTGCCCTTCAGTCTGCTCAATCAATACTGGTATAAATACCTTTTCCCATGAGATGAGCACTAGAGGCTGCCTTGTTCATTGCTGGAAGTAGTGCCAGTGAGCCATGACAGCAGGGCAAGAATGGTGGCCTTCAGAAAAAGTCACCAAAGCAAAGATTCTTGAACCATTTATACATTTTCACCAAAGAACTAGTACTTTACACTTCCGTAAGTCCTTTGTACCAAGTGTAGCATCTACCTGCATTAAAAGCCTGAGCACATTTCAATAAAAGAACACAATCAAAAGGATTAATGTTACTCACTTTGATGGAGGAAGAAACTCCTATTTCTAATCTTCATTTTGTGACAGTACAATTGATTTCTTTGCTGTGTGATGTGGGGCTGGCACTGCTCCTGAATTCATCTGTATTGCCTACAGCTCCCACTGCTCTAATCTCTTCAGGTTACTTTGCAGCTTGATTAGGTCCTGTGGTGTGTGTGTTATACCTCCTCAGCAGAGCTGTCACCTGTACATTTGATCACAGTTGAATTCCAACTGGAAAAAACACCCAACAAAGTCATGTCATGTAGGGAACAGAGTTGTTTGGGTTCCTGTTGCTATAGCTACGATTGTCTAAAAATCCTTTGGAAGCCCTGGCTGGAGTTTAGCAGGATGTGACATTGCTTAAAAGTGACTTCATTGTAAGGATTAAAGTAGATCTGTGAGCCCCCAGTGATCCCATCAGCTTTAGTCCAAGAGTCACTGTTGAAAGCAGCACTTGTCCAAATCTGAGGCTTCTATAGTTTCCCATATTTCATTTTAATTTTTACATTGAATTCATTATGCAGCAAAGAGTGCAAGGAGAGGGCAACATTTTCTACTGATGATTTCCTGCCTGATCTTCAAAAGCATCTCTTTAGCATGGGACCAAGGACGTGTGCTGTGTTCAGACTTCATTAAGGTCTTCATTCACCTGTTTGAATTCCCTCTAGAGTCAGTGGTGGAGATAGACAGCTCCGCAGAATGATTCATCCCATCCATTTAAAGACTGAAGTGTTTTGGAGGGAGCCTATCCGCTCTTTGCTGAATACAGTGGGAGCCTAGGCAATATATTTTAACTTGGTGCACTGCTGAAGTTGGACTGCATATAGAAGGTCAGAGAAATTAACTACAAATTGCCCCAGTTCGTTGTGACTTTGGTCACAGAACGGTAAGGATTGGAAGAGACCACTGGACATCATCAAGTCCAACCTTCTGCCATGTTTGCCTACAGAAGGTGACACAGGAACACATCCAGGGGTGTTTTGAATGTCTCCAGAGATGAAGAATCCATCACCTCTCTGGGCAGCCTATTCCAGTGCTCCATCACCCTTAAGTTAAAGAAGTTCCTCCTCTTGTTTAGCTGGAACTTCTTATCACAGAATCAGAATCAGAGAATCCCCACCAGTTGTCTGCACTACCTGGCCAGTCAGCATTTTCATCAGGGGCCAAATCCAGCCCATGCTGTTCCTTGCCTGCCTTGCTCATAGGGCCAGTGTGTGGCTTTAACAACCTGCTTTTTAGTCTCCTCCCTGGCAGCAATAATGCCATCTGCACTCAACCAGTTTAGCTTAAATAGTTCAGGATTAATTTTTCTTCTGTAATTGGACATTACAGTTCCTTGTTCATGCAGTCCGGCTCCATGCTTGATCCTTTACCTTTTCAGCAGCTGCTTCAGCAGCACACTACATGTATGATCACAGCAAACATAATTGGAAGAAATGCTTTTTCCTGCACCAAGGGAAGCCCAGCTATGCCTAGAATTATACAGACGCTATCAGCCAGAGAAGGAGTTGGAATCTATCACTGTTCAGGGTCTTGAATACTGCAGCTATACAACAGCATCGTGATTCCCGCAGGAGGCTGGCGGGGAGCTCGGTTGGGCTCCGTAGGGCTGTAGCTTACCTTCTGCTTTTAAAAACATATGTTCTTTTCAAGTTGCTCTGATTTTCAGAGCCATTAATTTCTTTTCAGGCCTTTCTAACATTAAAATTGTTGCCTGAAGACCAGAAATGATTTACTGAAGAGTAAAAAAGTCCATCTTCATGAAGTGAATCTCTGTAAATATCTTAGATGTAATTTGATAAAAGTAGATGGCATTGTTTCATTTTTTCTCTGCTCAAGTGGCAGAAGGCCCAGCAGAGAACAAAAGAGAGCAGATAGGATGTCTTACAAATAAATCCAATTAAACTTCTGTAAGTGAATTGATTGTATTTTATTTACCTAGCCATAAACATGATTCTAGATAATCGAGGCTTTGGCTTGCTGCACTACATTGGGTTATTCTCAACAAGGTGTTTTGTGGGAGGCAGAGTACAAGAGCTTATTTTGTGATCCGTTTTGTTTTTCCTCCCAGGTCAAGCCAAAGTAAATTGAAAATGTTTGATGTTGTTGAAAGGTATTCTGCCAGGATTATTTGTCCTACAGCACACCACCTTTTGGGGTACTTCAGAGTCACTGACAGTAAGGTTCATGTTAGGCAGCTGCTGTTAGTTTTGAATGTTCAGTAGCAGAGATATCTACTCTCAGAGGTTCGACAAGACCAAGTGCAGGGCCCTGCACCTGCGTCAGAACAATCCTCATTAGCAGTACAAGCTGGGGGATGAGGTTATAGAAAGCAGCCCTGTGGGAAAGGACTTGGGAGTTCTGGTGGATGCTAGACATGAGCCAGCAGTGTTGCTTGCAGCCCAGAAGGCCAATGGCAGCCTGGGCTGCATCAAAAGAATTGTGGCCAGCAGATTGAGAGAGATGATTCTGTCCCTCTGTTCTGGTGAAACCTCACCTGGAGTACTGTGTCCAGCTCTGAAACCCTCAACACAGGAAGGGCATGGACCTGATGGAGTGGGTTCAGAGGAGGCCATGAAGATCATCAGGGGGCTGGAGCACCTCTGCTGCAAGGACTGTTTGAGGGAGCTGGGGTTGTTCAGCTTGGAGAAGGCTCCAGAGAGACCTAAGAGCATCCTTCCAGTACCTGAAGGGGACCTACTACAAGGCTGCAGAGGCACTGTTTGCAAAGGCCTGGAGTGATAGGATGAGGGGCAATGGTTTGAAATTAGAGAGGAGGAGATTTAGATTGGATGTTAGGAACAAGTTCTGCACCATGAAGGTGGTGGACCAGTGCAATAGGTTGCCCAGGAATGTGATTGATTCAATGTCAGGCTTGACAAGGCCCTGGGCAACCTTTTCTAATGGAGGATGTCCCCGCTGGCTGCAGAGGGATTGTACTAGATAACCTTTGGAGGTCCCTTCCAACCCAAACTATTCTACCATTCTCTATGTAATATTTTTAAGTGGGTGTAGCAGATATTCTCAGGGGGGCAGATGGGTAGCACCAAGATGAAGTTCTGGCCTTTGCTGTTGCTTTTTCTCTCGTGTAAGTTTAATATTTGCATAGTGACTTCTTTTTAAGAACTATGTTTGTGCCTTCTCTGTTAAGGTACAAATTTAATTCTGCTTTGGGTAAGAGAGTTACCTTGGACGTGGAATCAGAAACTCTTTTGGTTCTAAAATAATGTGTGTGGTGGCAGGAAGGGTGGAACAGGGGCTAGGAGGGTTGGCAAGGCTAGAAATGGAGCAGTTCTGATATTTAGTTCTAAATCATGTGTGATGGTCTGAATGGACAGATCATAAAGACCTTAATTTCCAGATGGGTTCATATGATGCCTTTTGTGATGACTCAGCTGATTAGCAGGATCACATCGATGGACACCACTCTGACAGCTATTCTATGAATAATTTTCCTGAGATTTTTTTAACCCTATTGCTGCTTGTAGTTGGAAAGAAGTCTTGAATCTTGATTTTAATGCAACTTACAGTTTGCAAGAAGTCACAAAACAGCTGCTACCTGCTTCATACACATCACACTTTTCTTATCTTCTCTGTCTCTCCTTCCCTAAAATATTATTCTACTCTACATGGTACCATTCTTCATGGAAAATACACAGGACATTCTCATTTTGGAAATCAGCATTTTTTAATAGTATTTTAAGATCTCCCTGATATTTCTCCTCCTCAAGCAGTCAGAAGAAGCCCTTTGCCTTTGTATGACAAAGCAGTGAGCATTTCCTGTGTGGTTACTGGTGTCAGCACATAAATAAACAGAGCAGTCTCATTAAAGGTGTATTGTCAACTGTCAGTAATGGTTGAGAGCTGCTGCTTTCAGTATTAGAACCTACTTTATTCAGCAAGGGTAAGTTAGGATGCAAGGGGTATTCCCTGTGCTGCTTAGAGAGTGCCAAGACATCTTTAGCTTCCAGCTGGAAGCACCACCAGAGACTAGCAGGAGGAATCTTAGTTTAAACACCTCATTTGAAGGTCAGAACCTCTAACAGTGTACCAGAAGTACATTGCAGTGTCAGCATTGGTTATGAGCCCAGAGCCTAATGTAGGGCTCAAAACCATGACCTTCTACACCAGAGGCAAGAATGTTACCAACTGAACCCATCTGACATTAATTAAACCCTCATTAAAACGGAGGGCTTTTTCTTTTTTTTCCCCTCCTGGTCTGAAATGTGATTTCATCTGCAAGGTTTTATCATGCATATTTTATTACAAATTTTAGCATGTGGACTATAGACCCTGTTCTGATCTTTTGGAATCACTGCACATGGCATATGCTTCATGCAGATGGGAGAGTTAAAAAAAAATAAAAGGAGAAAAATATACATATTCATTTGTTCTACTTTGTAACATAGGTGGCTGTATTATGACATTTGGGAGCAGCTTGAGGGGTGAAGTTTATTGTCTGTTACCACGTACTGATGTGGGGAAGTAGTCCATGTAGTACTGATGGGGCATGAACACACAAACTCCAAGATTTAAAGTCACATGTGAGCCCTCAGGATTAGACAGACTTTGAATATCACCTGGGGATAGAATCTGGGAAGAGTCCCAAGCCCTTTTTGCTTACTCTATGAGTTTCTCTGGGAAGCATATTTCCTCACAGCACATTTCCTCACAAGCCTGTTGTACCTGCAGTGTAACACACATTTAAACCAGCCAAGGCTCACAGTAAGTACAGGAAAGCATCAAGACAGAGTTCAATGTTAAGAGTGTCTTTGTTTCTAATAATATCTAAGTGATTTATCAGTAGCACTGAGGCTCTTTCCAACCTGGTGCTGCAGGGGTTGGTGGTGTCTGGCTTTTTGGGTACTGTCCAGGAGCTTGAATGCCTGGGCTAGTCTCAGTGTGCCATTTATTCTGTGTTTAATCCAATTTCCTCATCAATAAGAAAGGAAAGTCTTGAAAGAGCTTCATAGCCACATACTGCTTCACATCTTACTGAAGTAAGCACATACAGAACTGCAGTGCTGCCAGAGGAGCACCCTTCCCTCCTGCTTTGGTACTGAGTTGGAAGACCCTAGTTACAGGACTTTGCTTTTCAGACGTCAGCTCAGGGCTGGGACTCAGCTGAGCCTTGGGAATTCCTTCCAGCAGAGGACAGCACGTCTCCCAGCTCTGCTCCTCGGTTCACTGCTCAGCTGGGCGTGGGGTCTGAAGCAAGCCTGTACGCCTGCGATGCTTTGGCGTCTACAGAAAGCACCTCTCTTAACTACAGAAGCCCTAAATAAAAACAAACCCCGGGTTTTCTCTATCAGATAATGCTCCTTTTAACAGCTCTGAACTCACCAATCTGTTTCTCTCTCTCTTCTTTTTTTTTTTTTTTTTTTTTTTTTTTTTTTTTTTTTAACCATATTTCTCCCTCTTAATCTGAATCTTTCAGTTGCAGGCACTTTTATATTTTCCTCCCTTTAAATGACACTCTTTCAGTTCTTCCTCTCTAGTAGGCACTGTGAAGCCAAACCTCTGCTCCTGTCTCTTTGTCTAAGAAGATCTATCACTCAGGATTTCTTGACCCTCTGAGGAAAGAAACTGATCTTTCTTCCTAACTCTGCGGGAATCCCTAATGCCAAGACACACTTCACTGGGAAATCAATATAAATAAAAAGCAGTGAAATGTCTTTGTTGTGAGGCAACCTCTTTGCATTGCTCCTGAGCTCATGCAGAGGGCACATCCCAATCTCCAGCCTAACTGAGCAAGTAGCAACACCATCGATTCAGAGTCCATCTTACTTCACGTCCTCTCCTGCACATCGATCCAGCCTTATTCCCCTTCTCAGCTTGTCCCCTTTGGTCAATAGATTAATCATCAATATTACTCACCAAAGGCAGCTACAATTAAACAGACATTAGATGACTTCCCCACGCATTTAATAACACTGAGCTCAATCACACACCTAACACTTCGCTTTCCTCAAAAAACTTTAACCAATATCCAGCAGAAATAAAAGGCTGTTAAGTCAGCACTGGCTGCAGAGCCCAGTTGGGAAGCTGGATGGGTGGACATTTTCTTAAGCATTTACTTTCCTCATCGTGCACCTTCATGCTACTGAGTTCATCTGTGAGCTGCTGTAACTGAGATGTGGATGTATCTCAGAGCAGTCCAAAACAAATGGCTTCTCATGTAAAGGAACTAGTTCAGATAGAGATGGAAGTGTGTTGCTTGGGGCAGAGAGGGGACAAGATCTAGTTGAGGATACCCCTTCTTACTGCAGAGGGCATTGGACTAGATGGCCTTTGGAGGTGCCTTCCAACTCAGACCATTCTATGATTCTATAATTCTGTGAGTCTATGATTCTGTGAGAAGCTCCATGTCCAGCCTTATAATCTGTCAGAGGGATGGCTGTAAAGCAGCCCCACAGCTCCTCTACCCTGAACAGAGCAGCATTAAGCTGGCACAGACTCCTCAGATACCTTGTTTCATTTTGTGGGCTCCCCTGGACCTATCCTCTCTTACCTCTCCAGTCTGACCAAGATTTACTTGCCTTTCCCACTGTTCTGGGCACCAAGCACACAAGGTTCTGCAGCAGGGCACTACTGCTCAGCCCCAGGCTGATATAGTGCTCTGTGAGGGGGGCCCTCTCTTACATTTGCATAGAAATAAGTGCAATATCTCAAGCCTTGACTTTGCACTAATTAATTTGTAGGTTATGAAATGCCACTGAACCCCTACCCTGTGCTTACTGTCAACTGGAGGTGTTTTACCTTTGTCTAGGTGCAAATAGATATGTAAGGTGAGGGCAGTGCAAGAGGAGATCCATTTTGTTCTCAGAGTGTATTTCAACACCCTGATCATAGATTCATAGAATGTTTTGGGTGGGAAGGGACCTTTAAAAGTCAATTAATCCAATCCCCCTGGCAGTGAACAGAGACATCTTCCAACTAGATCAGGTTGCTCCAAGCCCCAAACAATCTGTCCTTGAATGTTTCCAGGGATGGGGCGTTGCACCTCTCTGGGCAACATAGACCAGTGTTTCACCACCATCAGTATCAAAAAGTGCTTCCTTGTATCTAGTTTAAATTTTCTCCTTTAGTATAAGACCATTAACCCCTGATCTTCCCCAGGCTGTTGGAGGCACATGGCTCATTGTACAACAATAAAGCCACTGATCCTCTGTAGATGCAGACATTGTGCCTGTTTTGCCGGAAAGAGTAAGAGTTATTTGTTAAACTGTGCAGTCAAATGGTATTAAGCTGCTTGGATAAACTTAGAGAAATAGAAGGAAGAAGAAATTATAGATGTGAAGCAATAGGGAGAATTGTCATTATCATAGCCTGGTGAAAGTTTCCTTTCTTGGACGCATTTATCATGCAAAGACTCCCTGGCTTTATAAATTTCCTGCCTGGCAACTTTTCCATCCACAGATTTCTAAGAGGGTTGAAGCCCCAGAACATATATTTAGTGCCTGACGACAGGTCCCTAATTATGGCTTGATTAATCACAGCAGTGCCTGCACCTGTCTGTGCAAAACATCTTCATTTTTGCTTTGTGACCCGTGCAGGAGCTGGGAACATGCAGAACAGCGCCTGTGGAAGCGCCCGGCTTTGTTTTCTACCCTGCTGTTAGTTGTGCTCCTGCTCTGACCCAGACAGATGATTTCTGGTTTGTGGGAACAAGAGGTTTCTTCCTTTGCTGATGTTTCTGGAGAGGCTGGCACACACTTGAGATATTTTCTTGAGCATTAGAAAGGGCTAAAAATTAATTGCAATAAGAATTAGTTTTTATATGCCATGCTTTCCATGCGTTCCCATCAACCCTGGTGACACTGGTGGGAAGGTCCAGAGGACTTCCCCTAGACAGAGCTTGGAGCAGCAACCTCAGAAAACAGAATCTTCTGCCCTTAAAAACAAAACAGTATCTGTCATTTGTTTGCTCCATGTTCTATCTAGAGGTGATTTCATCTTCAGCCTTCGGCCATGTTCCTACAGCCTGGGAATGGCTTCTCAGCTGCAATATGAGTTTCTGTTTAAGAAGAATTTCTATGCATAAGATGCTGTAGGTTTTTTAGAGAACTACCAATGAATGGTTGAACAATTAAGTAATTTGAGATTTTGTTTGTGGCTTTGTTAATTCTAAATGTTTTTTTAATCTATTTTTGATTTGGCCTATAGATGTGGCACTCAAGGGCTCAATCTTGTAACTTTGCTTTAAAATGCACTCTTAGGGGTGATGATGAGGAATAAAGGAGATTTCACTGCCATGCCTAAACCATACTCTTGAAAGCAGTCTTGCTACTGCAGCCAGCTATCAGTCTGCCTGCCCTTCAGTCACAGGACTTCCCCTAGATATGGGTCTTTGGAAACCCATTAAGTACACTAGGAAACCTCATCGGTCCTGAACTGCTTCAGGTTTATAGGGATATGTGACTTTGGTTTTCCTTTCTAAGCAAATGCTAAGATATTTTTTCTTTTGTTTTGTTTTGGAAAAGTCTTAAGGAACAGTTAGGGGCAAACCAGGCCCTTTTCTAGGGTGTAGGAGGGGGCAGCTTGCACAGGTCTCAGCTCGATGTCCTGAATAAGGAGAAGAAAGTCATAGAGCACTTGGGGGGAACATAAGACACCAAGTCACTTCCTACTGGGAAATGCAAAGAGCACAGAGAATCCAGTGAGCTGACTGTGTTGGGAAGAGTCTCAAGGGAGAGGTCAGAGAATAGTTTTCTGCAGAGCATCCTTTTTTTCAGTTTTCAGAGAAAGACTGAAAAATGAGAGACACTTGGAAGGGATCCAGGCAGAACTGAGAGAAAAGTCTTTTTTGTGCCATTGAGATGAAAAGGCCCAACTGAAAGTACTCCTAGTGAAGAATGGGAGCAAAACACATCAGCTTTCATCTAATAGGATGAGGATTTGCTTTTCACTTTAGCAGCCAAAGAGTAAATCTGGAGGAAATAAATTTGGTGTGGATCAAACCAAAGTGGATATGTTTTTCATCCTGAAATGAAACCCAGGGAGCTAAGCAGTACAATACAAAATGTTTTCTTTTCAGGATCTTGTAAAAATAGCCAAAGAAATGAAAGGTTTGATTGACCAAATAGGAGGAACTGTGGCATGTCCCTTTAATCCTACATTTTGGAGACCCAGTCTCTCTCTGCCTGCTCCAAGAAATAAAGGCATATAGCTTGCCTCATGCTAGCAATCTGCTCTTGGAAGGGGTGCCCAGTGTGGCTTTTGTTGATGCTAACGTTCCCAGGGATAATGCTGGGGCCCTTCTTGTGACTCAGATGCGCCCTAAATGTTTCCTGTACCCTTTTCCATGCAATAATGCCATGACTGGTGAGACCCCACCTGGAGTACTGCATTGAGTTCTGTATCCCCTAATACAGGAAGGATCTGGAGGTGCTGGGACGTGTCCAGAGAAGGGCCATGAGGATGATCAGAGGGCTGGAGCTCCTCTGCTATGGAGACAGACTGAGAGAGTTGGGGCTGTTCAGTCTGGAGAAGAAAAGGCTCTGAGGAGACCTAATTGTGGATTTCCAGTATCTGAAGGGGGTCTACAAGAAAGCTGGGGAGGGACTTTTTAGGGTGTCAGGGAGTGATAGCACTGGGGGGAATTTGAGAAAAAAAAAAAAAAAAGAAATGGGTAGATTGAGATTGGATGTTAGGAAGAAGTTCTTCCCCATGACAGTGGTGAGGCACTGGAACAGGTTGCCCAGGGAGGTGGTAGAAGCCTCATCCCTGGAGGTTTTTGAGGCCAGGCTGGATGTGGCTGTGAGCAACCTGCTGTAGTGTGAGGTGTCCCCTGGCCATGGCAGGGATGGTTGGAACTGGATGACCCTTGAGGTCCCTTCCAACCCGAACAATTCTATGACTCTGTGACTGAACAATCCTGCTTAAACACAATTCCAAATATACATGCAATTACACTGAGCAGCTCTAGAGCTAGGAAAGTCTCAATGCATTGCTACCTGCATTTTGCAGGAATGAAGAACAATTCTTTTAATAAAACTCACCTGCTCTTACTACATTTGCTTCCAAACAAGTCTCTTCAGTTTTCACACTGCTGCCATACTTCAGGAAAGGATTTCTGGGTAGTAAAAGGCTCCATCCAACCCACACTGCAAAAACAAAACAAAATGTCTTTTGTTGTGGCTTTTCTATTTTGGACAGACAAAGGCACATTGTTATCTGGAATCTGTGAGGCACAGAGAATGTGCTCTGTATAGCATGAGGCAATGATGCCAGGATTGCCCCAGCTGGCAAACTGAAGAAACAAAAGGGAATACAGGAGAAGGGAGGCTTTTCTGTGCAGGCAGAGCTGTAGACACACAACTACAAAGCTGTTGCAAGAGAAGTTGATGAAAAAATATACAAGTTCTGTACAAGTTCTGATGATATGCTGGAAGGGAAATATCCTGGATCCTAAACAGCCTGGAGGGAGGAAGCTGTAGTTGTACAACAGTAAAGCTGTGAAGATGAAAAGGGCATAGGCAAAGTTTGAGTTGATAGGACTCAAAGAAAGGGTCAGATATTATGGAGAAGAGAGTTCACTAAATCTTGTCAACTGACATGTGAGAAGGAGGTGGCAGTATAAAAGGTAGTGCTGACATTGCTAACCTGGGAGAAGAGGAGGCAAGCAGAGAGGGAGGAGAAATTAAGAAAATAATGGAGAAAGGCAGGAAAGGGGAGGGTGGAGGATATAAGAAATCAGGTGCTCAATTTTGTCTGAGTTGCCCTTGAGCTGGCAGTGGGGGGTAATGCTGGATGATGTGCTGAAGAGATTAATGTAGATGGGGTAAGGTTGGAAAGGCAGATTTGTGAGTTGTCAGCACAGAGATCATGGTGGAACAGCAAGACAGAGCATGAGACAAAGAAAGAGAAACTAGCCCAGGCCAGGCTCTGGGAGATTTCCAAAGAGGAGGAAGGAGCAACAAGACCAGAGAAGTCACCAGAGTGCAGGAAGTTCACCAGGAGACAAATAGCAGGAGGGACTCAGAGCCTGGTTAAGAAATGACTGGAGAGTGTGGTGTATGGAGGGATAAGTGGATTTTGGAAAATGAATCAGTGTGGTAATTATTACTAAGCACAGAATCCCAGCATGGTGGGAGACATGGAGTATGTATTGGTGTTCTTTTCAGACCTAGGGAGGTTCAAAGATGCACAGTGGCCACAGGGTGTTCTGCTGTTAGTTCTGTCCAGGGTTGATTGCTGCTCCACTGTGGAATGTGGCTCTGCTCACAGTGGGCTTTCAGCTCAGGTGCTTGAATTGGAGTGTTAGGGCCATGACCTTTTGGATGCTCATGCTTCCTAAGTGAGCAGGACTGGCAACAGTCCTGTGGAGTGGGTGAGGAATGGAGGAGACAGTAATTTCCTCACTTCATCTTGATCCCAGACAAGATCTTACCCTGATTTATCTTTTTTTCTAGGTTTCAGACAAGCTCTGAGAGGGTTTAAGAGCTCAGCTTGTGTAAACTGTTCTCTAACCCACTCATCTTTCCATAGCAAAGGTGATTCACTCCATGCACCTGCTACATACAAATGTGTATAAATAACCACTGGATTTTTTTCATATCCCATCTTCTATCCCAAAGTAGCATCCCTCTTTGGAAGAGAAAGATTTGAAGTGCCCCACTTGTATGTCTGGGAGAAGATGGTTTTCAAGACAACTCAGGTACCACTTCAGGGAGTTAAGAGGCAAGTTTTCAGGAACATTGTAACCTTCAGGGGTTCCACCAGGAAACGCACACTCAGATTTTTTTGTGGCAAGTGGAAGCTGAGGAAGGGAGTTTTTTGGGAATCTCACTCATAAGTCCTGATTTTAAGATGTGCTGAGTAATGCAGCTGCTCTGCATGCAGTCTGAACAGTGCATAGACATCACATAAGTGGGAACTAGATGTCTAGGAAGAGTGAAAAATCTCAGTAGGCCCCTCTCCACATCTTTAGGTGCCTAAATACCTTCAACCATCTGGCCTTGGACAATAAGCTCTAAGAAAATGTCAGGCAGATGCAGTGGTAGGTAATTTCATCTTGGCCAATAGACAAGGTGATTTCAGCTCATGTATTTTGTAACTATTTTCAGTAGGTCTTTTCTGTTTGGCTTTTATTGTGAAGCTGCTGATTTTGAGCTGTTATTTTAAACCTCTCACAGCTGGTGACTCTGATTGCTTTTCAAACCTTCTATTTTATAACCTTTGTGCTCTTATGCATGAATCTAGGCCAAGTTCCCGCCTTCTGTTTGCTTTAAAGTAAGCAAAATGCAGTTTTGGTCTGCTGGGACTGGGAGACACCATTCTGGGGGTTTTGGGGGTTTTAACTGGGCTTGTGTAGACTGGATGAGTCACCATCCATGTGAGTGGTTCCTTACACCTATACTTTGTTTAGTCAAGCACAATTATACAATTGTTCTTTGTTACCTTTTTTTTTCCCCTGGCTTGGAGAAGGGCTTGCTCTTGAGTGCTAGTGGAATCCAAAGGTGGATGCTGCCACACAGCAAGAAAAAACTGAGAAGGGAGCAAATTTTACAGCTCTCTCATTGTTCAAGGGAGAATGAATTCTCATGAAATGAGAATGAAAATCTAACTGATGGCCTGATTCTCCATGGCTGTGCAGCCATCCTCTTCTTCTCTGTTTCTAATAAATGCTCTCTGTGTTCACCCCCACATAGGCAAAAAAAAATTTCCATGTGACCAGATGGGGAGACCTTTAAGAAAAGACCAATATTTGCATATCTATTATGGCTATACTCAATGTTATACTTGTTTCATTAAAATTTCTATTTGGATAATATGTAAGGTCAATACTGTCACTGTTCTGGAAAATTCATTTATTTTAAAATTAAAGCTAAATGCAGCACGTGTGATTCTCTCCATGCCTCCACCTGTATAAATCCACTGAACTGAAGAGAGGGAGTGAGTGAGGGAAAGCAGAATTTGGCCCAATGTGTTTAGAGATGGAGGTCTGCTGTGTGGGGAAAAAGAGCATGCTAATTACATGAATCCTAATTTTCCAGGGAAATCACTTGCTCTGAGTTCCTGCACTTTGATATTCAGGGGATGGTTATTATTTCAGCTGGATGCCTACTGAGGTCCATTAACTTTTACAGAACAGTTAAAGTTGTCAGTTTCTGGGATTGAAAATAGGTGAAAAAATACTTAAAAGGACAGTGCTCTTCCCTCAGGTTTCCAGCTGTCAAACCTCAAGCAGCCATTTTCAAATGAATTTGCTTGTTGAAAAGGCAAATTCTTACCCCAGAAGAGAGGAAAGGGTGCAGCTGCTTTTAAAGTCAGGTGTCACTGAGTTTCCTGGGCTGTTTCTGGGCCATTCACTGTTTTAGAGCCTGTGTCTGGTCTGGTCTAAGTCATTGCAGAGTTTTGGCTCTTTGTGTGGTCAGTTGTTGTTTACAAGTATTGCTTAACAGTCCTTAAAATAGCTCCTGGTTCAATTCCCAGAAATCAGAAAAGGGAAAGAAACTATCTAGGACAGCTACTATGGAAGTCACCTTTACAGTCTTACAAAACATATTAAAAGCAAAAGCTATTTTCAACAGCACCAAGGGAGAAAGTGTGTTAAACTGGATATGGTTTAATTTGAACATTTCTGGGATAAAATCATAGCTTTTGAAAGATTTGATTCTCTATGTCAGTTCAGTCCTACTGAAATTACAAATCTGTTTGTTAAATAACCATAAACTGGTTACACTTGCTTTTGTCGTTAAGGCAGCCGGCTTGAAAGCAATCAGATGGTGTCTGTTACCCTTTTCCAAGGTGGCAGTGGTCTCTTATATGTCAGATGAGCTCAGTGGCTTTAATCCCTGTCCCAGATGTCCACAGCACAAAGAGCAGGAATCTCAAGCAATAATCTTTGTGTCAGTCTCAACAGATAGAGCCAGAACTACATTCACCCAGGGGAGCAAGAGGCTTTTTTTGTCAGCAAAGATTTTTTCTCTAGCAGAAAATAAGGAAATTTACATTTATGCTTACAGTGCTTGGTCCTGCTTTCATTTGTAGAGGAGGGACTGGATCAAGTGGAAGTCCACAGTGAAGAACTGTCTCAACCCACCTTTTTGATTCAGCTTCAGATCCTGTGCAGCATACTAACAGTAGAACAATCTTAATTGTTTTATAGGAGGAGACAGGCTTACAAAGGTGGGGTTCATCCCTCTGAATTTAAGCATCTAGAAGTTAGCTCTAGGTACCTTTTCTAGTTAATGAGAAAGAAATGGTTTCTTCAGAAGGTGCAGATGAATCCTCTTTCAGAGCCTGCAGCAACCAACTTATAGACACCAGGTTAGACTCTGTGAATGCCACCCTGCCTGGTAGAAATTTTTATTGGGGGAAGGCAGGAATTGAAGAATCCCAAGCCCACGGCTTGATTGCTGGACTGCCTTCCCTTATTTAAGTTCCTGATCTATTAATGAAACAAAGATGTGCAAATAGCTTCATGCCGGTTATTAGTTTGGGGAACCTGGGAATGCAGATGGTGTTAGAATGGGTAACCCACAGTGGCTTTAGATGTTACATTCAGAAAAGCCACCAGGGCAGTGCTCAGTGCCTTGTTCTGCAAACCAAAAGAAGCCCAAAGCAGCAGAAGCTTGCAACCTGACATTTTTTCTGTGCTGTAGGGATCAGGGTTTGTTTTACTTTACAAAAGATGTGAGCCTAAGTCCATCACTCTGAAGGTGGAGGCCTTTTGAAAATTCAGGTCTACACTCTAAACATGAGGAAAATTTTTTCACTGTGAGGGTGATGGAACACTGGAGCAGGCTGCTTGGGGGGTTGTGGAGTCTCCTTCTCTGGAGATATTCAAAACCTGCCTGTATGTGTTCCTGTGGGATCTGCTCTAGGTGATCCTGCTCTGGCAGGGGGGTTGGACTGGATGATCCTTTGAGGTCCCTTCCAGCCCCTAACATTCTGTGGTTCTGTGTGATTCAGATCTTGTCATCTGAACTCAGTACTTAAGGGACCCAAGGCCAGAGACAACTGTTTCAAATATATTTTAAAGTGCTGTTAAATGGTGGTTGAACGTAACAAGCAAAAATGCTTAAAGAAGATCAAACACAAATATTGGCTATTGAACCAACATCAGGTAAGCTTTACTATATCAGGGACATGAAAATTTTCCCTTTCCCTTTAAATATTTTGAATTATTTCTATCAGCAAAATGACTAAATTTGACATTTCAACAAAATGCTTATTAATGTGATGCACAGAATAGATTTTGCATCACCTGTGTGAATATGTATTTATCATCTTGTTAGAACTGATCAAAATGAGTTTTGTTTAGCTTAGTAAGTGCCAAGATCTAAAAGAGGCCTGAATGATGGCAAAATGATATCATCACTTCGGCATCAGTGAGCAGGAGTTGTTAAAATGGCCATTTCTTTTCAGTGCTTCAGCCATGAGCTGAGAAATCCAATCTTATCCTTGTAGTAACTAACATAGCACAGGGGAATAAAAAGGAACATCTGGAGGCAGAAAATCCATGGCATTGACCTGGGGAGGTCAAACTGTGATACCGACCAGGACTGGGGGAGAGGGGTGAAGAAGGTTAAAGGCCATATTTGGATCCTGATAGATTAAATGTAACTCAGAGAGGGACTTGGGGATTAATAAGGGATTCCTAACTCTGCCAGCAAAGGATCTCTTTAAGCCTGCAGCTTGATCATTCTTCTGGGCTGGAAGATGAAGACTTTGCTGATTAGCATGCAAATGCAACAGCCCTGTAAAAAGTTCCAGATGATTTTATGACTAAGCTTTGCTGCAGGGAAAAACATGTTTGACAATATGCATTAGAAAGGGAGAGGTGAATGAAATGAGGTGGAGTCTGCAAGCAGTGTTATTGGGAAGGTGCATGGCTGGAGGTGCAGGTACATGGGACGTGAGGTTGAGAAACCTGCATACACAAGCACAGACTGGAAGGGGGAAGCCCCTGCTGGTTTAAAAGAAGAATTCTGGTTGGATAAATGCAACTTTCTGATTGGCACTAATGAATCAGATTAATAAGGCTATTGGATCTCCTACAGCCACAGAGATTCCCTTCAACTAAACATTGCTCATGAATGTTTTCAGATAGAAGGGTTTACACTCAGGCATATTCTACCCTGGGAGTGGCCTCCTTGGTGAGATGACAGCAGTGTTTACCTTCCTGTATCAGATGCATCATGTCTCTGTGAAACAAGCATTATTCCCATGTCACAGATAAGAGCAAAGACCACCTCTTATTATTCTTAATAATATCAAAGCCAAATTTTAAACTAGTAGAATGAAGCCACAAAGAGAGTCAACAGTAGAGCAAGAGTTAGAGTTCAGGCATGTCATGGTGTCACTTCTGTGTGCAACTCGTAGAAGAGGTTATTTAGGCTGCTGCTTATTAGACGCAGGTCTGTTGCAGATATCCAGCTAGTGGCAGTCCCCACAGTGGCAGAAGTCTTCTCCATAAACACATATCCCTCTAGAAATTAATAACTCACAACCTAACCAAAAATGGTTTGGTGTCATGGCTCCAGCACAGGGTGTCAGCGTTGTGTAACTGCTTAACTCTGTGAACTTCATGGGTTTGACCTCCTGACACACTGGCTGTTTTTCTTACCTACTTCTGGCTTCCTAAAAGGAGGTCAGTTACCTCTAAATTCAGAATTACAGCCTGGCTGCTTGGGTTCAGACAGTCAGATATGGAAAGATGCTGGTTTCATTCTTAAATGGAGATTCAGTTGGCTGCTTGCTGCTGAACAAACATGTCTACAAAGATAAGAGGAATACCAGCTCCACGCAGCATACAGAACCCCTGCTCCACTTTCTCCTTCCCAGCTTTCTATCGCCACTGCTTCCCTGTCATTTTGATCTCTGTGTCCCTTCGTAGTCCTGACCAGTCAAGATAAATGGGTTTTCTTTTACTCTCTCTAGAAATGGGGAACTGTAAGCCCTAAATCTCCTGAAAATAACTGTTGTAATCTTTCCTTAAAGATTTCTAAAAGGCCTTCTCCCTGCCTGTGCAGTTTAGATCGTGTGATGCCTATTCAGAGTCTCTTTTCTTTTAGCTGCCTTCACATGTGCTGCCGCTTTGCTGGATTTTCCATACAGTGAACTACTGACTGAACCCAACTCCCTGCCACAGCATTAGTGTCTAAGTCTGGTGACGTGGCTATAAATAAGAACACTTTGAAGCTGTGTTTAGCTGTGAGTGCAAGTATGGGTGTAAAGACCAGCTACCGTTGAAAATCAGACTTAATTCAGCTCAACACCAGCACATGAATATCTGTGTGCTGATGTATGTATGTGCAGGTTTGCACACATGCGTATGTGTGTGCTGCCAGAGGTAACTCAGAAATACACCTAAAATCATACAGCATTGATGTGAAGGGCAAGATAAAAGCAAAACCAGATGCATCAGCTGTCTGCAAGGCAGTTATCCTGTGGAAAGAGGCAAACCAGCACAGCAGGTAGCAAATGGCTTTTTCCAGCACATGGAAGTGACTGGTGTGTAGGCAGGCATGAAGGAAAAACCCTGCATTAATTTTATTATCAGTCTGTCTGTCAAACTACCTTGTTAGGCAGGGCCAGTGGGATAAAAACCAGACCAATATTAACTTCTTTTTGTGTTTATCTGTAAAGGAAAGAAATCTTAGAAAACGTTTATTATAAAGCTGTTCTTGGTAGTGTCAGAAATTCAATGAACAGGGTTAAAATAGAGAACCAGACACGCAGTAATAGAAAGAGGCAAGGATCCCTTGTCCTGAGAGATTTGTTCTTTCCATTCTCATTCTTCTCATTTACATGGGAAGGCTTTGTTTATGCATGGAGGGGAATGTCCTCCATGATCAATTCCTTGCTGAACTCTGGTGCAGGACAGCTGAAAGTAGAAGAAAGATAAAGAAACAAGCAAGGGAGAAGAGGACTAGAGCAGGATGCTGTGTATGTTTTCCATCCACTCTCACATTGCTAAAGCACAAGAGAGGGATAGGAAAGGGGCATCCTTTAGCTGTGCCATCTTGCTTCTCCCTGGTGCTTGTGAATATCAGTTCTCTATTGTCTCAGAGTGGCAAGGACAAGAGCACCCACATCATAGGAAGACTGTCTGATAAACACAAGTGCTTGGATGGGAACCAGTGCTGTGATGGCCCCACAGCTGATTCAGGGTTGTCAGAGTCTCACTGTGCTCTGTGGGCTGGCTGAGAAATAAAACATTTCATCAGTAAATTCTGTATGACAGAGATTAGCTGAATAAATGCATCCCAGTGGATGAGAGCTGTATGATGGGAATGAATCACAGAATTATTTGAGTTGGAAAAGTCCTCTAAGATCATTTAGTCCAACCATCAACTCAACACCACCACAGCCATTAAATCATGTCGTGAAGTGCCATGTCCACACGTTTCTTGAATACCTCCAGGGATGGTGATTCCACCAGCTCCCTGGACAGCCTGTTCCAATACCTGACCACTCTTTCAGGAAAGAAATTTTTCTTCATCTCCAACCAAAACCTCCCCTGGCACAACTTCAGGCCATGAAATGATTATCGCATGTCAGCTGTTCAGTGTTGCAAAAGTTCTTTCCAGTGTCTGTTACACAACTGAGGATGAACATTAGTTGCTTGAGTTGCTGGCAGTGTTTGCACAGCACCTTTCATTCTTCAGCTATTTCACACTTATGGCAGCTTTGGACCTTTTGTGCTTTTGGTTCAATATGGTGAACATATCTTTTCAACAAGCTTTTATTCTAAAGAGGAAGAGTAAAGCAAGAAAAGCCTTTGACATCAGTTACACACAGCGAATAAAGAAAGCATCACTGCAAAATTTGAAAAGTATTTCTGTTTTCCACTTTTTGACATTTGAGAAGTAAATCTTGATTTTGTCTTTTTTCCTTTTTTTCCCCTGAACAAGTCACTGTGGCCATCTCCACATGGCAGCAGGTTGCAATGAAAACAAACAGGAGCTAAAAAAAAGGGTCATATTTAGGGAGACTTCTGAATTCTAAGCATTTCAATGCTGTTTATCACCGCAGTGCCTGAGTGCTTCTCAGATATTCATAAGAGTATCCTTGTCTATTATTCTGAGCTGATGTGTGGCTCTTCTGTTATGGTGAGGTGTTCATCACAGACAGATCAAAGAGCTTCACTTTGAAAGTGCCAAGGTGGGAAACTGATACTTTAAGAATTCTGAAGGCAAATCCTAAGTTGTACATCCAGAGCCACATGAAAGTCTCAAGTCACTGTATTTGGCAAGTACCCTTCAGCTCACCATGTGGTCACCTTCTTTTCTTGATGAAGCTTTAGAGGAGAGCTTTCTCTTTTGGAAACATTCAGCATCCTTTTCCCTTACATGTGACTGGCACTTTCTATTCCAGTTCTGCCAGTAAGAGGTCAGTAAATATGTGACTGAAGGGAGAATATGTCTGGGACAAACAGAAGAGCTCCCTTTTATCAATTTCCCCTGTGTATTAGGGAAAAAAATAAAAATCAATCTGTCTCTTTCAGGCAGTTTTTAATGAGCAGTGGGTTTATTTGCATTTAGCATTCCACTGCTTGTAAGAAGTGGTTTTGCATTAAGCATTTGACGAGCAGATTTGGCTGCAATCGCTTAAAAAGAAGTGAACAGCATTAAAATAACCCTCCCAGGTTAAAATGGACAATAAATACTGATAAGAGTTTGCACAGAGGAAACAGGCTGCCCAGTGCACATGTACTCAGCTGGGTGCCCTTGTCACAGGTACTGGTTTTGTATCTGGTTCCCCAGCGTGATGCGGAATTTGGATTCTTCCCTTCACACAGCATGGCCAAGCTCTCACGCTCATTTTACTTGAGGCTCTTTTGCAAAGGCAAATGACACTGCTGGAAACTAATCAACATCATTTTTTACTCTTCACAGAGGTCTATTAACAGTCATTGCTGCAGTCTTGGGTGGTAAACAGGGACAAGTGTATTCCTAAATTCAGACCCAGAAACAGTTTGTGTTTTCTAGAAAAGATTATTGCCTTGGCCTGTCTCTGGTCAGCCTCTTGTGGGGCTTTTTGTGTTTTCTCTCTTTCCGTAGGTGTTGTACCTGGCTGCCAGATAGGGAGATGCTGCTAAGGATATTGAAAAAGCTCAAATGATAGCAAATAGGAAAAAGCTAACTTTAATGTCACTGCTGTTGTAGAAGCCTTTGCACAACCTCTTCCTCTGTATGCACAGGAGCAGAGTACAAATATTAGTTTTATTAAATGAGACACAGGCACTTAGTTTTTGTGCTGCCTGCAAACGGAGAAGACAATGATTGTTTTCACCATACAAAGACAGACACAGCTTTTATGGTGTAAAATCCCAACAAAGTACTGCAGATTTCTCATGGCTAGCCTAAACTAAGAAAAGCTATCCTTAGAATCACAAAATCACCATGGTTGGAAATGACCTTCAAGGTCATCAAGTCCAACCATTATCTAACTCTATGGAAATTTTATTGGCCCAAAGTTTACAGCCAAAGAACTAGTTCGTGTTAAAGACTAGAAAGTAACTTATTTATAACTATAATGATAGTGTAAGCATGCAAACTAAGTGATTTCCCATGTCCCCTGAAGGAATTCTGTGGAATAAGGCTGTGTGATGTTGCATTCTCAGGTGACTGCATGAACTATTGATCAGGTTTTCTGTTCCTATGGAGTATTTATATTGAGAGCAGTTGACTTAATGGATAAATACATGTTTGTCTAAAAGCTTCTCTGGTCTTGAAGGGAAGTCCCCTAAACTGATCATAGGTTCATAGAATGGTTTGGATTGGAAGGGACCTTAAAGATCATCTAGTTCCACCTCTGTGCCATGGGCAGGGACGCCTTCCACTAGACCAGACTGCTCAAAGCATCATCCAGCCTGGCCACGAACACCTTCAGGGAAGAGGCATCCATGATCTCCCAGGGCAGCCTGTTCCAGTGTCTCACCTCCAACTCTCCACTCTAAATCTGCCCTCCTCAAGCTCTTATCAGTTCTTTCTTGTCCTGTCACTACAAGCCCTTATCAAAAGTCCCTTCCCACCTCTCCTGTAGCCCCTTCAGGTACTGGAAGGCTGCTCTAAGGAGCTTTCTCTTCTCCAGGCTGAACAGCCTCAACTCTGGCTGTCTCCGTAGTGGAGGTTCTCCAGCCCTGTGAGCATCTTCATGGCCTCCTCTGGACCCACTCCAGCAGTTCCATGTCCCTCTTCAGCTGGGGACACCAGAACTGGAGGCAGTGCTGCAGGTGGGTTCTCATGAGAGCAGATCAGACAGGCAGAATCCCTTCCCTCGTCCTGCTGCTCAGACTTTGCAGGGCCTCCGGAACCAAACCAATTCCGCGGCAGAAATCGGGGCACGGGTTGTGTTTTTTAACTCCCCAGAATCCGGGATACAAGCGGCGAGCGGAACAACCGCCCCGAGCCGGCCGCACCTGCGAGAAGGGCGGGCGAGGCGCGGCGCGGCGCAGCGCACGCAGGGGCGCGGGCTGCGCGGGCTCTTCCGACGCCGCCAGAGGGCAGGGATCCCTTCTGCGCACCTGGTCGGACAGAAGGGGTCTGCTGAGCTGCCGCCGCACCTTGCGGAGTCAGGCACACGGGCAGGAACAGCCACGGCTGCAACCCGGGCAAAAGCTGATACAAAAAAAAAATGTGGTGACTCAGGCTGCAGTCCCAAGCAGGTGTCCAGGCCTCTGGCTGCAAGGAGTGTCCAGAGAAGAGCAACGAGGCAGGTGAGGGGTTTGGAGTGCACCATATGAGGAGCACCTGAGGAAGCTGGGCTTGTTTAGTCTGGAGAGGAGAAGGCTGAAAAGACATCTTGTTTTGGACACCTCAATACAAGAGAGATGTGAAGGTGCTGGAGCCAGTGCAGAAGAGGGCAAGGAAGCTGGGGAAGGGTCTGGAAAAGAAATCTGATGGAGAGAGACTGAGAGAGCTGGGGCTGTTTGGTTTGGAAAAGAGGAGGCTGAGGGAATACCTCATTGCTGCCTACAACTACCTGGAAGGATATTATGGAGAGGCTGGTGCTGGTCTTTTCTCACAGGTAATTAGTGATAGAACAAGAGGGAATGGTCTCAAGCTGTGACTGGGTAGGTTTAGACTGGACATTAGGAAAAAAATTCACAGAAAGAAAGGTCAGGGATTGGAATGTGCTGCCCAGGCAGGTGGTGGAGTCACCAAGCCTGGATGTGTTTAAAGGTGGTTTGGATGTGGTGCTTGCAAATATGGTTTAGGGGTGAACTTTGTAGAGTAGGGTTCTGGTTTGGACTTGGTGATCCTGAGGGTCTTTTTCAACCTGAATGTTTCTGTGTTTCCATGATCTTATTGATCTCTACAGCTACCTGAAAGGAGGTTGGTGTGAGGCTGGTGTTGGTCTCTTCTCACAAGTAACCAGCAATAGGATGAGAGGAAATAGGTTTAAGTTGTGCCAGGGGAGATTTAGATTGTACATTGAGAAAAACTTTACTGAGAGCATAATGAGGGGTTGGAACAGGCTGCTCAGGGAGTTGGTGGAGTTGCCAAGAAGGTGTAGATGTGGTGCTTCAGGATAGGGTTTAGTGATTATGGTAGTTGGGTTGTGGTTGGACTTGAGGATCTGAAAGGTCTTTTCCAGCCTTAGTGATTCTATGATTCTATTTCCATCCCATATTTTGGCCTGAGTGCCTAGGGATGAAAGCTGTGGTTTCCTTTATGCCTGTAGCCAAACTGCTTGACTGTGCCTGTTTGGGTAGGATTTCAGCATAAAATGAGTGTGAAAATTTAAATTCTTATGTATTACAAGAGCTTGCCCATTTATCAGAATAAAAATTATAAGGATCATTAATTTGTGCATGTGTAATTTAGGAACTGGAGAGGGCTTCCTGATAACCAGTGGCAGCATGTGATGTACTCCATGGCAGTCATGCCAAGGATGAAATGTGTTGATTGCCTCTGGGGTTAACCCTGCAGCTTTCATGCAGAGCAAAAGCAGCTTGTTCTGCTCACCATGTGGCACTGGAGCACAGGCAGGAAAGGTCACACGAGCAATCAAGATCCGCAGATCCCCTACTCAGGTAGGGACCTCCCGTGGCTGTAGGATTAGCTGCAGAGACTGAGCTGCCTTTGAATAAGTCTTTACTTTTAAATGCCCTGACTTTGGTACAGGTTTTCTCTGACCATATGTGCCATAAACTTGGACAATACTTGCTGTTGGCTTGGGTGTGTTTTGTTGTTTGGTTGGGGCTTTTTTTGGTGGGGTTCTGTTTTGGTTTTTCTGTTTGTCTGATTTTTGTCCTTGCTGCTTTTTTTTTGAGAAATTAAAAGAGGAGGAATTAAAAGGTTAGATGATTTTGATCATGTGTCCCCCTGCAGGAGCGAGGCACAATCTGACAGGCTGCTTTGAGAGCTTTGCTGATGGTATGACTATCAGAAGCATTCTTTAAACAAAAATAAAATAATATATGATTTTTTTTTTTTAAAAACATGTTTGAAACTTGCTGAGATATTTGGGGTTCAGAGTCATCAATTTGGTTGGGGTTCAGAGGAGCTGTACATCAGACCCTGGGTATTGTATCTAGAATTTTGGCATGGAAATTTCAAGTTAAGACTTAAAGGCCAGAGAAAATTTACTCTCTCCTTTACTCCTTACCATTTCCACTACATTTGGGTAAGCAATAAAAGCACATTTGCTTCTTGACCCCCTCTGCTCTCAGCACCTGTCCTGCCCAACACTGGGACAAGGGGCAGCAGTGCACACATGTAATGCTGCTTCCAAGGCAGATATTTGTTAGGGAAAAGTCACTGACCTCCTTGTTTCCATAGCCCTGGAGATCCTTGCACTCTCATTGCTGAGTCTCCCTAGGGAGGAGGGGGTGCTCCTGGCTACCCTGGCAGGAGGATAGCATTTAATCTTATCATCTGTCTCAGCTGACATCCCTGCTCATGCTGGAGAGGAGCTCTGGGGGCAACCCCCAGACAGCAGTGCAAGAGATGTCCATTCCAGAATGTCCTCTAAATGAATCCTCAACATTTTCATTAAAAAAAGCTGCTCCTGCTGGACAATTATAGATGGTGACTCTCCCATTTTTCCACAGGCAAAAAGCTTGTGTGAAAACTGACTGACATTTAAAAATGCCAGCAATCTTATTAATTCTTCAGTTCAAGAAATGTTTCTTGGGGCTTTGTGTGTGGAATATCAGGCAGAGGACAGACAGGTGATGCTGATGGAACTGAGCTCTTTACACAGGCTGGACTCCTTTAAGTCTTCTTAAAAATTGTGCTTACAGTGTAACTTCTGATTAACTGGGAAATGCACCTGGGAAGGTTAAAGCACCTAAAGTGTCCCTGAGAGTTACAGCTGCATGGATACAAGCTCTTCTGTGCTCAGTCCTATGATTGACCTCTTTCTGCCTTGAGAAGAGCCACTTCTGTAGGAATTAATGGCTGTTCTGGCTTGCTGCTAGCACAGAGATGTGCTGCTGCTCTTCCTCATAACCAGAGTGCACTAATGCAGATTACTGCCCACCAGTAATTCAACAGCATTCCTATCGTGTTGCCCCTACTCCAGAATCCCAAGTTAAATTCAAACCAGAGGACAGTATATGTCAGGGTTTCTCTCTACTGGCCAAGCATATTAAAATGTCTGTTTCCTCTTCTCACTTCCCAGTTTGTGCTCAGTGACACTCTAGAAAAGTTGTAGCACTTATCTGAGGAGATTTGGGTTCAGTTAAGCATCTTCCAGAAAAAAAAAATTGCAACCTTTCCCCCACTCCACCCTTACTATTAGCTGTGTGCTTAGCTGCAGTTCTTTTCTCTCCAGTGAAGGCAAAGGGAGGTAGTTTCAGGTGGATAAACGACTCTGTGAGCTGCCTTTGTGCAGCTCCTGCTGCCTTTACTGGGAGTTGCTGAGCAGAATTTGGTGTTCGGCTGGACTGACAAAGCAGTTCAGAGAATACAGCACATTCCCTTTCTAATGGCTCTTCAACAGGTAACTCTGGCACGTCCTACTGCCAGCTTATTATTTCTGCTTTATCACAAGGAGGAGAGCTTGGTGCTGGGGTAGTGATTCAAGGGCTGCTGTTATTCCACCCCAGCTGAAGTGACTGGGATGGTGCATTTTTGCTGTGTGCCAGATGCATGTATATTTTGATGTCAGATTTGTTATTCCCTATTGAAAATCATTCTCAGTGGTTGGAAAGTTGATTGTTTTGTTGGGTGTAAATTTAGCCATGTGCTGCACAGAGAGAAGCAGAGCCAAGGTTACTTCACTTCTAAATCTCCAGTGACCATCCAGTAAATAACAGCTCTTGAAGTCCTGAGTCTGCTGGCAGAATATATGACTGTAGATCGCACAGAGGAATGACTCATTGCAGGGAGGTGAGGAGAGAAGAGAGTGAAGAGGCTTTTCTGGTCAGTGGCTGGGGTTTATTACTGCAACAGCGACTACTGCCTTAGCAATTATATTTGGTGTGTAGTGAATGAAAAAAATCCAGTGCCTTCCAATTTCTGCCATTGGTAGGGAGCTGCTTTTTGTTGAAAATGGGAGGGATATGTGAAATTATCTTGGGGTAAGAGGTGGTGTGTGCATTACAGTGACAGCCAGCCTCATATGCTGAGCCATCTGTAAGCCATGGGTGCTGGCCGCAAATTGTGAAGAGTGGGTGAGCGGAAGGTTTTAAATCCTGCTGTTGAGAGCTTTTATTCTTTGACCTGATTCTCGGCAGGGGAATGAGTTTCAATTTGGAATAAATTTTGACCCAAATAATTGAAAGTTCATCTCACTGTATTTTACATAATGCTTTATGATAATGCAATTGTAACGTGTTTAGTGCAGGGCACAGAGGGCAACAGTCTGCAGAAGCTGACATTTTGCATAAAAGAAACAAAAAGAGGTCCTGAGTTTATCTGTTCTAACTGATAGCAGCAGTTGAGAAGATTAACCTTTTTAATAATGACTTCCCCTCTTTTATGTATTTTTTGGGGGGGTGGTGTCTTGTAGGTATTAATTTGTGACACTCAGCAATTACCCTATGTACAGCGTGGTAGATGTGAACTGAATAGTTTACTAGGTCAAGCAAATGCAGAAGAGATTGAACCAAACAGGGTGGAAAAAAAAAATGAACTCTAACAGAATAAGTGTATTGCAGGTCAAGTGCTGCTTGAATAAAGCAATGTGTTGGTGTAAGCTGCTAGATACCAAATACTTTCCTTCTCGGGGAGTTACTCGAAAATATGCACTCAGTGAACCAGAAAACTGCGAAATTATTTAATAAAATTAATCCTCAGTTGTGAATAGCAAAAATGTCAGACTTATTTTGCATCTAGATTTTCACCCCAGCAAAGATGAATTTATCCCTGGATTCTTTTGTCCTGATTTGAACATTTGCTCTCTTGTACTCAATATAGTTCTATACCCATGCCATGTTTTCTTAATAAGTGTCAAGTTGGCATAAAGAAATGAGGAGACATGTTTTCAAAGGGGATTTAAAGCCACAATATTTGTGTTTAGGTATATTTTCATGTGGAAGGCAAATAATTTCATTACATACCATTATAAATCATGCTTTCTTTTAATTGTTAGTATGATCTTGTGTTTTCCCTGGGGCTGCTTGTGTTGTGGGGGGACCACCTACATGGATAACATAGGAGAAAGGATGTAGCTTGGAGGTCAGTTGATGATACTTGCCCTCTGTGCCCAGAAGGAGTTTTCTTAAGCCTCCTTTCAGTCCTTCAGGAGAGCAGGGCCTCTAAGGCTTCAGTGAAGACAATTATTAAAAAGTTGCTACTGTGGGTCTTTGGAGTGCTGAGAAGGGAAGGCAGTGTCCATGTGTTGCTTACCCTGTGGCTTGTTCCTCTGGGATGCACACCTGCCCTAGCTCCCCTTTCACAGGTGCTTGTCAAAACTTGTCTGCAGGCTGTTTTGGTTGCTTTGTGGCTTTGGACATGGAGCTGAATGTTATGGGATAGGCTTACAAGTGTTCATGCTTATAAGCTGCACACGAAAAAAAAAATAAAAAATGATACAAATCCCAACACAAGCCTCCAGAGAAAAAGATAAGGAGCTCTTGGGGCTTAGAAACTGATCATTCAGGTTATATTCATTTGCTCCTGTACACCTATGCCCATTCCTTGATCAAGCAGATAAATACATTCGTTTCTACCAAGGTGTCCTAAAGGAGTATCTTCTCTAACTCCAGCTGTATTGGAAGATAGAACTTTTCAAACAAGTTGATGCTGCTTTGCCCAGCTCTATCAGTCCATATCTTCTGATTCCCCTTTAGCTGTGGCATCTTTTACTCCTGCTACACCCTTCACCAGAGTGAACAATTCAGGTGAATGGTCTGGTTTTGCTCTCATTTCCACATCCTGTTGTCTTGCCAACCCCTTCTAAAAAACAAAAGAAGGCAGTTTCTTGTTCCCTTTGGAAACATTTTCCAAAGCTTAAGGGAGTTTCTCCTGAACTGGTTCTTGTTCATCTGCAATATTTCCCTTGTAAGTAGCCAGGGCATTTGCTGTAACTAGCAGATGGAGGGACCTTGCTTCCTCATTGACAGAAAGTGGCACTTCTGATATCTTGCCCATTCCTGGATCAGAACATGTTCTTCTGTCAAACAGTAGTCACCTGCTTAATTAACTGTGCACAGCCTGCTTGGATCATCCTTCAGTGCTCATGTACACTGGATCCAAAGGGCCACTCCTGCATGTGGTACTAGCAGGACTGAAGGTCTGGCAGCTGCCAGCCCCATTAACTCTCTCTCAGCCTCATTCTGAACCGAGGTGACCCATGTGCATGGCTGGAGTCAGCACTCCAGCAGCGGGAGTCATCAACACTAGCTCTGTTAGATGCTGGAGCAGTCAGTACGAATGTTCATATTTTCCATCCCAGCTCAAACAGCAACCTCAAAAAAATCTCTTTTGATGTCCCCTCTGCTTCATTTTCCCTGGGTGACAGCAACACTGTGTTTTAGTCAATGTCAGAACACCCCTTGAACAAGCAGAATTAGGACAGAGTGGAGAAGGCGGCATTTTCCCGCACATGTGGCAAGTGGGCTGCGACTCAAATCATGGGTGTTGTTTGAAAGCTAAGTTATTTCCATGAAGATGTCTTAGGAGTGCAAGCTGTTATTAGAATATGCATTATTATTTTGATTTTCACCTGTCAGTGCTGACATCAGTGACAGGAAAGGGCACTATGCTGGCGATGCGATCCGCTCGCTTTTCCCCAACGTGATGCAGCACAAAGACAGGTGATTGTTAAGCTCTGCTTTTACTGGGTAGCTCTGTCCCAAAGGGTATTGTTTTGCTGGATGACATTGTGCTAGAGTCTCTGTGCTTGATTTTTATTTTGAGTAAGTCATACCTCTCTATTGTAGATAATGAACCCACTGCACCTGGTACAGGCTGCACAGTGTTATTTAAAACACAAGTGTGTGAGCATGCCTGAAAGTGAAGTCCTCTGATAAGTATAAGCTGCAAACCCTTATTCAACATTAAATCAAATCAATGTTAATTTGTGAACTAATTAGCATTCCAGTCTTTTTTTTTTTTTCCACTGTGTGGTGATTTTGTATATAATGTGATGTGATTGTACCGAAGTACATAATTATGGAGCTGAATACATTGTCTCCTGCTGACATGTTGCAAAAGGAGCTTCTTCCAGCAAAGGATGCTCGCTACAGCTGAATTAAAAATAAAGATACACATCTGAGTCCCAGGCATCTGACCCACAGCTGAATTAACTTGATGCCATGTCAGAATCCAGGGGCCTTGTTGAACAAATGGGCTGAATATACATTAGCTGCATTAACTTCTTCACATTTCTGCTTTATTTTAATGAGGAAATGGCAGGATATCCTTTGGTGGGAGACAGGTGGTAAGACAGGTATTTTATGTGGGGAGTATGTATCAAAGAAAACCAAGTTGTTTATGGAGATTTTTCCCCCCCCCACAGTTGTCTGTTTTCCAAATCTGAAGTCTCTGAGTACAGAAACTGTCAGTACTTGCTCAGCTCAGTGTTCATTCTCACCCAGAATCTTTTCGCTGGCAGCAGCCAGCACCACGTAGCTTGAGATGGTGTAAGAAGTTTCACCAGTTCTGTAATAGTTGTCTCTTAGGGCAAACCTGATAGAAATCTCCCCTACTTTTTTTATATGTTTATCTAGCAACATGCATTTTCATTTAGATGCCACTACCCACAGTAATTTTCTTTACAAACTAGTTTTGGTAATATTTATGTCCTTCCTGACCTATAGATTGTGTTTGACAACACTGAATATTTTGTAAGTTACATGGTTAAGATGAAAGCTTCTTTCCTACTGTAATGCAGAATGCACAATCTGCACTTGACACATGAGTGACATGGAGCTCTTGGATTGAGTCCAGAGGAGGGCCACAAAGATGACCAGGGGCTGCAGTACTTCTGCTATGAGGACAGGCTGAGTGTTGAGCCTGGAGAAGAGAAGGCTCCAGGAAGACATAAGAGTTGCCTTCCAATACCTGACGGGGGTTACAAGAAGGCTGCAGTGGGACTGTTTGCAGAGGTCTGCAGTGATAGGATGAGGGGCAATGGTTTGAAATGAGAGAAAAGTAGACTTAGATTGGATATTAGCAACAAGTTCTGTAGCATGAGGGTGGTGGAACACTGGAACAGGTTGCCCAGGGAGGTAGTTGAGGCCCCATCTCTGGAAACATTCAAAGTTGGGCTTGACAAGGCTCTGGGCAACCTGATCCAGTGGAGGATGTCCCCTAATAGGCATTGGACTAGATGACCTTTGGAGGTCCCTTCCAATCCAAACCATTCTGTGATTCTATTACTGAACATTGCACCTACCTGAGGTAAATACAGAAGATAGCACTCACTTCTGTCTACCATCAGTAACCTTGTTTTAAAAGAGGATATAAATTGTAAAGGATTTGTGCAAAGCTGAAGATGAGCATGTGCCCTGTAAGATCCCTGAGCATATCAGCAAAATTTAATGTCCCCAGATAACCTTTGTGTTACTGTGAGTTACTGCTCATCTGCTCAAAGGAGTCAAAATACGGTCACTTATTGTTCTGGAAACTCGCTGATCTCCTCCTGCTGATGGATTATGAGAGACTCTTCTGGATGTTTGTCCTTTTGGACTGACAGGCTATTCTTGCACCAGACTGACTCAGGCTGGATGGCACAGAACTGTGATTCACACCCTGTTTCATTATTTGAGCAATTAAGCACTCAGAAGTGCTGGAATTTAAATGATTTGCTCCAGCTGTCTGGGTTAGGCTTTGAATGAGCTGGCTGTGACAAGTCTTGCTTCTGAGCTGTTGTTTTGGCTCTTTTTGGAGACTATTTTTCTGGGTTCTACTTCATTCCTAGATGTGGTGCTGATTGCAGTCACAAAGGCTGAAGATTTTTAGTCTGGCACTCTAGGACAATGAGGGATGTTGGACTTCTCTATCTGTGTGTATTACCTATAGGTCTTTCTCTGAAAACTTCTGAAGACCTCAACTAATTTCAGCCAAATCTGACAGGCCATTAAGTTATTTTAGAGCTCATACAAACAGATTGCCCCTGAGGGAAATGCAGCAGTATAGGCTCATTGCTTTGGTGGATGTTCAAGAGATTTAGACTAGATGGAAGGAAGACATTTTGTGTACGGAGGGTGGTGAAACACTGGTGCAGGTTGCTCAGAGAGGTGGTAGATGCCTTATCTCTGGAAACATTCAAGGTCATGTTGAGGTCAGGTTTTGAGCAACCTGGTCTAGTTTGAAGATGTCCCTGCTCACTGCAGGGAGGTTGGGCTAGAATGACCTTTAGAAGTCCTTTCCAAGCTAAACCTTTCTATGATTCTGTGATCAGTAGGTAATAGGCTGCATTGTTCTCCAGCTCTGAGAAATGCAGTTGAAGACTGAGACTCTAAAGGTCTTGAGCTTTTTTTGATGTGCGTTGTGCCCTCTGTGAATCTCAGTCTGTTACTGAAGTCTTCATGCTAATTCTGGACATCTGCCTCATTAGATACAAACTCCAGGAGAGGAGAATTGGCCTTGATTCTCAGTTTTTACCATAACTTTCTTGCATTTGTATGTTTAAGGGATCTAAAAGGCGTAACATTTCTCCCAGTTGCATTTTATGGTTGGCTGTATGCAGACCTACGTTTGTGCAAATAGCCTCATATGCCAATATTTTCAATGCAAACAGCAGAAAGCTGAACTGTTTAGAAAAGTACAATTGAGGCCAAGAACCACACTAATTATATCCTTGGTTATTTTCACAGAGAGGAATATTCCTATCCCTACTCTGTGTTTATATGCTAAGGATGTTTCTTCTTGTCTGAACTAGCAAATATACCTCAGGGAGCTTTATTTTTGGTTACGCATTTAGTGCAGAACATTATTTGCATCACAGAAAGATCACATCTTCCCTTTGCCTAGTTCATCTTTTCCATACCAAACCTCAGGCTTTCCTATTATTTGTAAAATTGCTTTTGTTTCCAGTTGGGATCAGACTCAGAAATGGAAAGATCAAGGCATATTAGAATTTGTAGCTAGGGGATAATTCTGCTCCAAGTGCAGAATGCTAAACCACGATGGGGAGGAAAGGATGCACAAGACAAAAGAAAGGGTTTAGAACAGATTTATTTTTTGGCTATCTGGTTGCTATTACTGTGCTAAAGAGCATGAGATGAGGAGAGGAGGAGCAAAGTGTAAAAGCCAGGACAGCGAAGTACACTCTTAAATGGTGTAGATAATGATTTTATGCTTCCTGAATTTGGAGGTAGGTGATCTTGCCTGTTTGTGAAGAAAGCTGGCACTGGCTTATCAATCAATTAGAAACCCTCAGGACATATTTCAGGGAGAAGGTGCAGAGAAAATGCTCCTTTTTAGATATTCATGGAGAAATTACAAGAATGTTCCAGTTTGTATGGCCAACCCTGTTCTGCTTAACCATTTCCCTGTCAGCTCCCTGTTTGCAATGGATGTATAAATGAATTTTTAATTGGATTCTACTCTTGTTAGCAGTGGGCAAATATCACAAAATGACTGGCAATGCTAGAGATAAGGTCTGCTCTGCTTTCTAGCAGCAGCTGCAATATCAAAGGGGTTAATTTAGATGATCAAGGTTTCATCCTCTTGCCCTCTGAGGTCTGATTCATAAAGTTGAAGAGATGAATTCAGAAATTTCCAGAGACAAATAGGGGAGAAAATCAAGATATATGAAAAAGAAGGGTGGGAAATTAAGTTTTGTCTCAGTGTGTGTGGTTACCAAACAGGGCTTGAAATTCACTTATGCTCTTGTTGACATGTTTCCCTCATATACTGGACCAATGTTCAATATTGGTACAGATCAATGATCCATTTAGTCTCCATCACTGGCTGATGCTGGGGAGAAAGGCAGAAATCCTTGATGGTGCATTTAGCAGTTTAAAAATACAGAGATGAGATTGCTTCCAGACAGTGTTTGTCTTCTGCCCCTAAAATTAAATCCTAATCAGTCGCTATTGTAATGCTGTTCTAGCTCATGCATTTGTGTAGGAAGGTGGCATGAAACTTCTCACTGAGCTTTTCTAAGCACCATGCTCTGTTCTCAACATCCCACAGGTTCCAGTTCAGCAAGTCAATGAAACACTCTGTAACTACCACTGTTTTTAACTAAACACCATCTTTCCATTAACTTTGATTTAATTTTGCTCTGAATAAACATTTTAATCTTTGTGTTACTGAAATAAAACCAGCCCAAAATTGTCTAAATGAACACATTGTCTCGATGAACACAAAATAGAATGAACACTTTTGCTTGAATCTTCTTCTTAACCAAAAGGAACCACAGACAACATTCTTCACGTCTCCACTGAGACGGTTTCATTGGCAGCATCTGACCTGGATTACATCAGGTTTTGCTTTCCAAATTCTGAACAAAGAAATTCTAAAATTTGCTGATTACCTTCTAGGTACCTTGCCTCATAGGGCTATGAGGGTGATTAAGGAACTGGAACATCTGTCTTATGACAAAAGGCTGAGAGGCCTGAGCCTGTTTAGTCTGCAAAAGAGAAGACTGAAAGGGCATCTTGTTAATGTTTACAATTACCTGAAGTGTGGCTGTTAAGATGGTACCAGTCACTTTTCAGTGGTGTCCTGTGGTAGGACAAGGGGCAATGGACACAAGCTGGAACAGAACCACCTCAACACGAGGAAGAACCTCTTTACTGTAAGGCTGACAGAGCACTGGAACAGGCTTCCCAGAGTGGTTGGGGAGTCTCTTTCTCTAGAGACTTTCAAGACCCATCAGGATGTGTTCCTGTGTGACCTGCCCTAGGTCACCACAGAGATGTGCCCTGGTGTGGAGACTACTGAATATAGCCATGCACCCTTAAGCTGTGGAGACCCAAGGAGCCTATGATGCTATTTTCAAAAGAGTAGTCTACTGGCAAACCCAGATGGATTGGTGTTGTATGCTGGTTGATTATAACTACTGTAGTTTTTTTCCCTTACTCAGCCTAGAGAGCAGGAGGGATGCTGTCTTAGGCACTGAAGAGCACAGCAACACTGGGGGAAAACACATGTCTGAGTCTTGATTATTTCTACCACAAACATTTTCTGCTGTTTATTGTCCACTTGGTTATTTAGATTAGAGCCAAACCTCAAGCTTGGAGGAGCTTTGATATTTAATGAAGCTGCCCTTGTTACTCTACTACACTATGATGATCACAGATTGTAAGCATGACACCAAGAAGATAATCAAGTTTTAGGAGGGTCTTCTGGACCTTGTATTCAGGGATAGAAGAAGAGATGACCAAAGAAGGAGGAAGAGAAAGCTTGGAGTCATGTTCTTTGTGTTTTGACTTGAAACATGAAGGTGGGAGGAGACAAAGAGGATGGTTTTGTTCATTTGAATCAGTCATAAGAAAAGATCAAATCTCTGCACCCTGTTTTATGCCTTTTAAAATGTTATATACTCTGGGAAAGGGCAAATTTGTAGAGCAAACAGGGAGTGCTCTTTAAATGGAAAACAGGCTCTTAACAACCAAAGCCTGGCTATGTTATGTCTAGATTAATTTTGCGGTGGTATATCAGTCAGATAACCCTCTTGCCTTCACAAACAGCAGAGAGGTAGTAATCCAGTGATAGTTCTTCATTTAACCTTTTTAATTTTCTGTTTGAAATGCTGATTTCAGTCTTATCTGGTATGTATAGCAGTTGCAGACAATGCCAGTGTTCCTCATTGTGTTTTGATTATGCACAGCAAAAGCCCAGGCTGTTTTTTCCTGCTTGCTTTTCCCAACACAAAGGAGAGAAATGAGGTGAACTTCTGCCTCTGCCTAGACAATTCTCAGCACAGGTGAAGTTCCCTGGGCAGTGCAGAGGGGAGCAGTTGTTAGCTAGCCTGAGATGTTGGGATTTGTTATTTCGTACGTTACTGATATGTCTAAAGTCATCGGATCACTTTGGTTTATTAGCAGAAAGAATTTGCTGCAATGTACAATTTAACAAGTAGAGTAACAGAGAGAATTTCTAAGTGCTGTGGACTGAAGTTGTTGCCCATGGAAATCACAGAATAGATGTAGTTGAAAGGTCTCCAAGATCATCCAGTCTAACCCCTGTCCCAGCACTAAGCCATGTCCCGAAGCACCAGGTCCACACTTTGCTTGAACATCCCCAGGGATGGTGACTCCAGCACTGGCCTGAGCAGACCATTCCAATGTTTAAGAACACTTTCATTGAAATATTTCTTAACATCCAGCCTGAGCCTGCCCTGATGCAACTTGTAACCATTTCCTCTGGTCCTGTCACTTGTCACCAAGAAGAGGCTGTCCCCTCCTTGTTTCAACCTCCCTTCAGGTAGTTGCAGAGAGCAATGAGGTCTCCCCTTGGCCTCCTCTTTGCCAAACTGAACAACCCCAGCTCCTTCAGACATTTCTCATAGGTCCTGTGCTCCAGGCCCTCCTCCAGCCTCATTGCCCTTCCTCTGGACATGCTCAAGCCCCTCAATGTCCTTCCTGTAGTGAGAAGCCCAGTAGTCATAGTACTCAAGGGGTGGCTTCACCATTTCTGAGTACAGGGGGATGATCACCTCCCTGTGATAGTCTATAATTAGGTTTCTTCTCCAGCTACCAAATAAATGTCTAGCATAGGGATGCTCCTTACACTGAGGCACCTCTGCTGGAACCTTGTCTAAATGACCTTCTTCCCATTTTATTTCTGAAGTCTAGAAGAAATAAAGTGGTAATAGTGGTCTGTAATGTATTGAGGGAAGAATGCAGACACACAGAAACCAGGAGTAAGTCCTGATAGCATCTAGGTCTGTTATCTTTTTACATTTGCTTTTTGGGTTTGTAAATTTTCCCTTTCTGATGCCTATCTCTTTCTTCCTGGAGGAAAAATAACAGCTGAGAATGTACATATTGTTGAACTGACCTCATCAGTTTCAGTCCACAACTTTTAGAAAGTTAAAACAGAGTTGTGGAGCACCTGCACAGAGACTTGTTTACTTTAGAGAATCTTAAAGGTTTAATAACAAATGTTGTCCTGGTTCATTTCTGAGCTTTCTGAAACCACCCCTGCAGAGAGAAGCCTGTTCAATGTGCTACACTTTGAATTAGCAAGTTAATCCATAGCTTCTTGCTGAAAGTGAGGGGAAGCAATTACTAATATGCATTAGATCACTTTAATTCCAGCTATGTGTTCAGATATATCTGCATTGCCCCAAAGAAGAACTGGGCTTTGGGCAGAGGGAGCCAGCAGTGATTAGCCAAAGCAGCCCATGTTCCTTCTCATCATGAAGCTTAATCAGTTACTCGCTTACATGACAGTTTTCAAAAGCTATTCATTACTCTTAAAGGATTGATTCTGTGACAGTACTGACTGTGGTGTCTGTTGTTGCTGCTTTTGCAGGCAGGATGGTACTCATTGATGTGTCACATCCGAGAAGATGCCATTAACAGAAGTCCCAGATTGAGTAGTTTGATGCCAATATGAAAATGACTGATGCTGACCTACGTTACTGATACAAATCACTTAAGCAAGAGTTTTCCAATTGTTCTGTAGCATGGGTCACCTGTCACAAAGCCTTTTTATACACAGTAGCTTTTCCATTTGAGTATTATTTTAACCAGTTTCTTCCTGGCACAGATGTTCCTTGCCCAGAATTGTTATAAATCAGCTATTCTTGACTGTTGGGGTTTGCCTTGCTTGTGGGACAAGAGTTTGTCAAGGTGGGGCATAGGCTCCCTCCTACCCCTGGAAAAGAAGCAGAGCACACCGCTATAGCTGCAGATCCCTGCTGACTTTTCTCTGCAGTGTCTGCAGCATTTCTCAGTGCTGCAGGGCATTTTCAGCTTTCTCTGAGTGCTGCTGGAGTTGCCACCTCATTTACCAGGCTGGTGACCAGACCTGCATCCCATTATCCTTTCTGGCCCCTTCTCTAACAGCATCCTCAGAGCTCTGCATTTTCTGATGACGTCCTACTTCTATCCTCCTTTTGGGTCCCAGGGTAAGTGAGGAATAAGACAAGTTAGTAGAGAGAAAGCTCATTTTAAAAAGGAGAAACTGCTAAATGTATGTGGTGGAATAAGGCAGGGTGAATTTCTAGGCACTACAAACAGGGAGGGCAATTTGGTTTACCTTGTTCTACTTTCTGCACAGTCATGGGCAGCTTTGGGTGCAGGGTGCTTCCCCACAATGACCTAGTGCTCTGTTAGCACGTCCTTGGACTTCAACATCAAATGCAATTTATCTCAGTGCCACACCATTACTGAAACTCACTTGAGGCTGAATTTAGTCATTAGTCTATGAATTTCTGGGGTTTCTGGCTGGATGAAGAGTCTATCATGAATAACATGAATTATTTAGAAAGAGAATTTTGAAAAGGGAGCTGGTAGAAAGCACCTGTGAGGAGGAGAAAACAAGCCTTCTCCAGCTGCAGTGTTTGGATTAGCATTGTTTCTGCAGCACATGCAAGTCATTTGGTTGCACTTAGAGTACAAAGTCATCCTGAGGTAAGGACCAGAGCAGAGGTGGTGTGTGGTGCCTGGGGAGGTGCCTTAGGAGGGGAAGCAGAAGTGCTGTATGTCATGGGAATGTGAGTCTTAACTGTGTTCTTTAAACAGGGAGCCTCCTTTTCCTGCACATCCAATATCTGCTAATGCAGCTGCCTTGCAGAAATGGAGCTGAGGCCATGAAATGGAGTAATGGAGGAGATGCCTCATAGGCAGGCAGTGGAAATTCCTGGAGGAAACTAAAGCAGATCTAGCAACCATAAACTAATGTGTAACACTCTGCCTGCTAATGAAAGGAAAAGGAGTGAGGAGGGAGTGTGAAGTGGAATTATTACTGAAGCATTCACACTTCTCTGCAGAGCTTCTGCTTTAATATTCAGATGACTCCATGATATGCTGACTCATGGAGTTTGCACAGTTACTCTTCCGTGGTGTGAAACTAGCAGGGGAATTTTTATTTTTCTTCTGTCTTTTTCTAAAACCAACCTATTCTAAAGGTTGGCTTTCTTTGCTTATAATAAACATCCTACCTTTAAATTCAGTAGTGTAAGACATCCATCTCCATCTCTTACCCTGTCTTCAGTGAACCATGTGCTTTTTGATGTTGAAAAAAATACCTCACCCAGTTTGCAGCTCTCAGTAGGCAATGAGGAGGAGTTCTCGTCACAGTGCTATTCTGAGGTCTCAGTATGCTTTTTGTAATGTGAGAGGATTATTACTGATGCTCTCTGGCTCTATTCATTGTTGTGAGTGAATTATGCCTTTAAGCTGGGCCTTAGCCTAAAAGTACTTCCAGTAACTTAAATGGCTGTTATTATTACTGGTCATGTTTATAGTTGTTCTTAAGGGCTCACCAAGAATGGAGCCCTGTCGTGCCAAGCGCTGTGTGCAAGATGCTTTCTGCCCCAGTGAGTGCCTGTCTAAAAAGCATATATTTAGGGTGGAGCCAGGGGTAAAGCACACAAACAGGATGATTCACACAGCAGATACTTTCTGCCAAAGAACATGACGGAGACTGACATCTTTTTTCCTTGAAAGCAGGCTGTCCCTATACTGTTCCGTGTTTATGTGGTGTGAGGTAGAGCCCTCCCACCAGGTATCTTAATGCTTGCCTGTATCTGCTCTCACTGGCTACACCTCATAATATTATAGGATTCATATTTTAGCAACTGAACACCCTATGTTCTAGTTCTGTTTCTCTTATGCTTCTGTTCCTCTTTATAAACCTCTCAATCCAATACCAAAAGGAGCAGATTCACCACAGGCTCTCTTCCATTACTGTGCTTAAGATAGGTTGTATTCAATAAGCTCCTTGTATTGTAAATCAAGAGGATGCCTCTTTAGAGATGTAACAAAACAAAAGTTTTGTTCTTCATAAATTATGTATCAATGAGCTAGTGGTAGATGCTAACTAGTGTACCCTTTCAAATACCAGTCTTCAGCTGGTAAGAGCAGGAGGGGAAAAGTAAAATGCAGGGTAGTGCCATGCAGTTTCTGCAAATAAAGATCATTAAAGTTTCTGACAAGGGTTTGATGCTAAAGCACTGCCTCACTGGTAGTAAACACCCAAGTGAAGCAAATAATCAACCTATCTGACAGGCCATGAATGCTTCCATTAGCATGGCATAATTCTAATGCATTTAGTGTGTATCTTTAATGCTAAATGCATTAGCACTTAATGTCAGGAGCTCCAGACCTGCTAGAGTCAAAGGGTTAACACAAATTAAGAACTGCAAGAGAGATTTGTCACTCTTTATAGCTTTGTGTTAGAAACCCTAATTTCATTACTCTGGAAGCAAAGAGTATTATTTTTCTGTTAGGCTTTTTTTTTTATTTCTTTGGAAAGTAAAGACAATAACCCTGCTAGCATTTGCTGCCAGAGGAATACCTCCAGAGAAGCCCCACTCTAACATAACATAAATGTGTATAGAAATGTAATAAAACCTGCAGAATCTGTTAATTAAGACAATTTACCCACTTGGCTTCATTAGCAGAAAAGCATTACAAAACCAAGTTTGCAATGGACATCTCTGGCTAAAAGTGGGCTTTGATTTTGATTATCCTCTCTAAACCCAGCACATTTTGGACTTCAGTGGCATGAGAGAGTGAGGCCAAAATGTGACATACACAACCAAAGCCACAACTACAGGGAGTT
Organism: Melanerpes formicivorus; assembly: GCF_026170545.1. Taxonomy (NCBI): domain Eukaryota; kingdom Metazoa; phylum Chordata; class Aves; order Piciformes; family Picidae; genus Melanerpes; species Melanerpes formicivorus. The sequence continues at coordinate 3,994,623 of NW_027142359.1, read as the reverse complement.
TGCCCTTAGCATCCAGTGAGGGTTAAGCAGCCCTTAACCTTTCCACTTGACCTTGTCCCTCTTGGTATTTCAGCATAGACTGTGGCACAGCTGTGCAGAGATCCTCACTGGGGCTCAGTCCAGGTAAAAAAATTACATGAGAGGGGAAACTGATACAACAGAGAGGTTGCCTTAGAGGCTGGAATGAGCTGAGAGGGATGGCCATCAGTTTTGCTGTAGTGCTGATGATTACTTTAACTGCACAGAGCCTGCTTTATTATTCAGTGTGCAATGAGGAAGATGCACCTGATCTCTTGTACAGCACTGCAAAGCCACGGCACTTCACTGCCTTAATAGTGATTTCTGCTAGCAGTAGTAGTGTTAAAGTCAAGGGGACTGCAAACAGAGCTTCAAGAATATGCCAGTCTTGGTAGGGTCAGGATGAAGAGCTGTTATGCTGATTGACCTCAGGAAAAAATTATTTTGAAGGGGTTTAAAAATTATTTTAATTGAAACATGCATTAAGTTGAGTGGAATTTATGCTAATTGGCACTTGTGTGTCACCCTCGTTCTTGAAAAAGTTTTAGAAATCTTAGAAACTTTTTCTTTTCACAGTGCTGCAGGGAGATGGTGCTTAGCTCTTCCTCACAGAAAGGCAGTAAGGGAAGTGTTTGCTCACACATCACCAGTGTGTCAGGGCCCAGGTGCACCAGAACATCTTAACTGCCCTGACCAGGGGCCTCCCTGCAGCATGTGCTGCCCAGGGCTCTGTTTCAGATCATCCTGGTCCATGTTGAGATCTGCCACAGGGTAATGTGGCTTCATCTGTCACATGGTTTAGTGGTCATGGCAGTGTTAGATTGATGTTTGGACCTCATGAGCATAGAATCACAGAAGGGACCTCAGAGATCTACTCCAGTTTCTCACCCATGGGCAGGGACACCTCTCAACTAGACTCAGCTGCTCAAGGCCTCATCCATCCTGGCCTTGAACACCCCCCCAGAGGAAGCATCCACAACCTTCATGGGCAGCCAATTCCAGAGTCTCACCACCCTTGTACTGAAGAACTTCTTCCCAAGACCTGGTCTGAACCTGTTCTCCCTCAGCTTCAAACCATTTGCTTCTCCTGTCTCTTGACATCCTTGTGAAGTCCTTCTCTAACTTTCCTGTAGGATTCCTTCAGGTGTTGGAAGGCAGTTTTAAGGTGCCCCCAGTGTCTTCTGTCTTCCAGACTGAACAACCCCGTCTCCCTCAGCCTATTTTCATAGCAGAGATGCTCCAGCCCCTGGAGCATATTTGGGGCCCTCCTCTGGACTCACTCCAACAGCTCTGTCGTGGGGACACCAGAACTGGATGCAGTATTCGAGGTGGGGGTATCACAAGAGCAAAATAAAGGGGAAGAATTGCCTCTCTTGACCTGATCTTTGAGGTCCTTTCTGGCTTCAATGATTCTATAACTTAACATGTATCAATAATAGAGCCTAAACTGACTATAAGCAGTATATGATCACTGAGCATTCCTCTGCTTATCTTAAACTGATTGCAAGGTACCACTTTAAAATGAAGGGGAATATCCAGTGAAAACTCTTCATGGAAGAAAATCAGCACAAAGTGTCTACTGTTAAAGTCTGCCTTGATTTGAAATTTTTTTGGGTTTCATTTCATGAAGTGTTAGAGAATTGGATAAGCAACAGAAATCATATGAGAAAGTTGTCTGTGCTCTGCATTTACATTTGGGTGGTAATTCCTGACGAGGAAGAGAGCCCTGTGATTTGGCATGCACATTGTGCTGACTCTCATGGTGTATTCTGAGAGTCTGATTTAGTTGATTTTTGGATGAGGTGGAAATTAATTAACAGACACTGATGTGCATGCCTTCCCCATGATCTGACTGGTAGAGAGGATGGATTTGCTTTGCCACTAGAAGTATAGACATAATGAACAGGAACCACAGAATTACTGAGTGTTAGGGGTTGGAAGGGACCTCTGGAGATCATCTAGTCCAATCACCCTGCTAGAACAGGGTCATCCACAGGAGGTTGCACAGGAATGTATCCAGGTGGGTTTAGAATCTCTCTAGATAAGGAGACACCACAACTCTCTGGGCAGCTTGTTCCAGTGCTCCATCACCCTCACAGCAAAGAGTTTTTTCTTTATGCTCAAGTGAAATCTCCTGGGTTCCAGTTTGTGCCCGTTGCTGGGTACCGTTGAAAAGAGACTGGCCACATCCTTTTGACCCTCACAATCAAGGGGAACTGCTGATAATGAAAGGAAACAAAAAGCTGGAGCCCTGTGGTATGTGGCATCTCCAGGGCTACGTTTTCATATAATCATTTAAGTTTGAAAAGAGCTTCAAGGTTATAGAATCCAGCCATTAACCCTACTCTACCTTTTGCAGCAGGATGGAAATGCAAGTCCAGGGTATGCAGGTGTGGGTGGAACTGTTCTCTAGCTGTGGCTCCTTAATAATCACTGGAAATTCAACTTGTTTCATCAGGCCTGAGGCTTCCCACTACACCTGGCCTTTGGGGAGTGTTATAACTACTTCTCAGATAGCCACCAACACAGTTCACTGCTTTCCCTCTCAGTTTCTTCAGTCTAACCTTGGTTCTCTCTCCATTCCCCTGGTATCTAGCTCTGGCTGTTAGGTTGCCCTGCTGCTGCAGTGATCCCTAGCCTAGCTGTCTGTGCTCTATAAACCAAGACCTTTTCTTCTTCCTGCATCCCTGCTTTAGCACACCTTGAAATGGAAGAGAGTGATAAATGGAGCCAAGGCTGTACCTTGGGAAGAATTACAGCTGTCTGAACAGCCATGCATGCAGCCTGAGTGTTTTCCCCTATACCTTGCCATTTCCAGGTGACATTTTCTTGATCTAAACACTGATATTAAAATCCTGCATCTCAGTAACCCCTGTTTATTAGTCTGCACAGTATTTGTAATCTCCATTCATAATATATTTTGCTGTGGTTTTGGCAGAGTCTTCTTTGTGTTTGTTGAAATATTTGAATGTTTTATTTGGGGAGGAGGAAGCAGCCCACCAAAACCTGGTAAAATCCCTGATTTCTTAGATGCTATATAAATACTTCTCTGGATCTCAGGGTTTTCTCATCTGTGACCTCCTCAGTATAAATTTCAGCAGATAAATTTAGCTCTCTGTGCAGAAACAAATTGCTTGCTGTTTATAAAATGCAGATATTTGTGTTGTAAATGAGTGTAATGGATGTAATCCAATAACACTGCTATTGTCAGGATCACTTCCTGCTTATTAAAATTACATATAAAATAGATTTATAAGTGCCCATTTCTATACCCAAGCAAGAACTGGCATTTCACTAACTCTGCCTTTTGCTAGTTAAGACCTCCATAGATGTTTTCATGTTCTTTGAGGTTAGTGGAAACAAGATTTGAAGAATCTTCTTTTTAGTATCTGCAGCTACAAATGTGCCTACTCACTTATGTCAGTGCCACAGTCGTTCTATTTTCTTTCATTAGAAATGCATAGATTGAATGGAAACTTATGCACAGATTAATGGAAACGTGTGGGGGGGTGGGGGTATTTTTGTGGGGGGTTTCTGCTTTTGTTTTTGTTGGTTTTTACTATGCTTCTTCTAACTCCAGGTTGAATTTTGCTCCTAAAACTTAGGTTGGACAAAAACCCACTATACTCTCTGATGCTTGCTGGTACTGTCACCCCTAGCAGTGCTGCATGTACTTGGCATCAGCAGCTTTTCCAGTGTGCCTCCCTCACGGGCTGCTCGGTCCTGCTGGTCACTGTTGGCACTCCTGGGTGCTGCTGTTTGTCCAAGGACTAACACTGGGGAACAGCCTTGTTTAGATTTGTCCAGACACTCAGTTCAGCTTGAAACTGGCTTAAGAAACCTTTTTTCAAGTCTGTGTGATAGAGAGCTAACCTAACCCCAGGGACTTGGGATCAAGCAGATGGAAAAGGGTTTAACCCCCAAACAGTTCCAGCTAGAATTCTTTATACAGCATAATCCTCTTATGCATCCACCTATTTCTTATCTCACTAAGTGGCTGAATATTTTATTTATTTGCAAAGTGTGCATGCAGGCTTCATTTATATTGCATGCACTGTGTTCAGTGGCATGCTGTATATCTTTAGAGAAGCAATTGGGCACTTCCCAGGCTGTATTTCTTAATCCACATGTCATCACGGTGTCTTATGCAGACCTTTGTTATTCCTTGGACAGCTGATGGCCACCTCGTTAGCCTGTCCTGAGCCATTGGTCAGTCACTCTCAGGCTTGCTTTTTTTTCCAGCTGCACTTTCACCATGATTAACCTGCATATTCTTAAGACCTTTGTAGAATTATTCTAACCAAGAGTGACCTTTTTCTTCCCTGTTTTCAAAAATCTGTTGGCATCTTTGTATGAACAAGTCTTTTGGGGTCAGGTCCTCGGTGGTGTCCTCCAGGTTCACTCAGCATCAGCTGGAATGAGTTAGTGCTTTGAACAATCAGTGGGCAGAGAAGGTATCATGTTCTGGCAGAGCAGAACCTCAGGAGTTAGTTACAATTAGCATCTGTAAATTACTTTCCAAGCCACGTCTGAAAGGTGCTAAAGAAGCACCTCTGTAGGGATTATTAATGCATACAATAAAACTAAACTTTGAATGCTAAATAACTAAACAAAAGCCAAAGACAGGTATTAAAGGTACTCTAGAATGGCTATAAATCAGGTGCCCCCAGTAGGTTGGAAGAGTGTGGAAGCACTGGAAACACATCTGTCAACAGGGTAGCTGTAGCAACCTTATTTCTCAACTGAAGGAAGAGAAGCTTTGATCACACCTGTCACTGGAGCACTAATTCCTTAAAAAGTGAGTTAAAAGCCAGCATAAAGTTTAAGGGAGAAAAAAAACAAAAGAGGTTGATGACTTTGAAAACAAGTTTCAAATCTTTACTTTCATTAAAATACATTTTACTAAGAAAAATAACTTAAGGCCTCTAAGGTTTGGAATTTGTAAGTTGATTCCCTCCTTTTCTTCTTGCTTACCTGTTGACCTCGTTTTGTTAGCTAAGTAGATGTAATATTTCTTTAATTAGTGAGTAGTGACTAACACCAGGGAACTGGAGCTGCTTGGGTTGTATTACATAGTGCTGTAAATCAGGTCAAAACAGGGCTTGGATACAGGAAAGAGATTCTGCTTGCCAGGTGGGTATTTACCCTGGTGTTTTAATTCAGGTCAGTGGTAAGCTTTTAAGGTAATCTCTCAGTCACTGCACTGTGGTTCTTAGCGTACACAAAGTGGAGTTCTTTAGTATGAAACCAAGTCATAAGAAATGGTCCAGGAGTGCACCTAATCTGTCTACTAATGGACACTTAGCCCACTTAAATCAAGCTCATGCTAGGCTGAAATCACTCCCCCAAAATGCAGGGCTCTCAGCATGGCTGCTGTGTTCTGCAGACCTGTTCCTCTCCCATTCAGGTCAGCTTGGTTCCCCTATTGCAGACTCTGCCTTTGCTCTCCATCTAATAAAAAGGATGTTAAGGTTGTGAGATTTTTGAGGGCAAGCTCTGAACCTGTGAGGGTTTTGTGGCATTTCAGCCCCATGTGAAAAAGAAACACAAAGGCTTGTGGTTAGAGGAGGGGAATAGACCTCTGTGTATTCCTCACTCCATTGGACCTAGAGAAGTCCAAAGCATCCTAATTGGAGTCAGGGAAGTCCCACATTGAGGAATGTGTGCTTGTATTTATTTCTTCACTTTAGAGTTGAGAGAATGATTTAAGAGCTGACTGGTGGAAGCAGACATAGACATACAGATAGACATGAAGAAATCATTCTGACACCACTGCTTCCTAAAGAGACCTGGGGGCTGGAAGTGAGTGCTTTAAGGGTTCCTATAAAGGGATGCTTGCTTTTGAAGCTCTTTTGCACATTTTTCTGTCAAGGCCCTGCATAATAAACAGTGCATCCACTATAAATGATACTTTGGTGGAATTTTAGCAAATCCAGGGATCAGCTTTGGTTTTAACAGCTTCTGTTAGATACAAACACCTACAGCTGCACAGGGAATTGTACCCATTGTTTGTGTGGTAACAGTGGGTACACTACACGAGTGTTACCCTTCCTGCATTCATTAGCACACTGAAGCATCTTGAGAGAATGGGATAATTCAGATATAGGCAAGAACATGGTTATAAGCATGGAGAAATTAAACTGACTTCTAATCTGACTTGATATAACTATGCAACCTCATTTCTTCTGCGGATGTTGTCTCTGTATAGGCACATGCCTGCTCTCTCTGCTATTTCCTGCAGCTAGATGGCTGTGAATCAGTGCTGCTTGTTCAGTGACAGGAGTCCACAATCAAGCCCTGTACCAGTAAGTTCTGTCTCTCCTCTGCAGGGAAAAGGCAAACAGCCAAACTAATACCAGCACCAATATGAAGTAGACAAAGCCCACTGAGCATACAGCAGTCACAATAAAGAGGAAGGCAGTCCTGGGGATCAGAATGGTAAGCAAGTCCCACCAGCAGTGAGGAAGAGCCCCCATCCTCAGCAATCTTCCCCTTTTAAACTGAGCATGACATTTCTGATCTGGGATACACCTGTAGCAGATTCAGATCAGCAGCACTGGCTAACTCCTAACTACTGATGTCCTGCAGATCATGGCTGGCATTCTGTCGCAGCAAAACCAGGACACCCAAATAAATGCAGGAAGTGTGAACAAAGTGCTGTGGCATATCTTTGGTAACAAGTTGCTACTAGATGAGCAAAATGACCTCCTTCAGGGTTTAGTTTATTTTGATACTTTGCTTGTAAGTGAGCATTGTACTGAGCAACTGTTAACTGGGTATGGTTTGCATGCAGTACTTAAAATTTGGTTATGGGATTGCTTTTACCATTCTGAAGTCATAGAATTGTAGAACTGTTGAGGTTGGAGAAGTCTTTTGAGAGCAGCTCCAACTGCTCACCTTGAACTCACAATTTTGCCACTACCACTAAACCATGTCCCTGAGCACTACCTCTTTAAAATACTTCCAGGGATAGAGACTCCACCACTTTCCTAGGCAGCCTGTTCCAATGCTTGGTTACTCTTTCTGTGAAGAATTTTTTCCTAATATCTAACCTGAACCTCCCCTTATCAAATGATAATTTTGAGAGGTATTAGGATACATTGTTCTGAACTGAGACTTCAAAATCTGCTGAAGGAATTTTCTGCTGGATATCATCACTAACTCTGGACAGTATAACATCCTGATAATGTTAAGTGTTACATCTCTTATCGGGATGTCAGACCTACTAAAGCAAGCACATATCTTCTGCATTTGAATATGTGTGAATCATAGATAATAGTATGAGTAAGTGTAAGTGAACCCATCTTAAGTGACATCTCATTTCTGTCTTTTACTTAGCTAAAGCCAGTAACAGACTGAATAAGGAGCAGATGTAAGCTCAGATATGCTGTTAGTACTTACAGTGTTCACCAGTTGTGTATGTGAAAACTCTGAAGGATCACCTGAATAATACCCATGTAGGTTAGCTACTATCATCTTCTAATATCACAGAATCACAAAACACCAGGTTCAAGGATTGTCTGCCTCATCCTTTCTAGGTGATAGTTTAGTTTTAAATGAGCTCACTTCAAGAAGGATATTGAGATGCTGGAGCAGGTCCAGAGGAGAGTGATAAGACTGGCGAGGGGACTGGAGGGAAAGTTGTTTGAGGAAAGGCTGAAGGAGCTGAGCGTGTTTAGCCTGGAGAAGAGGAGACTTAGAAGGGACCTTACCACTCTCTACAACCACCTAAAAGGAAGTCATAGTCAGGTAGGGGTCAGGCTCTTCTCCCAGGCAACTAGGATAGAGGTCTCTTCCAACCTGGTTAATTCTATTCTGAGATCGAGTCCAACCTATCATCCAACACCATCTAATCAACTAAACCATGGCACCAAGCACCCTATCAAGTCTCTTCCTAGACACCTCCAGTGATGGTGACTCCACCACCTCCCCAGGCAGCCCATTCCAATGGCCAATAACTTTTTCTATGAAGAAATTCATCCTAACATCCAGCTTAAACCTCCCCTGGTGCAGCTTGAGACTTTGTCCGGTTGTTCTGGTGCTGGTGGCCTGGGAGAAGAGACCGACCCCCTCCTGGCTACAATCTCCCTTCAGGTAGTTGCAGACAGCAATAAGGCCTCCCCTGAGCCTCCTCCTCTCCAGGCTAAGCAACCCCAGCTCCCTCAGTCTCTCCTCATAGGGCTTGGGTTCCAAACCCCTCCCCAGCTTTGTTGCCCTTCTCTGGACACCTTCCAGCAAGTCAACATCTTTCTTAAATTGAGGGGCCCAGAACTGGACACAATGCTCAAGGTGTGGCCTAACCAGTGCTGAGTACAGGGGGAGAATGACCTCCCTGTTCCTGCTGGCCACACTGTTCCTGATCCAGGCCAGGATGCCATTGGCCTTCTTGGCCACCTGGGCACATTGCTGGCTCATGTTCAGCCTACTATCAACCAGCACCCCCAGGTCCCTTTTTGCCTGGCTGCTCTCCAGCCACTCTGACCCCAGCCTGTAGTGCTGCATGGGGTTGTTGTGGCCAGTGTGTAGAACCTGGCACAACTAGTGACAGGACAAGAGGTCATGGTATGAAGCTGTGCCAGGAGAGGTTTAGGTTGGATATTAGGAAGCACTACCTCACAGAAAGACTGATTGGGCACTGGGATGCACTGCCTAGGGAGGTGGTGGAGTTGCCATCACTGGAGTCCTTTAAGAAAAACTTGGATGTGGCACTAGGTGGCATGGTTTAGCTGATGTCATGGTGTTAGGTCATAGGTTGGACTTGATGATCCCAGAGGTCTTTTCCAGTCTCCATAATTCTGTGGTTCTGTGAGCTGGCCCAGCAGCCTGGCAAGCTGAGTCTGTCCAGTGTAGGGGAATCCACTATTTCCTATGGGAGTGATTCCAATATCTACCTGTCCAATGGGAATCTCCCCAGAATTATTTTTCACCCATCAGCCCTTGTGTTTTCCATATGACTGCATGTAAAAAGGGAGTCTCTGTTCTCCTGGTAGCCACCCTACCATTTCATGATTCTGTGATTCCAGCTTCACAACATTCTGCTACTGCATGAGTCACTCTGGTGGCTGATTTGAAAAGGGTAACAGCACTGATCTGGGGAATCTGGCAGCAGAGATCTGTAGTGTTAATGCCATGTCTGCTTCAGTATTATCGTTCCCCTGGCAGTTACTGTGTGCAGCACGGCCTCATGCTTTGAACTACCTAAGCAATCACGGGTTGTGCTGCCACAGCTGTGCCTCCAAGTACAGATCTCTGCCTAATAGCTGTAACTACTTTCATATATGTTGCATGATGTGTGCCTGTGCTGTAAACATAGGCTGGAAGACAGAGGTTGGAGGGAGACAGGAGTGAAATTTCCTTTGAGAAGTTGGGGTTTATGTTTGCTTGAACAAAGGGGTTTAGCAAATAGTGAGGAAGGGAAATTGCTTTTGCTCTGAAGATTAGAAAAGTCAGCATTTGCTTAAGCAATCTGTCCTGCCATGCTGCAAAACCCCTGTGTCTCTCAATTGACAGGAATGGGGGGATAAAAAGGTTTGCACTTTAGGATCTACCATTCCAGTGTCTACCTGCTGTTACACAAGTACAGACATGGCTCTGTCTCCAGTGGTGAATCCTGTCCTTTGTTTTAAAGGCAGATAAGAAGAGAATTATCTAGGACATACCTGGAAAATCTGAAATATTGAAACCATTACCATACTATAAAACTTCAGTGCTTTTTGTTCAGGGCTTGGTCCTTGACCTAGAGGCTACCTTATAGGACCCTGATTAGGGGGGTACTTCAGTAGCCTCTCTTCCTGCTGCAGGCTAGGATGGAAGGTTCCATCTGATAGGTTTTTTGTGCTGCTTAGGAGGAGCAGAAGCTGCAAGAGCAGTATACATATCTTCCAGAACTGACCCTGCTTTGAATGGGATGCTGAAATAAGTGACCTTCTAAGATCCTGTCCAACATCAACTATTCTACATCCCAATTTAAAAAAGGAAATAATCACTTGGTGGCCCTGCCTGGGAGCCTCTTCCTTTTCTGTGATGTTTTTCCTTTTGCAGGTGTGTCTTCTAGTACCTGAAGGGGGCCTGCAAGAAGGCTGCAGAGGGACTGTTTACAAAGGCCTCCAGTGATAGAATGAGGAGCAATGGTTGAAGAGATTTAGACTGGGTGTTAGGAACAAGTTCTGCACCATGAGGGTGCTGGAACACCGGAACAGGTTGCCTAGGGAGGTAGTTGAGGCACCATCCCTGGAGATATTCAAGGTCAAGCTTGACAGAGTTCTGAGAAACCTGATCTAGTGAAGAATGCCCCTGCTGACTACAGGGGGATTGGACTAGATGACCTTTGGCAGTCCCTTCCAGCCCAAACCATTCTATGATTAGAAGCTACTGGCTCTGTAGGAGCAAAGTTTCTGTGTTAACCTGAAGATATGACCTTGCTTGAGGTATTCAGCATTTCTTTCTTTATCATTGTTCTAGGTGAGATGTAGAGCACAACAGTACCTCTGCTCTATCTTAGCAGGTCTCTTGGATTTCTGAAAAGATCCTGAAATTCAGAATATGCTGAGTTCATGTTGCCCTGCTCCCTTATGAATATACATTAGGACTGTATTGTGTGCAAGGAAGGACCTTGCACTGAGTTTGTCTGAAGACTTTTCATTTCACTTGGCTTGCTGCTGAACAGTTTGGCCTGGGAGAGTGGGTTATTTGGGAAGTTCAGCAATAGCTGTGTAAGCTTTATTTTTACTTAGCTGTGTTATTTCTTTCTTATGACTGTTGCAATCGCCTGCCATCTGGGGGCTTCTGGACCTGCTTCAATAAATCCACTTCTCTTTCCCTGTTGCTCTGAGGATTTGCAAAAGGAGAGGAAACGGGATGGGTTATGCAGCAGGCTGCAATCTTTGGATTGCATTAGACGTCTTTTACTTGTTTGTGCTTAGGTGAAATGGTTGTGGTGTGTTGCCACGAGTGGCAGCCAAGGAAGAAATTGGTGGCTAAGAAATTTTTGACAAGTTGATACAATGTGAACAGGGAGCTGCCAACCCCCTTTCTGCTTTGCTGACCTTTGTGAATGTGTGTATGCTCTTGGTTGGATCAAAACGTTGTCAGGAACCATCCTGGAAACCACAAAGCTGTGCCTACCAGAAATGTCACCTTCTGGAGGTGCAGTCATCAGAAGCTGCACTGGAGAGAAGCTCCCAGGAGACCCACTTGTATGCTCTAGCCAGATGCTTCTGGAAAATTCTTGCAGCTGAGTTATTTCTTGTAGGAATCACCGCTTTCCACTTCCCCATTCATCTGTGGGGTTTGTGAAGTGTTCACCCCTTTCATATAAATAAGGATGCCTAAGTTTCCGTACGAAGCCTCAGTGTTTTGTATATCAGTTTGCTTTCCCAAGAGACTGAAATGACTCAGCCCAGCAGCCTTCTGTGATTCCAGCATCTGTATTTATGAGCTGGAGGACGTGTGTGATGCAACATTTCATTTTCCCCTTGCTTTTTATTTTATATACTTGATTTCACTTGCTGCATTACTCATTCTTTCCTTCCTGCAAATGCACTGTTGGTGTAGATTGCCTCAGACCAATTTTTACCCTTGCTCTTTTGTCCCTGGCTGATGGTCCTGCTCAAGCAGTTCGTGGCCTTACTGTCACCTTTGGTGTAACTGGCACATCAAAACAGCAATCTGCACTTTCCAAATCACCATGGTTAATAATTGCAGTTTTGAGATTCAGCATGGTCAACTTTGACTGCTCCCTTGACCTCCTCATTTCCTGGCAGTTATGGGCACAGCTGTGTAATGGGAGAACATGTTACAAGAAATGCTATGGCATTCATTACTCTTCTGGTGAACCTTCACTTGTAAATGCTGCTTAATGGTACTGCAGCTGCTGCCTGATGTGCTCTCCATTAGCCTATGTCCTGCATGCCAAAGAGACAGACCTGTCCTGCCTCACTGCAAAGTAACTTACCAGTTATCTCCTAGTACAGCACTAAGAAACAGGTTGTACCAGCCCCAGGTCAAGAGAGACAGGGATCTGCTGGAGAAAGTCCAAAGGAGAGCTACAAGCATAATCATGAGACTTGACCATCTCTCCTATAAAGAAAGACTGAGAGCCCTGGGGCTGTGTAGTCTGGAGAGGAGAAGGCTAAGAGGGGACCTTATCAATGTCTATAAATATGAGGCGTGGAGGTACGGTAATGGTGCCAGGCTATTTTTTTGGTGGTGGCAGTGATAGGACAAGGAATGATGGATACAAGCTGGAACACAGGAGGTTTCACCTCAACATGTGGAGACACTTCTTTATAGCGAGGGTGACAGACTGCTGGAACAGGCTGCCCAGAGAGGTTGTGGAGTCCTCTGGAGTCTTTCCAAACTCGCCTGCATACTTTCCTGTATGGTCTGTCCTAGGTGATCCTGCTTTGGCAGAGGGGTTGGACTCAATCTTCGGAGGTCCCTCCCAACCCCTGCCATTCTGTGATTTAATATGCAGGTGGATTAGTTCAAGTGGTTGGGTTGAAGAAACAATTTTGTGAGAAGAATTAACCATACGAGGTACATAATTAGCTTTTACTTTAGTTTTTAATGAGTTTAATCCCAGGGTTTAGTGTTTTGAGCCTTTTTAAAAGAAATGTATTAAGGGAAACAAAGCTGGGGAGGCTGGGGAGGGGGTCTAGAGAACGAGTCTTATGAGGAGCAGCTGAGAGAATTGGGGTTATTTAGTCTGGAGAAGAGGAGCCTGAAGGGAGACCTTATTGGTCTCTACATCTCTCTGAAAGGAGGTGGTAGTGAGGTAGGGGTTGGTCTCTTCTTGCTAGCATCAGGTGATAGAAGGAGAGGAAATGGACAGAAATTGTGGCAGAGGAGGTTTAGGTTGGATATTAGGAAAAAAAATGTTTTTATTGCAAGAGTGATCAGGCTTTGGAGCAGGCTGCCCAGGGAGGTGGTGGAGTCACTGTCCCTGGAGGTCTTCAAATAAATGTGTAGACATGGTAGTTGGGGACGTGGTTTAATGGCCACAGTGGTGTTAGGTTGACAGTTGGACTCAGTGATCTTAGATATCTTTTCCAAGCAAAGCAATTCTGTGATTACTGATATCAGCTTCTGCTTCTTGGCTCTCAGCCTGGCCTCACAACAGAGGGGTTCTAGCCCTCACATCATTGTTGTGGCTGCCTCTGCCCCATTCCAACAGGTCAATGCCCTGCTATGCTGAGGATGCCAGAGCTGGCTCCAGCACTGCAGGTGGGGTCTCAGCAGAGCAGAGGGACAGAATCCACTTCCTTCACCTGGTGTCCTTGCTGCTGGGGATCAGCCCAGGACACAAATGTCTTCTGTGCTGCAAGCACACTTTGCCAGCTCATGTCCAGCTTTTCATTCACCAGCACTCCCAAATCCTTCTCAGGGCTGCTCTCAATCCCTTCATCTCCAAGGCTGTGCTGATACTGGGAAAATGCTATGCATTCCACAGTAACTCTGTCTGAGATACCTTCAGAAATCTTATTAGGAGTATCAGAATTGTGTGACCTTGTACTTAGACCTCTAATATTACTTGAAGATGTCTTCTGTTCAGTGACAGGGAAGTAAATGATATGCGGAATTGAGGCCTTTGTGAAATTTTCTTACTTCTTTCTGTTCAGCTTTTTTAGAAGCATTCTCTTTTGCCTACCTAACACTTGGGCATGACAAGCAATGCAACCCTAATTCTTTTGCCCTCTGTGTGTTCACAATTATACTGAGATCATCTCTGAGCAGGTTCCACTGTATGTGCAGGGCTGGACTATCAGTAAGTCATCCCAACTCCAAAGACCCCTGCTGGTAGTCTATTTATAAATCTGGTCCATACTGAGTGAAGCCTTTGGGGATAAAAGAGCTTTATATATGCAAAATATTCCTTTTTCTTCTAAGTGGGGTAAAGCTGTTTCCACCTCAAGGGATGAAAAACCTGAGAGTGTTCATGGAATTGAGCCCATCTTTTAATGATGGTATCAGCAGAGCTGCCAGGCTGACATTTGATTATCTCTGAACAGCGTCATGCCGCGTTACCACCTCTCCCAAATGGATGTTGGATTGCTTAGCCATGCCTTTTGCAACACCCTGGCTAAATTAATTCAACTATCCCTGGAGTGCTTCCAGCAGAAACAATTCACTGCGAACAACTGATCTGAAAGTTTCACATCCAGGATCTTAACTCAGTCTTTGTGTGTTTTGCTCATCCTGGGGTGTGTCGTGCTGACTTAGCTGTCTCTCCCCGTGCAGTGTGTGGCTGAATGCTGTCATTTTTCATCTCCAAAAGCAAAGGTCTCAACAGATTTACCATCATGAGTAAAGTGAGTTTGGTGGCCCTGACCTCATCTCTAATGGATGTTTGTCGGCAATATAAACCAACGACATGGACTAGCATGGTTCATGATGATTGGCAGTCCTCTCATATGAGATCCAGGGAAAGGCTACCTGCGGGTGCTAAAGGCCACAGCTGAGGTGAAGTAGCAGAGTTATGTCAAAAGATTGATTTCTGGGCACCTCTCAGTTCAATTCAGAGTAGCAATCTGTTATAATGAATATGAAGCAGTTGCCAGGTGATTAAAGGCAGCTGGAACAAGAAGAAATGCCATTGGTGTATGCTGCTGAAGTTTGGGGGGTGGGGGGTGGGTTAGTACAGCTATGGTGCTGAGCACACCACAGTTGCTGTGCAGTAATCCCACCTTCAAACTGCTCATTTTGTCCTCTCTAGCTCTAGAAGTCACTGCTGGCTGTCCCCTGATGTTACAGAAAAACTCAGCATGCTGTGGTTGGGTTAAACTCTTGTCTGCACCCAGATAACTTCTACAGACTCTGTGTTACCACTATTCTAAACCATGTGTCTCTCCTTACAACTAATGTGGCCTGAAGGCAGTACACCTGCTGAGAAAACCTTCACTGCTTTTAGGAGCTAGCTGAAACCCAGCTTTTTCTCAGAAACACATCTTCAAGAAGGCTGGGATTAGATCCATTTTCAAACTTCACAGATAATGCTCTTGCCTGATTCCTCATTTGTATCTCTGCCACTTCCACTGGCAGAGCATCAGATCTGACAGAGCTCCTGACCCAGTAAACGCATGAATTATTGAGGATGTGACTTAATTTTCTTTGGGCATTGGAACAGATGTAAATATGATACCAGCAGAGGGGCCTGCTTCCTGGAATCCCTCTCAAGTCTCTTTTAAACATTTGTAATGTATTTGCATTATGGTCAATTAAAAAGAGCTGAAACAATGCTAATAGTGGATTTCTTGTTGCTAATGCTTTTAGAATTCCTAGATTTGTGTTTTGTGCTTGAGGGTATAACCCCACCTCTATCTAATGAGAGCTAAGAAGCAGCTTCCCTGTGGGCAGATTATTCCATAACGGCTGTATGGCTTCTGGCTTGTCTCCCCAGCTAAGGAAGGGCTACTATCTTGCCAAAGTCCTTTCCAACCTCTCCCCTTAGGGCATCATTTATTAATTCAGATGAGAACCTCTGAGAGGCACGCAAAACAAAGCTGCTTCTGGAACCACACAGACTTTGCTCTGTGCCCTCTGCTTTATATCTCTTCTGCAGGGCTAATTATAGAGAAAGACTTCCTAATGCATGTTCTTCTCAATCTCTTCAGGTCTTGTCTGAGCATCAACCATTCCCTTCCCATCTGGATCTCAAAACTGTGTGTGTTGGTCTTGGCTAATGTGGGCAGGATCCTGGATGTCCTTGCCCAGAAAATATCAAAGTTTCTTTTCTAATTATCGACTATAATAATGAAATAAACCCCGTAAAAAGGGCACAAAATGCTTCAGAGATGCTTTAGCAAACCCAGGGAGTTGTGGCTGCTTATCCAACAACTTGTTCAGACTCATTGTCACCCTTGACTGGGACAACTGAACTTGTGTGATCCAACTCAGTCTCTTGAGAGGGGCTAGGGAGGCTGTCTCTGAAAATGCAGTTATGATGATGACTCTGAAACAACAAGCAGAGATGGTGTGGGAAAGTCTCTCCTGGTGTGAGATGGCAGTGGCATATCTGGAGCCCCAATGCAATGTTCTAGTCCAGCAGCCAGCGTGCAATGTGTGGAGTGAGACCTCTTTAAACCCCCAAATATACACAAAGCCTAGAAATCTGTTTTCATATTATTATTTTTTGGCAAGTATTGTTTGATTATACAATTTGTTTTCAACTAGAGATCCCCTCTACAGCAGACACTCATCTGAAATGATTCAGAAAAAGAAGTGTAGTGGATTCTAATTATATAAATAATTTAATTTATTCCTAAGGGCTGCATCAAATCTGTGTCCTGAAAGATTTTTATGGCCTGTGTGTGATCTAGTATTAACATAGCTGAGAGGCAGAGGGGACATTAAGTGCTATTTCTTCTTTTATGTTTTTGTTATTTTGGAAAGCATAAAGAGGTCAGGAACTGGCTCTTTAACAGTGCTGCAAGTGTTGATTTTTCAGCCTTATTCTGAGGCATGTCTGAACACAGAGAGCAATTCAAAATTCTTGTGAGCAGCAGTTTTTAGTAGCTACCATAGCAACAAGTAGAGTATCCAAGCCCTTCCTCCCCACTGGGGGCTACAAAACCCCTGAAAGGACACTGTCTGTAGACATTCAGGTACAGTTTTGCTAACATCACCTGCATTAGGACAAGTCTTTAGGAGAGCACTCACTTTGAAACCAATCTGTACTTGGAGACATCATTTTTCAAGTGATGGTGGTACTGAGAGTGGGGGGAAACTTTGGAAAAGTGTTGCACACGTTTTAATACAGTTTGTGTAGTTCATTAAATGTTCTCAGTGTGTTCCACTGTCTTCTAGTTTAGCCTCTTTACCTCTGTGTTTAATCTTCTACATCTGTATATTTTCCTGTTGTTTGGAAGCCTTCATTTCTTGTTACCTGTGCTAAAAAATAAGGAGTCTTATCAATGCTGTAACTGCCATTTTGCTTTGTCCTTCTGATAATGCAGAGGAAGAGTGAGGACAAAACTCTAAACAAGCTGCAAGTCCTTTGGAAAGAGGAGAGTTTGAGATAGCCTTGTGCTACTGGGACCCTTGAACCTCTTTGAGGTTTTGGAAGCCAAGCAGAACTGAATTTCAGAGCCATCCTTGTCCTAATAAGGCAAATCAGAATCCTGGATCTTAATTAACATTTTTGCATTTAGAATTACTTTTGTGAACACAATGGAGCTGATTATTTCTGAAAGCCTCTTCAAAGAAGTTAAATTAATCTGATAAATCAATGTGGCCAATGCAGATAAGTCTTGTAGAGCTTTTTCAGGCTTACTGGGATCTGTCAAAAAGAGTAATGAATATCACATCTCCAATTGTACACATTTTCAGGGAGGAGGAGTAAGATAAATGACACACAAACTTCACTAACTTGCCTGCCTGGTAACATGAAGGTGCAAGTATGAAATTAAACTGGATCAGCAGAGGGAAACTTGAAGACAAATAATGGAGAATGCTGAAACTGTTTTCACTGGCATCTCTAGGAGCAGAAGGCAAAGAAGGAGAGAAGTGATGTATGGGAGTAGTGGGATGACATTAGTGCTTCTGATCCAGCTCAATAGTAATAATAATAATCCTGCTGTGAATGAGATTTCAGTCTCTGTCACATCCAAGTGAGGGGCAGCACACTGAAGATAGCTCTGTAGTCAACTGATCATAAAGCTGAAGAGATGTGAAGGCCTCAGGCTGTGGCTACTGCAGAAGACTGCAAAGTGAGCAACAGGACAGCTCCGTGTTTGCAGCAAACAATGGAAAGGTCTTTACCACTCCAGGGGAATGTTTTGCATTTTATTCATGTTTAAGATGATCTTTTGACAGATAGGTGGGCTTGTATGCCTGTGATACAGGAGTGGAAATATAAGGTAGTGAGAGTAGCTGTTTTGATCAAGAAGTAGAAGTGATGAATTCCTACTGATAAAAAAGGCATTATTGCTCTTATGTGTGAAATCAGGGAAGCAAATAGAAGAGGGTAATGTACAGAAGTATAAAAAGGAAAAAAAAACATGAAATCAAGAAGAAGAAAGAGAACATACCTCAAGTCAAAGAGATAAGAAAACAGTAGAATGTTAGAGGAAAGTTAGCATCACCTTCCTGACAGGCTCTGACTGGGAGGTTGTGTCCCTGACCTCCGCTTGGCATCAGATGTTGACTGGCCTTGTCAATATTCTGATGTGCTTTTCTGACATTAAAGGATGGAAGATAGGCTGGAGAGCATTTAACCAAGCAATATGGGAGATGCTGTATGCTCACACAGAGTGCTGGTTCTTGGGATCACTTCTGGGTTACTCTTACAGCAATTACCTTTGTTGTACCACATCTTTGTGCTCCTGCCCACAACTGGCTCCTCCCTGACATTTAGTAGGAGCGGTTATGGGATTTGTGTTAGGGGGATGATGATGTACTGCATACAGTCATAGAATAGCTTGGATTGGAAGGGACCTTTACAGATCATCTAGTTCAAGCCCTCTGTGGTAAGCAGACATACCCAACTAGATCAGGTTGCCCAGAGAGTTGAATGTCTCTAGGGATGGAACCTCCACCACCTCACTGGATAACCTGAGTCTTTACTCTCTTAGTAAAGAACTTCTTCCTAACATCCACATTTAAAGGTTTAAATTTAGATCTAAAGGTTTATTTCATTTTTATTCTTTGCAGATTTCATGACCTCCTAGACTTTCAGGTTTTCACTGAATTTGTAGTAGGGAGTAGCAGAAACCTCACAGAAGTTTTTAGTCTCAAGACTAGTCCAAAGCTTTTGTGCGTGTACCAGATTAACCATCCAAAGCAAACCTTTGGTAAGCCAACTCACACTGTTCCTTGGTGCTCAAACCATCTTTGCCTGTGAGAATGGCTGTGCTCTTGTTTAACATTTTGGTGATGTAGGATGGTCTTTATAGAGATAAAGAACACAGGGGAACCTGTATGTGTTGCATGGGGCAATTCTCAGACTTGAAGCTAGAGCAGGAGAAACTGCGTCCTCTGAAAGATGTTCTGCTGTTTCTGTCTTTGGAATTAGAGGATAGAGTATGTGAATAGATAACTTGTTTACAAGTTTTTCTTCCCTTTCAACTCTCTGAGCAATTTCTGTCACCTTTTTTCATAGGTGATGCTGAGACAGATTTGCCAGCTCGAGTTGAAAGATAAAACAGGGAGGGAAGTGTTCCTTTTTTTCCCCCCTCTTTCTTCTGTTCAATGGTATAAAAAGTGGGTTACAAACTAAAATATTGAATCACAATTCCTCAGGCAGTTTTATGCTTAAATCATACTCTTGTCAAGTCTGTGTTTGCTGTGGTTTAATTAATCCTTCCCTTACTTTGTGTTTGATTTTGATGTGTATGTGATAGATTCCTACAAACTCAAGTGATCAAAAGGAGGCATTTGTCAGTGTCAGAGTCTGTGTTAAGGCCTCCCCTGGCTACATGCACACCCTAGATGAGGAAGGTGGGCATGGCTTATTAGAGGAAAGTGAATCACCTATTGCTGTGGTACCAGAATCAGATGAGTTTGGAAAGTAAAGTAAAACTGGGTATGACATCCTCTGTGATGTGGCAGAGGGTTATTTTCAGCCTCTAGGTTTGCAGTTGTTAGTGAAGTTTGTTCACTCTTCCAGGAAGAAATCCTCATTTTCAGCAGTCACAGAACTGCTGAGGTCAGAAGAGACCTTTGACATCAAGTCCAACTGCTCACCTAGAGCTCACAATCACACCACTACCACTAAGTCACTATCACTAAATCCCCTTCTGAAGGTTCAAGTGTGTTGTGAGACAATACTTACACACACTTTTATTGTTTGAGACAATCCAACAGGAAAGAATGGAGAGAGAGCCTGTAATTGTCCTTGTAGGGACTGGTGATGGGATCATGCTAACAGCAGTAGCAGTTAGGAAGCTCTGAAGTCTTGTAGCTAGCATTCACTTGCAGATGGAACTGGCAGTGACAGCAGACCCTGGATCGGCTTCAGTCCATGATGACTCTTCTGTTTCCCTGGGTAACCTCCTTAATCAGTTAGGATCTACACAGTTATGTCACCTTCCATTCCTGGCTTGCTCTGAGTGCCTTGTGATGTTTCAAGTATCCTCACTGCTCTTCATTTCCTTAAGTGTTAATAAAAGCAATACCTAGTATGTGTAAGGTGGTGCTTGAAGGCATAAAGTGCTTTGATAAGCTCTTAATTATAAATCTTATGATCTGTTGACTTCCCAGCAATAGTGAGGTGCTGCTAACACAAGGCCTTTCTCTCAGCCATGTGATTTGACACAATTCTGCTGATTTCATTAATTACACCGATTTGCACCCCACTTTTTTTTTTCTTTTCTTTGCAACTCGATCACAATGATTGATTGACTAGGGAAATAGGTTTTTATCATCCTTAGTCTCCAAATTGAATAGTTGTAGCAGTTGGATTATGTTAATCCTGGCAGTATCCTCCTCTGGCTGATTTGCATTGCTGAACAGAACCGCCCTCATCTTGTCCCCCCTCTGCTGCCCCTGCAAATTAGAGGATTAAGCGAAGAGGTGCTTAAGCTTAGTACTCGATTGATGCACATGGTTATGTGAATTGTGAAGGAAATCATGAGATCCTGGAAACTTAGCTTCACTATTAGACTTCTTCATACAGAAAATAGCAATAGATGGTGAAACTAAAGTCCAATTGCAGCCCCCCCCAAAAAAAAAATAAAATCATGGTCTTGAGCCCCTTTTGCTCAACTCTGAGCTGGGACTAAAAGCTCATCCTTTCTAAGATGTTGTGCAAGACACTTCTGAAGCACCAACTGTGCTCTTCCTTCTGGCAAGGAGAAAATCCTGCACTGACTGAAACAAAAAGCAAGTGGTGAGAAGTACCGTTTGGGGTTTTTGTACTGAATTTCACAGTGGTGCTGCTGCTGTTTGTGCTAGTATCTCCTCCAATAAGAACCTCCATCTATTTTCCTGCACTTGCTGCTGTTGTGAACTGTTCAGTTTGCTGTGGGAATTAACTGCATCTCAGTAGAATGAGCCACCTAGCTTGCCAGATCTTGACTTGACTTCCCTTTGAGGTATTTTCCCTGCTCAACCCATGGCATCCTGGGGGTGTATTAGAAGGGCTGTGATTAGTAGGTCCAGAGAGGGTCTCTGCCCCAAGTACCCTGCCCTGGTGAGGCCGCACCTGAAATATTGTGTCCAGTTCTGGGCCCCTCAGCTCAAGAAGGACCTCAGGAAGCTGCTTGAAAGAGTCCAGTGCAGAGCCACAAAGGTGCTGAAGGGAGTGGACATCTCCCTGCTGAGGAAAGGCTGAGGGAGCTGGGGCTCTCTAGCTTTGAGAAGAGGAGCCTGGAGGGGGTGACCTCATTCATGTTGATCAAGATGTGAAGGGCAGTGTTGGGAGGACAGAGCCAGGCTCTCCTCAGTGGTGTCCAGTGATAGGACAAAGGACAATGGGTACAAGCTGGAGCAGGGGAGGTTCCATAGGAACATAAGGAAAAACTTTTTCAATGTGAGGCTGCCAGAGCCCTGGAACAGGCTGCCCAGAGAGGTTGATGGAGTCTCCTTCTCTGGAGACTTTCAAAGCCTACCTGACTGTGTTCCTGTGTGACCTGCCTTGGGTGATCCTGCTCTGGCAGGGATGTTGGACTGGATGATATTTTCAGGTGCCTTGCAACCCCTAACATTCTGTGATTTTGTGAAGAGCTCTGGAGATGTGCCAGCCAGCTGTTGGAGGAATCAAAGAGATGGAGTCATGGTCACTTCATCTACTGACACCTTGCAGCCTTGAGATCTGTGTGTCTCTATGAGCAGGTGGAGGAAAGGATTGTGCTTTAAGCACAGGAGACAGTAGCTTGTGTGTTGTATACAAATGTTAATAACCTATACACGGCAGGTGAGAGATGGAACAGAATGGCCCTGTGGTCTACCACAGGCTGCTAGGGAGACTCAGTGAGTGATTAAATAATGAATAAAATACCACTGCAAATGATAATGCGATATTGTAAATAATTCCATTTGTTTACCCTGCTCTGGCATTGAAGGCTGTCTCCCTTGGAGACTTCTTTGACTTTTGATGCTGTTTTGCTTTGCATATACTTGATTGTTTTTCTTTTGCTTTCTGCAGAACCTTTATCAGGGTTCAGGAACCAATAGAAAGAAGTGTATAATTCACAACAAATAACTTAAATCTGTCATCTTTCTTTCTTTATATTTTCTGTAAAGCAGCCCTACACACATTGTGTATGTTCTGCACTAATGTTTGTTTTTTAAATTAGTTTTAAGTATGAATTCCCCTCAGGACACCATCCCTCTAGTTTTAGGAATAGAATATAAACTCTACTCTGGAAATAGCTGATTTAAAAAGTGAGTTTACTTGTGACTGGAGAAACAGGTATTGCTTTTGTTTCCTGCTTGGATGACTATAGTATTGCTGCTGGTATAAATAGATCCAAATGCACTATTAGGCAATGGGAATCTCAACTTTTAAGTTTATTTTACTTAACTGATCTTCAAGCTATTAAAGTTTGGTCTCTTAAAAGCTTTAGAAAGAGAACACAAGGCAGTGAAGAGTTCTGTCTTTTCCCCATAAGGCAGAAATAGTGCAGTTATTATTGGGTGTTATTTCACGTTCACTCTGGGAAGCAGTATTTTTTGAAGGGAGACTACTGCATAACCCCACCGCCTCCACCCCCACCCCCATTTATTCTTTCTCTGGATGAAGGTGGTGGGCATGCATGTTGTGGGTGTGACTCCACACTAATGTTTACACCTGAATATTGATCTGAAGATTGCCGTTTAGTGTAAGAGTATGAGGTGGATACTACAGTGATGCAATGCATTTTACTGGGAAGTATCTCAGAAATCCCTTTTCACTTACTGTATTTGTCTGGAAATCATAAAGAAAATGTTGATCACTTGTTTCTGATAGAAGTGGAAGCTTATGTTGCGCCAGTAATCTCAGCTTGTGTTTCCCTACCCATTCCACACCAGGAGTATAGGGGAAACACCTAGAAAGGAGCTAGTTAAGATAGAGGGAACCTGGGGTACAGGGAACAGCAGGGATGTAAGACACCATAATCTGCTTAATGTCACTTATGATGAAAGAGTCTCCTGGTTTTACTGTTGGATACAGGATGTTTTTTTGTGACAGAGGTTGAAAGGAATCCTCCAGAAAGAAATATTTTCTTTATAGTGCACCTAAGAATCCAACTATTTGAAAGCTTTAAAGTCAAGTCATGACCCCTGGTCTCCTTCCAGACAGTGCCACTAGTCAAGCAGCAGCTACCTCACTTCAGTTATCTGACAAAGGAGGATGAGGGTGGGGGTGGAATGACACCTGTATTAAGCTCCACAAGAATGTACTGGCCAGGGAGGTGGTGGAGTTGCTGTCCCTGGTGGTGTTCAAAAAGGGATTGGATGTGGCACTTGAAGCCATGGTTTAGTTAGTCATGAGGTGTTGGGTGATAGGGTGGACATTTCTAACCTGGTTGATTCTATGAGATCCAGGGATGGAAAATGCTAAAATAAAAGCATTGCAGCATAAAATTCCGAACATGTCTCTGTGCATATGAGACTTGTGGTGTTCCTGGCCATCTATTTGATGAAGTACCTCTGTCTTGATTAAATCAGAGATCTGAGGGTTCTTTTTGTTTTTTTTTTCTTCCTCAGGTGCCATCAGAAGATGCATGTCCTGCCTGAGAAAGCCAGGAGTTTCCTAAAGTCATAAAAAAAGGAGGAGAAAATTCCTGAGCTGTGATGAAGAATGACACAGTAAGTCAAACTTTTCTTTTTGGCAGAGGCAAAAGTTTGCTAGATGTTTGTGTTCATCCTTGCCTGGAACTTATGTTTGGAAGTTTTGAAGGATTAGGGAGAATCCTGTATCAGTCAAGTGAAGGTGAATTTAGGGTTGAATAGGCTCTATAACTGCAGGCATTCTCAGACATGCCTGACAGCAAAAGGAAGCAGGGTGCTTACTCTGCAGCTCAGATGGAAAGCCTTTTGAATTCCTGGCTTTAGAGGACTTGGTATCACATTGTAGTCCCCACCTGGAGTACTGCATCCAGTTCTGGGGCCCCTAAGGACTGTTGGAGCAGGTCCAGAGGAGGGCCACAAAGATGATCAGAGGGCTGTAGCGCCTCCCCTATGGGGACAAGCTAAGAGAGGTAGGGCTATTCAGCCTGTGGAGAGCTTACAGCAGCCTTCCAGTAGCTGAAGGGGGCCTACAAGAAAGCTGGGAGCAGTGGAAGCATGTAGTGATAGGATGAGAGGGAATGGATTGAAGCTGGAAGAGGGGATATTTAGATTGGATATTTGGAGGAAATCCTTTACAGTGAGAGTGGTGAGACTGCCCGGGAAAGTTGTGGATGCCCCCTCCCTGGAAGTGCTCAAAGCTAGGTTGAACGGGACCTTGAGAAATTTGGACACCCCAGTGGAAGGCGTCCCTGCCCATGGCAGAGGGTTTGGAACTGTATGATCTTAAAGGTCCCTTCTAACCAAAACTATTCTATGATTCTGCAATTCTATTAGTTTCTAAGCCCATAAGGATGGAACTTTTATAAAGACCTGATAATTTGCTCTGCTTTGAGTGCACAAGCTGAAGCCTCTACATGCAGGGAGACCTCAATATCAATGTCACCGTGTGAAGGCAGAAATACTTTTCCTTAGTGTTTCACTACTGCATAGGACTTTTTGAGCATCAATTAAATGAACCTCTAAGACAAGCTGAACAACAGTGAAATGAAACAAAGTGCACACTGCGTGCTGCCTGCTTCCCCGTTGTCTTAGAGCAATGTTTGTGGTAGCTGCTGGGTAGTGTGGCAAGGAAATCTTCTCCTCATTTCCATTTCAAACTCTGCCTGCTCTGAGATGAGTATAATCAGTCCCTCACTGCAGTTGTGCACTGCAGCATCTTTGCTCCTGCTCCCTCTCTCGGGGCTTGCTCCTTTGCTTGCCCAGCTGTTTGTGGCTCTCTGCTTCCCAGCTGACTCAGAGGCACTGGAGCTCAGACAGCTCTGTGTGAGCACTCCAGCACTCCCTTATTCACAGGCACTTATGTGGCTTTTTTGCTCAGACATCTGCGTTTATGGAATGGAAATTGATGTCACTGGCATATAGATCTCTTTCAGAGATCTTTTGCAAGTGCTCCCTGATTCTGTATCTCTTTGTTTGGATGGGATTGCAGATAAGCATTTGTACAATCCCCGTTCCTGGTACAGCCATGCATCATTATGCAAGTTGAAAGCCTTCCCAAAGCTCAGGGAGTTAATCATACCAACAGCAAGCTTCTGAACTTGACTGATCATGCTGTCTGTCTCTGGCAAGTATTTTTGCTAAAAGCAGGGGGGAAATCTAAACTGGAAGCTAAACCTCAGTCTCTCAGATCCCACTTTGTACCTGAATCACAAGCCCACAATTGTGGCTTAATCCACTTGCCATGTGAACCTGTGGGATTTTTCTACCACATTTCTCTCTCCAAAACCAGGCAAGAAGACAACAGGAAGGAAACTATTTGGGGGCCTCAAAGTCAGAGACATCCTAATTTAATAATAGGAAGATACATGGTTTAAGACTTGACGAATATTGTTGCCAAGAGTTGTATTGCCACACAGGTTCAGCAGACACTGATGGCAGGCTGCAAATTCAGTGCTGGTTTATAGGTATGGTTCCTCTTTCCATTCTCACCCAAACTCCAGGGAAGAAATAGAGTGGGATAAACTCAATGTAAGAAGGACAGTGGGGGTACATCTCTATCACATAATCAATAGGCTATCTGACAGTTTTATTCATCTTTTATCACCCACAAGTTAAGGATAACAAAATGTCTGAGGCAGCCATTGTCAAATAGCTCAAGGTTTGCATCCAAGTAGCCTATTAAGCAGGAAGAGCTATTACTCTTGTAATAAATATGTGACTTGGGAGAGCTGGTAAGAGATTGGGGCCAGGAAAAATGGTTTAGTCAAATGTGTTGGGTCACACTGACAAAAGGTTAGCACCTTGTCATGTAGCCTCTGAGTTCAGCAACTATTAACACCTCCAGCAAGGCGGCTCCCTCTCCTGTGAGGTACAGTAACCACTGATGCTGTAATGATCTTATATATGGAGGAATATGTAAAACAGATTAAGTCTTTCTCCTCCTATTACAAGCTTGACCTCCTAGAATTAGACAAAAACTTTAATTGCTGTCTTGCTGTTTGTGATTTGCAAGCTCACAAATGCATCTCTTCCTGGCCAGGGGTTAATTTTTGTGATTTGGTGACATCACATTGACAGAGTGGACAAGAGGAGCAAGTCTGTACATAGATGGAAATTCTCCTTCCTGACCACTGCCCAGCAGTACCAGGACACCTATTGACTGAGCTGGGTTAGGTGAGAGTTTCCCAGACCCTGGGAAAAAAAATGAAGAGGCAACTTTGATTCTCTGTGGCTATAAGCTGTCACTCAAAAGTATCTCTGTCTTCAAAGTCCATTCTCAAGCAGCAAGAGCAGACATCTACTTTTCCTCCCTGCACAGGGGAGACAGCAGCCAGGAAGGAAGCCTCTTGTGGGACAGCCTGGCAGAACTGGCCAGGAAGTCATC
The DNA here is from genome assembly GCF_026170545.1 of Melanerpes formicivorus. Taxonomy (NCBI): domain Eukaryota; kingdom Metazoa; phylum Chordata; class Aves; order Piciformes; family Picidae; genus Melanerpes; species Melanerpes formicivorus. The sequence goes on along the minus strand of NW_027142359.1, from coordinate 3,968,072 downwards.
ATGGGAAGGCAAGGTAACACCACATCACGCTGGGCCCAGAATGCCTTTGGGTGCCTGTACTTGGTGTGAGAACTATGCCTGCTGGCCAAAGGCATTTCAGTCTGCCCAGCAGCTGCCTGCTGACTGGCCACTACTGAAGAGGGATGATGTTGCCCCGTCTAAGTTTTCACTTAAACATAAGGAAAACCTTTATGGTGAGGGTGCCAGAGCCCTGGACCAGGCTGCCCAGAGAGGTTGTGGAGTCTCCTCTGGAGGGATTAAAAAGCCACCTGGATGTGAGCCTGTGCAACCTACTTCATGTGACTGTGCTTTAGAAGGGGGATTGGACTAGATGATCTCTGGATGTCCCTTCCAACCCCCACCATGCTGGGATTCTGCATCTGGATGACAGGCCAAATGTCCTGTTCCCCCTGTCCATAAGCAGGGGTACTGACCAGGCTGGCCCCTTCATCACCACCTCAGTGCCGTGTTGACTCTCTCCAGCTTGCTCTCCAATCGCCTCCCGCAGCCTGGGGAGCAGACAATGGTAAGAGGAAGCATGAGAAAGGTGTTGCCGGAGGTCGGTGGGGTTGGGGGGCTAAAGCCGGGCCAACAGTGAGCTGGAAGCCGCTGGCCCCTCACTCTCCCTCCCTCCGCTCCCTGCAGAGCCCATGAGAGAAGGCCGGAGAACGGGAGCCGCTGCCACCGGAGGTACCCGGTGCTGGTGTTTGGGGGCGATGACACCCCTCCGGGCACCGCCTTCTTGCCCCGGGGCCGAGCCGGGTGGGGCTGGGGGGCTCCCAGGCGCGGTGGCGGCGCGCCCCGCTATTAGGGGGAATGCGGTAGCGCGGTGGCTGCAGGGGGACCGGTGCTGCCGCCGCCGAGGGGCTGCCGCTGCGCGGGGAGCGCCGCGGATCTGCTCGCCGGGGAGCCACCTCCGCCGGCGCAGGGGAAGGAAGGGAAGGGTCGGGGACTCGCAGCCCTTCCCCGCCGCTGGAGGAGTAAGAGGAGGAGGATGGTGAGCGGGGTGCTGCTGGGAGCGGCGCCGGCTGCAGGTAGGAGGTGGCAGCAGCGGAGAGCCGTGGAACGAACCGCGGGGCTGCGCGGGAGCGGACGCGGGGCTGCGCGGCAGGAGTTGCCCCTGGGCTCCTCGCATCCTCTCCATCCCGGGGCGGTGTGTCCCGGCTCCCCTGCTTTGCAGGGGCTGGCCCGCACCCTCGTGGAGGGGCAAAGCGCGGAGGAGCGGCGGGACTTGAGCGCAAAGTTTTGTACGTCGGGAGGGAGGCGCTGGCGGGCGGCAGCGGAGGAGCCGCCGAGGAGGCGGGGGAGGGATGCCCAGGCAGCCCGGTGCCTCAGCGTCTGGCAGCCAGCGGAGAAGTCGACGAGAACTGCGCGGGTGGGACGTGCGAGAGCGGAGATGCGAGCCGCGGCTCTGCGCGGAGAACCCGCCGTCTCGGGGGCCTGTGGAATAATTTAACGCTTCCAGAGCCGGGCAAAGCCAACTTAGAGCTGTAGTGAGCATCCACTCATCGGCCGTAGTGGGGATGAACGTGAGACACCGGTTTCTTTCTTATCTGTGTGTGTGTGGCTCTTGAGCAGGGTTCTCCTTCCAGTCTCTCTGCCTGCGCAGCCTGTCAGCAGCGACTGGAACCAGCTTGGCCCCTCTTGGGTTAATATTTGCAACCCGAATAAATATTTTGTTGTCCTTCAGTCTTTTTGTCAGCGCCTTCTTTTAATGTAGGTGATTAATCAGTCAGGTTAGTGGCCAATTAGGCATAACCTTGTAAGAAAACAATTATGCACGATCTATGGGGTTTGATTAGTGATGGGAGACAGTGTGCTCCCAGATTTTAGTAGCTGTTTCCTATGTGTGCAAATTGAATGGGAGCTTCATTTTCTTTTTTTTAAATGAAAATCCAAGTGTCATGACAAATACTTCCAGTGGAAGAAAATATTTTTTTGATCACTGAAATATGTGGCATCTTTAAAGTGAAAATGGAGGGAGGGGGGATACAGAGAGAGTCTGTTCTTTCTGATCGGTCACAAACTGTTTTTCTCTCTGTTAAATGTGGCCTTTCTGGTGCTGCTTGCTGCTTTGAATGTTTGCAGAAATGAATTTCATTTTGGTGCCCTGGGAGTCTTCATGAGAAGAGGTGCACTGCTCTGTCTTCTGAGGAGTCATTTTAACTGATACTGTTAAATAATGCTGTTATTAAATGAGTGCAAATTGAAGCAAATGTATTTTTCATTGTCCACAAGTTCTGTTTCTGAGCTAAATTTCTTTTAATATGATTGGAGAGGTTTTTGCACTGCAGTGTTAACAATACAGCCATATTAAAAAGGTCCTTGGAGCAAATAACCCTCAAATGCTGCAGCTATGTTTCCAGTAGACTTCAGTAGTTCTACAGGAGATAACAATGTTGAATTTAAGGAATCTGAGCTGAACTGACTGTTCTTTTTTAATTGTGTTAAACTGCTGGTAGGTATTCATGAGAGTGGTGGATCTAAACCAAGGATCTCAAAAGTGGAAAGTTCCAAACCAAATGGTTTAATTCTATTTATTTATTTATCAACAGGTTCACCTCATTTTTCTTTACTTTCTGCCCTTTCTTTCTTCCTTTAATTGCTGCTGAGTTATCCTGCTTGAATCTATTAACCAACTGGAGTGCAGTAGGACACCAAACCATCATTCTCTTCCCTGTATGGCTTACTCTATTTGTGATGCTGCAAGGAGTGAAGGCAAGGGAAACTAGAGATAAAAGGGAAAAAGATTCCTGTGGTTGTTGGTGTTGGCAAATTGAGTGATGAAGGTTTATCCTGAGGAACCCTACAAGAGCTGAGGTGTTGTTTTCTGAGGGATGCACTGCTGGAGCTTCAGGTTAGGTCAGCGTGCATCCAGCGATCTGGCGCCAAATTCTCTGGCGCGTACTTGGAAGGTGTGAAAAGCAGCAGTGGAACTAAGCTGCTTACCTTCCAAAGTCAATGTTTGGTGCTAAATTTTAATTTCGACTAGGAGACAAGCAGGTTGCTTCTCTCTAACTGCAACTCTTCATTACTCTCTTTGTTTGCTCTAGTAAACAAACACGCATCTCTTAAAATTGAATTAAATGTATAAACTGCTTGAACCAGAGACGGGGAGAGAGAGTGGCTCTGTTTGTTTTAAATAATAAATACAAAATTACATATCTGGCTGAAGTACAGCTTTGGCCTCGTCACTCAATCAATGCTCAAGCATGCCCTCTGTGTCCAGCATTCTTCTCCTGGATTGGAGGCTGGAAGTGCTTGGGGTGACTGGGGTGATGCCTGCTTGACTGACAGATGCTTATTGCAGAGCTGCACCCGCTGCTCTCTAATTCTGCCTCTCTAATGATTTCCTCCAGCAAGCTGACAGAGAATTAAAATGTTTACAGTCAGGTTTTGGAAGGATTGGTCAGGATGCAGAGGGGCGGGGATGGAAATCCTTCCAGTTTTAGATCTCTCTAATCCAAAGCTTCTGTTCCTGTAGTCATGCTAATTTTTTGTCGATTGTGATGTTTCAGGGCACGGTAATGCTAATGTTTCCACTCCAGACAGGAGTGTGCAAAAAAATGTGGAAGTGGGAAGGGAGGAGTGGCTGAAAGAGACATCTTACTCCAGTCCTGTTTTTTTTAAGGTTGTTTGTGAGACTGAGGCCATGGATGAATAGTTGTACACTTTTGAAATTCAATTGCAGTGAAAGGACTAAGCTTTCAGTCCTGGCCTTGCTGCAGAAATTCCAGGTAATCTGGAGCGCTGCACACCCGAAGGATTTAAACTTCAGCATCCTCTAGCTCCAGCCCATCTCTCCACTTGAGAGAAAACTATGGGAACAGATGAATGTATGGTTGAGGATGTGTATTGTTTCCTGAGTTGATGTCAGCTGAGCTAGAGTCAAGACTGGTACCCGGAATGGTAGTACATGAGCAGCACAAAAGTTGAGTCAGACACTTATAACAGTCAGCTTTCTTCTTACTGATTTCATATGTGCCCTGCAGATCAGGAACGTACTCTGTGTTTCTCTAACCATCTAATTCTGGCATAAAATTCCTTTGCAGATCTGTATATGCTAATCAGATGAGCCTAGTCATGTTTATGCCTACTATTCATCCTCTTGCACCAACCTCAACTTTCACTGTAGTTCCATACCTTAGTACTAGGTGTGTTTGCCACTGAAGTAGGATGCACAGAGAGGTCCCATATCGCTCCCTCCCACACTTGGTGTAGGGCAGTGGGTGTGATGTTGCTGCTAACACAGCCTGGAGCTGGCAAATAGGGGTGCTTTCACAGTGACACCTACTGAGTTCAGTGTCTACATGGAAGAAGAGAGGAGGGTTATGATACTCATGAGGAAATACCACAATGAGTGTATTCTTTGTTCCCTCTCGATCTGGCTGCAGGCTGCTGCAATTGTGCTCTCAGACTTTTAAGGATATTCTTCTACTACTGAAGCTCTAAAAAATGAAGTAGGTGGCATGTTTATGGTTTTACACTTTACCAGGGTGCAGAAGCTGGCTGGAAATGAAAACAAGCCATTCTCAACTGTTGCCAAGTGCTCTTGGAAGAGGGGATGTAGCCTTTTGAGTAACCTGGATAGCAAATGGAAATGACCCCTTACAAGGAGTCTATAAAAGAGCATATTGGATAAAATGGTCATATTACAGGATATGCAGGTGGTGAAAACCCTAAGCAGTCTTTAAAGTAATTTTGGGATTGTTCTGCAAGAAAATCAAAGGCTTGTCAGTTTTTGCTTTTATGCACATAAATCGCCTTTGCTCCTCCTGCTTGGTAAAATGCTTTGTGTCTGGACTTTGCAGTTTGCCTCCATAGTATTGTGAGTACTTAGAGTAGCATAGACATAACCAACAACAGGAGATTCACATTTCACGGTACTATCTTTTTTCACTAGTCTGCCAAGTTAAAGGACCTTCAACTTCCCTTTTAAAATTGCAGGAAGATTGTGCAAGCCAGTTAAAAGCAAGGAGAGCACCTTCCAATATTCCTCTTTTGTATCCACAGATTGATGCATTTAGCAGCCAGCTTCTTGATTCTTGCAACCTTTAAATATGAGCGACTTAGTGGAAAAACACTCTATGAATATTTACTCCTGTTTTAACATAGCAGAGTTCTGGTGAAGTCAGAGCCACTGCATTTGCTGAGGATGTGGCTCAGTGAAGGACTTCTCAAACTGGCAGGAGGCTGGGTTTGGTTCATTCGCTCTTCCTTGCAGGGCAAAGCATTAGGGGAGAAAAAAAAATCTTACTAGCATCAGTGGGATTTCTCATTTGAAAAGTTAAATGCACCTCGGTGAGGGTATTGCAGTGGCTCACAGAGCATTTTCTCTGACTCATGTATACAAAATGTATGTTGGGATTGCCCAATGCTGCTAACTCAGGCATCTCAGGAGTGGAATGCAGCAGCCATTCTGGGCTGGAAGTGTTATGCAGGAGGGGCTTAGGGAAGAGAGATGAAGAAAAACTAATCCAATTGAAACTGTAAGGGGAATTTAGGAAGCAGAATGCAATTATCCAAGTTGGATATTGGCCAGGACATGTTAGTTAACATTTTCACTCGTGCAGGGATTGCCATGGGATCTCTAATGGCGATGAATGGTCAGGGCTCTATTTTGCACCTCATTTGAAAGCCTGAGCTTTCACTTTGTCCTGAGGATGAAGTGAATGCTTTGCCTTCCTTTAGGCTCTGTTGTTTTGGTCAGTGCTCTTTGTGGGCACACCTGCCTTGTGACTCCACAGGTCCAGGGATTTTCTTCACCTTGAGCTGCTAAGCCAGAAGGAAATCCAGAGACCCAGCATTACTTGTTTTTTTCTTTCTGTTTTCTTGAGTGGTATGTAAAGGTGCCGTGACACTATTGTCCCTCCCTTCCCTGGAACTTTGTATTCTCGGCTGTAACATAGCAAAGTCCAGTTCCAGTTTAAATAACTCTTGTCTTCCTATAGAGAAGTCCCTTCAGAGATGGAGCTGGCCGTGGTGTATTGCCTTCTTCCCTTAAGTTCTAGTGTGCTGGTTTTCTCCCCTGTGGATGGAAGACTTGTGTGTCAATAGTGAATTGACGATAAATGATACTGAAACTGGTGTTTCTGGAGAAGGGAGCTGATATCTAAAGTATTATTTTTTCTATAGTCAAGATTTTCCTTTTAGCTATCTGAACTTGAAGCCAAATACATTTTAATATCAGTACTTTCTGGTATACTGCTGGAAAAGTAGTAGGGTGGCAGTGTGCTTCTTGGGGAGAAGCAGCTCCATGTTATTTTAGAGGTTTAGAGATGTTGCCTTTGTTGTGATTTAGCCAAAATATGGTTCTGGGAACCTGGAGGATATCTCTGTCTCCTGAGCTAATCTGTTTATCCAAGTACTTGCAGTCTGTCTTGGAGGTCATGAAGCAGTGGCAGATGCTGAGAGATAAAATTAGATATGCATCCAGCCTTTCATATGTAATTTTATTAACAAAATATGAAGAGCTGTGTAATAGTAGAGCCTTTATTTTTTTCCATTTTCTCTCAGAAGACCTGTCCTGAGATTGTTTTCCTGTAAGCTGAAACAAGGTGACTGCACTTCTAAGCAACTGGTGTCACTAATACTGGTGTGCATCAACACAGATAATTAAAAGCTAACAGGGTTAACACTCTCCTTGTAGTGAAGCAAAGATTTTTGCTGTTTATATCGAATTTTTTCCCCAAACTCTCATGATGACCTCAGTGTCTGTTTCCAAATCACTCAAAATGCACATAATATGTAAAGTGATACTATGTTCTGAATCCAAAGAATTTCTGTTCTACATTTTCATGTATTTGTGAACAGTTCAGGTTGTTTTGTAGTCCGTGAAAGGATGGCTAAAGCCAGTATTGACAGTCATGTGTCTTGAATTTCTAGTTGAAAGTAAAAAGCTGACCACTTTGACTTGGGGCAATGTCTGGTGGGGGTTCATTGGGGCAGTTGTGAGTGCTGGAGAGAGTCTCATCATTCTGTTACTGTCAGAGTTGCCTTAACATACAGATGGGTCTTAATTATCCTGATATCCTAGTAGGATGTGAATCAAAATCCCACCTTCCCATTTTTCAGGATGTTCAGAGTATGTGGAATGTGGTGTTAAAGAACAAAATGAATGTTCATTGTCACTCAGAGGAAACCACTCTTCCTTATCTTTGTAAAATAACAATGTCTTTGGTCCAAGGCTTCTTGGATGACTCTGTAAGGACAGATTTTGTCCATCGTGAATAAAGTGAATGGGCTTAGGGACATCACATGTAAATAAAGTGCCCATTCCATCTGCCTCTGCATGGCTTGACCCACAAAATAACAACAAATGCTTCCACTGCTTGAAAGAGTTTGATGAATACATTATGTTGGCCAGGTGTAAAGCTGTGATCTGTGACATTTCATGCCTCATGTGGGCATTATGCTGTCATGCGGCACATGAGGCTGCATTAATAGAGTCTTTGGGGATGAAGAGAGAGAGAATATGGACAGAAGCTGTTGTTAGGCAAAATAAATTATAGAGTAGCTCATCAGTGTGAGAAGGCTTGGGAGGGATGCATTTTCAAACATCATTTTTCCAGTAATTGTGCTGTTTGAATTGTGACCTACTTTAATAACATTTCATCATTTTTAGTATTTCTTTATTCATTACATTTTATACACACTCAGGTGGTTTACTGCAAGCTTTGTGGAAATTACAATGAAGGTCAAGTACTCTTTGTGAGGAGAACTTATTACTGAAAACATTAACTTGTTGTCATTATTGTTTTCCAATGTGAAATTTTATTTGTCTGGTGAGTGAAGAGATGATGTCAGGTTTGTGTTTTAGTGTGTGATTACTGTCAATAGAGCAAAGTCCCTCCAGTCATAGGTCTGAGATGTACATGATCACTGAACAAGTCTCACTTCAAATTGATTTATTTTTCCCTATGCTGTTAAGCTGGTACAGGGCCTTATCAGAAACATCCTTCAGATTAGGACTGGCTTATATAGATTTAATGTTTAAACACCTTCAGTTGGCTGAAGCTCAACTGAAAATTGCAACTTTAGTACTGAAATAACCGTGCCTGTACATGGTTTTGCAGCCCTTCAAATGAGCTTAAATTCATGCTTCAAATTATATTAGTTAAGTTATTTTTCATGTAGAAAAGGCTTTGTGATTTGGTCCACAGGAGGCCTCTAAGTTGGAGTCAAGCCTTGGTTAGCGTTGTGAGTGTGCTTTTTGTTGCTGATGCTGGTGTCACTACGGTGATATCACAAGTTCTCTATGGAAGCTGTCCATCAGCAGCAGCCCCATGGTTACTGGACATGTAATTGAAAACTGCATGCCAGAGTTTGCAGAAATGTGTCCTAGCATAAGGACATCAGGATCACCAGCTTCTCAAACTGTAATTCCATTTTGATGCAGCATAGGTCTTGCTTGGCTTAGAATTTTGAGAAGAGAAAGCTGAAGAAAGAGAAAACTTCAGCACCTCCACTATCTTCATAAAGCCTGACAGAGATACTGGGCACTAACCCAACTTGCCCAGAGGAGTTGTGGAGTCTCCTTCTCTGGAAACTTTCAAAATCCACCTGGATGTGTTCCTGTGTGACCTGCCCTACGTGATCCTGCTCTGGCAGGGAGACTGGACTCAATGATCTCTGGGGGTGCTTTCCAACCCCTACCATTCTGAGATTTTGTAGTGGGTTGAAATTTCCCATTTCATTAACTAAGCATGACTGACTTGGAAGCAAATGGAAGCTGTATTTACAAAGCAAAACCTTCACTCTACAATGAAATACAATGAATATGTTACACATAACTGAAATAATAGAATAGTTGTATGTAAAGGTCAGCTCTGCTCAATGTTTAAAATATTCCAGTTCTTCTTGCATGAGTTTTGAGGTTCCTCTTAGGAATCTAGAAGGTCTAGAAAGAGAACAGAAGGATTGCATGAATATTTACCATATTTGGCTGTTGCAGTATATCAGGGATTGAAGTGTCACTGATTTTTCATTTCATGACCAAAATTCTAGACTGCTGGTTTGTGGTGGTGGACCTAAAGGTTTTCCTGATTCAAACTTAGGTCTCAGTTAGTCATCAGTGTCTGATTTTCCTTCTGAGCTATGTAATTTGAATTCTGTATACAGAAATCTAAATATAGATGGAAGAAAAGTGGAGTAATTAGGTAAGTATCCTGCTTTGAAAGGGTGTGTGCTAGGTTTGAGTTGGACAATTAAGAACTGTTTTACAGAAACAGAACAGAGATTTTTACCTGAATGTTTATTTTCTGAGCATGGCTGAGCTACCCTACACAAAGCTTTTGTGTCCCCCCCAGTATCAGAGGAAGATAGTGAAAGAGGAGGAGGTTATCCCAGAAAGGAGAGCACTCAAGATAGAGACCTGTGAAAACCATATAGAGAACTGAATAAGGAATTGTCTTTTCCAATAAATTAAGCAAAGGGTGTCAAACAAAAAGAGCAAGCAGCAGATACAGAACAAGGAAGATGCTTCATGTAAGGTGGTGGTATGAGAGAAAGCTGTCCGCCGCCTTGAGACGGTGAGAGTGCTAAACGATTACACAAACCACACAAACTTCTGGGCAAGTTTGTGGTAGAACTGAGGGTGTACTGCATGAGGCGATGTGGCTTCTGAATTAGAAATGCCAGGTTCACAAGTGTCTGGAGGCTGGAAATGTGTTCCGGTGTATTATCACAATATGTGTCTGCTCTTGGTGACTGCCAAAGAGTCAAGGTTACAGAATACAGGGCCAGCTGGCCCACTGCTCCAAGCTAGAAGGGCTTTCTTCCGCATACGTGAAGAACTTAGCCAAAAGCCAAAATAGGATAGTACACCATCTCCTCTACCCTGCTGTCACCTGAATTTCTCTTGAGTTAAAGGTATTTGAGCTGGACTACATATGGAGATGGTTGAAGTTGTTTCTAAGAGACAGGCATTGGTGTTGGAGGAAGGATGCTGAGTTGTGGTAAGACGCTCAGTGCTGCGAAGCTCCTGGCTCAGTTTTTAAAACATCACTTTTTAGGTTTAAAAATCTTGCAGATTTAAACAATCTTTGCTTAATTTTTATTTTTTTTTTAATTAGTTTAGGAACCATTCTATTTAATTTAGATCATATTTTAAGCTTTGTTCCAATGGGATGGAAACTCCAATTAATTTTTATTGTAAGTGGAGAATCCTAGGTAATAGCTTGAGTTGAGGAACTGGAGCTTAAGAAGAATGCTAAATATCATGAAACTTGTGATAATATCTTAAGAGTGGGCAACACTGTGTAAGCCACTGAGCAGCTGTCAGGTTGCAATTAGGTTTCATCATTATCAGCTTGAGCCAGATTTGCACAGGTTACCTAGATGTGAAAAGAAACCACTGTCAAGTCCTTGAGCAACTCAGTCCTCGAACAGATCCTTGATGATGGTGATATGGTGTGATCATGCATTTTTTCCTTTTCCTTTGAATTTTTAATCTTTCCTTTATAGTTATCTAGTGCCTAATCACAGGAGATCAGGTGGTTTTCCCTGGGGAGGAATGATCTAGGCTGAATATCACCGCTAGTTCTGGAGGCTCTATTTTACCCAGGTCATTCTGCCTGTGGAGACCTAGGAAGGACTTTTCTTTCTAACTGTCTGTCTTACTTTGAAAGAAGTTGGTTTTCTGAGGAAATGCTTGTCTGTTCCTGTAACTTCATTCACATTTTGAAGAAATGAAGTACTGCTCTAGTAGCAAGAGTGTCACCGTGTGCAGGGTTCTGGAGTACAATGACATTTGTTAGTGGGAAGACCTGGAGTGGAGTTTATTAATAATTTAACTTCTTACCAACTCTGTTGCTTTCAGATTATCACTCCAAGTGCAAATACCTGCTGGAGTTTACACATGGCCACATTTAAAATGCATCTGAACTTTGCTGTAATTGTGCAGTGGAGCCATTTGGAATTATTTAGTAAAAGGTTCTTACACATACAAAAAGGTTCTTCTCACTCTAATTTCATTAATAATGTATCCTGCAATTGACTGGAGACATTTAGTTGAAGGAACTTTTCTTTCAGTATGTTGTGGAACAAAGCAGTAGCTGACTAAAGATTTCATCGTTGGAATGATGCTGTACATCATGGCTGCTAAGGCTTTCATGGTGACAAGGAGATGATAGAGCCTGTATTTCAAAAGTGCAAATTAGAGAATGGAATAGCACTTTTTACCTGTCAGCAGACATCAACAGATAGCAACAGAAACTGAAGCAGTTGTGCTTTTTGAGGCAGAGTGCTGTGTGCATCACAGCTAGTTAATTCATTCTTTTGATATGTATCCTGATTTGTTTCTCCCTCTCTTGAAGAAACACTATCACAGAGTCAGAAGCACAGAATGACTTAGATTGGAAGGGACCTGAGAGATCATCTATTCCAACCTCCTCACCATGGCCAGGGACACCTCTCAACTAGACTTGGCTGCTCAAGGCCTCATTCAACCTGGCCTTCAACACCCCCAAAGAGGAGGTATCCACAACCTCCCTGGGCAACCTATTCCAGAGTCTCACCACCCTTGTACTGAAGAACATGTTCCTAAGATCCAGCCTAACCCTACTTTCCTTCAGCTTCAAACCATTTGCTCTTCTCCTGTTTCTAGACACCCTTGTGAATGTGCTCACTGAGTTACACCTCAGCCTTTCAAAGCATTTCACAGGAGCCAGCCAGCCCTTTTTTTTTTTATTTTTTTTTTTTGCCAGTGAGAGATCTCTTCCTGCTTTTACCTTAGTCGCAAACATTGTATTTTACCTTGAAAATATCAGGTGCTGGCTCTCTAGTTCTCTTCACCTTTGCTTCCTCTGCAGTTCCCACATCTGATTGGGCCCTGGGCTCTGCAGTTGCCTGGCTAACTTGCTTTCTGCCTCCAATGACCACTGAATGATGTTCCCTGAATTCATGACCAGCTCAACTTTGTGACTGGCTCTCAGGATGCTGCAGCACTAGCAGTGTGGTTAGTGACTTCTTTTTAAAGATATATAGACACACATCTTCAGAACTGTAAAGCTAAATTTCACTAGCTTCACTGAAAAGGAGGAATGGGCACTGGTTAAAAAATACACCACTGAGGCTGCTGTAAGAAGTTCTGGCCAAGTGATTCAGGTTAGTGGAGCTAGTGCCAAGCCTGGGCAGGCATTGATACCCTTACTGTGTGCTTTACTGAAGCTAAAGCAGAAGTTCATGGTTATGTGAATCATAGAATGGCCCAGGTTGGAAGGGACCTCACGGATCATCTACTCTGACTACCCTGCCATAGGCGGGGACACCTCTCAACCAGACTTGGTTGCTCAAGGCATCATTCAATCTCACCTTAAACACCTCCAGGAAGGGGGCATCCACAACCTCCCTGGGCAGCCTGTATCTGGCATGTCCTGAAATTTATTACAAATCAAAACCCAGCCCCATGTTGAGTCACTTGTGGTGTTTGCTACTTGGTACTTGAAGGTTTTGGAGAGGTTTAAAATTCAGTGAGCTTGAGCCTTTCTTTGGAGTAAATCTAAAGCAACTTGAGATCACTGTTTGCCGAGACTTCTGACCCCCTCAGCATGATGGTCAAAGCGTCACTGCACATTATTGTGGGTGCTATTCCCCATCAGTTTTCTCTGTGCAGTACTGTATATCAGATCCTTGGTAGCTCAGAAGTGAATGTCTTGAATTGGTTCCTTGAAATAACTTCACCTTTGTGGGCCTTCATTAATCTGGTGATGTGTGACTTGAAGCCTGTGGGAAGATGAACAAGTGTGTGTGTGTGAGGCTTTTAGTTTCTTTTGGTTACTCCATCAGAGTTGAGTTTTTTTCAATGGAGACTTGTATGGGCAGATTGTGGTGGGTTTTTCCATGTGCTTATTTGTGATGCCTTTCTTCCACCCTATTTAAGGCCCTTTTGAAGCCATGGATGGGTGAAGTTCAGGAGCAGGACTGTGATTGCCTATCTGGTATAATGCCTTAACAAGAAACTCCCAACCCCTAACCCTTTCATGTGCGTATCTCGCCTATTGTGTTTACCAATTTTCTCACCTAACTAAAAGTTCTGTGTCTGGTTTCAGAATCCTGGTTTCTTAAATATTGGAAAGTAGCTGTTATTTTTACTGGAAATGTCCTACAAATACCATCCTAACATGGAGATATGGTGCTGAGGGACATGGTTTAGCACCAGACTTCGTAGAGTTAAAGAACAGTTGGACTTGATGATCTTAAAGGTCTTTTCCAAGAAAAATGATTCTATGATTCTAACATCAAAGAAACCAAATACTGCATGAACACAAGTAATTGTCACTTAATTTCTTAGCTAATTTGCCCCAGTAGTGAAGTAAAATTGGGGCTGAGATGTGGCATCCATGCTCTTTGCTGTATTGGTCTAACAGTTGTATACAGGGAGGGATTGAGTGACGTTTGGACTTGATGATCTTAAGTTCTTTTTCCACCAGGAGGTTCTATGATTCTGTTTATGATTTGGTTTATCATTTTAATGTTGGTTATCTTACAAATGGCATGTTATTTTAGAGCTCCACATTGAAGGCAGACAGCTGCTTGTGCACATTTTGGAGGAAGGCAGAGACAGCAAAACTGGGGACGGTGATCCTGGGTTTCAGTGATTTTTCTTTTGAAGGAAGCTGAATTTGAGACTCACTTGGCACTGCTCCATCGCTGTGGAACTTGAAGTGATGCTGCAGTTTTGTTGGTGCCACCATAGACACAAAGGCTAAAACAAATCCAAATGAACTGAGAGGAGCAGATGGGGCAAGTGAGAAGTTGGGAAATCATTCAAAATGTTAGACACAGAACGATTTCAATTTTGCTGAGACGAGTGGTGCTGTGGCACAACAGGGCTCTGTGTGACAATTCTGGACTCAAAGCTGCATCAGGTGTTCTCTTTCCACATTTTCCTGCCTGAGGGAGAGTGTTTGCATTTGGCATCTCTGTGAGGGGGATGGGGCGGTGAACATGAGTTTTCAGGTGGTTTGTTGACCACTGAGCACTGTGTGTCTGTATTAGACAGGAGTGAAGCTCTCCTTCTGCGGCAAAAATATCGTTTTTGGAGGTCAGGGCAGTGGGAGTCAAAGAGGTCAGGCAGAGATATTGTCTTCTAAAAACGTTGTCTCAATTTTAATGTTCTCCTTAAGGAATGCAAATTTGCTGTAGGTTGGGAGTACCCAAAAGATAAATAAAAATGTTGGAAATTTGGGTGTCTTCATGTGTGCAAAACCCAAGCAACCCATTTCCCTCAGAAATAGGGAAAAAACATGTCTGTCTCCCAGTCACCTCACTCCTTAGTGATGGTTTTGCCTTGTGCTAGCGGTGGATTTATGTGGGGGTTTTTGGGTGCTGCCTTACTAGAAGCTCAGGCAAGGCCTGTCACTGTGACCTGAGCTTAGTATTGCCTCTGCTTACACCACAGTGTAAAAGGTAAGAGGGAAGGCAGACTTGTCGTTTTGAGAGTGCAAATGCTAAGGTCTGAACTTTCATTCATGCTCTGACAACAGCAGATAAGCTATACCCCATTAATAATAAACCCACAGAATTTCCTCAGATTGTGACCTCTATTCCTCTGTAGCACTCCTCTTCTCTTTAAGATTCCCAGCTAAGGGAATTAGTATCGCTTAAAAGTAGGGAAACGAGATATAAACAATTCTGTTCCCACCCAGTTATTGCAACCTAATCATGATTTTGCAGTATTTATTGTTTATAACTGCATAACCAGACCGTAGGTAATTCATGCTCTAAGTGCTGGGGGGGGGGGGGTACAGAAAAGTTTGGTATAGGGAGAATGTGTATGGTAAGGCAGAAAGAGCCAGCAGAAAGAAAAGGAACTTAAGAAGCACTTGGATTCTTTCCATCCACCCTACAAAGAAGAAAATTGGTTTGCAGGAAATATAGGTCATGGCACTGTTCTGGCATCTTGATGTTACTGTTTTGTAAGTACAGTATATTGCTGGCAGCACAATTTGGGACTCCCATTAGAGCTGTTCTTTGCTGTCAGACTTAGAGGCCATTTAATATCCCTTATCTGATCTAATGCACTCCTCCTCACAGAGACAAAGAGAATCTAGGAAGTGGTGTAAGTTTGGTAGAGTTGTTTTTTGTTTTGTTTTCATAGAATCGTATCAGAGAATGGCTTGGGTTGAAAGGGATCTTAAAGATATCATCTAGTTCCACCTGCCATAGGCAGGGACATCTTCCACTAGAACAGGTTGCTCAAAGCCTCACCCAACTTGGTTTGTTTGGGTTTTTTGGTTGTTTGGTATTATTTTGGTGTGTGTGTTTTGGTTTTTTTGGGGGGTTTTGGTTTTAATTAAGTTATTGAAAGCAACTTTGGAGACTCTTCCTGCCGTTGAACCCCAAATTCAGTTACTTCAGGAAGAACCCACTCAAAAGCCAGTTACTTTATTAAAGTCCCAAGCATCAGGGATGCACCATGAATGAAGCAGTGAAATTAAATTCTTCAGTGATAAAATGTGGAGTTTTACAGATAAAAGCTTAGTGGAGAGAAGCCTTGAATATAGAATCATAGAATGGTCTAGGTCAGAAGGGACCTCCACAGGTCATCCTGTCCAGCCACCTCTGCAGTCATCAGGGGCATCCTCAACTAGATCAGGTTGCCCAGAGCCCTGTTGAGTCTTACCTTGAGTATCTCCAGGGATGGGAACATGACATTTACCTTTGATTATGAGATTAATCGCATTTCTTTGTGTTACAGAAGTTGTTAGAGGCATCTGTATTCCATGAGTCAGGTCATCCTGTGTTCTCCTCTGAGCTCTCTTTGTGTCCAAGCACCAGGTCAGGGGTGTTTGCAGAACAGCAGGAGAATAAGACTAACAATGCCTCTGTGGGGAAGGGAGGCAACCAGAACAACAGAGATGCCAAGATGGAAAATGAAGGGTGGTCGAGAAATTTGTAGTTATTGCTTGCTTGCTTTCGAAGTTTAATGCAATGGTGTGAGCACATGGATGTGATTCACCTCCTCAGCCCACTGTGATGATGCTCGCAGTCTGCTGTTCCATAACCTGTCTTCTGGTGAGACAGAAATAATGATGTTTAACTTTCTGTTGCAAGGTCATGTGGTGCAGCTTTGGAAGAGGATTCCTGTATGGTTTTCAGGTTGGTTTCAGATGTTCTTCATATTCTTCAGATCTCATAACTTTGGGTCTCCAGTGGGGGGGATGCAAGTGGCCGCCTCCTATCCATCCCACAGGACTTAGTTTTAGCAGTGATGTGCTGTGTATAAATACACCTGACTTGCTAACAACTGCTTCACAGTCACATATGTGTGTGTGTATATATATTTTTTTTTTTAACATTACATGTCAGACTGGACAAATCCATGAAATCCAGGTCAGTCTTAACTCTCCCTCACCCTGTTGTGTGATGATCCCTCCCTCAAACTCCTTGTACCAGATATAGCTGCAGTGACTTGAAACTCTTTTGTTTCAGTTGAGGTTCTAGCAACTTACTGCTTGTGATGGTGAGAGAAAGTTCAGTTCTCCCCCACACAAAGAAACCATGGCTAACTCAGTTGGAGAAGCAGAAATGAATAAGCTATATTTACAAGCAGGATGAAATGCAGATGATTATATACACAACATACAATATTTACAATATATACAGAAATCTACAGCAAAGAACGTAATACAGAACACCTTTCCCTCCTCCAAGAAGAGAGGCTTCCTGCCAACTTTGCCCCCCTTCTCCCCCTTCCTCCCTTTTTTCCCAAGAAGGGTTAGAGAGAGAGAAAAAGGTAATTATTAAGGAGGAAATTCTATTAGCTCAAAGCATATGCAAGAATTAGTTTCTTATCTGTTAGTTGATGGTCAGCACCTGCCATCATGGACAGAAAACAGCTGTTGCTCAGAGGGACCGAAACAGACAAACTGAAAAAGGCAGACTGAACTGACTGAGATTCAAACTGAACTAAAGTTAAAAATTTAAAGTTGCATTCTACCAATCTACCAATGGAATTTGTTTAGACTTATCTTTGTTTTCATTTTACACCAAAACAGTCAGTCAGAGTGTTCCAGTAACTGTCCCTTTCTTAACGGCACAGACTAAAACGGTCACACTGCTGCCCAATCTGGATATTTTAAACAGGTAGTAGGAAAAATTTCCTATGGTGACCTGTGTTTGCCTTTTTTCAGAGGGTTGATCTAAGTATCAAATCAATCTTCTTGTATCTTAGTTTCCTGGTGTTTCAGTTTCTTCTTACTTTAAAGCAAGATTTAAATGGCCAGTTCTTGGCATCCTAAGCAAGGTGGTTGTGTGTGCCTGTTTGGCTTTTGTTTTATTTCCTCTTAAATCAAAAAAATACTTTGGGGATTACTCTAACCTCAGTGTTTCCTCCTTCAGTGGGAATATGGGGTACATTGAAGTGTTTGGACTTACCACTGGGACACACACACTTATGACCAGTTCTTGTTTGACTCATAGACTTGGATGACTTCTAGAAGACCAAGGTTAGAAGCCTGAACTCCTGAGAATCATAGATGGGGAATAAAGAAAATAGAGTTTTGTGGGGAAGGCACTGCATAGGATGGAGACACGTTGAGGACATCTCTCAGTGATTGCTTTCAAGCAACTATCATTAAAATTCCATGTTCTGATAGATAATTCTTCTTTGAAGGTGTTTCAGCATTATGAGGATTGTAAATACATCCCTTTTCAGATTTTAAAAACCCCAGGTGTATTGCTACCTTTAAAGGGGAGTTTGTTTCCATTACTTTTCAAACAGAGCAAACAGAAAGCCCTGGCAGTTGTGTATGTCTGATTGAAATGCATGGATTCTTACACATAAATTATCCTTTACATAAAATATTATTGTGTGCAGTTGTACTCACAAATGGAAAGGCTGAGTTTAGGACCCCTGGAAAATTATTTATTTCTGTTAGACATGCATATCGTTTAGATGTAAGCTTGTCTATGCAGTGTATAATTTTTCACTGGCTCTCTCAGAGGTAATTTTGGAAGGCAAAATGTGCCATGTGAATGTGGAACTTCAAATGGTGGAATGCTTCCATGAGAAAATATGGGATTAGCCTGCAAATAATCTCTTCAAAGGCCCTATTACTGTCCTGAACTCTCAGATGGCTTGGCTGGCCTCTGCTATTGCTTTAGAGGGACAGAGAATGTTAAAACCATTTACATGTATTGTCACAAAATAATTTTATGTGGTTGATCCTGCCTGACATGGTGCTTCACAACATGATGGAAAATTCATAAATGTTTTCTTCAGTCTGATGCTCAGGAGACACTTTAAAGTGCTCATTTCTTTAAGAATTATTTTCTCTCTTTATATCCAATTCACAGTTTATGGTCAAGTGTTCATTTTTATGGTATTTACAAGAAACCAGTTGAACCATCTTGCTCATAATCCCCCTCCTTTTCTTTCCACCCCCTGCCCAGATACATCCTTGCAGCTTCTGGGAACAAAGGGAGTTGAGATTCTGAGGCATGCTCACATTTGATTTAATAATGCATTTTCCTGTAGTAAAGTTTGTGGTTGAAGACTCTAAGATTATGTCCATTATATTAGCAACAAGGCTGATGGTTAGTAAGTTTTTCAACTAATATTTAAATTGAAGATGGAATTCCTGGTCTTGTATTTGCAAGCCAGATGTGTGTGTCCATCTGATTTTTGTCCTTCTGCTCAACCCACAGATGCCTCGTGGTAGTCTTTAGCTTCTCATTTCCTTAGTGGTCAAGCATCCCACTTTCCTCTCTGCATGGACTGGGAGTTTATCAAAGGTAGTCTACTCTGGGTGTTGAACTATTGGAAGAAACTCGGATTAGTAGGGAAATCTCTCTAACAAATTTATCAAACTGTTTTGTCTGTTGGGCTATATCACAGCAGACTGAGTTGTCCTGTAGATCATTAGCTACAGTCTTAGGTCTGCTTGTGGAGGACTATGCTGTTGAATCCTGAGGTTCTAGATTTAACTGCAGGGATACTGGGTAGAATGAAACCTGTCCACGGGTTCTACTGAAATCTGCTGGCTGCTGTTCAAGCAAGTTTGTGGTCAATTCATGCACCATCTATTCACCCAAGTTCCAATGAAGCACAGAGCAACAATATCCTGGTATGTGTGTTGTGTCAAAACTGAAATGTCATCTCGTGTTTCCAGAATGGAGATGGCCACTAAACATCTCACAGGACTAGTGATGCATCAGGGTTCATGTGGAATTGCTGGACTTGGATCAAGAGTTTACTGCAGTGAGTGGTCATGTGTTATCATTCTGGGTAACAGCCTTTAAGGTTGGCCCAGTGAGTAAGTACTTGGAGGAGAGACCACTATCTGAGACAGGCCATAATACCCAATAGGGGGTCAACCTTGCTTTTCCTGTTAAGAGAATTCTACTATGGTTATCTCACCTTCTTCTTAACCAGAAATGGGGCTTTACTGGGCCTTAGCCTTTAGGAATGATATTCTTTGCCAGACTGTTCTAGACTTTGGTTGCCTATTTTGATCTATCATAACTAGCAAGGCTTTTAGAAGTCTTAGAGGTCACTTCAAATTGCATGTCAGAAGGACATGTGTGGGGTGTTGGTGGCATAATCCTGAATCCAAATCTGACAAATTGTGTTCTAAATTGAGCAATTGTTTGTCCACTTGCAATGAGAAGAAATTATCCTTGTTTTGTTGCCTCGGTTAAGTGATTTGCTTTCATGTGATCTTTCCTTCATAAGGGATAGTTTAGTGACTTTGGAGGTGGAGGGAGACCACCTAGCTATAAAAGAGTTGTGTGGGATTCAGACTATCCCTGAGGCTTCTTTAGCTAGTAACTTGGTTTGCCTATTTGATGTAGTTCAGCATTTTGTGGCTTGGCCTTGGTGTTCTCTGTAAAATAAGTGTGCAGCTTGGGCAGCACTGGGTGCACACCACTGCCAGTTACATAGCTAATCCCCCTGTCTCGGGGAGGTTGCAGAACAGGTTATGGTGAGAAAGATCTGAGGAGCAAAGCATGTCACACATCATCACATTGTGGAAGTGTGGAGATGGCACCTTGATGCTGTTACACACTCCCCTCTGGGTGCCTGTGACCAAGTGATGAGACTGGTTTTTCACAGAGATTCAGTTGCCTTTCAGTTGACATTAATTTATCTGCCTATGCACCTGGAGTGAGAGGTTCTTTCTGAACCTCAGTTTGTGTTAAGTGAAATGGATGGTGTAAAAGGTGTTTAAATAGCTAAAGTGGTCCAGGAATTCAAAGGCATCAGACCACTTTGGTTACCATAGTAGGAAATTACTACTAAGTATTGGCAGTGTGTTTGTTGAGATGCATCAAAAAAAACCAACCACAGAATCTGGGTTGTTTTGCAACAGAAATCATGTAGCTAGCAGAGCAACCTTAATGAAAATTTACCAGTGTCTCCTGTTTTCAGACTCTGGTTACAGGAGTGTCTTATTGTGTTGAATAATAACGCTGCTTAGTTCTGTTCAGGGCAATAGGTGACCAACCCAATGGAAGCAAACAATCATAGAGTCAGTCAGGGTTGGAAGGGAACACAAGGATCATCTAGTTCCAAACCCCCTGCCATGGGCAGGGACACCTCACAACAATATTTGAGGGCAAGGTTCAGTGGGGAGAAGTGATCTCAGCGGAAGAGCCTGCCCAGTTCCTGACACAGCTTGCAGCTGGTGTATTTGCTACAGCAGCCATTTTCTGGGTCTTGTTCCATTTTCCTGGAGTGAGACTAAATGTTGGATTAAAACTCTGGTAATAAGTGAAAAAGGAAATATAAAACATGGGGGAAGGATCCCGTATAAAGTAGAAAAAGGTTCCCTTTCTGTGATGGGAGACTGATGTGATAGCAGTGCTGTGATAAACTGATGCAGGAATTCTCTGGACAAAGTCTGGGCAGTGACTTCAAACTCTAGGTAGGTGGTATCTAGGAAACCTTCTTCTGATGTTTGTTTTCCCATGATTTTTCTTCAGTCCTCAATTTTCACTCATAGTTACAGAAAACCGTTTTGGTCAACATACCCCCTGATCACTAGCCCCAACCTTGAGGCAATGTTTAGAGTGGAAGATGGAGCATTTTCATCTGATCTTCTCTTTCTTTTTTTCCTATCTTTGCCTGTGATGCTTGCTATGGCTTATGGCTGGTGGGTGCATTTTGTAAACCTGTGTTACCTCTCCTTGCAGCTGACACCAGTGTTGCTACAGCTTGCAGGGCTTGGCCTGTGTCACCTCCTTCCATGGCCCAGTTCACTGTGGTCCTTGGGCTGCTGTCTTGGGGAATTTGTTATCAGGGATTTGCCACCAGGGGTGGCAGCCATTGAGTAGCTGTTGCATGGAAAGGCTTCTTCTGGCTAGGGCTTGTGACCACACTTCTGGCTACTGAGACTCCTGACTTGTGTTTTGTGTGCTTCAAGCTCCTACTATGTACTGCTGTAAACACCACTGAGCTACACTGGGTGTTGGTCCCCATGCTGAGGCTGGTACAGGATGCAGTGACCTTTTCAGGAAGCCCTGGTCTGCCCTGGAGATGCCTCCCTGCCACCAAACATCAGTGGTGTGTAGATAGATCATGGCTGGTGTTTTTGGCAACCCTGGATTTTACTGCATTTCAAATCTACCTCTGGTCAGACTCTCCTTTCTGGAATGAGGAATAGCTGCTGTGAATTCCTGAATTGTTGCTTTTGGTGTGTTTCTTACACACAAAGAGACTCCTGTGGCTCAGGGTAGGTGCTCTTTAAAATGCGCATTTGCGGATTTAAAACTACAAACACTTTGTTTGGGCCTGATTTCTGGGTTTGTTTGTTTGTTTTTCCTGAAGAAGCCCTGTAACCAGCTGATCCTTTGACTTGCCTGCAAATAAGGCAGTTGTAGTGGAGAGGCTGTTTTATGGGATTCATTTTGGAAGCAATTCAGGGAAATCACTGTAGGCTTTTGGAGCAAATTGGTGAGAGCGTGTAAAGACCACAAAAAGGCTTTTCCCCTCCAGATTTGTAGGGTCTTATGAAGGGAAGAAAAAACCCTAACCCTTGGTAATTAAAGATTTTTTTTATTTTAAATAATGAGCTGAAATTATGCAAGCTCTGGTTTTGAACTTGGGCAGGTTCTTAGCTGTTTCTGCTGCTGAAAGTTTTCTTTTAAACTGAGGCTTTTAGGAGGGAAAGGAAATCACTTAATGACTGCTTCAAATGTGTGCATATATGTGGGGGCGTGTGTGTATCCCCACTGCAAGATGTTAAAGAGCTTGGATTTAGGGTGTTAGGAGGAAAAAAAAAAGGAAAGTGTAACTCGTAGGTGTGAAATGAATTAAGGCAAATAATCTGTTGGGTTGTGGGAACCTCAGGAGCTTAGCTCATGATGAATATAATTAGCGAAGCTCACCTGAAGTGTTTATCCTGGGGACAAAAAAGAACCCCTCAGTGAATTAAATCTCTGGGTCTTTCATAGAGACTTTCTAATTATTTGAGTTGGAGAGGGATGTTTCTTGCTGCTTGAATTAGGTTAATATTTTGTGGGCATGCTTCTAAGAACACCATGATTCCGGGCATGAGGAACTGGGGAAACCTTTCATGGACCTCTCCTGTTGAACAAAATTTGGTCTTTGACTCTTAATAACATAAGTTATGAAGGGAAAAAGTCAGATTGCTGGAATAATACAGTCTAATGCTTGTGAGTGTGTGACACGTGAACAGAATGATGCTGAAATGCAGTGAGGGAAGCAGAAGAGCAGGAGGATCCCAGCAGTATCCCATGAAACGTCACACTAAATAGCAAATAACTTGGCACTGTGCCTCATCTGTGCATGGGGCTAATTGATTTATATGCCACTTGGTCTGTGTGCTTGTTTCTATTTAAGGTACTCTTTGGATTTCCTCTATCTTCTGTCTAATTCAGAATGTCCAGATCAGGTGAGTCTTCAAAACAGAGACAGATGTGGTAGCTTGCTAGTTATGGGGTCTCTGTTTCCCTAGCAACAGTGTCCCTATGGAAGCTCACAGAAAAGCTTTGACCCTCAGTCCTGTTTTTCAGTTCAGAAAGTCTCAGATTGGGTTGGTTTAGTCTTAAGGCAAGATGCTGAATGTGAAAGCAACAAATTTGTTTGCATGTGGTTGAAAACACATCTGGCTAAAGCTGCTGCCCAAGTGTTCCTTTGAGGATACCAGTCATCATGGACCTTGAGATCAGACATCAGCCACACTAAAACTATCCCAGTAATTTTTTGAGGCTTCGGCACACTTTCACATCAAAAGATGGATCCAGTTGTGACCATTTGAAGCGGTGCCTTTAAGAAAGGGATAGTGCTGGGACACTGGCTGAATGTTTTGGAATAATAACAAAAACAATCAGATATTCTAAACAAATTTCATTGGTGGATTGGTAGAATGCAACGTTAAGTTTTGAGTTCAGTTGGAATTTTTGTCAGTTTCTCTCTGTCCTGCTTTTCCAGCCTGTCTGCTTCTGAGCAGCCAGAGTTTGACCTTGGATACCAGATAAGCACTAATCCTGCATGCGCTTTTGAGGCCTAACAAAATTTCATCCTTATTAATTACCTTTTCTCTCTCTCTAGCCCTTTTTGGGAAAAAAGGGAGGTAGGGGGAGAGAGGGGGGTACAGAGGGGGAACCCTCCTCTGTCCAAAGGAGGGAGTTTTGTTCCTGTTTTTTTTTCCTTTGCTGTGTATTTCTGTATATATATTGTAAATACTGTATATTGTGTGTATATATAACCTGCATTTTGTTTTTGCTTGTAAATACAGCATTCCTTTTGCTTTTCCAACTGAGTTAGCTGGGGTTTTTTTTACCTCTTTGTGGGGGAGGGAGAGCTAGGCCTTCTCTCAACCCACCACACCACTGAATGTGAATCTTGCATGATCTGGGATATAATGAAACAGAGACTTTTGAAATACCTAATTGCTGATTAGCTTCATTAAACTGCATTGACTGATTGGACATTATGAAAAATTTCTTTACTGGAAGAATGGCCAGGCATTGGAACAGGCTGCCCATGGGGGTGGTGGAGTCACCAGCTCTGGAACTGTTCATGAAGCATGCAGAAATGGCTCTTCAGGACATAGTTTAGTGGCCATGGTGGTGTTAGGTCAGAAGTCGGACTCAATGATCTTGGAGGTCTTTTCCAACAGAAACAATTCTGTGATTCTATGACAACTCAGCTGAGGGGACGACAAAAGCACATGTGAGTCCTGGGAACTGCCAGGGCTGGGAAGCCTTTTCTGTTTCCAGTGACATTTTCAAGATGATGTTTGCAGGTAGATGCTGGTCTCTGGGCCCAGCAGCACTCTGTAAATCCTCTGCAGCCTGACACATGGAAAGCCAGACCCTGGTGTGGGGAGAGCAGCAGCCCCACTGTGACTTTTATCTTAACATCTGAGATCTCTTCAGCTATTCCAGTGCATTGGGACATGACAGGGCACATGAGGGGGAGGAAGTGAGATTCAGTAAAGCTTTCTTATGATGTCTGCACTGTGTGTATGCAGGCTATCAGGTGGTCTGGACAGATACTGTCTGGCTTCATCACCTTCATCAGTGTAGATGGATTTGATGTGGTTTCAGTGCTGGGGATTACTTCAGCAGATGCTCAGGTTAGGCAGTATGGGAAGTCAAGGGAGTTGGGTGAGAAACACTGCTTCTTAGTGTGTTCTCCTTCAGTATGCTAAGACCTGCATAGTCTTAAGTTTCACAGTGATTAAACTCCTTCCTGTTTCTGGGTGCCACAAACATCTGCATGTGAGTTGGTGATTTCTTCTGTCCTCCTCTTGTCTATTATCCCCAGTGTTACATTTTCTGGGTGAGGATAGCTCATCAGCCTATTGAGAAATAATAAGAAAACCCCTCAAACAAAAGAATTCCTACCTTGAATCACTGAATTTGTCACAATAATTAAGTGTGGTAGCTCCTATTTGGATGCATTTCACCTGCTAAGAGCTACTGCAGTCAGCACCATATGGTAGCCTTTTTTTCCTCTTTTTAACAGACTTACAGTAGCAATTTGTTTCACCTGGGAGCCAGCTCCTCAGCATGCATTGCTTAACAGAAACAACCGAAGACTGGTGAGCTTTTTCATTTCAAATTTTCAAGGAGGGCTTAGCAGAGCTTCAGGCATTGCCCTATTTGAATTGTAACTCTGACATGTGAAAGTGAGAGGCTGAAGATTCTTTGGGTTTGATTCTTATCCTGAGCAGAGACTCCTACATACTTCAATCTTAACACTTGCAAATAATGTACTAACATTTACCTGCCTTTTAGATTTACTGCCAAGTTCTCTTCAATGTCCACATGTCACTCTGAGATTGTGAAGAGAAAGTGGATTCAGATAAGGAAAATATTATTTTATTTGATGGGTGGACTGAAACTGCAGGTTGAGTTATGGGTATGGCTGTGCTGTAAAACAGGGCACAGTGCAGAATCTCTGATCTTCTGAAAGAGAGCAATTCTACAACACCATGGTGCTGTGCCTGGGGACCTTATCCCTAACAGTACTGTGATGATGTATCAATACCACTTTGAGCTATTATCTTTGAGATGGGTTTGTGTTTATTTAGTTATTGACTTATTTGTTTTAAAATTACCACAGGTACTCAGATTGTGAACAGCTTCCTGCATTGTGCCTCATAAGCTGATCCATCTAATGCAAAACCACAGTGTGGCAGTTTTAGGCTATGCCTTTAAAAATTAGCTGCAGATTTTGAGCAGAAAAGTAGAAAAATATAAATAAATCACTATTGGGTATAAAAAGGAAAACAAAAGATTATTCTAAACAAATTCATTAGCCAAAATGTGTGGGATGGACGCAGATGTACCCTAGCAATCTTTCACATTTCACTTCCATTCCCATTCCTTTTCTTTTTCTCTAGCTTAGCTGTTCTGCTGGAAAGATGATAATTGCTTCTGGCAATTATCTGAGAAAAGGTAAGAACACTAACACTGCTTCTCTTTCTAACATTCCTTTCTTTTACTTAAAAGAAAGTGGAGGAGGCTTGGTGGTAGGGAGAGCAGTGGAGCAGCTTCCCTGCTGTTTTCTAATGGTAAATATCTGTATAATATTGTAAATCCTGTATATTTTGTACATATTCATTGCATTCTATTGTAGAGTGTAGTTTTTGCTTGTAAATACATCTTCCATTTACTTCCAACTGAGTTAGTCAAGCTTAGTTAATGTGCATGGGAAATTTCAACCCACCATACACAGCTGGTTTGAGATCATCTTGTCTTAAAGCTTTTTCTGGAGGGTGACTGCCTGCCCAGTCCCTATGAGCTTTGGGATGTTCTTAGGCTTCCTTAAAACATTGCCAGGTCTGCTACAGTCATGCAGTACTTCAATAGTCTGGAATGAGATCTCCAGAGTACAATCAAAGAACTGTTTCAGTAGGAAAAGACCTGTAAGATGGAGTCCAACCATCGACCTAACACCAGCATGGCCATTAAACTATGTACCAAACTGCCATGTCTAGATGTTTTTTGAACACCTTCCGGGATGATGACTCCACCATCTCTTGTGCAGCGTGTTCTAATGCCTGACCACTCCTTCAGTCAAGAAATTTTTCCTGCTATTCAATCTAATGATGGCCTGGTAGTATAACAAGCTAACCTGCAATGCCAGACTCTAGCTTAATTCTCCTTCCTTGAGTGACTCCAGGTAAATTGTTTATCTCATGGAGGCAGTGGGATTCCCTACCTCAAGGAACACACATACGCACCACAGTGGGTCTTAGATATTATGATAAGGGAGGATGTATAAGAAGTAGAAACCCTGTTTCAGACCCTGTCACCTTCCCAGGCAAAAGTCAATTAGGGCCATGCTGAGCCCTCATTCAAATGCAAGACCTGTGGTCCTCGTGTCTTTCATCTTTCCTTTTGTCCCCTAATTGGTCCTGGGATCTTGCAATTTGTGATGGCCACCTAATTCTGGATCAATATCTTGGGTTACTTTTGTTATATGAGATAGTGTTGATAACCCCAGTCTGCTAGTCCTTCATTTGGTAATAATCACTTCCTCTGCTTAATTAGCAAGACCTGCTTGAAAAGAAGATCTGTATCTGGGTGAAATGCAGGTTACAAATAGCTGCAATTAAACCTTGTGTAGCAGATTTCCTGCAGCTTGTCCTATTGTGTTTCTTTTTCTTAACTTTGGGAACCAGGAAACGGCAACAGTTGCCTTGATCTTTCTTCACGCCTTGCCAAAGATAGCTGGATTCACCTTGGTGGTCTGGGAGAAGGCTGTGCTGTGCCACATCCCTATGGGCAGCAGCACAAAGGAGCATCCTTCACAACAGGAGACTTGCCAACTCAAATGCAAACTTCTCTTTCATTATGCATCAAGAGTATTTGCTCTGCACAAAGAGATTTTAATCTGAATTTTAATAGGAGTGTGAAGGAAAGAAAGAAATGTGCCTTGGTGCTCTCTAACGTAAGGTGGAGAATGGTGAGCACAAAGAGGGTAGTGCAGTCCCCAAGAGCCCTGTGTTCCTCACATGCATCAAGCATCCTTATGCGTCCCTGCCACTTGCTAGTGCTCAAGTACTGTTCATATGGGTTTATTTTGCAAATGTTAATGAACTTACTAATGTTCTCATCTGAGCAATGCCATACAGAAATACTGATTAAAAATGCTACCTACTGGTTTTCATCTGTGTGGCATGAACAGTTCTAGACAAAAATAGATGTACTTATCTCTCAGTATACCTCCATCGCAGCAGAAATGGTCCTGGCAATTTTCCTTGCCTGAAGGATGTGTATTTAGCTGGTTGGGGGAGTAAATAGGAATTTGCATTCCTCTTTTTTCCCTTTTTCCCAACCAGCACCAGGTCTGAAGTCAAATTTTCTGGTTTGAGATGAGTCTGGAGAGATGGCTGTGCACCTAGTTGGGAGTAATATATTTGCTTTTGAAAATGACAGTTTGCAGTTCTATATTCTACCTTACTGGAAACCAGGGACCCTAAATTGGTTGCTGTGGGCCTAATAGGCTGCAAGGGTGGACGTTACCTCATGCCAGCCTGCGTTGCAGAGTTTCCCTATGGGCCAAATACCTGGAAGTCTTGGCTCATTGTGAAGTATTGCAGGCTCACCAAACTGGTGATCTCTGTCTCAAATCTCTTTTAATCAGAAATTTTCTGTTCAGCTGTTGTTAGAGCTAAGATCTGCTGATTATTTGCAACAGAAGGATTTTCTTCTTGTAGGTCCCAAAGTCAGTGTTTGTTTAGCAAATGCTGATTTTCTAACTTGTTTTGTAAGACACAATCCTGCAGTAATCTAAAAAATTGCTCCCCAGGCTATAAAGGACAGGATTTAGTCTTGTGGGAGAACACCCTTGTCAAGTGTCTCTTTTTTTAGTAGTCTGATACGTCTCCTGCAGTAGGAGATACTTCAGAAGCAGTTGTGTGGTTTGGGACTGCCTTAGTGAAATGATTTCTGAAAGTCAGAGAGAGATGCCTGTGAGTAGAGAACAGGGGACTTACAGTGCATGTAGGTACTTCTCTGCTGCTCACTGGAGCAAACATGCACAGTATCAATTAGCACATACCTTAGGGCACCTGATGTACTTAAATAGAAGAGGCACAAGAACAAAACATCACCTTATTAACAAGAAAGATGAGTTTTGTAGTGACCTTGGAGCATAATCACAAAATGTTGTTATTCCGAAAAATTCTTTGAGAAAACATAAACCAAAGGATACAAACACCCAGAGCACTCAGCCCTTAGACAAGAAAGCAAAACAAAGTGAATAGGAACAACAAACATTTCATTTTTCACTGAATTTAGTGTCTTCCATTAATTAAAAAAAAAAAAAAGGGAGGGAGAATCACTTAACATGTGCCAACACTAATATTGGGTATGCTCTTTTATCTAGGAAATTGTCTCATAATTGAGATAAATTACTTGAAAGCATTAAAAAAATCCCAGAAATGCTGATGTAGGAAAAAAAACCTTGGGAGGTAACTTAGTGTGTTGCCAGGCTCTTAGGTGAGATCAAGCGTACCTGTCTCACCTCCAGAAGCTGACAGTCTGTCTAACTTCTTTTTAAACCTTGGCTATTGATTTCTCATCTTCCCTAGACAGCCTGTTCTGGGTCTTCACCACTCTTACTGTTAACAAGACTTTCATTTTTCTAATACCTAATTCTTTGTACCACTTGTCCTCCTGTCAGTTGTTTAAGAGAAGAACTGATGAATGTCCTCTTCAGTTACTGCCTTGCTGGATACTTTTGGGTGATGCTTAACACCTCCTTAACTTAATCTTGGCTTGAATTAGCTTTGCAGGAAAAGGGGGGGAAATCTTGGTTCTTTTTCATGTTGACTGCTTCCAAAACCACTTAGTTGTTTCTGGAATTTTTATGGGGGTTGATTTTATTTTATTTTTTCATCTTATATTTTAAGGAGTGGTACTCAAAATAGGATATCTATTGAATTAGGTATCTTTTGAGAGGGGTATCTATTGAGATAGCCAATGTGTTTCTAGTGCAACAGCTCCTTGGTCTCAGCATCTCATGCTTCTGTGGTCTATTTCTGGTTTTCCAATCCTACTGTATTTATTACTTGTATTCATTGTAGCATGCTGCAGTACAGGTACTTGGTCTTTTATTAACTCACGCTTCCACCACGTGCATTTTAGAAGGAAGAATAACATGAACTAATAGAAAGTGCTGCACTGTATCATGTTTCAGAAGTGGATGTTGATTTCTAGCCTCCACCTTGATGATCTATTCTTTCTCTGCTGATTCTGCTCACATTTCTTAGCTCTGTGTCACCTACAGTTAGCCAAATGTTCTTGCTTTTTAGTCCTGTAAGAGCAATGACATCTCTGGTGTTACTGCTGATGGTGGCTAGTTCAGACATCGTTTATCAGGAGAGATTTGGCAACTTCAGGCCTTGAGTCACTTTCTGAGCAGTCTCTGGGAATATCCAACCCTCATGTAGTAAAGATCAGAAATGGTTTCTAGACTTAGGGCCAGTCGTTGCTTTTGCATGGTTTGTATACACATGCCACTTTGAAAATATGTAGAGGGTACCATCCAATGCATAGTGCTGTTGGTTACCTCTGTTGTTGACATAATTAAGGTTCACTGGCATTTTGCAGTTCTCCTCCAGGTTTCTTGCCTGATGGTCCAGTGCTCCTCCATGTAAGTCACGTCCCTGGGACCCTCACTGGCTTAGGGCTTTCTCTAGTTTTTTGGTTTGTTTGTTGTTGTTTTTTTTTTTTCCTTCCTCCTGTCTTGTATTTTTCTTTTCCTCCTTCTCCCCCCCCTTCCACCCCCCTTTTTTTAATCCTCTCTTTATCCTATTCTCTTTTCCCTCTTGCCTTTTTTTTTTTCTTTCCCCTTTTCCTCTCCTTGTTCTTTTCTTCCCCCCTTCTTTTCTTTTCCCCTCTATTCTCTTTGTGCGCTGCCCCATGTTCCTACTCTGCCATTTGCTTTCCCTCTGCTCTCGTGCATCAGTTTTTCCTACCTCAAGAAGCAAAACTGTTTTCCTTTTGTACTTCAGTTTTCTTCTCCATGTGTTGGTCTGTGCTCTGCTTATATCCCTTCATTGCTCACCCCCTTACCATATCCTTTCTCTGCACATTACAGTTGTCCCTGGGCCTCCCTGCCCCCCACATCAGCCCATTTCCACATGGGTTTCCAGCTGCAGTACTTCTAGGTGATGTTGCTCTTTCCCCCTTCCCCCATGTTCCTAATGCTGCTCTGCTTGCCTGCTCTGTCTGATGAGCTGGCTCCAGGCTGTGACTTAAATGTCAGTAGAATATTTTTCTTTCTTCTACTTTTAAAGAAGTGTCACAAAATGAAATTTGAACGCCAAAATATGCACTTTAGCTGGAAAAGGTTTAACCCAAGGTGTCCAATAGACACTAAGTCCCTGTGTGGTTTGCTTTCTTTCCTAACAGCATTTGCTCTCTTAGAATCCATCCTGATCAACAGTTGCATGGTCTAAAAGACTGGAGATAAAAATGGTGGCTGTAAGTGAGCTAATGTCACTGACTGGAGTCTCTTTTGTTGGTGTCACATCTTGAGTCTCTTTGCTGTTGAGGCACTTGCAAGTGGTTGCATTTTCTCTTCTCTCTGGATACAAGACTGGCCTCTGTATATTGATAATGAGGCAATAGTCGTGGGCATGCATTAGCACCTTCCCTATGCACCTGCTGCTTTGTGGTTGCTTACTTAATACCCTGTTTTCCAATAAGGACCCAACAGATCTTATTCAGATGTTTTTGAGGAGCTTCTTGGGGGTTATTAGAAGAAAAATGGCTACAGGTAGCCAGTATGGATGTGTGACCAACCGCGACCAAGACAATAGGATGAGAGAGACAGTGAGCGAGCTCTATGCTACAAATCAATCCAGCACTGACAGCCAGGACCAGCCTTGTGGGGGGTCAGAGTGCAGTGCGTTTGTTCTGGACACTGGAAAAAAGATTAGGAAAGGTGAACAGCTCAGCAGCAAGAGGGAATCTGGGGTTTGTTTGTTTCTGGCTAAACTCTTAGCAGACATAAGGTGGAGGCAGGGATGGTCTGGTCAGATTGGCTGCCTTCTGGCCAGAAGACATGTTGGGCGTCATGGCTTGCAGGAGAGCCCTACTGTGCCACTGCTAGATGCTTTCTGAGCAAAGGCTGGCATTTATGACCTGCTGTGCCAAATTGGCTGGTAAGGAAGCGACAGATGAGTGCTAGGCATGGAGGGCTTGACCCTCAACTTGTGCTTTTGGCAGCCCCATTGCATGCAGGACTTGTAGGCTAAGAGCTATGGATGGGGGCTAGGAGAACCTTCCCTGACCAGGCATGAATTTGATCAAAACTGAATTTTTATCTTCTTTCTATTTAGGGTTGAAGTGCTCTTATTGCATCATTGACCCTTCTCTCTCAATTTAAAGCTCTTCTGTATTGCTCTCAACTGTTCACAGATAGTTTATATTAAGATAAGGATCACTGTTTGGTTTTTAGAGAGATTTAAAGTAGCCTAAGGGAAAGCAGCACGCTTGGCAAGGGCAGTTACATGTACAATGAAAAAGACATTGCTGCAATAAATATAGCAAACAAACCCAGCTCAAAAGGGAATTCAGTCCTGCCTTACCATGCTGTCCTTCAGGTTGGTATTTTCTGTCAAGTGATATTCAAGAGCCACAGCCTGAACAGTCCCATTCCCTTGAAGGAAGATGCCCTGTGTGAGATGCAGGTGGAGCTACAGTGCCCACAGATAACCATTCTCTAAGGGTCAGCTTTTTGTGTACTTGACTAGTAAGTGGAAATATAGTTGGTTGTTGATAAATACACACATGATCATAATTAGTAATGGGTTGTGCAGTGTTTTCTTCCCTCTGGATTGTGCTAATAAAATGGTGGAAGGAAAGGCAGACAATTCTGACAACTCATCTGTGTTTG
Organism: Melanerpes formicivorus; assembly: GCF_026170545.1. Classification (NCBI taxonomy): domain Eukaryota; kingdom Metazoa; phylum Chordata; class Aves; order Piciformes; family Picidae; genus Melanerpes; species Melanerpes formicivorus. The sequence continues at coordinate 3,935,740 of NW_027142359.1, read as the reverse complement.
ATTCCTGGAGATAAAAAAAATTGCAAAAGTTACTATTTTACAGCCAGCTCCTTTTTGCTTTCTTCATCAGCTGAACGGGGAGTTTCTCAGAACAGTTAACCCTTGATGAGTGGAAAAATCAGGAGGAAAACTCTTTAAGAAGGAATAAGAAGGTTTGGTTTTGTACTGCATGTTTTGCTTTCGTTTTGCTCCATGCTCATGGGAACATTTTGATGGAAGTCTAATGGAAAAAAAAATTAGAAATTGATATAGAAATGAAAAGCCAGCTACTTCTGACCTGAAAATGAAACACTGCTCAATCTAAAATTCATCTTGAAAAAAAACCCAAAAGTTAACTTGGAGTGAGATTGCGTGGAAGGTTTTGGGTACATCTGTTAAAGGTTCTTTTACACTAGTGAAGTGTACCTTCTAAACACTCTGCATGTTTCTTAACAGGATGCTTCCTGTCACATCATGTTCTTGGCTGGTTTCAAGACCTAAACACACTTGGGAGACACTGAGTTGGCATCTCAAGATTTGTTTATTTGTGAGACCTTGAGAAAGACACTTGAGCATGGGTTTCATGTGTTGACATTTTAATCCTATTGTATCTGAAGCTTCGTGGAGAAATAATTTGAAAAGGTAAATATGTTTATATATATATGTATCAGACCAATTTTCATTCCCACATTCTTTTCACAAAAACTCACCCTTCCTAAGATTTGTGATTATCCAACCTCAGCTGGATAATCCTCTCTCCTTCCTTTCCTCCAAACAAAGAAAAGAGAGAGTTGAATGGTTGGCAGAGAACAAGCACGTTTGCCTTCAGTAAGCAGCTTATGCCTAAAAAGAAAAGAAAACTTTTGCATGTTTTTAAATGTCAGTGGGCAAAAGAAGTGCCCTGGGAGAACAAATGCCTTTTTGCTGTTTGCTTTATCACCTCGACACCTCTCAGATGAGCTGTCTGGGTTTGTGGATCTTGGTGTCTAACCAGCCCAGAAGGTAGCGCTAAGTGGTGTTAGGACTGTGGACAATAACGATCTGTTATTAGACATTACCGTGATTAACAGCTTTTAAAAACATTATTGCATTAAGGCAGGTTTTTCTGTCTGAGATGAGCTGAGAAGTGGATGGTGCTTGGAACAGCAAAGAGAGCTGTGAGGGTTATGGCAGTGCAGGAGATGAGATGTGATCCTGTTTCTGCTAATGTTGGATGATAACCTTGACTGGCGAGTCCTGCTCTCCCCCTTTTTCTTCATTAAGCATTTTACAGCTGGCCTATGCCTCTTGCCTTCTGATTTTCTGCAGCTACTGCTGCTGATCACGATGTGCAGGAAACATGCCTTCGTGCTGGGCAACTCCATTTGGCATGGTGCCATTTTAGGCTTTCAGCTAAGCTCCCTGTGTGAGCAAAGCAAGTCGCTGCCCCATTGGAGGACTTGTTGGCACGCTGAGTGTTGTACCCTTAAGTCCTCTGGCTTATTATTTGTCTTGCATAGGAGCCTTCATTGTGGAACTGGAATTTGTTGTGTATAAATACTGAAAGAAAAGAAAGTCTCCCCTCACTGAGAGTCTAGGAAAAAGAGATGTTTGATGCGCCTGTATGTGTAAACAAATGGTCCAAATGAGTCACTCTGAGGAGGGGTAATTTTGGCATGTCCACCATCCCTGTATGCCCCTTCTACAAAGTCTTTTGTAAGCCTCTGCAGTGAAAGACTTACAAAAGATAAAGGAGGTGATTTTGTAGAAGTTTGTGGAAACTCCTGCTAAGGGCCCAGGTCAGGTGTGGATAAAAACTGAAGCCTGCTGTTTGAAAATGTGACGTGTAAGGTGAATTTATTGATCAGAGAGTGGATAAGTTCTCAGGGTAATGATTGAGAAATGAGAGGCAGGGTGGGGAAAAAAGATCTAGTGAAAGATTTTCTGCTTGAAGCCACATCACATTGACAAGTCAGACTGAGGACTCTTGTGGGGCTTTGTGGGTCCCTCTGTTCCCCACTTACCAAGAGGTGATGTGATTTGCAGTACTGATGTTTCTCCCCTTTAGATTACTGATTTGTCTGCTCATTTACCTTGGGCTTTATGGATTAGCATACAAATCATAGCACATACTGGTGTTTATCTTTCTATTGTGGATTTGGCTTATCTATGTTTTTTCCAGAACACTCACTCCTTTTTGTGGTGTTAAGGTCAGTGGTTGTTAGTTGTGTCTATCCATCTCATCTAACTCTGGGCATGCTGAGGTGAAGCTATTTGGTTAACCATTTCAGTGTGTCTGTCACCCTCTTGCTGTTGATTGAGTGTGCTGAAGAGACACACATTTATACAGCAACACTTGATCTGTTGCGAGTTATTTTAACCCCCCTGCATTAAATTTTCTCTTGTCATTGGTCACAAACTTCATCTCAGCACTGCTCTTTTCCTTCAGTTTGTGTGTTGGTCTCCACCGATGCCAGCCACACCAGATGGAAGCAAAGTTGTGTGCCCGTTGTGCCACTGATCACGTCCAGGCCCTGGACAGCGTGTGCCAGCTGGCTTTGAAGCTATCGTTTTGCGTGTCCTCCAGTTGCCATTGGTTTGGAGGATAATTTGGAGTGTTGATTTTGGTCAGAAAAATTATCTGTGCATCTGTGGCAAGCCATCTGTTTTGTGCGCAGTCAGCGGTGTGGGGAGAGGAATAGTTGCACCTGACCCTCTTCTACCGCATCACGGTTGGGAACTTCTGTTTGCTTTATCTTTGCATTCATGTTTCTGGCTGTGAGTGTCAGTAAAATACTCTGTCTAAGTGTGTGCTTCCAGAAGAGCATCCACTTGCATCTTCAGTTATACACACTCACCTTTGTTTTTCCAGTATCTTTTGAGATCACAGCTAGGAGCTTTCCTTGTCCTCTCATGGCTTCACACCACTCTGCTGCTGTGGTACTTTGCAGCTCAGCATGGGTTTTTCTGCTGTGGTTTACCATCATATACAGTTGGTAAGATGTAAATGTCACTAGGGTATTTGGCATGTATGCAGCTGTGGATCCTTCAGTGTGAACCTTCTCACATACCTTGTGAAACGTGCTGGTGGTGGAACATGCTGTTATTGGTGCCTTTCCTGCATATGGTGTTATCAGTGGTGGGGGGAGGAAGGGCGATGCTGTGTTTGAAAATACGTTCCTACACATCTCTCCCTTGCTTCTTGGCTCAGGCTGTGCTACTTCATTTGGAACCAAGCCAGAATGTAACCCTAATTTTGCAATATGCAACCATCAGCTTGAAAACGTTAAACCAATGACATGTGGCCTGGCCCAAAAATCCCAATAGTGTCTGGTCTGTGCAGGTGTTGGTGTGTGCCAAGTGGGAGCCTGGAAAACAGGAATGTGAGAGGCTATTGCATATTTTCCTCTTGGAACAAGAGGGTATAAAGAATGGCTGAATTCCTAGTTGTGATGTTTGCAAGGGTATTTGCTGACACATGGTAAATGCTGATTTTAGTTTCTCCTTACCTCACTTTACAAAATGGAGTTAATGGAAATAACTCAGTGCTTTGCATTTGCTGCTGCACAGAAATGTACTGGTGCTTCCAAATGGGAAGTTCAGACTTCTCAAATATGAAATTTGTTGCTCTGTCTCAGCAGTTTCTTACTCATCAATGAGTTTAAATCATTCTGGAACACCTCTGCTATGAAGATAGGCTGAAGGAGCTGGGGTTGCCCAGCCTAGAGAAGAGAAGACTTGGGGAGGACCTTAGAGCTTCCTTCCAGTACCTGAAGGGATTCTACAGTAAGGCTGAAGAGGGTCTTTTCATAAGGGTGTCTAGCAACAGGACAAGGGGAAATGGTTTGAAGCTGAGGGAGGGCAGGTTCAGACTGGATCTTAGGAAGAAGTTCTTTAGTACAAGGATGGTGAGACTCAGGAATAGGCTGCCCAGGGAGGTTGTGTATGCCTCCTCCATGAGGGTGTTAAAGGCCAGGTTGGATGAAGCCTTGAGCAGCTGAGTCTAGTTGAGAGGTGTCCCTGGCCATGGCAGGGGGGTTGGAGTAGATGATTTCTGAGGTCCCTTCCAACCCCAGCCATTCTATGATTCTGCCTTTGCATGGATGTATAATTCCTGTTCCTATTGTTTCCAGTTGTTAGGAAAAGCAGACTGAGCCATGCCCACCTGACTGTATTCTCAAACAACAGGAGTTAAATGAAATATATTTCTAAACAATCAGACTAAATTATGTGTGTAATTTGGCAGACTTCAGATGAATGACACTGATGAATCCTTAAAACTGTGACCATTAAGTCAAGCACAAGCTTTGATACCATTAATGAAGAAATAATGTTTTGGCATTCATACCTTCATAAATTCTGACACTTCCAATTGTCCTCAAGTGAAAAACCACTGTTGTCATCTGCAATAATGTGCTGTTTAAACATTTTGCTTGAGTTACGTAAAGCTGGGTGTTTTATGCTGGGAAAGGACAAGCATTTCTTGCTTGTGCTCCCCCTCCTCGCCTTTGGTGGTTTCAGGACTTGCTGTTTAAGCCCTGAGCCATGCTTCAAGATCTTGTGCAGTGACTGTCTCATGGGTCAATAAGGCTTGCGCTGAGCCTCCAGACCTAAGCGATGTGTTGCGCACCGCCTTAGTGTATTGATGTATGGCTGCTTCCCTTTCTAGCCACAAAAAGAGGGCTTTAACGCTGCTTTTTCTTTTGTTGGTATTGCCTTTTGTTCCCATTACACAGAGGACAACCCAGTCTGAGAAAGATAAATTTCACACTTTGTCTTGTCAAACGGTGAGATGGAGTTCTCCGTTCTGCTGGCCGGGCAGAGGAGCAGAGTGCTCCTCCCAGCCTGTGTGGGTGGCGGCATGCAGAGACCTCTGGCTCTCTTAATGGCATCCGTGTACTTACCTCCCACACTGCAACCTGCTGCAGGACCTTGTGCCTCTTGGCTTTCTCTCTTCCTACCTACCAGTGGGGCTTAACAGCTGTGACTTGAGTTGGAAACCCACTCAGTAACCCTTCTTGGTAAGCCATCAATTATTAAGGTGAAAAACCTGCTCTGTGCACTTGAGCTGCTTAAGGATTCATCATGTTGCCTTTTGGTTGACCTGACAAAGCTGTTCAGTGCATCTCCTTCTCCAGTGCAAAGTCCTAGATTCAACTTCACCCCTGGGACTGCTTACTCCAGCTCTGGCCAACCTTTTGCAGGAAGGAGAGAAGAACAGAACACAGCGAAGAAATAAATTTCAGGAGAGAGTTAGAAAAACTTTGCTTCCCAAGGAGGGCAAAATAGCAGCAATTGAGCTAAAGGTAATAGGAATCTGGTTCATGTTCCTTGCTGCCCTTTGTTGTGTCACTGAAATGTGTGATGGAGAGATCCTGTAGCTATATAGCTATGTTGTTGTTGACCCATTTTCCCAACAGCTGTTGGCTAGGACTGAATGCATATTACTGCTATTATAATTGTTAAATTTTGCCTGGCTGCACTGGGAATTCTGTGAATCTGGTGAGCCTGAACCAGAGCTCTTTGCTAATCAAACACAAATTAAAGCTAGCCCAACTGACTGCTATAAAAGTATTGATACTCTTCCCTGGTAGATTTACAGTCTTGTGTACTTAAGAGGGTTTTGTGACCCCCCCTCTTGAAATATCTGGCTCTATCTCCATTTTACAGAGGAAGGAAATAAGATGCAGTAAGGCCTTTAACTTGCAACCATGAAGCAAATGAGAATTGGCTGCTCCTAGTTTGAGAGTGGGAGCCCTACCTTTGGTAGAGAGGTAGACATTTGCCAGATTTACTTCCAGTTCTCTCTATATAAGGAGTGATTTGTAGTCATGATATTGCATTTCCTGCTCCAATAAATAGAAGGTTTTTGAATGCTGTATATTTTAGGTTTGGTGCCAAAAAAGGCCATTACAAGTTTTACTGCAAACACATTCCAGCAAAGAAATACATTAAACCTGTTTTTTTTTCTTTGCCTTGAAGAATATCAGCCAAAGTAATGCTGTTAGTTCTTAGGAAGGGGTAGAGGAAGATACTCGGTGTTGTGCTGAAAATGCGCATCACGGGCTGTCGATTGCCATTTCCCTTGTGCTGTGCTCAGCTTGGCTTCCTATAGCACAATGTAAACAAAATTACAATCTTAGCAAGCAGGCTGCTCCTACAGTGATGACAGCTACTTAGATTGCCAGAAGCAGGGCCAGAAAAACAGAGACCATTCTAAAGCAGCTGACAATTTATTTTTTTTATAGCAGTGTGGGTTGAAAGAAAATAATAATGGAGGTTTTATTACTGTATTCAGAAGGGTCAGCTCAAGGCCTGCAACTGAGATGGAGTCAATGTCCTCAACAAGCAATGCCTCATGTGTTAAGATGAGTTTGGGAAGACTGGATGAGAGTGCTGTGGGTCTAATTCTTCTTGGGCTTTAAGTTCATTTGGGTTATTGTACGGTGTAGTTGATGGGGTGGAGTCACTTTGCTTAGACTGCTCTGGGCTAACTAAAGACTCAAGAATCATAGGATCATGGTTGGAAATGATCTCTAAGATCATGGAGTCCAATCATCAGCCTAACATGACCATGGCCTTTAAACCATGTCCCACCACACATGGCACTCTGGGACATAGTTTAAAGGCCATGGTCATGTTAGGCTGATGTCCACACATTTCTTGAACACCTCCAGGAATGGTGACTCCACCACGTCCCTTGGCAGCCTGTTTCAGTGCCTGACTGCTTTGCTAATTAAGGTGTGTCCTTAACTCACCCCATATTGAACTAGTTTTCAAAATATTACTTTAGTATGCACCTGTAGCATTGTGATTAGAGCTCCTGCTTTTTGCTCACTGTAGAAAAACTTTCCCTGCCACATCCCTATATAGTGGTCAATTTGGAGGTGTTTTTGAAATAATGAGTTGTTATCCTAGGACCTGAGACGTTGAGATCTGAGAGATCTTTAGATCCAGAGATCTTGATCTCAGACCTGAGATCTTGGAGTGAGTCCAGAGCTGGACCACAATGATGATCCAAAGGCTAGAATACCTATGCTATAAGTATAGGTGGAAGGAGCTGGGGTCGTTCAGCCTGGAGAAGAGAAGACTCTGGGTGGGACCTTAGAGCTGCCTTCCAATACCTGAGGGATCCTACAGAAAGGCTGCAGAGGGACTTTTCATAAGGGTGTCTAAGTGATTGGATAAAAGGGAATGGTTTTAAACTGAGGGAGGGTAGGGTTAGACTGAATCTTAGGAAGAAGTTCTTCATTCTGAGGGTGGTGACTCTCTGGAATAGGCTGCCCAGGCAATTTGTAGCTGCCTCTTCCCTGGGGGTATTGAAGGCCAGGCTGGGTGAGGCCTTGAGCATCAGAGTCTAATTGAGAGGTGCCCCTGCCCATGGCAGGGGATTAGATGATTTCTAAGGTCGCTTGCCATCTAAGTCATTCAAAGATTCTGAGTACAGCCCCAAACTTGAAATGTCTCCATAAAACCTTGCTGCCCCATTCCATATTCATTGTTTTAGTTGACTGGCACGTCTTAAAAACCACCTGGAGACATGGAATGAAATACTGCTTTATAGATGGCAACACCAGTGTTAGCATGAGTTCAGGAGAGCTGCTCTGTTACAGACTTCCTTTGAAATATGTTACATCAAAAGTCATGGTCCCAATGCATTTTTGTTTCCTTAACAGAGGGGAAGTAGATTTGAAGTTGGCTCTGTAACTGTCTCTCTAGCTCATGAAGTATCATAGCTATATGTTTGCAGTTATTCATGAAGTGCATTGCATATATAATTAAAACATTAATAAAAATAACAGCAGGAAGAGTTCATCAGCAATTCAAATACAAATATTTGTGAAAATCTGTCTTCTCCAACATGTTCCTTTCCTCTCAGACTGTTGGGGTTTTTTTGGGAGGGGGTGTAAAAATATAAGCAACATTGCTTATCCATTCCCACCACTCCAGTATCTCTGTAGGACAGAAAATTCATTTAGCTATTGAATTAATTCACCATAGATTGTGAAAGCCCGTGGTTGTCCTGCACTTTAGGAGACCTCACATGCATATTCAGCACAGGGAAGGATCCAGCCTGGCTTTGTGTGTCCATTCACTCTCCAGCATAGGGAGTTACTCAGAGATTTGGAGGCCAGTATGACCCTCCCCACTGCAGCTTGGTACTGGCAAAGAGCACCGGGCATCTTTGTGATGCTAATGTCCTGCAAGCAAAGGAGTAGGACTTGAAGTATGTGTTTTGTCTCCTGGATTTTTGTGATTTTTGTTTTGGTTTGTGGGTTCTTTTTTCTTTCTGAAAGATGCCCTTGACTGTGCTTTGAAGTATGAAACTGAACCACAGCTGCTAGAATTAGGCAGTGCAGTAGAGTTGTATTTGGCTTGGGCAGGTAGCCAGGAGAGCCTGCCTGCCACTTTACCATGGTTTTGGTGGGACTTGTGTACTCACAGTCAGATTCAAAATTCTCAGTATCTGGATTTGGATTTATAAGAGTCTTAAAAACCTTGCAGCATTTGTCAACTTTTGGAGCTCCTAATATATCTTTTTAAAGAAGCAATGTCAAATGAGTTAGACTTCTCTAATTCTGGGTTATTAAATTTCCTCAGGATAGAATCTAAACTGCACTTTGCCTTTTATTACTGTGATCTATTGAATGTCTGTAGCGGAGTGCTGTGTTCCTAAAGCAAAACAGTAGGACAGTGTGCAGCACTGGCATGTTGTTTTGAATAAGGATCAGAGGGTGCAACCAACAAACAGGTCCAATGCATTGGTTAGAAATAGGTCCCACTTCTAATGGATGGATTAATAAAAAGGAAAAAGTAACAAAACCCAAACATGGCTGATTTGGGGAGCACTGTTAAAAGGTCCCCTTTACTTAAGGTGTTTTTTTCAGCTTTTCTAGCTCATTGTTCAGTTTGCTGTTGGTGGGTGACTCTGTGGCCTTTTTTCTAGAGAGGGTTTCTCTGTGGCCTTACTGCAGTGTCTCTGCATTTCTTGACTGATTTAACATTTCACTAACATGTATCTTTAGAATACTCAGCTGTGAGGAGGATCTTTGTTTTAAGAAGAAAAAAAGAGGATTTCAAAAACCTGGCTTCAGCAGGGTGCTGAGCTCTAGCACTGCCAACCCCTCTTTTGTGTTATCTCTTCTCACAGTTGTCTTTTTGAAGGTGTGTTGGGTATGGATGGACTCTTCATCCCTTTGCATTTCACTCCCAAACCACCTAGGTCATACTAAAAGACTCTGCAATGAACCCCACGATTTTCTTGTTTAAAAAGACACTATTTGCTTGCAGCACAGGAAAGCTGGCGTCTCCCTGCAGGGTAGCTAGCCTGCCTCTGTGGGCCAGTGATGAGACACTGATTTAGCTCTGCTTTCTGTTATTCTGTCCGTCGATTGACGTTAATCCCATAATTGAAGCATCCAGTTTTAGGATTAAGCTGATATTTATCAGCAAAAGCCTGCAAAAAAAAAGGACAGATCTGTGCTAAACGGTGATTTCGACCAACACTGCCTGCTCCTCCAGCACATGTCAAACTTTTCTGTATTTCTTACTTTTCCACATCTCCTGTAAACTCACCAAACTGCGCTGCTTCATGTGGCGGTTGAAAGCTGCCCCAGTCAGCTCTGTAGCATGGAAATGTATTAGGTTGAGCAGGGATAGACTCAAAGCGTGAAGGCAAATAGCCTCTGCAACTTATAATCAAATAAATACCACCAACCAGAAATTCAATTTGTAATAGCAACAAAATCCATTTTAGCAACAGAGACGACAGAAGCTTTGACTGTCAGAAACTGTGGGCTGTTGTATAAAGCTGAAATTCTCTCAGCAGTAGCTTGGTCTGAAGATGGTGATGGTCTGTGTGCCAAAGAGCACGTCCTTTACCACTTGATTTTTAGGTGAAATGGTCTCAATTGCATCAGCAGAGGTTTAGGTTAGCTATTAGAAAAAACTTCACTGAAAAGCTTCTCAAAGACTGAAACAGGCTGCCCAGGGAGGTGGCTGAATCTCCATCCCTGATAGAGAGATAGAGAGATGTGGTACTGAGGGACATGGTTTAACACCAGACTTCATAGAGGATGGTTGGACTCGATGATCTTTGAGGTCTTGTCCAACCAATGTGAATCTAGGATTGTAGGATTCTTTGAATTCAGATTGTTAATCAGACCAGCTGGCACTAGATATTTCACAGGTGCCAGGGGTCCAGCATGGAGGCAGCTGCTTCTCTTAACTGCAGCAAAAGCAAAATAAGGTTGACATCATTTTATCAGAAGCTCCCTGCATTTATATCCTTGAATTCTGTTTCATGTGGCAACAGGGAATATCAAGCTGCTTATCTCTGACGGAGCATTTTCTTCCCTTCCTTACAAATATCTTTCATTGAGTATGTTAAACTTCAGTTCTTTCTGTTGTCTTCATATTTTCACAGAAGTGAATTTCCCCCTTTGTTTTCATTTAATTTTCATTGTTTTCCTGATTCTTTGCAGTGTTCCCTTCCTGGCTTCAAAAGGGAGTTAACTGGTTATAGTGAATTATATCACAAAATGGAAAAGAAATGTTAGCTGAGTGATGGATTGCTCTTTATTGTGGGTTGATTTTTTTGTTTGTTTGTTTTTCCTTCTGGATATAAGCCATTATCTTGCATTGCAAGAATTTGAATGCTTCAAAAAGATATTAAATGAATGAAGCTGTATACCATTCCTTTAAAAAAAAAAATCACAAACATGAGAGCTTAATATTTTAATGTTTCTATTAGAAATGGTTCATGTCTTCTGGAGATTTGTCACTCTGGAATCTCTGTAACAGAACAGCAGGATTTGTGCAGTGAAAGGAGTGCTATCCATTAAAAACTGCCTCAAGTTTGGGTTTGTTGAGTGTGGGGTGTGTTGGTGGGTTTTGTGTGGCTGTGTGTTTTGGTTTTCTTTGTTTGTTTTTCTCTCCTGTGTTATTTTATCTACTTTTTGCAGGCAAAGCCTAGGACTGCTGCGGGTTAAAGAACTGGAGAGAAAAAGAAAGTAAATAAACCTTTGCTTTTTGATTTATTATGTTCATTTCACACCTGTTTTGGTACAACCTGTTTTGCTGTTTCTTAGGTAGTCAGTTGGAAAAAACAAATTTGGAAGTTAGACAAATATGATTATAAAATGAAACACTCCTGAGAAACCTGAAGACCGAGGAGCAGCTGAACTGCTCAGCTCACTCTGCACTACTTTTCACTGATTGCTTGGTCTGAATCCCTAAGAAAACAGCATGTCCTGTCACTGAGCTTTAACTGAGGATGTCTGTCTCTCTCTTAAAATTTAAAAAGATTTTTCAAGTAGGTTCTAGGTGAACCTGCTCTGGCCAGGGGGGTTGGACTAGGTGATCTTCAGAGGTCCCTTCCAACCCCCTATGATTCTGTGATTCTGTTCAAGTGTGGAATTTGGTGCATTTGCTCTGAACAGCATAGCTGTCATTTCCCAGCGATTTTCAGGTTGTTCAAACTGGCTTGTTCAAGGCCCACTGTATCAGTATCCCAGGGCAGGTTATATCTGCACTCTTTGTGTTATCTGCATAAGGTTGATAATGAGCTGCTGACCCAAAGCTGCTGTTTGGGGTAGAGTGTGGTCATGCCACAGTCCTGGAATCTCTTTACATTGGGAATTAGCTTCATTTTGAGTATATTTCTGCAACTGTTTCAGTACTTACTGTTCCCAAAAATGGGCACAGAGATGTGTAAACAAAACAAGAAGTCTTGCAAAATGTTCTTGAAATGATCCATAATGGAGTGCCATAGGAACGTTCATCCCAAGGCTGTAATGGGAGGGAAATGCTATCAGAGATATAATGTTGCCTGTCAGAAGTGGCTGGATTTGCCAGGCTGCTGGGTGTTAGTTTAGGAGAGCAGATGCTGTTCAAAAGCCCTATTTCCCCTGCATGCTGCTCAGCTCTTCTGAATGCACTCCCTGGCTTCCCAAACCTGAACGAGGTGGAGTTGTGACCTCAGAGACAACTTTGTGGAGACAAAAGCAGCATTAAAGTTTCAACATGAACCAAATATTGACTGATTTACAACGCAGCCTTGCTTCTCTGAATCATCATTTCAAAACATTTTATGTCAGGATGAGGTTCTGTGGTAGGTTTAACCCCTTTTAGTTTTGCAAAGCTCCAATAAATCACTTCTGGATTCTGTATCTCCCCTGAAATACAGGTGTCAGGTAAGTCAGACTCAAATACTGCTGATGTCATGGGTTGTGGTGATTCTTATTGTTTATGCCCTGAAATAAGAAATTACTAAATGAAAGATAGCAGCCCCCAGTTCTACCAGAGACCATCAACAGGTGAGGAACAGGTGATTAAAATAATTGCCATGTTAGATTTATGTTTTTAAATGAACACCATTTCATGGAGCTTTGTGAGGGGGTGGAGAAGAAAGAGACAAAACTAAACAGAAATCCCAACAGATACTTCTACTTCCAGCATCCTACTTCTTGAATAAGCAAGAGAACATGGCATGTGAGGTGGATTTGTCATGCTTCCCTAGAAAAAAACTGTTCTTGGAAGTAAGAAAAGAGATATCTTCTGGGTTTGTTTATGTTTCTGTCTGCCTTTTTTTTCATGTCAGAAACAGGTATGGCTTAGAGATGCAGCCACATAGAGTTTCAAGGTCTTCAGGGCCTATGAATAAAGGCTGTGCAGGTACAGAGTGAACAGAAGCTGATGAGAGGAGGTTCACCCCAAAGTTTGCCTGTTAGCTCAGCTCTCCTCAGAACACACAATCTGCTCTTTCTGTGTGAAAGCTGTCCCAGCCCTGACCCTGTCACTAAGAAGGATGCTTCCCATTGTGTCAGGGTATTCTGAAGATGAGCAGGCTCCATGCTGTGGAACATGTCTGTAGCCCCTGTGTGGACAGCATGAAGTTTCACAGACCTCTACTGCCTGTTACTCTTGAGCAGTATTACAGGACTTAAGTCCCAAATTCCTTGTTGGGGACCACAGACAGCATCAATGGCCACATCCTGCCCTGTATGACATGCCTCTTTTTGCATAGCTCTGGTGACAGCTGTGTCCTTAGCTATCCATTGGGTACAGCCAGCAGTAGGGATAATTAGGCATTGCTAATTAGCCAGAAGCCTGTTGACTTCAAGCTAGAACCCTGATCTAAATGGATCAGCCACACACAGGGTCTGTTGTTCCTGCATAGAGGAATCATAGAATAGCTTGAGTTGGAAGGGATGTGGCATTACCTAAGCATTTATGGGGATGCTGTGAAGGACTGGGCATGGACCAATGGCCATGGTAGGAGCCTACAGAACAGCAATGCTGCCAGAGAAGTGAATCCCAGGTAATTCTGTCATTAGGGAATTAGCAAAACTGGGGCAGCTTTGCTGGACAAGTGCCAGAAGTGCTTCCTTTCTGAGATGGGAGCTGGCTAGAGATCAGCATGTCACGTTTCCAGGCTGTATTTTTTTCCTTTGTAATAATTACTGTATCACAGCCAGTGTTGTATCTCATAGAGATTTATTACTGTGTAAAAAAAATTCTTGAGAAGTCATGGAATTTAAGTCACCTGGTTGTCATAGACTCACCATTTGGGCTGCATTTCCTACTTGAGAAATTAAATGCTGCTATTAGTAAAAGAGAACTAAAAGCATTGGAATTTAAGCTCCAATATAGAATTGTTGTTACTTAGTGGTAAGGGTTTTATTTATTTGGTTGTGTTTGGTGTGGGGTTGGTTTGTTGTTTTTTTTGTTGTCCTCAAAACATAAATGTCCATGAAGGTTTTGCAAGTTTCTGGAGCCTGAACGATTCCCTGCTGCCAACCTGTTTTCTCTGCGCTGAGATAGAGGGTGTCTGCGGGGACATGGAGTACAAGATGCTTATTCTGTTTCATGGTCTCTCTCAAAAATATAAAATCTATTTTCATTCCAAAATTCAATCAAACCAAAATTGTTTTAGCTTGAATTGAATTGTTGCTATGTTCGTTGCTGAATGATGTGCAATGGGTGTAACTGCCTCATTTCCACTGGAATTCTTCATCCTGCTTCATGTTGCCTGATGCTCAGCCAGCTCCCAGACCTAAGCCCTAGCCACCAGGCTCAGTTTGTGTTCAAAACCAGCTGCATCATCCTCTTGCATAGAAACACGTCTACAAAAATGTTAGAACGTGTTGACTGTCATGCAGCAGGAATTTGGACAGAAATCCATTTAATTGAACATCTTCTCAGATGCTGGAGGCAATTTATAGGGTTCTCTGTGATCAGCTGTTGCCAGAGTTGTTTGGGATCACCTAGGTCAGACACCCAACCTGGCTGCCTAGAGAATAAGCCCAGATCTGGGATGACACTTCTGTCCAAAGCAGATGTGTTCCACCTCCTCCTCTTTACCAATATTGCTATCATATAGTGAACATGAAACTTTCTTTAAAAGAAAATGTGGGTGGGAACCATTTTCATTCTTCAGACTTGCACCTTTATCTGTTTTCTAAGTGAGTATAAAAGTTGGGGTTTGGTTTTGTTTGTTTCATTCTGTCCTTTTTCTTTTTTTTTCCCATCTATTTTGCCTTGTCTTTATGTTTTTCAATTCCTCCCCCTGAAAAAGGCTGGAACAAAAAGGAGAGGTGCTAGAGGGACTGCAGGGAAACAGCCCAGTAAAAGTTGAAAGTGGGAGGAAAAAGAAATGTAATCAGCTGCTTGGTTTTGCTAGTTTGGGTAAGTAAAGAAGGAAAAAATCCAAGAGCCTTTCACATTAAGGAAGCATATTTTGACCAAAGTATTGTCACCTAAATATTTCTTTCAGTGTTGTGTGTAAGTGTTGCTTAGTGTTGGTAAATGTTACCTGATGAGTCCTTTGAGGGGACCAAGGGCTGATGAATTGAACATAACTTTGTTTCATGGGGGAGCAGAGCTTGAGAGCCAAGTCTCTGGGCCAGTCCTACATTTCTGCTCTTACAGATTTCAGGAGCATGCTAATAGGATTAGGTACTACAAAGCTGTCTTGCATTCAAAATTAATATCAGAAGGGAGGGAGTTGGGGAGCAGAATTTCTTGCGAAGAGCACTGATAGCAGAAACACAAACTCCCAGGGGAATCCAACCTTAACACTTGCTGCTGTCTTGTTTTGGATTACTGCTCTTCCAAAACCTCCTCCTTGCCTTCATCCAGAAGATCCCTTTAGGATGGACACTCTTGAGCACCCACAGATGCAGGGTGTTTTGCCATGTGGCTGTCTCATGGGTTATTGTGACAGGAAGAACTGAAGTGGTTCTGTAAGTAGCACATGCTTAGTTTCTGAAAATAGCCTTAGCTGACGTTTTGGCAGGAGTTTAAGTAGGTAGCCAAAGCACTGGCAAGCTTTGCCTCAGGAATACTGAGAAGTCAGGCCAGGACGTTTCTTCATATGAGCAATATCTTTGTTTTGATGCTCTCTCCCTCCCATTCTTTCTTTTTGATCATTTTGCCAAATTCTACAGCACTGTAAGTGGGACTGTAAACTGACCAGTACAATGTGTTGGATTAAAAACAGAACCACCTCCAAATTCCTGCTTAGGGATACAAAGCTGATCTTTATCTAATTCTGTTAATTCCCATGTACAGGCCCAGCCCAGCATCCCATCTCCAGCAGTTGCCATAGGGCAGGCACAACGATGCTTCTCCTCTATCACTTCCCAGGCTCCAGCTGTTGTGCCAGAGGTGATTTCTGTGTAGATAGTAAGCATTAATAGCTTTTTTTTTCCCCTTCTCTTCCCTTAAGCCAGTGTAAGCTTTTGACAACTGCAGCTTCTCTTGTTGGATACAAAACTCACTTTTGTTTGTTTTAGACATGTTTGGTTTAAGGGATCCTTTTATCAGCATTGGAAAAGTCCATGAACAAGCAATCCCTTTCCATGCTATACAAGATCCTGGAGACTTCTGCCATCACCTCCCTTTTCTCCTAATGATTCTTAGTGTTTGGTCTGCTGTCTTTTTCCTTTTGACTCTTGGTAGCACTGGGCTGATATTTCCATGGGGCTGTCCATTGTAAATTCAGGATTTCACTCCTGTGTAGCCGCAGTTTGCTCAGAGTCCATCATTTCATATGTGAAGTTAGGATTGGTTTTCTCACATGCATATTTGACATTTATCTCTGTTGAATTTTATCTGCCATCTCATGTGTCATACCATTCCATAAGGTCCTTCTGCAGTTCCTCACAGTCAGCCTTTGTCCTCATTACCCTGAATAAATTGGTATCAGTGAACTTTCTCACTATGCTTTCCAAGAGTGTGTTGGTGAGCATAGATCTCTAATTTAACCAGTACAAGTGACAGCCTTTCAGTCCTGCAGGTCTGTCCATCTCCTTTGGTTAATTGGTGCAGTATGGTGTTGATAGGTCAGTGTGTTAGGAAATTAATATCTAGATGTCCTGTTTACCCAGGTGTTCCTGTTTACAAAAAACCAGAACAAGCTATGGGAAAGTGACTGCTGACAATTCTTTATCTGTGACTATTCTGTTTGCAAGTGTTAGATGTTGTAGACATCTGGGACAGTTTTATCACTCTTCTTTCTCTTGAAGAGAGCTCTCTTCTTGTTGAGAATTGTCTGCAATATGATCATCTTCCTGCTAGTGCTTTTGACAACCTGCATTAAAGAGCTTGAGTATTTGTGTTGATAGAGTAGCATGTGTGAGAACAGAGTGAGCAGATTGTAGATGTGTGTTTAGAAGTAGTAAAGTGACTTGACTGAGTTGAAGGAACCTCCTTGAGAAGCTTGTTGGTCAATAGGCAGCCAGTGATCTAGGGCATGCTGCCACTGACATCAGGCAGCCCAGCATTATAGGGCTGTACTTGATGCAGGAAGGAGGGGTGGCCTTTACTCCCTGTGCACTCAGGGGCTGCCACCCTTTCTCCAGGTACCATCATACCACAGCATTCAAAACTGTCACTTCACTGCACTGCTTGGGGGAATGTGAGCACAACAGGGTCAGTGTTGCACATCATCTGTGCTGCACCATGATGAAGAGCAGAGACTTTGGAGGTCTGTGGGACTCTGGACTACTTTAGCTTAGAGACCTCTTCTCTGCCCCAATCCCACAAATTCTCTGTGACAGATTCCTTATTGAGTCCAAACCTGAAATTGTCTGTGTTGATGTCTGTCTTGTGTATGTGCAAATCTGAGCTGATAAGTAGGAGAGAAAAGGGAGAGAAGAGCCTGAGAAAAATTTCCTGAGCAGTTCACAGTTCGATTTCTGTGGATAACATGAATGACACTCCTACAGCCTAGAAAAGAAATGGAAGATTCAGAGATACCTCATCTGATGATTACGATGTAGAAAGTTTGGAAGCAATTTGCCATTGGTGTATTGTGCTGCTTTTCAACATGTGCATGGGTGAAGTTGTAGTGGAAAGGCAAAGAGGAAAGAGAATTTGATCAGGTACATGAATATACAGCTAGGAGTGGGAGCATGGTCCTGTGAAGCTCCTTTGCATTTCTCTCTTCTGCAGCAGTAGTTTTTGCTGCAGCTAACGTGGTGTTTGGCAGTATTTCAGTCAAATGTTCAGATAGGGGTGAACTGTTCTTGAACCAGCTCTCCAAAGGATTTGGCACAAGTGTGCTTTCCCACAGCATGAAATGCAGATTGGTGTTCAGTGTTTAGATTTCAATAGACATTAATGAATGCCTCAAGAAAAATCATGGGCTCTGCTGTTTCTCTTGTTACTTGATTTTCCCTTTGTCTGCTTAATGCTTATGCACATTGTGCATCCTGCACTGGCAAATCTCACTTGGTGTCTCTCGAGGCTGGGGTCAAGGGGTGGTGAGGGGGAAGACTTGACTGATGAAATGGTGACAAAACATTTAGTGGTCACTACTTAATGTCTGATGATGATTCTAGACTGGAGGAAAATTCATGTCTCTTTTCTGAGTGTGGGGCTTTTTTGGGGGTTTTGGGTGGGTTTTTTTTTTTTTTTTTTTAACTCATAACCTTTTCTGTGAGCCTGCCACCACCACCACATTGTGCGAAGTTGCTCTCTGTAGGTATCATTAAGAAGAGAGAGAATCATGGAATTGTTTTGGTTGGAAAAGACCTTTAAGATCGTCAAGTCCAACCAGGTCAGGCTTGACAAGGCTCTGAGCAACCTGATCTAGTGGATGATGTCCATGTTCACTGCAGGAGGGTTGGCCTAGATGACCTTTGGAGTTCCTTTCCAACCCAAACCATTCTACGATTATCTAGCTCTACAATAGGGATCTTTAAATAGTTAGTCTAGTTGTATTGGCTTTTCTACCAGTTCTTGTGTGTGCTCATCAGGAGCTAATCATGATTGCTATAGGTGGGTTTCAAGTGCCTGAGAATGTCCCTGTGTCATACTCTTCCCCAAAAAACTATTTTCAGAAAGGGAAGTCCACTGCTTTTTGTTTATTGTATAATTAAATGGAGGGAAGGAAGAGGCTAACCATGAACATTTGTGGCCTAGCTGCAGTGTCTTGGGTGAACAAATGCAGTGCTTGACTGGAGATCAATGTTTAAATTTAACCTGAAATCTAGAATCATGTCAGTGAAGCAGCTGACATCACAGGGTAGCTAAATGCTTCTGACCTTTTTCTGCTTTACTGAGTTAGTAGATTTATTGCTCTAGTATATTTTTTAAGGGTGGTTTTTCTACACCACTTGTCAAATTGTAAGTCCTTGTAACAAATTAGCCCTTCGATAGGTTTGCCCCAAGTTTCCACATCACACTGAGTAATGATTCGCTATTAATGACAAATTGAGTTTGTTCCATTTGCTGTCACATTCTAAGCACAGGTATATATTTTTTTTTCAATCCCCTAGGACTTGTTACATTTTAATGCATATATTCAAAATTCAAGTCCAATCTGAAATGACCTGTGTCAGCTATGATATAGTCAGTAGGAAGCACCAAAACACGATGCACTGAACTAATTTTACAGTCCTAGGATAACAGCATCCCCGAGTTGATTTTATGCAATACATATCTACAGCACTTGATTTTGGTGAGAGGCTCTGTGGATGCAGATGCACTTCTCTGAATATATTTTGGCAGTGTTAACATATACATTGCTTTAGTTTGGGATCCAGAAACAACTCTCTATTTTAAGCTGTGATTAGGAAAAACACAGATGAAAAGATCAGGGGAACTGTCAATAATTACTTTTTAGGGTTTAAGGGAGAAGAAAAAGAGGTCTTTTTATTATTATAAACCAGGCATGGCATGGTAGGTTTCAAGACATTTCACTTGGCAGGTTCTCAAGTTGTTTATCAATGGGCAAATAAATATTTTATTGTTCTCTTTGTGTACTTAGACTGCCAGATATGTAAAAATACATATTTTATTATTTTTTTCCAATTAACTCTATCTGAGTTGTATGTCTCAGAAGGTGATGCAGGTATCCTCATAGGCTGGTATTTAGGCCTGAAGTGAGAAACAGAGCAACATGAAAAAACTGGGTAATTAGAAGCTGTCCATTTGCTTTCAGATTTGCAAATCCTGCTTCAAATGAATGGAAATGCTATTTTTGTGCAAAAGTAGGAAAAAAATAAATGTTTATCATATCAAAACCATTCCAATATTTCCCTGAGCACAATTGAAGGAGAGAGCTTTGTAGCTGAAATGAGTCCCTCAGTGGCTTCTTGACCAGAAAGGAGAAATTAAATTATCTCAAAGTAAAAGTTATAAAGCAAATTTATAATGTGCTGGAGTGTGTCCAGAGATAGGCCATGAAGATGATCAGAGGGTTGGAACACCTCTCCTATGGAGACAACTGAGAGAGTTGGGGTTACTCAGTCTGGAGAAGAGAAGACTTTGAGGAGACCTTATTGTGGCCTTCCAGTATGTTAAGGGAGCCTACAAGAAAGCTGGTGAGGGACTTTTTAGGGTGTCAGGGAGTGATAGGACTAGGGGAATGGAGTAAAAGTAGAAATGGATAGATTCAGATTGGATGTTAGGAAGAAGCTCTTCCCCATGAGGGTAGTGAGACATTGGAACAGGTTGCTCAGGGAAATGGTAGCCTCATCCCTGGAGGTTAGGGCCAGGCTGGATATGGCTGTGAGCAACCTGATCTAGTGTGAGATGTTCCTACCCATGGTGGGGGGTTGGAACTGGATTATCTTTGAGGTCCCTTCCAACCCTTCTGTGATTCTGTGAAATTTCCTACATCACACCTTTTTAACATGTAGGCTTTAAAAGTGATGTTTGAGGATGGCATTTGTAAACTCCAGGGGGGCAAATATGAACCCTTAGAAACCTTGTAACAAGATTTTTACAGCAAGCCTCATTTTGTGGCACTGACAGAGGTTTGATGGAGAATTTTAAAACTTTCCAAATACAAGAAAAATGTCTATTTACAAATAACTCAGCTTGTGAAGCTCTTAAGATGAGGTCTCACCAAATCTTGGGCCTCTGACCTGTTCACAAACAATTGACTGCCCAGTAAGCAGCAATTGATCTGGGACTTTCTCCCCCGTGTCCCCAACTCATCCTTTCCGAACAGCAAAACCTCTTGCCATTGGAAATCCAATTACAGTTAAACAAAGATTCACCTCAGTGCCTCATGGAAAGCTTTGAAAAATATTTTGCTTAAAGACAGTTCTGCCCACATCTGTCTAGAGAGAACCAAGACTTTCAGAAGGTTTTCATGCTGTTTCACTCTCCTGAAATGGGATATTGGCTAGCCCTGACATTAGTGTTCATCTAGAACTGGCCCCTTTATAGCTACAGAGGCCATGTGGGTCACACTCTTACTGCCTGCTTACAAAGTTGACTTCATTAAAACACAATGGGTTGGTTTCTCATTGTGTCATTTGAGCTCCTGAGAATTTCTGTATTCAGGATTCTCTCTTCCTTCTGTGCACCCCTCTTTCAAAACCCAGCAGGTAGAAAATGACTTTGTCTAAAGCTGAGATTCTCAACATTAAAAGCTGAGCTTCTCCAGCTTTTCGAAGTATGTGATCAGATAAAGTATCAAACACTGTGAGAACTGGATTTAAAAAACCAGGAGGGCTGATATGGAGACAAATGATAATGAGCAGCGGGGAAAAGGCAAGTGCGTACAAATACGGTAATGGATAGCAAATGTCAAGAGTTCAGCAGGCAATTTTATTTCTCTGTTTTTATGAGCTGGATTTTTATTATATATGTCATGGGGAGTGTGTGTGTGGTTAAGGAAAATTTGTATAGAGGATAGACATTGAGGGTCAAGATTTTCAGAAGAATTTGAGGTGAAGAGGACTGGGATGAAGCCAGAGGAGTGAGCACCAGTAACACATAAGGGAGCAAATTGTGAGGCTCCGTGGGATGCTTCTGCATTTCCCCAAATTCACGTTGGCCAACTCCCTCAGTAATTGTAGAAAGTTAGGAGCACTTCAGCAGCAGGAATTTTACTTCACTATGTGGTAGAGGTGGATCCAAAACTATCTGCCTCACAGGAGGCTGTTTCTTAGCCCATTCCTTCAAAACCAGAAGGAAACTGTAGCTTGATGTCCATGCAGCTCCTCCTTCCCTCCTTGAGGAGATAACTGTGAATTTTAGGGGCAAGATCTGATTGTGAAGACAGAGGCTCAAGCACAGTAGGATTTTCAGCATATTGCAGTGAAGATAAATGTTTTTTGTAACTGAGAAGTGTGTCAGAAAAGCAAAGATGTTCCTCAGCATCTCTCTAAGATGTAGACTCCACCAGTGAAAAGAATGATGTTTATTCCAAAATTTCAAGTGGGCCATTTTCTATTGTTGGGCTCAGCAGCTGCCTCTGCAGTTTGCATGTTTTGGGAGCTGTTTCCAAGTGGATATGCAGACTGTTGAATGCCTCAGTGGTGCTGCAGATAACTGCATTCAGGTACACTGTGCTCTCTGCACACTTCGTGATTCAGTTTTGCCTTTTCATTGTTGTTGAAGTCCATTTTGCCCTTTCCCCCTCTCATGTTTCTTTTCACTAATGACTTCCAACATGCCCATGTATTGCTGTAAAGCATCCCCTTGATCAACCTGCTTGAAGAGGATGGAGGGGATGCAGTCATGAAAGGCAGACCTCCTGCTGTACAAGATTGACCTGTAAACCCTGGGCTAGTTCTTAGGATTAAAGCAAGCTTCTGACTAGATTGTGCTTCTGCAGCTCCTCCTGGCCACCTCTCCTCAGCTGCCTGCCTTCTGTTTGGCAACTTCTTAAGTGCTGCTGCCTTGTGTCAGATTTAGGATTAAAAATGTGTCATTTCTGGCCTTTCCTTATCCTCTATCCTGACTTACACAGAACGGAAATGACCTGCAGCTTGTTCAAAAGTAGGCTTTAAGGAGGAGGATGGAAGTGATTCACCCTGCCAAAGTGAAGGCATGTATTTATCGGGGAGTATTTGGTCTTCAATTTCTACATGGAGTCAAAGAAGTAGAGCTCCTTCCTGAGGTTTGAGACTGGACTGGTTATGGATTCCCTGACCAGCAAGGATGCAGCAGCCTGATGCTGACACCACAGCACAACTGCCCTATTGCTTTGAGAGTATTCCCAAGGACATCTTCAAGAGGGCTCTTTACAAAGCATTATGCTCTGAAATGTGAGACTCATCTCAGTGCCTCACATTTATTTTCACTCTCTCAATGACTTCCTCATCAAATGTGGTCCATTTAAAGATTCAGAATGAGATTTATTTCTTAGCTGCCAGCTTTGCAACAGCAACCTGCTATCCAAGAAATCAAGCTGTGTGCTGTCTGCTTCATCAATCATTACCAGCCAGCACTGACGGGAAGGATTCAGGATGGAAACTTAGCTGGCAATTAGGCAGCTAACACATAGGAGCAGGCAGAGTATTATCTTGTGCTGGCTGTGGCCGTGTGGGCTCTGAGGTGCAAATGGCAGGGGAAAGAAGCTGCCTGTTTCTTAAGTCAACCTTGTTAAGGTTGGCTTTGTATAGGAATTAATTTTCTCCATTTTGGGGCTTCATTGTCTTGAAATTCAGCTGTATCTCTCTGCATTTGATAACAGCAGCAACATTTGGCTGTATTTTTTATTTTGGGGCAGGCAATGTTTTGAAATTGACAGCTTTGGCATCCCTTCCCAGCACTACTGTTGGGGCAGCGTGGCATCTTCCTCTCACCAACAGCCTCATGGACAACTTTACAGCATGTGTCATGGTGTCTGCCTTCCCCTCTGCTGTAGTCAAGATTGTAGATGGTTTCTAATTACTACATCCATTCCTGCATCCATGTTGCAGTATCACACAGCACTTAGGAGACTTTCAGCAGTTTGAAGCCATCCTACGTGGCCAGCAGCTCGGTGAATTGAAGGCTTTTTCTAAACTAACAGTGGTTGTTTTGAGAAGACAGGGTGTGACATGGTGTTAGGCTTTCTCACGGCTGAGACATGCCATGTGTGTCTCACACAAAACACACGCACAGAAGAGCTGCCATCCCCTTGCACATTCTGTTTTCTTTCACACATGGCTTACTGAAAGAGAAAAAGGTGAAAATGCATCATCAGCAACTGATCTTTGTAGCTGGGCGAGAAATATTTATGAAGCCTGTAAAACCTCCAACTGCAGAAAAGTTCCTGATTTTGGAATCGGTGTTGGCTACAGCTTCTGAGAGTGGAGAAGTCCGAGCAGCCTTTCAGGATAGAGAGCAGGCTCAATGGTAGATGTATTAATACCTGCCCTGGGGAAGCAGGGCTCAGACCTTTGCTTGGCAAATCCTAAGTGAGTACCCTAACCACAGGCAAACTCCTGTTGCCTTGCCTGAGGAGATTTGCTTTCAATGAACTTAAACCTGAAAGGTCTTTCCAGCAGCCTCCGTGTCTCTCACTGGCTGGTAGGGAGTGTCCCTAGCCCAGAGATACTCTTGGGAATAACCGGAGGCCATTCCCATGTTTCTCAGGAGACTTGACACTGCAAGACCCCCAATAGCAAGGCCTCTTGCAGCCTACGCTGACCACAAACTCTTGTGGCAAGCACTACATGTGCAGATTAAAGATGAAGAGGAGCAGGTGTGGAATGGTGGCCTACAGCAGTTATAGGTATGTTAAACTCTGAGGGAAGAGCCAGACTCTTCTCAGTGATAGTACAAAGGGCAATGGGTGCAAGCTGAAGCAGGCGAGGTTCTGTGTGAACATATGGGAAAACTTTCTTGCTCTGAGGGTGACAAAACATTGGATCAGGTTGCTCTGTGAAATTGTGGAATTTCCTTCTCTGGAGACGTTCAAAAAACACCTGGATGTGTTCCTGTATGACCTGCCCTAGGTGCTCCTGCTCTGACTGGGGAGTTGGACTGAATGATCTCTGGTAGTCTCTTACAACACCTAACATCCTGTGATTCTGTGAAAAACCCTCAAAATATTGTAGTGCTAAGCCACCAGAGCAGACCCTTATTCCCATCTTTACAGGTCTGTGTACAGAAGCAGAGCCTGTGGCATTTGGATCTGCAGTAATTTTGCAGTATTTTTTCCTCTTCTTAAAGTGCCCATGACTGAAGTCACACTGTGAGCAGTATCATGGTCAGCACATTGTAATGGAAAAGCAGCAAATAAAAATTACCCCTCCAGCAAGAATGTCTTCATGTCTTTTTAGCACCAAATAAATTTTTGATAGCTATCATTGATGTATTTTTTTTTCATAATTGACTGGGATGCTTCATTATGCTGTGGATAATTTAGAAGTCCAATTTATTGACAACTCCAGAAAGAAACCACCATATTAAATAAACACAAAAATCAGTTTAATGAAATTCCTGGGGAGGAATCATAACTTCACAGCAGGCAAAATACAATAAGTGCTAATGGAACCTTGTAATATAAGGATTAAACACAAAGCCTCCCAGCCTGTCTAGAGTGGAGCATAAGATGGTGTGGAGGCTTTCCTACCTTGATTCATACCCTGCAATCTGCCTGTCCACCTGAAAAGTTCTCTGTTGTTGACCACTTTTTCATAGATTCATAGAATGGTTTGGATTGGAAGGGACCTTAAAGATCATTTAATTCCAACCTCCCTGCTGTAGGCAGGGACACCTTCCACTAGACTAGGTTCATCAAGGCCTCATCCAATCTGATCTTGGATGCCTCCAGGTGGCGTTTATCTGCAGCTTCCCTGGACAATCCGTTCCCTTGTTCACTCTTCATCTCATTTTTCTTTTTAAGCTGTCTTTTCTTCTGTCTATTCTTCACAGCAGTTTTGAGAACCCTTCCATCATGGCAGGCTTTCTTTCAACTCTCTTCATCTTCTCTTCAGTCACTGAAGCTCTTTAGTGGGTTTATTAATTACCATGTTAAGCTCATTGAAGTGAGCACCTCATTTGGACAAACCTCCTGGGGACTCCAGCAAATGCACACATACTCATCAGACAGAATGTATTCTACTTGTATCTCAGCATTTTGATAATAAACACTTTATAATATTAAGGAAAAGGGGAGAATTTAAAAGTTACAATGTAGTTTAGGGTTTTGTTCCCTTTTTTTTTTTTCCCCCATGGGCATCAATATGGTCATTAGCTCCACAACTAGAAAAATATTTTCTCACATGATTTCTGCACTCTGCTTAAAGAAATCCACCTCTTCTGTCTTGGTGGTTCATGCTGCTCATTATATGACACTTTTCTTGGCTGTTGGCAAGTCCAAACATAAAGGACCATGCAATTAAATATAGTTCTGAATTTCCTTGCCTTACAGCAAGGGCATGATAATAGTGTCTGACTTGGTTTTGCTTTGGTAGCTGTGCAGTGTAACCCAATATATGCAGAAGATTCAGAAATCAAATAAAACTTCTGATGCAATGACAGGTCAGATAAAAACCTGGAAGCATTTTAACTTGGCCAGTTAAAATGCTTCTGATGGGTCTAGGGCTGTGCTCATTTTCTAGGCAGTAAAAGGAACAGATGGCTTAGGGCATTTGCCAGCAGATCCACAGTTGAGCTGGGGCTGCAAAATTCAGCTTCCCTCCTGCCTCTGGATGACCAGTCTGTTATAATCCTGAAATGCCATAGCAGTTTCGTTAATCCCTTTCAGGGACACCTACCTCAGCCCTCTGAGAAAACAGTCTCAGATAGTTTTGTCTGAGATGAGTGTACTTGGTCAGACTGTTGGAGTTGTAATTTTTCTCCCCAAGGATGGGGATGTAGAACTGAACCCTGGGTCACACCATGAACCAGCCTCCAATCTCCTTCTCTAGATTATAAAAACAATCAGACTTTAAAAATCAGCTGGGTAAGTGGAAGCTGCTGGTACCTTTCTCTCCCCTTGTAACAGACATGTCACCTACTTCAAATTTCGCTGGGGGCACTTAAGTCTGAGTTTATTTACTGTGTAACACGGTAGTTTAGTGTGATTCCTACTTGCTGCCTAATTAGTTCCACTAATTTATTTGGAACAAAACTTCCTCCTTTTCTGTTGAATAACCAGAGTGTGATTTCTGTGAGCACCTCTAATCCCTCATGTAGCTACTGCATGGCTTGCTGGATGCTGTGCTCTCTTCGCTCTCAGCCCTATCTTTGAATAACAGTTAGCTTCATAAGCACTTTACCTTAGCGATGCCTAGAGGCTCTTTTGGAACAATTGCAGTAGACTTTGTGTGGACAGAAGATGTTACATTGATCCTTTTAAAAGCTCTGCAGTCCTATAGAGCTCCATTGCTGTTGTCACTGGGGCACAGAGGTTGCTGAGAGCCTGACCTTCTGGGAGAGGACAGGAGGTGGTTGCAAAGGTGACAAAGTGCCTGACTCCTGGCTAGTTGGAAGAAGAGCATCAACAGCAAAAAAGAAGTAAAAAAAGAAAAGTAGCAAAGAAGGGTAGCAAAGCTGGTGAAGGGCCTAGAGGATGTCTTATGAGGAGTATCTGAGAAAACTGAGGTTGTCTGGTCTAGAGGAAAGGAATTTCAGGGTAAACCTTATCACTCTCTACAACTGCCTGAAAGGAGGTTGTAGAGAGGTGGGTATCTGTCTGTCTGTTCAACCAAGTAACAAGTGATAGGACAAGAGGAAATGGTTTCAAATTGCACTAAGAGAAACTTAGATGGAATATTACGACATATTTTGTTATTGGGAGGGTAATCAGGCATTGCAGTGGTTTGCCCAGGGCAGTGGTGGAGTCCCCGTCCCTGGAGGTATTTGAGACATGCAGATGTAGTGCTTCACAGTATCACAGTATAACTTAGGTTGGAAAGGACCTCGAGGATCATCGAGTCCAACCTATCAACACAGACCCCCTGACTAGACTGACTTAGGGATATGGTCTAGTCAGGGACTTGGCAGTGCTAAGTTAATTATTAGACTCAATGATCTTAAAGGTCTTTTCCATGACAGAAATTTTGTGGTTCTGATTCTGTGACAGTAGAGTGGTGGAAACGCCCAGCTTCTGATTTCAACCAGTGCACAGACATGGTGGTGCACTGGCCGGCCCTGTGATGAGGTGTTGCCTTGATGCCAGCAAAACCACTATGGCTTAGTTGCTGTTTCTCTGCTGTTTTCCTTTTGGCGGCGTGACCACTAAGGACCCTTGACAAACAAACAGATCTGTGCTCCACTGTGTACCTGTGCCCCAGCTGTCTCTAGGTTTCTGCTGGGAGCGATGCCCAGAGCATCCTGAGGTTCAGCAGAGCAGCTCACTTGGTGTCCATGCCTTCAGCTAGCTTCAGTATCTTTACCCCCATGATGTTAAGCAATATAGACGAGTCTGGAGATACTTCCACCTACTTTATTCATTCACTTTATTTTATTTCTCATACTTTGCTAATTAACTGGTGCCCAATATAATTTAATTTATTTATTGGCCTTAATTCAATAAGACTCTTCAGTAAGATAAATCAGAGAAATTTTGTGTACTTTAACTTTCTTCTGCTTCATATCCTGCTGCTCACTGACCTGTTCTCTCTTCCCTACCTCCTTACAGCCTTGTTTATGGCCTGCTTATTTATTACCTTTAAAAATTATGTAATTATTTCTGTAATGTATGCACACTTGTAGCTAAAAATCATTGGCTTGAGAGCAATTTGTATCGAAGCAGACTTGGTACTGAATCTTCCTGTGCAAGTGATGCTTCTCTGTTCTTTTCCATGGCTGGTTGGCTCTGAGCTTTGGGGTTTTGGTAAGTGGAGAGAAGGGACTGCACATGCACAGGGGTTTTCTGCACAGCACCCCTGCCTCCTGGCAAGACACTTGAATGCTCGTGCTTAAAGTTAGGAATCAGCACCAATGACTAAGGATGGGGAAGTGCCAGCCCTAACCATATGTAGTGTGTGGACTGTGAGAGTGGTGAGGCATCGGAACAGGTTGCCCAGAGAAATTGTGGATGCCCCATCCCTGGAAGTGTTCAAGGTCAGGTTGGATGGGGCTTTGAGCACCTAGTCTAGTGGGAAGTGTCCTATATGGCTCATAGCAAGGAGAGGCCAGGTTGCACTTTGACCATTTGACAGCACCAACAGCCACCCGTGCTTTGCCACTGCAGATGTATTTGGCTTAGGCAACCAAATGGGTGCTATTTCAGCTGTTGCATCATCTTCTCTGAAAATTTCACAGCAGGATATTGTATAATTTGAAACTGTTTTCTAGCAGAGATGGTCTTTTTGTCTAGTCTGTTTCCTTTTGTCAAAGGCAACTTCTTCCTTGTTTGGGGAGCTGGAAGGAACTGCAGGCTGCTCTGCAAAACATTGGTGCCTGCATGAAAACAGAACTGAGGCAATCAGGCTGGCACAACAATGAGCCATTATTTATGAAGCCAAGTATTTTCTAACTTTTCCTTTGTTTATGCAGTGTAATTTCAATGTCATAAATACTAAAAGGTTTACTGCTGAGAGGTGAGAACATCCCTCATTCATCTCTGCAATTAAACTTCTTGTGCCCACAGTGCTTTTTCCTTTTAACTGCCTTTTAGGATGGAGTCCAGGATTTTAAGAGTTTTCACTAACTGAATTTTTTAATGAGGTCAAAGACTTTTTCAGGGAATTTTGAATACTATTTCATTCTCTGTTTTCTGTGCAGGCTTAGCCTTTATTTTTCAGCAGTCCTTGAGTTTCTGACTTCAAACAACCCCTTTTTTCCTTTGCTGTGTCTTACCTTCGCCTTATCTGTAACAGGATAAGCTTAGTTACTGTCTATAAAGTGTCTAGTGCCCTATGTGAGCTACCCTAGAGCTAGGTACTCTCACTGTAACAGTTGAGCCTCTCCCTTTCTTCCTGGCACAATCTCTGCAGCCTCTGGGCTTGTCCTGGAAATGTGTCATTCAGTGACAGATATTTTAAGGAAAAGGAATCCCGACTGAGTTTTTGTGCAAAGAACAGGAAAAGTTATGGCATGATAATCCTGAGGAGCACTCTGTGATCCTTCTATCAGCTGTAGGACAGGTGGTACTTTTGTTCCATTGACAGACTTGCTTCAAATCTTCACCAGTGTATGCTGGGGGAGAAGTATGCACACCAATGGAGCTCAGACTTTCCCAAGAGCAGGGTTTTCTGCTGAAGTCGTTCATATCTCCACAGACTTTGATATTCTCTGTGTTTCAGCAGAGTGGATGTGACCTTAACATGACTGGCAAGCTGTCAGAGCAAGCCACGCTGACCTAAATAATAAGACTTATGCATAGGACAAACTCTGGATGCTCCTGGTTGTGGAGCCCTCCAAGATTCTGCTTCTCTGCTGTTTTCTAGTTACAAGGGAGGGCATGGAGCAGGCTTGCACCCAGTCACTAATGGCTGTGGCTGTGTGCAGCTCTTAGGCAGGGACTGGCTGACATAAAATGTGAAGGGGTAAGGTATTGGAGTGGCACTTCCAGAGCTCTCTCCACAACTGGCTTCATTATTCTTTATCTGCAGACCCCACTGGCTTTAAGATTTTAGATGGAAAGATAAAAAAAATGAAGCTGTCTTTGGGCTGTGAAGTTAATTGGAATGTTTCTTTCAGTAGCAGTCACAGAGTTTGTGGGTAAATTTTATCATGGAGAGGAATATAAAGAAATTCCATGGTCACTGTAGAGCTCTAATTGTTTTGAGCTGTAAGTATGATGTTGCGATAGTGGGAGTAGCTGGCAAGCATCAACCTGCTCTCATTTCAAACAGCTGTTTAATGAGAGCTTCTTGTAAGATCCCCCGTTAAGAATAGGCCATAATGAGTATGATGAAACCACCTCATCCTTGAAAATAAATTCCTTTTCATGGCTTAGTTAAAAGTGCTCCTAATACTTCCATGAGCATGCATGATAACTTAGGAAAGCCTCTGTTTTAATTTATATAAACCAGTCTCAATTAAGGAGCAAAATAGATAATGTATTACTCTAATATTATACAGTAAAACCTATTCTTATTCCCAAACTACTGTTATCTTCCAGTCAAATACAACATGTACCTTAGCAGTTTAACTGCTTTCCCCAAGAGATCAGCATGACAGCCACTTTCTTGTATGCTTTTAGTTCTGTCTTACTGTGATGGAAAAAAATAGTTGAGAGTAGAGCAACTGACTCAGGGAGGATTTGTTCCTGAAATTGTTGTAGTGTAAATTTACAGATGACTGTGCGCTGTGAACTATTGGAGCCCAGATTTTCTAGGAACATACAGCACTAGTCAAAGTTGGCTTTGTAATGAGCAAAAGGACAATTAGCCCACAACACACCACCTATGACATGTGCTACAACATGGGTTTGTATCAGTGAAACTTTGTGAAACCAAGAAACTGTATCACCAGCAGCTGGTACGGATGGAGTAGGCATTTTGGACCTGTAGTTGGGCTACTTTGGTGAGTTGGCACTGCTGCCCCAATGCAAATAAAATCCATGTGTAAGACAATATCTCTTGCTACTCCACACCACTGGCAATTTCTGTGTCTTTTCTTTATTCTTCTTCTCATTTGTCACAGTGTAACATTGTTCTCTGTAGTTTCTATGAAAGATGCTGGGAAAGCTGCTAATTAAAGAAAGAAATGTTGATTTGAGAGAAAATTGCCAAAATGAGCATTGTAAGAGAAAAACTGTTTGCTTATGTTTGTCTGAAATTGCTTTCCCCTTGGGAGAAGCATAAGGATATGAGTCCCTTGTGCAGGAGCTTCCCTGCCTGTATTACTTGAGGAGGAGGGCTCTGGAAAGCAGATGGTTTCCATGCTGTATCCTTTGCAGGGCTCTCTTCTGACAGACGGAAAAATTGGTGAATAAATTCATAGAATACTGGAATGGCTTAGGTGGGAAGGGACCTTAGAGTTTATCTGCTCCAACCTCCCCACCATGGGCAGGGGCACCTCTCAACTAGACTTAGCTGCTCAAGGCCTCATCCAACCTGGCCTTGAACACTCCCTGTGGTGGGTTTGGAAGGGGTAAGGCCGAGAAGCCTCCTCCCTTCCCCCTTGTAAAGTAAAAGGGAAAAAAAAATTGAAGGGAAAGGAAAAAAAACTCGCAAGCTGAATTAGCAAAGCAGTGGAGCTATATTTACAAAGCAATGTAGGGTTTGCAGGGGAATATTTACAAATTTACAATATCTACAATATATACAAAGATATACAACAGAGTAACACAGAAATGAGAGTGACCCCCTCGGCAGAGAGGTCCCCCACCTCCGCTCTCCCCTCTCTTCCCCCCCTTTCCCCAGAATGGGATAGAAAGAGAAAGAAAAGAGAGAAAAAAAAGTTAGAAGCAGTTCGTGTTAATTGCAAGGGAGTTAATATACAGGCCTGGTATCTTGTTTTCAAGGCCAAGGCCTTGGCAGAAAGCCCAGCACAGAGACAGAGCTGCAGAGCTGCTGCACCGTAGAAAGGCAGAAGCAAGACTGAGATAAAGTGCTGGAAAAACCCAGTATAGTCCCAGCTCAGAAGTGCTTCCTCCCACTTCACCAATGAAATTAGTTTAGACTATTCCTTCCGTTTACCAACTTCCGTCCACCATATTCCCTTTCTTAAGGGGGCAACGTCAACCGGCCACACTCCCACAGGGGAGGCATCCACAACCTCCCTGGGCAACCTATTCCATAATTTCACCACCCTTGTACAGCCTGTTCCAGAGTCTTACCACCTTCTTTCTCAGATCCAGTCTAAACCTACTCTTCCTCAGTTTAAAATCATTCCCCCTTGTCCTTCTGCTAACTACCCTTCAAAAAGGATCTTTATGAAAAAGAAGGGTCGAGTATTGAGGGAATATTTCTGTCTTGGGTGTAGACTCATGTAATTGTACAGTGATGAAGGTTGGAAAAGATCCCTAAGATCATCAAGTCCAACATCAAGGAGCTTATTGCTCTTTGGGAAATACCCTGTGTCTCTGGCCTGGCCTTGGGCTCTGACTTTCTTCTGGAGGGTCACAGGCAGTGCCCAGTAGTTGTGCCAAGCAGCCAGTTGGAGAAGGTAGCAGGAGAATGTCATGATCTCTCTGAGTGACAGCAAGATTATGGATCAAACTACTGAGGAACAACCTGTAATGTCCTGTGGAGCTGTAGTCCTGCAACAATGGTGTTAATCCTGGTCCTCTTTCCCTTTTATTTCTTTTAGGCACAGCATTTTGATTTTCCCAGCAGAAGGCATGCTGTACTTTGGACAATGTACTCTGATTTATTACACTGATTGTTTTCACATTGTCAGACTCCCTGTGCTTAGTACAGACATGGTCTATCTGCATGCCAGGGGAGATCATGTGGCTCATCACATGAAGGCATGGCAGATTCAGATCTCAGAGTTAAGCTGTGGCTTAGTCCACATCACAAACCCCTGACCTCTTGCACATGACACCCCAGTAGATATTGTTAGCAAAAGGATAGTTAAAAAAAATTAGGGACTAAGAAGGCTTTATTATCATATTGATTTCTGGGATGTCTTCCAAATTATCAGGCTGACACCTGCATTGCTGACCCTTTGCTCTCCACTCAGTTTAGGACCCTGCTAAAACCTGATCTTCTTTCAGTTCCACCACTACTACAGACTCTAATTTTCACTGATTTTTGTTTTTCCTTGCAAATCTGTCAATCACACCAAACAATTTAGGTGCGATCTGTCTTTCTCCAGCTCTTCTTCACACATAGCTGCCTCCCTGTCTTGTCGTCTTGTGTTTTTGCAGACGGATTTGCTTTCATGCTAGATGGGAGATCAAATTCTTTAGTGGAAATGCTGCCCCTAGTAGCATTGTTTGCAGGTTTTGTTAATTGCTCGTTACTGGTGCCTTGATTTGCTGTTAGTCTGTTGTTTCCTCTAAAAAGGAGGTGTATTTGCAGCACTGAGTAATGTTCCTAATTTTCCTCCTGCGTTGCCAAAATGCTACTTGTGAGAGGCTAAGAGATTTCAAATGTCAAGCATGGTACCCAGGAGGACAATCTACCAGTCAATGCTGAAATGATTTGAACTAGTGAACCCTTGTTAAAACTGTTAATTGCTTTTTTAAAAACACTTAATGGAAATTGCCACATTTAAGTAGTCCATAAAACTGTGATGACACCAGTTTTAATCAGGTGTCATGAAAACACATATATTATAAGCTACCTGGCCTGATAACTTTGATGGTGGAAATCAGTCATGACAGCCTGATGTTTACAGTCCTGGATCTCTCAGGAAGAGAAGAATCATTCATTTATTTTACTTCTGAGGAGTCTCATCTCTAAAATGCAGCTTTATGTGAAATAAAGCTTATTGAAGAGAATGACCCCAATAAACTCAGAAGTCAGTAAGGTAAGGTTCTGATGCCTGGTTTTACTGTTTCCTGCTGGAATATGCTAATTTGTGTGGTGACCTTGCTGCAGACTCAGCCACACAGAGCTGAATGAAAGCCACCATGCTGTAATCCTGCTGGTATGTTTGGTCAGTTCCAAAAGGCAAAATGCTACAGGGAGAAACCTCTGGTGTGCAAGGCAGTAAAATCCTATGTCTTTGATAATTATCAGCTAATATAGTTACTCAGGACCAGACTTGAAACAACACCAGCTGTTTGTGGTACACATGGTTTTTTACAGTATCAAATGAGTAAACTATAAATCCTGCTAAAAGCTGAGGTGGGCACTTGAAGTGTTTATGTGAGGTATCTGTTCACTTCTTCAAGCTGTCTGTAGTTGCTGATCAAAAATGGTGCAGGTGGAAATAACCACACTTCTTACCTGGATTGTGTATCAACAGAGGGCCCACTGGATAAGATCTTTGGAAAGAAGAAAATGTAGGAGCAAGATGCAGGTGAAGGCATTCACATGGGAGAGGAACAATCAGGTCCTGTGTATCTAGTTCACATTCAGGCTCTGGATAACAGTAGCCTGTAGACTGCTCAGAGTCTGATGGCAGCAGGCATGCTGGCCTCACTCCAGTTCATAGAATGATAGAATGGGACCTCAGAGATCATGTACTCCAACCTCCCTGCCATGGACAGTGATGCCTCTCAACTAGACTCAGCTACTCAGGACCTCATCCAGCCTGGCCTTAAACACCCCCAGGAAAGAGGCAGTGCACAAAGGTGTCCCTTTCCTCAAATCTTCTAGAAAAGATGTCATTAATTGCTGTGCTTATCAGCAGTCTCAGAAGAGGGCTAAAAACAGAAGTGGCCTGGTGAAGCGACATACTTTCTAATCCTTTGCAATAGGCCCTTTCAGGTCACAGCATCTTAGTAGGGCACTGCATTAAACATTAGAAACCTGGGTTTTGTTCCTGGTATTACCGTCTATGCACTTGCTCCTTTCCTACGCATATCATACTCACATGCAGAATCACAGGATAGAATCACAGAATTGCTAAGGCTGGAAAAGACCTTTAAGATCATCAAGTCCAATCATAACCCAACTGCCATGACCAGTAAACCATGTCCTGAAGTACCACATCAACAGCTTCTTGAACACCTCCAGGGATGGCAACTCCACCACCTCCCTGGGCAGCCTGTTCCAGTGTCTCACCTGAAGCTATGGTAGCAGCAGTATCGTCATGTGTGGACCATTTTATGTAACTATTGGTGACAAATGCTGGTATAAAAATGCTAGAAATCAACAGGCCCGGTGTTTCCACCTTTGTGTCATGCAGAGTTTCTACAGTACTATGATGATGTTGCTTTGTTTCATACTTCTGAAAGTTTTGTATCAAGTCTTAACCAAGTTACTTGAGGAAACTTCAGCATACAACCTTGAATTCCAGTGATCCCCCTGAAACACAGAATCACAAAATGTTAGGGGCTGGAAGGGACCTCGAAAGATCATCCAGTCCAACCTCACTGCCAGAGCAGGATCACCTATACCACATCACACAGGAACACATCCAGGTGGGTTTTGAATATCTCCAGAGAGGGAGACTCCACAATACCCCTGGGCAGCCTGTTCCAGTGTTCTGTCACCCTCACAGGGAAAAAAATTTCCTCATTTCCTCGTTGTTTCCATGGAACTTCCTATGCCTCAACTTCCACCCATTGCCACTTGTCTTGTTATTGGGCATCATTGAGAAGAGCCTAGTTCCGTCCTCTTGGCATTCACCCTTTACATCTTTATAAGCATGAATAAGGTCACCCCCCAGTCTCTTCCTCTCCAAGCTAAAAGAGCCCCAGCTCCTTCAGTCTCTCCTCACAAGGAAGATGTTCCACTCCCTTAATCATTTTTGTGGCTTCACAGTTACCCTTCCACTTCACAGTAATTCTTCCACTTCTTTTGTGCTACAAGTTCACTTTATTAATGTAGTGAGAGTGCTGATTTTGAGCAGAGCTTTGGAGGCATACGGAGGTGCAGCTGGTCCATCTTTCTAATGATGGGATGTTTTCAAGAAACAAAGCCTGACTGAATTTCCTGAAGTTAGTGTCTATATTCATCAGATCTCAGGAGGTTTATTTCATAGGGAAGAGTTCTTTGACAGACATTGCTTTCTCAGTTTGAAGTTGTCCTTGGTCGGAGTGCTTAGCTACATTTATATTAATGATGTATCCAGCTTCACACTAAGAAGAGGGACTCTTGAGTTGGCAAAATGTATGAATAAAACTGTAGAAACTCAGAATGTTTTCAAAAGGAAGATTATCTTTGGCTTTTTTAATTCTTTTCAATTCAAAAATCTGTTTTTGGAAACCAGTGTTGGAGAGCCTACCCATTTTCAGAGGACTGAACACTGCCACTTTGTGAAAGTCTGTGTTTGCTCATCTCCATAAGGAATTATTCTTTATTTCTTAACTTGTTTTTCATTTGCCTTTTCTTGAAAGGATTAAAAAGGGTTTATGGTGCTGATACAGCAAAGTATTTCATGGGCTGTCAGAGTGAGGTGTGCACTGAAGTACCCTGTGTGGAAGCAGGTTTGGAGATGATCTGGGTTACCAGTTAATGTTGGTTTGCCCCTTTGCTGCCAGTATCTTGGAACTTTCCCAGAGCTGCTGTGCAGCATTTCCTTGCCTCTTTAAAGTTATGAAAGCACATAAATTACAGTAAATATGAAATATGAAGCAATAGGTCTTTGTTACACTTATGTGAGATCTTTTAAAACCTTATTTACCTGAGATCTGACATTTTCTACCATTATCATTACTTTTTAAAATATAAACCCCAGACAGTACAGACAGATTACCAGAAGAGCTAAAGGTGATTTAAAGCAGAGAATTTACAGGGAGAACTTGAAAATCACTTTTTTCTTTATTTTATTTTAATTTTTTTTCAGAGGCAGCTGTTCTAAATGATATGTTCTTTGCCTTCCTTCTCCAAAGGGAAATTTTGTCTCTTCCAGTCAAGGCAATAAATAAAGGTGAAAGAACCACTGTGAAAACATCACTGAATTATTAATTTGCCAGAAACAGCGTCTCGGAAGAAAAAAACCTCTTCAGGATAGTATTGGAAAATAAAATACTCATTATTCACCAACCACATAAGGATCTGCACAGCTCAGTAATGTAGCTGGCCCACAAACCTGAAATCAGTGAGGGACTTAAACTAGATTTTGAAGACCACATTTTTTAAAAAAAATCAGGTAAACTAGTGATTTTTTAAAATGAGGTATACCTAGCTCAAGGTATAGTCAAGTGGGGAATAGCTGTGCTATAAAATCAAGCTACCAGGGTGTAATCACAGGATGTTAGGGGTTGGGAGGGACCTCCGGAGATCATCAAGTCCAACCCACCCGCCAGAGCAGGACCATAGAATCTAGTGCAGGTCACACAGGAATGCATCCAGATGGGGCTTGAAAGTCTCCAGAGAAGGAGACTCCACAGCCTCTCTGGGGAGCTTGTAACGATTTATATGATCTAGTTGTGGAATTAGCAGGAAGAAATTTCTGTTGCTTGGGCCAGTGATCTAAGGCTGCAAGCAGCAACATAACACCCCCTGAGGCCAGGCCCCTCAAGTGACAGACCTCACTCCAGAGAAATTTCTAGCCTGTTGAGTGCCCTCACTTTAACAAGTGAGTGAACAGATCCTTCCTGTTCCCCTCAAAGCCTAAATGCTTTTAGGTGACCCTTGTGATAATGCTTCCCATGCTTAGTTTGCTGTTCTTCGAGTGTGAGCCAACTCAGGTGGCATCTTAGCTTTTGTGTGAAGGGTACTGCAATGAATTGTGGCTAGTTTTGGATCTATCACTGGTGGTCAGTGGTTTTGCTCCATGATGCTGCAACCACACATCCTTTAACTTTGGGTGTCTAAAAATTAAAGGTGCAGAAGAAAGGTGAAATATGAACAGTAGCTCATTTACTGTATCATAACAGTTCAATCACCAGTGGTGGAAAGTCAATACTATATTAACTTCAAAGCAGTCTCCATTTAATTTCTCCAAAATGATGGAAATTCAGCAGTCCTAGTTTTCTAGCTGTGTATTTGGCTGCTTATGGAATGTCACAGAAAAATGATGTTTTGGTAAGAAATCATTACCTCCCTTCTCCCAAAGGCAGCTGTTAAGTTGTTCCTTCAGGTTTGGTTTCAGAATAGATTTTCTACCAAGTTTGTTGTATTAATTAAAATAATATAGACATAAAGTCGTCAGATAAGAAGCACTGCTTGGTAAATTATATTGGGATTTCTTTGAATGCTTCTCAAATTGTTTATCAGTAATATTTTTGGAATGTCTGTCAAGAGGTGGCTTCCCTGAAGGTGTTCGTCTTTAGCCCTGGCTGCAGGGGAAGTTCATTTCCCAAGATATAGATTATTTCATCTTTTGCTCTCTAATTGGCAGCTACAGACTATTTTAACACCTGTATTAACAAAGGCTTTTTTCTACCAGGTATGGAAGATAAAGGAGGATTTGAGCTTTTATAAACTAAATATATTTTACAGGATGGTGAGAGATGCAACTGCAATGTGCCACCTACTATGTAAACCAGTCACTTTTCAACAACAGCTTCAGCGGCTTCCCCCCAGCCCTTGTTCCCTTCCCGTTAAGTGGTCTGAGAGTTTGCCAAGGGAGCTGGAAAATCTGGGTTTGATCCCCAAACTGCTGAACAAAATAATTCTGTTGGGGAAAAAAGTGTAGTATGGTAGCCTGTGTGTACCTACATGACATGGTGGCCTCGTTTAAATGCTGTGGCTTTTAGTATGAGTTGATGTGTGTGATTGCTGATCTGCATTTCTGAAGGCTGATGTCTTACTCATATTTGATTCCGGTATTTGTACACTTCACAGGAATCCTTCAAGGGCTTACTTGGTCTATGTTCATCTGGGATGGAGTGAGTGTACCATGTAAAATAATATGTCAGCTCATAAACTGCATGTACAGCAGTGAGATGTGAGCTTGTTTCACTTTTATCACAGGACCTTGAATCAGACTTGCACTGCTGCAAAGTCCCTGAACGCTTCCTTACAATGTGCCTGGAATTCACTTTTCTGGAATTGTTGGGGGTTTTTTGGTGTATAC
Source organism: Melanerpes formicivorus (assembly GCF_026170545.1). Classification (NCBI taxonomy): domain Eukaryota; kingdom Metazoa; phylum Chordata; class Aves; order Piciformes; family Picidae; genus Melanerpes; species Melanerpes formicivorus. The sequence goes on along the minus strand of NW_027142359.1, from coordinate 3,897,118 downwards.
TTGTGTGGTTTTTCAGACTGTCATGCAGAGGACTGGTTGCTTCACAAGCAGCCAAGGTGGATGCAACCAGTGCAGCTGGGAAGCATTTTCATTTTGGATCCTTCTTAGGGATCTTAGAGCAGGATGTGAGGTCCACTGACACAAGTGGAATATTGTTATCTGTCCTTCATGGGGCATGCCGAACTGTTCTGACTTCCTTTGCCCAGCCTTATGGTGGCTGCTGTGTGGCACACTGATTTTTCATAGATTGGCTCAGGTTGGAAGGGACCTCAAAGTTCATGTGTACCAACCTCTCCACCATGGGCAGGGATGCCTCTCAACTAGACTCAGCTGCTAAAGGCCTCATCCAACCTGGCCTTCATCACCCCCAGGGAGGAGACATCCACAGCCTCCCTGGGCAGCCTGTTCCAGATTCTCACCACCCTCATAGTGAAGAACTTCTTCCTAAGATCCAGTCTCCCTAAGCTTCAAACCATTCCCCCTTGTCCTGTCTCTAGACACCCTTATGAAAAGTCCCTCTGCAGCCTTCCTGTAGGATCCCCTCAGGTATTACAAGGCAACTCTAAGGTCCCCCTGAAGTATTTTCTAGGCTGAACAACACCAGCTGCCTCAGCCTGTGCTCACAGCAGAGCTTCTCCAGCCTTTGGATCATCTTTGCGGTGCTCCTCTGGACTTGTTCCAACAGCTCTGCGTTCTTATGACTGGCACACCAGACCTGGACACAGTATTTGAGGTGGATTTTCTTGGCAGCATGAAGACCTTGGTCCTCCTCCATTGCCACATGATGTGTCCTGCTGGCTGGACTCCAAGCAGCTGCAGGCTGTAGTGGGACATGGAAGCTCAGAGTGGAGAGGAGAAAAGATGCTGGCAGTGTTCCTTCTTTTCCTGCTTAGGTGCTGAGCTCTCTAGGCAAAAGGATGCCTTCTTCCAGCCTCTATTTCAGGGAACCAGTTTTAATGAGCACGATGCCCACGGGGGTTCTTTATACATGGAATGGTCAAAGCTCAGCGATGTTTGTTGAAGAGGTTTAGGAAATTTATGAACTGGACTTCCCCACAGTGGACTTTGCAGGATATAGAATTTCTTTTACTGCTACTGCTCACAAAAATGGCTGCTTTAAGTCACAGCATTCTCTTAAACCTCTAGAAGCTGTCTGGTAATGACGTTATCTTGCTGGTAACAGCTACAGTGTTGGACAGCACTGTTGCCGCAAACTGTTTTGGTTTTTTTCCCTCTTCTCTCACCATCTCTCCGATAGCTACTCTGCTGTGACTAGGAAGATTTTTGGACTCTCCCGTGCCTCATGTTTCCTTGGCAGAGTGATACTTATCTACTCATAGGTTGCTCCTTTGCGAGACAGTATGAGTCATGCTCTGAAGCGAGCTGCTGTGTTGTCTCTTGTGCTGTAGAGGAGCTAACTTGTTGTGTTACTGCTCTTCATATCCTTATGACAGCTTGTCAGAAAAGAGGAGCATTGATTTATTTTCTTTTTCTTTCATCATTGTTGACTAATTAGTAGTCAAACAGACAGTATTTGTTTTTGTTGTCAAACTGATAGTAGTTTGAGAGTTTGGTGCATCTCGAAGCTGTGTAACCAAATAATGAACTTTGGGTATGGTCAGGTGAAAACATGACTTGGGGTGCTGGCTGGGTATGTCTGAAGCAGAACCATCCTTAATGAAGGTTCTTACATTGTGAACTGTCCCCAGAGGATCGTGATTAGTTTTGGAATGCCATTTTAACAGGTCATGATAAACAATTCAAGATATTGTGCTCTACGATCAGAAGGGATTGGACTGAGGAGACCTTGCTCTGGTCCCCTTTATTTGTTCAAAGAAGAAGCAACTGGAGGAGCAGAGTGCTTTATGTGTTGATCCAGCATCCCCTGCTGAATCAACCAGAACTGAAGCCTCTGGGTAGAGGTGTTATCTCCTAAAGATGAATGGTTGTCAGTGGTTGAAGCTCCGCATGACTTTCTGGGTGACAGATGAGCTGTGTGTTTTGCGTGTTTATTTGTACCTGGCTGCAAACAGGAGGGCCACTCTTGACCAAGGGACCTACTTGTCCAAAGGAGTTAAACAGTTGTGTGTTTGTGTCATTTGGAGAGTAACTAGTGGCCCGTGTTTTTCAGCCAGTGATTAATTGCCCAGAGCAGTGGGTGACACGCAGCCATTTTTCATACCTAACGCAATTCTGGATGGGAGGATGCGTGGGACTCCACGTCCTGCAGCTCCCCAACGAAGCAGTGATGGAGAGCAGGCCTTCTTGTTGGCAGGTTTCCCAAACTACCTCCTCTCATGTGAGGAGATTCTGTCACCTTCCCACAGTGGGACCAGATGTCCCAAAGCAGAACGTTATATTGCAAAGAGGGGGAAAAAAATGAGCTATAAAGCTCTGAGAACTAATCTCTGTTTTGTTGAACAGTTGGAGAGCTCCTGGCCATGGCGTCTCAAAGCTGATTTTACATTCCATTTGGCAGTAGAAAATCTTCCAGAGCATTCAAATTCTGCTTTCCTTCATCAGTTCCATTGGGAGGCAAAATAATTCAGAGTAAGGGGTTATTGTGTTTCACTCAGGCCTGGGAATGCTGAGCCATTTTTCTACAAGATTCCTTTTAAAAAAAAGTTTTTCTTGTCTTGCTGCCTCCTGGCTGTGTTTGCACAGCGCTGGCATGTGTCTGCTTCTAGTCTGATGAAGACTAACTGTCTTTGGGAGGCTCTTTTAGAGGCAGACCTTTGCTATGTAATTTTCATTAACGTAAAGAGAAAAGTAGTTGGGAATTTCATCTCTGTACATTGAGCTGGTTATCCATCCCAAGCTTAGACCCTGTAGCCTTCATGTGAGTGCATACCAAACACAGTTCTCCCACAAGGTGTGTTTCCTATGCATTATTTATGCATTCTCTTTACAATTATTGTGGACTGTGTACTTCCTCATGAGGCAGCTGGAAACATGGGGGTCTGTGACACTTGGAAGCACCTAGGACAGGCCCTTGCACAGCCACATGCCTTCCACAGTCTGTCTGAATTCACAGTGAAATGCTTCCAGGAGTTTAAGGGAAATGATTAATACTTTGTTTATTGGGATTTGAGTTTTAGAGAGGGAAGACTGAATAATGGTTAGGAAAATAGGTGTACAGTATAGAAATTCTAGAAGAGTGGTTTGTTTTCACCAAAGGGATTTTCTATTTTTTGTGTTAGCCTTTTTCATAGTTAGATGGACAAATTATTCTTGTAGATGTAACAATTTGCCAGTCAGGGTGTGTTTATGATCACAGAATGGTAAGGGTTGGAAGAGACCTCTAGAGATTGAGTCCAACACCCCTGCCAGAGCAGGATCAGCCAGGGCAGGTCACACAGGAGCACATCCAGGCAGGTTTTGTAAGTTTCCAGAGAAGATGACTCCATGCTCTAGGTAGCCTGTTCCCAAGCTCCCTCACCATAAAGAAGTGTCTCCTCATGTTGAAGTGGAACCTCCTGTGTTCTAGCTTGTACTCATTGTTCCTTGTCCTTTCACATTGATCATATCCACTCTCAGTCTTCCCGTCTCCAGACAGTCCCAAGTCTCTCAGTCTTTCTTCATAGGAGAGATGTTCATGTCCCCAAATGGTCCTTGTAGGTCACTGTTGGACTCTCCAGCAGGTTCCTGTCTCTCTTGAACTGGGTAGTCCAAAACTGGACACAGTATTGCATGTATGGTGTCACCAGCGCAGAGGAGAGGGGGAGGAGAACCTCCCTAGACCTGCTGGAGACACCTGATGCAGCCCAGGATGCCATTGGCCCTCTTGGCCACAAAGGCACGTTGCTGTCCCATGGAGAACTTACTGTTCATCAGGACTCCAATGTCTTTCTCCGTGGAGCTGCTTTCTAGAAGGAGAACCCTTAGTCTGTACTGGTGCCTGGTTTTATTCCTCCCCAGATGCAGGACTCTGCATCTGTCCTTACTGAACTGTGGAAGGTTCCCCTTCACCCAGTTCTGCAGCCTGTCCAGATCTCATTGCATGGCAGCACAGCCTGAGGGGGTGTCAGGCCCCTGCCCCAGTTTTGTATCATCAGCAAACTTGCTGATGTTTGCTGGCCTTTGTTCAGAGATGTAAAATTGCCCTAAACTCCCCTGTTTGTCCCCAGATAAATCCCAGAGGTGCACACAGGGACTCAACTTGTCATAATAGTCTCCATCATCCTTTTTCATCTGTATACATGGAAAATCCAAAAGCAGGTGGAGCTTTTTTCTTTTTATTGTGATGAAATTTCAGCTCAGCCAAGCAGTCTGTTACATTCTGTGGTTGTACACAACAGTGTGCATGGGTGGCCATCAGCATCTCAGCTGCGTGGAGTTAGGTGAATTATGGTGCCTTATGGTATTCTCTGCAGTGAGGAACTATTAATGCCTTGACTCAACTGTCTTCTTGATTAGCCTGAAAATATTGAGAGCCAAGCATTAGGCTGTGGAGTGACTAAAGCTCAACAGAAGACAGATTTATATTGGTACTAGTAAATTTAAGGCCTGTTCCCATGCCTACTGTAACTATCAGGAGGAGCTTCAATATTGGTCTCCAGGAAAATATATTTGCTCATTAGCAATATGCATCATCTGTAAGGGAGAAGAATGAGTGATTTAAATTGCTGGCAGTCTTCAGCCAGCATTTCTGTGTGGGTTTAAAAGTCTTATTTTACCCTGGGTATTTCCTCCCTACCTACCAAGAGGCATACCTGATGTGTGTCGTGGATAGCCTCCATGCAGATAATGTACACAGGATGTTTATTATTTCCAGATAACCAAGAGGAATGCATCAGCACATAGGAGCAATTAGAATGTATGGTTTCTCTGTGGCCTTTAATGAGGATTTGCAGGAGTTTCAGTGTTTAGAAAAAAAAAAACCAACCTGGATTTTTCTCCTATTTTCTTACAGGGTCCAGAGAGGAAGGAAGAATTTGTTGTGTGTGTGTTTTGAGGATGCCATAGTTAGGATAATCACAATTTTTTACTGGTTTCTCACACGCATGCAAACATAGAGCTGGGTAAGCTATTCAGCTACAAATCATTCCTGCACTGGTGCCTGAAAGAGGTTAAAGTCCCTGTGTCCATGCTTAGCTGCCATGATCAGTCCTGGGTGTGCTTTCCAAAGGCAGCTCCTCTGCCTTGATTTGGTCTGATTTCCAACACTGTATAAGCTTGCACTAATGTTCTCTTAGCTATGACAGTGAATCAGCTTCAGTTGTTTATTTTCCTTTCATATTAATTATCTATAAATATACTAGCCAGTATGTTTTCTGGCTGCAGTTAGCTCTGAAGTAGGAGGAATGAAAAATACTTCCAGAAGGAACAGTTTGAGTAGGTAACTGTGACTGTTCACCCTGGAAATCTGATTCTGAGATTGTCTTTTCCAGTCAAGAAACAGAAACACTGTGTTGCCTTACATCTTACCAAACTCACTTGGGTATCTTAAACAATCAAATACATGGAAACCTGTCACAGACTAGTAAGCATTCACAGAAAGTATTTAATGGCTAATCTCAGGTAATATTCAGTGTCTGCTGTGATAAAGTCAAGACGCTCATGATTTGTTCCCAGGCAATTTGCAGAAAGAACAGCAGATGATGTACATCAGATATTCCTCACCCATCACTCAGCTGCAGCTACATCTGGAGGCAAGTCTGGGATGGTGTTGCGCTTAATTTTCACATCCACGAGGCCTAACAGACTGTGGCAAACTCACCTTTACAGTTCCCCGCTCTCTTGGACAGAGGACTCTCTATCTTCCCAGAGAGTTGTGTCCCTTTAGTCCCCTGAGAAACAGTAGCTCTCAGCTGCCCTTTGTGTCTCACCTGACTTTCACATTTTCCCTCCGGTAGCACCATTTGTTTTGGGACATCTGTTCCCCTGTGGGAAGGTGGCAGCAGGTGACAACATGAGATCAGTTAATGATTCTAAGTACGTTCAGGCAATCTGCCAGTCTGAGCACTCAGCCCTTCTTCTTTTTTTAACTTGTCATAAATTCAAAGTAAAAATACTTTAGTGAAGAGGCTCATCTAGCAAAACAGCACTTTAATTATGGAAAGGCAGTTTCTTGGCTATCAGTTGCTGTCCTGCACAGAATAACTTTGCAATTTCTATTTTTACTGTGGGAAGATGGTTAAGTCTGGAGCCTACTGGCTTTGGTTCTTGTAGTTTGTTACTGCCACAACCGCTCAGTAAAATCTCTAACAAAGAACTTGTGGAGTCTGTAGATGAGGAGCCCTGGGTTTTCCTTATGCTTTTCCCCTATTAGATAAAGTTTCATTCCATCAGGTCAAATTTTCTAATGTTATCAGTTTTGTGTCCAAATGTCAAGTAGGTTTTATAACTGGCCATAAGTGCCAGTGGCTACAACAAAGCATCCTTGTCATGTGAGTGATGCCTTGTAATACAGAGCAGGAGAATTGACAGCATTTTAGAAATAGGGCAAACACGTACAGGTTGTATGTCCAAGGTACATGAAAAACATGCAAATCAATAGAAAAAGGGAATTCAGAAGGTTTGAAAGTCAAGTCCTTTGTAGCAATTCTCAAGGTAGAACTGGATCTGCATTTGCTGAGTAAAATCTTTGTGTAACCTAGGTCTCAATGCATACAGTGTAAGCCTCAGCACCTTGGCATGATCTCTTTCTACAAAAGAAGGAAGTTGTTAGATTATGTAGGAAAAAAATTAGAGAGGCAAAGGCCCAGTTGGAACTGAAGCTGGCCACCTCTGTGAAAGACAATAGAAAGCATTTTTACAAATATATTAGCACTAAAAAGAAGGGCAAGAAGAACCTGCACTGCAGGAGGATGAGTGGCCTCCTGAGCTGGGCGATGGGGTCAGGGAGCAGTGTAGTGCCCCGGTAATCCATGAGGAATTAGTTCGGGACCTGCTGAGCCACTTGGATACTCACAAGTCCATGGGACCGGATGGGATCCATCCTAGGGTGCTGAGAGAGCTGGCAGATGAGCTGGCCAAGCCGCTCTCCATCATTTTCCTCCAGTCCTGGCTCACTGGAGAGGTCCCAGATGACTGGAAACTGGCCAGCGTGGTCCCCATCCACAAGAAGGGTTGGATGGAGGAACCTGGAAACTACAGGCCAGTCAGCCTGACCTCAGTGCCAGGGAAAGTGATGGAGCAGATTATCCTGGCGGCAATAACTGTGCACCTGAAGGATGGCCAAGGGCTCAGGTCCAGCCAGCATGGATTTAGGAGGGGCAGGTCCTGCCTCTCCAACCTGATCTCCTTCTATGATCAGGTGACCCGTCTGGTGGATGTGGGGAGGCCTGTGGATGTGGTCTACCTGGACTTCAGCAAGGCCTTTGACACCGTCCCCCACAGCAAACTGCTGGCTAAGCTGTCACCCCATGGCTTGGACAGCAGCACTCTGTGCTGGGTTAGGAACTGGCTGGAGGGCCGGGCCCAGAGAGCGGTGGTGACTGGTGCCACATCCAGCTGGTGGCCAGTCACTAGTGGTGTCCCCCAGGGATCAGTGCTGGGCCCCATCATGTTCAACATCTTTATTGATGATCTGGATGAGGGGATTGAGTCAGTCATCAGCAAATTTGCAGATGACACCAAGTTAGGAGCAGATGTTAGTCAGTTAGAGGGTAGAAAGGCTCTGCAGAGGGACCTCAACCGGCTGGACAGATGGGCAGAGTCCAGTGGGTTGGCATTCAACAAGTCCAAGTGCCGAGTGCTGCACTTTGGCTACGGCAATCCCATGCAGAGCTACAGGCTGGGGTCAGAGGGGCTGGAGAGCTGCCAAACAGAGAGGGACCTGGGGGTGCTGATTGACAGCCGCCTAAACATGAGCCAGCAGTGTGCCCAGGTGGCCAAGAGGGCCAATGGCATCCTGGCCTGCATTAGGAATAGTGTGGCCAGCAGGAGCAGGGAAGTCATTGTGCCCCTGTACTCTGCATTGGTTAGGCCACACCTTGAGTCCTGTATCCAGCTCTGGGCCCCTCAGTTTAAGAAGAACATTGTCGAGGGTTTGAGAGAAAGGCTCAGCCTTCTCCCCCCACAAAGAGAAGAAAAAAAAAAATAACCACAGCTAGCCAGCCAGAGGAGCAAAAGGGAATGCTATATTTACAAGCAATTTTTAGGGAATGCAGGATATATACACAATTTACAGTATTTACAATATATACACAAAAATATACAGCAAAGTGAAAAAATAATAATACAGGAATGAAATTTCCCCCCCCCTCTGGAGGAGGGTTCCCCCCCTGTACCCCCTTCTCTCCCCTTTTTCCCCAAAGAGGGTTAGAAAGAGAGAAAAAGAACAGTTGTTAATTAAAGCAGTTATAAATTAAAGCAAAGTGTTAGTAGGCCACACGCTTATCTGTCCGAGGTCGGTCTGGCAGAGAGCCTAGAAGCGGACGAGCTGGAAAGGAGGAGGGGAGAGAGAACTGAGGAAAGTCTCAGTTGCACTCAAAACTTAAAGTTGCATTCTACCAATCTACCAATGAAATTCGTTTAGACCTGTCTTTTGTTTACAAAAGATTCAGCCAGAGTGTCCCAGTACTGCCCTGCTCTTAAAGGCACAGCCTCAAACGGTCACAGACATTGAGACACGTGAACGTGTCCAGAGAAGGGCAACAAGGCTGGGGAGAGGCCTTGAGCACAGCCCTGTGAGGAGAGGCTGAGGGAGCTGGGGTTGTTTAGCCTGGAGAAGAGGAGGCTCAGGGGTGACCTCATTGCCCTCTACAACTACCTGAAAGGTGGTTGTAGCCAGGAAGGGGTTGGTCTCTTCTCCCAGGCAACCAGCACCAGAACAAGGGGACACAGTCTTAAGCTGTGCCAGGGGAAGTTTAGGCTTGAGGTGAGGAGAAAGTTCTTCACTGAGAGAGTCATTCGTCATTGGAATGGGCTGCCCGGGGAGGTGGTGGAGTCACCATCCCTCAAGGTGTTCAAGAGGGATTGGATGTGGCACTTGGTGCCATGGTCTAGCCATGAGGTCTGTGGTGACAGGTTGGACTTGATGATCCTCAAGGTTTCTTCCAACCTTGGTGATACTGTGAAAAGTTTTAATGTATTGAAATAAAATATGCTAATAGAGACTGTGACGAGTGGAGTGGGAGAAAGCAGCTTACCTGGTGGTATGTAGTCTTCAGTGTTTACTTTGATAATTTTGTATCATCATTACTTTGTCTCTTAGAATCATAGAATCATTTTGCTTGGAAAAAGACCTTTAAGATCAAGACCAGCCATTCTATAACTCTACCAAGTCTGATGCTAAACCATGTCCCTCAGCACCATGTCTTGTCAGTCAGTAAAATAAGAAACTCTCCTTCACTCCAAGACAAGCCTGTAGAGCGTTTTACCCCCCAAAAGAAAGAGAGACCCAGCAGTGACTCCAAAAATGTAGCTGATGTAGCTGGCTTCTCTCAATTATACTTGAAAAGAGCTGGGGGATTCCAGTGATGGATGATGCGATGATACAAATCCCAAGCAGCTTTGTTTAGTGTGTTTTGTGATATGATACAGGAGAGAGAATTCTTACCCAGTGTCTTTTAAAGGAAATCCCGAGGGTGAATCAATTACCTTTCTTTTCTGAATCAATAGAGATGGGATGTATTGCAGTTACTTTATGCTTTAGTGAGTGCTCAAGCACAAAGGATGGCTGTTGATGATATAACCACTTCAAAGAATGCTGTGCCATTTCCCCTCCCCCTGCCTTTCTTCTTTTAAGCACACTACAATCCCCTCAGTTCACACACTTCATCATTCCTAGTCGCAATCTTTTCTCAACAAAGATTTAAGAGCAGGAGGTGGAAGTCAGCTCTCAAAACGCACAAAGTGCCACACCAAAACATGGCTTGTAGCCCTAATGACAACACTTCCCCATCCTGAGACTCTCCAAATGTTCTTTTGCCTGGAGAATGTTCAGATTTAGGAGACACAGTAAGGGCAAATTGATTATGACCTGGCTGTGTGATGCTAACTTTAAATCAAGCAGTCAGGGCACAGTCAAGGATAAAAACATACATTTTCTGTATCTCTGATTCTAAAGCAAATACTTTTATGGATTTGGGAAGATACTTTTGTGTATCCCACCAGGTTACACTTTTGTGCAGAAAAAGGTAAAATACTACTATATGTAACACCTGATATCTTAAAATTGCATCTTGTAACTTACTGCCTTTATATACTTCATCATCATACTCTGAAAGGAGCATTAACATGTGCAGTGGTTACTCTGATGTAGTAAGACTTCACTGTAAGAACTTCCTTAGTACAACCCATAGAGCAGTATCTGGATTAAGTTTCCATGAAGGGTACTTTAAGACAATTGGGGTAGCACTTCCTTCCTTCCTTCCTTCCTTCCTTCCTTCCTTCCTTTCTTTCTTCCCATTTGGATCTATCCAGAGATCCAAATATATCTGAGAGGTCTGTACAGGTCACCCTACTTATCTGTATTGTCAGACTGATACCTAAAGCATATGAGAGGACAGGAAAGTGGAAACTAGATGAAAAAGGAAGGCTTCTCAAATGCCTGCCTTTCTTGCCTGATAGTGATGTCCCAGGAGGGCTGAGGCAGTCTGAGGCAATAGGGAACTGCATTGGGCTTTTCTCTCTGCTTCCCTTGATCAGGATCTGCTTTCCTTTTCAGAAGCTGAGAGGAAGCTAAAGACACTAAAAAAGAGAGTGAAGAGTCTGACCACATACTGGCTCTGCTGGCTGCTGTTTCTCAAAAGGAGGAAGGCCACGTTTTAATGCAGAAATGAATTTACTTTTAAGAGAGCTCTGTTGTGTTGCAGGCATTTCGTTCTATTTTGTGGCTTGCATAACAGCAAATTGAGAAGGGAAAAGAAGAGAGTTAAAAAAGAGGAAAATTTAAAAATAGTGAGAAAGAAGGGAAATTATACAAGCAGATGGGGACAGGTTAGAAGTGTAGGCAGGAGACTGGGATATAATTTTGTCTTTATTTCTCTACTGTAGTTTGCATTGCACCACCTGAAAACTCAGCAGAAGTGATGTGTTAAAACAGTGTGAAAACAGAGGAGTTCCAGAGGACACCCTGCAGTAGTGATACTCACTCCATGGAAGTGGTGGTTGAGAGGGAAGATTGGAGGTTTTGATTCTGACCTCCTGCCAGATGTGAGGTGATCACAGGCACTAGCTAGGTCAGCCATGATTTGGTCCAGCCAGGTCTTGAAATCCTCTGAGGACAAAGATTTGACAGCCTCTCTTGTAAGGTGTGCTTCTTTCTCAAATGACCAGCTGGAAGCCTCCTGCCTGGGCTTGTGGCTGTTGCCCATGTTGCGTTGTCTGTCAGTACCAGGGAGAATTTGGCTGTTATCTTTGTGTTAGATTTTTACAGTAATTGTAGCTGCCACTAGATCCACTCATAGTTTCCAGATGAACAATTTCAGCTCCCTCAGGCTCTCCGTGCGGATCTATTTTGTAGGTCACTGACCCAGCTTGATAGCAGTTTCTTGGACCTTTGACAACTTCCAAGCATTACTCCTGAATGGAGAGGTCCTAAAGCGATCATGATATTCCAGGTAGAGCCTCACCAGTGCCAAGCAGAGGAAAGTAGTTATGCTCTGAACATCTTATGTAGCCCACATTGTGCTTCCCCTTACTTGTGGTGTGTGTCCCCATTGGTTTCTATTCAATTTGCTGCCCACCAAAACCTCCAGGTCTTTTTAACTCAGATGATTCCTATCTTGTGCTCACATATGAGATTAGTCTGTGGGAGCTGTTAAACTTTGCATTTCTCTACCTTGAGGATCATGAGGCTTCTGTTGACTCTTCAAGTTTATCAAAGCCTCTCTGTATTGAAGTTCTGCTCTTTTTTATTGACCTGTCCCCTTAATTTGTACCATCCACACATTTGCTGAGGATGCAGGGCTGACCATCAGTTTTATGCAGAGATCTTTAGTGAGTGGGGCATTAGAAATGTCCAAGCTTGCTGTTTAAAATAGGTTCAAGAAATGCCAATGAAGTTTTGTCTGGGAGCCAGAGAGGTAATATTCCCTCTGTGCAAAGAGCCTTTTCTGCCCCGGAATGGAGCATTCATCTACAGGTAGCTCGATAATAGAAACAGGTTAACAAATTATGTGTGATTCAGGGAAAGAAAGATGATTGTGTCTGAAAGTGAATTTTCTGGGTGAATAACAAAATAGTTTTGATATATTTCATTTTGACTGAAGACCAATCGGCTTAAAAGGGGCAACTACCAACAAATATGTTTCAAGGTACAGGAAGGGCTTTTTTTTTAATAGAAGTTATGCACACATTAACTACCACGAGGGATATAAATGAACCCAGTCCCTGAAAGCTGGATGTTAGAACTGCTGCAGGATGCTGAGCAGAGTAACAACAGATAGGGCAGCAACACAGGGGTGTTTTGTGAGTTTGGGATGAGCCATGTTCCAGTGCCAGTGCACGCTTCTAAACCCTCGAAGATCGCTTCACTTGCCTCAGGTAAAGACTAAATCTGTTCTTTGCCCCCATGCACTTTCAGAGGAGATAGAAAGAGCACTACACTTCTCCCAAGGTATTTCTCTTCTCTCTTCTGCTGGGAGGGATCCCTTTAGAGAGGAGATCCTGCCAGCTTTCTTTTATATTGTTTTCCACTGAGTTATTCCCCTTGGTTTCTCCTTGCATTCTTGGAGGAGCAAGAAGCAGCTTTTGTACCTTCAGGGTGTAAAATCTGGCTCTGTTGAGGTGAATAGAAATTTTTCTTTGACTTGGAGGCAATGAGAATTTCACCCTTAGATTCTGCTTAGGAAAATCAGAGGATTTAGTCTGAAGCCTTGCAAGATCATGCATAAAAGAACATTAACCTCAGTGCCACACAGAGAATTATTTCTGAGTGGAAATGAACAAAATTTTGTAGAGTAATATTAGCTGCAAGGCCTCCTCTGTGAGAGAAAATATTACAGATGACGAAGAGAAATAAGAATTACAGCTTGAACTACCAAAAAAACTCTTTTTGACACTGTCTCTTTAATTAGAAAGAATGAGCCTCCCCAAGATGTATCTCATCATTGATTTTTCTAATAAGCTTTTAAAGCAAACACACGTGGTGTCACCGGGCTTTTTTATAACATACGCTGCTAACCATTTACTCTGTCATATAACAGTTCACCAGCACACATATTTTAGTATTTTTTTTTTCTGTGTAATAAAAAAAAGATAAAATCAATACCTATTATATGGCATACCTTCAAGGTTAAAAAGTACTAAATCTTGATGCTAACATCTCTCCTTGTATGCATTAATTTAGAAGCAATATAAATTCAATACAAATACATTTTCTAGCTATATGATTAAAATTAGATGCCAACAGTAACAAAGGGTTTGGACTCAGAGGGACGTAAAGGGACATAGATCTGTTGGAACAAGTCCAGAGGAGAGCCATAAAGATGATCCAGGGACTGGAACACCTCTGCTGTGAGATGAGGCTGAGGGAGCTGGGATTGTTCAGTCTTGAGAGATAAGACTCTGGGGGGACCTTAGAGCTGCCTTCCGATACCAGGAAGGCTGCAGAGGAACTTTTTACAAGTGTCCACTGATAGGACAAGGGAAAACGCATTTCAGTTGAAGGAGAAGGGTTTAGCTAGAATCTTAGGAAGAAATTCCTCATTATGAGGGTGGCAATACTCTGGAATGGATTGTCCAGAAAGATTGTGGATGCCCCCTCCCTGGAGATGTTCAATTCCAGGTTGGATGGAGCCTTGAGTAACCTGGTCTAGTTGAGAGACATCCCTGCCAATGGCAGGAGGGTTGGATTAGATGACCTTTAAGGTTGCTGCCAACCTAGGCCATTCTATGAGTCTATGACATTGAGAGACCAACATCAAGGTCCTGATGCTGGATAGTGCATTCATGGAGATGGTTAAAATTTGCATCCAATCTAACTATGAAAACCTGAGAAAGCTGGTAGCTGGGCCAAGGAGGAGTGTCATTTGTGATCCAACAAAAATTCTCTGGCCTGACAGTCGCCCGCCAGTTAAAAGGCTTTATAAGGTCAATACAAGAATGGAGTCATTTTGCTTGGCTCTGTTGCTGACAGTCATTTAACAACAATTACAGAGTACAGTTAATTTAATGATGAAAAGCATCAGAACTGAGAAAGTGAAAATGGAAGTGTCAAAGCCATCAGAAGAGTTGTCTTTACTAGGTGGTAGCTGAGTTACTTGAACACCTAAGTGGGAAGCTGCGTGATAATGTTGCAGCTTTTTACTGAGCACTTTGCCAGCACTTCCAGGCAACATAAAAAAAAAATCTCCACACTTATCTCTGCTTATTATGAGTTAGTTCAAGATCTAATGTGGTTGTAGCAGTAAATTAAGAAGGACACACTATTTCTATTTTACTAAGCAACTAAAGCTTTTTAGATTTCTGATGCAATGATCAGTCTGTGGCAGGTGTGAAGGTAAGTGGTGTATAACATGCACAGTGTGCTCCTAATATGTAGTTTCTTCAGTGTTAAAGTAGAAGTCTTTTCTATTCATTACTTCTTTTTCACCACTCAGCAATTAATTGTCTATTGAGATATTTATAAATATGCAATTACTGTTCCCTGCCTGTGAGCAGTCTTCTCCTGTATGCATGGCAAACAGTTGCATAGAGTTAACTAAGCAGTAGTTGAAACTCCCTTCTTATAATAACATCCTTAACATGCAAAATGCAGATGATGCTAGAAATGCTAATGAACAGATTCATATTTATAGGACAGAATTCTGCCCTTGAGTTATAAGTGCTAGTGGGCAGGAGGTTTACCTGGGTGCCAATCCTGTGAGGAATATCACCCTTCGTGTTGTGATGCTTATGGTGAATGAGATGAACTTCCAGTGCTGCAGACAAGAAGAAACACCTAACACTGAATACCTCTTATCCTAAGAGTCTTCTGTTCTAGCTTGCATCTGGACAGTCTGCAGCATAAAATTATTACGTGTGGTTTATTGCTTGGGTTTGTTTTCCACTTGGCTTTACAGTTGCTCTCATCAGCTTCACGTATCAGCTTACACCTGGAAACATCCTCCGTTTACTTTCAGTAACAGCATGAAAAGTTCTTTAATGGACTTACTTTCATGTCTTGTTAGAACTTCACTCTCCTCCCAGCTGACTTGCAGCACTCTCAAGAGCAGAACAGCCCACCTTTTGCAAGGTGTTTATCAGCTGAAACACATCTTGAGAAGTGTGGCTGGACTTTTGTCGGTAAGGTGAATTCAATGATGTAGGCTTTTCCATTTTTCTGGGCACTGCAGGATTCCCTGTTGTGGCAGATGTGAAAATCTCACTGGGAATCTCCAGGCCCCGATTTCTGCTTTTCTTCAAGTTATTCAGCAGGAACTGAATTTCTTTCCAGTGACACAATTTGAAAGAAAAATTATGTGGACTACTTCATATCTGCTCCACTGCTTGGTTGTTTGGGGATTTTTTTTGTTGTTGTTGTGAAGGCAGTAACTGTTCAGTGAACCAAATAATGCATCACAGGCATGTTCTTTTATTGTGCATTATACATTTACTGGCGTTTATATTTAGATGAATGTCTTCCAGATAAAACTTAGCTTTGTTTGGCCTTGGTTTAAAGCATCTGGAGAGAATTCAGCTTGCTTCTTGCAAAAACTAGCAGTGGATGCTAATAACAAAATCTAATTAATAAAGAAATCCAGGGATTGGGGGTGGGCTGTTTCTGATAATTTGGTGGGGAAATAAAAGGCTAGCTGATGGATTAATGTCTTACATGGGAAGTGTAAGTTGAAGAGGCATTTCACTGGCAAGCTCTAAGCTTCTGGATGCAGGGGATTATAAGGGAAATACTCAAGCAACCTTAGCAGCATTACAAACAGCAATGCCACAATGAACAGAACAGCCTCATTGCAGCGATCTAAAGCCACTGCTGTTTTCTTTAAGGCAAACATTGTTTTTATGCCCTACAGATAAATCCCATTTTAAGCTTTGATCAAAGCAAATACACTCACTTTGAGGCTTTGGGCAGATGTAAATTGCTTTGTTATACACATGCATTTGCATACATTTGCAAGGAGACAGGGTCTACATGTAATGGTGCCTTTTATTTTTGAAGGAGCGCTGAAATTCAAGTAACCACTGGGTTTATGCCACTGAGAACGCAAAAGTTTCTCTGCCAAGGAAAGAAATAACTCAAATGAAGTAATGCAGAAGTGTACACAAAGGTCCTTCATTGGAAGAGCTGAGAGAAAAGGCTGTGCAGTGCCCCAAACATCAAGAGCTGTTTTATTGTATTTATTTTGCTGTTCTGTGTGGTGAAAAAATGTAAATAAAACAGTTCCTAGAGAGGGACATTGTTTGGCCACTTCTGGACTGACTGTGCCAATAGTGTATCAAAAGTGCATGTTGCTAATTTATTTGGTATCTGTCTGTGGTTTTTGTTTGGTTGGGTTTTTTCACAGGCTTCCATTTGTTTTCTTCCATATTTCTCTGCTTAGTTTCGTGGATTAAATTGGATTAACTTCCTCTCACTCCCAATTAATGCTGTTAACAGTAATAACAACCATAATGTGTGAACATCTGGCATTATAGTACAGAGTAAGCTTTTAGAAATACCAGATATGAATCCATTGAAATCTGGCTCTGTAGTGATTTTTCCTGCATTTTGTGGCTTAGACAATGAATTCTTCTTTCCTCTCTGGTTTCCTTTCATTATCAAGGTTTGTTAATTCTTTAGATACCAGGGTTAGATAATTAAATACCCCTTTGTAATTACCGTGGTGCCTGTGGGTTTGAGACCTCTAGCTCATTAGGCAGTATGCTGTCCTTCTCAGATATTGGAGGGAAATACTTTCATACTCATCAAAGATCTCTGTGGCAAATTAAGGTCATGGCTGTCTCTTTGACAGGCTGAAGGCTAAGGTTGTTGGGTTTTTTTTTAGTTTATTACCATTAGAGCAGCTCATATCAGAAACAGCTTTTTGACTCCAAATATTGAACAGCCAGTTCTTCAAACTTCTTTGCTTTTAGTTGCCCTTATAAATTACCATTGACTCCTTTGCTAGAGTGAGGAGAGATCTTGCAGGGCTGCCTGCACTTTCATACACTCTAAAGTGAGGATTGGCCTCTTATTTCTGCCTTGTTGCAGCTCTTGACTGTTTTATTATGGCTGAAGAAAGAGTTGAAGCAAACTTCCAATTATTCCTCCTTGCAATTTCAGGAAGGTGCTGAGTGTCAGCCAGGAGTGAAAAGTATGAAACTCAATGCTGGGGTTGCCCTTCACTCCATTATGTGCCCTAGAGATTTGTGTTGCCTCTTTGTTATCTAGACACATGCCTTTCCATGCCCATCTTCACTTTGTTCAAGCACTGCTTGTGAATGGGATAAAGCTGGGTTTGCTAGTGAGGATTTGAACTACAAAGTGTGAACTCCTGGTTCAGTTCATCACTGCACTTTGTTCAGTAAAATTTTGTATAAATTTACTCAAATAGATCCTTTACTGTTACAGAAGGGTGATAAAAGAGGCTGAATACTAAATTTAGGCAAATGATGCAGCAGTGCTTGCTTAATGGAAAACAGGCAAATGGAGACAGTGAACTCTAATATGAAACCCTGGAGAATCACTAGGGAATGAAAGATGGATATAGCTGATATAAGGGGTAAACCTATTTTAAATATGGAGAATACCTGGATAGGAGAAAAAAGAGTGGGGTGTTAGGGGTGCAGATGTAGCAGATGAAATGGGTTAATTGTTTGTCCCCATCCCTACCCATGACAGATTTTCTCCTCTGCAATGCCTGGAAAGAATCAGGAAGGTAGATTGGGAGGAGAGCAGGTCAGGCATTGAGAGAAAAACCTGGGCTGAATCTTTCTTAAAAACCCCATGGATACATGGTTAATTTTTGTGTGAAGCAGAAGCCAGTTTATGAGCAGCAGAATGCACTCAGAAGGGAGCCCCAAGATGTTTTTCCCCCACTGGAAAATTAATAGGGAGTAGCAGGCTGCTCTTCTGCTGGCTCGAGGCAAGTGATGGGAGGAAGGGCATCCCAAAGCCTGCCGTCAGAAGCCTACCAGCACGTAGGGGGGGCAGGGTGTCACCACTGATCTGCCAGATGGAGCATGTTAAAGGGCAGCTTGCTGTGCAGAGAAGGCAACAAGCTTGAAAAGCCAAGCACATCGATGAGTGCAGGATCTCCCCTCAGATAAAATGGAGCTGCAGACAGTGTTTGCAACTGCATCACACTGATGAATAGAGGCAGAGCTGAGGGTGCAGGTATAGCTTTGATTTATTGGGTTGTAGTAGGCAACAGCTGTGTGTGATGTGGCTTGAACCAAAAGGCCAGCTCCCCAGCTTAAGGGCTGTGCATGAATCTGTGCTTGGAGCCTGGCCGATTGAGCTGACAGTAGAATTCCCATCAACTAATGCAGAGCTCAGACTGGAGTCAATACATTGCAGGAGAGATGTCCTACAGGGCAGAGCTCCCCAGCACTCTGGAATGAGGGCTACCGAGGTTGAGAAGGGCCCAAAGAACAAAGGAAATGCTACTGGGTGAAGCTACACCCAACAGAGAGCCTTACAGTCACTTTGTCTTTTTGTGCCTCCATGATTTTTATATTTTGCCACCTGTAAATCCAGTAACAGGTACTAGATTAAAATAAAAGCAACACAGCTCGATTTCAAGTGTGCTGTGCCTCATGTGGTCATCTCTGATCCTGGGCATGATCTGTGAACTTTTATTTCCAAGAACTTTAACTTCACAGGTACTCCACAGGTCAGCTTTTGCTGACATGGAAATTGAAGGCCATAAATACCACTCTAATTTGCAAAGTTTTCAGTTTATAGTGCTCTAGTGCATGGAGCTATGAAGCAGGTTTTCATAAATCTTCTCTTCTAATCTCATGTGATGGTTTCATTTTAAATCTTACCCTGCCAGCAATTTTCCACTTTGCCGGGCAAATGAATGCATACAGGCAGAACGTCCATGGCAGTTGAAAGGTTAATGGAAGGAAAATGTAGTGACATCAAAGTAAGTTTTATTAAGTGAAGCTTTGATTTGCTCCATTGCTGGCTCTTTTGTGTGAACAAAGTTAAATTCTATATAAAATGCATGAGCAGAGACTACTCACGAGGAGAAAGCAAGGGATTAGAGCAAAGAACAGGCATTTGTTGTTTTTCTATAGCTCCTTCCAGCTGAAGGTCACAACGAATGCATTGCACTTCAAATGTCTCTGCTCTTACATGTGTGTTAAATATTACCAGTTTCTTACTATAAATAAATGAGAGAGTGAAGCAGAGAGTTGCCTATTTAAAGATTAGAATAAATGTCTGAAGCAGCCTTAGAACATGTTGGATATTTTGGATTCCAGTTTTGGCCCTTCTCTACCTGAGAATTTTTTCTCTCTAAGGCAGACACTGGGCAGAACACCCTGTCAGCACTAAACAGATAAATAATAATCATCCAACAGATTCATGGTTGCACCTGACACACCAAATTTATTTGAGCAAACTTCTGCTGCTGGCAAATACCAATTCAACCTCTGCCTGCCAATGATGGGATAACTACCTTTTGTGACAAAGAGAAAAGCCTATTGTTTTAAGGGATTTTCAGCAAATTATACACCTGAAAGGGGTCACTTTCCAGTATGCTTGAACAATTTCAGTTGTCTTCAAAACCTCCACACATAAAAAAGGGGGGGGGGGGGGGAAACCCACCAAAACTGTAATTTTCTAAATTGCAAAAAGAATTATTCTCTCTCTCTCTTTCCTGCTCATTCCACCTGGGTTAGCTGCTGTATTATTAGTGCTAGAGGAGTTGAAGGCTGGAAAATGGAGAGGCAGGTTTCAATTTTCAATGAAGCTGTGCAGTTTCTTCTTCATGTCGTGTGGGGTCTTGGACAACTGTGATGGTAAAGGTTTGCTGGAGAAAAGAGATGAAGAGCAGAGGAAGGATAAACAAAGACCAGTAAGGATTTCTAAATGGTGAGAGGGTGACCCTCTTTTCCAAGCACTGAAGCTAGATAATGACTGAAAAACTCTGTCCGTGCTGCAAGTATAGATTTGTTCTGTGTTTTTGAAGACATGCACTTTACCTTTTTGTCAGCAGATTTATTGAGGGATTAAATCTTGTCTTTTTGACATAGAATAGTATGAAAATGGAAAATTGCTATTGGCACATACGGTATTTAACAAAAAATGTAAGCAGTGCTTTCCATGAGTTCCATTTCCATCCTGGACAAAGTAGTACTGCATATTTTTTACAATGTTCTGGAAGGAAGAACCCCAAGTTTCTATTATCATAGAATGGCTCAGGATGGAAGGGATTCAGAGGTCATCTATTCTGACCTTCTCACCATGGACAGAGACACCTCTCAACTAGACTTGGCTGCTCAAGGCCTCATCTAACCTGGCCTTCAACACTCTCAGGGAGGAGGCAGCCACAACCTCCCTGGGCAGCCTATTCCAGAGTCTCACCACTGTGGTACTGAAGAACTTCTTCCTAAGATCCAGTCTAACCTTACTCTACCTCAGCTTCAAACCATCTCCCTTGTCCTGTCTCTAGACAGCCTGATGAAAAGTCCCTCTGCAGCCTTCTTGTAGGATCCTTTCAGGTATTTGAAGACAGCTCTAAGGTCCCCCAGTAGTCTTCTCTTGTCCAGGCTGAACAACCCCAGCTCCCTCAGCCTGTCCTCCTAACAGAGGTGTTCCAGCCCTTGGATCATCATTGTGGCCCTCCTCTGGACCTGCTCCAACAGCTCTGTGTTCTTCTTATGATGGGGACACCAGAACTAGACACAGACACCAGAACTGGACAAAGTGATAGTACAGAATACTTCAGTGATGTGGTTGCCTGTAAACACAGATGATCCTTTATGTGTCAGAATACTTTTACCCTCTGTGTTCTGGCAACTTCCACTGCATATTAGATGTATAATTTGGGATGTGTGGGATTTATACTCACAGTTATGTGGAAATCCACTGTGTCAAATAAGGATGAGTATGGCTGATCTCATATGAGGTATGCTAGTCCACTTTAATCACAGTAGTACCATTAAAAAACAGTGATGTAGGGAAGAGAAAAGAGGCAAACCCACAAGGATCTGAAATCCCATTGCAAGCCAGTGAAGCTTTAGCAGAGTAGTTATTTATATCCTTTTGTAAATGTTATCCACTTTTTTCTTGGTGCAAAGCACAGCTCATCAAGTGGAAGGCTGGCTGAACACAGTGAGTCTTGAGGAGGAGGATGGGAAGAAGATAACAAGGCCACTGGGGAAGGACACAAGGCAATGGGAATTGTCTCAGGCATAGTACAGTGGTGGTTAAAGAGGCATGAAAAAGGAGGTGTGAGAAGGGTTAGGGGCAGAGGAGGGGGAGAAGAAATGGGAAGGCTTAGAGGGGAAGTCGGAGCTGTCATGCACTTGGGAATGCCAGCTGGGGAGGAGAAACCTGGCTGCTCTTTCCCAGCTGTGGGGTCTCAGGAATCACCTTGGCTGTTCTGCTCACGTGGTTATATCTCACATCATTTCAAACAGCAAGATTGTAAGGTGGCTGGTACCTGCAGTTTCTAAAGCTGCCTTCTCAACCACTTAACTGTATGGTGTCAATTCCCATTGCAAGCAAAAGGCAACCTGGTGAGTCCTGCGGGGAAGGGCTATTTGGTTGCACACCTCAGAACACGGCACACCACCATGTGTATCAAGGCATCTCTGAACCAAAGGATCCTGGGGGTGGCAGCTTCATCAGCCAGGGCTTTACAGGACCAGCACTCCTTGGATTTTGCACTTCTGTCCACCTACAGTCAGGTAATATTTTCACATGGAGGAATGGGGGAGAAGACAAAATACAAGTTTGGCAAGATATATATAAACAGGCAAGAATTGTCTGATAGTCTCTTATTTGAATAAATACTCCAGGTATATATATATGTGTATATATATATATATAATATATATTATATATATTAAAAAATTCTAATCTTTCATAGCAAAGAATTCAGCTGTGGATTTTATTCTTCCCTTGAACCTTCCCCCTACAATCATTGAATTTCATTTTCCTGTATCTGATGAATTGTTTTAAGGCGTCTGAGAGTTTCATGGTCAAAATGGAAATGAGTCAAAAAAACCCCCACAGTATAATTAAGAATTCTGCAATTTTACGTGTCAGTTCCCTTATGATAATTGGCCTGCAACATGAAATATTTAAAACCACAATCAAACTCTGTCTGTATACATGAGGCTGTGTTTGTGTATCTGTATGTTAGCACTGCACGACGTATTAGTTGCTTGCTACTAATTAGTTGCTAGCTACTCACAGCATCTGTATCTCAGATCCCGTGGGGCTCTAAGGAATGTGACCTTATTTTAATGCTTTTCTGTGCTTTGAGAATCCCTCCTTTGTATCTGCTACTAGGATGTGTTCTCTTGCTTTAATAACAGCAATGCTTAGCGCTCTTTTTAGGTTTAGATCCCAAGGACATCCACAAAAGCAGACAAACATCTCTACCAGGAAATCACACCTCCTGCTTTAGAGCTGGCCACTTAAAACCAGAGGAGATGATTTATTATTGGGTGATGCTGGTGAAGGGATTGCCAGAGATGGGACTGTGCCCTGGATCCCAACTGTGCAGCTCCAGTGGCTTCCCTTGACTCCTCTTACTCCTCCAGATTCTTTTCCTCATGCCACCCATGGGGGTATCTGCTCCCAAGTGAATGGGCTCCATTGGAAAACACAATGGGAAAAGAGCTAATGGGAGAACATCCATTTATATGCAGTAGTTGTCTGTGGCAGAGGTTGTGGCATCTGTCCAGGCAAGGAGAGACGAGAAAAAGGCTCTAGTTCTAAACAAATGTCAGATATTTCTAGAGTCATCTGACTGCATCCTATGAGATATTGGGGATTTACTCTGCTTTCTCTGATGATTTTTGGTCTACAAGACTACAGAGAATTTTGAGCTCACTAGAACAGATTTATTTCCACCATAAAGAATGATGCTGATGCTTGTAAGGCCCAGGGAAGTTTGATTAAAGAGGTTTATTTGACTTTGTGCGGGATTTGGGATAATGCTTGGTGCGTAGTTCTTAAAGATGGTGAAGTTTGCCAGATCAGTACTTAGCTTGTGTTTTTATGAGAAAGTTATTTGTCTGTAGTAGATGATGCAAGGTTTGTCTTTTCTTATACAGCACTAGAGCCACATTAAAATTGGAGCTTGTTCAGTGGCTATTTTCTCTTTAAAAGGCCACACTATATAGGTGTGGGCAATACTCTGGGATCTTGCCACTTGTGTTCATTAAAGATCTCATGGCACTTCTGGCAGGAGCTAGGTGGCTGGACTTCATGTCCTGGCTTGTGCTCCTTTTTGCACTGGCCAAAATCCAGTGTGGGTAATTATATTCTGCATGCCTTAATTCCCCCAGTAATTTCAATTAGAGTTAGTATTGTTCTTTGTGCCTGATCCTGGAACATTGTGTGGTGTTGCTGTGGGATTAAACTGCTGTGACATTCCATCCCAGAGGTAGGTAAAATGGTTTTGGCTTCCCAGTTGGTAGAGCATTTCCTTGGGATAAATGGGCAGAATGAGTGTAAAAGATTATTGCTGTTTATCAGAGAGATATCAATGGCAAGGTTTGCTGCTTGTTTGTTAGTCTATTTTTTTTCCCCACTATGAAAGCAAGGAGTGTTTGAAACTCAAGACATGATGAAGAAAGTATAATTAGGCTTGTTGCTCAAGGTGTTTTAAAGGTTTTAAACCAAATTAAGATAATGTACCTTAATTGCATTTGCATAATGGACATAGTTGAAATCAGGTCCCTTATTTTAATGTCAGTGACTTCCTCAGCAGTGTATGCTAGAGCCAACTTTCTACCTGTGGCAACAAGGAAAATTGAAGCTAAATCTGCATGGAGTTTAGTATGTGAGCAGAGTTCAGATGAAGATGTAGCTATGCTTAGTGCAGAGGGAGGCAGCCATCCTTATTCAAAGCAGTCACATGTTCACATTTGGGATTTACCAAGTCCTTGATCATTGAGATACTGAATGAGCTCATTCCATCCGATTGCACACTCAAATCAAGCCTGAATTGCAGAAGATAAGACCTGCTGCAGAGTGCATACATGGTGGGTTTTTTCACCCCACTATTCACCTGGCCCCAAGATGTCACACCTATGCTGGATTAAAGAAAGCTTTGATGACTAAGAAGCATAAATAATATTACAACAGTCTCTTGGAGTCAGAGGAGTTGCTGAACAAGGGCAAATCACATGTATGTTAGTTCCCGAGCGGGGAACTAACCCCAGGGAGCTGCGAGTACCTGCAAGTTACCTTCATGTGCTGTCCCATATCAGCAGAATTGGCATGCTGCTTTTTAAGCCTACAACTCATTCCTGGAAGTAATGGAGATCCTCAGGGGAAAAAAAACAATCTTCCTTGCTCCAGAAATTGTCCTTGGTATCAGATGTCAGTAGCTCTCCCTCAAGCAATCTCAGCAAGGCTGAGACAATTGACAGCCATGCATGAGTACATTAAGAGACCATGGAAAACACTGTCAACTATATGAGCATTTGTAGGTGCTGGGTGCTAGTTCAGAGGAAAAGGTTACCTCCCTAGGTCCCTTGAACCCATGGATTTTGGGGTTAGTATGGTACTTTAAAAGCAGTGTTTTGGGTGAGGTGATTCTTCTAAGCTCTTTTGTAATAAAATGCTCCTGAGCTGCAGTTTCTCAGCTTTAAATAATTCAGATCTGAAACCAGTGGTCCTTACTAAGGCACAGCTCTTAACTGAAGTAAGTTTTTCTTTTCTTGAGTGGCTCAGTCTTGATTCTGAAATAAAACCTAGGATACAAACTTTTTAATTAAAAAAAACCTCCAACAGTTTGGATGCTAGTAATAAACAAACAAATATCCTTCCAACAAGGGCAAAATCACAAGAGCTCCTGTAGCACCCAGATGTGTCTGTTCCTTCACATGTTTAGTGTGTTTTGATGATGAGCAAAAGGCACAATCATTGTACTGTTTTTCAGACTCTACTTACCTGCAGAAGGAAGGTTCCACTCTGGACCAGCCTATAGATGCTGTCTTAATTTGAAGAGGGGCAAAAGCATTTTGGATAAAGGAGGTTTTGATTTTGTTCCTTCTTCCATTTTTTGGTCTAGTCCAGAGAGCCTTTTTTGAGTATGGTCTTGACTACTGCAGTTGCACTTGATATGGCAAAAGCATGTTACCCCATGGAAGATTAACAGAAAGCATCACCTCTTATAATGGACAGTTGTGACAATTTTATATTCAGAGGTCACTTAGGTAGAGGACACACCGTGATTTGCTGCCTGGTAAGTAATCTGCAGTATTGACCCTTAAAACATCTGTATGTTTCTTTAAGAAAATAGCAATTACTGGAGCTGGGACTACAGCTGTAAACCACAAGACTTCTTTTTGGGTAATCCACTAGATAATGGGCATGCTCAGGCTCAAGCCCTCAAGTGGAAAGTAGTGTATAATAGTGAATCTAGTTCAGAAAGCATCTTAAAAGAACCCACAGGGCCACAAAATGATCAGGGGGCTGGAACACCTCTGCTTTGAGGACAGCCTGAGGGATCTGGGGTTGTTCAGCCTGCAGAAGAGAAGGCTCCAGGGAGACCTTAGAAGGACTTTCCAGTACCTGAAAGAGGCTACAAGATGACTGCAGAGGGCTTTCTTCCACAGGCATGCAGGGATAGGACAAGGGGCAGTGGTTTGAAATTAGTGAAGAGCAAATCTGGATTGGATGTTAGGAACAAGTTCTTTACCATGAGAGTGGTGGAACACTGGAACAGGTTGCCCAGGGAGGTAGTTGAGGTCCCATATTCAGGATCAGGCTTCACAAGGCTCTAGGCAACCTGATCTAGGGGAGGATGTCTGTGCTGAGTGCAGCAGGGCTGGACTAGATGACCTTTGGACATCTCTTCCAACCCAAATCATTCTCTGATTCTATGCTTCTTCTTTCAGCTGACAATTATTTCTGATCTGCAGCTCATCTGCCTTTTTTTGCCATCTGTTTTCTTTCCAAGTTTAGTATAATTGTATTAGTTACTCTTCAGACTTTGAAAGTTTTAAGCATTGCCTTGGAAGTGTGTGAAGAAAGTTGAAGTCACTGGTGTGTAATGGCTTTGAATTCCACAGCTTCTAAGTACACTATGTCAGAATAGCTGTTTTAAGAAAAAACACAACTACCACCTTGAAAAGTAAATGGAATTAATAGTGGTATAGATAATAATCTAACTTCTGTATGCTGCAGATGTGAATTGTCAGAGGAAACAGAAGATAAAGCAATGTGTCATCAATAGGACTAGATCTTAGATTATTTTTTTCCTTCTATAATTTGCATATTAATGAAAGATAATTATACTCTTAGACTTCATCATAAGCTCAAATGAATCACCTTCAAAACACTTTGTAGTACATGTATGGAAAGAAAACATGTGTAATTTTACTGATGTTTCAGCCTGGTCTCGTCAGCCTGACCTTCAATCACTGCCAATTGTTCCATTCAAGCCAATCAATGAGACCATTATTAGTAACAATAAATGATGGCTTACAACAGGTCAGTGTGATGTGATTCAATTAACAGTGCAAATACATGTGACTGCAGCTCTAGGTGCAAGGAAGTGGCCCAACAGCAGGAATAACTAAACCTGTTCTGGAGACTTAGGCACCTATGTGTTTCCAGAAACAAATGTGTGGAAGGGGTAGGAAACTGAACACCACAGATGAGTGAGTGGCTTGTTGAAAACACTGCTTCTGAAACTTAAACAATAGAGCAGCAGTAGCAACCTATGCTCAAAGTGATATGTTGAATTTCTACTCCAGATTAAATTCAGGTCTGCCGCATGCCACTGATTTCATGTCCCCACTGGTGCAATGCAATTACTTTCATGGAGTAGCTTGCTCTTCTTGAATGTGTATTCAAGCTTTGAGAGCTTTTCCATCCTTCAAAACCAGACTCCCCAGTTACACTGCCAGCTCCCTTTCTTCCAGCTGTGTAGGTGTCTAACAGGAATGCAGGTCTCCGTCTTTGGACAATATCAGCTTTATTGGCATGGTAATAATCTTAATATTAAATCCCATCTCACTCTGCCTAGCTCTAAGTTGCACAAAAATTGTTGTCACCTCCATGCTTGTTTTGTCTTTGCCCAGTGCTTTGTGAATTGTAAGAAGGATACAAAAAGTTTTAGTGTCTTTAACTGTTACTTCTGAGGAGTGGATTGGAAAAGTGATTGATAACCATTAAAGAGGGAAGTGTGTGGACCAGAGAGGTGAAACAGTCTGGTGAGCGCAGGGCTTCCTGGGGGTCTAAGAAGATCCAAGCTCTGGCCCTGGTGATGCCATGGATTTGCAGCATTGCTGGAGGCAGCTTGGCTTTTTGCTGTCCCTGATCTCCTGGCTGTGGGGAATAACCTCTGTCAAGAGCTTTGAAGTCTTTACTGACTGTAAGGGCTAATTATTGCATAATAATTTAATGGCTCATTCCAGCTAATAGCTACCCATGTAAGAATTTGAGACAGTATGCCAGTTCTTTTTACTCATGGAAAAGAAACCTTGAGTTTTTCGGTGGCACTAGAAAACAAGAGCTTAAAACAGGGTCGCCAAGTGCCACATCTTTTCCTGGCAGCTCTAATATGGAGATCTCAAAGGTGAAAAATGAATTTAAGAGATAAATATCTTGTCTTATAAGCTGTTTTTTTAATTACTACCTTAGCACACCTAATGCAGATGTATTAATTAGTAAAATTGTCTTTCTTTTCCCTCCTCAACATCTGATTCTCATCCTCATCATCCTTCTGTGACTGTTTGCTGCAGGTGTCGCTTAAGGATCTCTGTGCTGAGCAATTATTTTGTCCAACGCCAGGGCTAAACTTTGCTCCATGTTTCCTGCATGCTCACTGTTAACTGGGTTCCACTCTGCTTTTCTACAAATGTTGCTTCCTGCCATTACCTCCCCTTTTACTACTTGAAACAAAACAAAACATCCTCCCCTCCCCAAAGCCCCAGGTTTCACCAGCAGGTATCCTCCTCTATTCCTTTTCTTTGCCATGTTTCACCCCAATTACATGGTGAGTGTGGTTTCCCTTTGAAGCTCCCTTGCTGCTTGGCTCTGTATTGATAATCCTCCATGGTTGTGTATCATCAGCAGATCTGACAAGTGCACAGCTGGGTTCTCCACTGTAGTCTCTGCTGATTAGAAACAGAAGGGGACCTTACTGAACCTTCTTCCTCTACTAACCTGCTTACCCATTCCTACAGCCTGTGTTCTCATGTGGCATATTAAGGGCATGGACCCCTGCAGTATATGGGAAGAAGACTTGAGGACAGCTGCAGATAGCTCAGAGCAAGGTCAGGATCCCTTTATTGTGCGAATACACACAGCTTATACACCCTTAGTGGCAGTTGAAAGCAAGCCTGTTTTTAGCAATACTTTTCCATCCTAGCCACACAAGACTTACCCAAACGGTCATGGTAAGGCATTTCAAGCATTTGCACTGCTGAGGTCAACAACAGATGTCCTGTATCTTGTCTAGTCTCTATCCTAGCGCCTCCCAAAGTTTCCTTTTAAGGAGTGCCTCTCTTTCTTTATCAGAACACTGTGTTTCAGACTCAAAAGTGATTAACTTGTTTTCTTCAATTCCCACATTCTCAGTGTTTCTTTTGGTAGTGGTTTCATCCATGGTTTATCTTTTAGCACACTCGTGGAATCACAGAACACCATGTTGGAAGGGACCTCAAGAATCATCTGGTCCAATCTTTCTTGGAAAAAGTAGGCAAATAGGTCAACAGGCTTTGGTTACTTCACCCAAAAAAATGAGTGGGGGAAGAGACATCTTTTCAGCACTCCCTAGGATTCTAGCCTAATTGTGAGACCAACCATCAGCTGGGATTGTGCAAGAAAATTTCCTCTTAGTTGGAGATTTCTTGTGGAACAGATAACCCATCTCCATTCTTTGGTGTGCTGTTAACAATGACTTGGAGGCTCTGAAAACAGTAGGCTCTGCTGCTGTCTGGTGGAGAGCTAGAGCGAGCAAGGCACCCTGGAGTTAGGTGAATGTGCTCCTTAAATTTGCTTTGGGAAAAATCAGACTGATCACAGCTCCATGCTATCCATGAGGAAAGCTCTTTGGCCTTGTGGAGGTGCCTGCTTGAACCTTCCTCTGCTCAGCAGATAGCATATAGCACAGACAACAGAAATGCCTTTCTCTCTAAAGCAGCTCCCTCTCTCAGGGTGAGAGAATTTATTAATTTTATGTATTGTTTGGGTTTTAGTTACTGTGCTGGAAGTGTCCACAAGGGGCCAGTCTGCTGATGACTTGGGGATGCAAAGACTCAACCACGGGGAGCTGGAACCAGAGCTTCCAAACTGGGCTCTTGTATGGTGCAGAATTGCAGCTGGCAGCAGGAAAAGCATCTGCTGCTTGCCTGAGCTCCACTGGCTGAGACACAGTAGTGTGAGAGGGTCACTGAGTTATTTTAATGCTGCTGATCTCCTCCACCACCCAGTCCTTTCCTTATTGTGTAGCTACTTTGAGTTTTTAATTAATATTATGATTATACAGCAGATGTGCTTCTGTAGCGTCTGTTGCTGTGGCAGCTAGACACTTTAATTATGGAGATTAAAACACAAATCAAGGACAATACAGAGTTGTTGTGATGGTAATTACTGAATTGGAGTATTTGTGGAAAACTGGCCACTTGAGCCACTGAGGTTAATGTACAGACGTGCCACTGGGTCGCCTCTGGAGACCTGTGTTCAGGTGGCTGCTTGGGACGGGAAAGGGAGAGTGTCGGAGGCACCTTCTTGCTCTCACCTGCCTGGAGTTTTGGAGTTGTTGGAAGAGTTGATGCTTTTGTCTTGGGAGGTGACACATGTATTCATCCAATGTCAAGACCCCAGTCTAGGCCTTCAGTTGTTTTATTCTTGTGTACGTTTTATAATATCTTTTGTTTATTCTTAAACAAAATGTTCTCTCATTTCTTACCAAAATGAAAGCACTGGAGGAAGGAGTTTTGGCATTTACTTAAAGAAACCTTGAAAATTAATTTAATGTTTTGAAATGTGAAGGATTCATATATAAGAATTTTGTCTTTTCTAGCTCAAGATCTGTTTGGTGGGTGTGGAAACAGTTTCATATGTTTAATACAAATGTAGGGATAGTCTAGCCTATCCCTGTATGCACTTCTGATTTGAGAGGTGGGGAGATTGCTTGAAATAATTAATCTGGCTTTTCAATTTAGGCTTGCAGATCCATCCCACAAGGCATTCATAAGGCTTAAGAAGACTCACCAGCCTCAAAACAGGTTTAAAATCTTGCTCTTCAGTTATTTTTATTTTACCAAAAGAAATCTGTAGTTTAAGAGTCTTCCTATATTGCTCTTGTCAGCCTGGAAATAACCTTCTTCACTGACATGTGAGCATGTGGGATCTTTCCACTAGATTTTCTGCTTCCTTGCTTGTGTGTTCACTCACTCTTTAAATAGAAGGAACAGAGTATGATCTCCCCTTAATTCTTGGCCCAGAGGTCTGTAACAAATCTGTTGTTATCTGGCAGTTTGTAGCTGTCAGTATGCCCATGCAGTGGTCACTGGGAAATGTAAATGCTGCTCCTTTGAATGCAAAGGACCCTGATACTTTGGTCGTATGCTCCCTGATTTCGCCACTGTGCATCCTCCTACATCACTGCCAAATCCCACTTGTCTCATGCTGTCACTCTGGCAGGGAGCTGAGAGTCGTAATCATGTTAGAAACATGGCAGGTTAAACTGGGGAAGGAAAAACTAAAAAGGGTCTCTCCAAAAGGTTCTCTGACTGTTGAAAAATCTCCAAGTCATCTACTGCCGGCATGGCAAGACACTGGGGTACTGTCACCTGTGGTGCAGTAAAGGAAAACATTTCTTTTTTGAAACAATACACTACCATATTCTTCCTTAACTAGACAGAAATAAGGGGCTACCAGCAGGAGCTAACCATAAACCCATGAAGAGTGACAAATAAACCAAACAGAAGCAATAGAGTATATGTGGTTGTTTGCTACTCGTCTCCCTGGAGAGCTGTGGAGACAGTGTGGAGAGGTAGAAACAGCAGTGTGTGCACCACCTTCCCTCTCCTGTCACTCTCTTGATCCAAAGGAATGCTCCTAAGCACACCCTTGATTTGAGAGAAAGCTCAAATGAAGCACAGGTAGTGCTTCCCAACCATATTCCTTTCTTCCATGTATCTCCCATTTGTGGAGGAAGGAAGCCAGACATCTAATTGTTGTTCTGTTTGTCTGTGTGGATCCTCTTGGAGGAACAAGCTGTATCCTGTGGGGAATTTCCCTACATATTTTTATCTGGAGTGAGTTTGGACTTGCAAGTGAAAGAAGACTTTATGGAACACAACTGCAATTTGATACTGTGGTCTCCCTCCAGAGGAGTGGGTACGTACCTGCTAGTGCAGGTGACACAAGAACTCTTAAGGCCATGCAATGCAACTGTATTTTGTACAGGATATTTCAATTTTTAGTATCTCCAACTACACTGTAAAATTAGGCTGCAGAAAATGTGTTGTAAGCTAGAGCAGAGTACAGGCATGGAACAATGCATGAAAATCATCAGTGACTGAAAGAAGACATTGCAAGGTAGGGGCAAAGAGAAAAAAAACATGTTTTCATACTAGGTTTCATACAAGATGGTGTCACTAAGCTAAAGAGATGAAAGATAATTCAGCTGCATGGGAGAGCCTAGAAGGAAATATGTTCTATGGGTCGAACAGTGGTGGGAATTATCATGTTTCCCTTGTCTCCTTGCTGATGAGGAGTTGACAGAGGTAGCAGAGAGACAGCTGAGAAGTTTCCAGAATGTTAAAGATGTTCAGTCCCATGGCTTGGGCTTACACTACTGATCAAGTTACTTCTTGTCAGCTGAGCAGAAGAGTCTTTGTGCAAGCTTTTACCCTGCAGCAAAACCAAAATAATTCAGCTTAGTTTCAATTTGCAGTGAAAAAAAGTTCAGCATGCTTCTTGGTATCTTGGTGCACAGGCAGCTATTGGTTTCTCTGTGAAGAGTGAGGCAGTTCTTGCTCATTTTCAGTGAGGAGTGAACTTAACAGCTTCTCAAATCTTGTTGTCCAGGACAGTGGGATGAGGAAGGTTGTGTGGTTTTGCTTTAAAAGTGAGACAGTTTTGAATCAGACTTTGTTCAGGCAGTGGGACAGCCTGAGGACTGTGGTAACCCTGGAATTCTTGATCATCTACAGGAATATCAGTGCAAGTAGACATTGGGAAGGCCTTGGAACTATAAATGTAAACACCTGACTTAAAACATGACTAATGTACAGAGTAAAGATTCAGCAGATGTGCTGCTGAAGTAATTACATACAGGGCTTTCCAAAATAATGTCCCAGAAACAAGTTATTTTATTCCTTACATGTATTTTCTACAGTGTCCTGTCTTCTGTATTGGCTGCATTGAGCTGTTGGCATCCAAGCATCCTTGGCTCTGGGACTTTTGGACTACAACAATACTTTGCATTTGCTGAGGGGACATGAAAGAGCTGGTAATAAACAGCTTCTAAGGGAGCATTCCTTAGATTGTCTGTGCAGTGTCTTTGTCTCTGTGTGTAAAGGATCACTAATCATACTGTGGCATTAAACCAATTAATAACAGAAACCCTACTCAGATGTTGTGTTCCCCTGAATGTAAGAGTGGCTTTGTCAAATACATTAGTAGCGCTGGGATTTCATCCTTATTATTTAAACATTTAAAACATCTAAATTCCAGTTTAAAATTATGTTAGTTAAATGCTTAATGTATGCACATAGAGAAGGTGGGCAGATTGTGTGTGGATACAGGCACAGGGTGTTCCTGTGGATGCCCACTGTGGATGAATGTGGCCTGGAGTTATACAATGTAGATTTTGTGTCTGTCCACATCTGCTTATGACAGATCCTTTGTATTGCTCCAGATGTATTTGTCAGACACCATTGGACAGCTTAATTTAGAAAATTAACAGTAGTTTTATTTTCATTAACAGTCTGGTTAATCTGGGAGGCCCTGGTGAGGCTGCATCTGGAATATTGTGTCCAGTTCTGGGTCCCTCAGTTCAAGAAAGACCTCAGGGAACTGCTTCAGAGAGTCCAGCACAGAGCCATAAAGATGCTGAAGGGAGTGGAACATCTTCCTGCTGAGCAAAGGCTGTGGGAGCTGGGGCTCTTTAGCTTGGCAAAGAGGAGCCTGAGGGGTGACCTCATTCATGTTTATAAAGATGTGAAGGGCAGTATCAGGAGGACAGAGCCAGGCTCTGCTCAGTTCTGTTCAATGGTAGGACAAAGGGCAATGGGTGCAAGCTGGAGCAGAGGAGGTTCTATGTGAACATAAGGAAAAACTTTTTCCCTGTGAGGCTGTCAGAGCCCTGGAACAGGCTGCCCAGAGAGGTTGTGGAGTCTCCTTCTCTGGAGTCTTTCAAAGCCTACCTGGCTGTGTTCCTGTGTGACCTGCCCTGGGTGATCCTAATCTGGCAGGGGGTTTGGACTGGATGTAGTCCAGGTTTACATCCTGCTCTAGCTGATATCTGTGATCTAACAGACAGTGCATATGCCTTTATTTCATTCAGATCCCCTCAGCCCTTTAACAATGTGAGTCCTAATTTCACTAAAAGTATGTCATTTCTTCAGTGTTTTGGGGGTTTGAAACTAGGACAAGAGTATCAGCAGAGAGCAGCAGGTACAAATATTCAGCCTGTATATCTTATCAGATATTCAAGAATGCAGTAAGAAACGTCAGGAAGAGAGCTTTCTACAAAATATTTAATTAACAGCAACAGCTACAGAAATGAAAAACAACATCCAGGCAATTACAGTGTTCAATAAAGCAGCTCTCAGAGGATGGAGTAGCAACGGATTTAGTGACTGACTGGCATTTAAATATGTTATCAACCAGTTAGGGAGACCAGAGTAAATTTGCTCCCCTGGGGATCAAGCTAGTAGAAGTATTATAACTATATTATTGTTTCTCAGGGCAATCAATTGAATTATATGGTGCAGTAGTCCAGGATGTTTGGCTGTTACTCCAGCAGCTGGTTACGTGATTTGTTTCACTGGACATTAATTCAATGTACTGGGTTGAGAGACTTCTGTCAGCTGGCAAACAGCATTTTCTTGTTTCAAGTCGACAATCTACACATTCCACTTTGGCATTTAAATGCAGAGTGTGATGGAAACTGTGTAACTTATAAAAGTGGTGGGATATGCTCATCTTTGGACATTAAAACAGAACTCGATGAAGAACTTGCGTTATCTTTACCTCCGGGGCTGAATATATGCTGAGAAGGCATAATTAATATACCACTTCTAATGCCTTCTTTTCTTAGGATGATGCAAAAGTGTGGATGGTTTCACTGATTTCTGCTGTTATAGATTTTACATTAAAAAAAAAAGGTGGGGGGAGGAGGCCCTGGAATAAATAACTGTGCTTTTAATATGATGAATGAGATAAAACTACATGAACTGCAACCATACTTCATTGCAAGCTAATGCATTCCCTTTACACAGACATGCAATCTTGATGATGCAAAAAGCCCATTTCATGATGAAGCTGTACAGGATAGGCATACTCCAGGGTACCCAGATACACGTGTAGCTGAATTTCTAATTGCATCTGGTGGTTGAGTCCATTGCTTCCCTCTATGTCTCTTGGGTAGAGTACAGGGTTGTAAAGGAACTTGTAGGGAGCTGGCAATTTGCAAAGTTGAGCCTAATAAATAACATTTGTATTGATTTATGTTTGATGCTGACCAATTTGGCAAGTAAATTAAAATGAATCAGCATCCCTTCAATAAATAACTGCTCCGACCCCCATTCCTCTCCCCCACCGAGTGTGAGCCAAAGGATAGGAAGCCAAAATGATTCAGAAAGGGATCAACATTTCTTTGATACCATTCATTCTTTCTTTCTAGCAGCAAGGCTAAGATAGCTTGTTGAGCCCATATTTTAAGACTTTTTCATAAGGAGACACAACAGCAGAGAATAGCTGATTGTTTTTTTTCTCCCATGTAGATTCATTTCCCCCTGCAGCCCCCTTCTTCTCAGTTTCTCTTCCAAAGGGGAGAGCAGCCTTTGCTCTGATGACACTGGGAACCAATATAATGTCCAAGACAGAGCAGCTGCCAGAAGGGACAACACTGTGAATGATTTATTTCACTGTAAGTACATATTGTTGGTGGTTAGAAGTGAGGAAGAGCCCTGGATAAGTCAACCTGTTGGAAGTCCAGATGTCTGGAAGAGCTAAACAATTTGCCAGTAATGGTATGTTAACTTTAGAAGAGAAAACTGCCATTAAATTATCCAGGAGGCTAAGTACCTTCAATATAATTAAACAATAACTATCTGAAGACTGTGAACCCCAGAACAATAGAGTGAGCAAAATGCTACATCAATATGAGCACATTTATGGTCATGAACAGTACCAGCATTCAATCTGAATCAATTTTTTTTCCATTCCCCCCAGTCCTATCACTACCTAACACCTTTGAAAGTCCCTCCCTGTAGGCCCCCTTCAGATACTGGAAGGCCACAATTAGGTCTCCTTGGAGCCTTCTCTTCTCCAGACTGAACAGCCCCAACTCCCTCAGTCTGTCCTCATAGCCCTCTGATCATCCTTGTGGCCCTTCTCTGGACACCTTTCAGCACTTACAGGTCCTTCCTGTAATAGGGGCTCCAGAACTGGACACAGTACTCCAGGTGGGGTCTTACCAGAGTGGACTAGAGGGGGAGCACTGCCTCCCTTACCTGCTGTCTATGCTTCTCTTGATGAGGTCCAGGATGTGGTTGGCTTTCTGGGCTGCAAGCGCACACTGCTGGCTCATGTTGAGTTTCTCATCCCCCAGCACCCCCAGGTCCTTTTCTTCAAGGCTGCTCTCAAGCCAGTTGCTGCCCAGCCTATATTGGTGTCTGGGATTGCCCTGACCCAGATGCAGGACCTTGCACTTGGTCTTGTTGAACTTCATGAGGTTGTCATGGGCTCACCTCTCCAGTCTGACAAGGTCCCTCTGGATGGCATCCTTTCCCTCCAGTGTGTCTGCTTGTTGGACACTCAATGCCATTGTCCATGTCACCGACAAAGATGTTAAACAAGCCTGGTCCCAGTACTGATCCTTGGGGGACTCCACTTGTCCCTGGCCTCCAATTGGACATGGACCCTTTGACAGTCACCCTTTGGGTGCAGCCATCAAGCCAGTTCTTTATCCACTGAATGGTCCATCCATCAAACTCACTCTGCACTAGCCTGGAGACCAGGATGTGGTGCAGATGCAATGGTAATTACACACAGAGCAGGTAAGATGGGTGGGATAGTCTGATCCAGCTGGCAGATGAACTAAAGCAGGGTCTTCTTGCTCATTGCTGACCAGTCTGTCATGCAGAGGAGAGGGGTATGGGATGTGGCCTTACCTTGCAGATGGCAAGATCAAAAACGCATCACTGAGCATTCACTGAAAATGGGCTGTGTGCCAGATTTTATATCACCTTAGAGAAATGGCTAATCAAGAAATAGATGGGACCAACTGCCGTGAGATACTGCTGACAATGAAATTCTGGATGAGAGAAAGTGTGGACTGAAGAAAATGTGGGTTTGGTCTCTGTTCCCATTGCACTAAGTGTTGAGATGTTTTGAGAGGTCCTGAGTACCTCTCAACATTCTGTGGTAGTTCCACATCACAGGAAGGACGGAGGGACAGTGGTCAGGCAGGTGAGAAACTCATGGAAAAGCTGTTGGATGCTGCTCAGGCAGCTGTTGGATGCTGTACAGACCTGATTAAAGGGGCAGTGTGCATTCACTCTTACAAACTACTTTGGAGAAGACTTGTCAAAGTGGAACCAATTCTCACTGTGAAAATCATGAAGTGCCCCCCTAAAGTTAATTATAAAGGATCAAGTTGCTTGAAGCTCCTGTTTTCTTCCCCATTACCCCTGGAACATAGGGAATTGAGGGAAGCAGAGTGAGAAGAAAGACATTCTGAAAAACAGAAGCCTAAAATTAATTAATGCTCAGAAAGTAGTTTGAAGATGAAAAGCACTGCTGCTAAGTGATATTAATAGTGGAGTAACCCTGCTGTTAATTACAAATAACAATAATGCTACAGGAGCATGCTACGTGCAAAGATCTCAAAATCCTTTTAAAGAGGCATCACTGATGTATGCTGATACTCTAAATGAGAAGAATGAGGCCTCGAGAGATGTAACAGGTGGTAAATAGAGAAGTGGAGGAGTCCAAGGCTGCAGTCCAGATCTTGGACTTGCATTTTAGAGGTTTGCAGGAGGTTCCTTGGTTCTGCAAACACTGTGCAGCAGGGTCCAGCCTCTGGAGTTACAGAGGAGTGTCTAACTGTGCGGAGTATTTCTGCTGAGCTGAGGTGTGTACCTCTACCTCTCATTCCTCATTTGTAATGTTAGGAAGTGCAAGGGATCCTTGCAAGGATTCTGAAGCTGTATAAAACAGGCAAAGCAATCTGGCTCCCATGCAGTAATTCCCCTGAAAGCATCCCTGGGATTCAAGTCCTGCTGTAGATGTGAAAATAAAGCCATTCAGTACAGTTCCTCCTTGACACTGCTTTCAGCATAGAGCAATGCTAGGCTGCTCTCTCAAACACAGGTTTCCTAACTCAAATCCTGATGCTTATTCCTAGAATTCTGAAAAATGAAGTGTGGAGAATAAAAGTGACTCAACTGGGGCAGAGCAAAGAGGGACTGAATTTAAGTCAGAGATGCTAATCACACCCAGGGACCCTCTTAATTTTAGGGAGTGACAATGTCAGTAAAAAGGACTCACATCCTGCCATAAAATGAGCATCTCCTCTAAGTCTTTCATTGTCTCCCATTCCTTGTGGCTAATAGCCGCTTGCTGCAGTAGTAATTTGGCTCTCATTTCATCAGACCCTTTTCAAGTGAGGATTTTTAGTTCTCCAACTAATCTTTTCCTGTGAAGGAGGGTTCATTTGTATGCTGTTATTGTCATTAACAGTGTAATCTTCAGTCTTAATGTTGGTGTGTCTATTTTGTGCTTCCTTAGGGTAGCTGTGAAGTACTTCTCTGCTAACCCCTGAGTGTCTCTGTTTTCACATCTTACTGAAGGACTATTGTGTATTGTGTTCATCTGCTAATAGAGGAGATTAGCTGAATCACAGCCGTCTCCCAAGCAAGAGATATGACACTTTGTGGTTGTTTTGTTTTGGTTTGAGTTTCTTTTTTTTTTCCTCCCCCCCTCCCCCTCAGTTGATGTTACAAGCTTGTCTTTTTATCCTGGGTATAATCATTTTGTGTTGTTCTTTTATTATTGCCATTTCTGCTCCGAGACTTCCAACCGCAGAGTCCTAAAGCGCTTCCTTGTTTCATCTTCATGGCCATTCAGTGTGTTTAATGGGCTTACTAGCAAATCAAGACTCCCATCTTCCTTGAATGGAGCTTTTGTTGGAGTCAATCTGCTTGCACAACTGGGGTCACAGGTGTATGCAACCTTTCAAGCAGCGCTGCTTGTACTCCAGACCGACTTTGCCCAGATGTTATTTGGAGAGCAATCAGAGTTATTAACGTACAGTTCAGCAACATGTTGACAGAATACAAAGCATAAAACACCTTGCGCTGAAATTCCAAACCCATTTAAATGGGCTAATTCACCTACTGCTTAATTGGCTGGAAGCCATCGGAGTAATTACTCCACTAACATCTTCAAAAATCATATTCTTAATTGTTAACTTTATTTGCATCACAATGAAATAACCTCAGTTCAGTTCGGCACAGCTCGGCTCCTCTCCTAGCCGCAGCCTCAGCAGCGAGAGAGAAGGAGCGGTTTTACGTTTCACAGGGTTGCCTTCCTGCAAACCTCACTTGGCAAGGTAGCAAAAAGCAAGGCCGCTGGGGAGACGGGGCAGGAGAATGCAAAGTCGGCCTGTTTATTCCTGAACATATGTAGCTTGTTATTGTAGGACGTGTTGGCTTTTACTGTAGCACGCAGCGGAAGACCCCATTCTTATCTTTTTTTCTCCCCCCTCTCTGTGATTGTTCACTAAAATGTATGAATGTAGCAGGGCACTGCTAGATGGGTTGTGCTTGCAAACTGCAATATAATATCACGCTCCAGAGATGCAGTGTTTCTGTTTGCTATCATAAATTTATTTTGTATTTTCTCTCCTTCATAGAATATACCTCTGCTTCTTTATACAAATAATGTCATTCCAAGGAAAATGTATGCAGAATCACTTTACAGCAAACCTCTATAAGCACTGTTTGGTCTTGCTGTGTAGATCTACTCTCTAATTGCTTTGAATTTACTTTATTGCAAGGCTGGGGATTGCTTTGAAGTGATTATGAAAGAATAAGCAGGCTTCTGCAAAGGGAATTTAGGAAAGAAAAAGCTTTTAAGAAATCCTATTTTGAAGTTGCGGTTCCAGAGGGTCCCTGGTTACTGAAATGTAATGCCAATGCATACCCTTCTCTGCCTTCTCTTCAACGGTGTGCGCTTCTTCATTAATAAGTCTCACACTGCCATGAAAATTGCTTCTTGGGATCATTTTCTAGCCATATCATTTTATTCTAGAGGTTCACAATATTACTGTATTTATTGGCTTTTTGAAAGTCCTTTATATGCATTCAGGAATATTTTCATCCGTCTCACAAGAGCTTTACCCAATTCTAACCCTGTTCCGAATTACAATAGACACATGATGGGTTTGCTGGCTGCATGCTATCTTCTTTCCGAAGTACATGAGTTGGGTACAAAGTTCATCCAAGTGTGTGTTTGACCAAATAAATGGAATAGTGAATATAAGGACTTGGGCAGAGGAGGTTTATGTTATTTAAAAAAACAAAAAGAATAAAACCAGGGAAGTGAAGATGTGAACTCAAAAGTTTTGTATTGATGAATAGTCTCAGGTCTCCTGCAAAGTCTGATATCAGGCTTTCTGTGAAAGCAAAAGCTGGGGTTGTATCAGTTAGAGATTTCTGGCAAAACCCCAAAGCAGATCCAACTGCTGTTCTGCCTATCCCAGAAGGAACATTGGAGGAGGAAGAAGGAAGAGAAGTCAGACCCATGTTGTTTTCTTCAGGCCTTAGGAACAGCAATATTCCCAGAGAATGTTCCCTTTTAGAAGCACTCTGCATTCACTTATGAATTGTTTATTTATCAAGAAACTCAGAATTTCCATCCATGCAGAGAAGACTTGTTGGTTTTCTGAAGCAAAGCTAATAGCGTCTGCTCTTAATTAAACATTAATAGTAACAAATGGCTGCCTATCAGGTTTTTATCCTCCGTCAATCTGTGAGGTATCTGAACATCTTCTAGAAGGCAGATTTCTCTCTCTGCCTCATTTAGGCTTCCCTGAACACCGTGCTCACAAAAGCATCACCCTTACAGGCATGCTCAGGGCTGCCTGTTCCAAATGTTGGTGGTGGACACTCAGAAAATGAGTCACAAGAAGGCTGAGAGGGAATCTCTTCACTGTGTATAAATGGTGGGTGTCAAGTGGAGGGGGCCAATCTCTTGTCAGTGGTGCATAATAATAAGACAAGAAATAACAGGTGCAAGCTTGAACATAGATGATTTCACCTGAACATGAGGGTGACAGTGACGGTGACAGAGCCCTGGAACAGGCTGCCCAGAGAGGTTGTGGAGTCTCCTTCTCTGGACACAATCAAAACATGTCTGGATGCATTCCTGTGTGGACTACTCTAGGTGATCCTGCTTTGGCAGGGGGGTTATACTGGATGATCTCTGGAGGTCCCTTCCAACATCTAATGTACTGTGATACTGTAACCATAGGAATGAGGTGAAACAGAGGAAGGCCACTGTCTTGTGATACCTCATGTGCCTCACCCCTGCTAAGGAGGGTGTGCTCAGGGATGCACTTGGATGTAGCTGATTTGATACTGATTTGGATCTCTTGTGTTGCAGTGCCCCCAGATTAACAATACTCCATTTTAGATCCAAACCTGTCACGACAGACCTCATGACTAAACCATGGCACCAAGTGCCATGTCCAGTCCCCTCTTGGACACCTCCAGGGATGGTGACTCCACCACCTCCCTGGGCAGCCCATTCCAATTGCTAATGACTCTCTCAGTGAAGAACTTTCTCCTCACCTCGAGCCTAAACTTCCCCTGGCGCAGCTTGAGACTGTGTCCTCTTGTTCTGGTGCTGGTTGTTTGGGAGAAGAGACCAAGCCCCTCCTGGCTACAGCCTCTCTTCAGGTAGTTGTAGAGCGCAATGAGGTCTCCCCTGAGCCTCCTCTTCTCCAGGCTAAACAATCCCAGCTCCCTCAGCCTCTCCTCATATGGCTTTGTGCTCAAGGCCTCTCCCCAGCCTTGTTGTCCTTCTATGGACACATTCAAGTGTCTCAATGTCCTTCTTAAACTGAGGGGCCCAGAACTGGACACAGTACTCAAGGTGTGGCCTAACCAATGCAGAGCACAGGGCACAATGACTTCCCTGCTCCTGCTGGCCACACTATTCTTGATGCACGCCAGGATGCCATTGGCCTTCTTGGCCACCTGGGCACACTTCTGGCTGATCCTTTGATACTGATTTGGATCTCTTGTGTTGCAGTGCCCCCAAATTAATAATACTCCATTTTAGATCCTCTTTTCTTAATTGTCTTTAAAATGGATATTTAGGAAACATGTATCAGGGAAAAGAATGGATCTGCTAAAGAAATGAACATTAGCAGGCATCAGTGCTATCCCCAGTGGAGGTAAATAAAGAAAATCAAACTGCTGGCATAGAAAGAAGTGAATGTTTTTGTAGTGCATTGGTTATCCATTAGATTTGTGGTAACTCACAGTGTCTGTGGAACAAATGTGTTCCTGTTCAGACAGCCCATGGACAAGTTCAAATATGTTGCAAGTAGTTTATAAGCTCTGCTCTGTCGCCTGCTGTGCG
Source organism: Melanerpes formicivorus (assembly GCF_026170545.1). Classification (NCBI taxonomy): domain Eukaryota; kingdom Metazoa; phylum Chordata; class Aves; order Piciformes; family Picidae; genus Melanerpes; species Melanerpes formicivorus. The sequence continues at coordinate 3,855,270 of NW_027142359.1, read as the reverse complement.
GGGGGAAATTCAGCTGCTCCAGCTGCGTTTGGGCTGTCACCTCCTGGGTGAGCTCTCTTTGACTGATTCTCCATTGATTTTTTCCCTGTGCAAAGGCCAGGCACCTTTTCCTCTTCTCATTTACAGTCCGTCTCTGCAGAAGTCAATCAAATGCTCCTACCTATAACTCACTTCAAACGCTTGCTAACTTCAAACCCAGCAGTTCAAAGAACTCTGCTTTATTTGCTGGTTTTGCAGTAGTTACAGCCTAAATAATTAGCTAATACCTTTAAAATATCTGTTTTAAAGATTATGGTTTAAATCCCCAAACTGTGTCATCATTGGGAAGCAAGTCTCCTTCAAACTGCAGAGCAAGCAGAAATCACAGCAAAGCTCCAGATGGTCCAGCAGCGTGCTGGTTATTTACAGTAAACCAGATCCTTCCCCTCAGCCTTTCATCTCAGCAAATGCAGTGGGTTAGCAAAAGGCAAGGGAGCTCTGGGAGTTCTTGGGGCTAGCCAGCCTGTTTTACCAACCAGCAAGTGCAAAAGCCACCTTGCCTGACTCTGGTGCCCAAAAACCAGGTGGGAAAAGCCAGTGAACCTTGGGCTCTTGCCCATGCAGGCTCTATGGGCAGCATAACCATCCAACATGGCTGGGAACATCTGTGCACATCATGCCAAGCCAAGGGAAGGGCTGCTGGTGAGGGTGTCTTGGTAAGACACCACTGAATTGTTTATTCTCTCTCTCTCTCTCTCTCTCTTTTTTTTTGCTCCTGTCTGTTTGTTTTGAGGATCTTGACAACAAGGTTTTATTATTTTACAATCTGCGACTTTGAAGGTAGGACTACAAAAGAGATTTGACTGAAGGATTTGGGGTATTTGCAACACATCTCTAGTGTGGCTCAGCTCTGTTTTCTCCTTTCCCTAACAGACACAGCTCTCACCAATCACAGATGTTGCCCTAAATCAGAAGCAAGCTCTGTTGTCCATCTATGCTGTGATCTATAGAGAACATTTTTTTGGGTTGCCCACTTACATTTTCTGTCAACTGTGTTTTTCTTGTACACTTGTTTGTGCTCCAGCTGGGCCTTCTGTGCCTTGTACAGAGAAGCAAACCCTGCCAGCACATTACATTATTTATAAGGCAGAAATGCTATCAGATCTCACTCAGGCTGGAAGAGACTCTGCTTTCAAATAATTATAGAATTTACATTTATGTAGTGCCTCTCAGGGAGACCTGGGAGCACTCTGTCGAGTGTCAATATGAATCTAGGATTGTTAGTTTGCTGCTGAATAGAAATCAAATCAGTCAGAAGGGGATAGGGCAGCAAACACCCCATGGGTGGCTGGCTGCCTGCCGAAGGTTGTGAGGAGAGTTTAGGTGGGAGATAGAACTGTCTGAATGGGATCTGAAAAGAGTGGGCAGCCTGAAGAAAGAGTGCTGGATCAGTGCAGACAGAGTCCCAGTTTTGCTTTTCATCTAAAAGTGTTAGGAATGGCTTCATAGTTTCTTACACAAAGTAAACTGGAACTTCCCTTGACAAGGCAGGGCTGAGTCATGTGCTTTGGACAGAAAGGAGGGCTTGATTGGGGGCTCCACCTGCAAGTTAATTCTAGCTGCTCATGTGTTGACTGTTTCACATCCTATCTATTAATGTCATTCTCCAGTTTTAGCCAGGACTTGGCATGTTTCTGGCATCTCAGCAGGGACAGGCACAAGCTGCAGTTTCGTCCAAAGTTCATTTCATGGGGATGTTTGTAACATATGCCTGTCTCTGGAAATGTGTTTGTTGGAAGGAGGGTGTTCTGGAAGGATGCAAAAGATCCATATTTTAAGCCTAAAGCCTAGGCAAGAACTTAATTTTAGTGCATTTGCAAGTGGAACAAGAGCTCCGCTTGTTCTTGCCTTGGCATAAAGTAGCACATGAGCAAAGCAGTTTGCAAAAGTAGATTAACTTAGTGGAGAGGTCCCAAGTGACACTTTTTTTCTTTTTCTTTGGAAAATCAATTTTTAAACAAGAAGCTTTAAACAAATAATAAAAGGGAGATATAGGTCCAGTGGGCTGTCAAGACAAGAGCTGGTAGGGTCCAGGGTCTGATTTCAGATAAACCGGGTTCCTGCTCTGAAGACTCTTTTACTGCTCTGCCCCTCTGTTGCCACAGTTCTGAGCAGGGGTGTCTTCATCTGATGTGATCAGAATACACCTGGTTACTGATTTTTTGAAAACTCATATTGTGGCTGATATAAAAGATCCCAGATTAATATCAGGAGGAACCTTTGTGTTTGGTGCAGCACAAACACATATGGGGGACAGTTTGAGGAGATAACAGAATCCAGGCTGAGAAGATGCAATTTTGAAAGCTGACTAAATAAGCTATGATATTTGTGTAGACAATTTCTGATCAGATTTGTGACTAGTGGCTTTTCAAGAACTCCCAAACTCTGGAAATTAATATTATCCTGATGGACCTGCTTGAACAAACACAATAAAAAATGTGCTCACTGTCACGGCATGCTGAAAAAGCAGATGGCAGTCGGAAGCTGAGCAGCATACAGAAGTTTGAAATTTTAAATTAAATCAATTTGAAGCTTTGTTTGTGCCTAAGGCAAGCTTTCCCCTCAGATGAAGGAGAGTGGCTATCTGAACTCTTTTACAGGGGCTCTGGTTTTGCAAAGGCTGCTGGAAGATTTGAAAGCCTCTACGACCTGCACCGTTGTATGAGTTCGCCTGGACAAAGAGTGGAGCAGAAATGTGAAATCCAGGTTGGTCCCAAGCAGAAAGCCTTTCCAAAAATGTAAACTCCTGTAATGATATGGGTACAGAAGAGGGACTTCTGCTTTTACACAGCGTGCCATAAATATTCAGATTATGTCATATGTTTCCTCTGTTCTGAAGAGATGTAAAAACAACACTGAAGGAAGAAAAAGTCCTGCAGCAGACACACACCCTGTCTGTTCTGCAACAATAAATCAGCTTGCACTGTAGTTTAAACATCGTGAACTCACTTGGCCTTCCTGTAAGCTCACAGGAGATCATGGAATAAAGCAGAGTAGCTGCTCCCTGGAAAAATTTTTGTTCTAAGAGTTCATTAGTAAGAAGGGATAGGCTAGACCCTCAGGTCTTTATTTTTACTTACTCTATACTCTCCCAAATTTTAATGAGAGCTTTACCTGGATAAAATCTGTGTTTTATCGCAGGCCAGTGAGATTGCTGTCTTTGCAGAACCATAAGCCTCTTTTTGCTGTCTCCTGGCTTTTTGATAATTGTGCCTCCTTTGTAGTTCACCAGCTTTGTGTAGGATCCTTGGAGCAGGTCTTGAACTGCTGCTTCTTGGCCAGTAACTGCTACATTAACTCAGTGCTGAATAGGTCTTTAATTTCTGCTGCTTTGTTCGTTGGCCCCTCCGTTTTGGAAATCATCTTGTCAAACTGCAGCTGTACTCATCTGTTGCCTCAAGCTCTGTAGGCCTATTGCTAATAGTTTCTGTGATTCCTACCCTGATCAGCAGTGCTAAAAATCACAGTCCCAAAGATTGTATTTGCCCCTGAACTCTCAGACCTGCTCTCAGGTGATGGGTGTGCAGCTGGTTTTGAGAGGATACATGCACGGAAGGGAAATGCTCATTTTAGTATAGCACAAGAGTCAAGAGACACTGAAAGCAAATCAGTTTAATGACTTACAATTTTGCATACAGACAAAAATAGTCTCAAGAGACTCAAATGATGACTGAATTCTCAGCCAGCCTTTCATATAAATGAATCAGTCTGTTCCTTGCTCCTTCTTTAGAGATGCTGGTCTGCTGCTCATCCATTTGGTCAGGATGAGTGGTTTGTGCTGCAATAAGCACCCACCTGGAATCCACTGCCAGTATAAACTATGCCTTCATCCAGGAGAGGAGTTGTTGAAGTCACTAGAAATGTAGCAAACTCAACTATATTGAAATGTCAGTTACTATATGTAGTTACTGCAGTTCTCCTGAACAGAAGTGTAAAGGAGAAGAACGTAATGCTCAAACCTGCTGCTCCACGCTCTGTGGGCAGGCCAGAGCATGGCTATGGGGTGAAGAGATGCAAGGGCTGTGCAGAGCAAGGACAGCTTGTGGTTCCACCATCAAGCACCCAGCTTATACAGGTTGCTGCTTTGCTTAATGATTATGGGAACCTGTGGCATTCTTTTAGCTGCAGTTTGAGCCAGTGCAGACCAGCAGCACTGAGCCACTGCATTCATTCACGGCACAGCACTTAAAAAGGGCAGTATGTGGGTTACAGGCTTCATCTGGCTTGTCCCTGAATTTGTTCTCTTGTGTTATCAAACACACTGGCTATGGCAACAAGTTTTTATGTACACAGCCTGAATGACTGCAGCCTGCAGCTCTCTGCAGTTGTGTTGTTCCCTCCTGCAGAGCGGAGAAGAGGAGTTGTGAGCCTCTGCTGCTGATGCTGTGCTTGTGCTGGTAGGCTTGAGTGGGGGCATGCTGGCTACATGGTGTTGATCTCAGGGAGAAGAGCCATACCAGTGACCTCCCACAGCCACACACAGCTGCCTTCTTCAGTGTTGTCTTTGGTGGCACGCTTTGTAGGCTGAAAGGCTTGCTAGAGGTGATAGGGCACTGCTGCTGTTAACACATTTCTAGTGCTTAACCACTCTGTCTTTCTGACATGCACTTTCTTCTGCATCCTGCAGCTCAGAAGGCAGGATGCAAAGAGCAGTGGGCCTTTGCTCAGTGTCACTGCTATCTTCAGTACATGCTTCCCTGACCACTGATTATTATCCATGCTCCACTGTAGCAAAGCACTTGGCATCACTGCCAGCTGCACTAGCTACCAACCAGCTGGCAAGGGAGAGAGGAAGGGAATTGAGACAGGGAGAGAGACCACACTAGACACAAATGATGTTTTAAACCCCAGTACATTCTTTTTGACAGTACAGCTCCAGAGACATCAGTCTAGCTTTTTTGGTAATAATAAATACATGTATCTCATGGACAAAACAGAAAATGGGTTTGACTTTTCCTTCATAAATAAATTCCAGTGGCTCCATTTGCCTTTTACAATCTTACTCTTTTTGAGGGTTTTCTGGAGAGATGGCAATTGAAAATGTCAGAGAAGGAAAATTGTCCTCTTGCTACTTTTCTTCTGTCCTCTGTCTCGATCTACCTTACAGTTGGAAGAGCTACTGTGTGCTGGTGAGTGTAATGTGGCTAATGCATCTCTGTGGTATCCAAGTGCTGGAGACTAGGAACATCACAGCCCTGGGACCTGATTCTCTTTTGGGAGTTTCCTCTGCTGTTCTAGCTTTTTAACCAGTGTCAACATAATTTCTTTCTGTAGTCCCAGATGATTTTTAAAAATCTTCCTGTCTGGAAAACTTAGAAGGAAGAGGCTGGATAAAATAGTGCTGATGCTTCTAGTGCTGGACGTCCAGATAAGGGTTTGGACTGAATGACATGTCTTGAGCTCTTTGGATTTGCTCTTCTCAGCTTGCAAGCATAAAGCCAGTGTGTGAAACATGCATGGAGTGTGGTAAAGATTCACCAAAAAAAAAAAAAGAAAAAAGGGAAAAAAAATAGAATGTAAAGAATCACAGACTCCTGGAGCTGGTGTTTTGGGTCTGCCTGCTAGTATGTGCTGGGAAGTTTATCAGAATACTGGGGGTATCATTGTGTCTCTCAGGTACTGCTTGCCAGATACATAGACATGAATTTTTCTTGGCTTTTGTCATAGGCAGCTACCAGTTGGTCCCAGTCTAGCTGGGGTCCACTGGTGTGCTTTAGCAGAACAGCACATGGGCATTGATTGTATGAGCATCATCTGATTTCATGGAAGAGGGAGACCAGCTGGTGGAGAATTACTCCTTGAATCCATTGGAGATGGATTTCTCACCTTAGCTGAAGATTTAAACCATTGTATAGTGGCTCTGGATTCTCCAAAGGGTCTGATACACATTTTGGGTTTGGGTCTGTCTGCACATCTTTGATTTAGATGTGTCTTGCTCATGAAAAATCAGAATTGTCATTAATTGGTGTTATGTTGCACCTGCTACTGAGCATTTGTGTGATGAATTCACCTGGCTGATATAGCATCGGGTGCAGGCCTCTCTGCTATGCTCTCTTACAGTCTTTATAGCTATAAACACTCTTACAAATGTAGGAGCTTAACTGCATCAGTTTTCAGACATATTTGGAGCTGGCTGCCCTTGGATATCCAGATTTAATTATCTTCTGATAATTAAAAATAATATCTCAGTACACTGCAATGTAAGTAGACAGGACAGAGGTTTGAGAAGCCTCAGCCACCTCTGTTGTGTCTTGACAGGTGCACATGTTCCATGTTTTTGTGTGTGCTCCAGGCAGGCTCTGCATCCCTGGGGAATGAGGCATCAAGTTTCCCATCTACCCACTCCCCTGCCCCAAAAATATTTGGTAGCTATTTCTTCTTTCTTTTGTGTGTTAGGAATATGTGATTTTGTTGTCAGCACATTTTTTGTAATGAAAAGCAAATGGTATCCAATATGTCTTGGAGAAAACGTGCAAACAACAGCAAAATTATATGTTGAGAAAAAAAGATTGGTAACTTGTTTGCTGTCAATACTGCTCCTAATGACAGAGTACAAGGAGAAGGTAACCAGTGTTCACTGCACACATGCAGTGATAGCTGTAGTTTGGATTATCATAGAATTATACAACCACAAGAATGGCTCAAGTTGGGAGGGACCTCAGAGATCATCTATTCCAACCTCCCTGCCATGGGCAGGGATGCCTCTCAACTAGACTCAGGTGCTCAGGGCCTCATCCAGCCTGACCTTCAACACCCCCAGGGAGGAGGCATCCACAACCTCCCTGGGTAGCTTATTCCAGAGTCTTACCACCCTCACACTGAGAAGCTTCTTCCTCAGATCCAGTTTAACCCTAATCTCCCTCAGCTCCAAACCATGGCGCCTTATCCTGTCTCTAGACACCCTTATGAAAAGTCCTTCTGCAGCCTTCCTGCAGGATCCCTTCAGCTATTGGAAGGCAGCTCTAAGGTCCCCCTGAAGGCCTTCTCTTCTCTGGGCTGAACAACCCCAGCTCCCTCAGCCTATCCTCATAGCAGAAGTGCTCCAGCCCTTGGTTCATCTTTGTGGCCCTCTTCTGGACTGGCCCCAACAGCTCTGTTTCCTCCTTTTGCTGGGCACACTAGAACTGGATGGAGTATTTGAGGTATTTAAAAAATATACCATGAGAAGTTAGGTTGCAAATATTTGGTACACATCTTCAGCCTTTCAGGCAGCAGATAGTGTCCATGGACTTCATGAGTAAGAACTTGCTTCTGTGGAGGATGTGTGCATTGAAAACCCCTGGCTGGTCTCTTCAGAGAGAAGACACAGACTCCTCCCTGAAATATACTCCCTGAAAATACTTCTCTGCAACTCACTGCTGTTGTAAGTACACACATTGAGAGTAATGTCATAAACCACAAGTCTGAACAAGGAGAAAGCTAAACAACAGAAACAAACTGTATTTGTGTGTGTGTGCATTTATGCACACATACATGTGAGGGTGTAAAATAGTTATGGAAACAGCTTTCACTTTTTTCAATACTTCATTAACTTTGTCCAAGCAAGCAGCCACCATGTAGAATTTATCCTCAAACTGCAGCTGATTTTAAGTGCCTGTGTTATTCAGTGTAACTTGGGAAACTGTTTTATTTGTTTGTTTTCTCAAACCATCTCGTTCTAAGAAAGATTCTGAATGATTTGCTATTATTCTTGTCAGTAGAATTGATCGGTTTTGCTTTGAAATCATCTAGAAGACTTTTGGGGTCAAATCTCAGGGTTTGTAAAACACACAGCAGAATGCCCATTGGCTTCACAAATGGCAGATTCTCTTCAGACATGAAAACCTACTCATGCTGAACTGCGCTCATTTTACGTGAAGATCTGGCCTTCCTCAGCCTTGCTCACACAGTGAATTTTTGGCAAGTGAATAAAAAGGAGAATGAATACTTGAAAGGAAGCTCCTGGGCCTTGATTGTATGTCTGTCCATAAATATTTGATGCCAATATTTGCAGAGGCTCTTAAAGATCTTTTCCTCTGTGATCTTTACATGACTATTCTTCTCTCCTTCCTTCACCCCAGCTGTTGGATGGCTCATTTTTGTTCCAGTTGTGAAAATGGACGTCCCAGAAGTTAAACTTCCCTTAAAAATGTGATAGTTTAAATTTAAAAAATGAACAATCAATCAAACAAACAAACAAAAACCCTGACTATGCTACTAAACTCTCTGCATCTAACCCCCACAACCTTATTTTATATACTACTAATAATTCTTACTATAGGCAAGTTTCAGAAAATTACCCTCACAGCTGTCCATGTTTCACACACATCTACACGTTTCTTGGTGTTCTGCTTGATTCCTGGGTTGCAGAAACATGGAGGGTATAAAGATTTCTCTCCTCTTCACTGCATATCAGCCCCATGATGCATTCAGTAGGAGGGGGCAGTACCTGCTGCTTTTGGAGGCTTTGTCTGTAACCTCTCTTTGTGATCGTGCCTACATAATGCACTGCAGGGCCCTGCAGCCCTTAAAGGCTTCCCCGGGCCCTTTGAGCAGGGGGTGTAAAATCCCCCAAAGCAGTCCAACAGGGATATCTGTAGCAAGCAATTAAAAACTGCCTAAGACTTTATTGGAAAATAATTGTTATAAATCTAATTTTCAGGCAGAACATTCAGCTTAGGAAAGCTACAGAGCCTAGCTGCTGTTGCTGCTGATTTACACTGTTGTAACCCATTAACTTCAATAACAGCTTCATTTGCACACTTGTGGTGTGCACCAGCCTGCCTGGAAGCTGTGGCCACGGGGATGATGCCTGGCTGCACTTTGCTGCTAGAATAAACCCCACATACAGGCAGTGCTGAGAAAAAGAGCACAAAGGGGGCTACCGTCGGCAAGGGGCAACCTCGCCTGCTTCAGCTTCTCTGCGCTGATGTTTTGCTTAGTTACCTCTGCTGAGATTTTATGTGCGGTTTTATGGGGAGGGGGGAGGGTGCAAATAGCAGGAAATGAACAATTGTGTAATTGTAGTTAATATTTTTTTTGCAGCTGTAAAACAGCAGCGAAGGGGGAACAACTGGAATGTCGTTTCAGCTGCGCTGTAGCAAGTATTGGCCTCCCAGCTCCCATTAAGCTAACGAGAGTTGCACACCTAACGGTCCATGCCCTGTAGTCAGGAAGATGCAAGAGGGAATTTGGATCCAGAGGACTTTTTGAGATTATTTAAAAAAAAAAAATTAAATAGCTTTTTGGCATCTAAGGCTTGTGGTTGTATATATTTCTGGGGAAGTCAGGGGCTTTTTGGTGTGAGTAGCTCCCATGTTGAAGCGTGCAGTGTTTTTAGCAAGGTGTTGGTACAGTTGGTGTCGTTTCCAGTCACCGAGGGCGCTGATCCTAAGGCAGTGTGCCGCTTCCCAGTGAACTGAATGATCTCTGTACACAGTCATTCGAAATGTAGACATGCAAAACAAAAAGAGTGAAAATTAATGCAGAATGTCTTTCTGATCATTTCTGAACAATTAAAAACTCTGTTGTAGGCCCTTTTCATTTCTTGAATCAACCACTATGACTGTGGTTGTTTTTTTTCTCCATGGTGAATCGTATAGTGACCTTAATCTGTGATACTGAAAGGATAGACTTTTAAATCAAAATAAGCGTGGGGGGGGGGAAGGGGAGGGAAAGGAGCATATTAATTGCTCCTTCTTCCTACACAGTTTTTTCCCCCCTTCTCTTTCCTTCAGGCATTCCTTGCATAAAAATATCCATTCACCAACTGTTCACCAACTGTTCCTCTGCTCATTGCCCTACCTTAGATTTCATTTTAAGACACCAGCGAATATTTGCACTTCAGCCTTACAGCCTTTGAAGTTTTCTTCAGGTTTTTAAAGGTAGCAATTTGAGGATATACCAAACAGAAACAGTGACTTAATGAGCACATTCTGGAGGGGGCTTCGGTGTTATTAAGCTTCCACTTTTATAAAACTGTTAGTAGAAACATCACACAGATTAAGGGAACCGCTGGCGGCGTTTAGTTCACTTTGGCATCCCTCACTTGTTTAATTCCACTCGCTCCTATCCTTCAACTTCTGGCATTTTCCAGCTCTGTCCTTCCCCTTCCTAAGATCAAGAAGTGTGTTTTCTGTCTTGGGATTTGCTTTTGGGAGCGGAGGTGCAAGCGAGATGGGAGAAGAGAAGGCCATACAGAATCACAGAATGTTAGGGCTTGGAAGGGATCTCCAGAGGTCCTTAAGTCCAACACCCCTGCCAGAGCAGGATTACCTAGGGCAGGTCACAGAGGAACACATCCAGGTGGGTTTTGAATGTCTCCAGAGAAGACACTGTTGTGTAGTCAGTTTGGGTTTTTTTTTGTGTGTGTACTTTGACACTGTTGTGGTGGCACATTCACCTCTTGGTTTTGAAGGGAGTTTCTTTTGTTGATGGTGAAGAGGCAGAAGAAGGGTTTTGTGGCTTTGTGTGGTGCTCTGTCTGCAGCTGGGTCTCTGGGCAGCCAGGGTTGCAGCTGGAGCTACAGCAGTGGTCATCACAGACAGCACAGCTGTTCTGGCACAGATTGCTGCCAGAAGTTGTGGATTTCTCCTTCCTGGAAGTGCTCAAGGCCAGGCTGGATGGGGCTTGGAGCAAGCTGGTTTAGTGGAAGGTGTCCCTGCCTATGGCAGTGGGGTCGGGGATCTTTAAGATCCCTTCCAACGCAACCCATTCTGTGATTCTATGATTCATTTGCTTGAGGCAGGACACAGTGCAGTGACCAGGGGTAGAAGGACCCTCTAAAGAGGCCTGCAGAGCTCTGCTGTGAACAAAGTCCAAATCCCACTCTATCCCTTGTTATTTATATCCTGGTTTTCCTGTAGCTATTTACATTGTTTTCCCCTTTGGAAGCAGAGAAGCAGATTGAAAACTTAGACTGTATCCATAACTATTAAAGTAGACATTCAGCCTGGAACAATGAAATCCTGTGGCTGTCTACTAAATTATTCAGAAACACCAATTCCTTGAAGACAGTGGGCAAGTGGAATAAATGTCTGCTACTGCCAGCCAGCGGGGTTGACACTGCAATTTCTTTTATTGTTTCCACGTGGTGGGCCAGGTGGCCTTCTCCTGGAAGGTACTTAAGATCAGCAAGATGTTTGAGAAGTAACATTAGTTATATTTTCATAGCTTTCTGCTGAAGTTATCAGAAATTGAATATGCTCTACACAAACCTGTCTCTTTTCCTGGGAATGGGGTAGGAGTCTTGGCCTTAAGAACTGTGAAACCATGCAAGTTGTTATAGCTGTGTTGGAAAAAAACAGAGGAACAGGAGCAGATGTGGGCTGAACTGCCTGCTGCATCATACCTTTTTTTAATGCCCTTTCATTTTTAGGGGCTCCATCATCATTTAGATAACGGTGACAGCTTCTCTTCTAATAATAATATAGGCACAGGAATTGAGAGAGATCTAAGGTCCATCTATTCCAGCATCTGGTCTCTGACAATATTCATTACAGTCTTTTATGGGGAAAGTGTAAGAGCCATGCAGGAGTGAGGTATGGAATAATGTGATTCCCTGCATGGGCTCCTTTGGATCTATAATACTTAGTCTCTGACCTCACCCCTGAGGCACAGGGTTTAATATCTCTTCAGATTTTTTGCTGTCATTAATTATGACAGCACTGGACATGAGAGTGGAGATGTTTGTTGTTTCTGTGGATTTTCTCCTCCTTCCATCTCTTGAGCTGTGTGATATTATTGCATCCTGTTTGCCTGAGTGCGGCAGGACCTGCTGTGTACATAGCACCAAATTATAGGGGCACGAAGGGACGCTATAGAAGGGCCAATGTGCCCCCTCCTCATTATTCTTTTTGTGTGATTCTAAATAACACAGGTTTTATGATGGAGCCCCAAAGAACTACTTGCAGAGCAAGAAATTGAATGTTTTGTTGTGTCTTTTAGCTGTTAGGATTAGTTTGGTCAATTTCAATATATTTTCCTTATCTCTCTAACGTAGGGGCTTTTATAGAGCCCCTCAAAGGAACATTAATATGCTCCACACAGAGATTATTTTATGTGCTGAATGAAATCCCTTGCACCTCTACTTTTGCCTCCATTGTTTTTAAAGCCTCAATATATGCTGGTAATTTTGGAAAGCTCTTAAAAGAATAGGTGGGATTTGCTCATAAATCAGCTATGCTTTGATCTGTCTGTTTGCTTCCTTAAGAAGCTCTAAAAGGTGATAATATTTCAATATTGTTTTATTTCCCCCATCATCCCACTTTCACAAGTGGTGGAAGTGTATGAGAATCATCAGATGTTACTAGGATCAGATTTCTCTTTCAGTGGTTTGTTTTTTTTTTCACCTTTTGGTTAGCAGTGCTTTGATGTATCTGTGTTGAGGTTTTGGGTGCACCCTGTTACTGAACTGTGTTCTCTCATAGTGACTTACAGCAGTCACTGAAGATCTCCATGCTTAAATGTGAGTGGCAAGTGTGGGCTCTATAAGGAAATGCAAAAGTGTTGCTGTAGTACTGGAGATGCTTCATTTTGGAGAACAAAGACAGGATATGGAATTTTGTTTGTATTTATTGTGCTGCTCTTTGTGTCTGTTCATGGAGTCTGGTAACAATATACTGTGGTATGCCACTTTGATTAGAAGAAGCTTTACTTCAGGAGTGTAATTACCCTTTCTTTAGCATTAGTTCATCCTTGGCACATAGGGAACTGTTCTTATTTTGCCCTTTTTGCTGCTTCCTTATGTGACATTCTCTCCATTCGTATGATCTCTGACCCTAGTGATGTGCGAGTCGCTTCTGAGCCAAACAACAGATGAACCCTCTTCAAAACAGCTGCAAAAAATATTCTTTGCTTCAGGAGCTGTTTGATGCCGTGCTCCCTAGGGAAAGATGTTTGTTCCCCTAAACAAGAAAAAAATCCTTACTGTGAACAAAAGAGACAAAATATTAAAGCCTCATTTTACCACTGACAAAGAATGCAAAATAATTTAAGTCTGGACATGAATGACTTCAGCAGTGCATAGATTCTTTTTCAGGTTGAGTGTGTGCTCTGCAATTCAAAACACAGCTGAATATTCAGGCCTCTTTTTTTTTAATTCATCATTTCAAAATGCATCAACTGTATTTTTTTGGTTTCTAAGCCGTGAAACATGCTTAACAGTCCATTTTCTCAGGCTGTTGTTGGCTTCTAATGGGGAGTCAGTTTGTCCTTTATCAGAATGGCAACACATGGCTAAACTAACATAAACTCCTTCAACTGTCTTATGCAGGTGGTGAGTCTGCTAGCGCTTGTGTTGAATTGCAGAGAGGTGATAAGGATGCAGCAGCTGTTTCATCCAGGTTTCCATTACGGAGTTGGATTTCAGCTACAGCCCTTCTTGCCTGCACTATTCCCTTGTAACCTGAAAGTTTCAAAAAGCAGTGTTTCAGCCCTGGCTGGCTGGCTCCTTGCTGGCAAGGAGTATCCTTTCAGATAACCTCTGCAAACCCAAGCAGGTTCTTTGGAGATAGGAACCCTTCACAGTGTTTCTCTAATTGCTGCTTTTCACAATGTATTTCATGTTTCTCCATCCCCTTCGTGCAGCCCATCCAGTTACTGAGTTACAGCACGTATGAACTGCAAGCAGATGATGGGTCCTGCCATTCCAATGGCATCTTCCAGGTCTAGATGCAGACACAGTGCTAACATCCCCCCAGGGAACATAAGATGCTCCTGATTCATCACTGAGCTCTGGGATACCATCTGCAGTTCTAAACACTCCTTGCCCTTTCAGGGCAGCCACCCTTCCAGCGTGGAAAGTTAATCATATCTGTCTCCAACTTTTCTTCCCAAAGTCAGGAATTTGTTATTGTCGCCCACGGAGTTCAGCATTTTGGCTGAGAGCTGGTTTGATAAATTAGTTACGGACTCTATTCAGTAGTTGTTTGAAAAGTAAGAAAGTTTTGTGCCAAATGGGGAGAAGATTTCAGTGCAGATACGTGACAAGATGCACGCGGACGTAATGCAAATAGGGATTCTGCTTTCTTTGGCTGTCGACATCGCTTTGAAGTTGTGATTCTTCCTCAGTTTTTAATTGTTTTTAGGGGCTGCAGTTGATGTGAAATTTGCTTGCTTTCACTGCAGCTTGCATGTTTTGGAAGTTTTACTATGAGCTGGCACTGCCTGGATGTGCAGGGTGCCTTTATCCTCCTTCTGGCTGGTCCTGAGAGAGGTACAAGGGCACCGTGTCATCATAGAGTCATAGAATGGTTTGTGTTGGAAGGGACCTTTAAGACATCCAGTTCCAACTCCCCTGCCATAGGCAGGGACACCTTCCACTAGTCCAGCTTGATCAAGGCCTCATCCAACCTGGCCTTGAATACCTCCAGGGATGGGGCATCCGTGGCCTTCCAGAGCAACCTATTCCAGTGTCTCACCACCCTTACTGGAAAGAATTTCTGGTGTCAATTTGTTTACAATGATCAAGCACCATCTTAGCTACTTTCTGGGTTTGCTCCTTATTTCCCTCCCAATTTTGTTAGTATTCACTTTCATTAACGTGATACAAAAGCAGACAATCATCTTGGGGTCCTTATTGTCATCTTAATGAAAATGAAACTGTACCAGTGATACACTTGCAGTGCCAGGTGATTTGACTGCAGCAGGGTAGGCAATTACCACTGCATTAACATATCCACGTTACACTAATGACCGAGTGCCACACTTGCTATCAGGAGGCTGTGGTTTACTTTTGTCTTGGATGCAGAAAGGGATCATTAGATTTCCATGAATAATAGAAATGAGAGTAGGAAAAAAGAAAAACCTATCGGGGGTATTTTATCTATCTTCCTGCCAATATAAAATTCCTTTTCCCAGTTGTGTTCTTTTTCCTGACAAAAATGTCTGCGTTAAAATTCCTGAATAACTCTCTGTGGGAAATGTGATCAGAGTGCTGTTAGGATCAGTGGCTGGCATCCCTCTGATTTCAGCAGCAGTTGAATCAGGACTGTGAAAACTTGAACACCTCTTGGTAGGTAGCTTCTTCCAAGCAGGGTTTTAATCTATAAATCAGTAGGAGATGTACAGGGTCTCTCCGGTCACATACTTTAGCTACAGAGCATTTATGGGACTGTGGTAGCTGCTGGATTTAGGCAGCTAGAAGGCAGATGGAATGCAAGTGAGTCCATCCACGCTGCCTATTGATAATTCATTATTCTCCTACCTTCAGAAAATATTTTCAGATCTATTCTAATAAAAAAAGGCACCAGATATTTATTTTCAAATGTCCTTCTGCATGACTTACAGCTTCATTCCACTGCTGCTGTTTTATGTTTCTTACTTATCAAGACAAGGCAACATGGACAGAAAAGGATCCAAGACACAGATAACCTTCCTGTGTCTGGCAGCACCAAGAGGTTGTGAGAAAGCATCGTGATTTCTGCAGTAGCCAGGGGAGCATCTTCTGAAGGCAGGATGATTCTCATTTTCTATTTGTGTAACTTTTGAGGGAAACCATGTATGGTTTGTCACTGGCCTTGCCCTTTGGAGCTCTGATGTCACTTGTGTTGTGGGGCCTGTTTACACAGCTTTACTGATGCCCCTGTGAAGTGCCTCTCTCTTGCTGTCCTCTACAGTTTACATCATCAGTCAAGCAAGAGCTGTCACACTCCTCACATTTTCCTGAGATGCAAAATTGAGTGCATACCCATTTTCAGAGCATTTCAGGGGTCATGAGATGCTTCCTGCACACTTGGAGGTGAAATCCCATGTGTAACATTGTTCTGCCCATCTTTTGTGTTCCTAGTTTACACCATACTGTATACTTGCTAGGTCAGGACACAAAGGCTGGTACAGAAAGCAGCAGATTTCAGGTAGCTGAGTGGAGGCTGAAATGAATTAAGTGTGTTCTACACCATTAACTGCAGGGGACAACACTGGACTGTCCATCCTGCATGGAAAAAGCCACCTATGAATGCTAAAGTATGCAGAGCTGCAGCAGATGTCTGTGATTTAGAGATTTGAATAACACTTAAGCTTGCCAATAGCTCTTATGTACAGGGATTATCTACCCTCTCACATGAAAATGCAGTTTATAAAACATGGAATATAGTGGAGATGGGGTAACCTTGAGCAGTGCAAAAGCTCCTGAGACAGGGGACAATAGATGGTTTCTTTGGTTGGCTCTCCAGCCCTCTCTTACTAGGGCTCTGCTCACTTGCAAGATTTCTTCAAGTCTGCCTGAGCAGCCTGAGTGCAAATCAGCCTGGCTAAAGAAAACATCTTCTGACTGGGAAATTATTCCATAGGCTGTGTGATTTCTGGTTTTGCCATTCCAGGTGGCAGTTTTCCTCCCACAGTGTGAGCAATGAGCATGAGGTGTGGTTGTGTGGGCAGACCATTTTTATTAAGGTGGTAAACAATTGATTGATGCACAAAGAGGATCTTTATGCTGTCAGATGTAAAACATCATAGACTATAATATTGCTATTAGGCTTTTTGGCTGAGATTAAGCTGAGCATCAGCTTTGGTTTATGCTTTTCCAAAGCAGCCTCACAACAGATTCAGAGGTTGTGAAAACATATTCTTGTGTTGGCTTTTTTACTTTGCCTTTTTTCAAATGATTTTGTCAGAAAATGTGGTTATTTAAGTAATTACAGGAGCTTATCCTTCATATGCTAATAAATTGACATTTACAAACAAGAAACATATATGTCAGTAACCAGATCAGTAACTGTAAAATAATTTTTATTTATCTCATCTACTAATATCACTCAAAGGCAGCCTCAGGCTTCCAGACTGCAATAACATAAACACCAATTTAAGAGGTCTAGTCAATAAAGTGTGCTGCACACACACTCCAAATGTAATTAGTTACTCTCTTCTGTTCCCATTGTGTTACCTATGGATTATATCTATGGATTAGGCCTTCCAGAAATGTTTCTCTCCTGCTGTTTTCCCCACACTATAGATCAGGAAGGTCAGGATGTATCTCCCGCCTTTGGGTGGGGATGGTATGTATGCCTACAAATGTGCATTCACTGCTGGTCACTGCCACCCCCAGCCTAGGGAATTTCCCCTGGGGAAATCTGAAATGGATTCTAATCATAGAATCACAGATTGTTAGGGGTTGGAAGGGACCTCTAGGGATCATCTAGTCCAACCCCCCCTGCCAAAGCAGGATCACCTAGGGCAGGCCACCCAGGAATGCATCCAGATGGGTTTTGAAAGTCTCCAGAGAAGGAGGCTCCACAACCTCTCTGGGCAGCCTGCTCCAGGGTTCCATCACCCTCACAGTAAAGAACTTTCTCCTCATGTTGAGGTGGAAGGACCTGTATTGCAGCTTGTACCTACAAAAAATTGTACATACAAAAATTGGAGTCATATCGGAACTCTTGCTCTGTTTAGAAAATGCAGGAACCAATTTCTAATGATGATTTTTGCATGTCAGAGCTACAGGGGTTCTGCCCTCAGAGGGGAGCAAGGCAGCCTGAGCCTTTCTTTGTAGTTTGCTGATGGGGAATGTTAACCTCCTCCTCCTCCAACCCTTTCAAACTTGAGGCTAATTATCAACAGGGTTCCGTGTTGCATCTCTTTTTAAAGCAGCTTTCAAGGCCATGAAATCTAACATGGTAAGTAGCTGAACCTTAAAAGAGGGAGGAAAGGGAAAAAAAAAAAAAGATGAAAAGAATGCATGGCATAGGTTTGATTTAGCAGAAATAGGCCTTTCAAGTTTTGTTTGCTTACCTTAGCAGACACATGAGCCAAAAATACACAGCAGACTGCAGAAATAATGAGCTGGAAAACAATAAAGCATTGAGGGGAGGGAATGTTGAGAACAGGAGTGAAAAAGCCTCCCTTTTCTGAGGCTGTGGTGGCTATGTGAGGGGACTTCAGGCTTTGGAACTGGCAAACTTGTGCGTACAAGCCCAGATCTTGTAGGGCGTATTAACTCAGTGCAAGAAGGATGTGGACCTGTTGGAATGGGTCCAGAGGAGACCACAAAATTATATGAGAGCTGGAACCCCTCTGCTGTGAGGACAGGCTGAGGGAGTTGTGGTTGCTCAGTCTGGAGTACAGAAGGCTCCAGGGAGAACTTTTCATAGCCTTCATTACTTGAAGGGACTAATCAGAAAGACAGGGACAGACTTTTTATCAGGGCCTGTTGTGACAGGGCAAAGTGTGATGGTACAAATTAAAGGAGAGACATTTAGACTGGATACAAGGAAGAAATATTTTACACTGAGAGTGGTGAAACCCTGGCCCAGGTTGCTTAGAGAGGTGGTAGGTACCCCATCCCTTGTACCATTCCATGGAAGGCTGGATGGGCAACCTGAGCAACCTGATATAGCTCAAAATGTTCCTATTCACTGCAGGTTGGGTTTGGATTAGATGACCCTTAAAGGTCCCTTCCAACCCAAAGCATTCTATGATTCATTCTAAGAATGCATTTTGAAGTAAATTCAATTGCAGGAACTGTAACAAACCATACCTGGCTGAGACCTGCAGTTGCATATTTTGTGAAATCCCTTTGATATTGCCATTATTTGATTTAAAAAAAAAAGTGAGTAAAGTTGTTATGACAACTGAGTAGAATAGAATAGAATAGAATAGAATAGAATAGAATAGAATAGAATAGAATAGAATAGAATAGAATAGAATAGACCAGGTTGGAAGAGACCTTCAAGACCATTGTGTCCAACCTATCATCCAACACCACCTAATCAACTAACCCATGCAACCAAGCACCCTGTCAAGTCTCCTCCTGAACACCTCCAGTGATGGCAATTCCACCACCTCCCCGGCCAGTCCATTCCAATGGTATCTCACTTGCAAGTGGACAGCTCAAATATGGAGCATTTTGCTGATTCTACAAAACACTGTTTTCCCCCCAGAGTTCTCTGCTTTTCAATCTCAAAAGAGGGAAGATTTGCTCTTAACTGGGCTGTTCTGAATGGCCCGAGGAGTAGCTGAGGCTCTGTACCCTGTAGAACCATGCCCGTGCGCTTGTGCTGAAGGTGCCATAAACCCAAGGAAATTACATGTAGAATTAATAGATGAAGTAATCTGCTGTGCCACTGTCTGCTACCATACCCTGAGCTTTGTCCACTCATTCTTTAAATGCCTAAAGCTTGAAGACTTCCACCTGCCTTTTTTTTTTAAGTCTGTTCCTTAAACCAAATGGTACATGACTGAGCAATTAGTCCTGGCATTATTGAAATGCCTCTCTGCCTGCTTGCTTTCATTTTTCCCACTTACCACCCTAAATATTAGGATGGTTTACAGGCTGGTTTGCCAAACAATCTGAGAGACTCTAAGATGGTAATTTCTTAATTGGTATGAAGCACCTCATGATTCTGCCTAGAGAAAAGATGCTCAGGAGGAGATCTGCGATGGATGATGTAATTCCAGATGGTGGAAATAGCTTCCAAAAAGTCAAAAAAATAATATGGAAACATTGGCCTTTTACAGGGAATGATTTGTGATCTGGACCAGCATTCTAGTAGTAAGGCCACAATGTATGAGTAATGTATTTCCGTCTTCACCCGAGCTTTATCTGCTCCTTCTGCAAAGCATTGGAGCCCCTAACTCCAAGCCTTAGCATGCTGACCCACTTTACCTAAAGCCACATGAAGGGGTTTGTATTTTGTGTTCCTTTAAGTGCAGCTTTTCCCCTCTATGACCTTCCTAGAGATCCTTCCATTCCCCAGTAGGTTTTAAAAAGTTAATCAGTGCCTTGTACAGCTCTCAGTGGTAAAAGTGCGACAACACAGGCTATTTGTTCCCAAATCTACACTTGATATAAGAAGCAGCGAGCAATATATATCCTCATCTATATACACACACACATGCTCACACCTTCTCTGGCTGACCTGGTTATTCCTGTGTTCCCATTAGCCTGCTAGGCTGTTCAGTTTAACCAGCTGCATGCACTAAATAATAGAAACATTTAATGTTTTGCCGCTTGACTGGGCCCCAACAACAGTTTGGAACAATCTCATCCCAGCGGATCGTGATTGCGGAGCGGCTGGATGACAGCCCTGCTTCCTTCCAGCCATTTGCAGGGCTTTGGCTCTGCCACGACTCCAGTGGGGTGGAAGTGAGGGAGAGAACATGTGCTATTTTCTGAACACCCTGGGTGCAAACAGGAGCGGGGGGTGCGTGCCTGTGTGCCTCCTGTTTACACTTCATGCAAATTCAGATGTTCCTATAGCAGCGCAAACCTCTTGCTGCTGCTGGAGAAGCTCTCAGAAGTTGTTTTCCTCTGTTGTTAAATTTGATTTCACTGTTTTACTGTGTCACAGAATGTGTTCTCTGCCTCCCTGCTGGGGAAGACCTTCCCGTGGAACTCTCACTGGCTGCAGGCATCCCAGGGTGAAAGCAGAGCTGCAAATCAGCCATGTATCTGCTGACAGGTTTTATGAAGAGAGTGCAAGTCTCAGTCCCTCCATTCCCCTCTCTCCTTCTCCTCTCCTTGGACAGTGCACTGTCTTTGCAAACAGAGATGCTTTCCCTTGAATTGTCTCTCAGTCTGAACGCTCACATGGTCAGGTTCTTAAAAACCTGAAATATCCAATCAAAAGGCTTGGCAAACCAAGTGCTCCAGCAGGCTCGGTGCTGTCAATGGGCTGGTTCCTGCCCTGGGTCCTGCCTGTCCTCACTGCAGGGCCTGGAGAGTCCAGCCATTGCAGACAAGCTTTGTTTGACGCACCCATCAGACCTTCTCTGACTAATCCATCCTCTCAGAAACTAATCCAAGATAACTCAGGTGTGCTGAAGGGCCTTGCAGAGCAAGGGCTGCCTCCATGATCTGCTGAGACCCTGAAACACCAGGACTTAGCTAGAAAGGGGTCTGCCACCCTGCAGAGGGGTTGGTGGCCAGGGCTTGTTCCCAGGAAGGCATCATGGAGCCAGGATGCTCCCAAATAGTGTGGTACAAAGTGCTGCTGCCAAATGAAGCTAACTGCTGACCTGTGTCAGCTGAGACTTAGAGATTAAGTGCCCCAGCTCATCTGACACTCCCTCCAAATGAAGCATTTTCTTCTCTTTGTCCAGACAGAAAATTGGAAAATGTCAGTTTTGTTTTCTGATGAAAATTCATTGTCTGCCAGCTTTCCTGAAAGCTATTGGTAATGCCTAGCCCTAGCCTGCATCAATGAGAGTCCTAAAATAGAGCTAGTGGTGAAAAGTGGTAAAAATACAGGCTGCTCTGTTCTTCTAGGAGCTATTACTCTTCCTGCCCTGCTGTGGGTGCCTGATGTGAGTGTGGCAGCTTCTATTGATGAAGGATGCCATTTCTCCCAAAAGAAGAGGAATTGATTATTTTTGCTACCCGGGGAACCTGTTGTCTGACAAGTATTTCCCCTCTCCCAACCTCTGTCCTTCTTTTCTATACAAAGCTGTAGTTCTTGCGCCCTTCCAAATGCCCTGGCTTTGCTGAAAAGCCCAGTGCTGTACACTTCAAATTGGCCCATGCATTTTTAATGCAGTCTTATTGACTGGATTTGGGAAGCAGAAGGATAAAACAAATCGCTCTGCTAGGAAGGAAAAAGCCATTTGGCCAAGTGCATCTGCTCACCTTTGATGTATTTCAGCAACTTTCTCCTATATTTTCAGTCTATTCCCTCCCCTTAAAAATAATCTATTAGTCTTCTAGTATTTTGGCATTTGCATCTTCAATCTGTTCTCAGCCTATTCCATAGTCACATTCCTTTGATATATACATAGGAAATAATGACCAAGAGCTGAAATACTAGCTAAACCTGGGTTTTGATATAATCCCTGTGGTATTTAATTGTACTTTCTTAGGCATCTAAAAAGATGCCTTGTGTGATTGGTATCTAAATGCATAGTGGTGCATCTTGGAAGAGTTAAACGTTGTGTTTGAGCTGGGAGTGTGAAACCTCACTGAACAAAGCCCCTCCAGATAAATGAGCTGTGTGCTGTTTGCTCAGCATGGTGTGGATAACCTGAGCCTTGCAAATGCTGCCTGGGATAAATGCTGGGGAGGGAACGCAGAAATCCACACTTCAAAACCTTGGCTGCTCCTTCAGCCACCAGCTTTGGGTCTGCAACCTTTTGTGTGGGCTGTGGGAGGTGCTGGGGATAAAGAAGATGTTGGAAAGGGGGGTTGTATGTATGTGTCATTTGAGAAGAGGGCTTGCTTTTCCAGCATGTAAGTATTACTCTTCTCTGCTGTCTTCAAGAAGGCTGTTCATTAGGATGGGATGAAATATAATCCTGGGAGTGAAAGTGATATCCAAAGGGACTTCTGGATGAGCTTGAACTACTGTGATTCCTTTTAAGATGTGGATGCAACAATGACCAGATAGACCCCAACTTTCCTCTAATATCCTGTCAGACCAGCACAGGCTGTGTGTGGAAGATGAGAGGTTGTGCTTGAAGCCAGCCAACAGGGAGCAGATCCAGGCAGGGTTTGGTAAATCCACTGTCCTTCAACATCAATAAATCCTTCTTCTCCAAGCAAACCAAGGTGTATCTTGGTCTTCTTTCTTCTCTTTTCCCTTCTTCATGGCAGAGTCTTGGGCATCCGTAGGTCTCTGTTTACAGCCTGTAGTAACAAATACTTGTTTTGCTGAACTAACTCTGCCAAGGAAAAGGTGTAACCTGCAGGAATTCCAGTAACACTGAGGTAGCCAGTCAGGGGTCCAAGTGTTGCATGGCCACACCAGCAGCCTGTGTAATCCTGCTAGGGATTTGTGGGAATTAATGATGTAATTGCACATTGGTGCTTGTTACAGAAGTGTCTGTGAGATCCACCCAAAACCAGGACACTCACTGATCTCTAAAACCACTGCAGCAGCTCATTATAATAATGGGAAGAAGAAAACTAGGGAAGGTGTGGGCCCCCTCAGAAAGGAAACTGGTGACATGGCCACAAGTGATGAGGAAAAGGCTGAGGTACTTAATAACTTCTTTACCTCAGTCTTCACTGCAAGGGCCTCTAGCCACACTCCTGATGTTATGGAAGTCAAAGCCAGGGACGGGGAGGAAGAACTGCCCATTGTAAGTGCAGATCAGGTTCGTGATCATCTGAAGAACCTGAAAGTGTTCAAGTCCATGGGACCCGACGGGTTACACCCATGGGTACTGAGAGAACTGGCAGATGAGGTTGCTAAACCCCTCTCTATTATATTTCAAAAGTCCTGGCAGTCTGGTGAAGTCCCCACAGACTGGAAAAGGGGAAACATTGCCCCCATCTTCAAAAAGGGCAAGAAGGAGGAACCAGGGAACTACAGGCCAGTCAGTCTCACCTCTGTGCCTGGAAAGATCATGGAACAGATCCTCCTGGAGTCACTACTCGCTCAAAAGAATAGTGAAGAGGTGATTTGGAACAGTCAGCATGGCTTTGCCAAGGGCAAATCCTGCCTGACCAACCTGGTGGCCTTCTATGAGCAGGTGACAAAATTAATAGATGAGGGGCGAGCAACTGATGTCATTTACCTGGACCTGAGCAAAGCCTTCGACACTGTCCCACACCACATCCTGGTCTCCAAACTGGTGACACATGGGTGTGATGGGTGACCACTAGATGGATAAGGAACTGGCTTGATGGCCGCACCCAAAGAGTGGCTGTCAATGGCTCCATGTCCCAGTGGAGACCAGTGACAAGTGGAGTCCCTCAGGGATCAGTCCTGGGACCTGTCTTATTCAACATCTTTGTGGGGGACATGGACAGTGGCATTGAGTGCACCCTCAGCAAGTTTGCTGATGACACCAAGCTGTGTGGTGCAGCAGACACGCTGGAGGGAAGGGAGGCCATCCAGAGGGACCTTGACAGGCTGGAGAGGTGGGCACAGGCCAACCTCATGAAGTTCAATAAGAGCAAGTGCAGGGTCCTGCATCTGGGTCGAGGCAACCCCAGGCACAAATACAGGCTGGGCAGTGACTGGCTGGAAAGTAGCCCTGAAGAGAGAGACTTGGGGGTGCTGGTGGACAAAAAGCTCAACATGAGCTCTCAGTGTGCACTTGCAGCCTGCAAAGCCAATCAGATCCTGGGCTGCATCAGGAGAAGTGTGGCTAGCAGGTCGAGGGAGGTGATCCTCCCCCTCTACTCAGCCCTGGTGAGACCCCACCTGGAGTACTGCCTCCAGTTCTGGAGCCCCTATTACAAGAGGGATGTGGAGGTGCTGGAACGTGTCCAGAGAAGGGCCACGAGGATGATCAGAGGGCTGGAGCACCTCTCCTATGAGGACAGACTGAAGGAGTTGGGGCTGTACAGTCTGCAGAAGAGAAGGCTCCGAGGAGACCTAATTGTCGCCTTCCAGTATCTGAAGGGGGCCTACAGGAAGGCTGGGGAAGGACTTCTCAGGATCTCAGGTAGTGATAGGACTAGGGGGAATGGAATGAAGCTGGAGGTGGGGAGATTCAGGCTGGATGTGAGGAGGAGGTTCTTCACCATGAGAGTGGTGAAACCCTGGAATGTGTTGTCCAGGGAGGTGGTCGAGGCCCCGTCCCTGGGGGTGTTTAAGAGCAGGCTGGATGAGGCTCTGTCCAGCCTGATCTAGTGTGGGGTGTCCCTGCCCATGGCAGGGGGGTTGGAACTAGATGATCCTTGTGGTCCCTTCCAACCCTGAATGAAACTATGAAACTATGAAATTAATATCCCACCCTGTCCCCAGAGCTGTCAGTCTGAACAAGTAAAATGGACAAAAATGAGATTAGAGGGAAGAAGAAGAGAGAAGGGAATGACTTCATACTGCTGAGAGCAGTCAGATCCTGGCTTCTTCAGTCCCATCCCGGTGCACTGTCCCTGGACCAAGGAAAACCAAGCTTCCTGTCCCTGTCCTCTCTAAAATACCCTGTGCTGTGCTGTGCTGTCCTGTGTTGTGTTGCTGCTGTGAGTCTGTGAGGCTTGCACTTCTGATGCAGATAGAAATTACCATCAGCATCATAATAAAGAGTGATGTACAGAGCCGTGTCAGCCCTTCCCAGGCTGCAAGGTTTTATGCTGGTGGTTTAAATCCACTGACAATATTGCTGCATCTTCACAAGATCTTGGTGCTTTTTAGTCTAATGGGAATGATACAGCTCATTCTCAGCTGCCTTCAGCTGCAAATACCACTGCTGGGGGATTGCAAAATACTCTCAGCATCACAAGGATGGTGCTGGCCTGAAGAATTGGTGTGAGTCCTTCCACAGGAGCAGTCTGGCAGGACTGACAGTGAAGGTAACATAAATTACTTTGTAGAGGCAGAGATATCATCATGCTTTTGCCATTTACTAGTGTGAAGAAGGATAGCATGTGGAAAAGAAAACAAAACAAGACCAAAACCCAAACCCCTAAAATGTAAAACATTCTGCATTAGGATGCATTTCCCCTGAAGCATCCCTTAACCAAGTGGGCTTTAAGGTTCCCTTTGTCTCAGGTGGTGTTTTAGCCATTCTGAGGTTGAGTGGTGGATGCAGGGTTCTGTGACGTGTCAAAGGAACATTTTGTGTCTGTGTTCAGTGTTGACCCAAAGCCAAAAGAGAGAAAGGTTTTTGCAGATTTCTGTGTCAAATAACTTCAGGGAATAATGCTCTTTAAAAATAGTTCTTTTAATGAGCTTAAGTGGAGAAAATTGAAAAACATCATTCATACTTTGATGTCCTAAAGTATGAAATCCAAATAGTGGCTAAATTCTAGCCCTTGACCAGGGGAAGAGGCAAGATTTAGGAGCATCTTTTAAGATCAAATAAAATAGGGTCTGCTTTGTGATGTAGTGGCTGTGTGAATCGTTGGCATTTGGGAGTCATGAGTTTAAGCTCTGAGCTCAGTAATTCTCTCACAAGCTGACACTCAGTAGGTTTAACACAGTCCTTGAGAAAGGTTCTGGACCAGCTGCAGTGGTTGGAAAACTTCCCTAGTACACGGGACACCTTGATTTGAACCCATTAAGCTATAACTTTCTCTGAGATTTTGACTACTGTACTGCTGTAAAACAGAAATGAAAGCATTTTTGTGTCTCAGGAAGGTGTTTTGAACATTTAAGACACCCCAGACCAGAGTTTAAAAGGTGTTTAGATGCCTGAAGCTTCAGTTAAGCAATTTGGCAATCACTCAGGGTTCCCAGATGCTTAACTTGTTGGCTTTGCTGAGTGTTTCATAAGCTGCTCAACCAGTATTTGCTGTCACCCAGATAAACGAGCTTCATGGCATCGTTTTTAGAGGTGGCTTTAAAGACTCTTCATCTGCCATGGGAAAAATGACACCCAGGAAATAGCTGTAAAACATGGTTAAACCTCCAGTGCAGTTTATTAGTGTTCTTTATGCAAATCCACATGGAAAAATAGCTCTGAAGATACCTGCTTTGGAATCTAACTATTGACAAGCTTGCCAAGACCACAGGAGACTGGATGTACAAAATCTCTGGCCTGACCTTTGAATAACCCTGGTACTGAAATATTCTGTTTGTTGTACACAGTCTGCTTTAATTCATGTTAGAAGAAAAATGGTGTACCCCAGAGCAAAAAACCTGGCCAGGTGTGAAGGGCTGCAGCTGATGTGTGTCATCAACTCCATGGCTGAGCTCCAAAAGTCTGTAATTGCATGTGAACTTCAACACCTTTCCAAAATCAAGTGATGGAGAAGTTGGCTGGGAAGCATTTGCTATTGTGTGTATTTGTATGGTTTTAACTGAAAGCTTTTTATGGATCAGGCAGAATTGAGGTGGTATCAAGGATGCTCTAAACCTTCTGGATGTGGATGATTTGGCCATAGCTTTGTGGTGATGAACTCATGTATGTACTACCTTCTGCTCAGAAAATGTCTTCATCTTTTACCAGTATGAGTAAGTTAGCTTTCATGGTGCATTGTGTTTGCCTTCAGCTTCTTTAGGAGGCTGTAAAGGAGCCTTGTTTTGGTGGCTGTGTTTTGACAGACTTTTAATACTTTGCTGGTTATTGACTATAAGTAAGAATCCAGCCTTATACTTGAGTTGCTCAAAGTCTTGGTTGCCCTCCTTCTCCAAAAAAAAACCATTAAAAAAAAAGCATCTCTCTTCCTAGGGAGGAAGGGGTTGGGTTCAACCCAGAGCTGAATGCCTCACCTGCCCAGGACACTTGAAGTAGGAGTCTGCTTGGCCAAATGTCACCTATAGATTATGAAGAGAACTAGACCCACCCTGGGATTCAGTAGCTCAATGATTGCTCTTTCTGCTGAGCTCTTGCTTCTCAGGCTTCGTTAAAGAGCATTATGTCAGGAGGCACGATTCCAGGCCACAGATGTGGAGGGAAGGATGGGTATGTGACTTTGTATCAGGCAGCCCACACATGCCTCCTTAATTGCCTTAGCTGGGTGGCTGTAGCAGTAAGTGCATGGTACATCAGGCTTTTCCTCAGGCTGTGAAGGCCTTTCCAGCGTCCCTGGATGCGTGTTTATGTACCGTAATAAGCCCATGTACCTGCATCTTTGTTGCTGCAGGATTCTGCTGCCAGAGCAGTGCTTTACTCGTGCTTTATGCATCACCCATTACATCTGCCTTTCAAGTACCTCTGTGAAGAGGCAAACCCACAGAGATGTGTGGAGATCACAGCACTCATCCTCTCCCACCAGCTCTTGGGTGAGAATGTAGGCAGTAGCCCATCCCTCTCCTTGCTCAGGCATGTATTTTATTAATGTTCTTCTTTAATTCATGAAAATGGAAGAAGGTAAGTGACTTCTCTGATGCCCATCTGAAGCTGGATAAGAATTTACTGGACTGTTCAGTAACCCACAGCCATCCTTCCTCGAAGCCTCCCATGAATAGACACATTAATGCACCCTCTTTTCTTTATGGCTTTAATTATTGTGTGCACCGGGTGCGATGATAAGTGGATATCTTTGTGTTAAGCAGCTAATTAATGTTTGGAACTTACTCTTTTGTTTATTGTAGAGTTTTGTGTGAAACCATTCTCAGCTGTAATAGAGTTCATGAAATATGCACTGTAGATTCCAAATGTTACAGACAAAAAGATGAGGTGCTGCTAAGGGCCACCAGTGCACAGTGACTTCTTTTGGTTCTACATACATCAACAAAATGAAGCGAAGCCCGTTGCTGGAGGACTGATTGGAGCTAAAGTACCTTGGTTAATCTCACACGTGCAGGATGCCTTGTGAGCCAGGAAAGGCTATCAAGATACAGTTTTAATTAACATTTGCTTTTTAGATAATGTGCACAGTTTATTTTGGCAAGAGTTCATTGAATATGAAATTTCCATAATTAAGATACTTAAACCTGCAATGTTTTGTTTTCTGCCCTGTTTTTTTTCCAAAATGGCATAAATTCTGCGGCGTTTATTACCCAGTAGTCAACAGCTACAAGAAAGAGCAATTTCTTCCCCTGCTCTTTTTCCATCTGCTTTTAACCTCTTGGTTTTGGCGCCTTGTTAGGCAGCATCTTCTTTTCACCAACATTTGAGCCATCCCAGAATAAAAATAGAGAAGGTATAAATATAAGTAGCTATTTCTAAGGTAATTGAACACAAGTCTTCTATTTGTCTGAAAATCCACACCTGAGTGATCACTCTGTGACCTGGGATTGTTTAGCCTGGAGAAGAGGAGGCTCAGGGGAGACCATATTGCTGTCTACAACTACCTGAAGGGTGGTTGTAGCCAGGAGGGGGTTGGTCTCTTCTCCCAAGCAACCAGCACCAGAACAAGAGGACACAGTCTCAAGCTGCGCCAGGGGAAGTTTAGGCTCAAGGTGAGGAGAAAATTCTTCACCGAGAGAGTTGTTCGTCATTGGAATGTGCTGCCCAGGGAGGTGGTGGAGTCACCATCCCTGGAGGTGTCCAAGAGGGGATTGGACGTGGCACTTGGTGCCATGGTTTAGTCATGAGGTCTGTGGTGACGAGTTGGACTTGATGATCTTTGAGGTCTCTTCCAACCTTGGTGATTCTGTGATTCTGAACACCCCACAAATCTGTGTAAATCAGTGACTCATCACAGATACATTTCTCTTCTTTCAGAAGGAGCCAAACTCTTAGAACAATATGTTTTACATATTTAGAGGTATTAAATTCTCCTCCCAGAGATATCATCAACATCCTCTGGTAAGCAGAATGAGAGAATAGCTGTGAGAAACCTTCCAGGCATAGATAGTGACCTGAAAGAATTGGTATCTCTTGGATGTTCCTCTTCTTTTTTCTTTGTAGTGTCTAAAAAGAATTTTCTGAAAAAGTTTGCTTGTGCTTTATATTTTTCAGTTATGGATTCTTAAGATGAAGCTATAAAGCTATAAACCCAAACAGAAATGGTTGATGAACAATGAGACTTTGCATCTTAGCTCTGCATAACGTCACCAGCTTTTCACAAAAGGCAACGTTGTTAAACAATGACAAATTAATAGAGGGAGAAAACTGCTTCCATTCCAGTCATGTTGGGAGGGGTTAGGAGAGAAGGGAAGGATAAAATCACTGCTCAGAATGATTGCTGGACAGAAATGAGATTCTTCAGAGCACTCAGTGTCATTGGTAGGGAAGGAAACATGCAGATCAGTTGTGGCACTGTGAGTTTATTATTTATTGAGGGACTTCCAGATGAGCACAGGAGGAGTGTAAAATTGAAGAACAAATTAAGGCTAAAAGGTTATTTGTGTTCTGGCTAAATCCTCTTGCTTTTGGTTATTGACAGTAATTCAGTTTTTAGCTACAAAGCAGCCCACCCTGAGAAACCACCAGGACTGCAGTGTATGAGGTCTGAGGGATCCTACCTCCTTCTCACATGTGAAAGGTTTACAGATCAGGATGAGAACAGCTCTCTTGTGAAAATCTAGGGTTTTCTGCACTGCTCAGGTTGTTTCTCTGTTGCCCAAAGAGTAACTGTGAGGAAAGCTGAAATCATGCCAGCCTCACTGTATGCACACTTATCCTGCAGAGGTGATAGTTTAAATCCAAGCTGCCAGGTAGCCCCTGCTTCCCCTGGGCTGTGAAATAAGCTCTAGCTTCTGTCCTTGGAAGGAACTCCTCTGCACTCAGTGTCTGCACCCAAAATGGGCTGTGACTTTTTTTCACAGGTCTGTCTTACATTTAGGTGTGAGACAGGCAAATTTTGTCAGTCCAGCAGTACCCATTAGAGCTTTAACTTCTGCCAAAATCTCGGGGGGTCCTGAACCAGGAGGAAGGTCAGTGTGGGATGTTGTTTATCACCTGCAGAGCTGGGACGAGCTGTTGAGAGTAAACTCTGTGATAAAACCAAAGTGTGCTCAGCAGAGGAATGCTCATCGATTGCATCCCAGTGTCTCAGGGGGTGTAGCTGCTAATTAGCACCAGCGATTGCTAGAGGGGAGGATGGTGCCTGCAGGACATGGAGGGGTGTAGCTTGCCCTTTCTAAGCAATAAATCTATATTGGCTGAACTGCCTCTGTTGGAGTGTTTTGGAATCAAAAACCCTGTGTGCAGATTTGTGTGAAGTTAATAGTCTTCATTAGCACATCAGCACAGAGATGGGGGACCCCTGCTCAAGAAGATATTCTAGGTAGTAAAACAAGGTTGAGAAGTTAGAATAGCATCCTTCAAGCTAGGAGGAGGGGGCCATGAAGAACTGGCCATACTGATAGATGCAAAGTACTGTAGGGCAGAAGAGAGGCTGTGAGTTTAGTCAAACTGATGCCTAAATTTCTGTGAGGGTCCACAAATGGAAATCTAAGTTGCCCACCAGAAGAATTATGGGAATTATTACTCTGCTTGTCAGAATGACAGCTAACAAGACTGTAACCAGCCAGAGAACACACTTAGCTTTAAATAACCATCATGTATTTTCCTCACAAAATAATGTAATCTCCTCACAGCTTCCAGATCCCTAAAGTATGTGCTGGTCATTAGCTGTTATGATCTACATAACCATCCTTTCACTCTGAGGTTTTTACTTAATTCATTTTCTTCACTGCACAACAGGGAAAGCTGAAGCTCCATGCTTCCAAACAAAAACTGTTACTAAGAATAAAAGAAAGCCTATCAGTTTATATGCTGCTTAAAAAAAACATCAGTACAAATTCTGGATGCCTTGGTCAGGTACTTCTGTAATCCCGGCCTTTGTGCTTCTGCTTTACCCTTATTGTCACATTCTTGCTCAGCTCTTTTTAGTCTGCATTAAATATGTTTACATTTAATTCCATTACAGGCTTATAACTGGTTTGCTGGGTCTTGCCACACTGAATGAAAAAGAGCTTAGGTGTGCTATGTGCTGCATCCCATTTATCCATCTAAAACTAGGTGGACCAGGCAGGCAAGGCTCAGGGGAAGGAGAAGGTGGATCAGTTGTAAGCTAATGGGTTAATAATGACTGTGGACTGTGCTATGTCTCTATCAAGTTCAGTGCCTTTGTAGATACAGCTGGGAAATTGTACAAGATGGGTTTGCTCAACCACAAACACACTCACACAGTGGAGAGGAAAATGAAAACCAGAGATAAAAGAAGCAATATATTAGCTTCACAGAAAGCTGCAATACAAAGGGTTCAGGAAACCATATTTTGAAGAATTAAGAAAGTTTTAGGAGGTAAAGTGGTGGGAAGGGATATATTGAACAATCAGGGATTGCTGTACCTTAGAGAGAAACTTCTCAGATACTGAGGCTAAAACTATGTGTTGAAACAGCCCAAGCAGTGAAAGAGGAATACAGAGCTGACTTAAATGTGAAAGGACAAAGATAAGCTGGAGTTAGAGTCAGCAAAAAGACGAAAAAGAACCTCCTTTAGAAATAATCTATAAAGAAGGAAGTTCAAGAAGGAGAGCAGGCCTCTAATAAATGAAGAGAAGGGACTATTTAAATAATCATTCAAATGGCTAAGGTGCTAAAATATATTTTAAACATTTCTGTAATGAAGAGAAAGATTAGTTTCTGGCTCTAGAAAATTAGTGTCAATAGCCATTTGGTTTGGATAGAACACTATTTTGCCTAGTAGCTGTGAAGGGGTACCTGTGTATGTTGCCTGGCACCCAAGAACATACTAGGAAGGCTACAGGCAATAAAAGCGGATGTAAGTGAGGAAGAGTGGGAAGAAGCATAGCGAGAGTCCTTGAATCTTTGCAGCTCAGGAGGGCCAGATACTGTGGAGTTACGGGGCCCAAAGAGGTAAACTGGTGACTGCAGCAGAGCAGCAGTGGCAGGACTGGTGGGCTTGTCTAACGTTTAGAGGTGCAATGTTACAAGCCTGGATCTAATTAGCACCTTCTAAAGCAGTGGCCAGGGCAAGCCAAGGGGATGTCTATGTATCTAAAGTGATGGAGAGAGTCTAGAGGAGTGCTAAAAGTGTGAGAGTAGGTCTAAGATGGCATTAAGTAGTTTTTGTAACTGAAGGGTCTAAGACAGCACCCTTGAGCTGGGTTACTTGGCCAGCAAGCCATGTGCCTGTAGGCATCCCTAGACCCTCCTCTGACTGCCTTTGCTCATTTATTTCTTCTTCTTTCTTCTTTCCTTTAGTGCAGTAAGAAATCCTTTTCTCACATTTGAAACACAACTTTGGACATAAACACACTTAGGTTGGTCTTCAGGAGAGGAATGAACTTCACCTGCAGGGATTTAATTAGCAGTTGCTGGGTAAACCAAACGGGCAGGTTATTGTAAAAGCAGAGCTGATAAAATTGGAGGAATCGTGGGTTACCTGGTGAAAAGCTAATAGACTATCAGTTTGAAAGCAGTATGTAAAGTGATTCTGGCAGTTCCATTTGAAAAATATCTTCTATCATCAGTAAAATAAATGGAGCTAAAATCACTGGTGTTAGAAACTAAGTGCAGTAAAGAATAGAGGTTTATAAAGAGTAAATCCCTTTAAGAAAGCGCGCTGTGGTTTAAGACAGAATCACCATCTCTTTTGGCAGCAGGTAATGCAATTAATGTCATAAATTTGGATTTTTCCAAAGCATTTGATATCACATTTCAAGAAATCTATTTGACAAATTAGTTTAGTGAAGCTTGCGATGTGAAGCATGGCTGAGAGACTGTGCAACAGGAGCTGGATGATGGATAGCCAAGTACCGCAGGCAGGAGAGGTACCTAATGGGGTTTTCTGGAAGAGGTGTTAGGTCCAGTTTTATTTAACCTCTTCATTAATGAGTTGGGAGAGGGAGTAAGTGTGCAAATTAATGATCTCAGCTTGAGATGCACAGATAAAAAAAGAAGAGAGAAATAAAGAATGTGGGCAAAGAGATAACAGCAACATTCCTTCTCCTTGAAAACAGGAATGCAGGGGTATGGGTAACTTAGGAGAGCTGGTTGGGAAGGCAGAGCTGGCGTGGAAATAATAGACCAAGGGGACAATAGAAGGAAACAAATTAGACCAAAGTTTGCAATTAAGTGTGCCAGTAATACAACTAAATATACATTTGGGGTGTATTTGACAGCGTTTCATCACAGTGCAGAAGATGTAACAGCATGAGTCATATCTCTTAGGGTATTAGATAGTCAGATGGGAGAAAGTATTAAAATGTACACAGTGAAAAATAATCTTATATTGGCAGGTGGATGATTCAAATGATCTACTGGTCTTTCACCTGTGCTCTGTATTTTTCTGAAGTCAAGAAACAAATAGTTGTAGCCCGGATTTGTTATGCCATAAAGCTACACAAAATGCAAACTGGGCAATAAATCGCACAGACGACAAAAGGCATGAAAAGGAAGAGGAAGAAGTGCAAAGCCTTATGCTTAGCAATTGCAGCTTCCAGCTCTTGTGAGTGATTTTTTCTCCTCATAGAGAGTTTATTCATACATGTTCTGCACTTTCTGTGCTGCTTCCCAGCTGATGAGCACTGTGATGTGACATCTGAAGGATTTGGGAATGTGGAAGAAAAAAACAACCACCACAGGGGAAAAAAAACCCTCAAAATCTTAACTTTAGTGTAAACCAGAGATCATATGCAGCCTAACAGCATTATTTTTGGGGTTATTTCTATCAGGTTGCAGAACTCCTTTGTGTGATTGTGAAGGCTTCAGGGTTTTCTATGGAACAGGTGCCTCATTAAATTAGGCTTATGTTCAGGAAGGCTTGAGAATGAAATTTTTTTGGGAAGGGGTAGAGATAAATGGAAGTAACAGTTCTGGGCAATTGTTAGTTCAAAGCGACCATCAAAGCCCTGAAAATGTTATTTTTAGTTGCAGATGGCTGGTGAGAGAGAAGTGAGTGAGATCCTCTTGTTCTCTGCTGAGGGGCCGGGTGCTAATGAACACAGGTTTTGCAGGATGGAGAAACAACAGCTCCCGCTCGCCGTGCTTTGTGCTCCCACAGCTCTTTTCATCAGCAGGTTGGGAGTATTTATCCAGATACTTCATTAAGTGGAATGATCTGCTGAGCAACGAGAGAGCTCACAAGTCAGGTATAAGCTTTGATAAGAACATGAACAAACCGACCAAAATGAATCCCACTGTAGGTTTTGTGACCACAGGGGTGAAGACTAACCCGTTCAGCCTGGGTTTTCTCTGGAAGACACACAATTGTTCTTAGAGAGCTGCTGGTTTTTTTTTGCCCTTACTTTCATTAAGGGTAGGCTACTCGAATTCATATATAAACAATCTTGCTTTTGAGAATGCATTTCTAATCTCCGTCACGCTGGCAAACAGCATAGGGCTGCTTTGGTCTGGAAGTGCCGGTGAATTGTTCTCTTCGTAATTTATGATGTGCAAATGGCTCCTTAAGACTCCTGGCATTGCTCCTGTTCCCTCCTCGGAGGGCTGGAGCTTCCCTGAGTTTGAGTGGCTCCTTAGAGGCAGGATGTGTACTATGCAGGAATTTCCAAGCAATTTGAAGCATTTATCACTGACCCAGGCTTGTCACAAGTGTACTTCGCAGGTTTTATTTGCTTCTCCTCTATGCTAGTCTACACTGTGTCTTAGGCATTTTCCCATAAAAAGGGAAGTGGTTAACTCTTGTAGTAGTTAGAGAAAAGGTTCACGCTGGGGGTTAGGGCCAGTCTCTCACTCCCTTTGCAGTAACTCCTGCCCCGCTCCACTTCTGTCACCTTGTACTGGGAGACAGCGGCCATGGCACTGTGGCACCTTCACAACTGCTCCATGCTCCTCTGCGCCCCATGGGCTGTCGCTGAGGAAACAGCATCAGTGCTAGGGTGCATTCTATTAGGATCTTTGTCATCAACTGTCTACCACCACAGTTGCCTAACTTCCCTATTTTCTTAGAGAGGAGGGGAAAATCCTTTCAAATTACGGCGGAAGGAAACAGTGAAGGCACTAGTGAAAGACAGCGTGTTGGAATGTCTCCTTGGAGGAGGACAGTGTGGAGTCGTGGGAGGATACATGATACTTGCTTTCTCTGCATTATTTTCATGGCTGCTATGGGGAAATTTGCAAAACATGCTGTTTCCCAGGGTATGCCTGTGTAAGGGAGAGTGCTGAGATGCATTTTCCCTGTCTTGTGTTTGATCTTTTTTTCTTTTCAAGTCCAACCTGCTACTGCATTCACTTACCATAATCTCCTATCATGTGCACCCATTCACACAGGCTGCTTTTGTCCTGCCAGTTATATACCTGCAGCCCTCTGTATGGGCATCATTAATGTATGAATGCAGAATCAGCCCTTAAATGATGCATCATGAGTAAGTTCCGAGTGTACAGTGTGTGATAAACCTGCTCTATCCAGGAATTGCAGTGGAAAATTCTTTGTTGCACATGAATCGGCCACATGAGCATCTGATGCAAAATGAAGCAGTGGCCTTCTTCAGAAATGAAATTCCATTTTGTACATGCTACTGAGCAAGAAATGAAAGGAAATATTGAGAAGTGATAGTAATAATTATTTTTAAAGCAGTATAAACACATGTGCTCCAGGTCACATGGCAAGCCTCAGTTGACATAAAATCTGAAGAATCAGGCATTTGGGGACATGATATTCCCTAGAAATCAGAGGGGTTGTGCATGTTCTGAACTGTCTGTTCCTGCTCTCTTACAGTTGGGCTACTGTCTCCTGAATGTTCACTTGCCTCACTCTGCACTCACTATTTAGGAAAGGTCATAAACTGTTGGAATTTTGTTTTGTATAGGCTATTGCATCTACTGTTCAGCTGAGCACATGTTGGGGGTGGGACAAGAAGTGGCTTCTCTGTTCACCCAGTGTCACACAGACAAGTCCCAGCCATCCCAGTGCTGAGCTACCCAGAGACCTGCATGTGATTTGCTTATTCGTGATGGGAAATCAGAGATGCCCTGGCCCAGGGAGCTGTGATCCTTTTCCACTTGAATACGCTTTGTATTACTAAACTGAAGATTGTGTGAAATCAATTGGGAGGGAAAAAAAAAATCAATGCCTGGTTTTTCAGGATGAAAAGGCAAGATAGCCACACAATTAAGCACTGGAACACATTTTCCACACTCTTCCTGTCATGTTCTCCTGATTCTGTGTCTTGGCTGTTCATCAGAAATAATTAAACTCTCTCCCATGGGCAACAATTACTTGCTTAAAGTATTTGAGTAAAAGGAGTGCATTTATAATTACCTACCCTTTTTGAAGGTGAAACTGAAGATTATCTTTTGATGAAATAAAAGTATGTGGGGAGAGACTTACCAACTACAAGCAGATCGCACCCTATGGTGCTATGAATGCCATTCATTGTCAGTGATGCTCTTCATGGTGTGTCTCCAGCCCTCCGGTACCTGTTAGCTCTGAAGAACCAGTGGGAAGGTTTGGTTTCAGAGTTAGGCCCAAGTCTAAGCCCCTGCCCATTCCAAAAGAGATGTTTGTAGCGGCAAATCTGCATAGGGACATTTCTAAGCAGCAGGAATGAAGCAGGAAATGCATCCAATTTGTACCTATCAAATATCACCCTTTTATTTAGTCATACCGTGTCTTCCCTTTTCATGCTAAGAGTTGTCTTTGTTCCTTTTGACTCTTACTCCCAAGGGAGTTTGAGCTTTGAAAGTGTTTCATGTTTCAGAGAAGCCTTTTTTTTCCCTCTCAGATTTGTTTACTGATCCATCCTTGGTAAGACCTTTTAACGAATGTGATAGGAAGGTTATTAAAAATAAAATATTCATCAGGAAATCAGCCATAAACATGTGGGCTGGTTAAAATTCAATTCCTAATTCTTTCAACCTTGACATCATTTTGCTTTTTTTTGCTTAATGTCTCTGTATACAAATTTCAGAGCTAATTTATTTTATCAACTTATGCTTATTTCAGTTGTTCGCACGACTCACTCTTGTCTGTTTAATAGCATCAAGTAATGTGACAATGGTAAAAATGACAATGACAAATGGAGGATCGTGACAGATTGGCTGAATTTGAATGACTCTTACAGAGAAAAATGTTTCAGGAGTGCCATTAATTGCTTTCACAGCAGTGAGTTATGTTTGTGCATCTTGTCTGTCACTCGGTGCCTGTTCCTGCTCCTCCCATGTGGAGGGGTGCTGGCTTCTTTCTTTTCATTGCCTGGTTCAGTTGTGCAGGAAAGCCAGGGCAGAGACTGCAGGAGAGAGATTAGTGTCAGGATGGCCGAGTGGTCTAAGGCGCCAGACTCAAGGCTTAGAGCTCCTTCCTGGATCTGGGAATTCTGGTCTCCGTGTGGAGGCGTGGGTTCAAATCCCACTCCTGACAGTGGCTTTTTGACAGGTTGGACTCCATGATCTTTGAGGTCTCTTCCAACCTTGGTGATACTGTGATACTGTGATATGAGAAGGAAAGTGAAGCAGGTTGGTCCTAGGCAGAAGTGGGAGATGTATTTATCTGGATTATTAAATCCAAGTAAGGATGGGAGACTGGGACAAAGCAGCCACCTCTGGCAAGCAGCATGACAACAATGGAAGTGAGTGGCTGCCACTTGGTAGAATGATAGAATGGTCTGGGTTGGAAGGGACTTCTAAAGGTCATCTAGTCCAACTCCTTTTCAGTAAGCAGGGACATCCTCAACTAGATCAAGTTGCCCAGAGCCCTGTCAGGTCTTGAATATTTCCAGGGATATTGGTGGGTCATACCATTTCCTCTACACAATTCCTACTAAGGCTGATGCTGCTGATAATACGCATTCTGGTGATTATGTTCTTCATTTTCCAGAAAGGTGGCTCACTTCTCACTTCCCCCCACTGGCTCTTCCTCAACACCTTCTCTCTTTTCAGTATCCTTCTATTTTCTCCCACCAGAAAATGTCCAGCTGCAGCACTGGACATTCACACTGATGGGGTTGTTCACTCAGACCATGGATCCTGTCATGAGAGAGAATTAAAATTACTCTCTTCAAAGTGCTGTTCTCCATTTCCACTCTGGGTTCAGGTACACTGGCTGATGAGCAGGGTAGGCTCTTGCTCCATCTGCTCTCTAAAATGTGGATGTGCTGAGGAGCTGCACACATGGCTCTCACTCATCCCAGAGTTTGTGCAAGGCTAGAAAAGTCATCCCTGTCTTCTGGTCAGGCAGATGGACTGAATTTCAGTCCAGCTTTCAGTACTTTATTCTGGTTACTTCTGCTTGTCACATCAGGGTTCAGTAGTGTTCTGCTTTACAGTATCACAGTATCACCAAGGGTGGAAGAGACCTCAAAGATCATCAAGTCCAACCTGTCACCACAGACCTCATGAACAGACCATGGCACCAAGTGCCACATCCAATCCCCTCTTGAACACCTCCAGGGATGGTGACTCTACCACCTCCCTGGGCAGCACATTCCAATGACTTATGACTCCAGCCTAAACTTCCCTGGTGCAGCTTGAGACTGTGTCCTCTTGTTCTGGTGCTGGTTGCCTGGGAGAAGAGACCAACCCCCTCCTGGCTACAACCACCCTTCAGGTAGTTGTAGAGAGCAATGAGGTCTCCCTGAGCCTCCTCTTCTCCAGGCTAAACAACCCCAGCTCCCTCAGCCTCTCCTCATAGGGCTTGTGCTTGAGGCCTCTCCCCAGCCTCATTGCCCTTCTCTGGACACGTTCAAGCGTCTCGATGTCCTTCTTAAACTGAGGGGCCATCAGCTACAATTTCAGGTGGTTTATGAATGGATTTTAGACTTTTTAGTTAAAGAAAAATATGCTTCAGTCCTTTGGACATCTTGCTTTGCAAATCGATGACTGCAGCCAACAGTTGCCTGTCAGCTCACAGTATGTGTGCTAATTGTAAAGGTCAAGTAGGAACATGCATTATCAGAGAGCTACCAGCATTCAGTATGTCCTCAAAGACTATGTGCTGCTGGCACGCCAAGGGGAAGGACACATGACAGCTCAGCAGGGTGAACTGAGGCTGGAGCAGTACCTCTGGGATAGTGGCACTGCTGCTGTGAACCATTGCTGCTCACCCAGCCAGGCTGTGCCTCTGATGATTGTCCTGGGGAGTCCCCATGGTCTTTACTGCATGAAGTATGGAGAGAAAGAGCCACCACTGAAATCATCAGTCTGATGAGCACTACTAGCAGAGAAATGATCTAGGCATTTCATTTTCACGTTCAGAGTGACCCAGACCACTTCCTTGGGGTGACCAACATATTTTGGTGCCTGAGGAACATTTTTAATCTTGGTAATGTGTATTTTATTAAAAAAGAAATAAGAGGTGAGCATGAGAGGGCAGGGGTTAGGCATAGGGTGTTCATTTCTAAGCCCCTCCCAAAGGACTCTTCTTCAGAAACAGGAATTTGCCGATATGGTTTCTGACCCGTGTGTGTGCCTTAGCCTTCTGTGAGGGTTTGATGTGCCTGGGAATCAGAAAATAATTATTTCTTTTTATTGCACAGGGGTGTTCTCTGACTTCTTTCCTTCAAATCCCCATGTTAAATAACCAGGAGATACCAAAGGGCAGGTTTTGAAATACATGCACTCAATCGCTCAGACGTCTGCCTTAGTTGAAGTCATGATTATGCTTTAGAGCAGGATTGATTTTCTTCCTTGACCTCATTGTCTTTCTCAAGAGGAGAAGATGCTCTCCAAGCTTGCGTAAACTCTTGCTCTCACCTTCAGTCGAGGTGAGTATTTTTTAAGTGCCACAGATACTTGAAAGCCTTGTTGGGTCATGAAAATCCATTCAGAGGCCCAAAGAGCTAAGGCTTGGAGAAAAATACCTTCTTTGATAAATCCTTCTCTCCTTCTGTTCCCTCCTCCAAAAGGTCAAAGCTAATGATTGCACATGTGGTTTGCTCAATAGAAGATACAAAGCAGAGTCAGAGTTTGTTTGCTCCTACTTTTTCAATACTTTTTACTGTGAATGTGAGGAAAAAACATTAGTTTTGCTTGCAGAATGGTGCCTGGGGAATAGGAATCAGGGAACAATTTGCTAGTCTTAAAGTGTGTTTGCAAAGGTGCATTTCTGCCCGATGGCAAATGTTAATCCTTGGAGTCAGTCACCTGCCATAAACTTTCCATATCCTGATGTTCTCTCCCAGTACAGAACTGATTTTGAAATAGCTTTAACCAGGCAGGGCCTCGGTTTTGCTCATGATCTGTAAAAAGAGGGAGAACACTACACTCTGTGCTGGAGTGTAGGAACTGGCTGGAGGGCCGAGCCCAGAGAGTGGTGGTGAATGGTGCCACATCCAGCTGGCAGCCAGTCAGTAGTGGTGTGCCCCAGGGATCAGTGCTGGGCCCCATCCTCTTTAACATCTTCGTTGATGATCTGGATGAGGGGATTGAGTCAGTCATCAGCAAATTTGCAGATGACACCAAGTTAGGAGCAGATGTTAGTTAGAGGGTAGAAGGGCTCTGCAGAGGGACCTCGACAGACTGGACAGATGGTCGGAGTCTAATGGGATGGCATTCAACAAGTCCAAGTGCCGGGTGCTGCACTTTGGCCATAGCAACCCCATGCAGTGCTACAGGCTGGGGTCAGAGTGGCTGGAGAGCTGCCAAACAGAGAGGGACCTGGGGGTGCTGATCGACAGCTGCCTGAATATGAGCCAGCAGTGTGCCCAGGTGGCCAAGAGGGCCAATGGCATCCTGGCCAGTTCCAGAGTCTCACCACCCTTGTACTGAAGAACTTCTTCCTAAGATCTAGTCTAACCCTGCTCTTCCTCAGCTTCAAACCATTCCCCCATGTTCTGTCTCCAGACACCTTTATGAAAAGTCCCTCTGTAGCCTTCCTGTATTAGAAGGCAGCTCTAAGGTCCCCCTGGAGCCTTCTCTTCTCCCGGCTGAACAACCCCAGCTCTCTCAATCTATCATCCTAGCAGAGGTGCTCCAGCTCTTGGATCATCTTTGTGGCCTCCTCTGGACTAATTTGAGCAGCTCTGTGCCCTTCTTATGAAGGACACCAGAATTGGATGCAGTATTGGAGGTGGGGTCACAGTAGAGCAGAGTAAAGGGGCACAATCCCCTCTCTTGGCCTGCTGACTGCACTTCTGTGAAACACACACACACACACACACACACACACACACACACACACACACACACACACACACACACACACTTCCTTCTGAAGCAGGTTGTTTAAAAGCCTCACCATTTAGAGATGGGAATATTTTAACAGCTAACAATATTTTTATTGATTTGCATGTAATTTTTTTCCCATCCAAACTGTTTTGGTGCCAGTTGGGGTCAGAGACTAAATCGGTCAGTGGCAAAATTCCTTCAAATTGGGTGTTTGAACAGATGTGAACGATGCTACCCATGGGAGTGGAATTTGCAGCATCTGGGCCTTGGGAAATGTACGGACAACGGATGTTTGTCTGTTGGCTGAGAAAAACCACTCAGGGCTTGCCTTCTGATACAGAAGAAGGTTGTCTTTGTTTCTCAGATCAAAGTGTGATCCTGTAGTTGAGCCTGTAAAATGCCCGGTGCCTCCCCCTCCTCCCCAGGACCCTGTAATGCATTGATTCATCAAAATCAATCGCACTTTCATGAATTAGTCATCGGGTTCCTCCCTGCATCTGGACATATGATGTCCCTTTTCCTGCGCACCCCTATCTTGGCTCTGCTCTCTGAAGCAAATAATGCTGACTGCCTTGTTAATGGGCCAGGCTGCTTCTGATACAGAGCTGGCTGAAAGCAAATAAACAGTTATTTTGTAGGATTTTGTTTGGTCACCTGCGAGGATCAACCCAAACATCTGTGATGAAGGCACTCGCCTTCCAGTAGCAACAGTAGACAGAGGAGTTTTGAAAGGCATTGAAGGCATTGCTATTTCAGGATTGGATTAAATTCTGCCTTATCACCAGCAGCTTTAGCATGGTGGAAAGCACAAAGATGTGCCTGTTGCTGTGGCAGGTTGATCCATGGACCAGACCAGGAGCCATGTCCCTGCAAGGTGCAGCTCAAACCCTGCTGCCCCTCAGGTAATTCTTGCTGAAAAGAATGAGAAGCTTAGAATCACAGAATCACAGAATTGTTAGGGTTGGAAGGGACCTCAAGGATCATCTAGTTCCAACCCCTCTGCCATGGGCAGCGACACCTCACACTAGATCAGGTTGCTCAGAGCCACATCCAGCCTGGCCTTAACAACTTCCAGTTCTGGGGCTGCTACCACCTCCCTGGGCACTGTCTCACCACCCTCATGGGGAAGAACTTCTTCCTAACTGCCTGATGACAAGCTGTCTGTAGAGCCTGGGTTGTTACTTGTGCCCACTGGTAGAGCTTATGACCTGTACACTGTGTTGGGAGAGGGTTCCAAGACATCATCTTAAGGCAGGAGTTCAGGATGTGCCCCATGGAGCAGCCTGCAGGGTTGATACAGCCTGGTTGGAGTAGTGTGGGAGTTTGAGGCAGTAGTTCTGCATTCCGCTAAGCCTTTGTACAGCATTCCCCCTCCCCAAACCCCTTACAGCACTGTGAGCCCCAAAATATCCAACCATTTTCTGTGTCAGGAAAATGGGATGTTACTGTGAGGATCTTTTGTTAATAGTGGGAAAGAGTGTGACAAGCAAGGTTGAGGGCAGTTCTCCTCCACTTGTACTCTGCTCTAGTGATACCTCATCTGGAATACTGTGTCCAGTTCTGGGCCCCCCAGTTCAAGAAGGACATGGATCTCCTTCAGAGAGTACAGAAAAGGGCTACAAAGATGATTAGGGGACTGGAACATCTCTCTTCTGAAGACAGGTTGAGAGACTTGGGGATTTGTAGCCCAGTGAAGGGGCTGAGTGGTATCTTAACAATGCTTTAAATACTTAAATGGTAGGTGTCAGGAGGCTGGGGCCAGGCTTTTACAGTGGTGCCCAGTGACAGGACAAAAGGTAATGGGCACAAACTTGAACGAGTTCCATCTGAACATGAGGAGAAACTTCTTTACATTGAGGGTTGGTGGAGCACTACTGGTTTTGTTCAAAGCCCATCTGGATTCTGTCCTGTGCAGCCTGCAGTGGATGACCCTGTGTTAACAGGGGGCTTGGACTAGACAATTTCCAGAGGACTCTTCCAACCCCTAAAATCCTGTGATTCTTGAAGATGTTGATTTCTGGGAACAAACTAAGTTCTCCTTGTGAAGCCTAGTGCTCGTATCTGAGCAGGATGTACCACCATCTACAGCTAACTCATCTCACCAATGAATGCAGCATGGGCTGTGGGCATCCTTCCTGACTCCTGTTGTCTTGTGCTTTGAAGCATAAAATGTAATCATCATTACCTTATTGCTCTCTTATCTCCCTCGGGTGCTGTGCCCTCTATCCCATCCGCGTGGTGCAGAAATCACTGCTCTCAAAAATCCTCTTGCCTCTTTAAAACCCATCTGAAGCGTTTGACTTGCTGGCCTCCAGTGATAGGGAATTCTTCAGGCTGGTGGTGTGAACAAGTATTTCCTTTTATTTGTTCCAAATTTACTGGCAATTATTGACTGACCCCTTTGCTCTTGTGTTATGGGATGGTGTGAAAAGAGAGGGATTGATCAATCTTCAGTATCCTGCCCTGCAGAGTTAACGATATTTTATTTTCCTGTATTACAGGAGGGAGAGAAAGATCCTTTTTCATTACGAGTCTGATCAATTCCTAAGTTTTTCAGGGCATTCAAGTTCCTGAACTTTACAGATAGTAAAGAAGAAGATGAAAAGGTGTAGAGTTTTCTTGAAATAAATCAGCGAAGATGAAGGAAAAAATCAGCGGCTGTTCATTTATGTATATTGCTTTGTGCCTAAATAAATTAGAATCAAAACTGTCCAGCACAGGAAATGCAGGCTTCTGCTGTCCCTGCTGCATAAGATCTTAGGGCAACATTCATGGGGTTTGAAAATAATGTTTCTGGTAATAAATGGCAGAAATATTCTGTTTTCTGCATCAGCAGATATGAGGATTAAAGGATTTGACCATATTAAACAATTTTGCACAGCTTTGGCTCCCAGGGCTTGCAGGCTGACTTATCAGAGTTCATCTCACGGCATTTCCAGACCTGATTTAACAAGAGAATATGCTCCTGCTTTGCAAGTTGTCACTCCCTAATTTAGGCCAGCTTTGACAGAATTAAAAACCCAAAGATAAAGAGATTATTTCTCTTCTCTTGAAAGTAGGATGGCTTCCTGAGGCTCCCCCCTACCCCAATCAACCATTTGAAATGATGGAGATAATTGAATTGCATTGTTTCTCCCTACTCCCCTGAGCTCTGCTTATGCTGGACTATCACATTGCTATGGAAACTTGAAAACGGTGATCTTTGTTTGGGTGAACAAGGTTTCCTCTGCCATTTGTCATCAACATCAAGCTGGACCTGGAGTACAAGAGCCTGCCCTATGGTCTCTCTGAGACAGGTAACTGCTACTCTTTTAGAATTAATTTATCTTTTTAATTTCTCAATTGAAACCCATGGAATAGTTTGCTGTCATTTTAGCTACCCAGCATAAAGCCACAGAGTGAGTACCAAAAAGTGAGTGAGATGCCTTTGAGTAACTAGGTGTGAAGTAAATCCTGAGCAGCCTCCTACCTTCAGGGTTTGTATAATCTCAAGGAAGTTAGTCCCTGCTGTGCTCCAAAAGCAGATGTTCTTGTGTTCCTCTGGCAAGAATGGGATGGGGCAGTTTAACTGAGTTAACCAAGTGTGT
Organism: Melanerpes formicivorus; assembly: GCF_026170545.1. Classification (NCBI taxonomy): domain Eukaryota; kingdom Metazoa; phylum Chordata; class Aves; order Piciformes; family Picidae; genus Melanerpes; species Melanerpes formicivorus. The sequence continues at coordinate 3,810,421 of NW_027142359.1, read as the reverse complement.
TTTCTTACAGTTGCTCCAAAGACAATTGCTAACAGCAGACATTGGTGCTAGAAGCTGCCTGATTAACCTTAATTAACCTTAACCTTAGTTAAAACCATCCCACCTGCCTTACTGCTGCTCCTGCAGTGTCGGGTGCCTGCTGTGACAGCTCCAACCTTCCTGTGCTTTTGAAGAGTCATTGCTTCCACATCACTTCTGTGGATGTTCAGCTCCCTTTACTTGTTTTCCAGCTGACTATGCTGCCGTGGATTCATGTATCAGACTGTTGTAGGGTTGGAAGGGTAAGGCCAAAAAGCCTCCTCCCTCCCCCCTGTAAAGTAAAGGGAAAGAAAATTGAAGGGAAAGGGAAAAAAAAACTCACAGCTGAATTAGCAAAGCAATGGGTGCTGTATATTTACAAAGCAATGTAGGATATGCAGGGGAATATATACAAATTTACAATATTTACAATATATACAAAGATATACAACAGAGTAGCACAGAAATGAGAGTTCCCCCCTCTGCTGAGGGGGTTCCCCACCTCCGCTCTCCCCCTCTCTCCCCGTTTTCCCCAGAGCGGGTTAGAAAGAGAGAGAAAGAGAAAAAAGGTTAGAAGCAGTTGTGTTAATTGGAAAGCAGTTAATACAGGCTTTATCAGTTTCAAGGCCAAAGCCTTGGCCGAAAGCCCAGCACAGAGAGCTGCTGCCCGAAGGAGAAGCGGAAGAAAGACTGAAGACAAAGTGCCGGAATGCCCAGGATACCCTCCTGCACTCCCAGTTCAGAAGGTGTTTCCTCCCACTCTACCAATGAAATTAGTTTAGATCCTTCTTTTCGTTTATCAACTTCCGTCCACCATATTCCCTTTCTTAAGGGGACAGCGTCAAACGGTCACACAGACTCACCACAGTCATACATCATGAAACATTTGTGTGGCATGTATGTGCCGAGGACTTATTTTTATGGTCCAGAGAGCAAGGTTTTACATGTTACTGCTCTCACTTCATGTGTCCTTTATCTGATATCCATCTAATAAACCCCTCAGAGCCCTAGAGGCAGATTTTATTTTAGAATTATTCTTTGCATGGAAGGTTCATCAAATTTTAGGGGAAAACTTATGTAGATACTTATTAAGCTATGCTTGGATAGCCCTACCAACACCATTTTGGCTCATCTAGATGAGACCAAGAAAGTGATTTTCAGTCATACAAGCTGTGGTAGTTTTAGGCTGTGCCTAGGAAATTTTTTCCACAGATTGGGTAGAAAAGTGGTAGATTGTAAATTAAGTACCATTGAATGTGAAAGGGGAAATAATGATAAAGTCTAACATAAAGTTAGTTGTATAAACTCTTTTTGGCTTCTCTGCTCTAGTTGATACTAGCTGGTGCTTTTGCTTAGCTGTTGCTGAGCTTGGCTGTGTGGCTAAATACCAACAACCTGCTCTCTGCTCTACTCTCTTTCTCTTTTACCTTGTATAGGGTGGAGGAAGGGAGCAGGGAGGGGGAAGCTGATGGTAACCCTCTGATTTTGTCCAGGGGAGTTCTTGTGCTGTTTATAAATTGTAAGTACAGGTAAATATGGTATAGTTTGTATATATTCATTGCATTTCATATGTTTAGATTGCAATTTTGCTTGTAAATATAGCTTCATTTGCTTCCACTGAGCTGGTCTGGCAATTTTATTTTGAGGGGGCGGTAATTTCAACCCCCCACACAAGTCCTCTTTCCTTTTCTTTTAATTTCTTGTGAAATGTAGCATTGACTGCAGCATTAGAATTCTCTTCCAGTGCTGCATGTCACAAGCCATATTTTACAAAGCTTCTTTACCTTTATCAAAGAAAACTCTAAGAACTTTGAAAGTCCTGAATGCAGCTATCTGCACACGTTGCCTCTTGCTGTCTGGGTGGGATTAATAAAGGCTGTCACATACCTAGCCATAAAAGCTTTAATATTTTTAAAAGGTTTGAAGCTGCTCCGTTTATCACAAGCATCAGGGAGAATGAACTGTTAAACTGCTGTATGGGTAGGAAATAGTTTCAGTTGGTGCAGAGTATGGCAGAGCTGAGCCCCAAATGCTAGTCAGCTAGAACAAAACCCCTCTAGGTATTAAGGCTGAGATGCTGCTCTTTGAATCTTTGGCAAATATTTCCTCTCACGTGCAGATGTATGCAAATCACACTGCATTCGGTGGAATTTGCACATGGAGGCTGGTGAAAACATTCATTGGTTCCTCTAAACAGGCAATAAAAGGGTAGCATGCCCTTTTCTCTGCTGGTAAATGCCTCATTCCTGAAGAAAGCCCACTGTTGACTTTGTCTCCACAAGACATTAATTTTGACTCACAGCTTCAGATTTTGAAGTCACCTCATGTATTTGTAGCAGCCTGTGTCGAACTCAAGCATAATCCAGAAGTTTGGAAATTTATTTTCATTTTTTCACTGGAGTAGCCACTTTTTCAGTCTAATGTTGGAAAGTTTCTCTGAGATCACAGTATCACAGTATAACTTAGGTTGGAAAGGACCTCAACCTAGAGGTGGAAAAACTTGGTCAGAATTTTTGCCTGGCGTTTGAGTAATGGCAAACCAACAAACAGCAGAGATGCGTTCTCAAACCTGATTTGAAGTTCTTGAGTCTGCAGACCTAAATTGGAAGTGCCACCAAGACAGATGTTGCTTTCTCCTTCACTTTGCACTTCGGCTTTTAGCTTTGCTGGAGATTTGAACAAAAGAAAACTGGTGGAGCAGGAATAAAAGTTAATGTCTCCTTTTCACCTTTGAAACAGGTTTGAGAGTGGAGAACGTTTGGATAACTTCACTTTTCCATGTATATATTCCTTGTGTGCTCAATATATGTATATGTATGCTTAGAAATGTGTAACATGGTAAGATACAGCAGAAGTGAAACACAGGTTATACACAACCATTGATTATCTGTCCAGAGAATGATAACCATAGTGAAGTCCTCTATGGAACCAAGTGGCTGTTACCATATACAGCGATTCTGAACAGGCTGCCCAGGGGGCTTGTGGAGTCTCCCTCTCTGGAGATATTCAATTCATGCCTGGATGCATTCCTGTGTGATCTGGTATAGGTGATCCTGCTCTGGCAGGCCGGGGGTGGACTGGATGATCTTTTGAGATGCGTTCCAGCCCCTGACATTCTGTGATACTATGATCCCTGCCCAGAAGTGCTTGTGTCGGGATGAGATGGGCTTTGTTCTGGTCAGCATGAGATGTTTAAGAGGGCACAGGCAAAAACTTTTGTTGGGGTCATAACAGGTTCTTCCAAATCTCCAGGAGGAATTATAATCATGTTGCTGTAAAAGGCAATGTGAGAGCACTCTACTGCCCAATAGGCTGTACTTTGCTGTCCTTTCTATGGAGCCGTCGTGATTTGCAGTGTCTGATAAGGGGGCAGATCTTCAGGGGTGCTCAGCATACCTTGAGAGCTGCTGGACAACCTAATTCTGCAAGGTAGCTGTCAGAACTGAGGGAGCAAACTGACCACCCTGATCAATGAGGTCAGGGGTGACCTCATTGCCCTCTACAACTACCTGAAAGGTGGTTGTAGCCAGGAAGGGGTTGGTCTCTTCTCCCAGGCAACCAGCACCAGAACAAGGGGACACAGTCTCAAGCTGCGCCAGGGGAGGTTTAGACTCGAGGTGAGGAGGAAATTCTTCACTGAGCGAGTTGTTCATCATTGGAACGGGTTGCCCAGGGAGGTGGTGGAGTCACCATCCCTGGAGGCGTTCAAGAGGAGATTGGACGTGGCACTTGGTGCCATGGTCTAGTCATGGGGTCTGTGTTGATAGGTTGGACTCGATGATCCTCGAGGTCCTTTCCAACCTAAGTTATACTGTGATACTGTGATACATGATCAAGGTGATGCACGACTGTGACACTTACTTCTCAGTTCTCCCATAAGCCTTCCTTACAACTGAAGCATTGCAAAGGCTACATTATCAAAAAGGTATGCAAATAATGAAGGCAATTACATGATTAATTAGGCATGGAAGTGCAGTTTAAGAATTTTCAACAGTTGGTGCTTAGTAGCAAAGAAACCATAGTGCAGGTAAATAACCTCCCCAAAATGATCTGGTGGGTCTGAGGGCAAGTAAATCCACTGAAGAATGGAATTGCAGAGTCAGTGTAACTAGTTACCTAATCATCTGCCCAAGCTGGTTTGGTGCACTTAGTGTGCATGTATAATTAATGATGGTGTCTTGAAAAGCACTCTTACTGTAAATACTTTCCTTATCATTTCTTAAAAAATCAAATTGCTGAGGGAAAGATTGGAGTCTGATTTAATATATATGGATAGGATTAGGATTTATTCTTGTGGTTTTTTAGTACCTTAAAGCAGATAAGCCTAGAAATGATCAGTGTGGTTGGGACACCTCTCCTACAAAAACAGGCTGAGGGAGCTGGGGTTGTTCAGCCTGGAGAAGAGAAGGCTCCAGGGAGATCTAATAGCAGCCTTCCAGTACCTAAAGGGGGCTTACAAGAAGGCTGCAGAGAGACTGTTAGCAAAGGCCTGCAGTAATAGGACAAGGGGCACTGGTTTGAAATTAGTGAAGAGCAGATCTGGACTGAATGCTAGGAACAAGCTCTTTACCATGAGGGTGGTGGAGCACTGGAACAGATTGCCTGAGGAGGTAGTTGAGGCCCCATCCCTAGATATATTCAAGGTCAGGTTTGACAAGGCTCTGAGCAACCTGATCTAGTGGGAGATGTCCCTGCTCACTGCAGGGAGAGGTTGGTCCCTTGCAACCCAAACCATCCTATGGTTCTATGATTTTGTGAAATTATCTGCATATGAACTCATGTAGGAGTGGACCTAATGCCCTCAAACATCACAATAATGGTGATGGTCAAATATTTTTCTCAATTTACACAGGAGAAGGGGAAAAAAGCAGGATGTTTTGTTATAGTACAGAAGTGTGAACAGTGTGTCTTCATTCATGCTTTAACCTCTCTCCCAAAGCTCCCTACCTCTCGTGGTACTCTGTGTTGGAGGGAAAGTTAAGCTGAGCACTCACAGTTTCTAGGTACATACATTCATGTTGGTTATGGCTCTGTTACAGGTTTCCATTTCTTCAGGGATTAAGCCTGTGGTGCAGCAACAGCTTTGCTTCTCTTGGAGCTGCTGTTTTGCCAGTATAGGGAAAAAAGTATGACAGCACTTTGAACAGGCAGATGGCAGGGCTCCTGTTGCTTTTTGGTGGTGTCTTCCTTGAGTCTTGAAGCTTTGGTGCATCTGTAGATGTTGTAGCCAAGGGAGGGAAGGCTCAGAACATCTTAGAAGCCAGGCTTGCAAAGCCTTCTCAGCTTTCTCACCATGGCACTGGTGTTTAAACTGTTTGTAGAAGATATGGTTTGGAAGAAAGCAGGATTGGAGAAGGACTTGTGCTGTGGTTTTCCCTGGTTAGCTGGGGCCTTCACTGTGCATGCAGGCTGGCTGTTAGACTTGCTTCTAAAATGGGCAGCTTCACAGTGAACTCTAAAACAGGGGAGGACTTTAAACTGACCTTTATTGGTGGCATCTTCTTTAACTATCTAAAATAGAAGCTTCAAGTGAGGTGGGCTTTGGACAGTAGGGTATGTGGCAGCCTTAAGAATAAAGTGAAAGCACAGCTGCACTTTTCCTTCTCAGTGCTGCTTCCCTGGTCTGGAGACCACATCCAAGCACATCCATGCCCCAGCAGTAACTGCATTGCACGCTCATGCCACCACTCCTATTCCTTTCTTCCGGTGTTTCCTTTTTCCAGGATTAGTAAATCTCATTTCTTGAACATTTCAGGCAGGCTTGAGAGCCAAGTGAGGGAAGAAAATCGATCACTGATTTCTTCAGGTTTCCTCATAATCTTTGCCCTGTTACCTCTTTTCTTCCTGTTTTTTACCTAACATAGCACGGATCTGTCACTGCTTCTTTTTCATCTGATTATTTTCAGGCTTTGGTTTCCTGCCTTGCTTTTCTTGATGGGCTGAACACTGCTTCCCCTGATCTTCTGCTCATCTTTGTTTTCAGTGACATGCACAGATCCTATATTCATTCTGGCATTCAGATCTTTCCTCATTTCCTTTCTATCTTTTAACAGTCTTCTCTCATCTCTTGAGATATGACTTCCAAGCTGTCTGGCAGCTTCTTCTCCTCGCTACCCTGCCGTACGTGTGCTGCACGGCAGGTCCAGTGGGGGAAAACAGAGCAGATTGCTTGATGTCTTGGTTTTCAAACACTGGTTTAAAGGGAAATTGGTTTAATTGCTTGAAAATACACATAATCAAAGCAATACTTTGATAATCTGAAAAAATACAATTCTGTTTTGTGAATATAAACTAAAATATACCATGTGTAGGCTATTTACTGCCTATTACTCTAATATCCTAATTCAATTTGCTGTCTCTTATTCCTTCCAAATTTTTTCTCATGTTGTTCTTAAAGAAGATTTCATAGATGTAAATTGTGGAAGAAGAAATAAAGTGTAAATTATTCCAACAAGGGTGTCTGGAAAATTACTTCAGTCCTAATTTTCCTTCCTATAATATTTAGGTAAACAGATCAAGAACCTCATTAATTCTGAAACAGCTTCATGTGGAAACACATATGTAGCAAGATTTGTGCTTTAATCACCACTAGAATCCAAATCAGTCTGAAAAAGAATCAATTAGTCATTTCCATTTTTCTTAATCTTTGGCTAAGTTTGCTGCAGCAGGACAAGCTGTGATAGCTCTTCTTCCCTTTTAGCACAGCTGGGGTTCTTCTGTGGGGCGTGGCGATAGGTGGACAGTAGGTTGTCTGGGTACTTGAAAATTAGTGGTGGTATTGCTCCACATCTTCAAAGCACTTCACAGACATTAACTAATGAATTGTCACGGAAACCATATAACACAGGGAAGTGACTCTTTCCTCATTATAGAGATGGAGAAAGTAAGGTAGCAAGGATAAATCACTTGTCCTGGCCCATGAACAGCTGACAGCAGGGGAAGGATTTGTAACAGAGGAATTTCTGGCCAACCATGCGGGAAGGCTGAGATGACTCTTTCCTTGATGACTGTCTCCTAAAGAAAAGTAACCAAAGATGGGTAAAAAGGGTTCTCAAACATTGGAATGGTCTGCCTGAGGCAGTGGTGGAGTCACCATCCCTGGGGGGCTTCAAGCAGGGTGTGGACCTGGTGCTCAGGGACAGGGTTTAGTGTTGACCCTTCAGTGCTGGGTTAAAGGTTGGACTGGGTGATCTTGGAGGTCTCTTCCAACCAGATACACTTTGTGATTGTTTGAAATACCAACCCTTTCCTGCATCCTTTCCTTCCCTTTGGCAAGTTTTATTGCATCTTGCTCTTACAGATGTTTCTAAAAGGTCTGTGTACCATAAGTTGGGGGTGAGTGTAAAGGTCAAAAATGGTTTCTTGGAAAATGGTATTTTTTTGCATTTCCCAGTCTGATGAGTCATTCATGGCTATGACAGATTGTGTCTGCTTTTGTTAGTCATGTCATATTAGGCTCAGTGAGCGAGAATGATCCTGCCTATTCCAGGCTGCCTGATTTCAAGAAAAAACTTAAATTGAGAGTGACACTAAAGTGCAAAGGAGTAATCTGAGGGAATGCAGTTAGTTTGCTTCAGATCTTATTTCTTCTGTACATTGGACTGACATGAATGTTTTTCTTCATAACCTGCAGTTCACAACCAGCTGAGTTCTCTAAGATGATGCACTTTACAAAAGTGACACTATTTTATTGAATTAAGTAAACAATTTGTCACTGCTGAAACTCAGTGTTGGCAATTTATTACAAATTGCATCATTATTTTACAATACAGGAGAAGTGAGTCAGATGAAATGCATCCAGCTAATTCTGAATTTCAGGAGAATCGATGAAGCCTTTGTTAGATTAAAATATGATCTATTATCTAAGGCCATTTATTCAGGGCCTGGGCTGAGATGTAAATATTTTTGCAACAACCTAACTCTCAGTCTCAAATACATGCACATGTTTCCTTTAGTCTTTTCAGTGAGGATGTGTCATCATATTCTGATGACTAAAGCCATGGAGAATGTAATTTAATCTGTGCTGTTCATCACAGGGTCATTCTTTGTACTGTGACACTGAGTTTTTCCAGCAGAGCAAGAAGTCACAGGGATCACAGGATGTTATGGGTTAAAAGGGGCCTCCGGAGATCATTAAGCCCAACCCCCCTGCCAGAGCAGGACCATAGAATCTAGCACAGGTTGCACAGGAACACATCCAAACATGTCTTGAAAGTCTCTGGAGAAGGAGACTCCACAGCCTCTCTGGGGAGCCTGTTCCAGTGCTCTGTGACCCTTACAGTAAAGAAGTTCCTCCTCATGTTGAGGTGGAACTTCCTGTGCTGTAGTTTACATCCATTGCCCCTTGTCCTATCACAGGGTGCAAGTGATCAGAGGCTGGCCCTTCCTTCCTGATACCAAGCACTCAGATTTATTAGATCCGCTCCCAGTCTTCTCCTCTCCAGAGTAAAAGCCCTAGGTCTCTCAGCCTTTCCTCATGCCAGTTGCGCACAGAGACACACCTTTCCTTCCCTGACAGACTCTCTCTCTCTTTGGTGGTCTCCTTCTGACCATCAAATTTTTTTCCATCAAATTGTTATATTTGCGTTTATCTGTTCAGCTGAGCCTTGGCCATTGAGTGTTCTGAGGCTGAGAGAGAGAGATCCCAGGTTGGAATTGGTGTGTTGTGGGGCATGGGGCAGAAAGGATGGACAGAGAGCTTCCTGTGGTTGTGTGCCCAGCACATCTACAGCTGTGGTCTCCTCCAGCTTACTTTGAGCTGCTGGCTTCATTTGTGTGGGTATGTTCTGTTGCTACAATACTGACAGGCGAGTTAAAAGTATCTCTTATTGAAGTCAGGTCATCACCTAAGAGGTTGAGTCCTTTGCTCTGTCAGGCTCTAGAGCAACTCCCAGATTACTCTCTGAGTTGCCTATAGTAAAATCTAGCATTACAAAAAAAAATCAGCATCAGTGTGGCTGTAAATTTCTAGTTGAGTTCATAAGCTCTGCCTTGCCGTAACCACTTGTTATTTGTGCTGGTTCCCTGCTTTCCACCCATCAGGGAGGAGGCATCCACAGCTTCCCTGGGCAGCCTATTCCAGAGTCTCACCACTGTCGTACTGAAAAACTTCTTCCTAAGTTCCAGTCTAACCCTGCTCTCCTTCAGCTTCCAACCATTCCCCCTTGTCCTACTGCTAGATAACCCTTATGAAGAGTCCCTCTGTAGCCTTCCTGCAGGATCCCTTCAGCTATTGGAAGGCAGCTCTAAGGTCCCCCTGAAGGTCTTCTCTTCTCTGGGCTGAACAACCCCAGCTCCCTCAGCCTATCCTCATAGCAGAGGACTCCAGCCCTTGGATCATCATTGTGGCCCTCTTCTGGACTTTCTCCAACAGCTCTGTGTCCTTCTTATGGTGGGGACACCAGAACTGGACACAGTATGTCCCCAGGATTCCTTTATTTCTTTGGAGTTTTTTGGTTTTTTGCTATATATTTTTCTGGGCCACTGTAGCCTTACCTTCTGTGTAGGAGGGAAGGACGTGCTGGCCAAGAATTGTAGGCAATTTGTGCAGTCTAAACCAGGCTTGTAAGCATAGGGAGGAGAACACTCTCTCAAATCAGAGGGAAAACATTCAATTATAAGGTCCGCTTCTGAGGCTGTGGCTCCTGCTGACTTTCTAAGGGGAAGGCCCTCTGTTTTATAAGGAAGTTTTTTTCACCCTCCCTTTAACCTGCTGGCAGCAGGAGCTGGATTTTTTTCTGTGAGAAAGTCCCCTCTTGGGCAGTGGTCGTGCTTTGGATACGTAGGTGATTAATGACCCCAGTTAAGGGCCTGTTACTGAAGGAGAGTTGAGTTCCTCTCACTTCACTGGAGCATTATATACCCTGCGTTGTCATCGTCGAGGATTGGGTCTTCGCCGTTGCAGTAGGTAAATCCTGTCTTACAGCATACAGGCGATGAGGCCTGCTTTAGGTTTCTCCAGAGAACAAGCTTGTGAAATACTCTCAGCTGTGTTGTCTAAGAAATAACCCACCTAGGATTTGGTCTGCTGGAGGGCTTGGCTTTGGGGAAAGCAAAGATGGCATTACTTTATGTTTAGGATTTTGAGGTACAATATGAAGGTTTAGGCTGTTGCTGTGGAAGACCTGAGGGAGGAAAATGAGGAAAGTACTATCCCACCCGTTATGTCTTGGCTTCCCTTCTGTCCCCCAGTATCTTTGTTAGGTTATGGTTCTCCATGTGTGCTGTCAGCCTACAGTGAACGGAAATGAATAAAAAGAGCAGCAGCATTTCAGCTGCTTTATTTGGAGGAGGAAAATGGACTTCCCTGACCACTAAAAATTATTCCCCAAGCAATTTATTTAATATTCCATGATCACAATTGCAGGAAATGCAAACTGGAGTGGAGAAACAAAAGAAAGTTTAGCGTGAAGTCCCTGTGTCTGCTGATGGACGGGCAGGTGAGGTGCAGGTACCACTACCTTTAGTGCCTGGCTTTGTGGGGCTTCACATAAGCCTTTATTGAGCCAGAAAGTGGAAAAGAGAAGAAGGCAAAAGGGAGAATTTGTGGGCCATTTATGTCTTTTAGACGGATGTAAGGTCACTCCTGTCTTCCTGACTAGTCCAGGGACCCATGAGATGAGGGATACAGGTGAGGAAGGAGATGGCAAATGTCAGATTGCTTGCAGCAGACACTTGGCACAAAGACTAGTCTGAGGCTGCTGTTCATCAGCCCTCTGCCCATACATGCAGGAGAACAGGGAGAAGCTCATGTGTATGTCCAGAGTTAGGCAGAAGATGGGTTGCCAACTCTTCCAAAGTAACTTTTCCAGCAGCTCTGCAGTTCTGCTGCAGTCCAGGTGTGGAATTAACAACTGTCTGACCCAGAGTATAGATGTAACAAGAATTCATTTGCAGCTCCTCTTCCTGCAGTTTACAGCATCACTGGGCTGTTCAAGGGCTTGGTGGGGAGTTTGTGTATCAGACTGGCAAATGGTCTGAGACACATTTGTCAAGGAGGCTAATGGGCTGAATGGCCTCCTGATGGCCTTCCTTGTTGCCACACAAGAGACATCCTCCAGTCACAGGGCATCCCAGTGTGGTCACTTTTAGGTTTCTGCCCTTTGTAGTTCAACCAGCATCATGAGATACTGAATAAATTTGCTTTTGAGAATGGTGGTTAGTCACCTCTGTGGTTTTGATGCTTTTCAAAATTGTATTTCCTGTCTCAATTTGTCACTGTGTCAGACAGCAGTAATTAGAGTTCAGTGTGCAGAATTTAAGCCAGAAAGGACTTGCTGTGCAAAAGGCACTGGGGAGTAAATTTAGCAGCCTTCTAGTTGTAAATATTTTATCACTTTATCTGTGAGATTATGACCATGATACACAATGGGAGTTGGAGATGTGACTGAAGATGAAAATGTGGCTGTCTGCTGAGGGTGTTAGTGCACTGAAATGCAGTGGTAGACGTACTGAGCCTCTCTGCCCACTGGGTTAATCCACCTGGCAAATTAAGGGAAAGTTGTAGTATCTAACTGGTTAAGGTTAGAAGATTCTGCACTGGTCCTGGCATAGATTTTTTCCATGTCTCTCTCTTTTCTAGGTCTTAGGTCTTTGAGTAAGAAGAGATGCCTTGGCTTGCAGAATGCAGATAGGAAGCATCACTGGCATTACAATGGCTTGAGTGAATGCTGTTGAACCCTGAGGATGAGTAGACAGCAGCCAACCCCACATCCCTTGTTTGGTGTGTTGGCTCTTTGTGTGTGTTGTCAGGAGCAGGCCCAAGTGAACTGTGATGAAGAAATAACTCCCTGAAAGTAATTTTTCTGAAACCTTTCCTGCTCTGAAAACAAGACAAGGAGCAGATGCAGAAATCATCCTGCAGACCTGGGCTCATACAAGGTGTCAGCGTTGCAGGTTGTTTCAGTCAAGTGCCTGTGTCTTACAGCACAGGAGAGGAATCCCTGCTTCCCAAAGCTTGTGCTGTATTTGGGGTGCAAATCCTTTGCTGGGTAAGTCCAGCATTATTTGGAGAGCAGGATAAAAACAAAGGATTATGTATCTAGATTTCAGTACACTTGTGATTGGAGCTTTATCTCCCATAAATCTCTAATTGAAGCCAAAGGATGGAAGCACTCCTTCAGGAAGGTATTACACTGTGAATTCTCTTACTTGTTCAGCTGCATGTGAGAAATGATAGATTGAGCTACCAGATAGTTTATACTTATGGCATATTGGGTTGTTTGTTTTTTGCAGCTGAGCAGAGCGACAGCTCTGGGCTTGCCACTGTGCTGAGTGTTATAGATTGCATTTACAATTCTTCCATCATTCCCTATTTGCATGGACATTTTAGCGCCTCTGGATCTTTGCACAATTACCTCCCAGGATTATTAATCAAGTCCCAAAACATTAACATGTCCAATCAAGTTAATTGAAAGAGATAGGTTTTATTAAAAAGAAATCCTGGCCAGGCCTGTAGCCTATGTAAAAAAGATTGTCCTATAGAATCTCTACATCTAATGCAGAAGAAAAGCCTCTTACATGGAATACAAAGCAACTAGACCAAAAATAGCTGCTGCAGCAGAGATCTGGCTACGGTTGGCTAACCTGTAGCTTTCCAGCAAATAGCTGGGCATGTCTTGAATAGTTTAATTTTCCCCTCATTTAAAGCATAAGTTCTGAGTACAATGCAGAGTTACATAATACTGTCCATAGGGCATGTTTCTAGCAGCTTTCAGGGTCTTCACTTTCCATTTATGCAGTTTGCATATCCTCAACATGAATACAGGAGCTGCACTAATGAAACACAGCATCTATCTCAGTGAGTCAGTGGAAGCCAGTGCATTTATTCTCCATAGATTTGCTATTTGAAGTGTGGGTAATAGAAGGAGATCTACGTTCCTGCTGTGACTCCGAGCTGCAGCGTGGCTGTGAAGCCGGTCCCCCTCCTTGTCCCCACTGATTGTGTGCTGTTTCGGTTCGCAGCTCTGTTTTGCTGTGCACAAACTGCCCCAGGCAATGCATCCCAACCTCTAATGGAGATAAAAGGTCTGAAACAGTGATAAGTTTTGAACCACACGCATGGTGGGCATGTTTGGTTGAGGGGAGCAGATTAAATCGAGTCCCCAGTGAATGTCTGAAATTCATAGAGTGTAGATGTAGAAACCTCAGTACCAGATTGAATCTAATGATTTACTTCTGCTGTGTGAAGTTACTTGCAAAAGTAGACAGAGCAGTGAGATTACAATGAGGAAATTGTTTGCAACTGGGGGCTGTGGATGTAGTAACTAAATTGTTGATTCCCAGCACTTCTACACCTATATATTGGACTGAATCATGCACTCAGAACATGCTATACCTGTATAGAATCGTAGAATGGTTTGGGTTCGAAGGGACCTCCAAAGGTCATCTAGTCTGACCCCTTCTGCAGTGGGCAGGGACATCCTCCACTAGATCAGGCTGCCCAGAGCTTTGTTGAGCCTCACCTTGAATATCAGCCTGTGGCTTGGATGAGAGCACACTGCGTTGGTTTGGGAACTGGCTGGAGGGCCGAGCCCAGAGAGTGGTGGTGAATGGTGCCACATCCAGCTGGCGGCCAGTCACCAGTGGTGTGCCCCAGGGATCAGTGCTGGGCCCCATCCTCTTTAACATCTTTATTGATGATCTGGATGAGGGCATTGAGTCCATCATCAGTAAATTTGCGGACGACACCAAGCTGGGGGTAGGAGTTGATCTGCTGGAGGGTAGAGAGGCTCTGCAGAGGGACCTCGACAGGCTGGGCAGATGGGCAGAGTCCAACAGCATGAGATTTAACACATCCAAGTGCCGGGTTCTGCACATTGGCCACAACAACCCCATGCAGTGCTACAGGCTGGGGTCAGAGTGGCTGGAGAGCGGCCAGGCAGAGAGGGATCTAGGGGTACTGGTCGATGGTAGGCTGAACATGAGCCTGCAGTGTGCCCCGGCAGCCAAGAGGGCCAATGGCATCCTGGCCTGCATCAGGAACAGTGTGGCCAGCAGGAGCAGGGAGGTCATTCTCCCCCTGTACACTGCACTGGTTAGGTCACACCTCGAGTACTGTGTCCAGTTCTGGGCCCCTCAGTTTAGGAAGGATGTTGACTTGCTGGAACAAGTCCAGAGAAGAGCAACAAAGTTGGTGAGGGGTTTGGAACACAAGCCCTATGAGGAGAGGCTAAGGGAGCTGGGGTTGCTTAGCCTGGAGAAGAAGACACTCAGGGATGACCTTGTTGCTCTCTACATCTACCTTAAGGGAGGTTGTAGACAGGCAGAGGTTGGTCTCTTCTCCCAGGCAACCAGCACCAGAACATGAGGACACAGTCTCAGGCTGTACCAGGGGAGGTTTAGGCTGGAGGTTAGGAGAAGTTTTACACAGAGAGAGTGATTGCCCGTTGGAATGGGCTGCCTGAGGAGGTGGTGGAGTCACCGTCACTGGAGGTGTTCAGGATGAGACTTGATGGGGTGCTTGGTTGCATGGTTTAGTTGATTAGGTGGTGTTGGATGATAGGTTGGACACGATGATCTTGAAGGTCTCTTCCAACATTACCCTCTTGGTGCAGAACTTGTTCCTAACATCCAGTCTAAATCTACTAATTTCTTTCTTCAGGTCTTACCAAAGATATCACAAGACCAGAAGTGGATAAAATGATACATTCAATATATGTTGCTGCAGAGGTCAAGATCAGTGTGTTGGCAGGTGTAAAGGATGAGACTTGCTTCGCCACCACCCCAGCATCAACAGCTACTGCTTTTACATCCTTAAGTGGTTTTCTTGCCTTGGAATTACAATGGCATTTGTCCTCTGTCAAGGTTTGTTTTCACCAATAGTTTAAAGAAAATGAGATTGTAGACACATTGAGGACCTGAATTAGCAGAGAGTAGGAAAATGCAGCAGCTGGGAGCCTAAACCTGACCTACCCAAGGTGGGCTTATAGTTGATGAGTTTTCATTGATTGAGTATGAAGCTTCCCAGGAACTCCAACTCTTTGTATTCCTTGGTGTTCTGATACCACATCAGATACACCACATAAGTGTACTGTCTTAACTTCTCAAACAAGACACATCTTCTTGTATTTCCTACATCTATTCTGAAATATGCCATGAACTAATTTTCAGTCCTCAGGGGCTGTGCTAGCTTGTCTGTATGTGTTTAAGTGCTAATGCCTTCCAGTCATGGTTGGAAGACCAACTGGTTGTTGTAATTCTTGTAGCAGTTGCTCTAGCTCAGCTGTGTGACATTTCTGCTCTTGGACAGATGTTCAGGGCCAGGATTTTAGTCCCAATTGCTATGTGTGTGCATACTCCTGTACGTCATTAACCATCTTTCTTGTAAATAATTCTGTGCAGTTACAATATCTTAGAGATGGCTGATAAGGGTTTGATGAAACCAGCTTGTTAATGCAGTGCCAGTAATCAACACTCCCTTGCTGAACACCTTCTTGCTTGTCTGTGTCCAAGGAAGCTGTGGCTTTATTATGTTGACTGTAGTCAGTAGATGGGCTTTTGCCTCAAGTGTAGCTTGAAGGCAGTTGTGGATAAGATAGAGAGTAAAGCAGAGACAATGTGCATTGCTATGTAGACTCATCATCATATTCTACCAAGGAGACACTGAGCAGACCCTACCAAAATCTGTCATGTAACGAAGGTACTGTAAGGTAAAAAGATGGGAAGCACCAATGTAGAAAGTGTCCTTTCCTCTTTATGCATCATCTTGCATTACTTATGCCAGAAGGATGTTAAGGATATTACAAGATAGTTTTATTTTTTGCCACTTGTGCTGTTTCCTGTTTGTCTTGAAGTCTGATGACTTCATTCACTGATTTCACATCCCATTCCTCATTTCTTAATGCCCTGCTGCAGTAACTTGGCTGTCCCACAGTGCGGAGAAATATTACATCTGAAGGGCTTTTTTTCTCATTTTGACTACTTTCTGACTATTGCTTTGCCTTTTAAAACTATGACTCACAAATGTAAATTTTGGAACCAAATGAGTCAGAACTACACCTTAAAAAAAGAAAAATAATAAAAGAAAAGCCCCAAACCTTTATTAAAGTTACCCTGACTTTGCTGTGTGAGCATTATTGTGATTAACCTGCCATACAAATGTGGGTGCTATAAAATGAACTTGCTCCAAGGCAGCTGTGATTTGCATGCTCAACACTTTCCAAGTGGTGCCTTCATAAATCAGTAGGTTTGTGTGTGTGTCTGTTCTGGGTAAGTGTTTTTCCTTCATTCTCCCCTCTGTCCTGCAGCCCAACATGTATATCATGGCTATACAAGACCTCTCCAGCAGATAGATTTAGAGGTGCTGATTTTATTCCTTAGGTACAAGGCAAGACCTATTGCCCAAGCTTTCTAAAATAAATACACAAATCATTAATAACTTGTGGAAGAAAACAATAAAGGGAAGGGAAAATAAAAAAAGAGAGAGAGGAGAGAAGGTGACCTGCCAGTGCCTTAGCAGGAAACACAATATTGCAGGAGGTTTGTGTTTCTAGCCAGTCTGAGTTCACATGAGCAGAATCAATAGCAATGTGCATCTAAATTCCCTCTTATTTGAAATTCTGCATCTCTTCTGGAGAGGCTGAGTTAGTGGCATTCCAAACAAACATAGCCTGAAGTCTTTCCTTCCCAGCTCGTGCTGTTTTCTAGGGAGTGCCTTGCTTGGGGGCTGTGTTTCTTAGCAAACAACCCTTGTTGTTTGTGGTGGGGACTATGGCTGGCTCTGCCCAAACATTATTGATGCCAAGTTCATTTAAATTGCATAAAGTTAATTGACTCATTGTGGAATGGGATTTTGTTCTTCCCCTATCGCAATGCAACGTCCTCATTCGATGATGCTGATTAATAGATTTTCAGTTCCTGCAGATAGACTTTCTGAACACAGTGGTGGCATCTTAAGAAGGGGAGGAAGTTGTTTTGGGGGAGGTGGAAAGCTGGTCTGAAGCACCAGTGTGTTTCCTGGATTTTACCCATAAGAACAGCAAGCAACTTCCCATTCAACATCTCTGCTGGAAGCTTAACCTTAGTGTATCTTCATAAGATCTGAAGACTTAGTCTTTCTTGCTGTCTTTCACCTTGGAAACTCAGTTTTGTTTCTGCTTTATCCCTGCCTTCTTACCACACAGTCACTTAGAGATAACCCACAGTAATGTCATCTGCAAATGCAGGATTGAGAGTATAGGGATACTGTAAAATATTGTTGACTTGAACATTTACTGAGTACTACTGAATACTTCCTGACTTATTTTCACCCCCTGATCTCATCCCAAGAGCTGTCTGGGTTCAGATTTCTCTTTAGAGATTGTTAGGCTGACAAAATAGAGCATTACTATGTTTGATTTAAAAGGGTACATAGAATGAAGGTGAGAGAGCAACAACAAAGATGCTGGGAAGGATTTCAGTTGGTCTGAAATGAGCAGTAGTAGACTGGGACACACTAAAGTTACAACAGGCTTTTTCTTTGGATACTAATTTTCTATCTTAACAATAACAAAAGTAACTGACAAAAAACCCAACCAACCAAAAACCCCACAAAAAGCAACATAAAAAACATCAACTCAAACAACAACAACAACAAACCCAAACAAATACAAACACCAAACCCAAACAACCGAAGCCACCAAACCAGAAAAATGCTTAAAATACGTTTTGAACCCAAACTGGTACTTAGCTCAAGAAGTTTCAGATCAAAGGACCTGCAAAACAGTATTTTGTGGGCTCCATGTCCTGCACAGATAGACTCTAAACTTTAAAGATGGTTTTAAAGGTAAGAGATTTGAATTGAGATCTTCCCTCTAGCTCCTTAACTATCTAAGGCTCACTGTTGAGCTTTGGGAATTGGTTGGCATTTGCTCCTGAGCCACAAGTCTAATTTTCTTCAGGCACTTCTGAATGGAAGGAGACAGGGATTGTATCATGCGATACACAGCTGATGAAGTAGTTGGTGATGTTTTAATATGTGGAATTCATTTTTAGCTGTTAAGTAGGGATTATGTATAATGCATATTTAAACTGTTTCTGTTTGAATTCCCTCTGCAGCTGACATGGTGTGTAATTAAAAAGAGAAGCTGGCTATGGCCAACCAGACCTGGCTGATGTCGTGCAGTTGGCTTATGAGGAGAAAATTACATTAAGGAAAGATGAGTGTTAGATCTAATGTCATCTAATTGGAGCAAGGGTGGCTAAGTGCAGTGTTTACTGGAGTAAAGGAGGGAAAGGTTATGGAAGGGAGGCAAGGCAAGAGGTGTGATAAGAGGTTTGAAAGCCATTGTGTTCCTCATTTATGTCAGAGAAGATGATCACAGCAAGTCCATTGGGAGGAATGTGATGTGTGGTGCTGTGCAGAGTGTCCTAGCTGGGACCAGGCATGGCAATTGCCAGACAGATGCCAGCAAGCTCTACTTTCTCTGCACCAGATAAGGGAAGGCTTTTAATAATAAAAGCCAATAATAAACCCAACAACAATAATAACAACAATACCACCACCACCACTAATAATAATAATAGTACTAAGAAGAAGAAGAAGAAGGGGAAGAAGAATACAATGTGTATTATGATCATGCCATCATAATAGATTTTAAAGGTCTTTCAATATTGTTATTTATCTAAATATTTATTCTTTCATTCACTGCATTGTTTCAGAGCATGCAGGAGGAGAAAACCAAACTACATAAGGTGGCCAAATCAGACTTGAAGCAGCAAAAGCAAAATACACTGCCTTCTTTTAGTTATTTATTTATTTTTATTGCACAGTTTTTTTATTGCCTTTGCTTCTTTTGCTACTTTCATTTTTTTTACAAGAAATGTTGCACCCCAGAATCTCCAACTCTGCATATCAACACCAAAAGATATTTTCCAATACTTATTACACCAAAGGTACATATCTGCTTTGTTGGGTTTTCCCCCCTTTTTTTTTATTTGGTTGTTCTAATATTACTCTCTTGTCTCCAGGCAAGAAAGCAATTCTCTCTTTGCCTCAGAAACATGGTGTAACCTCATGTCTTGCTGGCAGGGGATTTAAAACAGCCACTATAATTTACATTATAATTGTGTCATATTTTTTACTTCTCATACAAGTTCCTCCTTGTTTGAGATTGTTCTGTCCTTTAGCAAATAGCACACTTACCTTTGGCTCTGCAGGGAGCTCTCAGCAATCTTGAGTCAGGGATATAATGGAAAAATGGCTCACCTGATGATTTCAAGGGGATTACAGATTTAGGGGAAAAAATCTGGTGGATGGGAAAGGGAGGGGAATTCCAGCAAGCACGTCTGGACCAGAACAAATATTGAACTCTGTCATCATTGGCTTGCCTGTCTTTCAGCACATCTCTTTTTGGCAGTGTTCAGAGGGTGAGAGGGAGAGCAGCTGGAAGGATTTTTGGGATGGGCCTGGTACCCATGCAGTGAGATACACATGCAAAACCAAGTGTCTTCTCTTCATTCCACAGGCTGCAAGCAGTTCTTGCATCACAAGCCCATCTTCCTCTGTTTTACAGGGGGATTGTCAGGCTAAGGGGAGCGTTACAGACATCACAGCTGCCTAAAGGGAAGTTGGAGTGAGGAGGGGGTAGCCTCTTCTCCTTGACAACCAGCAACAGGACCAGAGGAAATGGTTCCAAGCTGCACCAGGGGAGGTTGAGAATGGACATTAGGATATATTTCTTCACTGAAATGGTTGTCAGACATTGGAATGGTCTGCCCAGAGCAGTGTTGGAGTTCACTATCCCTAGGGGTGTTCAAGCAGCACGTGGACCTGCACACTTAGGGACATGGTTTAGTATTGACCCTTCAGTGCTGGGTTGGGGGTTGGACAGGGTCATTCTGGACGTCTCTTTCAACCAGATATATTCTGTGTGATTCTGATTCTGTCCAGAATGATATTTTTTACAAGTTTAGACCTGAGAATGTGCTGCAGGAATGTTTCACTGAGAGCTGCAGTGCTTGTCCAGCTTGCGGAGGAGATCAATCATTGTGGCCATTCTGCTCTTCACTGTTCAGCTTGTCCTGTTTGAAATACAGATGATAGAAATTAGTATATTAGCAGGAGACTGCAGGTTGTAATTGTATGTTGACTGGAATGTTTCTGATGGATGGACCTGGTGAGATGACATCTCTTATTTATGGAGAGGAGAGCACAGGTAGTTGATAGATTTGACAAGAGCACAGTGGCAAAACAAAATAACACTGAGGCAGAATGAGAATGTATTTGCTAATGGCCTCCCTCGCAGCTGTATACACTGATTTAATCTCTCCAAAGCACTCTGTTGTTTATGAGGCCTGTGGGTACAATTTTATGCCTGACTGAAGAGGTTGCTAATAGCTGCCATATTTGTGTTTAAGGACCTGCGAAGGATTAAACTAAGTATTTTAAAGCAATGAGCCATAATAAAGTAATAATACATTGAAAATAATAAACAGCTTTTTATTCAATAATTGGCTGCAAAATTGGTGAACTTTAAATGACAAAACTACTAATTATAAATGCTGTTGCTAATCATATATTCCTTGGGGAATGCAAATGAAAACTGTGGCATGAAGTCTCTATATGTGCCAGAGGCAGCAAGGCACAGAGCAGAATGGCAGGCTCCTTTCAAAAAACCACAAGAAAGCCATCAGGGAAAACAAAACATTCCCAAAGGAACAGGTTCTGGTGGTTATTCAGGATTGCTTTTCTGGGGATAAAGCTGCTGCATGAGGGGAGAAGTCCAGAGGAGAGCCACAAAGGTGATCCAAGAGGTGGAACACCTGTGTTACAAGGATAGGCTGAGGGAGCTGTGGTTCTTCAACCTGGATAAGAGAAGACTCTGGGGGTACCTTAGAGCTGCCATCCAACACCTGAAGGGATCCTATAGGAAGGCTGCAGAGGGACTTCTCATCAGGGTGTCTAGAAGCAGGATAAGGGGAAATGGTTTGGAGCTGAGGGAGAGCAGGATTAGACTGGATTTGAGGAAGGAGTTCTTCAGTATGAATGTGGTGAAACTATGGAGTAGGCTGCTCAGGGAGGTTGTGAATGTCTCCTCCCTGGCGGTGTTGAAGGCCAGGTTGGATGAGGCCTTGAGCAGCTGAGCCTAGTTGAGAGGCATCTTTGGGTATGGCAAGGAGGTAGGAGTAGATGATCTTTGAGGTCCCTTCCCACCTAAACCATTCTAGGATTCTATGATCTGTTCTTGTCAGTGGTAAGGTGTAATGTTGGGACAATTTTGTTTAGTTTTCAGAGTGGCAGAAAGTTAATTTTTGAGTGCCCACAGGAAAAAAAAAAAAAAAGTATGTTTTTTGTTTGTTACAATTTAGCCTTTAGAGAACCAAAACAAAAACATGTGACTTGTTTTTCCACAGGCTTATTAGCACAGGTCCACTGCACTGACTTACTGAGAAGAATTTTCAGACCAAAAAAAAGGGCAAGTGAATAAACTGGAACAATAAATCCATGAACACTGGAACTTGTTAAAAGACAATTTAGGGACAGTGAAGGGGCTGAAGTTGTTGAATAAATAATTATCACTGAAATTATTTAGCCCTCTTTAACTTATGGAAGATGTTACCAGGTTCTTGTCTCAAGCTATCTTGCATACTTGATATGCGGTGGTCTTCTGATTCCTTCTGAGATCTCTTGCATCAAGCTAAACTGTTGACTGAATCTTTACCAACATTTTCAGTTTTCCCACAGAAACATCCCTTCGCTGCTGTGTGTAAGAAGGGCCAGGTGAGACCACTTAGCAACTTAATGACCACCAGCCCTGCTGGCTCATTGTGGGCGTTGACCTTTAGCCTTGTTCTTCAACAAGCTTCAGCTGGGAGCAAAGGGTTGGGGGATGGAGGGGGCAACGGCAAAGGGGTTTCCCGGCTCCTCCTGCGAGCTCTGGCAGACGAAAAACCGAGCTGCTGCTGCTATGAAGTAGTTGGAGCGTCAAGAAATGTTTTTTATCCTGGTTAAACGAGTTAGCAGTGTGGATTGTGAGCGTGGGAGCAACTCTACAGCGTAAAAAGGTACTTAAAAACATTACTTACCTTTTTGGAGTATAATTGTGTGGGAACGTGTGTGTCAGGTAAAACAAGGGCAGGTGTGTGGCTGTGCTGTCTGGGGAGCTGTGGGAATATTTGCATACAGGTTCGTATGAATCAGCTCTGTGACAAAAGCAGTAATTCAGCCAATTTCTGGATTTGAAGAGATAAATTGCTGAAATATTTAGGTAACTTCCTCAGCCCTGCAGTTAGGGCCTGGATGAGTGGTGAGTGTGAGGTAACTTCTTTATGCTGCACAAAGGTGCTGAGACACGATGATGAGAAGAGCTGAGTGGAGCATTAGCGTCCTGAAAGTCAAGATTAAAGTCCTTTTGTATGTCCATGCCTTTGAGAGTGGTGTGGGGAATTTACTTCCAGATTGCTGGGTTGTGGGTTTTTGTTTTGTTTTTGCTGCTGTTTTGCTTTGCATTTCCCCCCTGTGGTGGCTCATGTTGCTAAGAAAGTGGATTTGGATGTCGCCTAACTGTTCCTCAGCTGTGCTGTTTAATTTTGCCACAGCTGTTCCAGTGCTGCCTGAACAAATTTGCAGACCAAGGTGGTGGGACTGGCGCAGGAACGATGGGTTTAATAACCACTTGTAGGGAAAGCAAAAGCAAATCCAGTGACAGCCCTGGCAATTCCCACTTTTGTTATTGCTGACAGAAGGCACAAGAATGAAAACAAGCCGGTTTACATGCTCTGACACTAATGTACGACCAATGGTGATGTCCCAGAGGAAATGTCACCAATTAGCATGAAAGCTGCTGCAGTTATCAACTTAGACAAGATTTGGCTGTGGAAAGTACAAGGTTCAAAGATGAACCTGTGACTCCTTCTCCCAAATGATTTCTTTTCTGAACACATGTGGAAGTGAGTGAGACAGCTCAAGAGAACGTCTTGGTAGGGTCTTGCGGTCTGGTGAAACAGTTTGCTACGCATTTGCCTTGCGTCCAACACTGGTAATCTCTGAGAATGAGGCAGCATGAAATTATGGTGAAAACAAACATTTTTACATGTGTGTATGTAAGGTGAGAAATAATGGTATTGCATGACAAAGTTCAATGTGGGAAGAGTCTTTAAACACCAAGATGGAACTGCTGAGACCCACGTTAGAGAGACGGAGGGTAGCAGAGTTGGGTTCCTTCACTTGCAATAACCTGCTCAATATCCCGTGTTTAATCTGAAGCTAGACAGGAAAAAAATAAAAGGGGGGAGACTGCCACACCATCTGTAAAAACTGCCACGACAATTTATGCTGCATTAAAGACCTTTCCCTGAAGCTGTGCTTTAATAAGATTCCTAGTCAGAAGTCAAACTCTGCCGAGTAATTCATTCTAAACTCTCATAATGCATTTATTAGTGTGGAAACAGCAGAAGTGAAGTGACCACATTTGGGGGCTGTATTCAAAATTAGTAAATTTTGCTGTCACTCTGCATTAAAAAGGAAGGCGAAGGAGCAGTGCAGCATGCAGTGAGTGAGATCTTTTGCATTAGCAGGCGGCTAAATGAGCATTGTTTGAAGTAACATTTTATTAGCTTCCCTTAAAGTGGATACTCAGTGTGATAGATGATTATTTTATCTCAGATAAAGTTATTGAAATGAGAAATGTCCCATTAGAAAGGAATTTCCTGAAAGACAGGGGGACAGGTTATCTTGTTATAGCTCTCGCATCATATTAAATGCTACTTGGAAATCCAGATCTCTTCCTAAGCCTTTCTTTTCCAACAGCACGAAAGCTCCTGATTCACAACCTCTTACATAATAGATATATTAATGAGCTTCTGCATATTTCATTGCTTTTTATTATTCTAAATGCACTGGCTTTATTTGGTGGGTTTTTTTCTTGATTATCAGTTATGGCAAAAAAGGTTGTTAATTTTTTCCCCCTCTGAATTTCATTGCTGCCAACCAAGTTCAGGGCTTTCAGGGTGAATTTCTTTAGCTACCTGTTGAACTCATTGAACTGGAATGGTTTCTTCCTTCCTACTCCTGTTGAAAATTGCATCCAGCTAGAGACTCAGCATATTGTCATCTGACTGGAGGAGGATAAATTCTGCTTTGGGGTACTTGCATGTTCTTTCATTCAAGTAGATTAGAGTTATGCATATGAATCTCAGGCCCTAATTATGTTTCTAATAATAGCAATTTCTTGCTATAAATACATGACTCATTGAAGTGATTTCTGTATGTTTAGGCTGCAGATGTGACTTCTGCATATTCATTAACCTCCCACTTCTCCACTTGAGAAATGGAACTGCTTGGTGACTAGTGGAGGGCTGCTAGGAGGACACAGGGAGGAAGGCTATTTGCTGTGTCTCTTGAGGGATGTTAAAGCCAAACTAAGGAATTGTGGGAGCAAGTGGCAGTGGCTTCAAGCTGTTCTTGTGCCCACTCTGTCATGGACCAGTTTGAGGTGGAGCATACCCTGCTGTAACTTCAGTCTGTCGAGGCTTTCAGAACTGGGGCCATCTCATGTGGTGCAGTTGTGACTCAACATAATGCTTCTCTCCATCTTATTTTCCTTAGGTTGAAATTAGTTATTTACTGAAGAGGGGAGGGAGAACTTAAAAAATATGTAGGTATAAGTTTCTACTAATTTTTTCTGTTGGCTTTAAGTCATATGAGCTAGGTGTTTAAGTTACCTGTTTTCTAATTCATTTCTGGACAAAATTGAGGTTTCACAGGGATCCGTGTGGTTCAGAGGCATGTAATAGGTAGTTTTGTGCACATATTGCAGCCTATTAGTCCCAAGAAGTGTTTTCCCTAAGGATCTCTGCCTGCACTGGTCTGAACAGTGGTTTGCATAAGAATGGGAAAATCCCTGTTGTATACAGTGTATATTGTGTGCTGTGTTTTTTGACAGGGCTGCCTAACAATATTATTTGTGTGTTTTCTTTTCCTCCTCGGTGGCTTTAGTTACTATCCAAACAGCACATTTATAATTAAATAAAGAGACCCTTCATTCTTACACATAAAAATGGATGGCACAAACATAATTTCTGCTGTGCAGAAGCAAATGTGTGAAGCACAGACCACTCAGTTCCGCAGAGCAGGTTGAAATGGGATTTAAGTGATGCATGGATCTCGCGCTGTCCCAGCTCCAAAGGGTCTGAGTGACCCACAGGGAACCGCCACACTTTCACTGTGAGCCCAGGCCTTAATGGTGTGGGTTTAATTAACAGGCCATGTGAATACAGAATGGCAGAACAAACTCTCATTTTACCTTGGCAATTATTGATTTATATTCCCAGAGTGACAGAAAGCATTTTTATTTTTTACGTCCTGCAACAAGTTGTTGCCATGGCAACGTCAGTGTTGGGCACCATTCCCATCCCAGCCTCATCCTGAACTGAAACCCAGCAGGTTCTGAAACTCTTTAAAAATTACTACGGTAATAAAATCTTTAAGATAAGTTTTACTTCTTGTCTACATTCCTGGGGAGAAGAATTTATATTCCAGGCAGGTAATGTGTGAATCTGCTGCATCTCCTGCCAGAAACTGTCTGTGTTGGGACAAGTCCAACACTGCCTACAAAAAGAGAGCTGGAATTGCTTCCTTTTTGCTCTTTGACCTTTTACCTATTCCTGCTTTCTTCAAGAGGGGAAACAACAGCAAAACCCAAAGCTACCTTTAACACTTTCTTCAGTTACACATTTGCTAAATGGTTTTAAAAATCTGCAGCCTGTTTCTGCTACATGTGATGCCAACAGTTTGCAAACTCAAGCCCATGTCTTTGCAGAGTGCTAGAGTGTCTTTTCTGTTTGCTGGATGCAGCTTTGGTACTTTACAGCCTTGCTAAATGACTGTCCTTGTTTTATGAGAATCTCCCCGAAGCCAGAGATGAGGTGAGTAGGCTTATTCCTAAGGCTCAAATAATATTCTCGGCCTCTTGCAGTTGCTCCTGTCTTTATTGCTGAATTTTCAGGTCATGCTCTGTCTTACAGCAACCATAGTTTATGCTGTGACTGAGAGCAGGTGGGTTTTTCTCACTATAGAAGCTGATGCTTCAGAGTACGCATACCCCAGCTCTGTGAGGCTTGCTCTGCTGAGTGCTGACCTGAGCCATCTCTGTTGCTGCAAGAATGTATGTTTGGACATAAAAGATCATGCTTATGTTCTTCTGAGTGTGCCAGAGTATTTGTTTTCTTGGGCAAAGGCAGGGATAGATAAATGCTATACCTGAAGAACAAGCTCCTGTGATAGCAGCTGTACATTCAATAGTGTGAACTCTTCCGACCAGCACTGGGGTGCACATGGTTCCCCTCTAGATTCTCCCAACCAGGGTTTGTCTCCAGAAATATGTTCTGCCCAAAGAAGAACCACGTTCCCAGCAACTATTTTCACCACTTCTGATGGTTGCCCAGGCAGATTGTGGATCCTCTGTCCTTGGAGATAGTCAAAACCTAGCTGCACACAGCCCTGAGCAGCCTGCTCTGTGGAACTCAGCCTTGAGCAGGATCTCTGGATACCACTGCCAGTCAGCCACGCAAAGAAATAGGCCCAAACCATGCCTTAGGGCAGATGTCAGCTCTCCAGCTCAATTTGTGGGTTGGTTTAGGGTAAATACTCAGAGCTTATGTAGCTGTAGCAGCCTCCTTCCATCCCAACGTGCCTCATAAAGGCTGCTCTGTTCCTGGCCTGCCTTGCTGTGATGGGACAAGTAAGCATCATGACTTCTTCACCAGCAAGCAAACACCCACACTTCTGCACCTCCTTTTAGGGCTGACTGGCTGGAATTCTTTACCATTAGTAGATGAGCAGGTATTTGAACAATGTTGCTTTGGTTTTTTAATTTTTCCCCAATCTTGCAAGGTTTAAATATTATTAATAGGAGATTGACTGAAAATCAGGTTTGGTTTATCTGTGGGTGACCCAGCAAACCACATCTTTTTAATTTCATGCATCACTGAGGTGATACGTCATGCTTTGTACAGCACGACAGCTTGCTACATTGCATAACTCAACATGCTGATGCAACCAGGCATGCAAAATTAACCTGATCATCAAACCCAGCAAATTCAAGACAACAAGCAGCTTTCTCTGCAGCTTGCATTGTTCAACAGATCCCATTATTACCTCTCTTCCAACATAGTCCTCTTCTGTACGACTGAGGAGAACGGAGCGTGTTAAAATCTGTTATTGGGTAACAGCTATAGATCATAGAATTGTTTTGGTTGGAAAAGACCTCCAAGTCCAACCATCAATGTAAGCCCACTGTGGCCATTAAACCATGTTCTGAAGTGCCACATCCGCATGTTTCTTGAGCACCTCTGGGGATGGTGACTCCATCACCTCCCTGGGCAGCCTGTTCCAGTACCTCACCACTCTTGCAGTGATATTTCCTAATATCCAATCTAAACCTCCCCTGACACGGTGTCAGGCCATTTCCTCTCCTTCTATCATGATACCAGAGAGAAAAGACTGACACCCGCCTCACTATAACCTCCTTTCAGGTAGTTGTAGAGAGCACGAAGAACTCCAAACGGAACTGGAGTTGGGCTGATGCCATTTCTCTGTTGGGGCTGCTCAAAAAGCTGGCTTTTGGGTAACCTTGGGAAGGAGAGTGGCTTATTGTGCTCCTTGCAGGGTTTTGTGCCTAGCTGCTTTTCTTCTTTATATAACACTGGTATGAGCCTACAGTTCCCACATCTCTTTGCATCCTATATACCAGCTCTTAGGACTATTCCAGTGTTGCAGAGAGGCTGCCGGTCCAACAAACCTTGTATGAATTTGCCTTTCTCCTTTTCCACACCATGCAATCATGTAGAAACTAGCTGCCACCTGCCCTTCATGGTGAACTTCTTGTCAGAGTGACATAGAGAGGGACATCCCAGGGAAAGAAACAGAAATATTGCTCAGCAGATGCGGGACTGCTTTCTGGCACTCTCTGCAGCCACCCCTGGAAGCTGCCAGCAGCACAAGGTGGGTGTTACTGTGCCCTAAGTGGAGCACAATTATGAACTGTAGGAAGAAGAAAAGGCTGACGCTAGGCATGAATCTTTGTAGAGTCAAAGGCCATGGTATACCCTTTGTAAGCCTGAGCATTCAGGAGTTTGCTTGGGGCAAAATTTTTGCTCAATATCTGACATCTGTCAGTGGCTCCTTGCATGCTCGTGGGTGAAATAAATAGATGTTCTGCAGAAGTTTCTCAAATGGTTGCAACAATGGGAAGCCCTGAGAAACCACTTCTTGTGGCTGTGTTTAGAATAATGCAAAACAGGGAGGGGTTTGTGTGCAGTTTTGCTTGGCTTCTTGTGCTTGTTACTGTAGTACCTGAGAGCAGCTCAGGGAAGTCCCTGACCACAGTAATGAGTATCGGGCTCACCTGAGCAGTGAAATGCAAATCAGAATGGCTCTCAGTGGTCTAAATAAGGATTAAACTCAGCATTGGGATTAGTGTGGTGGCTGGGATAGATGTTGGTAGTGGTGACAGTGACATAGCTCTTTACCTGTAAATTAGAATAACCAGAATGTGGGTTTGGATGTCTCAGGTGATAAATAGTGATGTCCAGGTATTGGTGTTCCTGCTAGAAGAAGTCCCTTTGGAACAGGAGATGTCCTGTGTTTGCGTAGCACTTACTGTGACGGAGTTCAGCTCCTTCAGCTATCTCTCTGATTTTATGTCTATTAAAAGAGTGGAAAATGAGACTGTCTGAAATCCATTTTTCACCTTAATCCCCATATGAACAAATGGGTTGCTCTAAAATAACAAGAATTAGTATTTCTTGGAGAGGTAGAAGAGGGCCATGACAGTTTGGAGTCTTCAGATATTGTTCTTGCTTGAGTTGCTTTGCATTTTCTCCAAGTGTACAGTGCCCTCTGGCACAATATCCATCCACACTGCATCGCTAAGTGCTGAAACTTCAAATCTTAATTCTATGTGAGTGGTTTTCTCTTGAGGCTGTGATGCCTCTGTGGGGCGGGAGCCTGATAGCAGCACTGAGAAGGTTACACATTATGCAGGAGAATGTTGATGGTGTAATAAAAAAAAATCTTCACTAATGCCTTTTTTGTTTTTATGTTTTTTGTGGTCTACAGTCATGTTTGAAGTAGATCCACTTTGAGGTTCAGTGAGGAAGAGCCTGTTTATTTGAAGCTGATGGAGATACTTGAATGGAGGATAACTGGGATGTAGGGCTCTGGGATAAGTTACTCCACTTGTGTTTTCTTTTTCTTTTAATCTGGAATGCACATAAGCCAGACAGCAATATTATCATCACTTTGCACTTTCCTTAGGAAGTATCTTAATATTCTATAATCCTCTTTGCTACAGAATGGGGACTGAACTAAGATGGAATTATATTTTAATATTTTAATGTAATTCCTCATGAAACAAAAGGGGATGGTGTTCAGAAGCTGGCTAGATATATGGCAAATGGGAGCTAGACAAGCTGTGTAACATCATGACCAGTTTCTATGGCAACAAAAATGTCAGCTATCCTTTTGGCTGATTCTATTAATCTGTGGTAGAGGCACTGATACTGACACATTCGGAATTTATTTAAACAAGAAGGTGAAAAGATAACCTCAGCACAGCTTATAAACAAGGGGGAAGTTAAGCCACTAACATAATGCTATCTGACATGTATATAACGGTGTAACAGGCAAGGAAGACATTTCCAAGGCAGCCACTCTCAATTGTATCAGGGAAGTGATTAAGCCATTTACCAGGAGGAGTTACCCACTATTGTTTGGATCTTGGACAGAATTCCAGATCTGCCTCCAGGGTTGCCTAATCCAAAAATACTGCTCCATGTTTGCCCAGGTGCTACTGAACCGGTGGCAGGGTAGCACTTAACCCACCAAGTAGGATGAGATCTAAGCTCCTGGGACATCCTAAACTAGTTGCCCAGTTTCTGGGGTCGTTCCCCTCCACGCTTGCTGGCTGTGGTCCTGGTTTTATTCACGTAGCTGGAGCAAAGTGGCTGCCTGACAGAGAAAGCTGTAGCGCTTGGTGATTAAAATGCGTGGGCTGGCCAGGGGAAGATGGCAAAAGCAGTTGCGAGGAAACAAACTCCCTCCTCTGTTCCCTCTATGTGGGTCAAATATTTTCCTAGGGATACTGGGAAATGATTGTGTTCCGCTCTTTCCCTTTGGTACTTGATCCTTTCTTCTCCTGTTATTGAAATAGCAAAATGTTTTCCTACTTTGCAACGTACCATGACAATACAAACCGCACGCTGATGTCGGAGCACAAAATAAATATGGATGCGGATAGTTGTCATTATGATAAAACAACATCTTTTCATCTTTATCTTGGAATTACAGGCTCCTCAGGAAGATGACAGTGTCTTGTTATGGAAAATGAATTTTCGATAGTAGAAAGCTATCTTTTAACTTATTCTTGAATTCTTCCTGTTTGCCAGAGGCATGGAGAAAAATTAGCTTATTTCCTGACTGGCTTTTTTTCTTTTTTTTTGCTGGTTTTATTAAAATTCATAGTACTAAAAGTGCCATAGAAAAGTGCTTGCTGTGTGACTGAGAAAAAGGAGAGGTGGAGAATGCAGAGCTGAAGTTATTATAAGATTATTAGCTGGCTGCTGGCTGGATTTTATTTTTCTTTCTTTTTTTTTTTTTTTAGTTAAAAAAAAAATAGACTAAGCCCTCAATATCTTTGTTTCTTTTTAGGCTTGTAATGTACTGAAAATAATTTAATAGAATTTATTTATATATTTCTGATATAAAAAAATAAAGGGGGGGGGGGGATGGGAGGGGAAGGGCAAATAGAAGAATTGTCAGAATGGTAACCGCAGTGCAGCTGCTGGAAACAGAACTCCTGTGAACTTTTGAACTTTTTCAAGTTCAGAAAAGCTTTCTGATAGGGACAGAAATCCCCAAATTTATTCCATGCATCAATTAAGCAAAATCACAACTTGTAGATCTGCCTCTTACATTCCTGTAGCCACTGGTTTAAAGCAGGGGGTGTTGGGAAGTTGCACAGATGCATTCTGGTTTGAGCTTTTTGAGTGGCAGTATATCTGGTGTACAGCAAAAATGGTTTCTCCTGGTTTCTAGTCTAAGAATCCAAGAACGGCTTAGACTGAAAGGGACCTCAGAGATCACCTACTCCAAACTGCCCACCATGGGCAGGGGCACCTCTGCCCAAAGCTTTGTCTAACCTGGCCTTAAACACCCCCCAGGGAGGATGCATCCACAACCTCCCTGGACAGCCTGTTCCAGACTCCCACCAACCCTGTACTGAAGAACTTCCACAGATCCAGTGTAAACCTGCTCTCCCTCAGCTTCAAACCATTCCCCCTTGTCCTGTCACTAGACACCCTTATGAAAAGTCCCTCTGCAGCCTTCCTGTAGGATCCTTTCAGGTATTGGAAGGCAGCTCGAAGGTCCCCCTGGAGTCTTCTCTTTTCCAGGACGAACAATCCCAGATTCTTCAGCCTATCCTCCTAGCAGAGGTGCTCCAGCCCTTGGCTCATCCTTCTGGCCCTCCTCTGGACTCACTCCAACAGCTCTGTGCCCATCTTACGCTGGGGGCACCAGAACTGGGTGGAGTATTGGAGGTGGGGTCTCAGCAGAACAGAGCTGCTTTCTGGGCTGCATCAAGAGGAGTGTGGCCAGCAGGGCAAGAGAAGGGATTCTGCTCCTTTACACTGCTAGCTCATGGTGAGCTTCTCATCAACCAATACCTTTAAGACTCTTTCTTCAGATCTATTCTCAACCCACTCTGCACCCAGCTTAGATTTGTGCCTGGGTTTGGCCTGACCCAGATGCAGGACCTTGCACTTGAACAGCAGCTGTGTTAAAGACAAGTTCCTTATCAACCTACACATTTAATATCGGTTTATGAAGCTGTGTCTCCAACTCCCATGGGAGTGTGCCAGTGTTTCAGACAGCTTTTCTTTCCATCTTTGTAATGCAGTAGCAGAGAGATGTAGGTAATGTCACTTGATATTACAGAAAATGAAGCAGATGTGACCAAAACTGAACCCAGGGTCTTTAAATAGTGTTACCCTGTCCCCATCTAGAAATGAGGATGGAGCTGCTTACAGAAAAACTCCTGTCTCTCCTAAATCTCAAAGCAGTTTGAACTCTGCTTCATTGAGCTTTGATTTTCTTTCCTTTCTGCGTGAAATTGTAGCAAACTGTAGCTGAGAAGGTTTCTCTAGTGCTGGTAGCAGAGAAAGAGTGCTTTAGGTTTCTCTCTCCCTTGGCATGCTTCAAAATCTGCCCATCTCTCCTACTGGAGTTGCTTCCTGTCCTATCATCTTGCAAAGACCCACATGAACTTGCCTCTCCCACAGACTGGAACCTCACTAGTCTAGATCACAGGGAAGAATTTCACTTCAATATTGAAAAACAGAGAACAACAAAACTTTGAACCTCTTCAATGTCTAAACTAAAGGAAGCCTGTTCTTTATTTTGGCTTCATTGCTACTGCAAAACCAGACTTTCTTCTCTAAAGAAGGCGAAGCTTCCTCTAAGGGGAGGAAGCAAGGGAGTGGAATTTCTTCTAATTGTTCTTATTCTTAAGCAGGGCTGACATCCTGTATGCAACAAATATTAACAGCTCTTAATTCAGATGGAAAGTCATGCCACAGACACTGAGAAGAATGCAGGCTTTCCTCCTGAAACCATTGACTTGGAAAACTTGTGCACACAAAAAGGCTGACCTTTTGAGGAGTCACAGACATTAACTTCTGATTAAGTACTGTATTTAATTTCACTGAGCATCTAACCCAAGGGCAGGCTCTAGCTTAGTGTGCTTTGAAGCCAAATGCCTGGCTGGTCCTATCATGATCAAAACATGTATTTCCCTTGCTAATACCTAGGACTCAAAACCTCTGATGCAAAAGCAGATATGTATCTCAATTTGTTTCAAGTCCATCTTGTATGATTTTGAAAGCATTATTTGGGATATCTCCTGTAGTGCTCCTTGAAAAAGAAGGACCCTCATTTACTTTTTTATATATATTTTATTTTATTTTTTTAAATCCAAGAACCCCAATTCTGATCTGGCAGAAAAGAGAGGACCTCCTCTGGTTGCCTGAGCTGCCATCCCTGCACACTGAGATTGGACTGGTTCTGTGGTAGTGCACTTGGATTTGCTTGTCTGCTTTGCTTTCTGCCCTTCAAGGGCCCAAACACTGATTTTTGCTGTTGTTTTATGCATGTTTATATACACATACAGGTGTGTGTGTGTATGAAATATAGATAAATTCTGTTGTATAGCATTATATATATTATGTTATATTTCAATTATTAGGCATTGCATGTGAAATCCAAGCATTCCTCATCAATCACTTGGCAGTGGCCTGCCAGATGCCTGTCTTGTCAGCCAGATGTTGCTAGAAGAGCTCTTAATAAAGCCTGCCAAAGGACTAGAAATCACGTTGCAGGCTCTTGGCAGGTTTTGATGTGTGTTGGAAGTAGGGCTTCTGGTATGTGTGTGCCTCCTCATAGCAACAGGACTGGTGTTTTCAGGGTCACATCAGAGCAGGGTAGGCCAGAAGGGAAAGGTGGTGTGAGGTAGTTTGGAGTAGCAGGGAGCTGGCCTGGTGTTCGTTAGCAAGCTTCATAGCTAATTAAGTGCCTTATTTGACACTTATAAAAATGATGGATGGACTCGTGACTTCTTATGGACTTTCACCTCTAAAGGATGCAACCAGAACCACTCGGTTGTAAGCTGAGAGGCCTCCTTCTGCTAATAACTGATGTTGGTTCTCCATCTGCTTACAAAACAGGTGGCCAGGTGGAAAAATAGTGACATCTCCTAGAAAGATGAGACAGGGTGAACTTCATGTTCTCCCTTCTTTTTCCTTGCAGCCTTTTTTTTCCTTTCCACACATTTACCCATCTGTTAGGGCAACTTTTGCTGTGTGATGCTGGGGACCTATATCCTGAGACTCTCCTTGGATTGCTGTTGTCCTGATCTTGCAATGATTGCAAGGCTTTGGGTTATTGCAATTTAAAAAGCTAATGTGTGTTGGTAGAGTGCAGTAGCACTCACGTAGGCTCTCAGCCTGGCTGTGTTTGACAGGGTGAAATGTATTTGGTCAGGGGGTTCATAAAAATACTTAGCTTAACCAGGGGTGCACATCTGGGAGGGTATGTGTGTGGTTGCTTCACATGGCTTGACCAAAAGGGAGTTGAATCATGGTAGCCTGACAGCTTGCAGCAGTGGCCTGCTTCCTTGGAGGAAGAAAATCTGCATTTTCCTCATTGCCAGAGAGGTTGGCCTTGGGGTGTACCCCAGGGAAACACATTATCATCAGAGCTGCTACATGTTCGCTCCAGAACACACTCCCTGTTGTATTTCCTTCTGCCAAGGAAAAGCAATTTGACCAGGACCTGTCAGGAGTATTGTTTCTTCAGCCCCCCTAATCTTTCACTGGTGCACAAGCAGAATCATTTAATGACTGAAGAACCCATCTCAGATGCTTTATGTTGAAGTCCCCCTCAGCAATCAGCAGATTCCTGGGATATTTATGGATGCCTCCTCCCTGCAGGTGTTCAAGGCCAGGTTGGATGAGGCCTTGAGCAGCTGAGTCTAGTTGTGAGGTGTCCCTGCCCATGGCAGGGACGTTGGAATAGATGATCCATGAGGTCCCTTCCAACCTAAGCCATTCTGTGCTATTTGAGGTCAGGCTTGACAAGGCTCTAAGCAGCCTGATCTAGTGGATGGTGTTGCTGCTCACTGCAGCAGGATTGGACTAGATGACCTTTGAAGGTGCCTTCCAATGCAGACCATTCTATGGTATGAGAGCAGAGAGGTTGCCTCCCCTTTTGTACCATGGGCAGAGGCCTGGAGGGCTTTCTTCCCTCCAGACTACTTCGTGGCAAGGCAGGAGGTTCACCCTGGTTGACATGTGAATCAAAGTCTTACCTTGGTGCAATCCTTAAGAAAGGAAGTAGTGAAGCATGCTGAAGTGAAAGGATATTGCCTTTAATTAGGCTGGACGTGTGCAGAATTCACATGAGCCATGTCTACTCTGTGCTGAAGCAGGCAGAGCTGGAGCCTCTGCTAGTGCAGAGCGTTGGGGAGGCAGTGAAGCCGGTGCAGACGTGCTGATTCACTCCTCTCTACGTGTGGCATTAGCGCTGAGCCTCCTTACCAGACTAAAACCGTCTAAGACGACGCAAGACTGTGATACTTTCACATTTTTAGGCAATTGCTGTTTTTGTCAAAACTGTCTGTAGCTTTTCTTCTTCAGCACAAGATGGTAAGTAATGAGCTGGTGGAATAATGTCTGTTTGAAACATCCGTAGCCATATGGCCATGTGGGAGGCGAGGATAAAACAGGGATCAGTCACAAGTGTTTACTTTGAAACACAGATTAAAAAAGGCAAGTTTTGTGCTGCAGCTTGGTTACGTGTTGGATCAGGTAGTGGAAACAGTGGGTTTTAATTATTTTTGTGTTTAGTGGACTTTAAAATCCCAAGCCCTTAAATCTGTTGTGTATTAGCCCTCCCGATTGCTCCCTTCAGATCTGTGCTGTAAAAGAACAGGGCAAAGTGGTGTTTTGGTGAAGCCACAACTAGCTAATCCACACAGCCATCAGACGTATTTCAACGCTGATATCAGCTGTGAGTTGTTGAAATGGGGAAAGTGATGCTTAGGATGGTTTGTCAAACTGCTTGGCACTTGCAAGATGGCTTCAGAGGATTTTGGGTTGGTTTAATACCAGTCCAAGCCCCCCTCCTATGATCTTGGCTGAAGAGTTTTAATTGTTTTCTCCCAAAGAGCGGAAAAACTTGCACTGCTTCCTGGGGTGAGCCACAGCTGCAGGAAGCAGAGTCCTCTGGGTGGGCTATTTTGGTAACTGAAATGTGTTTGGAAGTGGCAATTTGTGAAAACATCACTCCAGAGAGAAATCCTCAATTGAGATCAGAGGGGCTATAAATTCTTTGCTGTTGCTGAGGTTAGCCCCTACTCTGCTAGCTTCTGTCTCCCTCCTAGAGCAGAAGCCCTGAACCTCAGCTGTCTGCTCCATCCTGGGATTCCCATGTTGGAAATATTTCAGGGAGGTTGAGGGTAAAGAGGATTTTCTGCAGCCCATTAGTGAGGCCTTTGGAATAGAGTGGTATTTAAAAAATGTATGGGTTCAATAAAATGCTGCCCATGGCTCACATGCATAGGCCTACAGAAGACTCTGGGGGGACCTTAGGGCTGCTTTCTACTACCTCAAGGGACCCTACAGGAAGGCTGCAGAGGGACTTTTCATTAGGCT
The DNA here is from genome assembly GCF_026170545.1 of Melanerpes formicivorus. Classification (NCBI taxonomy): domain Eukaryota; kingdom Metazoa; phylum Chordata; class Aves; order Piciformes; family Picidae; genus Melanerpes; species Melanerpes formicivorus. The sequence goes on along the minus strand of NW_027142359.1, from coordinate 3,774,217 downwards.
GTCTAGAAACAGGACAAGGGGAAATGGTTTGAAGCTGAGGGGGAGAGCAGGTTCAGACTGGGTCTTAGGAAGAAGTTCTTCAGTAGGAGGGTGGTGAGACTCTGGAATAGGCTGCCCAGGGAGACTGTGTTTAAGGCCAGGTTGGATGAGGCCCTGAGCAGGTGAATCTTGGGGAGGTTGGAGTAGATGACCTCTAAGGTCTCTCCCAACCTAAGCCATTGTGTTAACAATACTTCTGCACATTAGATTGATCCTGTTGGGTGGGATGAAAGTGAAGATGTAGGTGAAGAGAGAAATTAACTGCATTACTATGGTCCAGCAGTTTCCTTTGGCTAGACCTTACTGACTGCCAGTCACCTAAAGGATACTTGTTGGTTTTGGATGGGAAATAATGTGAAAGTGGAACATTTTCTTCTCGAAGTAGAAGCACAGAACAGGAGAAGGAAAAAAAAAAAAAAAAACAACTAAACCCAAACTTTGCTAATACAGTGTGGGCTTTTGATTAGGGAGTGCTCTGTATGCTAATTGAATGTTGTCTTCTATTAGCATAATCTTGGGGTTATGTCTGGTCAGTGTTAATGATAAGTGACAGAGATGCATTTCAGAAACTCTTGTTTCATCAGATGGGAATTATATCCTGTAAATGCAAGCCCAGATCATAATATTTAATCTTTCTGTTGATTTATCCCAGCCTTAGTCTATTTATACCAGTTTTGCTGCTGGAAAACATGTCATTTTGTGTGTGATCTACTAATTGCAGGCACAGAACGCAAGCATTAGACACAGTAGAAGGTAGAAATATCTAAAAGAGGAAGACTTCTTGAAACATAGAGAAATGAATTCTTAGATCGGTTTCAAGATGCAATTGCTCCATAAAGGAGCCATATTGCATATATGGTTATGTGTGCAACATCCACATATGTTTTGATAAGCTTCATAACCATGTTTAAAGTGCCTGCTTTAAACTTCCAGGACCATATTGCCTAGAGAAGCCTGCCTGTAATTTTTCACAGGGTTAAGAGGTTATAATTGCTCTGATTTTCGAGCACAATTATTGTAAGTATCAATGTGAACTGAGAAGGACTTTTTCCATCCTTTTTTTTCTTTAAGGGAAAAAAAAAATTCCTGGGAAAGTGGCTTTGTTCTAGCAGCAGCGAGGTACCTTCACTCGAATTAAACAGAAACAAACCCAGCATCCACACTCTTGCTTTTGCTGCTCCTCACAAATGTCTTCACAGCTATTTACACTTGAAATGCCTCATTTGCCAACTCCAACGTGGCATTTGCAAATGCAGATTAGTGATGGGAGTGCTGTTGGCTGCTGCCTCTTCCTCCTTTCAGATGTGGCTCCTGCCGGACATTTCCTGCCCAGACTTGTAGGCAGCAAACATATGGTCTGGTAGATAGTTTATGGAATAGCTTGCTGGTTCTGCTTCAAGTCTTCCAGAAATCTCACAGGCAAAGATGCCCAGTTTTCAACAGAACGTGCATCTGAAATGCCAAAGTTAAGATATTCATTTGCTCGCTCGTATTGTTGCATTTCATAAGTGTAGAGCAGACAGAGATAGATTGTGGGTTAAATGAACAGATAGAAATCTCTGCATTGATTAGCTGTTTGCTTGTGGTTCAGACGCATTCAGGGACTGCTTCTACAGGAAGAATTGGCTGTATCTTATTAAGGAGCGAGTTCCACAGCGTCAGTAGAATTCAACAGTGGAACTGTCTGTCTGTCTGAGATTACAATTTCTCACTTCACACCGTACAGCACTTCTGTTTTTATCAAATTCATTCAGTGCCTGCCATCACTAAGGGAAGTGTCTAATTCTTCCTTGTACTTCTGAACTGTGTCAAGTGTTCTGGGAATCGGTTTTCATACCGTTTTAGTTTCTCATAGCCTATAGCAAATGAGAGTAGCACACCAATTTTGTTATTTTCGTGTTTCCTGTAAGATCTTTTTCATGAACACCCGGGTATGTGGGGCCAGGATTCAGCTGATGCAAGTCAGTGTAGCAAAAAGAGTTTGACTGCAGTTGTTCGCTTATATCATTTAATGTTAGATGAGGATCTGGATTCTGGCTCTGCCTGAATATGTTTCATGCTCCAAAATGTGATGCAGATCAGTGCATGCAGCAATAACCCTCTGTTTTATCCTTCATGTGGCACCTGTGTGCACAGGTCCTTTACACAGCTCACCTCAGTACTGCAAGTGAGGTTCTTGTGGTGAGACTGTGGTGGCTCAGGGCAGTTGTTAGCACAGAGTTTGTTGGTGAGGCTGTGATGAGTTTGTGCATGCCCAGAGAAGTGATCACATGCTGCTGGCCTTTGGAGCCGGGTGGCTGTCTGCAGAATGGAGAGGCTCAAAAAGTGCCTGTGAAAGGCAAGGTGGGAAAGGCAATGCAACTTCCATGTGGGCTTAATAGGGATTTTCCTTTCCCTCCAGTTACCTATCCCAGTGAGCTGCAACCATGTAATTTAGATTTGTCCAAACACTCTTCTGCAGTTTTTCTTTCTAGATGTCCATACATTAATGAATATAAGCCTCAGGTTTCTCTTCCTTCTCCTTTCTGTTCTTTGAAGCTAGACACCTACTTTTGGTAGGAGGATCAGGCAGTGGGTCTGGGTGAGGAACAAGCTCCTGGTTGATTTTGGAGTTACTTGTAGTAAACTGATGTTGTGCCTTTCGAGTTGAACCCAAACTAGCTTCCCGCTTCAATTCTTCACCCTATGGGTGCAGAGGGGTGGCTGAGCAGTGGGGCTCAGGCTTTGCTATTTGCAAATCAGAAAGAAAAATGTGATTGGAATTTGGAAACTCCTTATGGCAGCATGTCTGTTGCTCCAGAGGTTCCAGGCACTCCTGCTCTCTTGGCAGCTGCAGTGCCCAGATGCCAAACTGAACAACAACATATGTACCTAACATATTCTGGTGGCTGCCTTATTCACCTGATTTTTTTAACGTGATGTCTCTGGTTTTTTTTCTTAATACTTCTGGAGCTGGTCCAGGAGCACTCCTCTAGTAGCCTTTTCTGGCTGACCACTTGTTTGTTTGATCAGCCTACTGTTGATTCATAATAACTATTTTTAGGTAAGCACATAGCATGAGGCAAAAATAAACTCAAAGGTGGTTTCTTAGGTGACTCCCTTTTCTGCCTCAGAAAACACTTTCAATACTACAATGAAATTCAAGATTTGTGTCACCATTTATTTATTAATTTACTAATGTAGATTTTTTTCAAGGCTCAAAAGAGAGATGAGACTTTGGAGCATTTTCCCTTGCCTCACTTGGAACCACACTCTGGTGGGGGAATCTTGTTTCTAAGCCACTCACTCTTTTCTTGGACCCCCAGGGAAATGATGGTGCCAGATTCCTTGCTGGGGCACCTGCCTAGGTACTGCCTGCAATGTGTCTTGTAGTGGTCTATATCCCTGAGTGGACTTAGCCCTAGTCCAACTAAATTACTGGTATTTCTAAATTAGACCCTTTCAGTCCCAAACAAAACATTATCAAACTTGGCACTTCTTTTTCAACATTCCCATCTCATGCTAAGTGGGGAGGAAAATCAGTACCTATTCAGTATTATAAATACAGCAGATTATTCTCCTAATACGTTACCCAGCAGTGACAAGCTAAATAATTCAGCACACTTTTAAATCTCTATTCAAACTGATGAGGTAAAATAAAAAAGTGTTGATGAAGCAAAGTGCACACCTCAGTATAGCTGGGTACTGCTATTTCCTTTGGCTTTGCAAGTAGGGGAAGTCTGTGATAAATACACCACAGTTCTTGTAAGGCTTCTCTTAAGCTGCATTCTTTTGCTGTTCTACTGTCTTTTCAGTGTGATCACTTGAAACCCACATTGCAAAAACCAGGGTGTTTTTTTTTCTGCCACCAGCTTGTTCACTCATGATGGGTTTTATTTTTAATCCTTCTTCACTGCTGGAGTTCAAGCATCACATAAAGCAAACCTGGCTTTAGCACAATGATAAAGCATAAACAGCAACTTCTTGCATTTTCTTCAAGTGTTTCATAGTTGAGAAATAAATGCTTTTGTCTTGTTTTCCTTCTGCTACTCCTCCTGTTAAAGATCCTTGGGTTTCTAGAAAATTCACTATGATTATCACACTTGAATAACGTGTGTGTATATATATACACACACACTTAACAGGCCTGTTTTCCCCACATGGAGAGCTTGTGAAAGAAGAGGTGGCTTTGCCAGGGGGCTTTGGTCACTTCTTTATTTGGCTGAAAAACATGAGTGAGATCTTCTGGCACACAGTGTGTTCAGGAGCTGTGAAGGTGGCTGTGGTTAGTGGGGTCTTGGCATAGAACGGGAACCCTTTTCAGGGATGTCAGATACCTTCATTGTAAAGTTATTCTGTGTAACACCTCCAGGGAGGATACAGCCATAACCTCACTGGGCAGCCTGTTCCAGAGTTCCACTGTACTGAAGAACTTCCTAAGATCCAGTCTAACCCTGCTATCTCTCTTCAAACTATTTTCCCTTATCCTATTGCTAGACAATCCTTATGAAAAGTCCCTTTGCAGCCTTTCTGTAGGATCCCTTCAGGTATTGGCAGGCATCTCTAAGGTCTCCCTGGAGCCTTCTCTTCTCCAGGCTGAATAACCCCAGCTCCCTCAGCTTAACCTCATAGCAGAGGTGCTCAAGCCCTTGGGTCATCTTTGTGGCCCTCCTCTGCACTCACTCCAACAGCTCTGTATCCCCAGCAAAAGGAGGAGACCAGAACTGGATGCAGTATTGGAGATGGGGCCTCACTAGAGCAGAGCAAAGGGGCAGATTTGCCTCTCTTGCCCTGCTGGCCACACTCCTCTTGATACAGTCTAGGATAAGAACACAGTAAATGTTTCTTTAGGAAGCTTATTTTTCATAGTCCATGATATGCTGCTGCTCTGAAATGAGCTGTCATCGCTTCTGTAATTAACCCAATGCTAATGATATGATAGCTCACTCTAATTTCAAAGACAAAGAGTCTCAGTTCCAGAAAATTGATAGAAGAATCTTCAGTCCTGGTATCAAATATTTAGATAACTTTATTTGGAAAATTTATTTAGGGTGTTTACCTGCATTAGAGAGCAAGTTGTTTATGTGAGAAAAGGCAATTTTAGGAAAACCCCACAAAGATTCACCGAAATCTGTTCCATGTATATATCTTGTATATATGGTTGAAGTGTAAAATGATCAGATTTTGATCTAAGTTTTCATTGTGAGGGCTCTATCTATGGAGATGTTTCTGACTTGCACCATTTCAATCAAGTTCAGAAGCTGATTATTTTTTTGCCCCCTTCTCTGTCAGCACAGATATGGAAAAGCTGTTACAAAATGATCCCTTTAATCCTGTCCCTTTTTTAAGTGCTGATTAGAATCAGGGTAATTTCAGCCTGTGTTGAAGGAGTTAATCTGCCTGATGGAGATGTGAAAAGTAGGAGCCATTTTAAATCTCAATACCACACGCTGCCTTAGGGATCACACTGTGCTAAAACCTAAGATAAAAAGGCCTGACAAAGATTATTGACGGTTTACCTTTTAATGAGCAGCTTGGATTGATTTTTGTTTCCCTCTGGGGCTGCTTGCTTTGCCCTGTTTCCACCCATGATGTCATGATTAACAAAAACAACAACAACAAAATTAAGACTTCATATCTCAGTAATTGCAGAGAAGTAAAGAGTAGCCATGGCATTAAAGGCAAACCTGTGCCAAATCCTCTTGAACCTCCTCGGAAAAGTCAAAGCCCTCAAGTCAATGCTTTGGTGCTTCTCCCAGTAAGGAAAGTGTGCCTTCTACCAAACACCATCTCAATTCTTCACGTCTATTATATGCTTTAAATCATTCTCCAAATCAGCAGAAGAACAAGAAGACGCCTTCAACTGTATTTAATGTTGTTGCAGACAAAGGCAATGACTTCCCTCCTTTTGCCAAGCCCCCACCCCTCTAAAGCCAACACTGAACAAACTGCCTCTGGCTACGTTCCCATCATTTCACTCAAATCCTTAAGCTTCAAAAGAGCTCTGCCACCACAAAACTATCATCCCAAAAGCTCTTAAGTGCTGACATCATCTATTCTGTTTGAGTCCTGCCATACAGACCTTGCCAGAAACTGGAAATCCCTTTTTTCACACCGGTGAAAGGGTGTGATTTAACAATAAAAAATTATATACGTCTATCTATCAAATGCCCTTCTGCATCAGGATGAAACACTATTAAAAATAAAAACAGAGGGAAGGACAAGGCTTCTTTTTCCCAGGCATGGCTTTCCAGAACAAAACCCTGCCTCCATGAGCAGGATGGAGAGAAGCCTTCCAGGCAAGCAGATGGGAAGCCGGCGGCACAGAACTGTTCTGTGAAGTGGCAAAGTGGAAACTTTCCCATGGAAATCTCCTGTTCTGTGAAGGCAGGAGAGGCACGTGCCTTCTGCTGGGTTAGGAGATGGCTCCAGCCTCCTGGGCAGGGTTGGACAACCTGTCTGTGATCAGTAGGGGTGTTTTTTGGTGGTTTTTTATTGGGGGGGGGGGGGCCAGCTGGAGCGAAGCATGAAGAGTGACAATGTGTCTGTGTGTGGTCCCTTGGAGAATACAGAAGCAGGAAAACCATGAATCTGAGGCAGGTTCCGAGAGCTGAAGGAGCCTGCTGATACACAGGAGCTCCTCAGAATGGTGGTGTGTGGAGGTGTAAGTGGAAATGTGCAGGTTAAGAACACTTGGGGAGTGGTGCTTTGTGGCAGCTGCTGTTCTGCAAACAAAGATGCATGCAGAACCCATGGGATTGAGAAATATTTCCTAGCTGACCAACTACAAGCTGCAAACTTGTTTTCCTGTGTGAGCCAAGAAAAGCATCACACACAAGCTGGAACTTCGGATCTTTTTATAAGGGAATATTTTTAGCTTGTATATGGGGCTAGATTCTATTCACAGAATCACAGAAATACTCAAGTTGGAAAAGACCTTCAGGATCGCCAAGTCCAACGGAGAACCCTACTCTACAAGGTTCACCCCTAAACCATACCCACAAGCACCACATCCAAACCATCTTTAAACACATCCAGGGTTGGTGACCCAACCACCTCCCTGGGCAGCACATTCCAATGCCTGACCACTCTTGCTGAGATAAAAAATGTATCCTAATGTCCAGTCTAAACCTACCCAGTGGCAGCTTGAGTCTGTTCCTTCTTGTTCTATCACTAATTACCTGTGAGAAGAGACCAGCACCAGCCTCTCCACAATGTCAATTCAGGGAGCTGTAGAGAGTGAGGAGGTGTCCTCTCAGCCTCCTCCTCTTCAAACTAAGCAGCCCCAGCTCCTTCAGTCTCTCTTCATAAGGTTTATTCTTTAGGTCCTTCCCCAGCTTCGTTGCCCTTTTTTGCATTGGCTCCAGCATCTCCATATCTGTGCCCAAAACCAGACACAATACTTGAGGTGTGGCCACACCAGAGCTGAATACAAGGGAACAATCACCTCCCTACTCCTGATGGACGCAGCATTTCTAATACAAGCCAGGATGTTATTGGCTGTTTTGGCTACCTGGACACACTGCTTGCTCATACTCAGCTGCTTGTTGATTGGTTAGATGAGTTAGTGTGAAAGATAAGGAAGTATTTAAACAGCTGCTTTGGGCAATAGAGGAATTTGGGGGGTTAGGGATTCTGTTAGGGACTACTACTTCTATTGAGGGATTCTAGAACTACTTCAGTTAATGACACTCTAAGACACTGATGCTGGGGATTCTGCAATGCTGTAATAAAGGACTTCTGAGATTCTCTACTCTGCATTTCTGGAATTCCATTGTGGATCAATAACAGGATTTGTGCCCATCCATCACCCACACGGCATCCCAAAATGGGGGTGTCGTGGGTTAGAGAGAAAGTCTCAGCCACAGTACTTTCCCTTTCTTAAAGGCACAGCCTCAAACGGTCACAGGGGGTTACAATAGTACTTGTGCAAGGCTGTGCAGAGCTGGGTGCTGTAGAGCATCATTCCTTAATGCACTCAGCCTATTTCAGGAGAGCTGATGTTGGGTGAAGGATGGAAAAGACAAAAGCAAGCACAGAGAGAAACCTCTGGTTAAATTGCTTGAACTATCACTATAATCTTCCTCTCAAAGTGTGTTGGGTTTTCTTTTTGTTAGTTACTTGTTTCCCTTTAGAAGATGAGTAGCATTGAGTTATTCTCAGCAGCGCAAGATCTCAGCTCTTCAGAACACATTCCTCCCTTTCAAACTGGCAGGCTGGAGGAGCAGTTATTCTGCTGCAACTTCAAATCACCGCTTCAAAAATTGATCTGGGCTTAGGTATGTCTTTGTGTGTCCATGCTTATTAGCTTCATGTTGTGATTAACTTAATGGGCTATGGAATTTCACGTGTGCTCTATGCAAATGCAACTGAAAAACCAATTATTGAAAAGTGAAAAATGAACTCTAGGAGACAGTCATTAGACTATTAGAATCCCTAGTTCCTGTATTTGGGTAAGACGTGGGTTTAATACTGAATTGCAGCCCTAGTAGAGCCATTGGCAATTACACTTTTTTTCTTTCCAGGCAGTATGAAAACATTTTGACAGGCCTGCCTGCATGGGCTACTAAGACCCACTGGGCTTCACGAGTTGGAAAATTAGTCACAGCTTCAATAAAATGTTGTAGTCCACTTAGTACCCTATTTTCAGGGTCCTTAAATGTACAAGCATCCGTGAATTTAGCTTGGTTGACTGGTGAGTATAATCCATATTAGCTGGGCTGGATCCAGCAGCAAGAGATGCTTCCTTGCAGGACTCTCTTCTGGTGAATGCATTTTGTGTGGGTAGATGGTGATGGGGGGGGGAAAAATTGGCTCTAAAGCCTGATTAGGTAATTTATGTGCTCAGGTCCGTGTAGACAGGCTGTGGCAGCATCTATTGAAATGGCAAGTATGTGAACACTATGGTGTTACAGGGTTGTGGCCTGAACAGCAGTGGTTACTGGTAACTGGAAAATGATCCTGGTGGTTTCTCCTCCATCTAGAATAGCTCTGCTTTTGAAATATATGAAAGGGCTGCCCAGGGACATGGTAGAATCACCATCCCTGGGAGATCTTTAGAAGATGCATGGATGTGATGCTTAGGGACATGGTTTTGTGGCAGTAGATAAGCTGCAGTGGTGGGATTGTGAGCCCTAGGCAAGTGACTGGGCTTGATGATCTCAAATGTCTCATCCAAGCCCAACAGTTCTATGATTCTGTGTTCCTGTTGGTCTGCCAAAAGCGTTACAGGTGGCTGTTGATCAGCTTTGTGGCACTCAGGCAAATGGCCCCCAGCTTTGGTTCAAAGCCTCTTTAAAACTGAGCTGCTGGTGAGGGCATGGGTCACATATTGCCAGCTGCAGTGAATGATGATCTGGCAATGCCCTGAGCTTGCAGCATCTCACTGCTCTCCCAGAGAGCAGAAATGCTAGCATTTGGTTGGCTGTGCTCTGAGTGGAGTTCCTGTGGATGTTTGCAGGGCATGGGGCTCAATGTCAACTCAAAAAGCCATGTGTTGAAGGATCCCTCTCCTGTCTGTGATGGAGGTATGTTCCTATAACATGCTTTACACCCTGTACTTGGCATCAGTAGAGAGGCCTGGGGCTCCCACCATGGAAATGGTTGCAGGACTGGGGACTATCAGTGTATGTGGTGGGCCACAAGTGTCTGTTTGATCCACCCACATGCAGTGCCTTCTGCTCAGGGGAGTGTGAGGACTGACTCGATTCTTTGTTCCGCTCACTTCATCTGCTGTAAAACACCCTCATAACAGGGTGACAGGCTGGAAGACCTTGTGTAGGAGGGAGTCACCCAGGGCTCCATGGGGAGTTGTGCAAACAGATTAGGGGCAGCGTCTGACCTTTCATTTTCAGTAGTCCCTAGCCATAATTGGATGAGGAGGTGAGAGGGTATCCAAAGAGTACTGGCTGTAATTTAATCAATTGGCATTTAGATGTGTGGTGATGAGTGTCTGTAAATGCTCTGGATGGATGAATATAGGATGCAAACACAAAGAAGAGAAATGAGGATGTGTAAATTCCATAGACCAAAGCTTGGAAGAAGGTAGTAAAGAGCAGATGGACAGAGGTGAGATGTAATGAATGTAACAAAGAAGCTAAAAGCATCGTATGTTGAGCTGTTCTGAGTCTCTTCAATCAGGTAGCCATGTAAAATACCTTTTAATACAGATGAAGAGGGAACAATAGGAATAATCAAAGTGTAGCTAAAGCATATATCAAGAATAAAACACCCTGATAAGAAGAATTATGTAGCAAAGAGGAGTATATATGGTGTGGAAAGCAGATGTGCAGAGTGAAGGGAAGGTACATAGAAGATAGATAGAAATAATAAGGCATTTGTCAAATCCTTGAATGTAAAATGTCAGGGCTTCAAGAACTTGTAAAGGTTATTTACTAACTAAGCCAGAGTGGAATACTGTGTAACTACATGGATTCAAACCAGACATGTGCACATACACTTTGCTGAATAGGACTGGTTTGATTACTTAGTACCTAAATAAACATTAATAATTCTTTGTCGATAGGGAAATAGGAGGTGAATGCCATAAGAAATTGTGTATATTTCTGAGCTTTTAAAAGCAAGAATGAAGGCAGAGGGGAAAAGTCACTCCAGAAATTCCAGTTCTTAAGTATTGACGACTTCTGATTGAGAAAACAGTAGAATTGCATTGTCTGGAGTGTGACAAGGCATTGATAAATTGTCAAAGACCTCTAGGGAATGCATTGATAAAGAGGATCTGGAAAACTCTGCTTTTTAATCTGATTTTGGAATGGGAGTTAAATTCTATAAGATCCTAAATAAGACATAGCGTGGAAAATGCTTTTAAATCAGGATAATGAGTGTCCATTCAGAATTACACAATCACATACAGTATCTAATGAATTCTCTATGATTCTATTTTTAAGAGCTAAAACAGAGTCCGACTGTATTCGGAGCTGGGTAAAGCTGCCTTTAGACCACACAGGATTCAAAGGCTCATCCTCCTCTGCTAGCTGAGAAGGGCAGGTGTCTTTAGTCTCTACTTCAGAGACTGGGATTTCGCCAGGAAGACTTGAAGCAATTTTGGGTTATCAGCATAGAGACAACAGGAGGAATTATAAATGCTTTGTATGTTAATAACCTGGAAAGGGGAATTTGCAGCAGGATAAGAAAAAAAAATACACGGTGAGACAGAACTGGGAAACAAAGAGTTAGAGCAGAGGGGGTAAGCAACCTATAATACTACTGAATACATCCCATAGATTAAGAGCACAGAGATAAGCAGGCTGCACAATTTATGGTAAAGCAAGATAAGCCTATGGACAGACAAAGCATGAAATATAAAAAGATGCAGAAAATAATCTCCATGGCTGTACACTGACAAGATGGAAAAAGAACAGATGAGAAAGGTAGTTAGATGGTGTTGCCTTCATCACACGTGCTATCACCAGTACATTACAGCAAGCAATATATTAAAGCATGTGTAGCAGAGTGACAGTTAAATCACAAGAAATAATCTGACACCAAACAAAGGAATGGGGACTACCCCTGCAGTCATGTGTAGCTCTGCATCCTTCCTAGCTACAGGCCCAGACAACGTGCAGCAGAGGGTAGCCACATCTTTCTCCTGAGCTCTTGAACCATGTGTATGTACTATCCTTGCATTTTCAGACACTGTTATTGTTAGACATTGTATTGAGCTGTTCATTGAAATTAGACAATTTGTTGTAATGGCTTCTGGTTCCAGGCACACAATTCCAAGAGCTTTGCAAAAGGAGAAAGCATCAAGAAGGAATGCTATAATTACACTCAAGACTTCTAGAATGAGATTTCTACACTTGCTAAATGTAGATTCATCCCCCAGATCATCTCTTTCAGCTCTGAGAATCTGTTAGCTGTTGCTATTTCTGTGTGGGTAGCAGGATGACTGTTTATAAAGAGCCATGTAGATAAAACAATAACATTTGCAAATCTGATGAACTAGGAGGTGCTGCAGGTTGCTGTGACCAGGCTGCTCTGTGGCATAAGTACAATTCACTTGACTCACAGTCTGTTCCCAGATGGAAGGTGGGACTTTTTCTCATCATTCTTCATAGTGATTTATCCTTTTTTTCTGGTGAAGCAGCTGCAAATCATGGCACAACTCCAAGCTAGAGCAGGGTGAATTACCTCCTCACCTCTATTCTGACTTGATGACCAGAGTTCAGGCTATGCCATGAGGGTGGTAGGTAGATTGCCCTTTGCCAGACATCTGTGTGGCTTACAGCTGGCTTCCCATGTGCCTCAGATCCAGAAATACCAATCTGTTTTGTGAATCAGTGATGGGAAGCAGCTACAATCTTCTCTGCAAGAGGACACAGTCTCAAGCTGCACCAAGGGAAGTTTAGGGTTAAGGTGAAGAGAAAGTTCTTCACTGACAGAGTCGTTCACCACTGGAATGGGCTGCCCAGGGAGGTGGTGGAGTCACCATCCCTGGAAGTGTTCAAGAGGGGACTGGACATGGCACTTGGTGCCATGGTCTAGTCATGGGGTCTGTGGTGACAGGTTGGACTTGATGATGAGACTTGATGATGAGGTTGGACTCAATGATCTTTGAGGTCTCTTCCAACCTTAGTGATTCTGTGATTCTTTCTTGCCACCTTAAAGACATAGGTTTCTCTTGGGTACATCCCTCAAAGAGGCTGTTCTTCTGCCTATGAGCAGCTGTGCTTTTCTAGGTATCATGGTACAGTTGCACAGTGAGCATCTTTGAACTAAAATCAGCCCTGTTCAATCTTAAGCACGTAGACTAAGTTTTTAGACCTGTAAATCTTACTTCTGTAGGCAGCAATCCTCCACCTTCTTGGCTGTCTGATGATGGATTAGTGGGGACAAGGCTGCTGCATCCACACAGATCACTTTTGCAGAGGCTGTGTGGGTCTGACATGACCCATCATGGATGTGCTGCTTTCAAATCTAAATCTGCTGCTTGTGGGACGTTTGTGTCTCTGGCTGTGTTGCACTGAGGATGAAGAGCCAGAAGCTTCTTCCTAAATCATTTGTGTCTGATATAGGACATCAAAGACAACCCCAGAAGAATTTGCTCTGTAGCTTCCCTTAGTCATGTATTCTGACTTCAAGGATGGCTCCTAATCTTGCCCCACTGTAGATGGTCAGTGGGTTAGAGCAGCAGTAGCTGTGCTGGCTGTGTTTAGCTCTGCTCTAACAGAGAGCAGCAATGGCTGTATGTGCTGTGCTGGTTGTGTTTGCTTCTGCTGTAACAGAAAGCAGCAGTGGCTGTGTGTGCTGTGCTGGTTGTGTTTGCCTCTGCTGTAACAGCCAGGGAGAAAGGTCTTTATTCACCAGAAAATCAATGATTAATTCCAAGCTGCCAAGTTTGGAGATGATCCAGCCTAGAACTTCTCCAATATTTATGGTGTTTAGCTCCAGGATTTTCCAATTTAAGCAGTTCTGTAGTCCAAGTAGGGTTATGAAGTGTTGAAGCAAACTCTCAGAATATTTAGCTTGCCCTAAGAGGAATAATCTGTGCAATAACATAAAAAGGTTTTAATCTGTGCACTTTGAATAGTGGTTCGATAGTCTCTGAAGACATCCCGTTTAATTTGGAGTTAATTCCACCTTCATTGCTCCATGGATGCACTTGAGGTGCTCAGTGCTGTTTAATTTGGGTTCTTTTGAATGCCAGATGCAGAGAATTAGAGTAATTATAGTGTGTAACTCAGCTTTTAAAGGCTGTTTCCTTTATAGAGAGTATAAAGAGTATATAAATTGTTCTAAACGTTTTAGTGGATATTGATGTCCTTGAAGATTATCCAGCTGGAAATAGAATGCAAGTTCTTTTTGTTTCTCTATCCAAAGGCAACATCTCTCTCTCTGGCTGCTCTCTTAAGGAAAAAAAAATGTAAAGCCAGCCCTGTCTGAGGTGGGGAAGTAAATGCCTGTTACAGGTTGAGGACTATGTCCTAACCATAGAGATGATCCCTCCAGAGTGCCAGCGGGTACAAGGAGCTGAACAGTCCAGCCCCAGTGGGTGGACACAGGAGATTATGTTATTCCATCCCATAATGTTGCATCTTTATCTCCCTTTTTTAAAAGAACAGCACAAGGTGTTCAGCCCTTTCCCTTCTCTTCTCCCTGCTCCTTTCTTAGCATGGGTTCCCTTATCTCTGGTTAGCAGGGGAGTGGGGCCTGGTGCTGGCCAGCTGAATTTTTGGCTGCATCATTTGGGCCTGGGTTGGGTTTTGGCCTGGGGTGGAGGAAGGGTTTTTGGGAAGGTGATGGCCTAGTCAAGTTTTTGGAGAAGACCAGACTGGAGGGCCAGGCTGAATATATGAATAGTTTGGTATTTTTTCATGGTTTTGTACTGTTACATTTAGTTGTGAATAGTATTTACATTTCCAATTCTTTCCCAGCCTGTGTGGAGCATTTTCTTTACTCCTTTGGGAAGGGGTGAAGAGCATCTGTCTTGCTCCCTGTAAACTCAAGACAATGCCCCATGGTGCTCTTTGGGAGAAATACCATCACCTCCATGGTGGTCTAGGAGACCTGCTCATGGATTCCCAACCTGCTGTGATGAATGCCACGTAATGCCAGGACCTATATTCAAGTCCGTATGTTATGCTACCTTGTAAGAGCTGTTGCTCACAGGGAGGAGATTGCCATATGCATATGCAGAAGACTTTTTTGTTTCTGTTCTGAAAGCTAACCCCCAAACCTCAGTAAATGCTGGTTTTCCTTTGCTCTAGTGCCTAGTGGGGAATCTTCTTCCACCGTTTCTGTGTGCTTGCTCTTATGCCTGTCCTGAAGCTGCACTCTCAGGAGCAAGGATTTTGTTCTGTGTTACTGAAGCACCTGGCACAAACAGGCATGAAAACAAAGCTTTTGCTCTTGAATTATCCCATGAGGAGCTAAGAAAAGAAAGAAAACTATCCAGGTTTGTCAGGGTTAACTCAACTCTTCAGCCATTCTACAAGTCCAGCTGAAATTGAGACTCTGGAGCTACCAGCTGCAGCATCCACAAATTTTTGATGTGTGCTGTGATTTAAAAAGCAAAATAGTAAATGCTAATAAATCATATAAATAGTTGAGCTCTCTTCTTTCAGTTCAGTCATGATTACAGCTTTTTAATGCTGAATAAAGGCAGTGGGCAGAGACTGTTTTATTTTCTAGTACTTGAATGCCATTTACAGGGAGGGTGGTGAGGCGCTGGAGCAGGTTGCCCAGGGAAGTTGTAGATGTTTTTTCCATGGAGGTGTTCCTTGGATGAGGCCTTAAGCAACCTGGTCTAGTGGAAGATACCTCTGCCCATGGCAATGGGGTGGGAACTAGATGGTCTTTAAGGTCTGTTCCAACCCAAACCATTCCATGGTCCTACAGTCATTGCTGGTGCCTGTGGTTTCAGGAGTCAGGTTTGGGCCATGCAGCATGTGTCTGTACCTGTTGGTCATCCAGCCAGGAGCAGCTGCCACAGGGATTATCACTGCCCTGAGGAACTGACTCTTAGTCAGTCCTGAGTTTTCTGCATACTTAATCAGCTCTCCCAATGGGGAAGTAAAACAAAAGGAATATACGCACTGCTAAATCTAGAGATCAAATTTCCTGTGAAAATGTGAATCTGACACTTGGCTGTGACCTATTCCAGTGCACTGTAATTTGCTTGGGGAGAACGTGGGCCTGGAGCTGCCTCACACGATGCACAAGCTGTGATGAGATGCTCCATCTCGGATGGGGGCTTTCAAGGCAGTGGCTGCAGTGGGAATTGTAGCTGACAGCTTAATATTTCAGTTGCAACTGGCCATGCTTACAGTAATGAGGATGTAATTATTGTGTGCTTTTTTGTTTTGTTTTGGGTGTGGTTTGTTGGGGTTTTTTTAGCCTGGCTAGAGCCACAGCCATATGGTACAGTAGCAGAATAAATTATTTTGGGTAGCAATCCTTAAGTTGTGGGTTTTTTTTGTTGTCGGTTTCTTTTTGCAATCAAATGACTAGGCTTTTCCCAAGGGAAACAGAAATTCCCATAAAAGCTCTGTACTGGCAAGTCTTGGTTACTGCTCTTCCACCCAAGGACAACCGTACCTCTTGCCATCTTGCAGTTGGCTGCCAGTCTGGGCAATGTATTTGCTGCTTGCAGTGCTTGCTTAGCTTTCTGTCACCTGGAGGAGAGGATAACCTCTGCTTTTAGTGCCATGGCATTGTCCCCAGTCAACTGATTTTATTATGAAAAATAAGCACAGAATAGATTTCCTCACTGATGCAATAATGCATCCAAGCAATGGCACTGCTCAGCCTTACCTCAGTTCCTTGCAGCAGTCTCAGACTGCAGCTTCCCCTGTAGAGACAGACCCCAGAGCCCAAGAGACTGCAAAACATTCAGGTGTGGTCTGGCAGGTCCCTTAGGTGAATGCTTCCCACTCATAGCACTGCCCACTAAAGAGCCAATTTTAAGTTAAGAAAGACTGTTTTCCTAAGTACATCCAAGGAAAGAGTTGATTTGAAAACTAATATGCATGGTATGGCTTGAAGCTTGAGGAGGGCAGATTTAGACTAGGTTTTAGGAAGAAATTATTTACATGGAAGGTGGTGAGATACTGGAATGGGTTTCCCAAGGAGGTTGTGAATGCCCCCTCCCTGGAGGTGTTCAAGGTCAGGTTGGATAAGGCCTTGACCAACCTGGTCTAGTGAAATGTGTGTCTGCCAGTGCCAGGGGGTGGAACTGGATGATCTTTAAGGTCCTTTCCAACCCAAACCATTCTGTGAACCTATGAATAACACAGCAGGGGCTTTTTCCTTGCTATATGAAGGGCTCGTGTGTTGAGGGCACTCATTTAGGCTTGACTTACTTTTTGAAGTGATTTTTATTTTGTCCCCCTTGGATGGTGGCTGTCCCTGTGTTCAGCATCAGTGCAGGAGAAAGTGATGGATTTTTGGTGTGCCAGTAAAGTTTACAGAGCTTTATTGGAAAACCAGTGAGCTGTTACTCAAAGGTGGATGCTTATAGTAAAGCACCTAACTGTGGAATGTGAGATATTGGTAGCATCATGTCCATGGGAGTCTGTATATTTTCCTGGTCATCTTTGTGTCCAGGGCCCTGTGCAAGGCAATACTCAGATCTCATTTTTATTTCTGCAGCAGTGGGAAATTCCAGTTAGGGCATCTTGTATTGAGTCTGTAGTTCATGTCTGTATGTCCTTAAGGCAGGTTACAAATATTCCACATTCCCAGAAACTCTGCCAAGGAGGACAGGATTGTGCCTGGGATCCCGAGCTCTGCATGGGGGTGATTGCTCCTTCTCTTTCTTCTACATGGAATAATTTATGTGGCAGCTCTGACGTGGACAATGCAGTTTGAGACACAAGCTATCAGATGGTTTGTGTCCGGTGGCAGCTGAACAGGCTCTTCTGTTCAGAAGCAGAAGGGATCTCTCTCAGGTGAAAGAGCAAAGTCCTGTGATCCCAAATAATATCTTTGTCAACATCTATGGATTTATGGGGCTGTGAATATATTGCCTCAGCTCTGTGAGAGCATTTGTAGGGGAAAACATATCTAGTATGAGTGGTTCTCCAACCAACCTTATTTTCCCTCCTTGCCAGAACAGAGCACACTTCCCAGGGTTTTCAATGAAAAAGGCAGGCTTTGAAGGGAGACCTCTGACCTTGCTCTGTAATGTGATGATTCCTGGAAGCTATGTTTTGCTGAACGCTTTTGCCTTGAAAGGAGGAGAGAGAGCAAACAAGGATGCGTCGTGAAGTCAAAGCTAAAGAGAATTCCCCTTCTGTAATATTTGCTCTTAGAAGCTGTGGGAGGAATTTAGGGCCCAAAATTAGACATTGTGGTGCTCATATAGGGAGAGCTAATGCCTTACAAGTGAGATGAGTGCTGTATCTGGAAAGAGCTCCTGAGGCAGGTTCTCTGTTGTCTTTTCCTACAGCATTCGCAGCCCTTGCCCCTCTCTCGAGCTCCCGTATTTACGTTTGGGTTTTTTTCTTAAGTGTTGGAGCCAGTTTCACTTTTTCTTTTCTGCTCAAGCATGACTGAAAAAAGAAGAGCTGGAGCAGGAGGAGCTGCAGCCTGAGCCTCCCTCTTGAGTTCTCTTTGGAGGAGGACTTTTTCATGTGGTGAGCACACAGTGAAGGCTCCAGGCTCTCCTACTGAAAGAGTGCTGGCTGTGCCATTAGCTGGCAGTGCTAATGAGGGGGAAAAGTACAGAACACAGGCAGGTGTTAGCTGATGGCTTTCCCAGGAGTTAGAAGGCCGTGGAGACAAGTCAGGAATCAAAGTGGCTTTGATTTGGGTTTTTTTTTTTTTTTTTTTCCCCCAACTCATGGAAGTGACAGAAACATTTGTCTTTGCTGATAATTGATCTCAACTTTGGATTTCATTCAGGCTAAGAAGTTGTCTTTTTTCCCCTCTTTGAGGATAAGGCAGCCATAGTCAAACCATTTGGTTTCTGGCAAGCAATAGAGAAGAGGAGGGCATCAGAGTTAAAACAACTCCAACATGAATGTTTACATCTTTTAGCTGCTGCTGATTCTCTTGGAAGCTTTCTCATAAATGCACATGTGTTTGTTTTGAATCCATTCTGTGGAGAGACTAAATGATAAATTGGATGTAGCAATAAAGAAGTCATCTCTTTCACTGAACTGATTCGTTTGTCATGTGATGTGCTATTGTTACAGAAAATTACTCTAAGTGCCTATTGATTTCACACAGTTATACGCTAGAACTCGTTCTGAAAGAGCCTGGATTCCTCTTGGCTTCTGGAGATGGCAGCAGAGATGAGGTGTGGGGTACCCCACTGAGGCCTTGCAGTGCTTCAGGGAAGCTAGATCTCAAATTCAGCAGCTGCTCGATAATAGTTCAAATCTTGGCTCATGGATAACAGTTGGGAGATCAGTTCTCAGAGGCTGGGTTTGGGGTATCTTTTCCCCCTGCTTTTAGCAATCTGCTGATCATCTCATTCATTAGTTCTTGGAGAGAAGAAGGGACCTTTGTTGGGCAATGTAAACTGGCTCAGAAGAACATATTTTGCAGGTATTTGTAGCATGCCTACCATTGTAGTGATGGATAAGGAATAGCAGAACTGGAGACAATCTCCTTTAGCCTCTTTATTTTACTAAGTAGCTTGGTTACTGGGAAGAAAAAATAAAAAGGGACTTGAGATTGGGTTGGTGAGAGGAAAAAACCCTCCCTGAGGGCTGCCCAAAGCCTTGGATGCAGGAGAGGTTTTTGGCTGACTGCTGTCAAGGCAAGAGGATGCTTCATGTGACAGCAGCAAACTACAAGCAACATTTTCTGAAGATGTCAAGAGACTGAGTGTGGTTAGTTAGAAAAATACCTGATAGCAACCTAATACAACTCAACTAACACTTGTTGTCTTGCTTCTTCCCCTCTGCCATCTAAACTGGTAAAGTCCTATCCTGCTGTAGTCTGTGGGAAGATGCACACTGTCTGCAGGTGTGACAGACATGGTATCAAAGATGGCTGTGAGCATAATCAAGGCCAGCAATCGCCACTGGCAAAGAATAAGCGTGATCCCCCTAGAGCGTGGGGAGCCCAAAGGAACAGCAGAAAAGGCAGGAGCTCTGTTCCTAGGGGTGTCCGCTTGCCCATGGGCCGTAAACCTTGATCCTGCCAATGGTCCCCAGAGAACGTGACATCCTGCAAAATAGAAACAAGATCCACTTTTGAATAGGGAGGATAATTGAAATCATTGCCACAGGATGTGGCACTCTCCATCAGCAACTGTTTTCAAGTCCCGTGTCTAATCTGGGGAAGATCAGGTGAGATGTTCTAGTAGTTCATTAGACTGTATCACCTACAAAACTGCAGCTCTGACAAAGAAAATATTTACTGTCTTCCCAACCCACATTTGCTCATAGGGTGGGGTTGATTATTATTTATGAAGATAATTTCTCCTCTTGTTCACAGTCTCAGCTGTAAGATGTCTGTGTGCCACAAGAGGTGCTAAGAGGAGCGCTGCTGGTCCCCTTATAAATCAATCCCTGTATTAGTGGGGAGCACAATGGCTCACTGGCACTTTTCACCCATGCCAGAAGCTGCTGCTAGCAGCCTTTGGGAGGCAGGTAGTAAAGCACACAAATCAAAAAGCTTGCATCTTACTTACGTCTTTCTGAATGTTTCCTAGTTTTCTACTTTTTCTTGTTAAGAAATAGAAGCTGCAGCTTATCCCTGTTCAGGAGGCTACCACAAAGCACCTTCTCTTGGCCTTTCAGGCCTGTTTTGGTGGGCATCAGCTTGGTGATGTGGAAAGCAATTGGAAGAACAGGCCTGAATTAGGTTATTAACATCTCTCAAACAAAACAACCAAACAAAACAAAATAGAGGGAGACTTCCATCATTCACAGCTCCCAAAATATCACTAATTAGTGTCTGAGGAATACAGACTGCGTGGGAAGTTAGACATCTACCAGGCTGTTCATCTGGGAGTTGTCTGAGGAACAGCTCTTCCACGCTGGACATCTGCAGCACAAGGAGGAACAAAAAAAACAAGAGGAAAAGACACAGTTCATTAACCAACAGCAGCATTACCCGTAAAGCAACTGGGGAAGCTAATCACTGCCACTAAATCTTACTCTGTTTACCATCAATTAATATTTAGAGTCCCAAATTTTGAGCTCTTTTGTTTGCATGGCTCATGCTGCCTAGAGTCGCCACAGTCTGGGAATTGTGGCTGGGGGTGGTTTGCATCAGCACGCCCCATGGGCCACGATGCTCTCTGCAAAAGCCTTCAGGGTGCTGGTCTATTAAAAAGATAATAGTAGAGATTGGAGAGCTTCAGCTGATTAATTAAATGCAAACACAAGATTGTACTCACAGGCCTTTTCAAAGGACTCTGAGTCCTTTACTTAAGTCGGTTCAACCTTGACCTGAGGAAGCGCTTGAATAAAAGATGAAAGGTGAGCCATGAAGAGAGAAAATGGATTTGAATTGTTTTCAAGCTTGGCTTTGTATGTTGTGGAGAGAAGATCTGTTCCTCCTCACACGCATGCGTGCTCACTTCCCTTATGAATATGTGGAAAGCAGCATTTTGTGTGTTCCAGCTGCTGGGGGGGTTGCAGAGGCACATCAGAAGAAAGCAAACGCCGAAGAACTTTCTGCCTGGTTTGAGCAACACTGGCAAGGAGCAAGCATGGCACAAACTGTGTTTGTGGTGAGCTCCATAGGAACCAAGCTGGTTGGCAATGTCATTAGTGACTCTCTGCTTTTGCCATTGGCATGTGCATCAAAACCCATCCAGCCAGGAGCCGTCTATGCAAGTCCTGCATGTCTCGTATCTCATCCCTTGCCCATGTGCACCAGTCATCATGTGTGACTGGGGGCAGATCTGCTGTGTGGTGTAGATCAGCTTTATGCTGAACAGGGAAAGACTCTTGCTGTGGGATGCCCTGGACTTGCTGCACCTTTGCTGTGCAGCTGCTGTGCACAGGTGCTTGTAGCCACCTGGCTGGGGTCTCCAGTCTCCAAGACCCCAGGAAACCCAAGAGATCACTACCTGGAGAAGTCAATTACTGTTAGAAATAGTAATATGCTCTCTGAATCAATGGGACTGTGAGGTCTCTGCATGGAAATGGGTGGCTGCCTTTCTGAAGCTGTCAGGTTTGCTGTGTCATTGAGGGTGATGTGCTCTGTGAAAAAACAGCTGATCTATTGAGCCTCTGATGGGGCCAAACACTGGACCCACAGCCTGGGCCATGGGAAACAAGCAGTGCCAGGACCCATCTGGGAAACATATCTCCATCCTACTCATTTGGGTGGAATTTCATTTTGGAAAATACTTCATTAAAATTATTTGAATCTCTTTCGGGACCAGTCAGAGCAGGCTGATGCAGAAAATGTTAATGTGCTTGGGGATTCCTAAGATAAGGCTTCATTTGTTTAATTTAACTGTTCAATTCTGGTCGTGCTTCATATTTTAAAAGGCTGAGCTCTTACATTTTGCATTCATTGAGCAAAATGACAACTTGTGAAGTAGGTGACAACGTGGCTTCAGAAAAATACCGTGGTGGACATCTTAAATTACCTCTTCAGTTATGTTACTGAAGCTTTTAGAACAACTGAGATTTGATCCTTTCTCACTTGAATTGAACCTTATGAATTGCAGATTACTATTATTTTGTGATCAGAACAAAAAGGGTTTTCATTTTCAGGCCATATCCATGCAGATTTGTTGGTTGTTTTTTTTTTTCCTAGGAGCTATTTTCTAATTTGTCGTTGCTGTAACCCCTTAGACTGTTTAATTGGGTGTTGCCAGCGAATACATAGAATTATAGTGTTACCAATCATCATGCTACATTACAAAGATGAGTTCATGCAAGTGTCCAATTTTATTTTTTTTCTCAGTAAGTTTGTCCCTGCAGACTTCTCTTTAAAGTTAACATTTGTCCTTGACAGCTCACGTATACAGAAGCGGTAGAACGGACCAGATGTAGTGTTAGGGAGCCTCTTTGTTCATTCCTTCATGATAAAGCATAAAAATCCCACATAGTTTAACAAAACTCTGGTATCTGGTCCTAATTGCTGTAAGTAAAGCACGTGTGATCTAAATGTTAATCAGATTTCTGCATTTAATGAGGGAAAAAGCAGCTATTATATGAGGAATGTTCGGGAGCAGGAGCTGTTCGTGTTCCAATCAGGTGATTGTGTATTTGAATAGTATTTCCATTTAAATAGCTTTATCGCCCCGCTGATTCCTAAGCACTGAATCAAAACAAAAACTAACAGCTAAATTGATATTATTACTAAGGAGGAATGAATAATAGGCAGTAAATCCATACCTGCTGGGAATTGTCAATGTGCTCAGGGGCTGTGGAGGTGTAAGGGTCTGCACCAGCCCTCTGGAATGGTTACGTTCGCAGAGGAGCAGTGTGGGGATATAATTCTGTCCTACCGAGTTCCATTACATTCCTCCTCTGCCCATTTTACTATTGATTCTCATGGAAATGCTTGGTCATGCAGTGGGCTTCCTTCCCAATTCCCAGTGCTTGGAGAAGCCAAGCCTTTTAGGCAGGCACATTGAAATTTGCAGAGGTCCTGCAGGACTCATTCCCCCCAAATCACATTTGCGGTTAGAGCGCTTGCCGGGACATCAGCGTGACTCTGTTGCGCTGGCCACCCGTATCTCCTAATAGGATAATTTTATAATCTTATCCTCTGAAAGCAACAGCTGTAAGCCCAGATAAATTGCATTCCTCTAGGGAAAGTGAGTTTGGACTCCTTTTAACTGCATCCCAGTGGAATTACATCATCTATAATGTTAAATGGGTTTTGGCTGACGGTGATTGTGGTTGATTCAATGGAAGAGACACCTTAGGATCTACTGGCTTTTCTCTGCCTATATAAACCAGGCATGAAAAAGACTGGTGTATACTGATGCTGAAACCAAGCCACCAGCTCTGATACATTTGCAGTGGGACTGCCCTTCAAGTGATGGCCTTTGGGAGAGTGTCATGAGAAGCGCATTTTATTTTAGATTTGGCTATTCTTCTAGCACGTGCAGCTGTCATGCTAGGGTGGCTACAGATACAATTAGACCTTACCAATGTTCAGAAACTCTGGTTCTTTCAGGCTACGCTTCACAGCTTCACAGATGGTGAAAGCCAGATGAGGTTAGATGATGATCATCGAGCCCTGCCTCCTGCATAGTGCAGGCCAAAGGATGTCACTCAGCAACCCTTTCATCAGGCTCGGTGCTTTGTGCTTGAACCAGAGCGCTGCTTTCAGAATAACACTCAGGCTTCTGTGGAGCAATAGCAAATTCAGCCTGCCCTGCTTATCAAAAATAAAAATAAGGGAGAAACACTGCTGCTTCTCCCAAGTAGGAACCCTGCTGTGACATCTGATCAGAAAATGCTGTATTGGAAGGGACCTACAGCAGTGTGACTCAGAGCGCATGAACTTTGGTCCCTGTGCAGAGAGCAATCATTGCTTTTTTTTTAGCTGTTGATGTACTTTACAGGATAGTTTATCACAGCTCCTGCAGAAATTGCTTGCATTTTAATACATCTGCTTGTTATTTCTTCTCTTCAGCTCCCCCAGGAACTGCTGAGTTGCTCCTCTTTGTGCAGTGGTTCTCTGTTCTTGATGTTTCTGTTCCAGTAGCCCTCTGTTTTCACATAACCATGTTCTTAAAAGTTCAGGCCCCCTGTGCATACATGGAAGTGGATGAACACTTGTACTATATTTTAGGTAGTTAATTAATAATGGCTAAAGAAGAGGTATTACTTGTTCAGGCTATTTCAGTTCTTCAGCAGCAGGGTGACTTCTTGTAACTTCTTTTTCTTTGGTGTTTTTTTTGTTTGTTTTTTTTTTTCCCCAGTCAAAAATCATATAAACACCCAAGAAAAAGGTATTCTTGTGGATTCTTAACAACCAAATGTCATGCTCTGTGGCAGGGGACCACACTGATTTAGAATTCACTACGAACAATTTCCACAGGAGAAAAGCTAAGCCCCAGAGCTGCAGTGTGTGCTGTACACCACTAAGGTGGAATGCTGCTATCTGGAAGGCAGGCTTCTGTGAAACACCTACTTATCTTGTATTTATGTATATAAATGTATATATGTGTAACAAGTGAATGGTGTCCCTTGTAGGTCTAACAGAATCCCAGTTTGCACATACCAAGGTGTTGCTCCAAGAGGGATAGGGGTTTTGTGTGTGGGAAAGGTCCCAAAATACATTAAGTCTTTGTTCATTTTTTTTTAACCACAATTTCTCCCTTCCTTACATACAGTACAGTACATACAGTAATTGCATGACAAATATCAGACTGCATGTCAGGGTTTGTTCTAATGAATCACAGAATGTTAGAGGTTGGAAAGGACCTCCAGAGATCACGTCCAACATCCCTGCCAAAGCAGGATCACCTAGGGCAGTCTGCACAGGACTGTATCCAGACAGGTTTTGAGAGTCTCCAGAGAAGGAGACTCCACAACCTCTCTGGGCAGCCTGTTCCAGTGCTCCATCACTCTCACTGTAAAGAAGTTTCTCCTCATGCTGTGGTAAAATCTTCTGTGTTCAAGTTTGTATCCATCCTGGCCTGCATTAGGAATAGTGTGGCCAGCAGGGAAGTCATTGTGCCCCTCTACTCAGCGCTGGTTAGGCCATACCTTGAGTACTGTGTCCAGTTCTGGGCCCCTCAATTTAAGAAGGATATTGAGACACTGGAACGTGTCCAGAGAAGGGCAATGAGGCTGGGGAGAGGTCCTCAGCACAAGCCCTATGAGGAGAGGCTGAGAGAGCTGGGGTTGTTTAGCCTGGAGAGGAGGCTCAGGGGAGACCTTATTGCTGTCTACAACTAGCTGAAGGAAGGTTATAGCCAGGAAGGGGGTTGGTCTCTTCTCCCAGGCAACCAGCACCAGAACAAGAGGACACAGTCTCAAGCTGCACCAGGGGAAATTTAGGCTTGAGGTGAGGTAGTAGTTCTTCCCAGAGAGAGTGATTGCCCATTGGAATGGGCTGCCCACGGAGGTGGTGGAGTCACTGTCCTTGGAGGTGTTCAAGAGGGGATTGGACATGGCACTTGAAGCCATGGCTTAGTTAGTCATGAGGTGTTGGGTGATATGTTGGACTTGATGATCTCTGAGGTCTTTTCCAATCTTATTGATTTTATGATTCTATGATTCATTGTTCCTTTGTCTTATTACTGTGCACCACTGAAAAGAGCTTGGCCCCCTCCACTTGACACCTACCTCTCAGATATTGATAGATATTGATCAGATCCCCTCTCAGTCTTTTCTTCTCCAGACTAAACAGCCCCAGGGCTCTCAGTCTCTCTTCATAGGGGAGATGCTCAGGTCCCCTGATCCATCCTCATCTCTTCTTGAAAATGTGATTGAAAGTATCAAAGATGAAATCAAGAAGTAACCAGAAATGCATGTACCAGTTGAATGAGAAATAAATCTGCTAGTGATATAAATACATTTAGTGTTGGCCTGTTTCCCACTGAGAATTAGAATTTCCCATTGGGCTTTGTAAAGAGATACCTTTGGTTTCAACAGTATAACTTAACTCCTGGAAATCAATTGTCATGCACAGCCTCTTTCAGAATGTTAAATGGAGACTATTTCCCTGACACCTCCAAAAGCCACACTCTTCAGCAGTGAAGATTGGAAGTTTTTACTAGAAATTAAATCAATGGTGAAGCCTAGAAGAGATCTGATTGCAGGTTTGGAATCTGGGATACATGCTTTGTTATTCTCTCATTGGTAATGATTGCATTAGTCAAGAAAGAAATCAATAGCATGACCATACTGGGGAAGTGAAGCAAAATGATTGAGTGATTGCTAAAAAGACTTCATAGATGAGAGCTGCAGATGTGCTTTGCACAAGAGGATCATCTTATAGTAAAGAGCAAATAAAGTTCATGACAACTCTGCAGAATCCCCCAGCTTGGGGCTTTCTAAAGACCTAGCTCAGCTCATCTATGGGAGCACTAGAAGGTTTCCCTCCGGTGCCAGGCTTAGAAAAAACCCTCAGAGAGCTGAGTCAATAGTGCTGAGTTGCATTTAGCTTTATGTTGAAGTGACATTTTTTGCATAGTTTTAATGAGAGGCAGCCTTGGGCCAAAAGCTTCAGCCTGGGATGCTTCTTGCTTTCTGCCCTAGTTTGTTTTCTGTTGGGCTGAGGCTGTTTTCATCCCTGTCACGAGAGTGCTGTCCTGTAGCGTGGCATGCAGTGGAGCCAGCAATCATGACACAGTGTTTATTCTGCAATCTCTCCCCAGGAAGAGAAGTGTGAGCAGTGGAGAGGTTTATTTTAATAGCATTTGTGTTTGGTTGGGTTTGTTATTGTGGAAGGCTTTTCCACAATATCCTGCCTCGTTCTGCCATTCTGAGGCAGAATGAGTTTCTTTGGGGTTTCTAATGCATCGGTTTCTGTGCTGAAGTTAAAGCAGGGAGAATCAAGGCTCATATCCTGCATTCACGGTGGCTGGGTGTGAATTTTCTCTGAAGCTTTGCAGTTGATTCCACAGCCTTATGCTTGCCTTCAAGAGCATCTGCCTTCTGCCTGGGTAAGCTTTAACTCATTGTGCAGCAAGAGTTCCCAAAGGATGACCTGTGGGCTCATGCAGTCTGCAGAGTCATTCTGTGTAGCTCATGAGTCGCGGATGGATTTTGGTAGGCAGAAAGCAGCCTGGTGTTCTCTTTTTGTCTCAGACTTCTTTAGGGTAGTCTTTAAATACCCTGGGCCAAGATCCTGGATTACTGTGAAAAACAGGGACAAAGCTGTTAGAAGTAACAGAGCCATTAATATCTTGAATCTGGTCATCATTTCACATTAGTGTCCTAAAAACACAGAGCTAGAGGAAAGCCTTTCCCAGAGATGACAGTGTGAGAGCCTGTGGCTATTGAAGACTAAAAGCTACATCTTGAGTCAGGAACAGCCACTGGGAACATTCCCACACTACAGGTGGGAATATTTGAATGAAATGGTGGTACTCTCTGAAGAGCTTGATCTCAGTCCACTTACACAGTGTCCTTACCTCTCTTCTTCCATTTAGAAAATGGATTATTTTCTTTTGTACCAATGTTGAAATGTAGACCTTTTTGTGCTACAAAGCCAGATCCCACGAAACAGCTTCACAGGTCATTTAAAGTGTTGTGGGGCTAAAATGAAGCAATTTACAGACATATCTAGGCACAAAAATGGGGGAAGAGCAGAGGACAAAAAGAAAAGATAAGGTGAAACCATGCACATCCTCTTCACTTCTTCAGAGGAAGGTGGTGGAAATCCTTGGGAATACATAATTGCAGTGTTTATGTTCCTCATGTGGAAGATGGACATATCTGTGGTTTAGAGTATTAAGCAGCAAAGTTCATTGCAGCTGGCTGTGAAGTGGAAAGGAGGAAGTCATGGTACGGGGGGAGGAATATTAAAGATGAATTACTCAGCCAAAAAATGGTTAGTGTGATATTTGATAAGGAAATGACTAGACACTTTCTTATGATTAATAAAATCAACTCATAAAGGTAAAATAAGAGCTTCGACATGTGAGAATAAGTAAAAAAAAATGTTTTCTTACTCTTTGTAGAGTGCCTCAAAGATGATGAATGCAGTAATAATGCCAAGATTACTGTTGGGCACAAAGTGAACTCTTAGTCCCCAACAAAACCTCTAGCCAACCCTAACAACTGGGTCGGTAGAAATTAAATCAGCACTGAGCCCCAGATAATATCTGATTGTGGGTTTATGTCTGGATGGATGGTTTCTTTCTTGTTCCTCATTATGACTGATTGCAGTCACTGCAGAAATCAATAGTCTGGGCATGGCTGGGAACTGAAATGGTATTAAGCAGAAAGGCAGCATCACACAAGAGCTTTCATGGAGGCTTTACAAATCCTAGTACCAATCCTCCCAGGTGCACAGTACCTCCTAGCAGGTAGTCTAGAAGATGCAGTGCTATCAATCTTGTCTGGTCAATCAGTCAGTCAAAACATTTGTTTGTATATTCTCATGGCAGACAGCTTATGGTTCAGTGTGAAATCCCTCCCTGGACTTCATACAAAGCATGTGCAAGTCCAGCTGGGTGGAAGGAAGCTCTCCTTGGAGAATCTGCATTTGGGACAGCAGCCCAAAGCTTGATGGAGAGCTCCCTTTAGTGCTGTAGGGAACAGAAAGAACCAATTATGATTTGTACTGGGGAGGAAAAAAAAAAAAGGCAACTAAAAGCTTTGGATCTCATCCTCTGAGTACAATAACTGACATTAATTTACAAATTTCTGCTGTGGTTTTCCAGTAAATTTTTAAAATACTAATTTTGAGGTAGGTGTTAGAAAAGGTTATTTTGTTCACTACACGCTCAGCTTTATTTTACTATTTAATTTGTCATATTTCTGCTTAGGTTTTCATGTAGTATTTGAGCACAGCAGCAAAAATATTACCTTCCTGTAAAATTAATAAGTAAAATCCACTCTAGATCAGGTGGCTTATATATTGGTTGATTGCTAGCATATGCTTTTAATGGGCTTTAAAATCAGGCTTTCAGTTTGTAATTCATGGGTGTGTATAGCTCTGGGCTCAAACAGGAGCTGGATTGGATTGTTGAGCTTGATTTCTACAGAATCCATGGGAGCTCCTACTGATCCAAAAGCTTGGAGTAAATGGGTTGAATGAATAGAAATCTAGGAAACTGATTTAAAAAAAAACCAAAACTTAACCAAAGTTTTTTCTGATGAGATAAATTGTGGCCAGCAGGTCACATGTTCTTCTCTGCTCTGGTGAGACCTCACCTGCAGTGCTGTGTCCAGTTCTGGGGTCATCAGCACAAGAAGGATGTGGACCTGTTGCAGTGGGTCTAGAGAAGGTAACCAAAAATGACCTGAGGGCTGGAACCCCTCTGCTGTGAGGATAGTTGGAGTTGTTTAGCCTGGAGCAGAAGGCTTCAGGGGGAGACCCTTTCTGAGGCCTTGCAGTACTTTTAAGGGGTTGTAAGAAACAGGAGGACAAACTTCTTAGCAGGGCCTCTAAGAAGGGCAAGACAGAGGATGATAGTCTAAACTAAAAGAGGAGAGATTTAGGCTGGATAAAAGAAGACATTTTTTACACTGGAGGTGGTAAACCAGTGGCCCAGGTTGCCCAGAGAGGTGGTAGATACCCCATGCCTGGCAACATTCCAAGTCAGGTTGGATGGGTCTCTGAGCTGCCTGGTCTAGTTGAAGATGTTCTTGCTGAGTGGAGAGGAGGTGGACTGGATGAACTTTAGAGGTGCTTTCCAACCCAAACCATTCCATGATTCTATGAAATTATCAGAAAAATGGGAAAAAACATTTAAACTGTTCTTTAATGGGGAGGACAAACCTACCCTCATACCATGCAGCAATATCCTGGGGTCTTTCCTGTCCTTGGCAGACAGTAGCGTTGGGGTTGGGCTGGGAGTAGAACATGTGGTGGGACCTACCTAGATTTGTCTCCCAAGAGCCTGGAGAGGTTAGGGTCAATGTTTCAAACTTCACAACGTTTCAGTCTTCAACAACTTTTGGGGTACCACGTGTGTCCCTTAAGCTGTGGCTAAGCAGAAGATTAATTTGTTCCAAATGATTTTCCACCCTTTTTCCTATTGTTTATTATTTATTCTGCTTTAATTTATTCACAAGATTAAGTGGGTAAACAACATCACAACTACTTATAGCTACACAGTCCAGTAAGCATAATGATGCTGGGTTTAAATGCTGAACAGTGCTGATTAGAGATGTTATGCTAATATTCATTTGTTTGCTTTACCTTTACCACTTTGCTCACATACTTCACAAATTAGGATGTATCCTTTTTTCCCCCTCCTCTTACTGTTTTTATCATCAAATGAAGGTAATTTACCATTTTTCCATTTGAATTGTAAAGCTAATTGAACTTAATGGCTTTAGAAAAATCAATAATTTCCTACTGTTATTGATATAATGAAGCACATGTAAGAGATTACCCAATAAAGACACAAACCACTTAAAGGAAGAATTCAGCCCCACGTTGCACTATTTAAATGCTCTATGTGGACAATTAAGGGCAGATCCTTGAATGTGGGGAAACAACAATAAGTTTGGTACATTGAAGTTGTGACACAAACTGTGCTAGTCACAGAGGAGTGCACCACTGCATTAAAAATTCAACCTAGGGAATGAAATTAGGGTGCACTTCTGCCTACCTTTGGACATCTGTCCCACATGGTTTGCAAGCCATGTGTCCTTATGTGCTACTAACTGAAATTAATGTTGTTCTTGTAGGACAGTCATGAACCTCTGATAGGTTTGTGCCTGTCCCATGCAGCTGAAGTATGTGAGGGTTTACCCAGGGGGGGATGTAAGAAATCCTGCAGTATATTCAGTATTGTGATTTGAACTGGAGAGTGGGAAAGGCTGGTATCACTAGCCTGCCTTCCAGGTGTTCACCCATCGCTGGTATGGCAGGAGAAACAGCCCGCGTTCTGCCAAGGACTCCAAGAAATTAGTAATCATCTCATAAGTCAGCTTTAGCATCTTATTTGTGATGGCCAGGCTTTTGTGATTTAACCTACTCTATTTTTCATGGCTGGCATTAGAAAGTAATAAATATCTCATATTGAAATGTGCTTGGGGTCAGAAATCTTCCCATAAGAAGCTTCCTCAGGTGCACTGCTCTGCCATGGACAGGGAGAAATAAGAATTGGTTGGTGAGAAATGGAAAATATTGCGGTTTCTTCCCCAGTTTAGAGACATGGATTTGTTTGGCAACTACCATTAGCTTGCACCCTGCTTCTGACAGAAGTTTAATGGCTTCTGGGAGACTCTGTGAGAAACTCCAAACAAAACTACTCCTGAACCTTTAAATCTGGATCAAACCCATCAAATCCCTAAATGACATAGGAGACATTAAGGCCCTTAATTTAGGGATCACAGTAGTAAAAAAGGGAATGGCAAATTTCAAATTAATGGCATTTAAATTACTGTTTCATTAGAAAACAATTTTGCTGCAGTATTTTACTGAATTTAGGATACCCAGAGATCGATAGCAATTCCCTTTATTTAAAGCACTTGTGATGTTGAATCTGGGATTTTTACTGTTTTTCTTTCTTTCTTTCTTTTGGAAAGGAGTTACTATTTGTGAAAATGTTCTTTGTGAAATATTAGTAGAATTAAATGCAGTTTTAATTGCACTCTCAAGCTGTATTAGTTTGGCACTTGAAACTTCTGCACTAATTTGTGTGATGAATGGATGTTGAGAATCCAGGATAGGCAATTTCTGCTGGATGTGCAGAAAGGTAGGCTGGAGTTAGTTCAATACTGCATGTTAGAGGTTGGAGAAGGGATGTAATGGGCTGCTTTGGCAAGTGCTAAGTGCTAAAACCTGGGCATTTTTAAATTATTCTTCTCCAAAATGTTGGTAGGTGCCTTGGTGATGCTTCCTGAGCATCACTAGAATGTCCACATGATGTTCTGTGTGCCAGGACTGTCCCCTCATGGGGTGCTGGAGTCCCCCATCAGCCTGACAAGAGAAGGTTCTTCGCAATCTCTTTCAGTCTATGGTGTACTAGAAAATAATCTCTATGTAGTAATCCAATTAAACTCTCCCCACAGAGGCACTAAGGGAGGATGGCTGAGTTGAAAACACTTCAGTTTAAAAGCCACCAGCTTTTGTTGCAAATACCTGAAACATTCCAAGGAGAATGAGTACCTTTTCTGGAAACTGCCATCCACAGAGCTGCATTCACAGAAGAAAACATTGAAACAGCTGTTGACAGGCAGCAATAACTGCCTGAATGCCGAGCGCATCACCATTTGATGTCTGATTTTTTTACCTTCATGGTGCGAGGAGAAGGTCAGCGTGTCCTGTTGTGCACAGTGCCTGGGCTTGCATAGGCTTCCAGTGCCTTCTCAGATGGCACTTGAGGTGCTTCTCCTCCAGCTGAGGTGCTTCTCCTCCTGTTCACTCTAACATTTTCAGGATGATTCTTGTGTCTGTGGAAAAAAATGCAAACAGTAGGAACAAACCACTCCTTTTGAATGCTGTAGGAATTGTGGCTATTACCTTCCCAGCATCCTCTCAGCTAATGGCCTGAAACAGACCCAATATTTGATTTCTGCTTGCTGTATTTACTTTATAAATAGATACTTCATGGGTTTCATTCTTTACTGAGATTGAATTAGTGGGTTAAATAGACAGAAATATTTCTTACCATGGCATACTGATCTCTTAGCATCTTGCAGTGACCTGATAACAGGCTAGCAGGAGAGTAAACTTAATTATTTTTTAAGCTTGAGACAGACAATAGAGGACACTGAGTATTTCTGAAATGGGGATCTTCTTTTCTGTCATTAAAGAGCTGGGGAAATCTGAAAGGAGTGTGAATTCAAGACATATATCACTGTGATTATTGAAAGGTTTTCAGAGAGTGGCTTATCGCCTCTCCAGCTTATTTACCTGATAAACTGAAGCCTTATGCTTCAAAAGCCCTAGCTCCTGAGCTCTACTCTAGTATGGTAACCACCACTTAGCAAGGATGAATCCAGTACGATTTTGTTGGCAAGCAGGACATCGCCAAGGCCTTTTGTTACAGTTTGCACTTAAGTACGCCCAAATGTTTTGTTATAGACAATAACTGCATTAAGTGAGCTTCGGAAGATGTCTGGGGTAGCTTTGCCTCTCTTCTGTTTTGCACTTTATTCATGAAGAAGTCAAGTTCAAAGGCAGTGATGAAGCTGAAAGGTGAGGATCTCTGGTTTTGGGGGGTGTTTGAGAGGAGGCACAACAATATCCCTGTGAGCTGCTGAAGCCAAGCGTGATCTCTGCCAACCACCAGATTGAGATCTAATTTCAGATGGCCTTTACCAGCTTCTGTCCCCAAGGAGATTTTTGTGAAGGATTCCCATTTCCACACACATCCTCCCTTGCTGCTCCCTGGACATGGAGCTGGCTCACCCTGCCTGCATCACCGCCCCCCCCGCCCCGTTTCCATGTGCATATTAATCTTGATTCTATAATATCCTACAGACGCCGCATGCAAATGTTCCGAGTGATTCAAATTGGTTTTTCTCTGTTTGTAAATGTAGTGTTCTGTGACTGCTCAGGGGCACTTGTAACATATGCTCCTTGAGATCTGACATTTTTTCAACATTTCAGGCAAGGAGGAGATTTGCAGCAGAGGCACGTGTGGGCCTGCTGTGCTACCCTGCCTCTCCCCCCGCCCCGTGGCGTGTACCCAGAGCCTGCCTTCTGCGGGCTTAAATCCTCCAGAGAAAGGCTTTCTGTTTTTCAGTGGGTGTACGTGGGGAGGGGGGAAGTCAAGTGGCAGAATGCAAATTCTCTGTGAATTAAGCAGAAAAGCCCTATCCCGTCCCCAGACTTTGCTGTAGCTGAAATTCTATTATTCAGGAGGTTTGTGTGAAAATAGCTTTACTTTATCTTGCTGCCTTAAATTGTCTCTGCAAAGACCTGCTCTCCACAGGCTGCTGATCTGGAAGGGGAGAGCCCTGCTGCTGCTCTAAGCCCCAAGCTGAAATATAAAGGGACCAGGGGGCAGGGCAGGCACAAAAGAGCCTTTTGCTGTCCCTTTCCACACCAAACCTCATGTTTTTATGACCTTTGTGTGTTCCTTGCTGCTTGTGGTGAGAATTCTTAGTCCCTTGTCTGTCCTGGAGCCATTAAATGGCTTTCAAGTGCCACTGCCCAAATCACTGGTCTGTAAGTACTGGTGGGTAGTAGTGAAGTAGCTGAAACTTACACTGCTCTTGCCTGTTTGGCCTACTGGTCTGGAAAAGCTTCCTGCCCTCTGATGAGGGACTTGTGAAATACCTGCAAGGGCTGATGCTGAGCACAGTGGTGAGTTTTCACATCATTCTTAGTGGGCCCAGCTGCAAACTGGGAGGATGAAGAGTGGGCTGATATGCTGCTTGGCCACCTTACTGCAGGTATGGTGTCCTGTGGAAAGACAGTCTTCAGTCATCTGTGTTGAACCTTCCTGCATATGCAAACAAACAGCACTTGGTCTCTTTGGCTGAGGAACCTGAGGTTGCTGGATAGATGCTGCACTGCTTGTTGGCTTCCCAGGTGCAGTGAGGTTTGCATGGGGCAGCCTGGGTTCTGTGACCAGAAGTCACTGTGGTGCAGCTGCCGAGAGCCTGTGGCAGGTGTGGTGTTGCCAGGATGGAGCTGCACTCCTCAGGCTCCAGAAGCACACAGCCCTGTTCCTCAAATGCTTGGCTGCACCACAAGACTTTAGGCACATGTTTGAGCACTAATTCCTGGTGCTGAAGGGCAATAAGCACTCCAGCAGTTTGCTACAATAATTAAAATCCATGTTATCCTTCTTGAAGAGCCAACAACTCTCTGTTGTCAGCACCTCCAGAGGTCCTAGTTTAGCTGCTTCTGGTTCATTTAATGATATAACAGTGAGAAGCAGAAGATATTCCTTTTAATGTTGATGTGCAAGGTTTAGAATTAAATGTCTCTGCTGGTTGCTGGGTACTTTCTGCTATTGCCAACCCCATGAACTCTTTTAAACGTATGCTAATGAGCCTGACTTGCTCCCATTCCTTCTGTATAATCCATGAAGGAAGAAAAGTCAATCTTAGTCTTACTGCCTAATGGTCTCTATATGTTGTAGTTAGCACAAAAACGCTATGAAGTGATGGAGATCAAGAGTTAAATGCATGAATTAAGCAGAGTCCCCCTGACCACACTCCATTAGAAAAGAAACTGTCTCTAGGGAGACAAAACAAGATTTCTCTTTATACGTATACACATTATGAGAGTTGCCCACCGGTGCCCCAGGCACTTTGAAACATTACTGGCACCCTAGTGATGTGGACAGAATATAATTTATCAATATTGCTACAACTTCCCACCTGAGATGTTGCTGGAATACAGATCTGCTGCAGCATAATGAGGTTTGAAGGAGTTATGTGTGTTATACATAGCATTGCTTTCTATCATGCACCTGACCTCTCCACCCTAATAGGAGTCTAAAAGGTTTATTAATAGGAGTTGCATTTATTTCAGCAGTCTTTTTACTTTTAGCATTGCTTTTGAAGGCCCCCATGCAGTTTTCTGGCTCAGCCAGGAGCTGTTCCTGTGTGATTTGCTCAGAAAATAGCAGGGGGAAAGTTAGCCAGCAAAGCTGCAGTGATGAACTAAAGCAGCAGAATGGCAGTGGTCAAATCTCCTGTGATGGCAGCAGACTGGTGAGGTTCAGCTGTGGAACAGAAAACTCTTCCACAGTTCTTTCAAGCAAAATCTTTTCAGCTGTGGCAGCTGGGGAAGTAGCAGTCACTGTAAAAGGCTGCCTCTGCTCTGCAACCTGAAGCTATTTTTAGTGCTGTTATGATTGATTACAGCATCTATGCAGTCACTGGGTTAAAAGAAGAGACTAACAGCCCTCATCCCCTGCGCTATGTTTGTGCAACGCCATTCCAAATGATGCTGCTGTTACCTGCTCCTCACCTGGAGTGTTTGTTGAGGATGTGGGCTAGTCTTCTCTGCCAGGCTGGATACCATCTCGGCTTTTAAAGCTACTGAAAGTTTATTTCTCTGTGTTTATCTTGCTGTGATCCTGCTGCTCCTCCCCTCACTGCAGGCATTTCTGTCATGGCACCTGCCCTAGGCACTGCCTGTTGTTCTGCCTATGCATGGCTCTTGCCTCCCTGTGCCTTCCCAGGCCTTGCACAGTGTAGTTTATGAGCTTCTGACTGCCCTCGGTGAGACACCTCAAGTACCTCTACCCTGCCTCAGCACTGTTCCCCTCTTCATTGCTTACATCCACAGTAACTGTGCTGCTGCCTACATCTCTTGGTTCCTGGCCCTACTTGGGAATGCAAGGAGTATCTTTTGCCATATGTTTTATACGTTGATGAGTGCAGGCATGCATTTTAACTGGGGTCTCTGGATGCTGCTGTAGCCCAGCAGTAACATTTCCAGCAGCTGCGACTGCTGCATTAATTTCTGCAGGGTGCTGGAGCAGTTGGCCTCAGCATTTGTGCTCTTCCAGTTTTATTGTGGACAAAGAGATACCAGCTAAGAATCTGGCACAGAGGGAGATCTGCTATTTGCATCTAGAAATTGTGTGTTATAGAACAGGGTTATGTAAATCCTATGAGTTATTTAGATGATGTTTTACTAGCAACTCTCAGTAGATATTGCATGACTTTACAAGAAAGGATCTACCATCCTTTTTATGTGGACTTTTTATGTGCGTGTCTGCTGACAGGGCAAGGGGAAATGGACTTGAGTCGAAGAGGAATAGCTTTAGATTGGATCTTAGGAAGAAATTCTTTACTACGAGGATGGCAATACTCTGGAATGGATTGTCCAGAAAGATTGTGGATGCCCCCTCCCTGTTTAAGGCCAGGTTGGATGGAGCCTTGAGTAACCTGGGCTAGTTGAGAGGCATCCCTGCTTGCGGAAGGGAGGTTGGATTAGATGATCCATGAGAGTGACAGAACACTGGAACAGGCTGCCCAGGGGGGTTGTGGAGTCTCCCTCTGACGACATTCAAAACCCACCTGGATGCATTCCAGGGTGATCTGGTATAGGTGATCCTGCTCTGGCAGGGGAGTTGGAC
The DNA here is from genome assembly GCF_026170545.1 of Melanerpes formicivorus. Lineage (NCBI taxonomy): Eukaryota > Metazoa > Chordata > Aves > Piciformes > Picidae > Melanerpes > Melanerpes formicivorus. The sequence goes on along the minus strand of NW_027142359.1, from coordinate 3,737,178 downwards.
TGGAGGATCTTTCAGTGTCCCTTCCAACCCCTAACGTTCTGTGATTCTGTGATCTCTAAGGTATCTTCCAGCTTAGGCCATTCTATGGTTCTACGATCATCTGTGCCCTTTTGTAGGGTTTGATACCAGTGCCAAAATCTTTCCTGGCTATTTTTAGAGTGAAAAACTTCAAAGAGTAGAAATAGAGTGTAACACCAGAGAATGTTTATTTTTCAGAGAAGTCGTGGAACGTGAGTTAGTTGTGTCACAGTGATTTGGACAGACATGTTTGTTTCTGTTGCTCTTCCAAATTCTCCAGAACCATTCTCAGAGGGGCCTCTGGTCTTCCACAGAATACTTTAGGACATTTTAGCCCTTCTAAGGGATTATGCAGAAGAAATCTTTTAATCTATGGTGAGAACCCCACTTGATGTTGTTTATCTTCTTTTGTATACCTCAGTGTGGAGAGTTCTGCAGAGGTCAGGTGTGGGTGTTTACAGTGGACAGTGATAAGTGGTTTTCAAGAGCTGTGTGCTGTGCTGGCTTGTGATGGCTTTCAAAACAGAAAAAATCTTCAAGAGCTGTTCTTATCAGCAATTCCTTCCTTACCTACAGAATCTAAATGCAGTTATTAAAAGGGAGTATAAGAACAGGAAGAGCTAAACTGATTGTGTGTACGTTTCCTTTCAGGTGCAGTGTGCAGACCTAAGTCTCTTTGATTTCCCTGTGAGCTTTGCAGAGTTACAGCCTGCAGTAGAATGAGACATTGAGCCATGAGTGCAGCATGAGGCTGTACACTGTTTACAGCTATTTTCTTTCCTCTCTGGGTGCCAATAGCCACCTTTTAGAGAACCTGGCTGGAAGAGTGCTCCTGTAATCCTTTCAGAGCTTGTGGGATCCATGTTTAAGTACTCCTTTTGCTGCTTCTTTTGAAGACAATTCCTTATGGTAGGATCGGTGCGATCAGATGCATGATTCCTGAGGTTTTGTACAGGGCACTCTGCCTTTCTTCCAGCATGGCGATGCCACATGTATAAAGCCATTGACCTGGGAGATAAGCCTCTAGATCCCCATTGCCTTGAACTTGAAGATGGTCACACAGTTGAGATACTATAGTTCTGGGGCTCGCTGGTATAATACCATGAATATTATTTATTTATTCTGTAAACACACAGGCTTTGGTTTAGTGTTGTAACATTGCCACATTTCTGGGTTCTGTCTGATATTTATTCTTTGTGTTCTTCTCTCCCCCCATTGTGTTTGGGTTTGGTGCAGGCTTCTTAATGGCAAAGCAATTTCTTAGGGAAATACGATGCCTGTCAACTGTCTGATCATGGCTATCAGCTTATGGAATGAAACTGAGACTGTATCACTGTAAGGGCTCCATGAAGAAAATCTGCTTCATAAAATTCATCTTGCATATCATGACTCTCTTTGTCCAGAGCATTCAGCAGTTCACTGTTCTTCTTCCGTATCTACTGAATAATAGCAGTTAGCACTTGCATCTGCAAATCACTAGGCAGGCTTTAGCTTTTGACTGGTGAAACTAGTCTTACTGTATTAAACAGTAACCCCTGCCTTTCATGCCGTAACTGACCCTTGTGTTCTGTATTTCTGTCAAATTTACAGAATCAAAGAATGGTTTGGGTTGGAAGGGATCTTTAAAGGTCATCTAGTCCAACCCCCTGCAATGAGCAGAGGAAATTTGATGACAGTCACCTCCTGAAGCTTTAACAAAAGGCAGAAATTCCCCTGGTGCTTCTGGCAATTACACATTAGTCTTCTTGGAGACGGAAGATAATTTGCTGATTCCTGTTTGCTGATTCCATTATGTATGCTCCAGTACATAATGGTTTGTTAATCCTTTAAAACAGCAGAGCTAGAAGGATTCTGTCAGAATTATACTATTTTGGGTGCTATTTAAAAAAAAAAAAAAAAAGGCTATAAAAAATGATGAATTCCATAGAGTCTCTTAGAACCACTGGGGGTTTTAATGTGATTACTATCAGGAAACTTATCATTATAGTGGCTGGACTGTATGCTATGTGGTGAACTGTTTCCCTTTGAAGATACTCATTTTCCTTCCGTCGATTTGATGTGATATGCTTGCAGTCTAGCTGGGCAAGAGTAATAGTGGCGATGAAGACAGCTTGGTGTTTTATTGTGCTCTAAAATAATTCCATTAAGATCTAGTCTCTTTCCTGAGATGAATTCCTGTTTTCTATTTGCTGCATTTGTGATCACTCAGCTGCAAGCTTCACCCCCAGCCCTGTCCCGATGGAGAGCTGTGGGTTATTTTGGCCCTATTAAAGTCAGCTTTTACACTCTCATTAGGCCATACCTCAGCCTTGCTTGCTGAAAATGCAATGCTGTATAAGCTGGCCTGAACATGATCCTGTGCAACCTGCTCTAGCTTTAGCAGGGAGGCTGGACTAAATGATCTCCAGGGGACCCTTTTAACCCCCACCATGCTGGGATTCTGTGATACCTTGCTCTGTGAGGTGAGACTAAGACCTGGAAAGCAAAACATGATAAGAAGTTGGGTGTCAATCGTGCTTTGTACTTGAGTGTAAGCCTCACCCTGCTAAGCTCAAGCCTAGACTCTGCATCACTGCTCTGTCCTGCACTGCTGTGTCTAGCCTATGCTTTGGAGTTAATTTAGCAAGCCAAAAGCATTCCTTATAGAAAAATGGCCACAGCAGCCACTGAGAAGCTTGGCATTGCTTTCCTTCAACCCTATTTTCCACTCCTTGCCTATGTGCATGGCTCACAGGAGGATGGCGGTGATGCCATCCCCTGAAAGGTTCCGGCTTGTTGCCACTGCTGTGAGTTGGAAGGGGCAGAGCAGCAGGAGGTCCCACTCTGATTCTGTCCCCGTTGTCATGGGTATTGTCCATACAAGCTGTAATAGACAGTCCTTTCCCTACAGAATTTACAGTCTAATAGATGAGGCGGAGGCAGTGAGAGCAACATTATCCCTCTTCTGCAGATGGGGGGAAAGAGGCGCAGAAAGATTAAGCCCAAGGTCGCAGAAGAAGGCTGAGGCAGGACCAGGAATTGAATACATCTCTCCTGGGTCTTCGTCCAGTGCCTTAATCACAAAACCCACCCTCGCCTCTATGCTTTTCTATTATTTAATCAGCAGAAGGAAAAAAAATAGAAATGCAAATTGATTTAATTAAAGGAGAGAGCAAATTTCTGATTTCAGCCTGGGTTCCTTCTATGGTTATGGAAATGTTGAGGAATGGAGAATAAACATCTGTAATTTCTTCTCTTGACAGATGTGTTTACATTTACACAGCTGTGCAAAAATGGTATTTATACATCTTGTGACGTATAATTTTAGCTTGGAAACAAATCTGATGTTGGAGTAGCAAGAGGTGTCATTTTCTGGCTTGCAGAATAATCCTCTTTCTGGCAAAAAGTCAGTCATGTTTCTTCCCACAGACATGGATTCTTCCTTTAAAGTGTCTCTCAAAATTATTTTATACTCAATGAAGCAAATCCTCCAAAGGCTTCATTATTCTGATGGTAGCATCATCTGATTGAATATTTCAATCATAATGTCCTTTGGAGAATTTTAACAGTTTCCACTCGGGGTTTTGGAGGCTTGGATTTGTGTGTGTGTTCGCAGGGTTTTGAGGAGCTGGTGTAGGAAATTCAGATCATTTTGGATGCACAGAGTTCATTGGGGAGGTAGATGTTAATGTTGACACTAGCTGTTGATTAGAATACATTACATCCCCTCTTTCCAACAGACAAAACACATCCATGGCTTCTTTGAGCCCTGCAGAACAAAGCGTTTAAGCACATGCTCATTTTTAAGTGCATTGCTGTTGCCTGAGCGTGTTGCTGCTGCAAAAGTTAGTGCAGTAAAGTGCCACTCATCAGGTTCGGCTGCTGGGGATAGCCGCAAGAAAGCTCACACTTCTTGATGGCAGAAAAAACTCCTGATATTTGTGGTGCTTGCTCCCTGTGAGTGCTCTGCACCAAACTCCTCCTCTTACTTGGGTATCGTTCCCCTTTGTATTGCCAGGCTCTTCAGCAGCCGTGGACTGGGGCACTGCAGGCGCTTGGGGCCATGCTTCATCGCTGTGCATGGCAGCAGCCTTGTTGGACTGAATGAATCTGTGCCTCTGCTGTATCCTTGGTGTTCTGCAAGTGTCAGGGAGATCAGGCCTTCTGTGGAGGGCAGAAGGGGAAAAAAGCAGCTTTGCTGCTTTCATTCTTTGTGTTTCTTGTTCACTGGAAAACTACATTTAGATAATTGTGGAAAAAAATGTCTGTTTTGATGAGCAAGTTCCTACAAGGATGCCCATTTCAGAGCTTTCTGAGGAGCTACAACAGCTCTTGGTACACTGTTGTTTTTGTTCCTCCCTTGCATCCCCTGGAGAACCTATGAAGGAGTTTGGTGTCTGCCTTTGAAGGAGGAGCTCCTTAGGCTTACGCTGCCACCTCTGAATCTCTGTGCAGCTATGGACTACTTGTTAAGGTTGTTCTGCTTATTTCAGGCTCACATTAGGTTTTATGAACTTTAATGAACAGTAAGTAATAAATTTGCTGAAGAAATTGGGTTAGCCTGTGATTAACATTCGGAGTGATGCAGATGAGTGTACCAATGATGGGAACATGTGCTCACATCATGATGAAATGCAGATGAGAGGCCCTGGAGCAAGCCCAAGGATGTGGGCCAGCACAGTTTCATCTCTGTCAGCTTTAATCTGATCTACAGTGCGAGTGCTACCGGCCTGCAGAAGGAATCTCAGACCCTGGGTAGACCTAAATGCAACTTTTGTTTTCTATTAGAGGCTATTAAAACATTTTCTTTACAATCAAAGCTCCACAACATAAAAGCTGGAGACACTGCATTTAAAAAAAACAGTATTTCTAGTGGTAGGGAGGTATGGGGGGGGAAGAATGATTGGAAGATGCCTCTTGATTTGGTTTAGCTTTTATAACACACTGCTTTACTGAGCACTCATTTGACTCAATTGAAACCCAGCTGAGCTTCCTCGGCTTATGACAGCACTGTTGTACTGAACAGAGGTGTGGGGGGGAAATAAAAATCCACCCCCATCCTTTTAAATGAAGTGCAAAGTAATGCTAGAAAGGGAAAGAATAAATCAATTTTAAGTGGTAATCTATGAAGTTGGACAGAAAATGATGAGAAATGAAGGAAGTGGTCATAGGAAATTGACCTTGAAAATGGTGTTTATCTTGCGGAGGCAGTGGCAAGGCTGGGGAGGGGAGAATTTAAATCAGAGTTCCTTTGCTTTGAATCTCAGTTGGGTTTAGGGGGAGTTCCTTTCAAGACTGTGTTCTCTGACAGGTAGCCAGTGGTGCTGCTCGACAGTATCTGGCAGGCAGGATTTATTCCTTTGTGGCAGCCTCTGTTGCTTGAAAGGCTGTGCCTGAATGGGAGTGGTAATTGCCCAGGGTCAGAAGAATCGGTGTGGCTGAGTAAGAGGTACACGTGGTAGGAATGGGGGTGGTATTTTTACCTGGCTTAATTTCCATACAAATAAACACATTAAAGTGAGTGGAAGGCCAAATGAGTAATACATGTCAGCTCTGCTATTTTTAACTGTAACACCTACTTACACCAGAAGGATGGCTATTGCAGACTTGTGTACATCTTTATTTACAGTAAAGGTACAGAAGGGTGTGGGAGGTGGAATAAATTGAATTTTCACTGAACCTCCTCTAGCAGAAAACAGTTGTCATCATTTCCATCATTTGTTTCTTCCAAGGGTGGATGGTCAGGAGGTCTTGGGATTAACTAAATGCTTTTGGTTCAATTGGTGGTAGTCTTGTTCTGCCTTTTTTAGCATCCTTTGTGTCCATAAGCGAGCCATATGCAACCATTTGTGGTGGGTCATCTTCTTTTCTCAGGCACCTACTTACCAGGTGTCTTCAGTTATTCTGAACTAAACATGGTTGTACAAGTAGCCATCTGCCACTTCATGGAGGCTTTGTGGGTTTGGTGGTCAGCAGAATAACCTGATGTTCACACATTAACACATTAACTGAAACATGAGAAAGCTTTGTGTCAATCCTAATCTGAGCCATCCATGTGGGCTGTTTACTGGTTTGTAATCAGTATAATCACTGACCTGCTTTGCCAGCACAGATCCTCTGTTGGCATAATTCAGATTGCACACACAGACAGGAAGGTCATGGTGGTTGTCCAGGTGTAAGTGAGACCAGGTCAAAGCCTTTAAGTACCCTATATTGTGTTTGGTGACTTGCAGACTTTGACATCATAGAATCACTGAGTGTAAGGGGGTGGAAGGGACCTCTAGACATCATCCAGTCCAACCCCCCTGGCAGAGCAGGATCACCCAGGGCAGGCCACACAGGAATGCATCCAGGCCGGTTTGGAACGTCTCCAGAGAAGCAGACTCCACCACCTCTCTGGGCAGCCTGCTTCAGGGCTCTGGCACCCTCACAGTGAAGAAGTTTTTCCTTATGTTCATGTGGAACCACATCTGCTCCAGCTTGCACCCAGTGCCACTTGTCCCGTCACTAGACATCACTAAGCAGAGTCTGGCTCCATCCTTCCCATACTGCCCTACACATCTTTATAAACTCACATCTGAGCTTCCAAGAAGCATGAGCAATTGCTTATATTGGTCATTAAAAGATGTGGTCCAGATGATACCTGCAAGTAGCTGTTGCTTCTGCCTGTATGGCCAGCATCAACCCCAGCTCTGTGTCTGTGAGGGCTTACCCTCTTGCATGGGACTGTGTGGGGTTTGGAATTGCTCCAGCTTCAAGCTGAAAGCATTTCCTGATCCATTTGGTCTTGCATGACTCTGCTGGGATAGGATCTGGAATGAGCATGCAGAACAGGCAAAGGGAAACAAAGGAACAGAGGTAGAAAGCTTGGATGTGACAGTGCTCTCCAGCAGGAGAGGAGAGGAGGGGACCCTGCTTGCTGCAGCTCTTTGGAAAACTCCTATTGATCAAGCTGCGGTGACTTTCGGGCTGGTTGTGTTATTGCAGCTCTTGTGCTCTGATGGAAAACTAACAAATAATGAATCTAAGCAATGTTTTCAGACTGAAAAAAAAATAAGAATTTTGAAGTGAGCCTTCTCCAGATATTTAAAATTCAGCAAGCTATTTTTTTTTTTTTTTGTCCTGGGTCTTGAGATGTTAATGACTTTGACTAATTGTCAACACCACCAATTACTATGACTGATACCTTATCATTTCCCACAATGAGCAATGCTAATTAAAATTGATTGTGCTGCTGTTCTGGCACAGCAGCAAGTTTCCTTTTCATTTTTTGTTTAAACATGAGCTTATTGTGCCGATTTGGTGAATTAAATAAGGAAAGCTCATTATTCTGATATTTATTTTTTGAGCAGGGGTTTTAAGTCACATTGGAAGCCTGTTACAAGTGTCAAAGAAATAGAGGAGCTTGAATGAGTTGTATTTTTGGAGTACCAAAACATGCACCTAATAATAATATTTAGCACTTTCAGACCACAGCGCTTTTTACAGGATCAGATTTCAGTACCAATGTAACTACTCTATTATCTCTGTGAGGTGGGTAAACACTTACTTCTGTTTCACAGATGTTGAAGCTGAGGCACAGGAGCTTTGATTCCCTAATAGCAGTGCACTTCAAACTATTCACTTCAATTACATTACAGATCCCTGTCTTACAGCAGTGTGAGCTGCCTGAGTTATGATTTGCAAAATTGGCTTCCTTGGATTTTATCCAAACTCAGCCTTTTATTTATCATTGGGGTTTTTTTTTTGTTTTAAAGCATGATTATTTATTTCTACCAGAGATAGGATCAAAACTTCCTTGCTGCCCAGTGCTGGTTTCTGCCAGTAAGGGTTGCTTCCACACATGCAGAGCATAGGGACGAGTTGTGCAGCCTCATCCTCTTGGCTTCATCAGCTGCACCTCCTCGTATCATGAATGGCTGTTCCTTATTGGGGAGATGGAGAGGAGAGCTGGCTGGGTTATAGCATGGGATGGTACCCTGACGCTCGCCTGTTACCTGTCTCCTTTGCAGTGCTGCAGCTGCATTCTGAATTCAGCTGTGGTGTTCAGCTTTTTTGTGTGAACTTTTCCATTGAGAATGTTTATGGGATGGGTTATCAATGGAAGATGTACCTGGCTTTTGAACTGTTCTGCTGCTTTCCTCTTCTTAAGTGGCTGATCACAGTTAATAGCACCAGTCTATGACCTTATCCTGTAGGAGCTTGATTGAATCTGAGCAATTGATTCTTTCCATGATCAATGTGTAATGAGTTAATATGTAATGGATATAAATACAAAGAATTGCTTGAGATAGTCCTTTCTTCCTCCTACTTAGTTCATAAAATGCATCAACTACTTCATGGTAAAGTCTTTTAAAGAATTGTACACGTTCATCTCTTTCATAGACAGATCTCTTAAGTCTTGACAGAAAGGGAACCCACATGCCTGTGGTATCAATGGATGAGCAGTCATAGAGGGGTATGTCAATCAAAACCTATTTTGCATTTATTGGGGTTAAAAAGCTTTTCAGTGTCTGGCTCTTGAAAGCAAGATAAAATTATTTATATTATAGAAACACCAATATCAAAAATCCTGTCTGAAAAGTAAATATTTCCATACCAAACTCTGTTTCTTCATTATTTACAGCTACATGAGCTTCCCTCAAGCACTGATTTCTTCTGATCCTGATGGGAGCTAGGAGCAACCTTATAAATGTGCAGAGCTCCTTATGCCGTAGTGTCATGACTGACTCCAGTATAAATCCTCCTTGCTGCAAAGCAGGGGAGGTCCTAGCTTTCCCACCCCTCTTGGTTTGGCTTTCCTATTCCACCAATCACATTCATGGGGACCTAGACTGAGATAAAAATCTGGCTAAAAAGCAATTTAAAACCCATGGATATGAATATTCAGTATGAGAGTAGTGGGACTCTGTAATAGGCTGCCCAGAGAGGTTGTGGATGCCTCCTCCCTGGGGGTGTTCAAGGCCAGGCTGGATGAGGCCTTAAGCAGCCAAGTCCAGTTGAGAGGTCCCTGCCCGTGGTGGGCAGGTTAGAGTGGATGTTCTCTGAGGTCTCTTCCAACCTGAGCCATTCGATGGAATAAATATTTTCAGCAGTGAGCAGTTGTTTGGTGTGGAGTTTCTGCATGGTTATGTCAAAGCCAAGGTAGCAGCAAGTAGTAGGAGGATTGGGTGTGTGGTGTTGGAGCAAGCCCATCTCCACTGCAGGAGAGTGGTTTGATGCCTAATGGAGCTGACTCTGCAAGCAAGGCCTCATGCTGCTTCTCTAATGGCGCTCTCCTGAGCAGTTCACCTAGGTTAATTTGTTTGTGTTGAGAAAGTGCTAGGAGATGGTGCTGGAGAAGTGCAAAGTGTTGTGACTGGGCGCAAGCACTCTCCTTTTTTTAGCAGCAAAGAGCAGTGGTTGGTGCATGTTGAGCTGACAGGCACTGATGGCACCATTATCAGGGGCTGCTGTATGGCCATTAGCACGAGAAGCTGTGAAATATAACGTGCCAAGTGTGTCTTCCTGAAGCACACTGGACCTAATTCTCCTCTCATCTGTATTGATGTCTCTCCATGGACTGCACTGAAGTTGCTCAAGATGTAGAAAACCGGAGAGGAATCATGGATGAGTGACTCTCTCAGTGTAACAGGCAGAAGTTTTTACTTTCTTCTGCATTTCCAAGTGTCCCCTGGAGTTTTGTTGTGAAAAGTCAGTTATGAAAATCGAGTGTGTGAGGGGGAAGAATATGTCATTTGGGTTGTGCTTTGCTGTTAATTAAACTTCAGTGTGACACATCCTTTATGTCAGGGGATTCCTGATTCTCATCTCAGTGGCCTGGTAGAATGGAGGAGCATCTCCATCGAGATCAATGCTCATTATTATTTTCCTCATTATCATCATGATCCTCATCAGTATTTGTTCTACAACACTGGCTGTGGAATGGAAGTGTAGGCAGAGATGACCCTCACCCGTTCCTGTTCAAAGCCTTTCATTTTTAACAGATAAGAGACCACAAAGGGCTGAGGAGGGGAAAGTGACAGTGAACTTGTGACAGAGAATTAGATCCAACTACTTAAAGTCAAAATCAGCCTTTCTTTCCATTGCCAATGACATGATGAGATAATCAGTTTTAATTATTTTCATCAGAGTACAAGCACTCACACATAGTTTGAAACCCACCGGACACAAGGTGGTGGTGGTGGATGTTGCCAGGTAAGTTTTAGCTGCATGAAGCTCACACATCTGCAAGAGAGGGACTCAGCAGTGGGTGGGAATGGAATCTGCCCAGGTCTAATGTAGTAAATATTCCCTAGGGAGAGGGGATCTGGCACAGAAGGTGAGGTCCACAGCCTTGACCTCTGCATGGTTGTTACCCAAAATGGGATTTTGAGAACTGTTCTATCTCCTCGGATTTAAGAGTATTACCATGGGGGAAACACTTACGTTACAGTCTGAGGCCTAATCTGTGGTTTTGGGGTAGCACTGTAGATGACAAGGAGCCCAGCATGATCTGCCTGCCTGGCAGTAGCCCCTCCTTAAGGTGCAAGTGGGCTGACATCAGGATGGGATTGCTCAGCCTTGAAGGGGAGCCAACAGAAGCAAGAGCCAACTCCTGTTCAGCACCCCTTGACATAACCTCCTCAGACTCTCTTACGCTTAACAGAGGGGTGCTGCTGGCATGAAATGCTGAGAAAGGGCAGTCACTGCCAAAAGCATCTGGGAAACAAGTTCAGAAAGACTGGCCAGATGTGGATTGACAGCTGGGGGCAAATCTATGGGCGGAAGACTTGACTGAGATCCTATTCTTGCCTGGGTGGTAATGAATGTAGGGCTGGAGGAAAGCCGGGCCCTGACTGTCTGCAGACGTACCCTGGCAAGTCAGTCTCTTGCTGGTCCTTTTTGGTGCCACACGTGGGACAGCTTTCAATGTTTAAAATCTGTTCTTTTGGATGGTCTTGAACAAAGAAGACTTGCCAACCTGACAGTTGGTTTGGAATGTAGGAGGTATGTGATCTTGTGACTCACGTACTGACAACCACCTCATAATCCCACAACCATCCACGAGTATCTGTAGTTTCTTCCTGCTGATGGAAAGTCATTTTGGGGCCAGGAAGTAGATGAAGATGTTAAGGTTCTCATGGAGGAATGGTGGGATACAAACAGGCTGAAGTTTTTGCAGGCTGTACCACAGGAAAAGCTGCAGCTTTCTCTTTGGGGAAAACTACAACTCATAATATAATTATTAAAAGCTTTGTGGTTCTGGGAACAGATCAGAACTAGTGAGGATCAGCCTTACTTCCAGCCTGATGAAAGAGGTGTTGATCCTGCTGCTCATAAAGAATTTAAGAATATAAATGTATGAGCCGTAGCCTGGAAGATAAGAACACCACCTAAATAAATGATGGAGTCTGGACTGACAGGGTCGCATGCTGGGATCAATTTTTGTCTTATCTGGACTTAGTCCCTATAGAGCTTCCAGTTATGGGGCAGCAGTGTTGTAACTGTGGTTATCAGGATCTCTGCCTGTGGCCATTGCCCTGTCATGCTCTTCAAACACCATCTGAAGGTCTTGCACAAGTCACTTAGCACTCCATGGCTGGTTTAACAGCAAGCTTGTCCAAATAAACTCTTGGAAGGAAAGACGTGCTTGCCAGGGAATGGATGACAGTGGACGAGTGTGGTGGGTTGACCTCAGCCAGCTACCAGATGCCCACTCAGCCACTGTCGCTCTCTCTCCTCAACAGAATGGAGGGAGAAGCTCACGGGTTGAGATGAAGATAGGAAGATCACTCACTGTTACTGTCATGGGCAAAACAGACTTGGCTTGAGGAAAATTGATTGCCACTTAAAAATAGAGTAGGATGGGGAGAAAGAAAAAATCTCTCTAAAACATCTCCTCCCCACTTCTTTCCAGACTCAGCTTCACCACTTCATTCCCAACATCACTACCTCCTCCCTGTCAAGCAGCATGGGATGGATGGGAATATGGGGGGGTTGTGATTAGTCTATGAGATCCCCTCTGACACTTCTTCCTCCTCACACTTTTCCCTTGCCCTGTCATGGACCCTTCCATGGGCTGCAGGACTTCAGGGTAAACATTGTCCAGTGTGGGCTCTCAGGCTGTGTTCCTTCAGGAGAGATGCTACTGCTGCAGTGTGGAGTCTGCAGTGCAGATATCTGCTCTGCTGTGGTCCTCTCCTTGGGCTGCAGGGAAATACCTGCTCCACTGTGTTGTAAGAAATTTGCCCCAATGACTGGAGGCACCAGAATTCCTTGCCCAAGAGGAAGCAGCTTCTGCATGCAGGAGGGTTTGCAGCTTGCTGTGGTGGGGACCTGTGCTGGGTTTGTGGACCCATACAGCAAAATGTTGGTGTGTTTTCCTGGCAGTTCCAAAACACCAGCTGTACCTTGTGTCTGTCATGTGGTAGCTGTGGTCATGTTAAGTTGCAAGCTTTTTGTAAGTTCATCTTTTTGTGGTTTAAAAGACTATGTAAAGGATTATCTATGTTTCAGAACATTTAAATATAGATGGTCTTGGTTTTGAAAGCAGAGGACAGTGCTAATTTATTGCAGAAAACAGAATACTTTTTTTTTTTTCCCCCCCCTGAAAGAGAAGATTGCATTGCAAGGTACAGAATTAGTGTGTAAAAGAAAAAATTAAACTCCACAAGTTTCTTCCACTCTGAGTGTGGAGGATCTGCTCAGGTTCATTCTCTTGCTCATTTGTGATACACTAGTGAGCACTCCCCACTTCAAGCCCTGTGCACCCCAGCATGCTTTCATGGTTGCTCCAGGAACCTGCTTTGGGCAGATATTTTAGTTGCACCAAAGTGTTCTTGTGGCTCAACATCAGGAGGTGAACTGATGTCAGATTTAAATATTTGCTGTATGTAAGAAGAGGCTTGGGGCTGTTATAGAGTAGGGGAAGGGGTCAAGCTGCCCCCTCTCATGTGAGCATTATAGGCTGGTGTGTTTGTGCAGCACATGGGTTAATGGACCACAGCTCAGACACGCTGGAAATTGCCCATGACCAAAGCACTGTGGTGACGTTTGACCTCTCCTCGCCCCCAGCCAGAGTGATGTCCCCTTTGGGTGAGATCTCTGCTGCTCTTTGCAGCAAGCTACAAGTCTGCAGCTTATCAATGTGTTTGAAATGGCTACTGGGGAGAGCACACACAAAATATTTCTTTCCTATGGAAGCCCCTTTTCTGGTGGCAGGTATGTTTTAGCATTATGGATTTTCCTAATGTATTTTATTGAGAGGCAGGGAGATTGCCTCTGTGCATCTGTATCAACTGAGCAGCTGGTGGCCCACAGAGCTGGGCATTGGGGCAGCTGTGAGGTTCCTGTACGGTAATTTGCCCCTCAGGAGCATGGCACAGCTAATGAGCACAGTCCCTCCAGTCAGAGGAAGCTCACAGACACTCCTCAGAACAGATAGGAAACAGCCTCTGCTGACCAGGCTCCTGCAAAAGCTGTGATTTGTGAATGGCAGGTAGCAGGACGCTGCATATTTTTCATTATTAACTCTGAATCCATGCCATTAGGGGTAAAAATAAGAAAGAAAATAGTATAGTTTTATCCATTAAGTCTAATCATAAAATAATACTCAAGGAAAATATTGATCTCTACCTTGACCTCCCTGTCTCAGAAAATAGGAATTTTCCTCTTTTCACCTTATTGTCAGTGCATTGCATTTGCTAGAGTTGGCAGTGCACCTTGTGTGAACATTAGCACCTCTGTCCTGTTCTTTTCCCTTGCTTTCCTCTCCCCTTCTTGCCCCCTTTCCCTCTCCTTCTCCACCAAGACTTACCTCACTTTCCTTCCCTGGCTGTGGGTGGTGAGAATCTCTGCTGAAAGGACAAAATGCCAGTCTTGTGACACCAGAAAGAAAGTGATCCAGGGAGTTACAGACCACTAAGCCTTTCATTTGTACCTGGTAAACTGGTTCAAATGATAAGAAAAAAAGAAAACATTTGGGAGATGCCGATAAGATCAGGCTTATCCAGTAGAAAGGTACTGTAGGATGTGGCTGGAAGTGATAGGAAAAGCCCAGGCTTGATGACCCAGCAGGTCACATACAGTATTTTACTCTTAATCTCTTAGAAGTCTTTGAACTTGTCAATACGAAAGGAAGAGAGAGGAACTGGCTTATCTCATTTATTTATGATACTGAAAGGTTTTTACCAAGGCCTCTGGCAGAAAACAGTCAAAAAGACAAGGGAGGTGGCTGAAAGGGGAAAGTACAGTTTTGAGTCAAAACCTGAAATGGAGCTTGGCTGTAACTGGGCAATTTTCATCACTGCAGATGGTTAAACCAGGGGTTATTTGTATGCTCCTGAGTCCTACATCAGGGTGTATGCTCCTGAGTCCTACATTTGGGGTGGAGAAGAAGCAAAATGTTTGCCAGGTTTGTGGGTAGCAAAAAGCCACTAAGGATGATCAAGTCCAGGGAAGGCAATGAGGAAACTCAGAACAAACTAAACAATCCAAAATATATGTGATGGCTCAAGTGGCAATAGGAGTGGATTAGGCTTGATACTAGAAGAAACTTTTTCACTGAAAGAGTTCTCTCAAACACTGGAGTAGGCTCCCCAGGGAGCTGGTTGAATCACCTATTCCCTGGAGGTGTTTAGGAGACACAGAGATGTGCTGCTGGGAGACATATTTTAGTACCAGACTTGGTAGCGTTGGATAATGGTTGGACTTAAGGATCTTGAAGTTCTTTTTCCAACCAAAATGACTCTGTGATGCAACATGCAGAAAATGTTTAATGTTCATGGATGGTGTTTTCCCACCCCATGATTTCCTTTTGGATTACTTCCAGTCAAACTAGAAATAAACTAGTCCAGGTCTGCAAGTTGTGTAGAAGATCTTGCTGGGGCTGCTAGTGGGAGATGACTTCTCTCTGGCAGCCTCGCCAGGAGGGTCTGCATCTCAGGATATACTGTACCAGTGACTTCAGGCTGCTATTAATGATCATTTTTTGGAAGTACAGAAGGGTTAGATGAACACAAACAGCATTAACTGGTACTCTGCATCAGGATAGTCCTGGTAGTGCAGGAACACAAATTTTAGAGGCTTCACCCTTCTGCATGAACAATTTTCTAAACTACTGGTATTTAAGTCAGATTTTCACCCTCCATGTAGACACTGTGTTTCTTTGAACTGGCTGTGTCTGTCTCTTTATCCAAACCAGAAATTTGGAATAAGGGTTACAAATGTGTGATTTGTGTGCTCTGTCTGCCACAGCTCCCTGCACCACTCAGTTAGACGACCTCCACTGCTCTGGATTGCTGGAGCCTCCTGCCTTCCTTCCCTCCCTGGCTCCCTGCCTGTCCCCACTACCATTTAAACCAGAGCAGATCTACTAGATGTCCCTTTTGGAGGCAGAGACTGAGGTCCTGAACGTTGCTAATTAGCACTGAGAGCTTTTTAAGGAATTGAAAGGTTGCATTGCTATGTTTTGAGAAACAAAAGCTGAATAAGGACTGTAACACTTAACTATGGGATTCCACTTTGTGTTTCTCTAATGCATGCTAAGCTGCCTTACAGCAATCTTTTAAATGTAATGATTGAGACTATTATAGGAAATACTATACAAAGCAACGTTTACTTCTTTTTTTTTTAATGCAGCCTAAATAATAAGTAGGGCAAGGTTTTAAATGAGGCTAGAGTAATGAATGATGTACAATAATTTTGATGATAAATTTCCCCGGGGGATAAAGTGGAAGAACAGAAGCAGGATGTATTTAATCATGCAAAGTTAAAGGAATGCAGACCAACAAACATTTTTGCCCCTTTTCACCTGAGAAACTTAGCAAACACTCTGGGTTTTTTTTGGTGTGTAATAAGGAGGAGGAGGAATTGGTCACGTAGGGTCAAGTGCCTATTTGATGTTGTGCACAGAAAGACCTGCTTCCTTGTAGGCTGGAGGAATAAAACAATGAGACATAGCTGTGAAAAAAGCCAAATTTCATTCATCAGTGAGTCTGAAAAGCTTGCTCTGAGCAGATACACAGTGTGTGATGACATACTCTGAAGCTGCCCTTCACCTAGGACTGACCCAAGGAGATACATCCCCACCACAGAGCAGAGCACTTGCCTGTCGAGAGCATTAGGTTGCCTTTGTGCAGTTCTACATGCAGGATAGTAAGCAGGCCTGTGCATTGCATTGCATTGCATTGCAGAGATGAGATCTGGGCTGCCATGTGGTGAGCAAGCTCAAAATCTTTGCTCTGTGCTCCATCATCAGGTGTACACCTATCCATGCCTGCACCAAAGGCCATCTTCCTTCAAGGTGGTGCTTCTTGGTTCTGTTTTCTTCTGATCTTTGCTATTTGTCTTCAGGAGGCAAAGGCAAGCACAACTTCAAAAAGTAAGAGATTGTGGAAAAAAAATCAGTGCTGACATCTGGCTTACCATGTTCCTGGTTGCTCTACCCAGCTGCACTTGCTTGTGGCAGAGTTAGGCAATCGTTCAACAAACAAGTGGTAAAAGCAGGGTGTTGCAGTGGTCTTCAGCTCAACCCATAACACTGTTCACTTGGCAGAGGCAAAACCCTGAAGATTCCTCTTCTGCTAATCAATACTTAAAGCATCTATTGATTTCCAATTGAGGTGTTACCTTTTTAGCTCTTAGAAATGCTCTTGATAGCGATTTTCACCTTGCCTGATGTTCATTATGATGCTGAACATTATGACAGTGAGCAAACCTGGATCTCATCTGGCGAGACGTGTAGCTCAAGTCGCTTCAAGACAGCAACGTGCCAAGATTTACTTGGCTTGTGTAAGCACGCAAGGTAGCATGAAATATCTGTGCTTAAAGCAGTGACCTGGGAAATGCCTTCATCCTAGCCTGGCACAGGCTTCTCCTAGTGCTTCTTAGTCTGTGTAGTCCATCTCTGAAATGATATAATGAACTAATTAATAGCACTGTTTATAACACTCGTGTTGTTTTCTCATAATAAAGCATAGAAAATGAGCCTGAGGTCCCCAGCTCGGGCTGCTGGTGGCTGGGTGTTATTTAAGCGGTAAGACACACATGGTAAGCAGTGCATCTCTATGTGATTATGCCTCCAGCGGTGTTAGGAGGCGCAAGGTCAAAAGGCTCAGTGACTTTAACTACCTGAGAAGTGCCATGTAATCCCCTGCAAATGGGCTGTCTACAGTGGCTTATTGCTGTGTCAGGGAGGGAATTAGTTCTTTTTAAAGGCAGACAGTGAATTACCTCTCTACTTGGTACAGGTATGACATCACTGACTGTCGTATCAGAAATCTTTGTCTTGGATTTGTACACCTTAATTTCAACATCAGGTCATCTGAGCAGCATAAGAAAACAAAACCTTTTTGTTGAGGGTGGCAGAGCGCTGGAACAGGCTGCTCAGAGAGGTTTTGGAGTCTCTTGTCTCTGGAGAAAATCAAAACCTGCCTGGAGATGTTCCTGGGTGATTTTCTTCGGGGTGATCTGTTCTTCAGACCTCTTCAGAAATCCCTTCCAATGCCCACCATGCTGGGATTCTGGGATTTTGTTTATGTGGTGGTTTATGCTCTTTGTGCTGAGTCCCATCTGCTTGCTTTAGGGAAGAAAGCACTATTTGTGTTTGTGTGTAGTGAATTGCTTTGCGGTAGCTTTTGTGTCACCATTGGGCACTAAACAGGGACAGTAAAGTTTGTGTAGAGCTAGTGACATGTAAGCCATGGCCTGACTTGCAGTGCCTAGAACATTACTTAGTCTCAGGAACTCAAGCAATCAAGGGAGGGCAGACTGCAAGGTGAGTACTTCAGGATGCAGGCAGCACAAGCAGGATTTCAAAATCGATGTGTAGCCATCAAATTCTTTCAGCCTAGCACTGTCTTGTCTTTTTTATTGGCAAACATAATCCCAAAATAATAAAATCATCCCAATTTACAGTTATTGTAGCTAAAATAAGTACACATGGGTTACAGCTTTACTAGCCTGGGCAGGTGAGGAGCAGGCCACAGGAAGGATGCTGTTTGTGTCACTGATATTGAAAGGACCACAGGCAGTTGCTGCCATTTTGGAAGAGGGAGGATGAGGGGGATTTCTCCCTTCTTCCGTGCTCTCCCCTTTAAGTCCTAGCAGAAGAAAAAAGACACAGTCCCAAGGAAGCTTTCTGCAGCCCTTTGGGCTTGTTTCCCTGGTTTCTAGCCAGCAGACACTCCCAACAGGGGAGAACAAAATCTCCACTAAATCCCATGGTGAGTCCCAAGGATGTTTTTCCTTTGGGAAAACAGGAACAGTTGCCAGAGGTCATGGCTCACCTGCCTGTCATGTCTACTGGTGGGTGGGATGAGAGCATCTGTGCACAGGAAGGTGTGAAACCCACTGGTCGAGGGGATGCTGTGAGAGGTCCTTGTTCAGCTGCAGTGGGTTTTGGGGGGCAAAGCAAGAGAAATCATCATCCTATTAGAGGGCAAAAGAAAAAAAATCAACAAATAGTTTTAAAGGAGTAAAATTAATTTGTCTTCATAACCCAACCACAGTGCTTTTCTTCCTTAGATATGTTATAGAGGTAATGATACCTCTACAGTGAACTCAATTAACCTCCTGCAGCCTTTGTGTGACAGAGAAGCCTAAATCTTCTTTTTTTTCTTCTTTTTTTTTTTTTTTTCTTATGAGTGTGTGTGCAATGTGCAAGAACTTAGCATTAATAAATGCCATTTCTTATTTGATGCCCATTTTTTTGTTTGGGTTCTTTTTGCTTGCTGTGAGTGGGATCTAGTGTTAATAAATGCCACTGCCTAATTAGGGTTGTTTGTTTGTTTTCAGTGAGAAAGACATGGTGCCTGTGAGTGGGATCTAGTGTTCATGGTTGAAAAGAGCTTTCCACCCAGGAGTCAGGTAATGTTATATTATTGATGTTGTTGTTGTTGATGATGTTATTACTATTGTTATTACCAATCTGTTGTTTGTGGGTGTGTGCCTTTTGGGGTGTCCCTTGTTCAGTGCTGTTGTCAGATAACCTTGAAGAATTTAACTTGGTTTCTCTGCCTTGTTTTCTGTAAATGGACACCCATTGCAAATAAGAACTATGTGACTCTCCTCTGTCTCAGGCTGGTGCATTTTCAGTGTTCTTTGGAAGTGCAATGGGAAAAGGATAGGGAGAAATGCCTGTGTATCCAGGCTGCTACAGCTCAGTTTCCTTAT
Organism: Melanerpes formicivorus; assembly: GCF_026170545.1. Taxonomy (NCBI): domain Eukaryota; kingdom Metazoa; phylum Chordata; class Aves; order Piciformes; family Picidae; genus Melanerpes; species Melanerpes formicivorus. The sequence goes on along the minus strand of NW_027142359.1, from coordinate 3,718,026 downwards.
GAATCTCTCTTCTGCTCTGTGGTAAGACCTAGTAGGTGTATGTTGCCTTAGGAGACTCAGGAATGTTTGCTCCTGCCTCACTCCTGAGATCTTCATGTGAGCACGCGCTGTACAGAGCAGAATGTTTTGTCTGGGAGGGAGGATGTCAGCAATAAATGAGAAAACAAGAGAAATGGATGATTCCCCATAATGCCAACCGTATAATATAATCATTGTTGTTTGATAAAAGAGACACTTGGAGCAACTCTCGGTGCCCTGCTAGGTATGCCTGGATTTATTATTCAAAAAGGCACAATCAAATCTCTTCATTCAGTTGACAAATGGGAGCTATTCAATTCAGTATCTGTCTCTTATTTATAGCATATAGTGGGGTGATTTATATGCTAGCTGCAGATTTTCCAAACCAGTTTTAATTATCAGCATTGGCTATTAGAATGAGAGTCCTGTAACTTGCCTGTCATACACATCCCCCTAAAAACAAACAGAAATCTTAGTCTTTGCCAGGCAAGGCTGCTCTGTTGTGTTTTGTATTGCATAGGAGAAGGCTGGGTTTGGATAGCTTTGGAAGGCTGTGGGGAAGATTTGCCTTTGCTCAAATTAGAGAAGGCTATGTATAGTCTGTGACTCAGGAAAGAATGTAAACATCTTGTAACTGAAGGAGAGAAATCAGGGAGAATTTGGTTGGATGTGTTAAAATATTGTTTTGTTATTTTAGCCTATTTTATGCCTTAATTACATGCATGCCAGTAGAAAATAAGCAATTAAGATGTGACACCTGTGCCTTCTGATAGATTATATAACTTTGCCGTATAACGTAATAAATGTGTTCACCTGCTTACATCTTGTCCTGGAACCTACGCTGGGGGTGATTCAAACATCTATATGACAACAGTGCTGCCATCAGGAGAATGTACCTGTGCTTTAGTAGGTCAGGGGATGCATTGCTTGCAGCTCCAAGAGGGCAGGCAGGGGAGGTCAATGAAGGTAATGCCATTTATTGCAGTGCCTTGGAGAAACAGGGCAGTCCATGGGGCATTAGCACTGACATCACATGGGAACCTTCAAATGTCACAAGTGATTTTGGTTCTGGGAACAAAGTGAGCACTGAAGATACCAAAGCCGGCTGCTGTCACTGACGCTTCCGGATTCTCCTCTGGATTTCTGTGCTGGGAGGGTGATGGATCTGAGGAGGCAGGAGTTCTCATCTCAGCGTGTCCTATGGTTGGAGTGTTCACAACACTTATTTTTTTTCCTGTGTGCATTGTCTGATGATGTATGTAAGCATTTCCCCAGCTGTTCCCTTATCCACAGAGCTGCTCTGGCTTGTGGTCTAATTGGTACCCCTGAGGTACGGAGCAGGGTAAGGCACAGCTCAGAGGTGAGCTCAGTCAAGGCACTACTTTGAGTCTCCATTATTTTCACGCATCTGGTAGGAATGTAATCCCTTTTGAGACCTCTGCCTATCTGTCAAACCTGAGAGCAGCCAACAGGTTCAAAAATTATTTGGGGAAGCAATGACTGACAGAACAATTGCAGGTCTCTTGTAGTAGGGTTTTTTTTCTGGGAAACCAGGCTAAAAGAGCGCAGGAAACATAAGGAGTGGTTTTGGTGTTTTATGCTGAGTGTGTAGCATGCAGAATGGGCTGTTGTTACCTTCCCACTGATCTGTTTTTTTTTTTGACATGAGCAATGCAGTCGTTCTGTCTCCACATCAAATAAGCCTTTGTACTACTTGTCACCAGCGTGCAGTGTCTCTGTATACCTGTAAACTCGATGTTTGCTACATCCCTGCACTGAAGCTCTGCTGCAGCCTGCAGGTGGGCGGTCCTGCTGAAGCTCTGGGGGTTTTCTGCAATGTGCTGCCAGTGACACTTACTCTAGAAAGCAGGAAAGTCTTAGAAAAACTTAAGTTTGAGGTTGGCAATAATAGGAAAAGAGAGGACATGAGCACTGGACCTGGTGACAGTGTGTCCATCCCTTGGAGGAGGTCAAAGGAACAAGCCCCAGCTGAGAGAGTGGAGACTTCATCACTGCCCCACTGCACTGTACGTGTGTGGTGCTTAGGAGACTGGAAAAAAATAGGTGAAATAGGAGAATAGTACAGAAAAATCCCTGCTACAAACAGGCCTGAAGTGAATGTGGTCAGATGGAAGTGTACATAGGGATGGAAGTGATTGCTGTCGTTCACAACTGGGAGATGATGGGCTCTGCAGCCAGGACAGGAAAACAGCCATGGGTAAGTCACAAATCAATGCCAACACTGTGAAAAAGGAACAATCCTGTGACTGAACACAAGTGGGATACTCTGATTTTTTTTTTATTATTATTTTTTTATCTCCAAAATTTCTGTTTAGATATTTTCATTTTTCTGAGCATATTGGTAAAGCACATTGTCTAAGGAAGCTTTCAAATAATTAACATCTTTGGGCTTGTCGTTGAGCCAAGTGAGTGGTACTGGGTAAGCTGTCTTTGGATATTACACTAAGTGCTTTTCTACTGCCATTCTAATAGAGTGTAGGGCTGAATTTGATAGTGTTACCTATTAGTGATTAGAAAGTGAAGGGCTTTCAGTGTGTCTGTACTGCAGAATTGGCTTTGATTGATAGATCGGGCATTATGCCTTTCATATTTTTTAAATTTGGCCTTAAAGTAATGAGATTTCCTCTTAAAACTCCTCTTTTCCCCAGTGTTTGGAAAACATTTTGAAGGCTTAACTTGGAGAGGGGTTGGAAGTGGGGGGGGAAGAAAGAGGAGGGAGAATAATTTTGTTCGTAAACACTTGAATTTGAAACTGTGCCTTAGCAGTGCTACAGAGTGAACTCTGCCAGAGAAAGGTACTTGGAAATTACCAAAATATTAACATTGTAATTATTGAGCATGGATAATAGTTATGAATTATGGATCAGGCAGGTTAGCAATGTCACAGCTGTCTAATAGAGAAAGGTATGATGGGAACGTGAGGGAAGATGATTGAGGATTTCCTCTTAATATTTTCATATGCTTCTCTCAGCAAAGGAAGTTGCTGCTCCATTTGCTGGTCCCCAAGAGCCGTGAAAGGGGCCTCTGCTCTGTGGGAGGACAGGCTCTGTGCCACCATGGCATTTTGGTATGCCAGCCCAGCTGGAAAGCCCTAGGTGCTGAGCTTTATTTGACAGTGTCACAGTTTGTCACCAGTGAAACATGCTGGCATGCTCTGAGGCACAGGCACCTGCAATGGTGCAGCTATTAAACCTTGTCTGTGTCCCTCTGTGGAGGGTGGCACAGATGCTGGGCTGGTTAAGAACCGTGGCTCTAACTTTGCTGGTGACCCACTATCTCATCTTGAGAAAATAACTTCCTGTCGCTGCCTCTCAGTTCCCTTGTCTGTAAAAAGAAGATAATGTTGTGTCATACCTTGGCAAAACGTTTTGACATGTATGAAGGAAAAACGCAACCTCGAAGCGTGCAGAGAATATCCTGCTGCCAAGTGGCTCCAACAGGAGCTCTGGGCAGCACTTGCTGTTAGCAGAGAAATATTTTTCTTTATTAATCCTTTTTTTTTTTTTTTTTTTTCCCCTCTGTGATTGGTGAGCCCTGGGGATCATTGTGGCAAGAGGTCCTGCCCTGCTGTCCCTCTTCATTTTATAAGAGCAAGTTGCTGATGTTGATAACACGCAGTTGCTCTTCCTTCGGTTATTCAGTTTGCATCTGGCTGGCTTCTTGCCTTTTCTTCAGCCACATTCTCCATACAAAAATGGTTTTGCTTTTGCTTCATTTCGTAGAGAGGAGCTGTAGTGTGTTTGAATTGTTTGTAATAAACTTTTGAGATTCAGTGACCTTTGTTAATCAGGAAGGGGAGGGGTTTGAGGTCGACAGGAAGAATTAATCATATGTAAACTGTTTGCTTTAAAAAGTCTCCTACTGAATCTGGGATTTCCCAAGTAGCCATCAAAAGGTCAGAGGCTGGAGGCAGCAGCTGTGAGCAGCTGGGAAGAGGGCAACTGGAGACCAGTGCAGGAGGACAATCAGTCTCAGAGCAGTTTCAGAAATAGGGAGAAACCTGTGGTAACACCTGGCATTGAGGTGTTTGAGAGACTGGCCTCAAGCCAGAAATGAGGAGTATCTAAGGAAACAACCCAGAGAGGAGCAGCGTGCCACTGTGCTATGTGTGTATTTGCATTATTTTGCTGATTAAAAGCAAGTTTTTGTGCTTTTAACAAAGTGTCCCTTGGTCCTACAAGACTCTACAGCCCTGTATGGCTCAAAGAAACCTTGAGGATTTTGAAGAAGTTAGCAATCAGCAGTTGACATCTCTGCTGGAGTTGCAGTCCCTTCTCCCAGGCACATAGAGTACAGGAGTCTTTAGATGAGATGATTTTCCTTGTGGACCTTGCCACTGTCAGCTGTTCTTGAAAGCTTCCATTTGTGTGTCCTTCCATTTGTTCATATAAACCTTCCCAGCATTGCAGTCCTGCAGTGAGGACCATGCTGACTCCAGCTCCTTCCTGCTGCTGAGAACAAGCCCTAGAAGTGCGCCGAGGAAGGATGTCCCAAGTACTTCCAGAAAAGGCAGTGTTTCATTCACAGAAGAACACGCCATGGCAAATGGGAGGGCAATCATTCCCATGCAAGCAAGCAGAGGGAGGGAGCCGGCACCTTCCCAGGGATCCATTTGCAGTGTGGGCTCTTCACTAGGGGTGTGTTTAGGGTCTGATTTCTGCCAGCATTTTGAAGGACCTTACTCCAAGATGGCTCAAAGGCCAGGGGCTTCTCAGGCTCACTCTGCAGCAGTGAAGCATGGGCATTGCTCTTCCTCCTAATGATTAAAGAACTGAGCTTTTAAAGAGTCCGTTCCTCAAAAACATTAATGGAAAAGTTATGAGGTGGAAACATTTCTGTCCGATCCAGAACATACAGAAAGTCTGGGATATGAATGATTTAAAGACTGTGGAAAAGCATAAAGATGTTAAGGTGAATTTACTACTTTGTTCAGTGCCACAGACTGTGTGAGGGCTCTTCAGCATGAATTAAAGAAAGGTTCCAGCCATGAGATATTACTGTTTAACTCAGACATTAGTACAGTCAGGGAGAAGACAGTAATGTAATTGCCCAACCAAATAGGATTTCCCATACTGGATTCCACCTATGATATATTTGGCCCTCTTTCTGTATGGACAGTGCTACATGTGTCAGAAGAACTAATGTCCTAAAGGATAATAGGCAGCTGTGGAAGGATTTACCTGGAGCAAGCTCTATCTACTAATAGTTGGCACATATCCCACCCCTAACCATGACAGGTCATCGTTAAAAAGCTGTATTGGATGTGAGTGAGGATGTTCTCCTGACCTTCACCAGCCTCAATGCATTAATAAATCAACTACATCTGCACCTGGTTCCTATCAAATGGCAGTGAGTTCTGCAGGGCAGTGTGTTTAAAGCCACACACAACATCTTGGAAGGGCAGTTTGCAACCTGATGTTTGTCAGAGTCATCTGCTGCCACATTTTGGTACTGAGAAGATGGGGTACTGAGAAGAAAGGCTGAGAGAGTGGGGATTTTAGTGTGGAGAGGAGAAGACTGAGAGGGGATCTAATCAATGTCTGTAAATACCTGAGGGCTGGGTGTCAGGAAGAAAGGGACAGTCTCTGCTCACTTGTGCCCTGTGATAGGACAAGGGGCAATGGCTGTAAACTACAGCACAGAAGATTCCACCTCAACATGAGGAGGAACTTCTTTACTGTCAGGGTCACAGAGCACTGGAACAGGCTCCCCAGGGAGGTTGTGGAATCTCCTTCTCTGGAGACTTTCAAAACCCATCTGGATGCATTCCTGTGCTACCTGCACTGGATTCTATGGTCCTGCTCTGTCAGGGGGCATGGATTCAAAGATCTTCAGAGGTCCCTTCCAAACCCTAACATCCTGTGATCTGGGTGCTAGAGAGCCTGCCCTGTCTTTGTTAAACCACTTGCCACTCAGGTGTGTCATCCCTCCACCCCTTGTTACTCATCCCTTCTCCCAACTGAAGAAGGTACCAGTTTCCTTGTCTCTAAAAATATTTGCCGAAGGTGTCTAAGCTTTTAACTATTTGTTTGGGTTTTTTTCTCTTTTCTTTTTGAGGTCAGGTGTGTCAGAGTTTCAGTCAGGGTTAGATCTGCTTCCTGGCTTGGTGTTTTAACTGTCACTTCTTGTTCTAGTCTCTCTAGATCTTCACTTTGACTTTCTGACTGCTTCTGTTTACAGACCTGTGACTTTCCTGGAGCTATATTTTTTTTTTTGCTAGAAAATGTGGAGGAAGTAGAGGTGGCTGAGGAAGAGAAGAGCGCTCTCCCTGTGCCACTTCTGTGCTAGATGATTTATTTTAGCCTTCTGGAGGCTTTCTTGCCCCTGATCTTTTTATTTATTTTTTTCCTAATCCTTCCAGTTTAAGAATTTCCAGCAATGGCTCTGATGTAATTGCAGTGCTTTGTCTCTTTCCATTTCTCAGCTGAGGAAAGCTTTGCAGAGTGTGTTCCAGAGGCCATCAAACCAGGCTCTACTGCACATCAGCACTCTGCTGGGTGTTCGCTGCTCTCTTCAGAAGCAGCATTCCCAGAGCCATGCCGTGAGGAGCTCAATGAACAGATGGGCCAGGAAAGTACCTTGTTTTCGGTGGGCCTGGAGAATGAACTCATTATCCAGCCAGTGGTCTGTCACACGAGCCTCATTTACCAGTGGCTGCTGTAAAAAGCAAAGCCTGGAAAGCGGTGCCTTGCAGGGTGTGAGTGCTGCGGTGCCAACCACCTCGGTGCCACTCAGCGAGCGAGCTTGTTGGGTATGAGGAATAGGGAGGGAGCCTGCAGAGGCAGGGAGTTTATGAACAGGCATCCAAAAGCTTCCTAAAAAATGACCAGAAGTCCAGCCTTTGGGAATTCAAAAATGTCACATAGAAGAGGGCTGCATTTCAAGGCTGCCTTCAATTTGGAGATGCTGAGATGAAGCAGAATAGGAGCACCTCTGTGATGAAGAAAGGCTGAAGGTCCTGGGCTTGTTTAGCCTGGAGAAGAGCAGCCTGAGAGGGGTCTGATCAATAGAAAAGGAACAGAAGTCCAGAAGATGGGGCCAGACTCTTTTCAGTGGTGCCCAGCAACGGGAAAAGGGACAATGGGCACAAACTGGAATCCAGGAGATTCCATCTGAACATGTGGAAAAACTTCTTTGCTGTGAGGGTGCTGGAGTCCTGGATCAGGCTGCGCAGAGAGGTTGTGGAGTCTCCTCTGGAGAGATTCCAGACCTTCCTAGACATGTTCCTGTGCAACCTGCTCTGTGTGAGCCTGCTGTAGTGGGGGGAGTTCTTTTCCAACACCTACTATGCTGGGATTCTTTAGGTGGTACATCCTGCCAAGTATTTCATAAACCAGCCATAAACAATTCACAAAACATAAAGAATTAACAAATCCCACTATGTTCAAACAGGAAAAAAGGCCTACAATTCCCCAGGTTATGTCAGACTGGACAGGTAACTGAACAACTTTCCATCTTTCTCCTCTTCAAATGCCAGCTGGGAAACATCTCTGTGCCCCATGTGGCATAGCCTTCCTTCATTGAAAGCTGGGGGACATCCACCTGGCTGCTGAGCTTGAGCCACCCAAGAAATGTAACCCAAGAATTGATTTGTGCCCTGCCATCAGTGAGGAGCATGCTTTGCTAGAAGCAAGGTACAGTTCTGAGGAACCAGGAGAGATGAAACTCTGGGATTTAGCCAAAGAAATTGTTTGGAAATTCTAGTGTTTAGCCCAGTTGTTGTGGTGATGTCTTGAGGGTTGGAGGAGTCCTCAGTGGCTGCTGCCTGGGTTGCTGTTAAAGATAGGGAATCTTTTGGCACTGGCTCACTCAGAGGGATTTAAAAAATATCAGTCAGCAGGAGTCATGAAAAGGAAAGTGCAGAGTGGCAATGCTTTTGTTTGTTGATTGTAAAATCCATTAGAAATGAGGGGGAATTGTCTCCGTGGGTTTGTGGGTGATTAATAGCACACTAGGATGTTAAGCTTCCTGCTGTAATAATATCATTGGGAAGTATTATTATGGGTTGCCCAGGGAGGTCCTGGATGCCCCCTTCCTGGTGGTGTTTAAGGCCAGACTGGATGAGGCCTTGAGCAATATGATGTAGTGGAAGGTGTCCTTGCCCAAGGCACGGGGATGGGAACTAGATAATCTTCAAGGTCCCTTCCAACCCAACCCATTCCATGATTCTGTGAAAGCTGGCTGGAAAATATTTGACTGCCTGTATAACCCCAAGTTTTATGTGAGCCAAGCACACAGTATCCACTGCTGTCATGTGGAGTGAGGTCCTGCACCCATATGGAGAGTCTCTTGGAGTGAGCACATATCTGATGGGTGCTGGTGAGGTCTCCTTATGGGGACAGGTGACAGGATATTTTAGCTTTGCTTGAGACATAATTTTTCATTTTTAAAATGTATAAAGACACCAAAAATATGTCCCCTTAGGCTCCTGCTGGGGTTTTGTGTGAGTTTTTTTCTTATAAAAAAACTGATACCTGACCCAGCTGGCAGCGTGCTGGTACGTAACCTTTACCATAGGTGAAGAGGCTGGAGGCAGACAGATGTTCCAGCATTGCTGGCTGCAGATCTTGTATTCTGTGCCCACACATTGTGCCCAGATGGTCCTTTGTAGTAAGGCAGCAGCTTCTGCCTCCTAATGCCCATCCAACCTGTTGACACTTACAGCGTGTCTCAAAAGAATCCCCAAGCTGCTGGGGAGAGGAAGACAAAAAGATACAGCAGCACTTCTGGCTGTGAAACAAGGCAGGCTGTGTTGGAGCACAGAGCAAGGAAGTCAACAATTGCAGCTCACTCAGGCAGGAGGCTTATCTAAAGAATACATTCTGGTAATTCACCAGATTGCTGCCTGTGTGGAAATGCTGAGGATTCTTCTGATGAAAGGGAGCTTCTGTCCTGAGGACAATTAGTTGATGCTGAAGTCGTTTTGGTTCTCTTCCTGTGTGCTTAGCTTTATAGGGAGAATAAAATAGAGCAGAAGGAGAAGAAGAAGAAATTGACTCTTGAAGCCACCTCCTACAAGCCTGGCTCCAGTCCTGCCAACCCTTCCTATAGAAATGAACCCCTTACCCATGCAGTAGTTGGAGTAGACGAGCCCCTTTGCAAAGGTAGCTTGCAGGGCTTTGTCAGGGCAGTTTCACAGCAGTTCTCAGGCTGCACCCACACTGTTTCCCAAGGGCCATCCCAATTCCAGCTGCCTGAGTCGGGATATTTCTCCCCTGTGCCCATCTCTCACCCTTGTCTTTGCGGTAGGAGCAAGGCAGAGCTGCTGCTGATCCCTTACAGCATCAGCACAGGTTGGTTTGGCTTCAGCCCTTCATCTGAGAGCTGGAAATAAACCCAGAATTAGCTCCTCTCAGGAGGTGAAAGAAGCATTTTCAAAAGTAAGACGTGATACTGTAGGGCCATCCATCAGCACAGAGAGCTCCACTGCTTCCCTTGCTGGTCTGTGGGGAATCTGCCGGGCTGGACAGTTTGCTGGTGCTAGTTGGCCCGCACAAGGACTACACTGACTCCCAATAGTAGGAAAGTAAAGTAGTAGTTCCTGTTTTCTAATCAATTAGAACTTGCAGTTGTAGAATTAAAGATGAACTCAAGCTGACATTTGAGTTGGTTCAGAGCAGGAGAGCTGCACAGTAGGGAGTTTGTTAGCTGATGTACCATGCAGACCTTCACAGCTGTTTGTGGAGTAGTTCTGTATCCTGCAAAATATTTTGCAGGCAGGCACTTTGCAAACCCCAGAAAGATTGTTCTGCAGAGGAAGATGCCATTCAGTAGCATGGTCTATTTATTTTGTTTGGTTATTTGGGTTATTAAACATGTTTTATTTATAGGGTGTGCTTTCTAGAGAACCATCTGCATATATGTTCTTAAATAAAACAGGCAGGACTCTGCAGATGCTGGCTTGCAGTTTGCATGTGTGTCGGGTTATGTTGGGAACCAACAACCATCCCTGCGGGGTTTGTGAGGATAGGTGCAGCTGTGTGTGGAAGTTGCACCCTGAAGAGAGGAGTCAATGTCTCTGAGCTTGCAAAGAAAAGATACATGTAGTTTCCTCTGTGCTCCATCCATGGCTGCAGATCTCTGCCACTCCCTTGTTCCACCATACAGCTGGAGTCCTTTCCCCACTTGGTTTCGCTGGTTGATCCCTGTCTGGCTGAACTCTAACCATTCTCCTTGTAAGCACAGGCATGGAAGGATCTTGCTAGTAACCTTGTGTGATAATAAAGTGTGAATGTGTGTGAAATTTTGCACCATCTGTTCCCTTTCCTGGGGCACAGAATGAGATTTGTGTCTCCTGTGCTCAGTTCCAAGCAGGTACATGTGACACTGATGCCCACTATGACACAGTACAGACTGCACAGACTTTCTCTACTGGAACACACCAGTACATGGGCATAAGTGCATCAGTGTGGGTAGAAATCTGTTGTGATACTAATCATGCTCCTGCCTTTTTCTTTTCTTGTCATCCTCTTAATTTAATTGAAATTCCTAAGATGTATTCAATTTGGGGTTTGGGTTTTCTCCTGCTGAGAAACCCAACCAGAAGGAATTAAGTGCCTAACGGTGTGGCCAGCTGGCGGCTGTATGGAAACACAGTTTCTGTAGTTCTGGGGAGGTTTTGTCCTAGCAGTCCACAGAGCAGCCAGTGGGCAAGGAAACCTTGCTTATAAGAGTAATTTCGTCTGGTTATTAATGCCCTGGAAGCTGAAATAAAATACTGCCAATCTCTGCCACTCACAGAGCTTTGGCACTGAGCCCTCACAAGGAAAGAGAAGTGTAACTGAAGTTAGACTTTTAGACTTTAATGGGTTTTGAGAAAGCCAAGATTATTATCTCAAGCAGAGGTCTGCCATTAGCATCATAGAATGAATCTAAAACTCTTCCACTCTTTATCTAAACCATTGGATGTGTACAACTGCTCAGCTTTGCACACCAGCTAACTTCTCCAGAGCAGATTGCCAGCAGAAACCTTCCAGCTAATTTTAGGTGTGGTTCAGGGCATCAGAAGTTGTCTGCAATGTGACCCACATTCAGTTTCTTCTGGAAATGGCTTCCAGGATGAGGGATTTTGCCTGTTGGCTGTCTGTGCTATACTGGGGAAGGAAAGGCTTACATCTGGACTGTGGTCTTTGGAGAAGTGTGGGAGGATGTTGACTTTGATCACCCACAGCGTGAGACAGGGTTGTGCTTCCAAGAATGCTCAGCTCTTTGGAAAAGCCACCCTTTCCAGGTCATTCTGGACTGCAGGTTGCTGTTCTCCTGACTAAACTGAAAAAGCCTTAAGGACAGAAGGTTTCACCTCAACATGAGGAGAAACTTCTTTATAGTAGGGTGATGGAGCACTGGAAGAGGCTGCTCAGAGAGGTTGTGGAGTCTCCTTCTCTGGAGACTTTCAAAAGCAGCTTGGATGCATTCCTGGGTGATCCTGCTTTGGCAGGGGCATTGGACTTGATGATCTCTGAAGGTTCCTTCCAGCCTCTGACATTCTATGATTCTATGACTTCAGGGTTAAATGGGTTAATGAATCAACACCTCACAGGCTGTGGTTTAAGATTCCTTCTCTTCCAACTGCATTACTTTGTCCCAACAGAAGAAAGAAGCCCAAGTGCTGCTTTTTGCAATCACTGATCAAATCAGTATGTAAACGAGGCCCTAAAAATATATCATGGGAAAACATTTCTGCGTATAGATGGAACCCTTTCAGATGCCACCCTTGTGTAGCTGAGGCTATCACAGTTTATTAAGATGAGCTGTAAGTTTTGTGTGGCAGCACAATTCAGAGTTTCTCCCATCTTGGCATTTCAAATAATTTTAATTAAGCACTAGATTTACAATTTGTTCCACGAGTCTGCTCAGATTACGCACATCTTCTGGAGTTTTCATTTCATTACTGTATTCATTTAGCTCAGCAAATTTATAAACCCAATTAAAACAGAGGTACTTTTTGGATTCTAATTGTAAATTGGAAAAAAGAAACCCCCAACCTAACATAAAATGATGCTTGCAGAGGAGATAAGGACCAGTTGCAACTGCGTAGGTATTCTATAACTTTGGGGTTTAAGCTGAAAGCAATAACTTATTGTTTGGTGTTTTTTTTTTTCGTAGCAGGTTCTTGGCACAGTCTTGTTTTCATGTTTTGAGATGCCAAGAGAGTGAGAGATTAGGATCAGCAATATCCTCAAACATGTCTAATGTTAACCATGCAGTTAGTCCTCATTGTATTCCCTGGATTTCCTGTTTGCTGGAGCACTTTGCTGAACTGAGAGGGTGTTTGAGCCAGCACCGATTCCCAGATTATCCCTTCAGGTACTAACATGCACCATGCTGCTTCCCATTCTTCTTAAGTCTCGTGCCACCAAGAGAGTGTAGTTCCTGGGCTATCAGCATCCCAAGGCAAGCATCTTAATGCTGGGCTTTTTCCTTGTTTGTGGCGTCCTCCTGTCCCCAAGTGAGCGCTGACAGCTGAGCTTTGTTCCAAGAGGGAGAGCAGGGAACATGTAGCGTTGTTTGAACCCATTTGCTGCAGTGCCGTTGCAGGTTTAAACACCAATTACCAAGTTTCAAGTGACAAATCTGGAGGGGGAAAAAAGATGATCATTTAATAAATTTATGATGAAGGCAAGCAACTCATACATAAATCAAACTGCTTCATTAAGGGGGAAACTCAGTCAGCTAAATACAGAGGTGACAGAGGTTAACTCCACAGTCGTGACACCAATGCTGGTGTCGTTTCTCCTGAGCTCTTGTGATGTATCAGTCTTGCAGCAATGCCTGGTGATGTGTCCCCAGGTCCTCTGGCAGCAATGGAATTTCTTGCCTCACCTTTTGCAACATCAGGAGCTGTCTGTACATTAGGAGAAATTTGTAATGGAGGTGGAATTAAAAACTTTGCAAGCTGCAGCATTCCCAGCGCCTCCATCATGTGCATAGTTGAGCACTTCACAATAATCCTTCTGGAGCAGCGGTCTGGTCCTGATGTCTTCCAGATCTTCTGCATCAGTGACATCTCTCTCTCAGCTGATGCTGTTGCTGTGCTGTGAGCCTGTGTCCTTTTCTGCACTGATACTCCATGACATTGTCCTGGGTTGTCCTGCATCTCCAGAACTGATTCTTGCCCACTTCTCATGTGGCAGCTGTAGCAGGGCAGGCCACATCAAAGCTGCCAGGGGAGGTTTAGGATGGATGTTAGGAAATTTCTTCACTGAAAGGGTTCTCAAACATTGGAATGGTCTGCCCAGGGCAGTGCTGGAGTCACTGTCCCTGGGGATGTTCAAGTTCCTTATGGACCTGGTGCTTAGGGACATGGTTTAATATTGACCCTTCAGTGCTGGGTTGAAGGTCAGACTGGATGATCTTGGAAGTCTCTTCCAACCAGACATATCCTGTGATATTCTGTGTTAAAGGTGCTTTGCAGGACCCCATCTCCCACATTTGGGCATCCATGGGTCACCCTTCATAGGCCAGGGTGTTTGGCTGACCCCATGAGGCTGTTCCCTAGGACAGCAATGTGTGTTTTGGTCTGTTCCATGGACTGATGTGTGCCACTCTGTGTTGTAGTTAATACACAGAAAGAAGTTGTGGGGTGCTCCTGGGGACCTGTGAGCCATTGTGATTGTTGCCACCTTGTTTGCAAATGGCATGTTGTTCCTCTGTGCTGTAGGAGTCTGTGAAAAGCGATGGAGATGCTGGGGCATGTCAGCTGCAGTGAGAGCAGGAAAAAAAAAAAGGCACAGAAAGCTTTGTGGCCACACAAAGGCAAAGCAGAGTAGTTCTGTGGTGCCTCTGAAAATTTTAGTATTGGTGAACATGTGGCAAAGATTTTAAATAACCCTGATAAAGACTTTAGGCATCTTTCTGACCCTGGAGGGTTCTGCTTTCTGTAATACTCTGCTCACATGCAGCTTGACTCTCTCCTAACTCACTTATACCTTGACAAGAAACAGGGCAGGCAGAGAAAGGCAGCACAAACACCAACCCACCATATGTTGTTTCTAATGATTGAGAATAGTGGGTGTGCACGTCAGTCTCCCAGCATGTTTCTCAGGCCAGGGGCCTGTGGCACTACAGCTGTTGTGCTTTTATTCCCCAACCCCCCACATCCTCCCCTCTGCATCCGAGGAGCTGAGGATGCTGTTGCTGTGATACGCCTTTGGAAGATGACTCTTCTGAGAGGATGCAGTTGCTGCCACCTTTCCCCCCACCAAGTTACCCGTGCCAAGTGTCAGGGAACATGCTCATGGTTTGGGAATTTCAGGCTTCTCCAAGCCTCTGGCATTTAATACTTTTGTTCTTCTTTGGTGAAGCAAAATCTGTTGCTTTTTCCTGGCTTGGGGCTGGTCCCAGTGCCCTGCTGCTTTTGTGCATCCATGTAGTGCCTGAAATCAGCCATCAGAGGAGACAGCAGAACCATGTCATCACACTATTAGTTCATATTCTTATAAACTGGCAGCAATTCAGAATATAGCTCTTTTAATGTCTCATTCAAGCAGACAGTTACATTGGAATGGATTTTATTTGATGCCCAAGAGACAGGCACGAGCATTTACAGTGACAATAGAAATCTACTTGTATTCCAAACTCTTCAGGAGAAACATTGATAGCTTTATTCAAAATAATGGCATTCAGAATTGCTGAATCACATTCCCACAGCGTCTATTCCACAGGAAAGTCAGCACCAACATCCTAGTCATAGCTCAAATAATAAATGTCCAAGTGGTATGTGTATATAAAATGTCTGTCTCCTGGTCCATACTGCAGGGAAGGGAGAACCCATCAATACAAGGAGGGAGAAAATGCATCAGGCATGTCCCAGGTCCTCTCTGGTCCCCTCTTCTTCCCCATTTTTAGTGGAGAGATGTTTTACCAACTACAAGCCACTGAATTTTGTGAGTTAGGCTGGTAGGGATGCTTAATAGCAAGCAATAATGGTAGTTACACATTAAATACACTTTATTAATCTGGCAGGGAGCTTTTATTTGTTATATTATTTTTTTTAATACAGTGGCAAATTATCCAGCAGCCGTGAGGCCCCAGGCTGTAGGTGACCTTGTGGTGAATCTTGGCCATTTCATTTTGCTAAGGGTTAAAGGGAGGCTCGTTTCATGTTTATAGAAGAACTCTGAGATCTCTGTATGAGCTCTAGGAGAAGTAGCAAGCTTCTGCTATTACATTAAATATAAGACCTGCTATGCATTAAAATGAAGTGGAAGTCTGTGTTAAACTGGCACAAGGCACAAATTGCCCTCATATTCTGGAAGAGGTACTGATGCCATGCAGAAAATAGTCAATTTGGAGATCATTTTGCTGATATTTTTTTCTGTTGCATCTGGTTGGGGTTTTTTTTTTGGGGGGGGGGAGGTAAACAAGCTCTCTGTGGCTGAGGAGTTCATTTTCTCCCACTGCTGTGTTTTTCATTGAAGTCATCATCATCATCCTCCATTTGTGACATCAGAGTTACTGGCTAGCCAGATAATTATGATTTCACAAGCTGAAGATTATGACCTTCAAACGAGGAAGGCACAGTGGGGAGGACAGCTTCCTAAGCAACAGCCATCAGATAGTTGTGAAATATTTGCAAAAATGGCCTTGCAGTTAGAAAAAGAAGGAGGGGGGGGGTGGAAAGAGGGCAGGAAGGAAACATCCAAAAAATATTATCAGCAGAATGAGTTGCCAGCCAGCATTTGTTGATTTCCTCCCCCTCTCTTCCCCCACCAGTCCCGAGTTTTCCATTTGGTGCCCATGATTCTCTAACCTGTCTCATTTAGCCTTAATGAACATGAGACTTTTTTTTAGCGTGCCATATGTGCTGTGGTCCTTAGGAAAAAAAAATAAATTAAAAAAAAAAAAAGGCATCCAAATAACTTATTTTTTTATGTTTCGACTCTACCCAATCATCATTTACATTTTGCACAGTTTGATGCCCATCTGCAATGTCTTTACTATCAGAGAAAGGTAATAAGAGAGGGAGATAAAAAGCCCACAGCAACATGTTGAGCGACTGACACAAGAAAACCTGATTGGAAGAAGATAATTTTTGTCCCTGTCTGAATAAACAGCTCAGAAAATGGGTTGAAGTCCTGTCTCCAGTGGTGGAGCCAAGCTCCTCTGTCAGCAGTGCCTCAGGAAGGAGAGCCCCAGCATTGTCTGTGTAAGGGGTAGGATTGTGGTCCCCCACCATGGCTGGAGAGGCTGAGGAGCAGCCACACATCTTGAAAGGGATGCTTTAAAGATTCAGTTGAACAGGGTGTTTGGCCATCTTATATAGGGCATGCTTTTGCCAGGAATGGTTGGACAACATGATCATCGAGGTCCCTTCCAACCTGGGATTCTAGGATTCTATGACATCTGCCTCTTGGCACAAAGTTCAAAATCAAGCTCTCTGTACAGAGGAGTTGTGCTTCAACTGGATCATTATTTGCTATTAGAGGACCAGCTATTTAACAACCACAATTTCTCCTCTGTCCAAAGTTCCTTACAAACATTTCATCCTGAAGAAATTAAATTCCTTGAAAGGACATCTGTTCCTCTTCAGTTATCCCTGTTCCTAAAAAAAACACCAGAATCATTTATTTTTACTAAGAGGTTTGGCAGGAAGAGGAGGAGAGGAAGGAAGGAAACACCAAAGGGAGGTCCCAGATAGCTTCAGGAGCACATTTCTAGTGCTTTCTGCTTGATGGAGTCTAAGACAGTTCCCAGGATGGCACTGCTGAGCTGTGAGCTTCTCCACATCCTCACATTCTGCTGAATGCTACCTGGGGCATTGTTCTCAACAACTGCACAACAGATGACAGTTAATTACATTTAGAAAGCAATCAATGTTTTCTAAACAAAGCTCCAGCCATAACAATCCAAATTAATCATATCAGGCCATTGAAGAGCCCTGATAGAGCCAGGCCAGAGATCTGGCATCTCTGCAGCTTCACCTTGGCTTCCCTGAACCCTCTGTACAGGGCAGGGTGTTGGATGTAGGAGTAGGGGCTCTGGTGTCATTACAGTTTCTATTTTTCTTCCTGCCTCTTAAGTTCTGTGTTTTACTTTAGCAGCCAGAGTCAGAAAATGCCATGTGTCCCTCCCCTGGACTGGTACCAATTGAGAAATGCTTCATTTGAGAGCATGAGCTGATGGGAGCTATTACAGCCCAACCAGCCCTTTGGTTATTTCATCCCAGATATTACAAAGAGAAATGACTGGCATTGACTCCTGGGTGCTCTGTTTGGGTGTGAGGAACAGCAGGAGGCAGAGGACTGTAGTGAGGGGCACCTGAGGGATAGCCTGGCACATGGGCTAAGCTTTTTGTCAAGGTAAAGAGGAAAAGTTTCTTGACATTGGGTATAAAAGTCAGAGTTTCTCTCCAAGTGTTCTTGTTTTGACTGGGATAGAGCAATGTTTTTCTTCTTAGTAGCTGACACAGTGCTGTATTTTGGATTCAGTATGGGATTTGGAGTCAGAATAGTGTTGATAATATACTCATGGTTTTAGTTGCTGTGAAAGGATCAAAGACTTTTCAGCTTCCTCTGTGTTGCTAGTGTGCAGGAACACCGGAAGGTGAGAGGGAGCATGGCCAGAGCAACAGACCCAAACTGACCAGTGGACTAGTCCATATCATACAATGTCATGCTGGCCAGTTTTAAACCATGTCAGTAAGTCCTCCTCACAGCTGAAGTCATGTCACTTCCTCCACTCTAAAACAGGGATGTGGTAGCTCTGAGGCTTGGGAGGTGCTCATAGTGTAGATAATGTCCTGGAGGTATTAGAGAGCAGCCACAGCTAGTGCACCTTTAAGCTTGGCTGAAGCCTGAAATACCCCAGGTGTTGTGGTGAGAACTGCTTTGAGAAGCAGGGAAGGCAAGGTAGACACAGCCAATTTACAGTCAGAAGCACAAATCCCATCCAAATCCTCCCGTCCCACTTGAATTTGCAGCAAACTGCTTGTGATCAAGATACAGGCTAATAACTGTTTGTATAAAATATTTAGTGACTAATTTCTCATTACAGCTGCTTTGGGGAACATTGTAAGCTGCTTGCAGACAATTGAAAAGTTAAAGGGGAAAAAAAAAAGAAAATTATTGAATACATTATTCACAGTGCATGATCTGACCAGCTTTAGGAACTGCAGTGTTAGACCAAAAGCAGGACCCTGTAGAGCAACTGCAGTGTTTTTACCCACAGGTAGAGAATAGAGGCACAGCAGTACCATGCCACCTACCACAGGAACCATACAATCATAGAATGGCTCAGGTTGGAAGAGACCTCAGAGATCATCTTCTCCAACCTCCCCACCGTGGGCAGGGACACCTCTCAGCTAGATTCAGCTGCTCAAGGCCTCATCTAACCTGGCCTTCTACACCCCCCAGGGAGGAGGCAGCCACAGCCTCCCTGGGCAGTCTATTCCAGAGTCTCACCATCTTCGTACTGAAGAACTTCTTCCTCAATTCCAGTCTAACCCTACTCTCCTCAGCTTTAAACCATTCCCCCTTGTCCTGTCTCTAGACATCCTCTGCAGCCTTCCTGTAGGATCCCATCAGGTATTTGGAGGCAATTCTGAGGTCCCTCTGTTCTAACCCAGGGTGGGGTTTGCAGTCCATCTGTCACCTAATCACTGCTTTCCCTCTAGCATAGTCTGGAAATTGAATCACCCCCTCTGTAGAGCACTAAGTTGCTACACTTTCAGAAGATGTTTTGGCAGTGAGCTTATCTATTGCAAGCCAGAATTCATTTAAAGTTATAGCTTGAAAAAGTTGTGGTTTGAATGAGAGCCTAGTGTAGAATTGAATGGTTTGCCTCCCTGAGCCTTTCTCCTGTGATCAGCACCACTCACAGAAAATGCAATATATTTTTTAATTCTAGTTACTAAACAAAGCCCTTGGTTTACTTCTTCAATTTCACATTTGCCAAATGTGCATCCCTGGCAATGAACTGAGAAAGCCCAGCAGAATAAATAAGTACAGACAAATCCATGGAGGAGTGAGTTCAATTCTCATTTTCCCCTTCTGAAGCTGCCTTTTAACAACTACATCTTCTGAGTGACAGCTTATTAATACTAATTACATTAGATATATGCAACATAACTGATGCACTGGTACTTTCAATTATCTTCCCTTGTCTTCATTCCTTCCCCTGCTCTCCCATCCTCCCTTTTCATGCCCCATAACCACTGCCTTGGGCTGCAGCTCAGAGCAAATGGTTATGTCTGGCCAGCAGCAAAAAGTCTTTTTTTCCTTACAAGGGTAAGAAATGCTGGAAACTCAGAGGTGTGTTTATGAGGCTGTGTGGGTGCTCACAAGATGTGGCAAGAAGGGAGATTCCAGCCCCAGTGGTGAGAAATGCTTTGAATGTTGGGAGGAATTTCCTGTGGAGGTCCTCAGAAGTTCCTTATGAAGGTCTTATGAATTCCTTATGGAGTTCCTCTGAACTTGCTCTGCAGGTGCTACACTGTCTCAGGCTGCTGTGGCCTCTAGCTCTGGTTTTGTATATCTATCTTCACTGCTTTTCCTGAGCACAGTGCAAGCCAGGTGATTTTGCAGTAGGTGTTCTGGTGACCTGAGACTGATTGATCCTCTCCTAATGATGAGCTCTGCAGAAATACTCTGTGCACTGGCCTTTTTCTCTTACAAAGTCACAATCACTACCCCCAGGTCCTTGTTTAGCCCAAAGCCCCTGATAGTGTCTTGGCTTTCTTTTTGCCCCATATCCAATAACCTGTCAATTGCTTCTGCATATCACAGTAGAAAAGATATTTAAAGGTAGAAGAGATATTTAAAGGTTATTTATAATAACTGAAAACATTATGAATTCAGACATGCCAGCTCAGACAGCTCCCCCTATTCAAGTGTCACTTGGATCTCCATCTTTTTACATTATATTGCTGTAATAGCCTATGTTTAGAAAACAAATATGTTTTGTTTTATTTTTATATATATATGAAAGCTTGCTGATTGCCAAAACATTTCTGCCAGTCGACATGGAAATCAGGGAGGTTTTGATTAGACTTCTCTGCTATGTAAATGTTTGTGAATGAATTATATATTTGTTATTTATTTTGAAGTCCTGGTTAAGAAGAAGGCAGCAGTATCCCATAGCAATTACACTTCAGAGAGTGAGCCTGAGATGAATCCTGTGAGTAACATGTATTTAAAGGTACTCTAGGTGTAAACATTGACTAGTCTATGCAGAAAGGTAGTGGGGAGACACTTTAGCATTCAGCAAGTATTGATCCTGGGCTTTTACACGGTCAGAGAATCATGGAATCCAGTGTGTCTTGGCTGTGATATATTGTAATGGCTAAAAGTTAGACTGGCACTGTGGTCAGACACAAACAAAATGGTTATTCAGTGAGAAACTCAATCAAATCAAATTAGTACTATGAACTTATAACTGTTTTCATATGCCAGACCCTCACACAGAAATGTTAGGGCTTGCTTCTTTTGCTGGTGATGGCAAGTGGTGAATATATCTCTGTACAGCAGTTTTTGTGCCTGCTGGCTTTGAGGCATCCTGAATAGTGCAGGGAGGCAATGTGTGGGGAGCTAAGAGCACCACATCCCTCCAGATTTATGTTCATCATGTTTTTCTATGGAGTAATCAGGATGATTTACCTTGTGTCTGTTAGAAAGTGCTGCTGGGGCCATGGGGAGCTTGAGGTGATGCAGGTGGTGGAAAGTACCCCTGTGTGTGGTCCTGCTGCGTCACTGTGGGGCTTTGGGGAGCCCCACATGGGCAGGTACGGTGGGTGTTGCTCAAGCACTTCATGAATGCAGGGGTTTTCAGTAAGGAAGAAGTCCAGCTGATGGCAAATCCAGACATGTCTCTTAAGCTTTTAAGTTGAACTTATGGACGCAGCCATGGTTTTTGCAGGAGGTGAGATAGACTGGTTAAACGCAACAGGATTTGTAGCCTGAAGAAGGGTTCCAACAGATGTTTCAAATTGGGTGCTAATTAAAACTGAATCTTCAGTGTTTTGAAGCCTGTTAAGCTTTTTAAGTGGTTCCCAGCCTGTGAACACCAGACTGAAGAGAGGAGGGTAGTTCAGTATTGAAGCCCTTGTTAGGTGTGCTTTCAGTTTTGGCCTCAAAGATCCAACCTGATGTTTTGAAGTGACAAGTTTGCTTTTGTGGAGAGTCTGACATCTTCTGCAAATCACACAGGTTTGGATCAAAGGATCCAAACAAAAAGACAGGGTGGAGGAGGTTGAAGCTAAACCTCCTCTGAAATGGAGGTTTTCCTTGCTTGTCCACCTGCAGCCTTGGATCTTGCATTTGTATGGTGCCCTGCTGACATTTTTGTTCAGTTTGTTGGGAGTTCTAGGCTCTCTGAATTCACCTCTTTTCTTTCATCTTTCAAAGTAAATGAGCAGCTAATTTAGCAGTATCATGGTAAATCTGTTAACACTTATTTTGAAAAGGAAAAAGAGCTCAAAGGATTACCCAGGTGTCCTGCTGTGATAATATTACCTGCTTCGTAAAGTGCCATAGGTGACTTTGAAGATGTAAAACAAATTGAGGATTACATTAACTTCTTCTTTGCTAACATTATTAATTCAGTATCACCAGCTTTCAAAGAGTGCAGGGTTAGTTTTTGGTGGTTGTTTTTTTTTAGAGTATAAATGCATAACAGGTTTCCATATTCACGGTGAGGTACTGCTTCAAATCAATAAACCCTCTTCAGATTTCATCTGTAGCAGAGGTTGGTAGATCACAGAATCAGTGAAGTTGGAAGACACCTCAAGGATCACCAAGTCCAACCTGTCACCCAATACCTCCTGACTACTAAACCATGGCACCAAGTGCCACATCCAGTCCCCTCTTGAACACCTCCAGGGATGGTGACTCCACCATTTCCCTGGGCAGCACATTCCAATGGCTAACAACTCTCTCTGGGAAGAACTTTCTCCTCACCTTGAGCCTAAACTTCCCCTGGTGCAGCTTGAGACTCTGTCCTCTTGTTCTGGTGCTGGTTGCCTGCGAGAAGAGACCAATCCCCTCCTGGCTACAACCTCCCTTCAGGTAGTTGTCGAGAGCAATAAGGTCTCCCCTGAGCCTCCTCTTCTCCAGGCTAAACAACCCCAGATCCCTCAGCCTCTCCTCATAGGGCTTTGTGCTTGAGGCCTCTCCCCAGCCTCGTTGCCCTTCTCTGGACACATTCATGAGTCTCAATGTCCTTCTTAAATTGAGGGGTCCAGATCTTTGAGGATTGCATTTTGTAATAGAATAGTTTTGCCTTGGAGCCTCTCAATTTGTTTTTTCAATCTCTTTGCTGGCAGATTTGTGTTACGTATTAGTGAGCCAAGACCATGGTCACATCCAAAGCAAGTCAATGGCAGAGCTGGAAACATGCTCCCCCCCTGCCAAAACTCTCTGCTCTAAAACATCATTAACAAATTTGGAAATTGTAGTTCTGCCTTTTCCTAAGTAGACAATGAAAGGTTTTTTCCAACCAGAATGGTTGTATGATTCTTTACTGTGAGGGTGGTGGAACACTGGAACAGGTTGCCCAGGGAGGTAGTTGAGGCCCCATCTCTGGAGATATTCAAGGTGAGGCTTGACAGGGCTCTGGACAACCTGATCTAGTTGAGGATTCCCCTGCTGACTGCAGAGGGGGTTGGACTAAATGACCCTTGGAGGTCCCTTCCACGCAGACCATTCTATGAATTTCAGTGGCTTGTCTGTTCTATAAGCGTCTCACGTTCAGTGTTGGAAGGTGCTCTGCTTGGCTTCTCTGCATGCAGGCACTCTTTGGAAGGGACTGGCTGATGCAGTGTGCACTGTTTTAAGGGGTGCCATTGCCAGGCAAACATAATTTCAGTAGTTTTGTTTCTGCAGCTTCAGTGCTGGCTTCTGACTCTTTGCAGAAAGAAGTTTGTCTTCCCAGGGGCTGTGAGAAGAATTGCAGGGTTTGATGTTGGAGGACATTGCAATTGCAATGATTTAGAAGAGGACGGCTGACTCACAGCTCGGATTCGCAAACCTGGAGGGATGACACAGCACTGCATTTAAATCTTTTTCAGCTCTTGTGCTCAGGCTGGGATGTTTCATTTCTCTAGTGGAGACGTGGGCTTATTGTTTATTCATTGTTCCTTCATCTCGATGCACTAGCACATGGAGTAGAAAGAAAAGGTGGGAATGGCCGGGAGCAACTATTATCCGCCACAATGATGGTTTTGGGGATGGCTCACACCAGGTACCTGAGCTCCTGTACTAACAGTGAGGCAGAAAAGGGAATAAAACATTCAACCACCAGACTAAAGAAAAGACACTTATCTGTTGGAGCACAATCCTAAAGTGTTTTAACCCCAGGATTTAATACAGAAACATATTTTCCAGTTGCCTGTTTAGCCAGGTGTGGCTAATCCACGTTTCCAGGTCAAGATGAAAGACGCTATAGTCAATGCTGCAGTCACCTACCTGCTTGTGCTCTGATGATGCTGCTTCCAGCACAGTGAGCTCATTGTTTTAATTTCATTGCCATTTCCATTAATCAGGACCAATTTGAAATCGTAAGAGCACTGTAGCGTTTCTGCTAATCAATAACTAACCAAGCTATTAATTTTCTACTAATATATTGTTCTTTAGTGTGTAGTGAGTGAAAACGTGTCGATTACCTGTGCTGATCCTACCCAGGGCCCAGGAGGGTCACTGGAGAGAGTTCCCTGCACTTCAGTGGACTACAGAAAGGCTGCAGAGGGACTTTTTGTAAGGGTATCTAGCACTAGGACAAGGGGGAATGGTTTGAAACTGAGGGAGAGGAGGCTTAGACTGGATCTTCAGTATGAGGGTGGTGAGACTCTGGAATAGGCTGTCCAGGGAGGTTGTGGATGCCTCTTCCCTGAGGGTGTTCAAGATCAGGTTGGAGGAGGTCTTGAGCAGCTGAGTCTAGTTGAGAGGTGTCCCTGCCCCTGGTGGGGAAGTTGGGGAAGATGCTCTCTGAGGTGCCTTCCAACCTAAGCTGTTCTGTGATTCTATGCTTCAGTGATTCTAGGGATGCCCTGAGATGCCCCATTGGAGATTCTGAGGTTTGCAAGAAGAGCAGGAGCTCAAAAGCCCCTTGCATTGCTGCTATTTCATCACATTAAGGTTTTCAAAGCATCTCTAACCCCAGGTAATGTTGTTAGGCTTGGATTGTTCAAGTCATTAGGTTTTTTGAAGATATCTTCTGACTTTGTTTTCCTTCAAGGTATTTATTGGTAAATTAGATTCAAAACTGCCTTTTCAACTAGGAGACAAAGTAACTGTGACACTAAAACTACTTTTAAATTGGGGTATGATGTGAGTAGAAAGTTGGCGCAGACATTGGTGACCTATGTTGGGACCAGCAGTGTACATTCTTCTTCTGCTAGTGACTATCATATCTGTAGCAGAAGGAAGGAGGAAATGTCAAGTTGAGTGTGACACATCTTTACGTACCCACCTTTAACATGTGCAGCTGCCCCAGTGAGGTCTGTCAGAAGGCCTCTGCCACAGTCCCTACGAAACATCCTGCAGCAGGATGTCAGCTGGAAAATTCAAGAGCTATAAAATTTTACAATAGCAGATTTCTGGTAATGAGTTTAACAAATAATTAGCTGCAGCACCTCTTTGTTTTATGAAAGGACAGTAGTTGATGAACTTGTGATGGCACACTTAGGAGCTCATTAACAAACAGAATTTGAGGGTAGCAAATACCTTAAGGGGATGCTTTTTAGGAGTATGTAATGAAATCCTAAAATCTGAGGAGATGTGAATTTTTTTCTCAGATGTGCTGCACACCTCCTGCAGGGCTGGGGACAAGGCAGGGTCTGGAAAGCAGGATTGCTTAGCTCACCTAACATGCCAGGGTTTGCATTCACTCGCAGATTTTAGTGACGGCATTTTTGTTGGTCCAGCTGGTAAAATCCATCCTGGTTTGGCAGCCTGTTGTTTAGTTCGATGCTTTCAGAAAGAAAAGATAACACATTCTATTGCTATTGTAAGAGGTCTGTATCTCTGAAAAGAGGTTTTCCTTTGCTTTTAATATTTTTTGGTTTTTTTGGTTCTTAGTCTCACTGAGGAAATAGTAATCCTAACAAAAAAATTTTTTTCCTGGCTGCTCCCAAAACAAGAAGAGATTCTTTGCATGAAGCCATGTACTCCACCAAAGAATATTTCTAGGAGATGTGTGCTGTTGCTTATGTCTTTATTTGAAGATAGAATTCTCTGTGGTTAACTCTGCCGTGTCTCCAGAACCCCATCCCTCATTCTCTGCATAATGGATAAAGCAGTAAGGCAGAGAGAGTTGGTTTTACCCTTGTCCTGAGAAAACCCTTCTAGAAGATGCTAATGGGCTTGTAACAAATGAGAAAGCTGGTTATCACTGGGGAGAATTAATCTTTGACTTGATTGAAAATACCTAGGCCAAATTACGAGCTACGAGATCCATCTGCTTGCTGTTAGCAAGCAATATAGATTTATTGTGGCATTGCAGAGAAGGAGTAAGAAAACATATGAACAACTGTTTTGGTTCGTTAGCCCTTTATTGGTAGAGCATGGTGCTCAGTGATGTTAGAGGGGTATCAAAAGGCAGTCCTTTGGCTGGAATCAGTGAGATTGTTGCATTTACAAGGCTGTGTAGAGCATCCCCAAGGACAAATTCACAGATTAGCTGCTGCTTTATGTTACTTGACTGTGAGATCATTCTTTCCATTGCTACTGGGGTGACTCAGCCAGTAGCTCCAGGAGATCACAGTATCACAGTACATTAGAGGTTGGAAGGCACTTCCAGAGATCATCCAGTCCTACCTACCTGCCAAAGCAGGGTCACCCAGGGTAGTCTGCACAGGAATGCATTCAGGCAGGTTTTGTATGTGTCCAGGGAAGGAGACTCCACAGCCTCTCTGGGCAGCCTTTACAGTGAGGGTGACAGAGCACTGGAACAGAAGTTTCTCCTCATGTTGAGGTGAGCTGTTGGGCTACATCCAGAGTCCTCTGGTTCGCAGTCACTTAGGGTACCAGACTGACTCATCCCAGCATGGTGGATAAAATAATCTCATCTTTCCTACATCTCCTTTGCCACCGCTGCTCCAGAGGACCGCTGTCAGTACTATCATGGACATGGGGCAATCAGTGTCTCCTGCTCTTTCAGAGCCAAGCTCTCAGACCCAGGGCAGGTGAAGGACACACCACCAGGGTAGCACCTCCCCAGATATTTGCAGTTTAGTCTCTTAGCTCTGGTTGTCATCATCGTAAGCCCTTTGTTAGTGGCAGGTTTCTCTGAAGGATCCATCTGTGTTGCCACTTTCTTTTCTCACAAGTATTTATTTTTAATCCACTCTAGGGGGCTATTCCATGGGCACAACAACAGAGGCTGTTGATTTATTTGCAATTAACAATCTCTGAGTCGGGATGTTAAAGCCTTCTAAGCCAACTCCCTTTGCATATGGAAGAACCTTTGGAAATGCACTTTAGGTTTATGACACTGGCTTGGCTTAATTTAATTTGCAGTTCACTTAACCGATTATTCAAAATACCAGATGTGACAGACAATAGATTCAGCTGAAATATTACCTCACAGACATGTTCAACATGTAGAATACGCTCTCCATATGTGAAGGTACTGAATGTCCCCCATCTAACATCCAAGAGCAGTCAGTTTGGTTTTGGAAGGATAGTGAGAACAAGTGGGAGACAGAGTCCCTCATTTCTTCTGTTACCTTTGTAGTGGCTGATGTGAGAGTCTGAACCAAAGCTCTTTTGTGTGAGATCAAATGTGAACATCTAAAAAGGCCAGCAGCAGAGGATTTGTCATGTGTAAAACATTTGTTGTTAAGTATTTACTGATGTTAGGCCAAGTAACTGCTGGCAGCTTTAATAACTACAGCAAAGACAATAAAATGGTGTCAGAAATATGGAACATCCCTATTTTGAAGTGTGTCTTCTGCTGGGTGGTATGGCCTTTCTGAAGTGAGGGGCTGAGCAGAACAGCATTCATAAAAGCATGTGTAGGGCACAAATATTTGCTGACTCTGTGGTCATTGGTGCACCTAAACCTTGAACTGAGGTAAGGTGCAGGTGCTTTGAGAACTGGTCCTTAGAGGTGGATTGGCCTTTAAGTAGGAACAGAAGAGTGTCAACAGTCTGCTGAGCCTTTCTCTTTTCTGTCATCACTGCATTTATCCTTTGGAGTGGGATAGTAAGTTTGGCAAAACAAGAGCAATGGGTATGTGATGAACTCCAGGAGAACCTCTAGTTCTAGGGCAGGACCTATCTAGGGTATTCATCTATTAAAGAAAGATTAAAAATTAAACTTCCACTAATGCAAGCACCTGAACTTCGAACTCCCATGTGCCAGGGGAATGTTAATCTGCTCTCAGCTGTACCCAATAAAGTCAATCTGTCTTCCTTGCCTCGTTAATTTTTAATCGTTTCTGTGGACAGAAGAGCTGGAGTAGATAAGCCTAGGTGAAGGCTGCCTCACCACAGATCCTAGATCCCAGTCTGGAGTGGGGAACAAGAGGAACTGATCTTCTCTTGCTATTTATGCTCTGTCTTGTAGCCCTGTGTTTATTTATCCAGACTTGGTGTGCAGCTGTGTTCTGTGAGCTGATGTCAAGGGTAACAGCGCACACAAAAAACCTGCTTGTGTGTACATGGTCACAGGGCACTCTCCAGCTGGTACTGGGAACAGTACCTCCTAGGTCTGCAGCAAATCACAGAATTAGAGTGGTAGGGGTCAAACCCAACTCCCCTGCCAGAGCAGGATCACCACAGTCAGACTGCACAGCAACACATCTAGGTGGGTTTTGAAAGTCTCCAGAGGAGGAGACTCCACAGCCTCTCTGGGCAGCCTGTTCCAGGGATCTGGCACCCTCACCATAAAGAAGTGTCTCCTCATCTTGAGGTGGAACCTCCTCTCTTCTAGCTTGTACCTGTTGTTCTTTGCCCTATCACTGAGCACCATCAAAAGGAGCCTGGCACCTTCATCTTGACACCCACCCCTCTGATAACTGCAAACATTGATCAGATGCCCTCTCAGCCTCCAGACTAAACAGCCTCAGGTCTCTGTCTTTCTTCATGGGAGAGAAGTTTGAATAGAATAGAATTAACCAGGTTGGAAAAGACCTTCGAGATCATCAAGTCCAACCCATCACGTAACACCATCTAAGCAACTAAATCATGGCACCAAGTGCCTCATCCAGTCTCTTCTTAAACATCTCCAGTGATGGTGACTCCACCACCTCCCTGGGCAGCCCATTCCAATCATTCTCATAGCTCTCTGTTGGACTCTCTCCAGCAGATCCCTGACTGTCTTGAATTGGGGAGCCCAAAACTGGACGCAGTATTGTAGGTGTGATCTCACCAGGGCAGAGTAGAAGGGAGGAGAACCTTCCTAGACCTGCTGGACACTTTCCTTGATGCACCCCTGAGTGCCATTTGCTCTCTTGGCCACAAGGGCACATTGCTGTCGCACTGAGAGCTTGCTGTTCATTAGGACTCTAAGGTCTTTCTCCATAGAGCTGCTTTCCAGAAGGACAACCTCTAGTCTGTGCTGGTGCCTGGTGTTGTTCCTCCCCAGATGCAGAACTCGGCACTTGTCCTTATTGAACTTCATGAGGTTCCCTTTTGCCCAGCTCTTCAGCCTGTCCAGATCTTGTTGGGTGGCAGCACAGCCTGAGAGGCTGTCACCCAGCCCCCTATCATCAGCAAACTTCATGAAGATCCAGTCAGTCCCTTCATCCAGGTCATTGATGAAGATACTGAACAAAACTGGACCCAGTACTAATCCCTGGGAAACCTGGTTTTCAGCAGCGCTCACATGATCAAAACCAACCCCACTTCTAGCTCCAGTCTTGGAGTGATTCAGTAGTCTGTCCTGGGGTACTTTTCTCAAACTTCATGGAAATATTTTAAATTGGCTTATCAAGCATTCTTTGTAAGGCACTAGGTTGATTTTGCTGTTGGTGAGTTTTGCAATATTTCTGCCATTCTGCATCAACACTTGCAAAGTGGGCGAGGATGTAAAGATTAATGCCCTGTGTCAGCACCACACTTAACATGCTGGATTTTATCATCACTGTAAAGGGAGGGACTCAGAGATTTTAAAGCCTGTCTCTATTACATCAAGAGCCCCAAATTACAGTGCTCAGATAAGGGCAAGCACAGGCTCAGACTCTTGTTGAATCAGGGCCACTTCAGCCAAAACCACTCTAGCTTTTCCTGGGTGTGCTCTGCCACTGTCTCACTGCTAGTAGGGAACAGGGCACCTCTGTTGGTGCCACTGATCATTATTGTGAGTCCATAGAATCATGGAATTATTAGAGTTGGAAGGGACCTCAAGGATCATCTAGTTCTGCCCCTCCTGCCATGACCAGCAACCCCTCACACTACATCAGGTTGCTCACAGTCACATCCAGCCTGGCCTTAAAAACCTCCAGTGATGAGGCTTCCATCACCTCCCTGGGCAACCTTGTTCTACTGTCTCACCACCCTCATGGGGAAGAACTTCCTCCTAACATCCAAGCTGAATCTACCCATTTCTGTTTTTTTTCCCATTCCCCCTAATCATATTGTTACCTGACACCCTAAAAAGTCCCTCCCCAGCTTTCTTGTAGCCCCTTTAAGATACTGGAAGACCACCATTAAGTCTCCTTGGAGCCTTCTCTTCTCCAGACTGAACAGCCCCAACTCTTTCAGTCTATTTCCATAGAAGAGGAGCTCCAGCTCTCTGATCATCCTCGTGGGCCTTCCCTGGATATGATCCAGCACGTCCAGATCCCTCCTGTAATAGGGGCTCCAGAACAGGCACCTCCCAGGAAAAGACCACCAAAGGGGGCAAGACCTAAATGTCTGAGTGGCTGCCAGGGGATGTTAATGATGGTCATAGGGCCTCAGTGGTGAAAAGCAGGAGTTAGAAGGTTCCCAGGTGGCTGTAGAAGGGTTTTCCCCATTCCCTTAAACATGGACTTTTCAGAAGCATTTGTGTGCTTAACTTGTGCTTAAGTCGGAGCTGCCAGGCAGCTAAAGGGCTTTCAAAACCTAACCCACATTCATTACCTGTTTGTAGAAAAAAGCTGCATCAGCAAGAAAATGTAGAAAAGATGCTGCAAGATGTTGCAGATGCAATACAGAGAACAGCTAAGTGCTCTTGAACACTGGATTACTCCAACACTAACTCAACTCATTTAAGCAGCTGTAATCTGGAATATCATTGAATTCCCAGTTTGTTTTTTTTCCAGGGTAGGGGACACAGAACAATTTTCTTTACGTGGTCACAGATCCAACCTGACCGTGCCTGTGTGTCCAGTGCCCTTTAGGGAGCTGATTCTGTCTGGCAGTGTTGGAGGTGACAGCTCTGTGCAAATAATTAGCAGAAATGCAAATCACCATAAGAACATTTTTGAATACTTCATGCCTGGAGCTGTGCTAAACTTAGCAGCTCTGAATAAACAGCATCAGCATTCCCCTCCCTGGAAGGACAAAGAGCCTCCTGGTATTTGGGATGTTTCTGGTACATTTGATACCTTAGTGTAGCCAACTCCAAACATCTAATTATATGAACAGGCCCTCAAAAATTCCTGAGATTAATGAATGCTGAATGTTTTCATCTCTGAGCCTTGAAGGTGTACTTAGCTAACATTTTTCAGCTTTTCTTTGTGACTGAAAGGCTGGGAAATTGCTCCTGGTTAATGACAGTGAGATTCTTGTGTAATCACTTTATTTCAGGAGCAAGCCTTCTAAATAAACTCCAAGAGACTCATGATAAAATAGCAGAAATGAGAGATGCTGAGGTATGAGCCTCTGTCATTAAACCATTTTCTCTTATTTGACTTTTGTTTGCAATACTGACAGCTCATCTCCTCTGTTCTACATCTGTGACTTCCAGTGGTTGGCATAGAGTTTATAGAATCATAGAATGGGTTGGGTTGGAAGGGACCTCTAAAGGTCATCTTTGTCCAATGCCCTCTGCAGAGAGCAGGGGCATCCTCAACTAGATGAGGTTGCCCAGAGCCTCACCTTGGGTATCTTCAGGGATGGGGCCTCAAGCACCTCCCTGAACAACCTGTTCCAGTGTTCCACCACCCTGATGGTGCAGAACTTGTTCCTAACATCCAATCTAAATCTCCTCTTCTTTAGTTTGAAACCATTGCCCGTCATCCCATCATTGCAGGCCTTTGTAAACACTCTCTCTCCAGACTTCTTGTAACCTCCTTTGGGTACTGGAAGACTGCTATTAGATCTCCTTGGAGCTTTCTCTTCTCCAGACTGAACAACCACAGCTCCCTCGGCCTATCCTTGTAGCAGAGGTGCTCCAACCCTCTGATCATCTTCATGGCCTCCTCTGGACCCCCTCCATCAGGTCCATGTCCTTCTTATGTTGAGAGTTCCAGAGCTGGACACAGCACTCCAGGTGAGGTCTCACCAGAGTAGAGCAAAGTGGCAGAATCACCTCTCTGGATCTGCTGGCCATAAGGTGACTGAAGACATAATTTCATCCTCCCCACACAAGATCTCCAAACCACCCAGGATTTTCCAGTGAAATCAAAGTGTATGAGACATAGGGACAAAATTCAGTAATTCCAGACCTGACCTTAATTTCCCCTAGTTTGGCCATAATGAGAGGTTTGTGGGACCAGTGATTAGATGCGAGCCTGGCTAAAAGAAAGACAACAAAGGTTTTGAATGGCAGAATAATTTTAGCTGTCTTTCAACACCATCCAATTGAGGATAAATAGATAAATAAATAAATAAACTTACATTTCAACAAGGTGACATTTGATGATGTTCACTAATTTAAGAGAGACTGATTTATGCATGTTTAATCTTCACTAATGATGACTCCAGGGCAAGAAATGAAAATAAGTTCAGTTAATAATATGTGTATATATTATTAACACCTTTTTTGATGGAGATGGTTCTTTTCCTGCTAGACAAATGTACAAGCAGTTTGTGGAAGATCCAGATGACTCAGGGGGCTGTCAGAACCTCCCTTTCTAACTTAGCAGAGTGTTAAGAGCAGGAGTACTTGGAGATTAGAAATTCTCAGCTGATTTACTGTAAGTAAATACAATAAGCAGCCCAATCCCTTCTGCTTTGGGAGTGCTGTATGGAAATTAAATGATGTGTGTTGCTCTTCTTACACCCTGGTTGTGTGCCTCTTCTCCTGCCATTATTAAAGAGGATTCAATCCTTGAATTCACTCTGTGTGCTGACAGACAAAACTTATTGTGAATATTAATGTGCTTGGTCTAATCATCCTGCTATTTTTTTGTGTAATTTACTCGGTCAGGGAGTTGGAATTCCCTCCTAGCTGTTACAGATTCAAGTATTTATGCAAAAATCCTCCAGTCTTGAGATTTACAGTGGATTATCTACAAATATTTGAATGCATTAGTGCAGCCCTTAAAGTGCATTTCCTTTATTTACATACAGAACAAATAACAAACAACTTGAATGACAGGGCTGTGGTTCCATCAAGGAGCTCATGTCCTGAGAATCCACAGAAGTAAAGCGTTACTAGGTGCCTGTGTTTGGTGGGGCTCTGCCCTGGAATTGCAGCTCCGTAACCTGGATTTCATTCATTTTTTCCCATATTAAAATCCACAACTTCATAAATCATCATGCTTGGAAGAGGAAAGAGCCAGATAAGGGTGGGGATGCCACTCTCTCTTTTCATCCCTCTCTACCACATTTGTTTCCTCAGTATCACTGTGTCCATCAGTATAAGAGATATGAAGGACAACACTGGATTTGTGTTATTGGTGGGGCTAGGGAAGCTTTACTGAGATTGATGTTGAGAGTTGGAAGAGCTCTGTTCAGTCTGACCCACCTGGGCTAAGGACAGGTTGTCCTGCAGCCGTGGGTGGCTATTTTAGAAGCTTATGCTATTTGCATTGATTGATGAGGCTGCTGCACCGACGCTCAACTGCAGATTATCGCAGGCCATCGGCTGGGGGATTGATGCGAGAAGATTAGCCTGGGCTTGGTTTCTGTTCCAAATCTTCCTCCTGGAAGGAAGGGAGAATAAAATCAAACTCAAAGACTTACCTTTGTACTAAGAGAGATGGGTTCCTGCCAATCCCAGAGGTAAAGCCCTAACAGTTTCCATGGAATAGTCAATTATCTGTTTCATTGCACAAGCCAATATCTTTTCTCCAAAAGATGTATGAGAGTGTTTAGCCATTCAAGTGATCCATCTGGCTGGGCATTCTGAGATGCTCTTTAACTTGATTTATCAGGCCCGGAAGCGGTGCCCTTGATAGCTTCTGGGACTGGATGGGGCCAGTCCGTGCCTCTGCTCTGTAGTCACAGGGCCTCGTGACCTTCAGCTGCTAGCAGGAGCGGGTCTGTGCCATCACACATCTCACTGAGGGCAGCCTTACTGCACATTAGCAGTGTAATGGTGGGATTTAGAAATTGCCGTCGCGGCGGAGGGGCCACCAGATGCTTCCAAGGGGAATGCAAGAAAGCCCCCAGGCAGCAGATCCTCGATAAGACACCATCTTTTTCTCCAGCAGAATCTGCACCTAAATCCTAATGGAGTCTGGCTAAACCCCTGCAGCAGGAGATTGTATATTCCTTTTAAATCTCCTCTATTTATAAAACAGGCATTGCAGCTCCAGTATTCCCCTTATCCCTTTTTTCATCAGGTGTCACCTCCAATGCAGCTAAAATGTGGCACAGCTCAGTGATGGGGTAAGTCACTTGTCTTCTCCTCTCAATCTGCAGCCAGGGAGGGCTGGCCATGGCTGTGAGATGCCCCTTGGAGAAGGCAGTTAAGTTTCCACATTAAACAGGGAGTCTGGGTAGGCGGTGAGGGTGATTGCTGCCCAGCACATGGGGAGATGCAGTCCCAGAGCCTTGGACTGCAAAGCAGGGAGGGAAATACACCCTGAGGAGGTGCTGGGTTTATATTTAGGACCAGAGAGATGCTCAGCATTGAAGGTAGAACCTAGCTGAGTACAGGGCACTGGGAACTGCTGTAACATAGGAGCAGCTATTAGGAGGCTCTATGTAGTGTTTACATCCTCCAAGTGCCTTGGAAGGCAAAAACATTTACTGTAACACAAGGAAATTAAGTCAGTGTTGTAATATTTTAATTACTAAAAACTTGAGGCAAAATCCTGCATCTTTTTCTTCTGGGCTATCATCCAGCTTTACAACATAAACTCTTTAAAGGTAAATTATTAAATTAAATGAAGCTTTGGTTCCCAGTTGCTGCTTTGTAAAACTGAAAATTGTCACTTGGCAATGATTTATTCTTCTCTTCTCCCCCTGCTTCCTTTTTTTTTTCCCCCCTCTCTTTTGTTTTGTTATTTTTGGTTATTTTTAAGAGAGGATTGCAATGAAGTTTAAGTATGAATGCACTTTGGAGCAAGTGGAGTTATATATTTAATATAATCCAGACCAGATTGTCTACTCAAGCACTGTTCATTAAATGAACTGTCTGCAAGTGTGATTTACAGTGCAACGTGGTCACGGGAATGTCTGTGTGTATTTAATAACTGCACAGTAATAGCTTATTGGCAGGAGTGGTAATTTGATTTTGGAGTTTTATCTTATTTTTGGATTTCTGGACCGTGAAATCCCGCTGTCTGACACACTTTGCCACTGCTTAATCTCTGGAGATTTGCTTGAAGAACAACAACTTTCCTCCTCGCCGAGGATCCAGTGCCCTGCTGTATATTTGTTTATTGCTATTCCCCCAGCACAGCTTTTCACACGCACCCATGTGTGGGCTTGGTACCACAAAACCAACCAAAATATTGACATTTAATGAGCTAAGACCTCCAGTCTTAAAGAAGATAAAGTCTTCTGGTGTTGCATAAGTGCAAATATTTTCAAAGATAATTTCCTGTGTAATCTGTTACGTTCTGTATTTAACTTTCTGAGCTTTTCTATTGATTTAAAGACAAAACTCTCTTATTTAGTGCATTTAAGGAGCTAAATTGGTCATTCTTATTCCACACAGAGACTTGTAAGTGTGTTGTTCTCCTTGTGGCTTCAAGTTTGGCAGCTTAGCGCCTGAAAGGTGAAGTGAGGTTAACACTTTGCTTCAAGAGGTCCTGGAGTGTGTCCAGAGTAGGGGAACAAAGCTGGTGGAGGGTCTGGAGAACAGGTCTGATGAGGAGCTGCTGAAGGAGCTGGGATTGTTTAGTCTGGAGAAAAAGAGGCTGTAAAGAGACCTTCTTGCTCTCTACAACTTCCTGAAAGGAGATTGTGGTAAGGTGGGGGTTGGTCTTTTCTCGAAGTGATAGGATTAGAGGAATTGGCCTCAAGTTGCATCAGGAGAGATTTAAATTAGATACTAGAATAAACTTTCATGGGAGGAGTTATGAGACACTGGGACAGGCTCCCCAAGGAGGTGGTTGTATTCCCATCACTGGAATTGTTTAAAAGGCACAGAGATGGGGTGCTCAGGGCCATGGTTTAGCACCAGACTTGGTAGAGTTATAGAATGGTTGTACTCAGTGATCTTGAAGATCTTTTCCAACTGAAATGATTCTCTGTGTGAATCATCCCAATTTATCCTGTACTTGTCTTTTCTGAAGGCCTTCAGAAACAGTTTTTGAACTAAATTTTGGCATTTTTCCTGGCTAATGTCTGTGCATCACTGCTGCACTTCCCAGAGTGAATGGTTAGTGGTCTGAGGAGCTCTCCAGTGCCTATGGAGAGCTGTGTTGAGGCCACTGTGCAGAGCAGGGTGAGGACACACCACCTGGGATAGCAAGAAAAGCACAAAGCCGGTAGTGGCAGGGTTCATTTAGAACATCTTTCTTGTGGTCTCTGGGATGCTGTGGCCCACCCTGGGTGTGTGAGGTTGACATAGTTATGGGATAGGCTACATGCAGTCATCCAATATTGTGTGATACAGAATTATTATTAATATTCTCCTTTTTTTTTGCCATCTGACTTTTTGTAGCTGTGGAGAATGATGTCTCACAGCAAGTTCAGCTCCTGCCTTTCCACCCTTCCTTTTCTTTCTCTTGAGAAATGCACTGCATGATTGAACAAAATATTTTGAGTACCCCTAATCAAATATAATTCCACCTTCTGAATCAGTCAGCAGTGTAAAGCCTTCATAAAGGGTTCCAGAGGCCCAAATAATAGCAAACCCATCCTCTATGTGACAACACAGGCATCAGCTGTCATCTCCTGATGTCGGTAATGCAGGTTCTTTAATTCACTTGTCATTATTTCAGTGTCTTTCTGCCTAGTGGAAGACTATTGTCCCCATAAATACATGTCTGAATCAGCTAATTGTTCAGCCAGGATCAGAAGAGAAATCCTTGCTTTAAGGCTAGTTCTATCCCTGGAATCAGACTATTTAAGGCTTTAATTATTTTAAATCGTATATAAGTTGTTTCCTTTAAGCGCTGGAGCCAATTAATTGTCAGATACGGTTGGGCAAGGAATGTCATGGTGTTGGGTCATAGTCTGGACTTTGATCTCAGAGGTCTTTTCCAGCCTCAATAATTCTGTGAGTCTGTGGTCTGATGCCAAAGGAAAAAAATAATCTATTTTTATCATTTTAGAAAAATAGGTGTTAGGTAATTCCTGAGCCTGTAACCAGCTTGATAGTCCAGAGAGCAGGTCACAAAGAAACTGCTCAGGGGAAAGTAGTACATTGAAATTAAACCAAAATAAGGCTCATTTATGGGGAATTGCAAGTGGGAAAGCATTGAGGTTTCTTCTACTCCTGAAACAAGGACAACCAAATCCAAGGGCCCAGCAGATTGTTGATTCTGAAAACTTGTTGAAGAGGAAATCATGGCAAATGATTGTGATTTTGTGAGTGTGTTTTGATACTGTAAAATATTTACATGCTGCTCTTTTGCTCTGGTGTGTTGTAATGCTCCAGATCATACCAAAACATTAACCTTCATTACATGTACCCACAGCTCACACCTTGGGTTATGATCCAAAGTATCTTCCATTGTCTTAAGCTGAAACATTCCAGTATTATTGCAGCCAGTCTTCTGATTGTTTAAAGTAAATTATTTCTCCATTTTTTTTCTAGTTGTACTGGAAAAGTTGAAATAGAAGAAAGGTTTGGTATTCAGTGTGGCAGCATCTGAAGGAGGCTGCTGATTGGAGCAGCCCTGATGTTTTGGGAAAACAACAGCAAAGCAGAGGTAGAAGACATTCATGGATGTGTTTTAAAGTAGCTTTTGCTGTCTAGCCCTTCTTTTCTTGAAATCAGTGATGAGACTACCTGTGACTAGAGGAATCATAGAATTGTCAGGGTTGGAAGGAACCTCAAAGATCATCTAGTTCCAACTCCCCTGCCATGGGGAGGGCCAGCACCAAACAAAAACTCCATTTGGGGGGGGAGGGGGTAAGCTTCATAAGAAGGGTCAATGTGTTTCTCAAAGCTAATATAACTCATCATTATCATCACTTAAATGCACTATTTTCTTTTTTTTCTTCCCCTCAAGAGGAGCTTCACTGTTGATTGAGAGGCATTAATATTGATGTGAAGATCCATATCAATCATAGAAACACAGAAGGGTCTGGTTTGGAAGGAACCTTCAAAAGTCATCTAGTCCAAACCCCTCTGGTCAGCAGGGACATCCTCCACTAGATCAGGTTGCCCAGAGCCCTGTTGAGCCTCACCTTGGATATCTACTGGGATGGGGCCCCAACCACCTCCCTGGGCTACCTGTTCCAGTGTTCCACCACCCTCATGGTGCAGAACTTGTTCCTAATGTCCAATCTAAATCTGCTTTGAAGCCATTGCCCCTTGTCCTGTCACTGCAGGCCTTTGTAAAGTCTCTCACCATCTTTCTTGTGGCCCCCTTCAGGTACTGGAAGGTTGCTATTCAATCTCCCCAGAGCCTTTTCCAGGCTGAACAACCCTCAGTCTGTCCTGACCATTTTCATGGCCCTCCTCTGGACGTTCCTATACCACTGATGTAAACCCAGGCACAATGAAGATTGCCTCCTCTATATACAATTATTTTGATAATGTTAAAATTAGGCAAGGAAGGGAAGAAAATAGAACCAGTGAGGAGCAGAACAAAACCAGGCTTGTGTGGATGACAGCAAGAAGTGCAGCTAGCACAGCGGCTTGGGTGGAATTTGGTGACCTTGCTGTAACTGCTGAAGGATTTTAAAGATTTTTGAAGAGTTCTGTGTGTTTGCTGGGTTGGGGTTTTTTTTAGCTAAAAGAGCTGTTAACAAGAGCCAAACAGGTCGGTGAGTTGTAAGCTGCTCCCCGTGCTCATGCAGTTTTATCAGTCTTAGCTTCTTTCCTTTTCTATGTGTGTGTGTTCGTATCTTATCTCTGTACAACAATAGCATCTAGTAGGCTAGATAACTGTAGGGTGCCTGTGTTATCTGTGTGCTCAGAAGTTTTCTGTCAGGTAAGTGAATGCAAACTGCAGCAGCTTTGCAAAACTGATGCCTGCGTTAGAGGAATCTGACTGCATGTCTGATGCTTATGCTGTTACCATGTCTTTAGTCTGTCTTTGAAGAGTTCTTGCCCTGTTAACTCTGGTTTTGTCTGTTCTAATTGGTACACCATAGGGTTCAAAATCACAAAGGCTCTATGGCAGCCCCCAAAAGAGTGGTCACAATCTCTCAGAGTCAGCATAGTACCAGTGAACCCTCACTTGCAGAGTGTGCAGTCTACAAAGCATTCAGTTGATACTTTCTACAAAGCATTATGTTGATGCCTTCTGCTACCACATCAAAATGCTTCTGTTTACCAACTCCTGACAGTACAAAGCACAAAGTGTTTCAGAGTTAAAAATGGAAAATAAGTGAAAATTCAGAAATCTGGTTTCCTGACTGCCAGGAGAAGTGCTGACTTGCTTTGCCTTTTTAGGCTTTAGGCTTGTGCAGACATGACATAACAGAGGACATCAGTACTGCAGGAGCTTCAAACGCAGGCAGCTAACACTGTCACAAAACACACTGTCCTGGCACTGCTTTTCTTGTTCCTTTTTCTGGTTTTCCTTCTTCCTTTTACCTGTTCCCTCCCCCCCATTTCAAAGCCCTGTGCATCAGAAAACATCTGGTAAAGCACTCACGTCTGCTCTTTGGGCTTGGAGAGTACCAGCTGCCCACAGAGAAAGGTGTGCTGTGGAGGGGACTGGGTGATACTGAGGACTCCACTCTGCCTCTCCAAAATGAATCTTGGCATCCAAGGAGGAAGGGAAGGCCATCTGCATGAGATTTAAACATACCAGTATATGTTCAACCCTGTCATCTCTTTGATCTTGCTGTCACACTCCGTGTTCACTTCTTCCCAATGTGTCATCCAGCCCTTCAGGAACTGCTGAAATCATTCATTTGATCCTCATCTTTGAGCTTTGTCCTGACTTTGCTGACACTTCTTTGAAGCCTGGTCTTGCTTCTGCTTACACTCAGTACCCAGTCCCAGCTAATATTCAATATTTGTTAGCAAGTGCCTCTGTCTCCCTTCTGCAGCCATCCATCCATCCTGCTGTTGTTGCCTATTGATCATTGTGAACAGCACTGCCCTCTTCTTCTGGCATCCAAGCACAGACCTGGTTTGCTTTTTAACTGATCACAAAATGAAACAAAAAAACCCAAAAGACACACACACAAAAGAACAGCAGAGCAAACCAAACACAAACCTGACGTTTTTTTTGCTGATGCTATTGATAAATGTGCTCTCTACTCATCCCGAGAAGGCTGTTGTACATTCTCATGCTGTTGGTGCCACGCCATCGCAAAACCCAAATAATTCCTCCCCCACTTCTCCATATCTTATCTGTTTAGGCCTCTCAAGTGTTCTTATCTTAATGGAATTTTGCTTTACAGTCCAGAAATTGTACCAGGGGGCTCATGTGTATCCCGGGCAGTGCTTTAGTATGCATATTTTAGCTCTGCATTGTCATATGTTGCTATAAATAGCTCCCAGAAAGAGTCCATATTTCTGCAGAGATTTGCCTGTCAGCTCTTAACAATGGTAGTCGTTCACAATGGGAAAATAGAATGCCAGCTCCATCAACCTTTGACAGACTAATAGGGGTTATTTGACTTTCAATTTTTCATTATCAGGTTTGGCAGCCACAATCGTTGTGTTGAGAAATACAAACTGATCCATGCTCCAACAAGAGGGAACGCTGCTGGCCCTCCTTCGGCGGCTGTACAAGTGCCTGCAGAGCTGGGCTGTGCAACCACTGATAATGCAGAACAGAAAGCCAGTGTGTCATGTACCAGAAGTCATCATACTATGATGATACTACGATTTCAGTATTGCCAGTTCCTCCTCTGCTTTTGATAGATGGGGTAGAGTAGAATCACAGAATGTTAAGGGTTGGAAGGGACCTCCAGAGGTCATTGAGTCCAAAATACCTGCCAGAGCAGCGTCACCTAGGGCAGGTTTTGAAATCCTCCAGAGAAGGAGACTCTACAACCTCTCTGAGTAGCCTGTTCCAGGGCTCCGGCAGTCTTGCCATAAAGAAGTGCCTCCTTCTGTTGAGGTGGAACCTCCTGTGTTCTAGCATGTGCCCATTGTTCCTTGTCCTATCACTGAGCACCAGCAAAAGGAGTCTGGCACCTTCATGCTGACACCCACCCCTCAGATATTTATACACATTAATAAGATCCCCTCTCAGATGTCTCTTCTCCAGACTAAACAGCCCCAGGTGTCTCAGTCTTTCTTCACAGGAGAGTTGTTCAAGTCCCCAAGTCATCCTTGTAGCTCTCTGTTGAACTCTCTCTAGCAAATCCCTGATTGTCTTGAACTGGGGAGCTCAAAACTGGACATTGTATTGCAGGTGTGGTGTCAGCAGGGCAGAGTAGAGGGGCAGGAGAACCTCCCTAGAGCTTCTGGAGACACTTTTCTGAATGCCCTCCAGGATGCCATTTGCCCTCTTGGCCACAAGGGCACATTGCTGTCCCATGGAGAACTTGCTGTCCACTAGGACTCCAAAGTCTGCCCGTGGAGCTTCTTTTCCGCACCAGAATGATCTTGTATTGCTGCAGAAACCCCACACCTGAGTCTGACCTCTCTCCTGAGGGCTATAAACCTTCATAGCACTGAACTGAGGCTCATCTCTGCCCTTTGGGCCATTGCAGCTCCTCAGTATGTGTCCTGCACTCACATTGTGACAATGTGCTGCCTGCTCTGGTAGAAATAGCTTTTTTTGGGAAATGGCATTGTCACACAGCAGCTGTTCTGGGCTGTGTGA
The DNA here is from genome assembly GCF_026170545.1 of Melanerpes formicivorus. Classification (NCBI taxonomy): domain Eukaryota; kingdom Metazoa; phylum Chordata; class Aves; order Piciformes; family Picidae; genus Melanerpes; species Melanerpes formicivorus. The sequence continues at coordinate 3,676,877 of NW_027142359.1, read as the reverse complement.
AAGGTGAATCACTCGATAAACATTTCAAATTTAGCTCAGACTTGCCATGGGCAAAAAAATCCACATGGGAGTTGGAAGCAGAAAGGCTTTTACTTTGTCTGTGATGTGAAAATGCATCTTTTTGCACCAGGATAACTGTCCTGGTATAAAACATGGCAGCAGTAAAGGACAATGATCTAGTTGAGGTCACTGCTTTTACCACAAAGTAATTAGTCAAGCCCAGCTTTATAGGCCCTTTACAGGACCCAAACTGGCTATTTAGAAGGAGAAATAAAGCATTAACCTTTTTCCTGGAGAAGATGTAGGCTATGTGTCACACATTTCAGCAGGATCCCCTGTGTGCACAGGTCAGTGCCGTAGGTGCCTAGGCCCTGTCAAGCCGTTGGCTGTCAAAGCTGAGTCAGAGTTTGAACAGGGAAATAAATCATAAATAAGAGGTATCTTGCAGGTTACAGTCGTACAGATGAAATCAAACACTGTACATAGTTGTCCTTGCAGAAGGCATGAAGCCTGATGTGCTTGGTGATACCCAGAGCACAGGTGCTTAGTGGCTTTTGACTGTCAGACCAGGGCTCCTCTGGAAAGCTGCCTCCAAGGGCTCTCCAATCTCCTGCTGAGTCTCCACTGTCAGCAAAGACAGCACCTTGGGAAAAGAACAAATCTAAAAATGGATTTTCAAGTAGTCAATGTTCCTCTAATTACTTTGAAAAGTAACAGTAGCAGGTAAGTGTTCTAGGATGAACTTCCTTGTAACTCAGCGAGACTAAGAGAGGGTTGCCCTGAGGACCTTGATCCATTATCCAAATCGAAATCCTAGTGGCTTTATATCTGAGGACTGTCCAACACATTTAAGTGTTCCCATAGTTCAGAACATGGTCTAGCACTGCCTTACCTTTATAAACTGCAAGGGCTTATTCTTGAAAATCACAGCTTACAGTAACACCTTGTGGGGGAGTGCCCTGCTTTAATGGGAACCATGGTCTATGGGATCCAAGGGCCTTTCTCCTCTACAGACACCAGTGGAGTAGCTTAGTCCCAATGCTTAGAAATGGAAAATTTCTTTGTTTCCTCCTAACTCTGACACAGCAGCTGGGGGGATTAATTGAACTCATGAAATCTATTGATTTTCTGTAGCTGTTATTAAGGAGAAAAAAAAAAGGCACTTTTGCACCTCATGGAAGGTACAATGATCACTAAATTTTGTGCAATAAACCAACAAGACTCCAGCCCTTTGAGAAACCCAGACTCACATTAGCCTTCTAATTGTATTTCAGAGCAGAGAGACTTTTATTATGTTACTGGAACTTCAGAGACAGTCATGCTGTGCCACCAGCATCATCTCAAGGGAGAAATCCCAGGCACCAGTGTAGGCTGGGCAGTGACGGGCTTGAGAGCAGCCCTGAAGGAAAGGACTTGGGGATGCTGGTGGATGAGAAGCTCAACATGAGCCACCAGTGTGCACTTGCAGCCCAGATTCTGGGCTGCATCAAGAGAAGCATAGCCAGCAGGTTGAGGGAGGTGATTCTCCCCCTCTACTCCACTCTGCTGAGACCCCACCTGGAGTACTGTGTCCAGTTCTGGAGCCCCTAGTACAGGAAGGATCGGGAGGTGCTGGAACATGTTCAGAGAAGGGCCATGAGGATGATCAGAGGGTTGGAGCTCCTCTGCTGTGGAAACAGACTGAGAGAGGTGGGGCTGTTCAGTCTGGAGAAGAGAAGGCTCTGAGGAGACCTTCTTGTGGCCTTCCAGTATCTGAAAGGGTCTACAAGAAAGCTGGGGATGGACTTGATAAGGTGTCAGGTAGTGGTAGGATGGGGAGGGGGGGATGGAGCAAAACTGGAAGTGGGTAGATCCAGATTGGTTGTTAGGAAGAAGTTCTTCCCCATGAGGGTGGTGAGACTCTGGAACAGGTTGCCCAGGGAGGTGGTGGAAGCCTCATCCCTGGAGGTTTTCAAGGCCAGGCTGATGTCGTTACGAGAAACCTGATGTAGTGTGAGGTGTCCCTGCCCATGGCAGGGGGTTGGAACTAGATAATCCTTGAGGTCCCTTCCAACCCTAACAATTCCATGATTGTATGAAATCCTTCATGATCCCCACACCTCTCTTGCAGATCAGCAGGAGAGAAGCTGATTTGCTGGAGAAGCCACCCAGCCTTGCCAAAAGGAGGTTCTCTCTTTTGCAATTGAAACCTTTTCAGCATAAAGGTTTCTGCATTCTGCATGATCAGATATTTGAGGAATAAATGCAACACTCTTGTTTTCATCTCCCAGTAAACTCCCATGAGTACATTAGGAAGAAGAATTTCATTTTAGGAGATCTGAAGTATTCTGCTTGAGAGAAGACATTAAGGGGTTTTGTGCTGACTTCCTGCTGATACTTGACTAAAAGGAAAGCTCCTTCCACACAAGCAACTTAGCAAAGTCCTTTTCATTCAGGTCTCCATTTCTAAGAGCTGCCTGTGTTTATATTCAAGAAATTGCCTCCACTAATAACAGGAATGAAACCAACTAATGTGGGGTATCTGGGGCTCATTCTTCCTCATCACTTCTCTTGGTAGATTTGTAGCACTGCAAATAGATCAGTGCACAAGCATTAGCTTATATGTTTAAGCACCCTTACATTTCTATAAAACCCATGTTGTATTTTAAGACCAGACCAAAATCCAAAGGCAGCAGTGTAATGCTTTGCATCTGAGGTTCTCCATCTTAAAATATTTTGTTTATCCATATAAGCAGCATGTGGTGGTGGTGGTGGTGACAACTTATGTATTGCCTTAAGGCTCTCTTACTTATTTCAGTGATGAGGTTCTCATTTGTGTCATCTGTGGTAAACGATGGAGTTAAATCCCATGCCCTGTTCTCTCTAACAATTTATTGAGTCCTTTATTAGAGACCTTAGAACTGCCTTCCAATACCTGAAGGGAACGTACAGGAAGGCTGTAGATAGATTTTTCATAAGGGTGTGTAGTGACAGGACAAGAGGGAATCGTTTTAAGGTGAGGCAGAGTAGGTTTAGACTGGATCTTACAAAAGTCTTCAGTACAAGGGTGGTGAGACTCGAGAATAGGCTGCCCAGGGAGGTTGTAGATGCCTGCTCCCTGGGGGTGTTGAAAGCCAGGTTGGATGAGGCCTTGAGCAGCTGAGTCTAGTTGAGAGCTGTCCCTGCCCATAGCGGGGAAGTTGGAAGAGATGATCTTGGAGTTCCATTCCAACCTAACCCAGTCTATGATTATATTTGTGTGATGGTATGTAATGAGTCAATTCCTTTCTGCCTTCTGCAGTAACTACAAGGGATTTTACAGCATACATGATTAGATTTGATTTCCCAGATCATCCCTGCTTACTGGGTTAGGGGTTGGGCAGCAAGAGGAAAGGAGAATGTGGCCAGTCTGTGTTGTATAAAATAAAACCTGTTCAGTCTTTGGTTTCAAGTTTTCCAGCTTATATCTCCATTGGCCTAGGTGAGAGTGCTATTTCATTTCATGTGGAGCTTAGGAGAGGCATATGTTTTTATTAAGGTTAAAGGCTTTTCTTGTTCTCTAAAGACCTGAGTATGGGTTTATAGCTTTCATTGCAGAGTGAGAATGACAGCATATAGAAAGACCTCACTTAGGTTTTAGCATTCTGGATGGACTTTTGTGTGCATGCATCTGCTTCAGGAGACATCAGCCTTTCAGGAGTGCTGTAATTGGAGCCTGTTTTTAAACATTCCCTCTTTGAATTGTTTAAGCATGTGGAGCCTTTCCCACTTTTCACTGGGCTGCTGGCAGTGGTGTCTTTGCAGTTTAGGAGCTGACCCTTCAGAAGCATGGCAGGTCATGTCAGAGTTGAGAAGCATGGCAATAGTGTGCAATTGTTTTGATTAGATGGCTACCAGAGAGTCAAAGGCTTAATGAGGTGCTCTGGTGTGTAATCATCATCACTAATGGGTACTTGCTTAGAGTGCATTATTCAGTCAGGATGTATTGGGCCCTGCACTCTCTGGCTGTAAATAATATTTGCAGCATTGCACAATTTGTTGACCAGCTGAATGACCTTTCAGTGAAAACCTTTTAAAATCGTCTTTATTTTAACTAGGAGCCTGTGTCTTTCCATACAGTATCAGTGAGAGAGAGCTGCTGTTGGACACTCTGCAGGCTGAATGTGGGAAATGCTTTATTTTTGCCACAGCAAAATGACTGTGTGGTGCTTAACTGACCCAGTGTTTGAGGCTTGCATAAATTCAGAGCAGGGGGCAAGGGACAGGATAAGGAGGAAGACTGTGAAAACCTTTTTCAGGAAGGGGAATGTTGGCCTTATCATGTCACTGATGAGGAAAAAGGGATGTGGACAAGGGCCAGTCCTGTATTACTGTAAGATGGGGTCTAAGGGAAGCTTATCTCAATGACAGAATTGTCTTTTGGTGTTACAGTATCACAGTATCACCAAGGGTGGAAGAGACCTCAAAGTCTCGAGTCCAACCCATCAACCCGTTGGAACTCACAAAATCATAGGGGTTGGAAGGGGCCTTTGGAGATCATCTTGTCCAATCACATTGCCAGAGCAGGTTCACCTAGAGTGGGTTGCCCAGGATGGCATTCAGACAGGTTTTGAATTACTCCAGAGATGGAGACAGCACCACCATGCTGGATAGCCTATTTCAGTGCTCTAACACCCTCAAAACAAAGATGGAACTTTCTGTGTTCAGGCTTGTGCCCATTACCTCTTGTCCTGTCACTGGGCACCACTGAAAAAAGCTGGGCCCCTTCCTCCTAACATCCACCCTTTACATGTTTATAAGCATTGGTAAGGTCCCCCCTCAGTCATCTCTAAGCTAAAAAGCCCTAAGTCACTCAGCCTTTCTTCATAACAGAAATGTTCTAGTCCCCGCACCACCTTTGTAGCTTTTTGCTCTACCCTTTCAAGCAGTTCCCTGACTCAGAGAACTCTTTGTGCCTGAGAATCACAGAATCATTAAGCTTGGAAAAGACCTCTAGGATCATCAAGTCCAACTGTCCTTCTCCCTGTCCTTAGCTGACACGCTGTTCTTGTGACCTGCATACCAAAATTGGTTTCTAATGACATGAACATTTACTCAAATTCCAGGCTGTGCCTGTCCTTTGGAGCAGAGCCAGCCATTGTGTTATACCTGTCCCCTCCCAGCAGCCTGCTTAGGTGGCTGCTCCAGAAGACTCTGTCCAACTCTTCCTTTGCAGTGGTGAGTTGGTTGCAGCAAGCACTGAGGCTGCCTTAGGTTTAATTACCATTACATTAAGGCAGCAGTTATAGGTTTAAATTGCATATTCTAAATGAAAGGAGAGTGGACGTTAAACCTAATGACCTGAAGCAAACACTCAAGGCCAGAGGTGTAGGAATGGGGGTTGATCTAGAGACTTGTGGTATGCAGACATAAAGCCAGAAGGAAGCAGTGCAATCATTTCTTGTGGCCTCCTGAAGCTACCCTGAATTAATCCAGCTGAGCTGAGGTGTACCTGTCAGCAAACATCCACTTCTGAAGTACAGGTTTACAATTAAAGGATGCAGCTTAACTCTCGGTAAATCATCTCCAGTTGTTAATTACTGTCACTATTAGAAGCTGGCATCTCATTTCAAGTCAGAACTTGCTTAGCTTAATTCCCAGCTGCTGGTTCCTGTTACAGCTCTGCTTAGTTTGTAGAGAGGCTTCAGTTATTGAACTTGAGTGTCCTGTGTAGGTATTAATAAGCTGTGATCAACTCATGCCCTCCCCTGATAAACTGAATGGATTGAGTTCTTTACTTGTACTTAACACACATTTAGTATTGCTTTAATCATTCTTGTGGCTGCTTCCTGCGAGACCCATGACAGGGACAGCACTGCTAGGTTACTGTTGTGGTTGCACCAATTCACATGAACAGGGTGACACAGTCTTCCTGCATGGCTTTATGTGCTAGCCCCTGTGCTACAGTGGCAATGCCTGCCCATGCTTTCTAATGTTTTCTGGGTGTTAGCTAGCCCCTGGCATTGCAAAAGAGGCTTCTCCAACCTTTAAAAGTGTTGTTGGTTCTTTGTTCCTAGGATTCAGTGTATCCTAATTCCTAATTAGGATTTAGAACTCATTCAGCAGCTGTACTGCAGAGCACATAATGTTTGCTTGTGTTGATCTTATCAGGTTGCTTTGAATCAATACCTTCTCCACTTCATTATTTACCATTCTCCTAATCTTTGTCAGTCATTTGACGTTTTTATCAAACAATGTTTTCGTATTTTCTTCTAGCTTGTTGATAAAAATGTTGTATAGCTGAGGGTCAATTACCCAGGGGCCTCACAGGATCTCATTAGAAACACCCACCACTCCATGGGCCCTGTGGGGAGTGATTGAAACACAGTAAAATCAAATGAATTGATTAGTGAAGTGATAGAGGAAACGGTGACAATTAGGAAACTGCCACGTTAGGCAGTGCTCTGATGGTACAATTCAAATGCAACCCGTTTGGCGGCATTGTCTAGGGAAAAGATGCTCTCATTACAATGCAGTTGTTGTGGACTGGGACTTTTTAAGGCAAATTTTGTAGACTGGAAGAAGCTTCAGGATCCACAGTGCTGTGATTTGTGAAAGGCTGTGGTTCATTTCTGTTTCTTTTCTTTTTGGCCTTGGTTTTCCCTTGAGCAGTCAATGTGTACTTACCTGGACAGGCTGAGACAGCAGGAGGGTTACCTAAAGAGTGGGTGCATGCTGATACACCTTCTTTTTCTACAATAGTTTGTTGGGTGTTTGGGGTTGGTTTTTTTTGTATCGCTAAGGTTGGAAGAGACCTCGAGGATCATCGAGTCCAACCTGTCACCACAGACCCCATGACTAGACCATGGCACCAAGTGCCACATCCAATCTCCTCTTGAACACCTCCAGAGATGGTGACTCCATCACCTCCCTGGGCAGCACATTCCAATGACAAACGACTCGCTCAGTGAAGAACTTTCTCCTCACCTCAAGCCTAAACTTCCCCTGGTGCAGCTTGAGACTGTGTCCTCTTGTTCTGGTGCTGGTTGCCTGGGAGAAGAGACCAACCCCTTCCTGGCTACAACCACCCTTCAGGTAGTTGTAGAGGGCAGTGAGGTCATCCCTGAGCCTCCTCTTCTCCAGGCTAAATAATCCCAGCTCCCTCAGCCTCCCCTCATAGGGCTTGGGCTCAAGGCCTCTCACCAGCCTTGTTGCCCTTCTCTGGACACGTTCAAGTGTTTCGATGTCCTTCTTAAACTGAGGGACCCAGAACTGGACACAGGACTCAACATGTGGCCTAACCAGTGCAGGGTACAGGGGCACAATGACTTCCCTGCTCCTGCTGGCCACACTACTCCTAATGCAGGCCAGGATGACATTGGCTTCCTTGGCCACCTGGGCACACTGCTGGCTCATGTTTAGGTGGCTGTCAATCAGCACCCCCAGGTCCCTCTCTGTTTGGCAGCTCTCCAGCCACTCTGACCCCAGCCTGTAGCTCTGCATGGGGTTGCCGTGGCCAAAGTGCAGCACCCGGCACTTGGACTTGTTAAATGCTATTCCATTGGACTCTGTCCATCTGTCTATGGGTCACCTGATCATAGAAGATCAGGTTGGAGAGGCAGGACCTGCCCCTCCTAAATCCATGTTGGCTGGACCTGAGCCCTTGGCCATCCTTCAGGTGCGCAGTTATTGCCGCCAGGATAATCTGCTCCATCACTTTCCCTGGCACTGAGGTCAGGCTGACCAGCCTGTAGTTTCCAGGTTCCTCCATCCGACCCTTCTTGTGGATGGGGACCACACTGGCCAGTTTCCAGTCATCTGGGACCTCTCCAGTGAGCCAGGACTGGAGGAAAATGATGGAGAGCGGCTTGGCCAGCTCATCTGCCAGCTCTCTCAGCACCCTAGGATGGATCCCATCTGCTCCCATGGACTTGTGAGTATCCAAGTGGCTCAGCAGGTCCCGAACTAATTCCTCATGGATTTCCGGGGCATTACACTGCTCCCCGACCCCGTCACCCAGCTCAGGAGGCCACTCGTCCTGAACTCCTGCCTTGCTGTTAAAAATTGAGGCAAAGAAGGTGTTCAGGACCTCAGCCTTTTCCTTATCTTCAGTCACAAGTTTGCCTTGTTATGTAAATGTAGAGGGTGAGGATAGGGAGTTACCTTACTAGAAGTGGAGGGGTTTGAGTGTTACTTTCACCAGCAGCAGGACAGGCACTGCAGGAGCAGTTCAGTTCATGCCGTTGGATGGCTGTTGAGTTTAGGGTGACATACAGTACCCTTTCTTCAAGTGTTCATGTGGAAACAAGAGCCTTCCCTTTTATCTTTTGAGTGGCTGAAGAAACAGGATTAAAGCTTCCTTCCTCCATCCTTGCATGCCCATCGAATGCACTGTGTTCCTTTTTCTGTAGCCTGCGTCTGCTGTCACCCCTGTCCTGTCCTTTCTGAGTTGGGCTCAGAGGACAGCCCCCCGCCCCGTGGGGAGACCTTATTGCCGTCTACAACTACCTGAAGGAGGTTGTAGCCAGGTGGGAATTGGTCTCTTCTCCCAGACAAATACCAACAGAACAAGAGGACACAGTCTCAAGCTGTGCCAGGGGAGGTTTAGGCTGGATGTTAGGAAGTAATTCTTCACAGAAAGAGAGATTTGCCATTGGAATGGGCTGCCCAGGGAGGTGGTGGAGTCACCGTCACTGGAAGTGTTTAAAAAGAGACTGGATGAGGCACTTGGTGCATGGTTCAGTTGATTAGATGGTGCTGGGCAATAGGTTGGACCTGATGATCTCTCAGGTCTTTTCCAACTGGGTTAATTCTTTATTCTGTCTGCTCTTTTGTTGCATGCCAGGACTTGACAGGGTTAGATAATGGTTGGACTCAAGGTTCTTAAAGGTCTTTTCCAGCTGAAATAATTCTAGAATTATATGATTCTGAGCTGGTTTCCAGTTGCAACGCAGCCATCCCCATCCTTTGGCAAGTCTCTTCCTTGCTTTGAGGATGGAAGCTTAACTCCATTACAGAATCTCCCTAGTCAGCCCGGTGGGCTGGATCTCCAGTGGAGAAGCAGTGGCAGAGGTATTTTGCCAGCATAGCTACTCCCATAAAGACAAGCACAGCTGATGGGCAGGGTCTTGTCAGCCTCACTGCATTTACATCAGAAACTTTGCCTATTTTAGTCGTGTAGATTATGGGATGTGATTTTTCACGCTCTGTAATATCAAGCCAAACCCTACCAACAAAGCTTTGTTGCCTCAAGACTAATGAGGTTGTAAAACTCTATCCATAAAATCAGAATAATAGTATTGCCTTGCATCACGAGATTGCTGTGAGTACATTTGGATATTCTGCTCTCACGTGGCCTGCTGTGTGCTACACAGAGATCAAAACTTCATTTATGAATGCACAGAATGAGTGTCTGTTGTGCACAAGGTTACAGTTGAAATCTCAGGGTTTTCCACCTGCACCTTGCTGTGTAAACAGAGAGGAACAATCCTAAGTTTCTGTGAATCTGGATTCCAGAAGAGGGCCACAAAGATGACTCAAGGGCTGGAGCACCTCTGCTACAAGGATAGGCTGAGGGAGCTGTGGTTTTTCAGCCTGGAGAAGACTCCAGGGGGACCTTAGAGTTGCCTTCCAATACCTGAAGGCAGAGGGACTTTTCCTGGGGGTGTCTGGAGACAGGACAAGGGGGAATGGTTTGAAGGTGAGTGGGGTTAGACTGGATCTTAGGAAGAAGTTCTTCAGTACAAAGATGGTAAGACCCTGGAATAGGCTGCCCCAGGAGGTTGTGGTGTGAAGGCCAGGCTGGATGACGCCTTGAGTAGGTGAATCTAGTTGAGAGGCATTCCTGCCCATGGGTGGGGAGGTTGGAGTAGATGATCTCTAAGGTCCTTTCTAACCTAGGCCATTGTATGATTCTATGAACACCAGTAGAGTTCAGTTTATAGAGCGCATAATATAACATTAATTATTGCTGGAATATTTGTCTTTTTCTGCAGTTGTCTGCTATGGTTTCTTCAATATGCTCTCATTTGTTTAATTAAATTACAGTTGGTCGTCTTGGAGTCCTTGCTGTCCCTGCTTGTTGTGGACATTTATTAATAGTGTCACTTGGTTGATAGTCTGTTAATTTGAATCTTGTCTGAATTTCATTATCTTTAGCTATTTACACTTCAGAGAATTTTCCCTGAATTCGGGAGGACCTGCTCTTTCTTCCCACTGTTATGGAAGGCAAGTTGTCATGTGTACTCTTCCTAGGTGCTTTAATGGCACTAATTAATCAAGAAGCAGTGCAACAGAGGAAGGAAAACATTACAAATGAGTGCAGCCAATTTGTATGCAGAGTACCATGAGTGACCCGTGCTGGTAGTCTGAAGGGACCCTCCTCATTCTGGCACTACCCATCAAGCAAAATCAGAGTACTGTGGGAGTAAGCCAAAAAAGATCACTGACAGCCTTGGCACCCATCCCTTTTGCCTGAGGTTGGGTTAGGTTCTAAAAGCACTAATCTCCAGTGCTTTAGGTTTCTGAAATCCTCTGATAGCACAGTGTAAGTACTTAAAGAAAGAAACCTAGTCACTTCTGGACACAGTCAGTGCAGTTCAGTGCAACAGCATCATGTCAGCGTTTAAATGAATTTTGTCAGCTCTCAGGTGTCTTGTCTGTTTCTCAGGGCCTCAGCTTTTGACCTCTCCCCTTGCCCTGCTTTAAAGTTTCCAGTGCTTCTAGCTGATGGAGAAAAACTTTGAAAATGCAAACCTGAAATACTGAAAATCCTCCCTGCAAGACAGGATATAAGTATAAACACTTGAATACATTCATTTTTAATTCCATGATCTTAGATCATTCTCAGAAGGGCTGAGAAAAGGTTGAAGGGAGGCAGTGAGAGCCCTCCCAGGTGGGCAGCTGTGGATGGGGGACTGAGCTGCCCACCTGTGAGTTTACAGGTTCATTTGGACAGAGAGCTGGCTCTTGATCTGGACTGTGAGCAGTGACAGCAGCTTCTCAGGTACCTGGCTGTTTGGGAATCTGTCAGGGTGGGCAAGTGGAGCTGAGGATAGTGTAGTTTCGTATAGTGTAGTTTAGTGTAGTTTAGTTTAGTTTATCTGAAATTTGCTTGAGGACAGCCTCTGGTAGGTAAGGATCTCTTGCTCAAGATGGGGAAGATCCTCTAGGCAGAATGTGGGTTTCTCACACCCTAAGTGTTTTGGGCACCAAGGAGCATAGAGGGAGCAAGGGATGATTTCTTTGGGTTTTTAACAAATGCATTCAGCTCTCCTTGGTGCCATGGTTTAGTTGATTAGATAGTGTTGGATGATAGGTTGGACTCAACGATCTCAAAGGTCTTTTCCAACCTGGTTAATTCTATTCTATTATCCATTTTTAAAGGAAATAATACAGGCAGTGGACTCAAGACAGGGCATGGAAAGGGAGCAGAGCCTCCCATTGTATGGGAGAGAGATTGAACACAAGGCACATGTCTTTGTGCTGGTTGTGTTGAGTGGCTTTTTGCTATACTAATTTCAGTTATGTTAAATTAATTTTTGGTTCCCCTTGATGTGTATCAGAAGGTGAAATACCTCATTCTTAGCTCTGGATTCACCTGTGGGGTTTAGGACATAGAGTACCTTATAGCCCAAACTGTTGTGGTCCTGTGGTCCTATTTCTTTACAACGCAGCAGCAAAAAGAGTGAGAAGAAAGGAGACCTCTCTCCCCCTTTCTATTCAAAGAGATAATGTGTAATTAATAAGAAATGCTGTTGCCAGTTGTCTCCTGTCTCTCTCACAATGGAAGCATGGGGCAAGGATCACACAATATCACCTTTCCTCATTTTATCTAATGAGGGTGAAATTCTACTGTCAGGCATATTTTCCAGTTTCAGCCGTGATGTACAGCAGATTGTTCTGCATGATTATAAAGGCTAATAAATTTCTCACCATCTCATTTTCTCCTGCCTGGTAGAAGTCAGCCATTAGATGCAAGTGGTGGCTGGGTGGTAAGGTGAGGTGGAAGGCTATAGGCATAGCCCACAGCACAGGGCTGCATCTCCCCCTTCAATTCTGTCCTGGGGATATGTCCCTTGTGTCAGCTGATGTGGTGAAGACTGTATCTATGTCACAGTTTCCCTACCAGTCTGGGACCTCACAAGCCATGGGCATGTTGGTCAACACCCTTGAGCCTGGCTTGTGAGCACGAGCCAGAGAGACTAGAACTTGCTTCTGCCAGGGGAGTAGGAAATTCAGAGGTCATTCAAGTGAATTTGGGTTGTGAAATGTAAGAGGAGGTTTTTTGGCCACTTGGTTCCATTGCTCTGATTTCATGCTGGGAGTTGATAATCCATTGCACGATATTATGGCTGTTTGGATGATCTTTAGTCCATGGCAGTGCCTTAGGCAGGGCCATGGTAGTCTTCTAAAATTAATACGAAATCAGTTCTGATAGGGCAATGGATTAATTCAGATTTGGTGTGCTCTATTATCTGTTTTTTCTTTGAGTGATGGAGTTCTTGCTGGCTTCTCCTTGACTGCTGTAATCCACACTGATGTTGCCTTTCATCATGGAGAGCTAAACCTGTTGTGGTTTTCACATTTGTTTCCTTGTATCCACAGTCTGGCTGCATTCAGTGCTCCACACTGCCTCTGACCGCTCTGCTCGTGGTGGGAAGTGTGCAACATAGTGATGCCTGGGAATATCAGAGAGACTGTTATATGCTGAGGTTAGCAAGGGAAAACAGGAAAAAATATTCTGGTCTCTATATATGTAAATTATTTCAAAGGTACTTGAGAATTTTTTGCTTCTTTTAACTTCCTTAAGTTGTGAAAGTGTTAATTGAGTAAGCTCAGAGGGTGACTAATAAGTTTCTGGACTACAACATGTTGTTAAATTGCTTACCTTTGCTAAGCATAGAGATCCATAATGCTAACAAGGGACAGACTACAGCTGGTATTTGTTTCTACAGAGTTCTCAGCATGGACAAGAGGCTTTTGCAGTAGCTGTGGGCAGACTGGCTCAGCTCAGCGCTGTCAGATTGTTTGTCTCAAGGGAACTGTCGGTGAGACAGGCATTTCCCATTATTGCTTTCCTAGTGTTAAATTTGATTTGTTCTTTTACCTAGCTCTTGCTACAGAGACTAATCATGCCCTGATTTACTTCCTCTTTTTTTTTTTTTTTTGTTACACAACCATTTGGAAAGAAGGCTCCAAATGATCTCTTCAGCTTCAGCCTGGCACAACTCCACTAAAACATTGGAGTCATTTAAACTGTTTTTTCAGCTCTCTCTCTCCTCTTCTTCTCTTCAGATTACTTGAAACAGAAATCAGAGCCAAAGAATGTTAGGGTTTGGAAGGGACCTTGAAGGATCATTGAGTCCAACCTCCTGCCAGAGTAGGATCACCTAGGGCAGGTTGCACGGGAACGTGTCCAGGTGGTTTTGAATGCCTTGAGAGGAGCAGACTTGTAATGGGTTGGGGCAGACCCCCTCCCCACCACGCGCAGAAATGACGACTCAGACAAACAGATTGCAAAAGTGATGGAAAGTTTAAATAAAACAGTGAGTGCGTGCAGAGAGCTAGAAACACAGTGACAAGAGAGACCCCAAAACAGACCCAGAGAGATCCCATCCCCACCTGAGGGTGCACCCAAAACCCCCAGGGCTCCTCCCTCCCTCCCCCCCCCACTGCTAGGCTAGTCTCAGCTGGCCAGATCTGAGACTGCCCATCCCCTCGTGGCCTTGGGCCTAGCCAGACCCATGGCCGGGAGATCTCTCCCCCAGTTACCAGGCGGCGGAGAGGAAGGAAAGAGAAAGTGCCAGACCCCGCCATGCAACTTATAATGGTGCAAGGGATCATGGTAGGAAATAACCTAATTTCCTGTGTCCACCCACTGGGCTGGACTTCTAGACACAGGAAACACCCCTGTAGCAGAGGACACCCAGCCCAAACTACAACAAGACTCCACAACCTCTCTAGGTAGCCTGCTCCAGGGCTCTGTCACCCTCACAGTGAAAAAGTTTTTCCTTATGTTCATGTGGAACTTCCTCTTGCTTGCACCCATTGCCCCTTGTCCTATCACTCTGTCCTCCCAATACTGCCCTTCACATCTTTATAAACATGATTGAGGTCACCCCTCAGGTTCCTCTTCTTCAAGCTAAAGAGCCCCAGCTCCCTCAGCCTTTCCTCATTCTGCAGCAGCCATTAGTGGAAACAGAAGTTCTGTTTAAATAAATACATGCATCATACTTAGGACTGTGTAAACCAAATCCATTGTAGATGGAAAATGAGAGGGCAAAGAGGGATAGTGGCAGAATGGGGGTATAGTTGGGTGCAAAAGCTGGGTTTTTTGGGACAATGATTTTGCTGGAAATGCAGTTGGAGAGAAAATTGTAGGAATGAAGTGGAATCTGTGTTGTAGTAAAATGTGCTAATGGTGCTTCAGGAAAGAAGCACACCACCTACAAGTCAAACCACCCCCATTTAAGGCTAGTACTGGCAAGCAAGAATAATTTTAATGACCTCTGTGGAATAAGGCCACTCTTCCCATGACTTCCTCAATTCTTTCCATTTATATGCTGCATGTAGTTTTCTGAACTATAATTCTTTATCCCCACATAGAAATTTCTTACAATTATCCTCCCTTATCTTTTTATGTCTTTATTAGTTCAAATCAGCTTCTAGCCACTTTAATTTGTCCCTGTTTTCTTCCTGAGATGTGTTTTCACCTGAACCACATATTTTTGCATGTCTGAGATTCCACCTAGTTAAAACTGTCAGTGCTGCTGAAATTCCCAAAATACAGAATCACAAACATGGATTCTCAATGCACTTTGCACAGCCTTTAGCATGGGGCTGGTTTGTTCTGAAGGGCACAGGATGGAGCAGAGTCGGGTTTAAGGCAAATCGTGGAATGGTAACATCATTAACAAAGGAAGCATGTTTAATTCATAGGTTTGAGAGGGAACAGCTACTTTGGTTCACTGATCCCTATAGATTTATTGGCAAAAACAATCTAATCATTGCTTGCAGTGCAGCTCCAAAAAGGGGAGGGAAAATAAAAGGCACAAGCAGCTTTTCAGAACTCAACTTTATTTTAATAGGTCAGATTGGAACAAACCTGTGTGATGGTGTTTCAGATGAAAGGACTTAGATCTAACCAGTCTCTTTCCTGTCAAGCTAGAAAGGACATGAACTATTATTTTTGACACAGAGGGGAAGCAATCAAATATTTAGGTCTTTTGTTTTCATTACAAGAACAGGAGGATAAAAAATAGATAGCGGAATATTCCTTTTGATTTGCTTCAAGAGTAAGTGAGGCATAGCTATTCATTCTTCTTCATTTGCTTTCAGAGGTGAAAATCAAGAGTAGTGCTGTCCTTCCAGAACGAGCTCCAGTTTGTTGTGGTAGGAGCATCTTGTCTGTCAGTTCAAAGTGTCCATACAGAGCACTTTGTCTCTCTCTGTCTCTCTTTTATTTATATGAATGGTTTTTCAGCAGAAAAAAAAAAAGTGTTTAAGTGCAAACTTTGTTTTTGTTTTTCCCTTGAAGGTAAGATGAACGGCATGTCAGTGGGTACAGACAATGGATGGAAAACAAACAGAATTTCTGTCAGGAGTGTTTTCATTTACACATTTTCAGAGCCTGGTGTGAAGGTGCCTTTAAAAATGCCATAGATTCACCAGCTTTTGTGCCCTAAATGAAGACTAAAATTCTTTTCTTTCCAAGAAAGACACTCAAAAGGGTGAATCTTAAAAATTATACATTGATCCTTCTCCAGGAGAGTGGTTTATGAAGATACCCTGATTCCCATCTTAGTGATGAAGAAACAGAGAGAGACAGGCAGAGATTTTTGCAGGGTGATATACTGGAGGTGAGAGAATGATAAATCCAGGTGCATAACCCAGGTCTCCTGAGTCACCAATAAGGGAGGATTACATTCTCTATACAGCAGAGTCAGGGCTATGGTGTAAGAATGTATTCAGGGTCTGCTGGGATGCATATTGCAATATGATAATAGTTTGAACGGACAATTGTCCCATAGGCTGTCATTGAATGATCCTAAAGTGTGGTTTGTCTGCTCAGCAAAGAAACTGTAAATGAACTCTTTTTATTATTATAATTTCATTTTATTCTTGCTCCTTTTTTGTTTTGAAGACCTTTTTAACTGGAGGAATCATCCTTATGATGGCAGCAGGGAAAGCTTAACCCAGTACATTCTTTCTGAAGGTGAAAAACATTGAAAATTGCCTCAAGAAAATTACACACTGGGCCCTGTTAAAAAGCCATTAACGCCTAAGGCGTTGGGGGAGAAAAAGGCATTGAAATTTCAAATGTATTGGACACCTTTTCCCTCCCCTCCCCCCCTCGCCATTTGAAGGAACGAATGTATGCTAATTATTTTCTTACTCAGATTGGCTTTTCTAGCTTTGGTCCAATATCTCTGCACCGTGTGAGAATGAAAGGCTGCAGAAAACGCACCGTGGTTTTCTTCCTGCAAGATAGCCTGGACAATTTCTCATGAACAGAGAATTCAGGAGCTTACAAGTCGTGTAATTAGAGGATTAGAATCTAAGTGTAAAAGGAATTCCGAGGCTCAGGTAACAGCTGGAATGAGCAGGTTTTCTTTGCAGTGTCTGTGGGAGGTTGTCAGAATTAGGATCCATCGTAGTAAAGAAAGGTGTAAATCCTGGAGCCAAGGATTTTTCTTTCTGCATGCCAGTGGAGAGGACCTCTTTGATTTAAATCTTGGTTCCGTGAGTGTTGCAGGGGGAGAAAGTTTCTAATAGATCCAAAGTGTATTTCCTATATGGCTTTGTCATTCATATCAACACTCTGACTTGCACTCGGAAGCAAATGAAATTCACTGCATTAAAAAAAATTGACCAGAATAGTCCATTATTGGTTTGGAGAAGCTGGACTATGTGGCAGCAGTTTTAGATCTACTATCCATGGGAAAGGGTGGGAGCAACCTTGGAATAAATGCATTTTAAATGCCTGCCACTGATGTTATTTTCTGATAAGCTGACCTTCATGCTAAGAAATGGTGGAAGATTGGCAGTCCTTTGCCTTCCCTCGGCCTGAAACAAATAGCACCAAGATAGAGGTTGCTGCATTTGAAATGTATTTGACAAAAAGTTGATGAAGAATTTTATTCCTTTTTAGTTCTGTACCCTGGCAACATGAAAAACATTCTTCCTTGTGTGGGGAGAACCAGCCTTTTGATAACTAGTAGCCTATCTGAATGAAGGATCAAACTTCTGCTCCTTGGACTAGGCTCTGTGTTAACTCTGGAGCAAGGAAGCCTAACCAGCTGCCCTGCAGATCACTTCCATTGCTTTAGAAGCCACTGCCCCCAGCTGAGATGCGTTGACTTATCCTGTGTGTCCTTCTAGTCCTCTGCAAAGCCATGTGAAACAGCTCAGCTTAACCTGCCACTGGGCCGAAGGCTGTTTTAGTGCATGTTGTGGTAGATGAGAGCTTGAGTACCACTGCCTCTTCGATTGCTTCCTCTGGAGGAGGCAGTAACTTAAACTGCTCTAACTGTAGCTGATGCCTTTAGGCAGGTCTCTGTCTAGACCCATAATTGTTATGGACATGATTCTAGTTTTCAAACCCTTCTATGCGTGATCTGAAGGAAAAGGAGACACAGGAGTATAATGATCTGCGTGTGTACATAGCCAAATGCTTCCTCTAATTGTGTTAGTACAACCCATCTATTGAGTTCAGTAAATGGAGGGTGAGCTCTGCCCCTGCACATTTTGATATGGGCTGCTGATTAGCCCACAATACATATTTCACTTCACCACCAACAGGACCTTAACCTCACTTAAAAAGAATAATGACAAAACAGCCCAATTATCTGTTCCCAGAGAAAAAAGTCCATTACCGAGGGGGAACCAAAATTACCCTTTCTGTTCAAACAGCCCAATTCTCTATTACATTTGCATTAAAAAAGGGTCTGAGATTAGGCTGCCTTTGTGTTAGGCACTGTATGAACACGTAACAAGAAATAGGTCCTGGCCCAAGGAGGTTACAGTGTAAATTAGGGAGAAGTGGAGACAATGGCAGTGACTTTTTTTTTCTTTCCCTAAGGGAAAAGGAGACAGAGAAATGTATTAGATAGCAGAAGTGCACAAAGTTAACTGTGAACGAGATTGAAAAGTCCAGATGCAAGTATTACATGGCCAGATATTACATGGCACATCATGATCTGGTTGTTTTTACTTCTGGAACTGGGACTCTGGGACACTTGAGTGATGTTCAGACTCATCTGAAGTTCACTTGGGTTTCTACATGGAGGCAGCACCTTAAAAAACAATAATACAGGTCATGGGACCTGCATTGTTTCCTTTGCCTCTCTTACTGGGAAGCACAGAGCTCTGAAATTGTGAGAGAAGTGCCCCTGCATCATTTTCCTCAGTGAAGAGACAAGCATGTGCCAGGTGGGACTTCTTAGGGAGTGTGAGTCCCAGTTCTTGAGCAAAGAAGCAAATGAGCTGTTGGGAAATGAGAGCATTGGACACCTTGGTGTCAACAGATCAGTACTTTCCCCTGGAAGTCTGATTTGCCAGAAATTTGCTGATGAACACTGCTGAAAGCCAAGCTCTGACTCTTCATCAAGAGACGTTCCTAAGGGGTAGACAGTAAAGCGAGGACAGGAAGAAGCTAAGGATGGTTTAGGCTTCCCAGCTGTGTCCTGCTTCCCTGCCCAGTCGTTCTTTGGGTTCCTGTGCCAGGCAGTGGGTCCCAGTGCAGAACAGAGCTGCCTTCAGCTCCTGGTCTTGCCCTCTGAGGGAGTGTAGCTAAGAAATAGCAGTTTGTGCTAAAACAACAGCACTGATTCCATCTTTCTGTCTGTCTTTTTCTGCCTTTCTGTCTTTTTCTGTTTCTCTGTCTTTATTTTCTTTTTTTTATCTCTTTCTCCACCCCAACCCCATTTGTCTCCTTTCTGTGTACTGGCTGAATTTCCATGCCTTACATCAGCTTTGTATTGCTGGGAAGTTCACACAGCCCTGATGTAATCATTCATTTCAACACCTTCATATCTTTGCCTATAGTTTGAGGTCATTTTTCTGACCTGCAAGAATGCATTCTGAATCTTCAGTGAACCTCACTTGTTACCTAAAATACAGTTGTGCATTGCATCTTTTCCTTAGGACTATCTAGAGGACACAGTCTCAGGCTGCACCAGAGGAGGTTTAGGTTGGATGTTAGGAAGAAGTTCTATACAGAGAGAGTGATTGTCCATTGGAATGGGCTGCCCGGGGAGGTGGTGGAGTCACCATCATTGGAGGTGTTCAGGAGGAGACTTGATGAGGTGCTTGGTGCCATGGTTTGGTTGTTTAGGTGGGTTGGATTGGTTGATGGGTTGGACGCGATGATCTTGAAGGTGTCTTCCAACCTGGTTTATTCTATATATCTTCTTTCCCTTGAAAAATCCATGGGTAGAATCCTGCCTTCCATGAATTTATTGGCAAAGAGGTCAATATCTCACCTCACATGTTGGGTAAAAGACCTTTCATAACTGCTACAGGAAAAATTGCCCTTAAACAAGAGCTCAGAAGAGTCTGGAGCACAGCCAAACAGGGAAACAAGGTTGTTATTGGCATGAGTTTAATCATGATAGACAATTAGCAAAGCTTAATTATATTGAGAAAGAAAATCAGAGCGAGTGGCAGTAATGAATTTTCCTAGTAAATCTCTTGTGCTTCAAAATAAAACTAGCTGACCTATAAATAAAATGAAATTAGCAGAGGTGTTTGCCTGGATGGCTTAGCTTGGTCTGTGAGCGTGGCTCTCCTCCGTGTCCCTTCTTAAATGTCTTTCTCTCATGCAGCAATAATCCCAGGAACACCACTGCATTTTAAACATTTAGATGACATCCAGTGTCAGAGGAGGCTTTTTTTTTTCCTTCATTTTTTTTTTTCTGTAGCTGAGCTCAGTAGTATTAGAAGTTAATAGGCTTAGGGAACCAAGGATTTTTAAAAATACTGCTGTTAGCTAAAATAAATGTTATTTAGAGCTAAGTGGGCTATTTTTTAATATTCCAGAGCAAGATCTGCCTAAAATAAAAATGGTAAATTGTCTGATACCAGCCTTGCATTTCACAGAGCATTTCTCATGTTTGTGCAAGTAGCCTATAGGTTTGATACTTGGTGGGGAGAGAAAACATCTGGCTGAAATTGAGAGTGCGACGTCAATCATTAAACCTTTTAATGGCACCACAAGAATGGAGTTTATAAAACAAAGAAGCCTCTGAGGAAACCAGAGAAACCCCTGTGAGCAGTTTTATGTTAGACATCTTTAAATGATAGCTGTGCTGTATAAAGGTGTTGAGTTGTTCTTTCTCTTGGTTGTTTTAAAACCCAGGAGACCAAAATCTCCCTGGCCAGGTAGGTCACACATCCCATGAGTGGTGCCTTGAGCCTGAGTGACCTTGATTTGCCTGATGGCAGATAACCGAGGGCAGAACTTGCTGCTGCTTGTTGTGTTGCTGTATGAAAGCTGGAGACTTCTGGTCCATGGATTTGAGAGTGGGTGGCTTGGGTGCGCCTGCTGTAAGGAGCCATGCGTTCCATGGGTGGCAGTGCTGTGTCAAAGTTACAAGCCCTATCAGTTCACTCCATTGCCACAAAGGAGGGCTGCTGTTTTGCAAGTATTTGCATGTGTGCAGAGCTGCTGTTTCAGAGGGATTCATCGAAGAACTGAAATTCAGTGGGGTGCACTTGCAGCATCCTCCCTCCCCCCCAGGCTCCCTTTTCTGCTTTTTCATTTGCAAATCGGGCTTCTCCTGCCTGAAAGATGAGATGGGGTGTCTGTCACTGCCACGCTCATTTGCACTGCTCTGCATGCTCCTCAGCGGCTGGATGCATAGAGGAGGGGTGTGTTGGTCCCAGCTGGCATCCAGCATGAACATGCCTGAACCGGGATCATATTTTACTGTGTTTGGGGAATTCTCTTCACATTGGTGTCTCCAGAGAGGGTACTGAGTCCTCTACTTGGTCAAAGCCAGAGAAGAAACAGCAAAAGTACGTTTGTCATTTTTCTGGCGGTTGTGAGGATGTGCTGGGCTGCTTTACTGCTTCAGTGTGGCTTTTTGGTTAGCCTCAGCTGTGGATTTCCATGGCAAGTCACCTGTGATAAGGTCAGCACAAATTTAGATTGAACTCACATATTCAAATCCAAGAGATTTCACATCTGGGGCTTTACTGTGGAGCTCTTCTCAATTTGGCTCTTTAGTTTCATCTCCAGACTATCTAAGCAGATGAGAGTGAGGGTTTATTCATGCTGCCCTTCCTAACAGAGATCCTAATTTTGTCTGGCAAGTCATATTTCCCCAAACAGAGGAGAAAAACCTGAGAGAGTGTCTCTTTCCAAACCATTTCTGAACCTCAATTAACATACTGGAATTACCTCTAACTGTTCTTGTTAGATGCTTCAGTGCTTAAGCAAGGATACAGAACAGGACTCTTGTTTTTGTGGAAAGGCTGCTGTGTGAGTAGTGACAAACAAGTTCTTGCCTGTGGAAAAAAAAATCTTTTTGCAACTGAAAGAAAACCATTTTAGCATTTCAAATAGCTAATGCTCTCAAATCAAGTGGAGTTCTTTGCTTTAGGAAGTGAACTGAATCTGTTTGACGGGATATTTTATTAATCGGTTTTAAGTTTCAGCAGTTTAGTTTTACATTTCCTTTAGTATTTTTGGTGGCATCACAGGAATTTGAGATGATGTTATTGGGGATTATTACATGCAAGTCACTAATAGCAGAGAAGATGTAAACCATCACTGAATTTTAGAGCAAAGCTAAGTCAACCTAGTTATGTGTGATTTGTGTGTAGAACTGGCTAAGCTGAAATAGCTCAAAGCCTTTCATCTGCATTTTGTTGTCTTCCTGAGCCAGCAGGATTTCAGTTGTGACAGTGTTCAGAAAGCTTCTGCTCTGTCTTCCACCATGGTAAATCCTGTGGAGCTACCTAAGAATGAAAATGGACTGGAAGGTAGTTTGTCACATGCAGAGAGTATTGCAGTTCCTTCCCAGCTCTAGTTAAGAGCACAGAGAAAATGAACCAAGTCCCATTTTTACGATTTGCTTAAGGCAAAATCATGCCATTAGTAGAGCAATAGATTGATGGGTCAAAAGGGACAGCTTGTGTTACTATCTTTCTCTTTTTCTTTGCAGTCCCTGTCCAAGGGACAAATCTCTGGAACCAGAATTAATGTAAAAATGATGAAAGGAATAAGGGGGAAAATACGTATGCAGCTCTGTACATCATCCTTAGGTGGACTGTTACAGCTTCGTTGACATCTCTGAAGCTATGCCACTATTTCAGCAGCTGAACAATTACACATCAGGGTGTACTAAAAGCACACAAATACCTGGGATAGCACCTAATAAAGCCATCATTTGCTCTGGTTGCTGAATTTAATCCCTTTGAATTAAGTTATTTCATGGCTACCAATTCTCTTTCTATTAAGTTTCCTTACTGATAGAAGGCTGGGTTAGATCATTGCAAAGAAAACATTTGCTCAGTGGGAAGTATATGCCCTGGTCCTACCATTGTGCAATTGAAGAAGTGGATTTTACCACCATAGTTCCAAAGATATGAGCAATTGAAAAACAAGATCTTTATAAATCCTGCCTTTTAGCTGCTAGGCTGCTGTCTCTGTGGTGAGTGTCTGCCTCCAGATGTCTTGGGACACTAGAAAAAATGCTTTTGCAAAGGAGGTGAAAAGGGGGGAAAGTTTTTGTTTGTTTTTTCAATAAGAAGTACCCTAAAATAGTTGTGATCTCTTCTTTGTAGGCTCCAGCCCCTTATGCATTGAACTACATACTTAAGGGGTAGTCAATGATTCTGAAAGCCTAAATCAACCTTTTTATGGACTTCTTGCCTACAAAACGGGATAATGTTATCTCTTCCATGGAGGTTAACGGGATAACGTGTTCTCTGCCATGGAGGTTAATAAACACTTGTGCAAAGCTTGTATTCCATATTCCTGAGTGCCTGGAATGGACTGCACAGAAGTGAGCAATCTCTCTCCTCAGAGAGAGTCTTGAGTGGTAAATAATAGAGTGAGATTGCACAGCAGCCAGGCAGAGGAAGTATTCTTGTGGAGCTGCTTGCTGTGTGAACAGCTCTCATGGCCTCTCTTTGTACAACCAACCTGCCTCCAATAAGTGAAAAGCTGTATCAAATGAGAGCATAGAAGAGGGATGAACTGAATTTGTGTGAGAAAGATGTTCCCAAAAGTCTCAGTTCTAGTGCAGAACTGCAGCTCTGGGTCTGGCCTGAACCTGTATTCCTCTTCTCTCCTTGGTTCCCCTGTGGGCAAGAGACTATTTCAGGTTTTCATGTGAAGTTTTGTTTGCTCTTCCTAGTCACTGTGGGGGAGGCCAAAGAGCATGGGAATGTATGCAGAGTTGTTTGCTGACCTGGGTGTATGGAAGTGCATGTAGGAGCAAAACACCTGTGCCAGAGCCCAGGAGCAGGCTGCCCAGAGAGGTTATGGAGGCTTTCTCTAGAGCCTTTTGAAAGCCACTTAGATGTGTTCCTGTGTGGCCTGCCCTAGGTGATCCTGCTTTGGCAGGGAGGTTGGACCTGATGATCTCTTGAGGTCCCTTCCAACCCCTAACATTCTGTGATTCTGTTTAAATTAACCTGATTCCTGTAGTAGAAATGGAAGAAGTGAGTGATCAAATGTGGAGCTGTGCCAGCAGATGGGCATGGATAGCACCTCCGGTGACAGAGAACTGACTGGTGTGGGTACTGCAACTTAACTCAGCTTCTCTCACAGTGGCACAGTCAAGGCAAAGGTGACAGAAGTGTTTCTACAAGTTTATAATAGTAAATCTTGTGCAAAGAACTACTCCAGTCTGCACTGAGAGGTCTTATTTTCAATGAACCTTTCATTTGGGGACAGAAGGCAGGCTTCTGCTTGTATCTGTAGTAGCTAAGGAAATGAATGCAAAAGCATCCTTGCACGGAAATGGAGATCAATGGTGGGTGAAAGCAGTGGAACACTTATTCTTTTCTTCTGGTTTTTTTTTTTTTTGTCAATGGCTAGTAACTCCAATTCAGAGAGAAGAAACTTACTGTGAAGTACTGTACTTGCAAGTGCTAGACTCTTGTCAGCTTATGGTTAGCACCTCAGGTTTTCCCTTTTTTAGCAAAGAAAAGAACCACAGCAAACCTAAGAACAGTAGCAAACCCATATTATCCTAGTATGCTTTAATGTTTAGCAAGGGCTGTGGAAAAGGGGTCCATGGGTTAATTATGCATTGCACAAAAAAGGAATTGCCTTCTAACAGTTTGCTTTTTTTTTCTGAATTCCATTAAATTATTAAATAAATGGCTATATGCCTGTGTTCCACCATTCATGTCCTGCCCTCCTGTTTCCTCTCTGAACTAAACAGTCAATAATATAAGCTCAGCCTTTTGACAGCACTCTTTGTGCCACTAACCACATAAAACAAGCATGTGCTGTCCCAGCAGTCACAGGGGGCAGAAATGCCCCAAAGTATTATCACCTCTTTGGAGACATTTTGGGTCAGACTGCACCTCTGGGTGGGCTGTGCCAGCTCATGTCAGTGCCTGCCCAGGCATCCAACCACTGTGTCCCTCTCTAACCACTGTGTCCCTCTCTAACCACTGTGTCCCTCTCTAACCACTGTGTCCCTCTCTAACCACTGTGTCCCTCTCTAACCACTGTGTCCCTCTCTAACCACTGTGTCCCTCTCTAACCACTGTGTCCCTCTCTAACCACTGTGTCCCTCTCTAACCACTGTGTCCCTCTCCAACCACTGTGTCCCTCTCCAACCACTGTGTCCCTCTCCAACCACTGTGTCCCTCTCCAACCACTGTGTCCCTCTCCAACCACTGTGTCCCTCTCCAACCACTGTGTCCCTCTCCAACCACTGTGTCCCTCTCCAACCACTGTGTCCCTCTCCAACCACTGTGTCCCTCTCCAACCACTGTGTCCCTCTCCAACCACTGTGTCCCTCTCCAACCACTGTGTCCCTCTCCAACCACTGTGTCCCTCTCCAACCACTGTGTCCCTCTCCAACCACTGTGTCCCTCTCCAACCACTGTGTCCCTCTCCAACCACTGTGTCCCTCTCCAACCACTGTGTCCCTCTCCAACCACTGTGTCCCTCTCCAACCACTGTGTCCCTCTCCAACCACTGTGTCCCTCTCCAACCACTGTGTCCCTCTCTGTGGTGTAGACCTGCCGTCCACTCACCTCTGTGGATAGTTTCCCCACTGTGCTCCTTCTGGTGTGTTGAAATAAGCTGAGTTAACACAGACAGTAACTGGGTTCAACCACAGTGGGTGGTGTGGGGAATGCTCACGTGGGGCACAGCTCCTAGCACGATGCATGATGCCTGCCACGCCAGACCTGCAAGCTGCAGAAGTGGGCCTCTTATTTTTAGCATGTTCCCAGCCTGACTTCTGGAGTGGAGCACTCTGAGGTAAGGGCTTCAGTGCATTTGATGATGGCTCGTTTTGAAAGATGTCATTTTAAGAATTTCTGGAAGTTTCAGAACTGCCCCTGTGGGAGATCTGTTCCATGCCAAAATGTCATTTCAGATTCTAAACTACATCCTCCCTCATACTTTCACTTTATAAATGTTTCACAGCACCTGCATTTTTTATCATTGCACTTTTATGTGACCTATGAGTTCCTTGTAGCTAACCTACAAGACCTGTCTCAGAGAAGTAAGGAACAGATTATTTTTTTTCTTAATTGGCTTTTTCCTCTGTCAGGAGGTAAAAGCCACCACCCAATTAGTTCTTCCTTGTGCATGGATAGTTGTATTAATATTCTAACAAATGCAATGTTTATAGTGTCACTCATGGGTCTGTGTTATAATAAAACCAGCTCTCTCCTGGAAAGTGAATGCTTAGTTTCTTTTCTAGTAGTTGTTAGAATCAGGACTTGTTTCTTTAGTAGCAGATCAATCTCCTGGTATTTTTTGCAAGTCATCAAAGTTAATTCTCAGGCTGTAATTGTGTGTGAAATCATAGAACCCTAGAGTGTCTTTGGTAGGAAGGGACCTCCCTGTCATACTCCAACCTCCCTGTCATGGGCAAGGATGCCTCTCAACTAGACTCAGCTGCTCAAGGCCTTGTCCAACATGGCCTTCAACTGAAGAACTTCTTCCTAAGATCCAGTCTAAACCCACTCTCCCTCAGCTTCAAATCATTCCCCCTTGCCTTGTTGCTGGGCACCCTTATGAAAGGTCCCTCTGCAGCCTTCCTGCATGATCCCTTCAGGTACTGGAAAGCAGCTCTGAGGTTACCACTGGAGTCTTTTCTTCTCCAGGCTGAACAATCCCAGCTCCCTCAGCCTGTCCTCATAGCAGAGGTGTTCCAGCCCTTGGCTCACCTTTGTGACCCTCCTCTGGACTCACTGCAACAGCTCTGTTTCCTTCTTATGAAGGGAACATCATAAACCTGATAGCTTTGCTGGAAAACTACCACTCAGTGTGCTGAGTGAGGTATTTGTATTGCTCTTCATGCATACACTGGGCACCACTAACACATTAATGGTGTTTCCTTTCAATGAACCATCATTTAGAAGAAGAACAGTGGAGACTTGAAATGTTTTCTTAAAGGCTGGTAGCGTGAGGAGGACCAAGAATCAGCAGCTTTTTCCTATTCACAGCCTTCTGAAGGCCTGTGAGATAGAATAGAATAGAATAAACCAGGTTGGAAGAGACTTTCAAGATCATCGCGTCCAACCTATCATCCAACACCACCTAATCAACTAACCCATGGCACCAAGCACCCTGTCAAGACTCCTCCTGAACACCTCCAGTGATAGTGACTCCAGCACCTCCCCAGGCAGTCCATTCCAATGGGCAATCACTCTCTCTGTGTAAAACTTCCTCCTGACCTCCAGCCTGAACTTCCCCTGGTGCAGCCTGAGACTGTGTCCTCTTGTTCTGGTGCTGGCTGCCTGGGATGGTGGTGCAGATGAGGAGAAGCACCCATAGAGCAGCCTGGTGGGTATATAACTGGGAGCAGAGGTTTTAACCTGTCCTCCTCCAGCCTGTGTGAAGGGAGACTCAGCCAAAGGGCTGCAGGTTGCTTTTGATCTCTCTGTTTAAAGCCCTTCCATTTAGTGAGAATAAATATTCATTGAGCTAAAGGGGAGCAGAATGAGAGACAGCATACTTGGACTTAAATTAGGGAGGGAATGAACTTAGACATTAATTTCTCTTATCTGAGTCTCTTTCATGGATTTTGATCAGAAAATTCATCCTGGATCCATGAAATCTTTGCAAAAAAAAGTTTAACTAATCTCTCCACAGTCTTCCATAAATGCAACATTTTTAATGAACTGGGCTGTACTGGTTACCACGTAGTTAAAAACTAGTAAGGAGGGCAAGGCTGAGGGGAATTTACTCCATAGTGTGACAGTCACACAAAGACCATAAGGATGTAAACTCTTCTCTTGTTTTCATTGGGGGTGTCTGTATTCTCTGCAGCTGAAAAGCTAAACCTGCTCCTTCCACCTGCTTGGGTTTTGTGTTTTGGATTAGTTTTTGTTGGGTTTTTTCTTCACTAATAAGTTTTCTATGATTTCTTGTTCCCCAGAGTCTTGTATTGGATTTTCCCTTTCTACTGAGTTGTGTGTAAGATGGTATAATAAGATCTGATGGTTGTAGCTTTCCTTACAGCTACAAAGCCGTGAACTCCAGGGTAGTTATTTCCACCTCACAGCAAGCTTCAATAGAGCAATGGTAATGCTGCTGGCAGCCTTGGGCTGCTGCGTTCAGAGGAACACTGGGTGCCCCCGACAGTGCTGATTTAAGCTCTACAGTTAACATTATTTGTAAGGACTCAAGGCATAGAAAACCTCTGAGAATAACTGGTTGCTTCTGTGTCCTCCCCACAGAGCTGATATCAAGTGTCAGATGTCACAGCAAACCTTTGCAGGCAGTCCTGCCTAGAATTGTTCAGAGGTGTCCTAAATAGCAAACAATTCACGGAATCCTAGAATGATTCAGGGTGGAAGGAACCTTAGAGATCATCTACTCCAACCTGCTTGCCATGGGCAGGGTCACCTCTCAACTAGACTTGGCTGCTCAAGGCTTCATCCAACCTGGCCTTCAACACGCCCAGGCAGGAGGCAACCACAACCTCCCTGGGCAATTTATTCTAGAGTCTCGACATCCTTGTACTGAGGAACTTCTTCCTAAGATCCAGTCTAACCCTGCTCTCCCTCAGGTTTAAACTATTCCCCCTTGTCCTGTTGCTAGACACTCTTATGAAAAGTCCCTCTGCAGCCTTCCTGTAGGATCCCTTCAGGTATTGGAAGGCAGCTCTAAGGTCCCCCCAGGCTTGCTGCCTTTTCTAGGCTGAACAACCCCAGCTCCCTCAGGGACTGTGTTTGTGTCCCTCCTCTCCAACAGGAACATAAAATGCTTAAAATCAAGATAAATCATGGGAGATTTTTGTCTGTAATTTGTCAGGAGGAAGAGACTCTACTCCCAGAGGTAAATAGGTCCTGTGTAAAATATATTACTTTTATGATGAATGTTGTTTTTGTTATGCTGATGGAAACTAAAATCCTATAGTGTCCCCCCCTCCTTCCATTTCCTTTAGTTGCTTGCTGATCAAGTTATGTGACCCTTCCCACCACACCCTGCACCTCCATTTCCCCAGCTCTGCTCTCATTAAGATGTTTTCATAACCAGGCAGGCCAATAGATTTCCAACAGTGGAGAAGGTTAATGAGCAATTGCCACTAATTGCCCTTTTCCATGTCTGTGTAGTAGAGGGTCCCAGGAGGATCAGTGACGCCTCCCCAGACATCTTCTCTGGGGATGTGAGGGGTCACTGGCCAAATAGGAAGAGGCTGGTATCACTTTGTTTGCAAATGGAGCTCCCTACTCTACTGTTTCTGGACTGAGCTGGGAAGTGCTGTGGAGTCAGAAGAAATTAACTGCAAAGACTAGTCCCTCTATAGCAATTTAATAGAAAAAAATTGTGGTTAAACCGAGCTTTTTAGCTAAGTCAAGGAAATCAAGAAATACGTTTGTCATTTCCTTGAAGTAGGCTCCCAGACAGTGGTGAAGCAGATGGTGATGCACCAGAAAGGTGTAAGAGTACTGGGTTGGAACACCTCTGCTGTAAGGATAGGCTGAGGGAGGTGAGGTTGTTCAGCCTGGGCAGAGATGACTCCAGGGGGACCTTAGAGATGCTTTCCAATACAGGAAGGCTGCAGAGGGACTTTTTGTAAGGGTGTCTAGAGACAGGACAAGAGGAAGTGGTTTGAAGCTGAGGGAGAGTGGGTTTAAACTAGATCTTAGGAAGATGATCTTCATTCTTCAGTAGGAAGGTGGTGAGACTGTGAAATAGGCTGATACCTTTTGACTTCGTGATTTTGGGGTCTTCTAATACATTCCACTCTTTATAGAACCATAACTTCTCTTTTCTTCAGAAGAAACCTGAAACGACAGCAGTGATTTCATGCGCTGCGAAGGTTCAGAGGGAAAAGAATGGTGTGATTGTACTTCCTGGCCACGTTTTCAGAAGATGGGAATAATGAAGTTTTGGCAGGCTTTGCTAGAATAAATAGTTTACAAGCTACCACAGAACTATCTTAACAAAATGACTGCTTTGAGTTGTGCTTACGGGGTAAAGTAATATATAATCAAGAAAACAGAGTGATTGGGTTGGGTGGATTCTTGCACAGTTGATTCCGTTGTGAGATGATCCAACAGGAACTCATTTTCCTGCAGTGTAAGTTATGTTTATTGTACATTATCCCCATGCTGTATCATGTACCTCATATATTTTGCTTTATGGGACAAATCAGATAACAGTTTAAGGCTGAGTGGTAGCTGACTGTATATATTCCCAGCTAGTTAAACTGCTGGTTGTCAATGGGCATCTTTCATGTGAAAGGCAATTTCGAGGGGATGAGATTCTATCTACCAGAAGTACCTCAAGCACATTTTTATACATGCTCACACACAGTATTTATTTCATAGCTCTCTATGCAGAAGATAGATGTGAAAGATACAATTACTGAAAATCCCTCAACCTGCTTGTGCCATGGGAGCTCAAAGGAAGGTTTCAAATGACTGCCCTTTGCACAAAAATTACAGAAGTGGTTTCTCTTTATTCTCTTTTTAAATAAGAGCAGTTCTGTCCCTTCTTCAATTTCATGTTGCTGGAGAGGATTTCATAGCAGGTGTGCAAATGATTGTTTGTATTTGATACCCCACAAGCAGTGTTGACAGTTATCAGTTTTGGCCAAATCAGTTGCAGCAAAGAGCTAATGGTAGATTTGGTTACTTGTTTATATTTGATACCCCACAAGCAGTGCTGACTATTACCAGTTTTGGCCAAATCAGTTGCAGCAAAGAGCTAATGGTAGATCTTGGTTACTTCATGGCTTCTAAGTTTACAATAATTCATCAAAAGTAAAAAATATAACTTGGATATCTTCATGGCTTTTCTCTACATGTTTGATTGGATGTTGGGAAACCAACAACGGTATTTACAGAATAAAAAGGTTGTCTTATGAAGAGAAATTTGGCTGACTGAACTAAGTGATTTCTACAGTGACACAGAAAATGTGAGGCTGTGATGTTATCAGAGTTGTTTACCCAGTTATATTGATATAAAATTATATTGATGGTATTAATGTCTGTGTTTAAAATCTTCTCCCTCCTGGCTGTTGATAGATGCAACACCATTCCTTTTCCAGTTTACTTTTCTTTGCATAAAGGGATGACAATGGGGTGATGGCTATTCCACTTCCACTGTCTTGAGACACTTCTGTATGGATTTTGCTTGCTTTCCAGAATAATAATGGTAACAAACTTGCAGCCAAATCTGTAAGAGCAAGATACTGTATAATTATTCCACTACACATTCCTTTCAAGTTTCTCAGTGTACCAACACTATCTCATCCAAGCTTACGGTGTGTCTTGAGGTGGTTGGAAAGACTCCCATACCCAGCAGAATAATAGAAATGGAAGACAATATAAGAGAGAGAGCACTCTAAAGGTTTTTAGGTGCTTAGTGCGGATTGATTTAGATAACTCTAACACTTCTAAAAGTTAGGCCTGACTGTATTTTCCCAGGATCCTTTGTAGAGTGAGGGATGCAGCCTACATCTTCTACAGGGGCTTTTATGGGCTCTTTGTGCAACGGAAGAAAAAAATCACTGCAGCAAAACCACAACTAGGATGGTCTGGCCTGCAGACTGGTTGTCTGAAAAAAGGCTGCTTCAGAGCTACCCAAATATGAAAAAAGATCTTGAAGTACAGCAAGATAAACAATCCTTTT
The DNA here is from genome assembly GCF_026170545.1 of Melanerpes formicivorus. Taxonomy (NCBI): domain Eukaryota; kingdom Metazoa; phylum Chordata; class Aves; order Piciformes; family Picidae; genus Melanerpes; species Melanerpes formicivorus. The sequence continues at coordinate 3,645,625 of NW_027142359.1, read as the reverse complement.
CCTTCTGCTGTTTTAAAGGGATAGATATGCTGGTCCATGAGCAATACTCTACCACATGTATGCCCAGCACTGCAGATGTGTTTTCCTCCTAAGCTGATGCTGTAACCCTGTGCTACTCTGCATTCTGTAATTGTACTGATCCACAGCACACTGTGTTTTTTTTTTTTTCCCAGATGACCTTTGCTTTTCACTGACATTTGCAAAATGTGACTAAATGAAACCAGACTAAATAGATGTTAACAGCAAAATCTTTTTTGGCTTTTTTTTTTGGTGCTCTTCTTTCTGTGGAAAAAAACAATTAAATCTGTTCTTTGAAACTGCAAAATGTGAGTCAAAATGTGGAAGTTCAGGTATTTGCTGTTACTATGCTACATCCAAATGCAATTAAAGGCATTGACCACTCGCTTATTTTTATGTGCTGATTTACAGAAATCTATGCAAGAGAAGCCCAGCTGGTACAAATCGTTAGCAAGTGCCTTTCACAGCCACCTTTAGCTGGAGAACATTTGTTCTGTGTTAACTGAGAACAAACTGTTTCAAATCACACTGGAGCCTCTCAGAAGTATTAGACACACGTTTGTCGACAGGTTGGAAAGGAAAAATGAGTTTCCACCTTTCCCTACCACCAGATGTGTGTGGAGCAACGGGTCTCAGTGCAGAGCCTTAGCTTTAGGGTGAAGGGGACACTTCCTTGCTGGATAAGGCAACCTTGGCATCAAAAGCCGCTCACCAACCTATTTATTAGTATCTGTACTCCTCCCCTGCTGTTATATTAATGTAATGAATTGTTCACAGGTGCTTCAAATGAGGATTAGATGATCACTGGGAGCTTTGTTACTCAAACAAGCCAAATTGAAAGGAGCAGATGCAACAGTCCCTTAGCAAAAGTACAATGCATGACTTAATGAAGGTCATTTTGCACATTTTTGCCTTGCTGACCCTAAGAACAATCAGACTGTCATTATTTTACTGTTTCTAGACAGAAAGCTGATTGCTTCATGCCTTGTTTGTTTGTTTGTGTTTTATTTTAAATTGTCTTTATTACATTATTGGGAGCTCTTAATTGCATGTAATCCTACTCCCTTTTAGCTACAAAGAGATAGTTCCCATATGAGTGTTGCTAAACCATGCTCTTAAGTCATGTTTGAGCTCTTTTGTGTGGCAGTTTGTGCATCACCATGAATATTCAAACCCTAGGCCAGGTGAATAGATTGTAAAATGAACATTGTCAGCTGGTTTTGCACACCAGGTAGAAGAGAGAAGTTAGAGGTCATGGCCTCTAACCAGATGCATGGCCTGAACACTTCCTACAGCTCATGTTTGTACTATCCAAAGCTTGTGATTTTCTTCTCTTTCCTTGTTTTAGGCCAGGCTAGATGTGGCTGTGAGCAACCTGATGTAGTGTGAGGTGTCCCTGCCCATGGCAGGCAGGGTGGAACTAGATGATCCTTGAGGTCCCTTCCAACCATAACAATTCTATGATTCTAAATTCAGAGCAACTAACAAGCTGGCATTAATCCAGGAAGGTCTGTGTATGCAATGAGCTTTGTAAATGTTGGTTTACTGGTCTGTAAGTTCTCTTCAAAGGCCATGCACAATGTGAAAGAGCTGCAGTGCCTGGGAGATGAGGTCTTTGTGGTCAACCTGAAATGGAAATGTCAACCTAGCCATTGGCAGAGACCTAGGCCCTTCCCCCTGGCTTTGTCACAGGTTTCACTGGCATTTTGGAGAAAAACTCACTCTCCACCTCTGCCTGCTCTCCTTCTTACGGAAACAGGGATAAGGATGTCTTCTTTTTTAGCTGTGTTTGTAAGATACTGAGATAAGGCTTTTCTCTTGCTTTGTCTTATATCATAAAGGGATTCCAGTCTCAGCTGAAGACTCTGGGGCTGCAATAATTGCAAAAAAAATGTGAATGCTACTGTACCCAAAGAGCCACTTACTGCCCCTCTCTCCCAAATGATAAACAGAAGAAGTCTTTTTTCAGTGTTTAAAGAGAATGCACTAAGGTGACAACGTGCCTTAAAGGCCTATCTGTGCATCACTTGACTATGCACTTGCCAAGCTGTCTGTGGTGTATACTTTGATAGTTCAGTGACAGATATCACCAAGGAGAAAGGACACTGTTTTAACCTTGAATCCACATTGCATGGGAAAATTACACAGGGACAGAAAACCTGTGTACAACTGCTGTGCAATGAGCCGAAGAAAAGGATCTTCATTGGGCTTTTCATCTAGAGAGGGTTGTGGAAGGAGCTGCCAGATGCTATTGTTTTGTAGGAGGGGGTTTACAGTGTGTTTGTGCTGTCTGCAAGTGGTCAGCGATGGAATTGCCAACAGAGTCCCATTCCTGCCAGCAAATATGAGTGATGAGAGTGAAACTGGTGCATAAATATAGGCATGATATTCTTTGTTCTTCCCAGAAGAGACATCAGTTTTGTTCTTGCTCCAGCAGTGTATCATCTCTCTTGTTCCAACAGGACATAGTGTACTCAAGATTAGAAATAACCTCTTGGCAGGGCTTTAGTGTAAAAGATGTGGATTGGGATGGTTTTCTGCCTTGTGCCTTGCTAGACTTTGTTTATAGAAGTTTACACTGGACTCCTGGGGCAGGTGTCTCTTTCATGCTTATTGGGCTTTATGGAGAGTCCACAGAGTGGAGCACAGAGGTAATTGTTGAATCCAACCATGAAAACCGCTATTACTTGGTTTTTCTGTGACATCTGTTATATCCTGTTGTGCATGTGATGAGAGGAAGATTTTGTTTTGTTTTGAAATCCATTGGTGAGCTTGAATAGTATCTAAAATAGTTGATGGCTCATCAAAAAATCCAGGCTTCCTGAGCTCAATGCAGAAATCATCTTCTGAAGGTGTAGCAAATTTGTGCTCTGTAGAGAGGGGGATTCAGTTTCCAGACTATGTTAGTGGCAAAGCAGAGAGTAGGTGTGTCAGACAAACTGCAGACCCCACCCTGGATTGGAATAGGGGGGGCCTGAGAGCTGCCTTACAATACCTGATGGGATCCTACAGGAAGGCTGCAGAGGAACTTTTCTTAAGGGTGTCTGGAGACAGGACAAGGGGGAATGGTTTGCAGCTGAGGGAGAGCAGGGTTAGACTGGATCTTAAGAAGTTCTTCAGTAGGAGGGTGGTGAGACTCTGGAATAGGCTGCCCAGGGAGGCTGTGGATGCCTCCTCCCTGGGGGTGTTGTAGGCCAGGTTGGATGAGGCCTTGAGCAGCTGAGTCTAGTTGAGAGGTGTCCCTGCCCATGGTGGGGAGGTGGGAGTAGATGATCCCTGAGGTCCCTTCCAACCTGAGCCATTATAGGATTCTGTGTTATAACAGAACAGGAAAAGTGGGAAGGTGGATCTCTGGCTACCTGGATACAAATGTTAGCAACTTCTAATTTAATTTACAGGTCCTATTTAATTTGAACAGGTTTTGCCATGAATTTCACTTGCCCCAACCCAAGCCACTCTGGTATCTTCAGGGGGGGTTTGTACAGAGCACAAAGGTGGGTAGTGACAGGCAGGGCTGGAGCATACGTTGCCACAGGTATAAACTAGCGTCAGGGCATGATGCCGAGGGAGCTTCACACTTCCATTTTCTCATTCAGTATGTGCCTTTGCATATATGTTGCTGGTCGCACTCCTTAACAGTGGTCTTTATTCCTCATCAACAGGCCAGATGGATCCAGTCTTGCTTACCACCCACTCTTGAGCTGTATTATTTGTCGACGTTTGTCAGTCCCAAGCACTTCTATTTCAACAGAAGGTAGCTATTCAGTTGAGTGCTGTATGTCTTTTGTAATCTATTGTCTGTTTAATCAAGTTTGGATCTTGTTTTCTTGCTAAAGACCACGTCTGTGGTGCATTTGAAGTCCGGAGTGAACGTATTTGCATGTTCAAAGGCCTTGCTTTTAAAACAGCATGGATTTGTCCCTGCTCTGAAAGCTGGCAAACCTCTTGATGTTCTTGTTCTAATTCATTTTTATGTTAAGGAAACAGGCTTGGTTGTACAGGGAGACAGGCTGAGGCAGATCTTGATGAGAAATGAAGGGATCAAGAAGGAGCTGAGTTACTCAGTTTAACAGTAACTAGGCTATCTTTGTATCCGCACATAACCTTGATTCCCTGTAACTTCTTCTGTGGATATGGATGCTGTTGGCTTTGTTAGTTTTGCTAGAGGTTGGCACACAGATTCAGTCTTTGACGCACAACGCATGTGAAAGAAAGCCTTCCAAAAGTTGCAGCAGTGCACGCTGAACAGCTAAAACCGGAGTTTAGCCCTCATGCTGGGTTGAAGGGGTGCCATGGGATTCTCTGATTCTGCCACTGTTATCCTGGTTTGGAGAAACACCACCTTAGCTAGAGGAACCACACAGCTGAGAAACTGCCACCTCTCTTATGTGTGTGCTGCAAGGCCTCAAACTGAGCCCTAAGCACGTGACAGCAATCACTCTTTTTAAAATCCCATTTGCTAATCTTTGAAACTCTCCTGGTTTTGTGGGGGTGGATGAGGACTCTAACACTGGGTTGTATAGGTTCTGTCTTGGTTCTGTCATAATTTCCTCTCAAAGTGAATGAGAAAGCCAGGACTAAAGAGTGACAGAGACATTTAAGAACCTGAACTGTACCATTAAGCAGGTTTCTGATATAAATAAGTGGTGCGCTTTTGAGATGTTTTGTTAAAGCTCTGTGTTTTGTCTCAGGCTAATGTCTAATCTCTTTTGAGCTGAAGCATTGTCTTTTTATATAAACAGTAAACCCCCTTTAGAAATGAAGCTTTGATCTAGTTGACACCTATAAATTTGTCACAAAATACAAATACTTTAAACATCCTCCATTTAAATTGTTATTTGAAGATTTATATTATTGCATTGAGTTGCTATGGTGGCACTTGCAATTTACATTTCTGCCTAGAAGGCTGAAAGAGAAGGGGGGAAAAAAACAAAAGTGAATACTAAATGTCAGAAAGCAATGATTTGTCAAGTTTTGAAATGTACTACAGGAATATCAACTTAGGCAAATATGTTTGGATGAACTCTGGCGTGCTGCCCGGCGCTGAGGTTTCCAGGCTTGTGCAGTTCTTCACTGTTCAGAGCTTATGGGGATTGGGACCTCCAGGGTCCAGCCTTCTTGCTGGACAAATGGAAAACTGACATCACAGGAGCTTGTTTTACCTGTATGTTAAATTCATGGTGTGTGGTAGGGCTCCCAAAGCACAGAGATCTTGTTGTATTTGAACTGCAGGCGTTAACTCTGGCAGCTGTTGACTGTTGAGCCACATACAGAGAATCACAGAATCCTAGAATGGCTTAGGCTGGAAGGGACCTCAGAGATCATCTCCTCCAACCTCCCCACCATGGGCAGGGACACCTCACAGCTAGACTCAACTGCTCAAGGCCTCATCCAACCTGGCCTTCAACACTCCCAGAGAGGAAGCATCCAAAACCTTCCTGGGTGGCCTATTCCAGAGTCTCACCACCCTTGTACTGAAGAACTTCTTCCTAAGATCCAGTCTAGTCCTGCTCTTCCTCAGCTTCAAACCATTCCTCTTTGTCCTGTTGCTAGACACCCTTATCAAAAGTCCCTCTGAACCCTTCCTGTAGGGTCCCTTCAGGTATTGGAAAGCAGCTCTAAGGTCCCCCTGGAGTCTTCTGTTGTCTAGGCTGAACAACCCCAGCTCACTCAGCCTATCCTCATAACAAAGGTGCTCCAGCCCCTGGATCATCTTTGTGACTTTCCTCTGGAAGTCTTCAGTTCATAATCAAGTGAGGCAGCTTCACAGGATCCCTCAGTCCTTTGCTCCACAGCCTCAAGAATAGATGAATTCTGGGGATGGTCCTATAAATGTCAGTTCCAGTTCTGTCAGGAAGGAGCAGTGGCAAAACGGTCAGTAATCAGCAGCTGTTAAAGAGGGATTATATAGGGCTTTGGAAGTGCTGCTGCTGGGTGAAGTAGCAAAAGGAAGTATCTGTGATTTGGTACCCATGAGCTAGGCTGAGAAGATGAGCACTCAGAAACTGGATAAAAGGAAAGGTCAGGAATGCAGGCAGTAAAGGCAAAGAAACACACAAGTTACTATCTAAACAACAGTTTTTAAATGTTAACAGTAACATGATCCAAAATTCATACTTTCAAAGACAATTTTACATAGCAGTGGGCTCAACTCACTTGCAAGTGGGCAAAGCAAGTTTCAAAGGCAAGTGTTAGGAACCTTTTCTCGTGCCTATCAGAAATGACACATTAAATCTGACTTGAAAGTGCCTTGTTCAGTCAGTGTTCGTAATGCCACGCTGAGGGCATTTTTCAGGAGGAGTCTGAGGTTAAGAAAAACACCCACTGAATAACTAGAGCCACTTACTGCAGCACTTGAGTTTTTCTCAGAGGTCTTCCATCCAATTACTGACCAGATCCAGTGATATTTAACTTATCAGATCTGACAAGAGCTGAACTCAAGGTAGAGTGACGGCTTAAACATTTATTTGTGTCAATGACACGTTTAAAACTCTCTGCTCTGTCTAAATATTTAAAGGAAAATATAAAGAGGAAGATGTAATGTGACACAAGAGGAAATGAAAAGCAGACTTGCTTGTTGAGGACATTGACTGCACACAATTGCTGTCTTCTGAATACCTGTTATTTTGGCAGAAATTGGGGGAAATGCAGCCCTAAATATCACGCTCATCTGTCTCTTCTTTTCACACAAATGATGCTCGACAATGGCAAGGGGATCTTTTGCTGTCAAAAATCACAGAATGTGACAACAGCCAAGATCTTTAGGAACCTCTGAGTCTGAAGGTTTTGATTGTAAAGCTAACAGCTGAAAATGAAGAGACAATGAAGATAAATACACACTTAGTCAAAAGAAGTCACGGTATTGTCCAAATGAGAGAGCTTAGATGTGTTGGCTGCATGTTAAAGCCAAGTACATCTTAAGAACAAGCTGCAATAAGCTTTCTTCTTGGAGTAGCAGAGTTTAAACCAAAATCTCCCCACCCCCTTTCACTGTCTAATTGAGAAGAAAGCCACATTTCAAAACTGTCTCTAAAGCAGATCTGTGTTTTCCATGGGGAGATAGATATTTATTTATTTTTCTGCAGTAAATATCCATACCCGGGCCGGTTTCTGTGAGCACGTTCCAAAGAAAGATGGAATATGTCGGCTTTCAGTATGTAAGGGATGCTGAACATTTGCTTCATCCATGAACTTTTCCTAGAAAGGAGCTTCTTAAATCCCAAAATTTCTTTATGTGGATCATCAGTGATGTCTGGAGGGGTGGGGGGTAGGGGGTGGGGATGAGAGGACAACGAAACTCACAATGTGTGCATATATCATGCTCTTAGCAACACGTTCCCTGTTGGAACCTGACACTTATGTTTGCAAAAGCAAGCCCACTCTAAATTAGTTTGCAGTTAATTGGCTGTGAAGGGAAACGCACCTTGCCAAAAAAAGGATTTGAAATATGAAGCCTTTTGGATTTGTGAAGAAGTTGATCACTCTGCTTGAAGAATCACAGACGCTTTTGTGGCCATCTGGGAAATAATGTGGTTCATAATCTCCAGTGCTTTTGTAAATTCCATTATTTGGCAAGAGGGGCACCTACTTGCTGCCATCTACTTGAAGATTGATTTTAGAGGGGCAGTTTTAAAATGTATGTTGGAGTTCACAGAATCACAGAATGGTCTGGGTTGGAAGGGAGCTCCAAAGGTCATCTAGTCCAATGCCCCCAGCTAGATCAGGTTGTCCAGAGCCCCATCGAGCCTCACCTTGAATATCTTCAGAAATGGGTCCTCAACCACCTCCCTGGGCAACCTGTTGTTCATTTGTGATTGAGGAGAGGGATTTCCAAAGGGTTAACTCGGTAATGTTTTGAATATGTGATGGAGGATAACAGAAGCCAGCAAGCTAAAGCATTAAGATCTTTTGGGCTTTTTCCATTTTTACTCCTGGGACTGATAATTGGATGAATGGTCACATGCAGAACAAGAGGACACAGTCTTGAGCTGTGCTAGGGGAAGTTTAGATGAGGAGAAAGTTCTTCACAGAAAGAGTAACTAGCCTTTGGAATGTGCTGCCCAGGGAGGTGGTGGAGTCACCATCCCTGCAGGTGTTCAAATAGGGATTGTATGTGGCACTTGGAGCCATCATTTAGTTGTCATGAGGTATTAGGTAGTAGGTTGGACTTGATGATCTTTGAGGTCTTTTCCAACTTGGTTGATTCTATGATTCTATGTATAACAATGGTTAATGGGTATGTAGTGTTATACATCCATGGATGTCTCTGATTCTTCCAAACATTAGTGTGAAATAGGTGTGGTAAAGATAGACATAAAAAAAAGTACAGACTGACTTATCCAAGGCCATGCAGGCAGGCAGTGACAGAGCTGAGATTTATCCCAAGCTCCTGATCCCTTTTGCATGTCTAAGTGCAAGATCATGCCATTGTTGTTGAGATGCATGAAAGGAATCACAGAATGTTAGGGGGTGGAAGGGACCTGTGACTAAGCCATAACACAGTAGGAGCATACACAGGTACATCTTCAGAAACCAGTGATGACTCTCTGGAACTTTCAGGACTTAATGTAATTTTCAGTATTTTAATAGATCTCTGGGGCTTTTCAGGGTAAACCATGTCTCACCAGATTGCACTGTGTGGTCAAGAATTCTTCCTGATGTGTCCATTGCTAGAAGACAGAGAGGCTTCTCATTTTCCATGAAGGATCACCACAGTCTTTCTATATGGATGTTTTGGACTGGCAAAGAGTGGTGTTCAGCAACATACTCTGTTCAGTCACCGGTCCGCTGAGTAGGTAAAAGTAGGTAACAAAATATCCATAATAGGTCTTTAATGAAATGAAAGGGCTGAGTTTCTCCCCATTTGAGAAAACAGAAGATGAATACAAAATCAGGATGAATTCTTCTGAAAGGCTCAGGAGCTAACTGTGTGGCTACAATTGTAAGAGATGGGCTACCATAGCTACTGATAATACAGCAGGTATTATTTTCAGTCAGTGCCTAATTGCCTTAGAGGAACTTATTAAGCTGAAACCACTATTATGTGAGGAACTATTCACATAGAGTATCTCCAGAGTGATCAAGGCAGTCCTGCTGTGGGCTATAATATAGATCAGTAAATGTGAAGAGTGGTTTTGTAAGGAAGCTGCCATTTGGAGAGCTCATTTGGCAAGGGGTGGTCTGGACATTGTTCTGTACTTTAGTAAGATGTTAAGAGCAGGAAGAATGGCTGATTTCTTTTCAGATATTTGAACACTCCAAAAATCACTTCAATCAAGTAAGGTGTAACAAATATCTTTCACTTACAGATTCTTTGAAAGCACCACCTAAAGCTCTTACTTAATTTCTCTGTAATGTGGGCTGGAGCACCTCTGCTATGAGGACAGGCTGTTCATCCTGGAGAAGAGAAGACTCTGGAGGACCTTAGAACTGCCTTCCAATACCTGCAGGCATCCTACAGGAAGGCTGCAGGGGGACTTTGCATAAGGGTGTCAAGAGACAGCACAAGGGGAAATTATTTGAAGCCAAGGGAAAGTAGGTTTAGACTGGATCTTAGCTCTTCAGTAGGAGGGTGGTGAAACTCTGGAATAGGCTGTCTGTGGATGTTGTGGCTGCATCCTTTGTGGGGGTGTTGAAGGCCAGGTTGGATGAGGCCTTGAGCAGCTGAGTCTAGTTGAGAGGTGTCCCTGTCCATGGTGGGGAGGTTGGAGTAGATGATATCTAAGGTTCCTTCCAGCCTAAGCCATTCTAGGATTCTATGATTGTTTTGTAGCCCTTTATGATCACCTCAGCTTGAGATACTGACAAGAAGATACTGAGCTTAATGACAATACGACTTCTATTCCATCTCAGAGAATGTCCCATTCTCATTAATACTGATGAATGTTACACACATACACTGATGAGAACCTTACAAGTTGATGGCCCAGTGATTTACCCTTTATGCAAGATGATTCTGGTTCTACAATGTGGACACTGGATTAGCATTTCACCTGAGAAACACATAAACTGCAGCTGGACAAAACCCAGTCAACTACATAAAACTTTCTTCTCCTTGGCCAAGAGAATGCTAAAAATCTGCATCACCAGAGCAGATTTTTAGGAAGGGAAGCTCTGGAGATCCATCTTGCAGCAGATGGTCCTCATTTGGGTGTGCTCTGAAAGAAAAGCAGCTCCATTACTAGCTTGTATGCCTAACCCAGGTTAACTGATGCCAATTAGCTTGTTTGTGAAGTGAAAGCAAGAAGTTTTTTGAGTACCCTGTTCTTAGGGAGACAGAAAACATGACTGTGAGTTACCAATGAATTCACTTGCAATAATTACTCTGCAAATTATCTCTTATTTCCAAGTAAACATTTTTACTCTGCAGGGTGCTTCTTCCAGTGGTTTACTACAACTGCAGTTCTTGTCGTAAATTGAGTAGTACAACAAATTACTTAAAATCCAGGAGTGCAGGTATCAGTAGTGGATAATTTAATGTTATTTTGAGGCAATTCTTCAAACAATTTATGCAGTGCTGTTGCTTGTAAGACCAAATGCATTCCTATCTCAACCGATGGGTAGCAAAACACTTAAATAGCTTGTGGCCATTGCTCTGTTATCCTAAATCTAATCAAGAAGTAAGAAGATGCTGCTACTTTCCCTTCAGCTATTTTAACAAGTACTACAGGGTTCCTGTCTTCACCTCTTGCAGCTAGTCAGTGATTAGTGAAAATGACATTTTTGGTCTACAGTTCTTTTACATATAACTTACAATGGCTTATCAATTAATCTCTGATTATACAGTACATTAAAAAGGAGAATATAGAATCACAGAATGGTTTGGGTTGGAAGGGACCTCCAAAGCTCATCTAGTCCAACCGCCCTGCAGTGAGCAGGGGCATCCTCCACTAGATCAGGTTGCTCAGAGCCTTGTTGAGGCTGACCTTGAATATCTCCAGGGGTGAAGCCTCAACTACTTCCTTGGGCAACCTGTTCCAGTGTTCCACCATGGTCATGGTAAAGAACTTGTTCTTAACATCTGGAAGGCTGCTATGAGGTCTCCCTAGAGCCTTCTCTTCTCCAGGCAGAACAACTCCAGCTCCTTCAACCTGTCCTTGTAGCAGAGGTATTCCAGCCTCCTTATCATTTTTGTGGCCTTCCTTTGGACCCACTCCATCAGGTCCATGTCCTTCCTGTGTTGAGGGCTCCAGAGATGGATGCACATACTCCAGGTGAGGTCTTATCAGAGCAGAGTGGCAGAGTCACCTCTCTTGAAGCTTCTTTTGATGCAGCTCAGGTTGCCATTTGCCTTCTGGGCTGCACACTCACACTGTTGCCTCATGTCCAGCTTCTCATCCACCAGCACCTCCAAGTCCTTTTTTGCAGGGCTGTTCTCAATCTCATCATCCCCTAGGCTGGATTGATATCTGTGATTGCCCCAACCTAGGTGCAGGACCTTACACTTTGCCTTATAGGAATGTTGGAGTTTAGATACAGGAAAGTGGAGTTTGAGTAAGCTTTACAGATAAAGACAAAAGCAAGCTCTACCAATCATCACACCAGATGTCTTGCTCCTTTTGGTTCTTGGTCATGTTTTTCACTCAAGAGGAGGAACTCTGACCATATATATGTTCTTATGTGAGCATTTGTGTTGCAAAGTTACAGCCTAGAAAGTGTCTTACATTAAAACACAGCAGATTGCTTATGGCAACTCCTGCATAATGAAGGAATACAATGAAGGAGTGCAGTTCCTATTGCTCTTCAGGTCTGCTCTATTTTCATAGGGTTTTTTTTTTAAAGTAGAAAATTGCATAGTATAATTACAAGTTCATTTGCATTCATATTACAAGCTCTGAGCTAGTACAGTCTTTTATATTTAAAAAATATCATTAGCAAGTGTGACTTGCATCCATAAATTTTGGAAATGGGAATGAAGTTTACACTTACTCAAAGTTCCTTCTCTTCTTAGGCAACAGCCAGCAGCCTTCCTATAAACTGCAGGACCTCAGGGAGGCCAGCAACATGGTAAATGCAAATTCACTTTACAGTGTAATGGGCAAGGGTGTAGAGAGGTTCATTTCCTCTTTCCTCAACCACAACAAAAAGCCCTTTTGGGAACTAAAAATCACCAACATTTTATTGGACTCAATACTTCTAGACAAGCCTACCCACATGTCATCTAGAGGATGCTGTCTGTCATTTCCCAATGAAAGGTGACTTCTGTGACTCTGTTTTTCCTGAAGTTCTGTGTCTTCCTGAGACAGAGGAAATCTCACCAAGAGGAAATATTGCTGCAATTAAGTTTACTACTGAGACTTAATTTTTTTTTCCTCCACATCAGAATAAGTGGGTTCCATTGATAATCCTGCCTTTTATTTCTGTAGTGTTTTGTACCAGTATAGGTTGGGGACTGATCTGTAGGTTGGGGAGCAGTGAAGGGGAAAGGGGCCTTAAGGTCTTTGTGGATGGAAGGTTGATCATGAGCCAGCAATGTGCTCTTGTGGCCGAGAAAGTCAACGCCATTTTGGGGTGTATTAGAAAGGCTGTGGTGAGTAGGTCCAAAGGTTCTTCTCCCTCTCTCCTCTGCCCTAGTGTGGCCACATCTGGAATATTGTGTCCAGTTCTGGGCCACTCAGTTCAAGAAGAACCTCAGGGAACTGCTTGAAAGAGTCCAACACAGAGCCAGAAAGGGAGTGGAACATCTTCTTTATGAAGTGAGACTGAGGGAGTTGAAGCTCTTTAGCTTGGAGAGGAGGAGACTGAGGGGTGACCTTATTCATGTTTATAAAGATATTAAGGATGACTGCCAAGAGGATCTAGTCAGGCTCTGCTCAGTGACACTCAATGACAGGACAAGGGGCAATGGGTGGAAGTTGAGGCATAGGAAGTTTTTCCCTGGAACAGGCTGCCCAGGGGGGTTGTGGAGTCTTCCTCTCTGGAGATATTAAAAATCCCCCTGGATGCATTCCTGTGTGATCTGGTATAGGTGATCTTGCTCTGGCAAGGGGGGTTGGACTGTATGATCTTTCAAGGTTCCTTCCAGCCCCTAACATTCTGTGATTCTGTGTGAATGAATGGAACTGAAGAAAGGAAGTCTACAGTAAAAGTCTCCATTCCATCAACTACTTCTATAAAGGTAGTACGACTGCTGAAGTGCATTTTTTTACGTCATAAAGGTTATGAGATGCCTTTATCTTTTATACCTGATACCTAATGTGCTATGGGAAGAATAATTAAGGAAGATGAAACTGAAAGTATGAGGATGCTATTGGATCTGTGCACACACTTGCAATCAATCTGTTCACTCAGCCTTTTCCCCTGCTCTTGGATGGGTGCTCCCTGCCCAGTTAAGCATGTTTGCCATGTTGGTTTAGATCTCCTGCCAGTCAGTTGGAGGTAGAATGACCTGCAGACATCTTTCTACCTTGTGAGCATCTTGGTAATCACTCCTTGGCTGTCATCTTGAAGAGTGCACATCAGCAGTTAGATATTTGCGTGCAGCATAACATCTTGCTTGTAATTTCTGCTCTGATGGGATACTTTGCAATGGTTTGAGCCCTCTCCCCTGAGATGCTAACACTCAGACCCGGGAGGCAAATCAGGTCTGACTGGAGGCTGCAAAAAGCTTTTCTTTTAATCATTTACCTCAGTTAGCTAGAGCAGAGCAGCTTTTACGCCTTGATTGGAGATAATACCAGTGAAATAGCAATAACCTGGTGAATGTACTCCTCTCCTGTATGTAAATTCTTTCAGGAAGTGCATGACAGCCTCTGTTTTCTCCTGGTCTCCGTTTGTAAAGAAGCTGTTATCGCAGAGTAAGTTTAATGGGTCGTGAATTTTGTGTTGAAAGGAGAGTCTCTCCATGACTTCTGATCTGCCTGCAATAGACCTATTGGTTCGGCTGCCAGTGCATTAGGCTAAATATGCTTCCTCCATTGACTCCGAAGGTAACAGCCCTAAATGCCTCATTAAATTTTCATGGGTGACTGAGAGAAGCCATGAGAAAAGCACCACACTAGTAACGGTGTAACGGCGGGGGCCCCCCGAACTGCCCCTCCCCGGCGTCCGCTAAAGGGGCCGTGGCTATCAGCTCCCGGAGAGAGACCGAAGGGGCAGCCCGGGCACGGAGCCCCAGGGCGATGAGGGAGGGCCGGGGTGAGGTGATGCGAGCCCGTGTTCGCAGCACCGGGGCCGGTTTAACGCGTGGGCAGAGGCCGCTCTCCCTGCGCCTCTGGGGGAAGCCCCTTTTAACGGCACCGCTGCCTCGCTGCTGCCCTGGCCGCGGCTGGAGCCTGGAGCTGCGGGAGTCGGGCGTTGCTGCGGGGAGCTGGCCGGCGGGACCGCCGGGCGCTCCCTCCCACGAGGGGTGGGTGTCCCAGACGCGAGTGACTGGTTGGGGGACGAACAGGCGCGCCCTCCTCCCCGCCGCTCTGAGCGGGGAAAGCCCAGCTAGCCCCCGCCCCCCTTCTCCCAGCCCAGCTGCATCAGCGGCGCCGAGACCCCAAGCCCTAGGAGAGGAGGAGGAGGAGGAGGAGGAGATCGACCCCTCATCAGCAGTTTTCCTCTGCCACACACCTCCCCCTTTTCCCCACCCTCTGGCCTCAGCGGCGCACTGGCGGGGGCCGGAGAGGGCAGGCGACGCGGGAAGGCGGCTCTCCCAGCATGGACGAGCCATGTGTATCCTAAGGAATAACAGCAGCTGCTGCGCCCACGATGGGGAGCAGAGGAATGCGAGGAGGAGAGGGGTCGCTGGGGCAGGTGAGGGTGCCGGCTTCCTTTGGCGGCCGGAGCAGGGGGTGCCCGAGCTCGGGCCGGGCGCGTCGGCAGGTGCGGTGGGGCAGGGTCTGCGCCCCGGGGTGCGCCGGTGGTGGGATGCGCTGCTACCCAGTGTGAGCGGGGACCCGCTCTCCCCGCGGCACTTAGAGAGGATAGCTGCTCTCTCCGGAGGAAGTTTTGGTGGTGTTTTTTGGGGGTTTCTTTTTTGCTCATTCTCTCTCATCACACGGTGGGGAGGGACAGGGCTGAAATCTCCTGCGAGTCGCGGGAACTTGCCGGTTTGGAGGGGAGCGGGTTGCACGACTTTCCCTCTCCCAGCCGAGTTGCGGCGCACAGGCGGCTTCTCTCTGCCCCCTAGCCTGGACGTACCGTCCCTTGGAGTGGGGTGGGCTAGCAAAAAAAATGTAAGAGGGATCAACAGACGTTTTGCGGCTACGGGATTTCCACCGCCGTGCCGCCCCCACCGAGCCGGGGTGTCCCCGGGGCTGCTCCGCGGTGCTCCACGGGCTGGGTGTGCAGCCGCTCCGCGTTCGGTATCTTCAGCCGCTGCTGCCCGCCAGTGGTAAGCGTCGATGGCACCCTTTGGTCGCGGCGGTGTCCCGCTTCCCTCGGCGGGGCCGGTAAAGAGGCTGCCCCCGCTGCCGGTCAGGGCCCGGCCCCCGGGCAGCGAGCCCGGCGGCGACTCGGCTGAGCCGTCGCTGCCTTCCCCGGGAAGATGCAGCAGAAGCGGGAGACGCCGCGCTGAGGAGCGGCGGAGCAATAGCGCCTGGAGCCGCGGGGCCGCTGGCCGGAGGGCGGTGGGGAGCTGGACGGGCTCGCTGCGGGGACTGCTCGGCCGCCGAGCCGCCGCCAGGTCCTTGAGCAGCAGCCCCCAGGCCCTCGCTTTCCAGCGGTGTGCGGTCAAAGAAGTGGGTGAAGTGAGCAGCTGCTTTTTGGAATGCAGTGGGTTCATGAGCCTCATCTTCATGGCCCTTCGCGGGGCGGGGGGACGACACGACACAAATCCAAAAAACCAAAACAACAACAACAACAACAAAGATCAGATCTGAATTCTTTGGGTGCTTCTTTTCGTTTGTACTAGTGCACGGCCACCGAGTCTCCGGAAACAGCTTAACCAGCCAGCCTTGAATTAGTTAAAGTTCCAAACGCATTGCTGCGGTCTGGGGAAGGTGCGCACGGGCTGGCTGCCGGGCTGGCTGCCAGGCTGGAGCAGCACAGTCGCGGCAGAGCCTGCAAGGGCTGGCAGGGCAAGCTCGGGACTATGAACTCCCCGGAAGCCAGGGCCACTTCTTTCATTTGTGCTTTTCAAGGGTGTTTCATGCCACGGGAGCTTATACTTACGACCGGCACATTTGAAATGCCTGTATGAATGGTACAGTAGTGATGTAGGGCGCTGGGACCAGCACTCGCCTGAACAATAATTAACGAAGCTTGTTATTGCTTGGGACAGTGGTGAAGCTTGCAGATGAATGGAAAGTTGTTAATTTCGCTATGAACTTCAGTTATATTGTATGTTTCAAACCTGTTAGGCTAATTTTTTTTTAGGTCTTTCCCCAAAGTAGTTTTATAAGCAAAGTTCTTGGAACTCTTTGCCATTTGTCTAAATTCTGAATGCATGTCTGAAGCATTTAATCATGTTTATTGTTTTCAGCCACTCAAACGGAATAAAAATTACTAATCGTTGATGAAGCTTATCTTGCAAGCTGTTTCACAGTATGTTTCCGTTGCAAGACACAGCCTGTGTTAAACGACTGATGATCATATTGTTTATTGTTCTTTCATTCCCCACCCTGACCCACCCCACCCCCCCCATAACACCGGCATCAATCTGTTCCTTACTATAGAATAATGGAAGAGCACGCTTTCACCAGTTGGTTTGGTATTTCTGCTCCTGTTTGAGATTTACATCTTTCATAATTGCTCTGAAGCTGTTTTTCATTGTGCTGAGAGCAGCTGATATATTTTAAAAGAAATTAAGGCACAAAGCTAAAAGTCACTTTCAGACTCTTGAAATGAAATTGTAGAGGAATTAGTGCTGGATTCACAGCCCTTACGTTTATTTCTTTAGGGAACACCTTCCTGAAACAGAAGATTCCTTGCCCCTTTGTCATTAGCACTTTGTTTCCTTGCAGATTTAAAATGCACTGTTCACGTTGGTCTAGAAGTTGAGATGCATTGTGTGGAATGTTTTGATGCAGATGCTGATCTTCGACTATAGCTCATAGTTGGCTTTGCTGCACTTGAGCAGTATCTGAGCACAGTGATGGAGGACACCATCATGTTTTCTTGTAGGATTACCTTTGGGACTTTAGTGACTGCACACATCAGTGGTTTCATCTTAGGAGGATTGAAATTGATTTTCTTCTTTTTATTATATTTTTTTTTTTTAGCTCAGCTAGTGAAAGGCCCTGTGCATGTCCTTTGACCCTTGGCTTCACATGATGAAGTGACACCCATAGTGGAAGATGTAGATTTGAAGTAGTGGCTTCAAAAGCAGAGACAGCAGAATGAACTCAGTCCTGGTGGTCAGCCTGCTCTGCTCTTTTGGCAAAGACAGATCTTTAAAGATATATGGGAAGACTCTTGCATAAATATCAATAATTTTAAGCCATGAACCTTCTGATTCTTTTTTAATACTTTCAAGGGGTCCTTGCTCAAGCAAAACACAGGGAGATTAACCTTTTCTCTCAGCCATAACAGGCCCATTTTTCTTTTAAATATTTCAGATTTCCTATTTTGGAAAGTAGTTTTGTTGAATTTAGCAACAGCCAAGCTCCCCAGTTAAATATTGGTTAGGTGGGAGAACCTCCATTTTTACAATTGTGTTTACATTTTAAAGTGATAGCAAATACTAGTGAAGGGGCCCAAGATCTTCTAGACTTTGTAGTTCAAATTAACTTTCCCAGTCAATATTTAGTCAAGGTCTTGATGGTTAAAGTTAACTGTCCAAGTCAATGTTTAGTCAAGGTAATGACTTGGGTTTTATAAACACTACCCAAGCATTCTTGCAAAATTAATCAGAGTTGCTAGATCACAATACATTTGCTCAGCCAATTACTTTGGAATAAAAGTGTGTTATTACTTGCTCTCTCATATGTCCTATTCTATTTGATATGATTTGAGTAGTGCTTGCCTTCAATGCTTCCGTGGCTCCATTCTTACAGTACTATTTCTGTATTTAAAGCATTTATCTGCCTGGTGGGTTTGTGAGGTAAGTCAGGCACCATCCTGATTTTATGGTTAGGAAGATGAAGTGCAAATATGCCAGGTGCTGGCTCCCAAAAGGAGGTGTAAGGCCTTGCAATGTGTAGTGCAGCAGCAGCAATATTTACTTGTGTAGTTCCAGGGAGGTCTTCCAGGAGCCTATGCTGGACACCCAGCTCCTCATACAGGGTGAAGGAAGAGCTGGGCCCTTCTGGTAAAGCAGTCATTGGATGAAATATGAAAGCAGGTTTGGTGGCTGGGACAAAGGGTTGAAATTAAGTACGTTGACATTGGTACTTACAGTGCAAGATTGAAGCATGTTGTGATCTGGGAAAGAACTGCAGTTCTCCATTTCTTGGGATCTTCATTATTCCAAGTTGTCACTTAAGTCTTTTTAACTGACACTGAAATCACAGCCTGGACTTCAGTTGTGCCAAGATTGAAGAAATTCTTCCCAGAAAGAGAGGCTGGCCATTGGAATGTGCTGCCCAGGGAGGTGGTGGAGTCACCACCACTGGAAGTGTTTAAAAAGAGACTGGATGAGGCACTTAGTGCCATGGTTTAGTTGATTAGATGGTGTTGGGTGTTTGGCTTGACGATTTCTGAGGCCTTTTCCAACCTGGTTAGTTCTGTATTCTGTTGTGGGTTTTTTGGATTTGTTTGTTTCTTTTTTTTCCCTTTCCTTTTCTTTTATGTTTGGTTTTAATTGTACCACTTGCAAATGCATTCCATGCAGTTACATGGGTATAAGAGTAGATAATCTGAACCTCAAGTGCTGTTCTGCAAATTTGCCAGCCTTTGTAAGGGAGTCCTTGACTTCATCAGCTGCCCTGTTTTATTCTGAGTATTTTGATACAGTAGAATGGAAAGCATATCTTCTACACCAAGTAATGAATCAGGTTGAAACATTTTCATCATTGCACTTGAACTTGTCACATAGAGGACCTGCTACTCTGTCTTTTGCCCATAACAATGCCTTTTGCCCAGTCTAGCTGCAGCAAAATTACATTTCATGGTGGTGGTTTAAGAATTTCATCCATGAGTCAATCCTCCATTTCTGTTTAAAGGCAGCAGAATTGCTACATATGTGAGTCAAGCCAATAGTGTGAGTTCCAGAAAGGCTAACCACGTTATGCTGTGTGCAGCCTCACTTTACGCAGCCATCCAACAGATTTCCAAGCACTACAGGTGCAAGGAGTGTTCATTGGCTTAACTGTGCTGTATGAAACTTCCCCCCCTTCTGTTTGCAAAGAGCTTTCCATTGTTTAAACAACAAACATTGTAAGAACTTGTGTAAAAATGGTTGTAGTGAAAAGTCTTTCCCTGTCTCTTTATTTCCAGTGGTTCAGTTGCACTCACAAATCCTCAGTCAGGATCTGCTGGTGCGAGCCTTGCTGGTGATGATGGGGTCTGCGCAACTGAGTTTCAGAGGTGGATCTGTTTCTGGATGTGTGCCATTCAGAAGACCCAGATCAGAGAGATGCCTGTCAGCTTTGTCTCTTAATCAGTGTATTGCTTTCTGAGGAGTTAGAGCAGAGCTGCTACCCTGGCATGACCAATTGTGTGTCTGTGCAGGTGCAGAAGCTGTAGGCTGTCATGTCCCTGCTTCAGAGGAAGCAGCTATCCAAGACCTAGCTGCTCGGACTCAGCTGTGTGTCCTAACCACATCCACACACAGTGGAGCATCAGAACTGCTGAAGGGCTACTTGTCACATCTTGCTCTGACTCAGTCCTCTTCATAGATATGTGAAGTTGTTGGCATGGTCTTATGGTCCTTGGAGGCACAAAGATTTACTTCAGTTGTTTATAGAATCAGAAGGGATGCTAACTGTGAGTAAGCTTTTAGAAAATGCAATGTTCCTGAGCGGGAGGAGCCTGCTGGGAAGCAGGCTCAGGGCAGAGTTTCCAGCCTGTAATCCTTTGTGCTTTGTACAGATAGTGCTGCTTCTGTCTCTCTGTTATTGTTGGTGTAATGAGGATGCAGGGATGGTTACTTTTCTTAAGGATATATACAATGTAAAAAAACAAAAAAGAAAAGGTAGGGCAGTGTAATACCTAAGTAGACAAAAGCACTGAATTTTGTCTCTCTCTGTGTATGGAATCATGCATGCATGTGTTACATACGTGCAAAGGTTTATTAGCCGCACTTTTCATTATACAAAGATTTTTCTGGTCTCCAGATACTGTCAGGCAGATACACGGAGAGATTTCCACACCCCCCCAAATAGTGATTACTCTTGTGGGTAGAAGAACATCAGTTTCCGGAGAGTCTTTGCAAATTCCCCAAGCCTGAAGGCAAATGAATAGAAATTTAGTGGACTACCTAGTTCTTGACACAGAATCCTCCACAGAGGAGCCTGACCTAATTTACATTGTATTGAGTCAAATAATCCTATCATGCACGTGTGCTTGCCATTTTGTTGTCTTTTAACAGGCATATTGCTGTCTTGCACAAACTTCAGATTTAGATGTTAGGCAATGCCCCTGTGGTTTTAGGAGGTGCTTTTTTCCTCAGCGAGTAGTTACTGGAGAATTACATTTAGAGGACGTTTGTGGAAAGGCAGACAATCAGGATGTTAATGCTAAGGCTGCTGGAGTTATTCCTACCTGAATGTATCATTGTTTAATACTGAGGGTAATCAGGAGTCCTCTAGTACATAGTGGTTCCATTATTACTCAAGCTAGAGCTGGAATCTCCCCAAAATGTGTTTTGTAGCAAAAAAAGCAGTAGAGGTATCTTTGTCAGCAGCGTGATGGTAGATGTGCTTTGCTATAGGTGATTGCTGCATTTGTCTTTGTAGGGTTGCTGATGATAAGTGGTGCTGAACGTATTTGTTGAGGCTGGCATGCTTTGAAGATAATTGGGAGCTGATTAGCATCCAGGCACTGCAGTTGTGGACTCTATAGCGATTCCTGGTGTGCAAGTCCCTCTTCTGGTGTTATTCTCTAGGCAGTAGGACCCATCAGCCTGTTTGTGTTAGGTCCAGTGATAGTCTGAAGTCTTAGCAGTCTTATCTGTCCATCCATGCATATTTATGTTTTGGAAAATAACTTCTTAAACCTGCAGAGTTTTATTCTTGGAAAGCTTAGGAAAGTTGTGGGTCTGCAGAAATTGCCACAGTTCTTTCATAGAATGGATTGGGTTGGAAGGAATCTTGAAGATCACTTAGTTCAACCTGCTCTGCCATGGGC
This sequence comes from Melanerpes formicivorus, assembly GCF_026170545.1. Classification (NCBI taxonomy): domain Eukaryota; kingdom Metazoa; phylum Chordata; class Aves; order Piciformes; family Picidae; genus Melanerpes; species Melanerpes formicivorus. Next base: position 3,624,454 of record NW_027142359.1, on the reverse strand, counting down.
AGACAGCTTCCACTAGACCAGGTTGCTTAAGGCCTCATCCAGCTTGGCCTTGAACACCTCCAGGGAGCAGGGGGCATCCACAACCTCCCTGGGCGACCTGTTCCAGTGTTTCATCACCCTCAGTGTAAAGAATTTCTTCCTAAAATCCACTCTGAATCTGCCCTCCTCAACACTTCCATCCATTCCCTCTTCTCCTGTCACTACAAGCCCTTGTAAGAAGTTCCTCTCCAGGTTTCTAGCAGACCCCCTTCAGGTACTGGAATGCTGCTCTAAGGTCTCCCTGAAGCAATGCTGAACAGCCCCAGCTCTCTTAGCCTATTCCCCTAGGGCAGGTTCTTCAGCTCCTTGATCATCTTTGTGGCTTTCTCTGGACCCACTCCAGCAGTTCTATGTCCCTTTAATTTTGGGGTCACCAGGGCTGGATGCAGAGCTGGAGGTGGGGTTCTCGTCAGAGCAAAGGGGCAGAATCCCCTCCCTGTTCCCCTGGTCACACTTCTGTCCCATCCTGCAAGGCAGAGAGGTGTGCTGCTTACTGGGTGCTCACACCAGGGATGTAACAGAGAGGCTGCCTGACCTTGCATATCCCACTGACTGTTTTCTCCTGCTGCTGTTTCATGTGGCCAGTTACCTGCAAACAGTTCATTGGTGTTTGAGTATCCCAGCAGCAGGACTCTTGCATTTGTGCAGTGCCACATTGCTTCATTTTGCTTAAATCTCTTTTGACAAGAGTTGTGTTTCCCCTTCAGAGTCTATCTCTTCTAAAGTACAGTGCTTAAAACTTTTTGGTTTTCCACTTGGAGATTGTTTTTGCCTTCACTTCCATTTTAGGACAGCTGAGCATAAAGCAACCCCTTTGAAGGGGTGAGTGATGAGTGAGTTAATGGGTTTGACAGTCCCCGTGTGGCTCTTCTTGTTTCGGATCTCTGCAAAATAAGAAAGATCTTCCTTCTTTTCTAGCTGTGGAACAAATCCTGTGAGGTTACACTTTTCTTGGACTGTGTGTGGTCAGCATGGGAGAAAAAAAAACAAATTAACATGCTGTAGAATGTTCTTAGCCCATGCTAATGCTATTTGAAACCAAAATAACTTCTTGAACAGATCCATTCCTAATTCTCACAGCATCATATAGCTGCAGTTTTTAATATCTGGCTCTAAGTTTCACAACATACTGAACTAGGAAGAAAATCCAGACTGAAGATGATTGGTTGTGAAACTTGGTTTTTTAAAAATACTGCATACTGACCAATAGTGGGTAGTAAGACTACCAGTTCATAAAACTTTAGAGTATTATAGAATCATAGAATTGTTAGGGTTGGAAGGGACCTCAAGGATCATCCAGTTCCACCTCCCCTGCTATGGGCAGGGACACCTCATACTACATCAGGCTGCTCACAGCCACATCCAGCCTGACCTTCAAAACCTCCAGGGATGAGGCTTCCACCACCTCCCTGGGTAGCCTGTTCCAGCATCTCACCACCCTCCTGGTGGAGAATTTCTTCCTAACATCCAATTTGAATCTACCCATTTCTAGTTTAATTTTATTCCCCCCAGTCCTGTCATTATCTGACACCCTAAAAAGTCCCTTGCCAGTGTTCTTATAGGCCCCCTTACGATACTGGATTTGAAATATTTACTTTCCAGCAAGTGCCTGAAGTTTGAAAACTGCAGTGGCTTTTGCAGTCTTGCTATGTTCAAGTCATCAGAAAATGTCTTTATTTTACATAGTCATCTGTTTCCATACCTGCACTCACACCATCTGCTGCTGGTTGAAAATTGAGTTACAAATGTACAGCTTAAGGTAGCTTCTTGAACCTTTGTCTGTTGTAATTGTGCCTACCAAAACCGATTTATCAATCCATTTAAATGAGACTACTGACATGTGTAGATTTATCTGAAGAATTTGCAAGTGCAAAGACTTCAAATGTATGCAAGGACAAGTGTAGAGTCTGGGAAAGTACAACCCCATGGACCATTATAGGTGGGGATTGACCTCTTGGAGAACAATGTATGGGAAAGGGACCTGGGGGTTCTGGTAGATAGAATGATGACCATGAGCCGGCAATGTGCCCTTGTGGCCAAAGGCATCCTGGGATGGATTAGAAGGGGTGTGGTGAGTAAATTGAGAGAGGTTCTCCTGCCCCTCTACTCTGCCCTGCTGAGGCTGCATCTGGACTGTTTTGTCCAATTCTGGGCCCCTCAGTTCAAGAAGGACCTCAGGGAACTGCTTGGAAGAGTCCAGCACAGAGCCACAAAGATTCTGAAGGCAGTGGAACATCTCTCTGCTGAGGAAAGGCTGAGGGAGCTGGGGTTCTTCAGCTTGGAGAAGAGGAGCCTGAGGGGTGACCTCATTCATGTTGATAAAGATGTACAGGGCAGTGTGGAAAGGACAGAGCCAGGCTCTGCTCAGTGATGTCCTATGATAGGACAAGGGGCAGTGGGTGTAAGCTGGAGCAGAGGAGGTTCCACAGGAACAGAAGGGAAAATTTTTTTGTTGTGAGGATGGCAGAGCCCTGGAGCAGGCTGCCCAGAGAGGTTGTGGAGTCTCCTTCTCTGGAGACTTTCAAAACCCACCTGAATGTGTTCCTGAATGACCTACTCTAGATGGTCCTGCTCTGGCAGGGGGGTTGGCCTGGAAGTCCCTTCCAACCCCTAACTTTCTGTGATTCTGTGAAAGATGCCCATTTGAACATGAAGAACTGGAATTATTTGGAATCCAATGGATGCCCTACACATTTCTTATTCTTCTTTTACATAACTGTCTTCTAGCCTGTTGGTAGTTTGGTTACTTAAGAATAGCAGGTATCATGTTGATTGTTTTATAATTTTTTTAAAAGTACTTGAAGTACCTAAGAGGAATAAAATGTAAGTGATCTCTACACACCATAGATTAAAAGAGTTTCCTGGGTACTTGAAATGTGACTCCTAATAAGCTGTGTTAAAATAGTCAAGAAAAAGAACACTTCTACTTGCTTAACCTTCATTGGACTTATATAGGTGCTTGAAGTATTTCCTGAGCTCAAGCCAGAATGAGGAGATCCAAGCCAGCAGGATTCAGTACTCATGCCGGAGCAGACTGTGTGTTAGTAATCTGACAGTGTTTCCAGGACCTGTCAGTCTCTGCCTGGAGCTTGGCCATAACAGTTCAGCTGACATGTGTTTTTTGCCAGATTAGCATGGAGTGGGTCACTGAATTGTCCCCTTATTGAGTTCATACCTTTCCTTTAATTCTCTTTCACAGTCATCTGTCATTATTGATGGAAAGGAAAGGAAAACTTGCTCTGTGTTTAGGATGATGATGAGTAATTTTTAACAGGTAGTTAACCTAAAGAATTTCAGGTTCAGCCTTGTCTTGATTGCTTTGTATAACCACAAACCAAATAATTTGTAACATAGGTATTTTGCTTGTTGCTGTGGTGGTGTAGGAGACTGATTTCTTGATCACAGAATGGTCCGGGTTGGAAGGGACCTCCAAAGATTGTTTAGTCAAACCAGCTCTGCAGTCAGCAGGGGCATCCTCAACTAGATCAGGTTGCCCAGAGCCCTGTTGAGCCTCACCTTGAATATCTCCAGGGATGGGGCCCCAACCACCTCTTCAGGCAACCTGTTCAAGTGTTCCACTACCCTCATGGTAGAGAACTTGTTCCTGACATCCAATCTCATTCTACGCCTCTCTAGATTGATGCCCTTGCCCCTCATCCTATCGCTGCAGGCCTTTGTAAACAGTTCCTCTGCAGTCTTCTTACAGCACCCTTTAGACACTGGAAGGCTGCTATTAGGTCTGCCCAGAGCCTTCTCTACTCCAGGCTGGGCAACCCCAGCTCCCTCAGCCTTGGTGTTTGCCTGTCCTTAAAGTTAAGGGTGATGAGCTGCTAATGCGCTGAGAGCTTGGACTTCCGTAGAGGATTCAGGGCTGGATTTCCCACCCAGCTACATGATTAACCCAAGCATAAAGGTAACTAGGAAAAAAAAAAGGCAAAATACTTTTAAACTTTAATGCACTCCAGCTAATACTCCTGAAATTCTACTGCTATTTAGTCCATCAGCAGTCAATGCAGTGAATATTTTATTAACATTTCAATTTCCTCTTCTATTCCTTTATGTAACAAAACACACAGTTAAGTTGGTTTCATTGTTGCTGCCTTTTATGTCAATTTCTTGAAGCTCTGAGGTGTATTAGCAAATCCAAACCTTTCAATGGCAGTATTGGATGACCTGTTAGATGGTCATGTCTTAACTTAACAGGCTGAGGGAGCTGGGGTTGTTCAGCCTGAAGCAGAGAAGACTCCAGGGAGACCTTAGAGCTGCCTTCCAATACCTGAAGGGATCCTACAGGAAGGCTGCAGTGGGACTATTTTCATAAGAGTGTCTAGCAATAGGACAAGGGGGAATGGTTTGAAGCTGAGGGAGAGTAGGGTTAGACTGGATCTTAAGAAGTTCTTCAGTACAAGGGTGGTGAGACTCTGGAATAGGCTGCCCAGGAAGGTTTTGGATGCTTCCTCTCTGGGAGTGTTGAAGGCCAGGTTGGATGAGGGTTTGAGCAGCCAAGTCTAGTTGAGAGGTGTCCCTGCCCATGGTGGGGAAGTTGGAGTAGATGATCTGTAAAGTCCCTTCTGACCTAAGCCATTCTAAGATTCTATGAAACTATAGGAGCCATAGTACTGATATCAAGGCTCTTCCCAGTAGGTGGAGGTTTCTTCCCCCTTTTTCATGTAATTAAGATTTTTCCCATGCTAGGATTTTCTTCCCTAAATGCATGCATTAGTAAGTGTGGTCAGTGTGGCACGGTAACACTGGCAGCATCGTTTGAAAATGTGAGGGCCCCTGTTTATTGTCTTGAAACACCTGGTAGATGATTGCAACAGGGACTCCCCTTTTTAATTACTCTCTAATTAATACAAAACAAATCAACAGGAATTGCTACTTCACACAGCATGTTGGCAGTTTGCTTAAGCTTAAAAGCAGTGGCAAAATGTCAGTGAGTTTCATAAAGATTATTTTCTGAATGGCTTTGTTTTGTGGCTGCTGAAGTAATGAAATCTGGGATTGTGGCTTCAGGACAGTTTTCCACCCGCCGTGGTGGCTTTCATATATTCAGGCCTAGTTTTCTTTCCTTTGAAAAACAAGAGGAATAAAATGTTGGAGAAGTTCTAAAGAGGATAACAAATTGAATTGACCACTTACTGTTCCTGGCACTCAAATTTTATGATCCTTACCTCCCTAGTGCCGGAGTGAGCTATTGAAAGCCCCGTGTGAGAGTTACAGCTGATGAAATGCGCTAAACTTCTTTCAAGTCAGAAGAGCTACACTGATTTACATCGAATGGGGGCTTGTCCGCTGTTGCTATGTTACGTTTGTAGCAAATGCTAATTGATTTTGGTACACACAGATCCTCAGAGAAAAGTGAGAATTGTTATTGAGTGAATCCCACTGTGCCAAGCTTCAGTTCCTGGATTTCGGTGCAGGATGATCCTGGAGAGGATGTGAAATCCTCTTTATGCTGTGAAACAGCCCTAGAAAAATAACTCCAGCACAGCCACAAAACAGGTCTGAGACTTCAGTACTCGTGATATTGGGTTTGACAAAGACCAGCAAGTGATCTTCATAAAGGAGCTCTGTTGGGGTTTTTTTTTTGGTGGCAGGACTGTTGATCCAACAAGCTACCTATGTGTGGATGTCCCTTTTGAATGCTGCATTTGTGTTTCGTTCTTGTGTAATGTTTCGTCTTGGGTAAGGTGAAGAGATGGCAGAGAGAGGACTCTCTATGGGCTAGTTCTGTCACTCAGTGTTCTTTAAGCCTAATTCATTAGCTTAGACAAGATGCCCAGCGCTGACAGCTAGAATTTAGGTGATAAGATTCCTGTTCTCAGTCGCTGAATTCTAGTTGCCTTGCACTTTCCAGGCAGCAGAAATCTGGGGGAGCAGACCATGTGCATCAAACATCAAAATACTGCTCAAGCCTCTGCAGAGAGCCAATGCTGTTCTTTATTGCAAAGATCATCTTTAGTTCAAACAACAGATTGCATATGACCCATAAACCTTGTGGGTGGCTGATTCTGCTAATCAGTATTTGCAGATGGAACTTTTTTGATGGAGATGGGAATTAATGCAGTGCAGAGAAGGAAAACAGCACAGGTTGCTGTCATTTGTTTTGTGGGTCCAATAACACAAGAATAAATTGTCTGAATGAATACAGTGTTGATTTTCTTCTCAGCGGTTGGAAATGAGTATAGAATTTGCACATAGACAATGAGGAAAGCAGCTGGCATATCCATTTTAGTGTCTGTCATGGGGCACCTCTGAGCTGGGTTTTTTTCTCACTTTGGTGGACTATGCTACACTGTTTTTGGCTGCTTCACAGTGATTATTTGTTTATATTATCATGGAATGATAGAATGGTTTGGGTTGGAAGAGACCTCCAAAGCTTATCTAGTCCAACCCCCCTGCACTTAGCAGGAAGATCCTCCACTAGATCAGGTTGCTCAGAGCTATGTTGAGCCTTGAATATCTCCAGGGATGAGGCCTCAACTAGCTCCCTGTGCAACCTCTTGCACTGTTCCAGCACTACCCTCATGGTGCAGAACTTGTTCCTAATATCCAATCTAAATCTTCTCTTCCCTCATTTTAAACCATCGCCCCCTTATTCTGTCACCTCAGGCCTTTGGAAACAGTCCTTCTTCAGCCTTTTTGTAGCCCACTTCAGGTACTGGAGGGTTACTATTAGGTCTCCCTGGAGCCTTCTCTTCTCCAAGATGAACAACCCCAGCTCCCTCAGCCTGCCCTCATAGCAGAGGTGCTCCAGTCCCCTGATCACTTTTGTGGCCCTCCTCTCCATCAAGTCCATGTTCTTTCTGTGTTGAAGGCTCCAGATGCAGTACTGCAGGTGAGGTCTCACCAGAGCAGAGTGAAGTGGCAGAATCCCCTCTCTGGACCTGCTGGCCACACTGCTTTTGCTGCAGCCCAGGATGCCATTGCCCTTTTGGGCTGCAAGTGCCCACTGTTGGCTTATGTCCTGCTTCTCACCCACCAGCACCCTCAAGTTCTTTTCTGCAGGGTTGCTCTCAATTCCATCATCCCCCAGTCTGTAATGAGATCTGTGGACATGCGTTTTCATGAGAGAGACCAACATTGGGATTCTTCCAAGACTGTCTTGTGTTTGATTTGTTAGGAGAACCAGGCATCAAGAAACCATCAGGAATTGTGTTAGTTTCTAAGAACTTAGGGTACCTATGGTTTCTTCTCCAAAACATGTTCAGGGGGTCAGTGTAGGCTTACTGTTGTATATTCAAACAATGCTGGACAAACCCAAACAAACTGGAACCAGGATTTCTGAGGATTTCCTTCCTGGTTCAGTCACAAATGCTGCAACTGTTAGGTTGTTAAGTTAGAATCAACAAGAACAGAAGTGGTTTGTGATAGCTCTGTAATAGCCAGCACCCTGTTAAGCTGTGCTGCCATCCAAAGAGATGGAGAGCTGGGTGAAGGGGAACTTCATGAAGTTCATAAGGTGTGCAGGGTCTTGCACCTGGGGAAGAATAACTGCAGGCACCAGTACATGTTAGGAAAGAGCAGCTCCATGGAGAAAGACCTTGGAGTCCTGGAGAGCAGTAAGTTCTCCATGGGACAGCAACGTGCCCTTATGGCCAAGAGAGCCAGTGGTATCCTGGGATGCATCAAGAGAAGTGTAGCCAGTAGGTCTAGGAAGGTCGTTGTTCCCCTCTACTCTGCCCTAATGCCCACACCTGGTTTGGGCTTCCCAGTGAGAGAGTGCAACAGAGAGCCATGAGGATGATTAGGGGACTTGAGCACCTCCCCTATGAAGTGAGACTGAGAGACCTGGGGCTGTTTAGTCTTGAGAAGGCTGAGAGGGGATATTATCAATGTCTATAAATACCTGAGGGGTGGGTGTCAAGTGGAGGGGGCCAAGTTCTTTTTGGTGGTATACAGTGATAAGGAACAATGGGTACAAGCTGGAACATAGAAGGTTTCACCTCAACGTAAGGAGAAACTTCTTTGCAGTGAGGGTGACAGAGCACTGGAATAGGCTGCCCAAAGAGGTTGTGGAGTCTACTTCTGTGAAGACTTTCAAAACTTGCCTGGATGCATTCCTGTGCATACTGTCCTGGGTGATCCTGCTTTGGCAGGGGGGTTGGACTGGATGATCTCTGGAGGTCCCTTGCAACCTCTAACATTTTATGATTCTGTTTCACATTAATAAATCAGTGCTCAAAAGTCCAGCCTAGAGTTACAGAAGATTGTTCTGCAAGTTTTGGTCAGTGCTGACATTTCTGTTGGACTGCATCCTTAACCAATTTAGTATCCCCTGCATGAGATAAGATGCAGACGTGATGACACAGTGTGTATTAATCTTGTTAAACTGTATGAGAGTCCTGATTGTTCCAGAAATTGCTTCCTGGAAGAGGTTGGCTACTCTGGGTGCATTAGGGAGAGCACATTGCTCAGTGGAATGAATTGTGTATTCAGATGGACTTCAGCTTGTGCTTCAATTGTAAGAATTGGAGAAAACCTTCTTGGCCTCCCTGGAAACTATGGTGGATGATGCCTGGAGGAACAGTTCCAATGCTTGGCGGTTAATAATGATGCTTTCAAGAGAAGCTTTTAGCAGAAGCACATAGGTTACAGAGCAATACAGAGAACAATGTATTTTTTTTGGTACTGTTTCTATGATGTTGAGCTCAAATCACTAATTAAGAGGAGAGCAATTTATAAGGATGATGTAAGAAAAAGAGTAAAGTGCTTCTCAATATTCATCTATTGCATATATTTTTTCCTGTTATCATAAGAGGTTGAGAAGTAGACATTGGAGGCTGCAATGCCTTGCAGCTTGTAGTAATAGATTTTCTTTAAATGAGAAATGCTGGGGCAATGGGTTGGGGAGGTGCCAGTGATCACTTTTAATGATTCCTAACACATCTCCCTGCAGTGATGGGAGAGGGGAAACTTCTTAGTGGTGGTGGGGCAGCTCAGCGTGTCTGCAGAGCTTTGGAAAGAGCTCTGGAGCTGGAGGAGTTATGGTCACTCATTCTGAGGAGCACAAACTGTGTAAATCAGAACTCATTCTGAGTAGCACAGACTTTGTAAACTGTGTAAATCAGACTACTGTAGCAGGGAAAAGATCTGACTAACCCATGGAGTACTGAACTAGGGACAGGATAGCTGGATGCTTCTGAGTGTGGAAGTCTGGGTGGGGTATGCGCTGTTTGGTCTGAATGAATCGAGGAGATTTGTTCTCTCCACTTCCTCAAAGGCTTTCTAAAGCTTGTAAAAAAGGCCTTTCTATTATATATGTAATATATCTATTACATAAGTTGCATAAAAGCTTTTTGTAAGAGTAGGAATCACTAATGGGCTCTGTCTTGTGTCTTCATAACAAAGTACCATACTTCAGAAATTTAAAGCCTTGAGTTTTGACACCCCAAACCCGGTGTTACTGACCCTGCCACCTCCAGTCTCACATGCCAAAGGATACCTTTTTGAAGGGAAGGAAGCCCATCACATCTAACTAGTGTTAGTAGTTAACTCTTCTGGTGTCTCTCAGAGATGCTCTTCCTGCCAGTAGGTTATCTTCCTATATTGCTGTTGAGTCAGTTGTGTGTAGGAATGTGTTAGGCTTAACAGAGAAAAATGTGAGTTGCCTTTGGTTTTACGCTGTGGTAAAAGAGACGTCCTCATGCTCTAGTTTGATACTTTTATGCTGTTGTTATGTAGCTGTAAATCTTACACACGAGGATTCTGTACCCTGGGGATTCCATTTTCCCCTGTACCCAAGTGAGCAGTGAAAAAGCTCTTCCTCTGTGATGAAAGCTGTAGGCCTGCGAGCACCACATTTGCTTCCAACTGCAGCACTGTCGTGGGCTGGAGGTAGGTAGGAAATATAGCACTGCTTTCTGAAATGGCCTTCAGAGCTTCCTAATTAGACATTTCCATTTTTTAACTCTGGTGACAGAGTTTAAATGTTACATATTAGCAATACCGCTTAAATTGATGAAGTGTAAAACTAGTGAAATGGGTTAGAGGGAAAGGAAGTGAAAATATTATGAACCATATGCCTTAATTTATGTCTTCTTGGAAAATTTGTCTAATGAAATGAGGTATTTGAACTAATTCAGCTTGCAATATTCAATAAAAGGTACAGGAGGAATGCTGGGATGATCTTGCTTTTAACATAGTAAATAAAATGCAACTCCTGTTTTGTTCAGGGGAGGAACCTCAGGTCCCGTTGTGCTGATATCCACATGAGATCAAGACCAGATTTTTGGTCCTTCCTACGGACAGGGTTACAGCATCAAGTTTAATTGAGTGGCTGTGGCAGCAGTTTCTGCTATGTTCTTTGTGACTCTAAATAGAATCATAGATTGGTTTGGGTTGGAAGGGACCTCCAGAGGTCATTTAGTCCAACCCCCCTGCAGGCAGTAGGGACATCCTCCACTAGATCAAGTTGCTCAGAGCCCTGTTGAGCCTGACCTTGAATATCTCCAAAGATGAAACCTCAACTAACTCCCTGGGCAACCTGTCCCAGTGCTCCACCAACCTCATGGTGAAAAACTTCATCCTAACATCCTACCTAAGTCTCCTCTCATTTCAAACCGTTGCCCCTCATCCTATCACTACAGACCTTTGTAAACAGTCTCTTTCCAGTCTTTTTGCCAATAAAGGCAAATGAGATGCATGTTCTTCACATTTGTTCTTAATCCCAGTACCATGAGTTAGCTCTCCTTTCCTCCCAGCTCCTTATCTGGACACAGCACCTCTCACAAATGAATTACTCTCTCCATCCACTCTAATTGAGAGAGTGATTGCCCATTGGAATGGGCTGCCCAGGGAGGTGGTGGAGTCGCCATCACTGGAGGTGTTTAGGAGGAGACTTGATGGGGTGCTTGGTGCCACAGGTTTAGTTGATTAGATGGTGTTGGATGATGGGTTGGACACAATGATCTTGAAGGTCTTTTCCAACCTGGTCTGGTCCATTCCATTCCAATTTTCCTCTTCTCCTGAAGCCATTTTTGCCTCTTGCCTCCCAGGCTAGACCTCCCAAATCCTTCATTATTAAAAAGCAATCACAGATTTTTCTCTTTCTGCTTCTAGTGGTACAAGACCTTGAATTGAAGTATATTCCTGTCTTCTCTGGCCTGATTCTTGTACCTTCCACCTTCAAACCCAGAAGCTTGCTGGGTGCTTTAACAGAAAGACGAACCTCTTGTTGTCAGTTCCACTCTTTTGTGCCATTTCAGTTCAGAGCAGTAACTACAGGGATGTCTCTTTTTCCAGGACAGTGTTTGTAGGGATGTACGTGCACAGCCTAGTTCCTTCTGGAGGCTGGAAGCGGGGGGTGATAGTGTAGAGGGGTTTTAGTATGAAGGAAGAGTCACTGGGTATGTAAAATACGATGTAATGTTTTGGTTTAGGGAGTTTTGGGTTGGAGTTTTTTGGTTGTCTGGGTTTGCTTTTTCGGTTGGTTCATTTCTGTTGGCTTTTCTTAGGAGAAAAACAGATCCATGGCAGAAAGGCCAAATCTTACTCCCAGTTTCCAAACCCAGAAAGCCTTTGAAATGTACCTTCAGGATGATTACTTAACATGGTCAAAACACAATGTTTTCCTACAGTTGAAAACTTGGATGTGATCCAGTTCATTCTGCTTCCTTCATGTCCTGAAAATCACCCTCAAGCAGACACCCTTGACATGTAAAATTGTAGCCTCAACAGTTAAAAATCTGGCAAAGTTGCAAGCAATTGAAAGGAGGTTCTTACAGTGGGAAGTGCCAGCACACCTTAATCATAGGTGGTGCTTCCTGCCCTAGCTTTGAGGAGAGAACATTTGCATAGGTAACTTATTTAAAGGGAATTATTTAGCAATGTTTCTGCTCATAGCAGCATCGTAAATTAATTGCTTGAGCTTTTCAGTAGCATGTCTGACCCTGAGATCAAAGATTTAAGAGGGAGTTGGAAGTGTTGTGTACTCATTAAGGTGTTCTGTCTCTGGTTGTTTCAGTCAACCACAAGAAGACAGCACAAGCGATAGGCAGTATTTAATAGAATCATAGAATGGTTTGGGTTGGAAGGGACCTCCTAAGGTTATTTAGTCCAATCCCCCTGCACTGAGCAGGGACATGCTCCACTAGATCAGGTTGCTCAGAGATATGTTGAGCCTGACCTTGAATATCTCCAGGGATGGGGCCTCAACTGCCTCCGTGGGCAACCTGTTACAGTGTTCCAGCACTCTCATGGTGCAGAAATTATTCCTAACATCCAATCTATATCTTCTCCTCTCTAGTTTCAGACCATTGCCTCTTGTGCTCTCACTGCAAGCCTTTGCAAACAGTCCCTCTGCAGCCTTTACGTAGTCCTCTTCAGGTACTGAAAGGCTGCTTTTAGCTCTCCCTGGAGCCTTCTCTTCTCCAGGCCGAACAGCCCCAGATCCCTCAGCCTGCCCTTGTAGCAGAGGTGCTTCTGCCCCCTCTTCATTTGTGTGGCTGATGACTTCTGTGAGGTAGAGTGCCAAGGGACATTGATACCAAGAGTCCTGTTGACCACGCTGCTGTTTGGGCTGTGCTGAGAAGAGGGCATGTAATGTGAGGACTTTGGAAAATGTCTTCTCCAAGCCAAGCGTTGCCACTTTTCAGGCTGGGGTGGCAGTTTCAAGGCTGACCTCTGAAGTGCTTTCTATACATTTTACTTTTGATATTTACATAAAGAAACATTTCTCCCCCACAAGGGTTGGGCAAGGCAATGGTGGAGTCCCCATCCCTGGAGGGATTTCAAAACCATGGAGATGTGGTGCTGAGGGACATGGTTTAGTGGTGACCTGGCAGTGCTGGGTTAAGAGCTGGACTCAGTGATCTGCAATGCTTCTTTCAGCCCAAATAATTCCCTAATTGTGATTCTGTGAAAAATTGTTTCGCTTGAGAGGTGATTGAGAGCTTCTGAAGGAGAAGGAATGCAGCACATGGAGTCACAGCTTTTGGGCAGATTCAGATGCTTTGCCTTTTGTATTTGTTTCACAGTTCTACCAAACTACTCTGTGGTGCTTTATTAGAGTTTTCATACCAATCAGTATGTATATAGCAAGGATACAGTAAATGTATCTTCTGCCTCTTAATACCAGTATTGACTGCTGACTGCACTTTCCAGGAGTGTATAAAAATGCCTCCACCTCTTGTCTTTTGGATACAGGAAAATCATGGTGGCTTTAATAGTTAGAATCATAGAATTGTTAGAGTTGGGAGGGACCTCAAGGATCATCTAGTTTCAACCCCCCTGCCATGGGCAGGGACACCTTACACTACATCAGATTGCTCACAGCCACATCCAGCCTGGCCTTCAAAACCTCCAGGGATGGGGCTTCCACCACCTCCCTGGGCAACCTGTTCCAATGTGTGACCACCCTCATGGGGAAGAACTTCTTTCTAACATCCAAGCTGAATCTACCCATTTCCAGCTTTTTTCCATTCCCCCTAGTCCTATACCTGACACCCTGAAGAGTCCCTCCCCAGCTTTCTTGTTCTAGTTCTACATATCTGAAGCTTTTTGCTTAGGTAAATGAATTTGGGACGTGGTGTTGGAATTTAGGAGGAGGAAGATGTATGAATAAAAATAATATTAATAATATTAATCTTTTGGGGCCCTCACTAGGGAACTCAAGAGATGCAGAGAGTAGGTTTCAAGGGATGCAAATACTAGGTCAGTGAGTGGAATGTCATCCTTCAAAAGATTATGAAATGCAAGGACTGTGATAGAAGTGTTATGCACTTCAAGGTATCTGAGTGACAAAGAAAGCTTGTAGTTCATGGAATTATGTCTACGAGTCTTTTAATACACCCAGGTTGTTCTTTATCGCCTATGGAGCATTGCAGAATTTGTTTCCCTGGAGGTGTCTGAAGTAAGGCTAGAAAAATCCTACCTGATCTTTAATAATCCCTCACGTGCATGGTAATACTCCAGAACTGTACTATCATTGTATAATTTACACTTAAATCCTTTCATCTCTGTACTTTCACCCTCCAAAAGAAGTCATTTTTAGTGTTATAGGGAGCCAGTGACTTCATGCTTGAAATACCTTAGTCCTGTTGCCAGCTTAGGCTCACCTGCTTAGACTGATTTATTTTGGGGTTGGTTGGGTTGGGTTTGGTTTTGTTTTTTAACAGAGAGTAGGACTGAGAAGTACATTTCTCCCATTATAGTTAAGAGATTCAGGAAGTAATTTGCAGAGCTGGAAACAATGAATCTCATCAAATAAAAGCATTGCCTAGGTAATTCATAAGGAAGATAAACTTGTATTGTTTAGCTTGCACATTCTGCTCTTATTTGTAGGCCATATATTGCTCTCCTGTGCTCTCCACCATTAAGTGGTAATGTTACAGAATCACAGAACTAACCAGGTTGGAAAAGACTTTCAAAATCATCAAGTCCAACCTATCGCCCAGCACCATCTAATCAAATGAACCATGGCACTAAGTGCCTCATCCTGTCTTAGTTTAAACACTTCCAGGGATGGTGACTCCACCACCTCCCTGGGCAGCACATTCCAATGGCCAGTCTCTCTTTCTGTGAAGAATTTCTTCCTCACATCCAGCCTAAACCTCCCCTGGCACAGCTTGAGACTGTGTCCTCTTGTTCTGTCTCTGTTTGCCTGCGAGAAGTGACCAACCCCCACCTGGCTACAACCTCCCTTCAGGTAGTTGTAGAGGGCAATAAAGTCTCCCCTGAGCCTCCTCTTCTCCAGGCTAAACACCCCCAGTTCCCTCAGCCTCTCCTCACAGGGCTGTGCTCCAGACTCCTCCCCAGCTTTGTTGCTCTCTATCGCTGGACATGTTCCAGCATCTCAACATCTTTCTTAAACTGAGGGGCCCAGAACTGGACACAGGACTCAAGGTGTGGCCAATTGCATTAGTGAAAAAACACTGCTGCAACTTTGTCTTTTGAAGACACACACAAATCGAGACAGTGTGTTTCACTGAATTATGAAGAACTGCTTGATGTGTTTGTGACTGCTCACTTAGTTACTGCTCTCAGTGTTCCACGTAAGGGTTTAATCACTGTGCTGCATCTCCTCGAGTTTGCGAGGGCTGGCGCGAAGCAGCGAAGGGACAAAAGCAAAATGACTGGCAGTTAAGTGTTTCAGTCAGTCAAGATACTGATTTATTTCTTTGAGGAGGAGTGTAAAGGAAATGACAATGGTGCTTTTTCTTTTTTTTTGTACCTGATGCACTGAATAGTCGTCAGTTAAACTGCAGAGTTCAAGTTGAAATGGTTCTTGAGGAAAGAAAAAAGCCATTGGAGTGTGTCTCAGTCATCCACACTGCACGCAGTCTTTTTGAGGCTTGTGATGTTCAGAATGTCCTGAAAAGGCAGCACAAAGGCTGGTCTGGAATCCTTTCACTTAAGAGGGTTTTCATCACAAAAGAAGCTATATGAAGAATTAGACCACAAGGTGTTAGTAATTCTTTGTTGTCTGCCTAGTTGGTATACTGCAGCTGCAGAGTTCTTACCTGTCTTCATTCTGACGGGGAAAACTGCTCCTTTACAGCTTCCAAATAAATTAGTACTCAGATGACACCTCAGATAACATCTGAGGACTGAAGGGGGTTAAAGGAGAGCTGGGAAGGGACTTTTAACAAGGGCTGTAGTGACAGAATGAGGAGGAATGGCTTTAAGATGGAAGAGGGCAGATTTAGACTGGAGATTGGGAAGAAATTCTTTATAGTGAGAGTGGTGAGACACTGGAACAGGTTGCTCAGGGAGAGGTTGTTGATGTCCCCTCCCTAGAGGTGTTCAAGGCTAGGTTGGATGGGGTCTATGGAAAGTGTACCTGCCCATGGCAGGGGGTTTGGAACTAGATGATCTTTCAAGGTTGCTTCCAGCCCCAGACCATTCTGTGAATCCATGAATTCAGGATGCTGATACTGCAGAATGTGTAAGCCGGAATGACACTTGTCTACCAAATGAGTCTCAGGTCTTTGGAACAGAGTAGGTGGTTTGAATATTTGTGAGAATGGATCCTTTTTGGAGTACAAAGTATGACTGCAAGCAAAAAAAAAATAGGGGTAAAAACGTTGGCTCATTATATCTCTGCTTTCAAAGTATACATGGGTGTGCTTGAGATAGCAGCAGCTGCATTGGAAGTTTTCATGGGCCACTTTGATGGAATAGAAACCATGTCATTTTACATTTCTCTTCCTTCTTTGGCTGAACTTTGGTAACAATACTATAATTATTTTTTTTCCTTACCTGAAAATACTGTTTTTAAGTTGAAAAAAAGAAATTCCATTTCTAGATAGTAAATGTTCTGTAGCAAACCAGGCAGCATTAGAGGGTACTTAGAAGATGCATAAAATTCAGCCCAAGTTTTTTGCTAATGGTATATCATCACTTTTCTTCCCCAGCTCTGTATTCCATCGGAGATATAAAATCCAGAGGAAGCAAGCAGATAGTTTTGAATGAAATGAGGTCTTTCTAAGACTTTAAACCTCTAGAGCCCACTGAAAACTTGTGCTCAACAATCATTGCTTTTACAGCAAGAAAGATACCTTACCTATCAAGAAATTGCTTTAGGAGGGTATTCCCTAGAAAGCCTGCTACAGCCTAGCTTACATTTCTTATTCTTTTGCTAACCTAAATCCTGAGGTTTTCAAAGAGTTTTATAAATGTATGCAGTAAAGTTTGATGAAAACATGGCTACATAAAGACAAGAAAAAAAATAGAACTACTCCACGAAGCAGCTTTCATTGCTGACTATAGAGAAACTTGACACTATCTGATGGAAAACTGCATGGCTGAATCTGCAGCTACAGAGTGAGAAGAGGTGATTTGCCTCTTGGTCAGAGGAGAAATTTCCAGGCTTGCTGCTGAATGCACTCTGGGGAAGTGAAGGCATCTGCAGGATGCGATGATAAAACCAGCCCTTACTATTGCTGCGGCTGGATGGCAAAGGAGAAGCCCCATTTCACTTCCTCATGATACTGATTTCTGGATGGTTTATGCATGTTGTATGTGCTGCATCCAGATGAATTGGTATTTCTTTTGCTAACACCCATTAAGACACAGATTTTGAGATCTCTTTTGCAGGAGACGTACCAGATACAGTGATAGATGTATGATCATGGTAGGCTTGGAGGATGATGGAGATGAGAAAATGTGCTGTGGGCAGGAAACTGAGCCACTTTAGCATTCCTTTTCCCTCCTATCGTTTTTTTTCTGAGCTAACAGTCCATTCAGTCTGAATACAGATCTATTCTTAATGTGTGGAACTGCATTATTTAGCCCACCACTGCAAGCCAGATTGTTATCCCTGGAGATTAAATTGCTAACTTGATTTAGCAGAGCTTTGTTAATCTAGAATTTCACGTATATCTTCCCTTGCATCTGTCCCATTGTAGGTCCTTTGTGCTTATTAAGTATGATTTTGACACAAAGACACAAATACACACTAATAGCAGCTATTTAGCTCTCCTCAGTGCTTGGGAGAAAGCTGTCGAGGAGATTCGTGTTTTGTAAGAAGCAGTTAGAACTTGCTATTAAGTCCTGTAGTGCCTGTGTTCGCACCACATCGATCCTTTAGAAGTGAGACACTGAAGAAGCAGATCTCTATTATGCTCCTTGGCTGTGAGTAATTACTGAGAAATACAGAAAAGAAGACCCGAGTGTTTTATTCATAATCTACTTAGTGGCTGCATTCCTTACTCAGACACGTTTTGAATACCATTTGCTAGAAGGACCAGTTGAATACACAACCAACTGCTGGCTAAAAAAGATCTGCAGTGGGTAAAAATACGGTGAGGTGTGCTTGCTGAGCGAGATCAGATAGTCCCCTGGAAGATTATGGGTAAGGATTACATAAAAGAGAGGTTTTGCACGTCTGGAATGTGGGTTGTTTTTTTCCCTACAGTATCTATTTCCATTTTCTGTGAAATGACTTTCAATATTGGGGTTATTTCACATTTTGTTATAATCTCTTGGATGGAGATCAGATTTGAGGTTTACAGTCTGAAAATGGGTTGAAACGCTTCCTGATGGTATCTGGAATATTTGCAAGGTTTTAGCAGCTGATATGGTGCAGATGAGTGCATAATACAAATAATAGCATTTATTATCTATATTGCAATCCCATTCCCCAGAATTGAGGAGGTGGATTGGGGCACTCCTTCCTTTCAGTTTCTCCCAGTGGTGCCAGGCAGTGTATAAAAGAGGGGAAAAAACCCTCAAATTATGTTTTAGAATGCTTGATAGTAGAGACAGTAGCAGTGCTCTGCTGGGGAAATACCAGAATGATGCGACTCTGGTTATCAGCTAGTCAGTGGTGTCAGTACTCAGATACTGACATCTTCTATCCCTTTCTTTCATTAAATAGCACCATAAAAGATGTATTTGAGGTGGAATTTTTACAGCAGAGATTTAACTTCGGAGAACTGTGGCACTGCTTTAGGAGGGCAGCCTGAAACCCTTCCGCAAAGGCGCTCGTTTGGCAGGAAAGTGTGGTGATTGTAGATAGAGAGGGTCAGAAATGGGCTGAGTGGGAGTTGGTGGTAGTTTAAAAATATTACTTGTGATAAAAATGGTAATCCTGGTATGCATGCTTCTGAATCAAGCAGAGACGTGATGGAAGAGGCCACTAAAGCAGTTTTTGCACTAGCATTTTGGATTATGGATGGAACAAGACTGAAATTCACAGGCAAGAAGCTGTATTAACTGTCATGTGAGATGACAGGTCACAGACAGGCCATGTGATTTTTACATGTTGTGCTGAGCCTGGTCACTCAGTACTGTCTTGAAAGAGGGAGGGGAACCTCTTAGCTTAATATTGTCTTCAAGCAGTGCGCTCAGTAGAGCTTTGCAGGTTGAGTTCTTCATCATATTAGAATATGTTTTTCAATGCAATGCATATATACATATTCAGCCTGCAGAGGAAAAGGTGCTGGGGAGACCTTATAGCAGCCTTCCAGTACCTGAAGATACCTGAAGGGGGACTACAGAGAAGGGACTTTTAACAAGGGCTGGTAGTGATAGGATGAGTCAATGGCTTAAAGCTGGAAGAGGAGAGATGTAGACTGGAGAACAGAATGAAATTCTTCACAGTGAGGGTGGTGAGACACTGGAACAGGTTGCCCAGGGAGGTTGTGGGTGCCCCTTCCCTGGAGGTGTTAAGTCCAGGTTGGATGAAACCTTGAGCAACCTGGGCTAGCGGAGGTCACAGGATCAGAGGATGTTAGGGGTTGGAAGGGACCTCAGGAGATACAGAATACAGAATTAACCAGGTTGGAAAAGACCTTCAAGATCATTGAGTCCAGCCTACCACCAAACACCATCTAATCAACTAAACCATGGCATTAAGTGCCTCATCCTGTCTCTTCTTAAACATCTCCAGGGATGGTGATTCCACCACCTCCCTGGGCAGCACATTCCAATGGCCAATTTCTCTGTCTTTGAAGAACTTCTTCCTCACATCCAACCTAAACCTCTCCTGGCACAGCTTGAGACTATCCGCTCTTGTTCTGCTGCTGGTTGCCTGGGAGAAGAGACCAACCCCCACCTGGTGACAACTTCCCTTCAGGTAGTTGTAGACAGCAATAAGATCTCCCCTGAGCCTCTTCTTCTCCAGGCTAAGCAACCCCAGCTCCCTCAGGCTCTCCTTGTGAGGAGGGATGTGCTCCAAACCCCTTTCCAGCTTTGTTGCCCTTCTGAAGGCACATTCCAGCATCTCAACATCTTTCTTGAATGGAGTGGCCCAGAACTGGACACAGGACTCAAGGTGTGGCAAAGAAGGTGTTGAGTACCTCTGCCTTTTCCTCATCTTTTGTTATTATATTCCCCTCCATGTCCATTAGGGAGTGGAGGTTGTCCTTGCTCCTTCTCTTGCCATTAATATATTTATAAAAGCATTTTTTGTGGTCCTTCACAGCAGTGGCCAGTCTAAGCTCTAAATGTGCTTTTGCCTCTCTAATTTTTTCCTACGTGACCTAGCAACATCCTTAAACATTTCCTCGGTTACCTCTCCTTTTTTCCAAAGATGATACAGCCTCTTTTTTCCCTTAATTAATTCAGAAGCTCATTGCCCATCCAGGCTGGCCTCTGCCCCAGCAGCTCATCTTCCAGCACATTGGCACAGCCTGTTCCTGCACCTTCAAGAGTTCTTTCTTGAAGCAGGTCCAGCCCTCCTGGATCTCTTTGTTTTTAAGGGCTGTTTCCCAAGGTACCTTCTGAGTTAGTTCTTTGAGTAACCTGAAGTCCACCCTCCAGAAGTCCAGAGTGGAGGTTTTGTGGCTGCCCCTCTTAGCTTGACTGCATATTGAACACTCAGTTATCTCATGGTCACTGCACCCCAGACAGCCTCCAACCACCACATTTCCCACCAGCCCTTCTCTGTTTGTAAAAAGAAGGTCAAGCAAAGCCTTACCCCTGGTAGGCTCACACAGCACCTGGGATAAGAAGCTATCCTCCATACACTCTAAGAATCTTCTAGACTGCCTCCTCTCTGCTGTGTCAAGTTCCCAGCAGATATCAGGCAGGTTAAAGTCACCCATAAGAACAAGGTCTGGTGATCTTGAGACAGCCTCTAGCTGCCTATAGAATAATTCATCAACCTCTTCATCCTGGTTGGGTGGTCTATAACAGACTCCAACCAGGATGTCAGCCTTGTTGGCCTTCTTGCTAATTCTCACCCACAGGCACTCAACTTGATCATCCTTGATCTCTAGTTCCATGGCATCAGAGCCTCCCTGATGTACAGGGCCACCCCTCCACCCCTTTTCCCTCACCTGTCTCTCCTGAAGAGCCTGTGGCCATCAGTTACAGTGCTCCAGTCATGTGAGTCATGCCACCAGGTTTCTGTGATGGCAACTAGATCATCACTTTCCTACTGTAACAAGGCTTCCAGCTCCTCTTGTTTGTTACCCATGCTTCATGCATTAGTGTACATGCACTTCAGTTGGGCTGCTGGTTTCACCCCTGAATCCAGCTTACCACCCCCAGACTCCTGTCTGGGGGGACTGGTTTCAGCCCCTTCCCCCTTCAAATCTAGTTTAAAGCCCTGTCAATGAGTCCTGCCAACTCCCTTCCTAGAACACTTTTCCCTCTGTGGGAACCCCCCTGCCAGAGCAAGACCACAGAATCCAGCTCAGGTCACACAGGAATGCGTCCAGATGGAGCTTGAAAGTCTCCGGAGAAGGAGATTCCACAACCTCTCTGGGCAGCCTGTTCCAGTGCTCTGTGACCCTTGCAGTGAAGGTGGAAGTGTTGAGGTGGAACCTCCTGTGCTGTAGTTTATGTCCATTGCCCTTTGTCCTATCACAGGGTTCAAATGAGCAGAGCCTGTCCCTTCCCTCTTGACATATATTTATAAACATTTGTTAAATCCTTCTCAGTCCCCTCCCATGGCAGGAGGGTTGGAACTAGATGATCTTTTAAGGTCCCTTCCAACCCAAACCATTCTATGATCCTGTGTTACTATGATGCATGTAAGCTCTGGCTACTGAGCAAAACAACCACCTCACCTCACTTGAGTAACACCATTGGCAGTAGTCTTTCTGTGACAGGGTTTTGTAGGATCAGGTGTCTGCTTGTGGGATTTGCTTGTGGAATTCTTAATGGAAAAAGGAGTTCTGTATTACCTGTAAAATCTTGAGCACGTGAAGCTTTCTGCTTGCTAAGAGTGTTGTAGCTTGTATTTGTTTTCCCATAAATATCAATTCTTTCCTAAATTATTCTGTCTCCCTAGAACAATCTTCAGAGAGAGGAGAGATTTGCACCATTAGCAGTGTAGTGTCTGGAAGCTGAGTGTTGCATTAAGGAAAATCTGGCAGTTGTGGTGTAAAGACAAAAGGTAGCCTTGCCCATACTGCCATGGATGTCCCTAAGTTATGGATTTCTTTCCTGTTAGTTTTAAAGGATGTCTTTTTTTTTAGTCAGGAGTTAAATGAATCCATTCAGTGTTTACATTTATGCAAATTGTGTCACCAGGGTTGGAACATGAAAGAAAAAAAGAGGAAAAAGGGCAGATATTTTACCATGCCTTTGTGTGTTGAAGTGATTACAATTACCTACATAAAAGGAGTTGCTTTATTAATTAATTAACTTGGAGAAAAAAGGCTGTTGACCCTCTGAAGGAATATCAATAACTGAAACATTAATTATGCAAATAAGAAGTATCTTTACTGTTCATTATTCATAGCTGAACATGAAAATTGACTTTTAAGATAGTGCTTCATTCATATATTTCAATAAATGTCTGATCTGCCTGGGCTGTCACTTGGATCTGGAGTTAGAGACAAAGGCTCTGCAGTGACATTGACAGGGAAAGACCACTCCTGCCCTCTGGCACTTCATCCAAGGCACCACCACCCAGTGCCAAATTGCTGGATGTTTTCTGGTGTGTTTTTGAGGGCTTGTTCTCTGAGGCAACAACCCCCTTTGTGAATGAGTTCTTGCAGAATTCCTGTTCAGAGACAGCTTTACTACATTTCATAGGTGAGGAAGGGGAGGAAAGAAACAGTAAAATATTTGAAGAGCTTTTATGACCTTCTCGTGGTCCATCCATGGAGGCTGTAGCAGAGCTCACAGAAGCAGCCTAGCCCCAAGTCCTGTTTGAGGCTGTGGAGTTGTGGGATTGGCTTTTTCTTTGGTGAGTCAGTAGAGGTAACTCCAAAACAAACAAATCCTGTAAGGAAACCAAATCAGACCATGTCTTTGATAACTCTGGGTTTCTGCCCCCAGTCAGCTTGCTGGTCCTTCTTGTGTTTCAAAACTGTGACTAGATGCTGTCTGTCAAGTGCTGCAGGTGGTTTAATCCAGGTTGAGAGCATATTTTCCTCGTGAAGAGCTCTGCCTTTTTATTTTCTGGAGTGTCACAGAGTGTGTTAACAGATTCTGATGAAGGATTTCTGGTGGGTTTTATTCCTTTTCTTATCCCTCAAGACAACAGACAAAGGTTTTCAGGGCTACTCCTTACTCTGGTGTCTATGAGAGCACTTTACAAGAGGGGAGAGAGGAAGAACTGCATTTTCTTTTTCATCAGCAAATAATCTTGTTTCAGTTGTGAGTCTGCAGACAAAAAGTAGTAGCTATGCAGTCCCAGAAAAATCTTTTCACTTCCTGAAGGATACCTGCTTATCAGTGTAAGACATTAAGATTTCCTTTTTTTAATGTCAGAGAACTTGCTATACCAATGGCAGGAAGAGCTGATGAAGAAATATGTCCCCCCCCTTCCCATGTAGCATGATGAATTGTGGAAGTCCTGATTGAAAATTCTAATCACAGCCCTCCAGTCCTTCAGATCACAACCCTTGACAGTTGATTCACTCCTTTTCATGCCTGCTGCCTCTGACTGCTTCTGGTGCCTCTTATGCATGAGTCTATCATTAGCACACAAAGCATGATGGATTGGTTGGGGTACCTCTGTCCTTAGAACCTGGAAAATGCTTCTTTTTTCAGAATCAAAGAACCTGTCTGTGAAATCATCATGAATGAGAGAAGAAAGTAATACAGTACTGGATGTGCCTGTTTGCTGCCACTGTTTAGAGAGCAAATGATGCCTTATGGGGAATGTAAGTATATGGCCTGATTGGGTTTTTCACTCCTCAAGCAGTGCAGGCAATCATGGGCCTTAAGCAATGCATAAGCTGAGTTTGGCAAATGGGTAGAAGTTGTAATACTTTCTGGGAATGAGAACTGTAAACACTTCCAAAATTCTACTTAAAAGATCAGGTTCTTTATCAAATCTTTTAGCTTCCTGTGTCACCTGATGACCAAAGCTGATTGTGGCCTCAAGTTTGCTTTTGTGGCTTCTTTTCTACCAGACCCTTTCAACAGGAAACTTTTGCAAATGTTTGCATCTTGCAAATGCTTTTATTCATCTGTGTGACTTGGCATTTAATGTTTCAGTGAACAAGACAGTTAAGTTTTGGCTCCAGAGAAAGATTGATAGGAACAATTTTCCAATGTGGTATCAAAACAAAGTGAAAATATGTCATGTTCAAATACAGAGCTCTGATGTGTCATGTGGTCTTGTAATAAATGAAATAGCACTGCAAACCTGACAGATTTGCAAGGAAATGTTTTTAAATTTATGATGATTAATTTTCAAGATGAACTGCAATACAAAATAAAGCCTTAGTAGATACTTAAAGAAGGTAAGGGAAGGTGGCTTTCTGAAATGAAAACAAGCAGGTAATGATAAGGCTGCTTTCACTTTGAGATCCGGCTCTCTAAAGTTTGTACAGTGAGTAAATTGATCTCCTGCTTGCTGCAGCTGGCAGTAACAGCTACTCATGCAAGGGTAACACCTCGTGGAAATTCCACTTCTCGGGTTTGTGCTGTTGCTTTGTACTGGTTGACACACTGGAACATGTCCAGAGAAGGGCCATGAGGACGATCAGAGGGCTGGAACTCCTCTCCTATGAGAGAGACTGGAGAATAGAAAGCTTCTGAGGAGACCTTCTTGTGGCCTTCCAGTATCTCAAGGGGGCTACAAAAAAGCTGGGGTGGCACTTTTGAGGGTGTCAGGGAGTGATAGGACTGGGGGGAATAGAAAAAAGACAAAACACCAAACCAGAAATGGGTAGATTGAGATTGGATGTTAGGAAGAAGTTCTTCCCCATGAGGGTGGTGAGACACTGGCACAGGTTGCCCAGGGAGGTGGTGGAAGCCTCATCTGTGGAGGTTTTTAAGGCCAGGCTGGATGTGGCTGTGAGCAACCTGCTGTAGTGTGAGGTGTCCCTGCCCATGGCAGAGGGGTTGGAACTAGATGATCCTTGAGGTCCCTTCCAACCTCAACAATTCTATGATTCTGTGACCTTGGAAAAAGGAGCAAGACAAAGCAGAACTGAAGGTTTTCTGCCAGGACTGTTAATTCTCCCTGAGCCATCAGAATAAACCAGCACTGAATCTAGTGAGAAAACAGAAAAGTAGCTTTGTGGTTCACTGAAAGAAAACCAAACTTTCTGAAACTCAGCACATTCATTCATCTTGAGTGTTTGCCACTTGAAGATTGACTTTGTTTTGCATTAGGACAGTTAAGTGCAACAAATTCTCTTGGGTAAGATGCTTTGTTTAAACATTGTTAGGTCATATTAGGCTAACACCATGCCTTGATACCATTTATACTTAGCAAGAAGGCAAGAAGCCAGTTGTTCATGCCAAGTGCTTAAGTTTGATTTGTATTGATTTTGGTTTATTTCTGACAGTAGGGTTCCTTGTTTCACTTCTTCCCATTTCATTGTGTTTGCACAGATGCCCTGGCAATCAACAGGTGCAGAATGGTTTTATGCACCCATTAGTGCTATATAGTTGCTGGCAAATGTGATGTAATGGAGTGAAAGAGGGAACTATACACTGGGACAGATCCAGGTTGCTGTGTAAATTAGCTTGGCTTGGTTGCCCCACCATAGCTGTTTTGAAGTGCTTTGTTCCATGTTATTAAAGATCAGAAACTACATTAAACTGAGCAAGGATTTGCATGTTAACTCTTTGGTTGGTAGCAGTTGGTTTAACCAATGCTTGCCTTCTGGGTTGCAGATTGCTAGTTAAAGGCTGTCTTAAGTAGATATAAACTTTTAATATGTATACACATAAACTTATAAACCATCTAGTCACAGAATCATAGAACTCCTCAGGTTGGAAGAGACTTTTGAGATCATCAAATCTTGCCTCAAGCTCACAGTCCCACCACTGCTGCTAAGCCACTACCACTAAACCATGACCCTAAGCACTATATCCATTCTTCAGCATGAAGGTGATGAAAGTCTGGAACAGGCTGCCCAGGGAGGTTGTGGAAGCCTCCCCCCTGGGGGAGTTCAAGGCCAGTTTGGATGAGGCCTTGAACAACCAAGTCTAGTTGAGGAATGTCCCTGCCCATGGCAGGGAGGTTGGAGTAGATGATCTCTAAGGCATTCCTGAGCCATTCTAAGATTTTATTAATTCAGTATTCTGGCTTCTCTTTTGTGTCTTGACAATTGAAGGCAAACCAATTTACAGAGACATCGTCACATTAAATGTGAAGTCAGGAGTTGTGCTTCCCCATGGAAAATGTGGACTTCTGTCTAAGCCTAATTTACAGTCCAATACCAGACTGTATTATAAAGTGTTAAAAATGTGATCTGTCATAAACCCGAGGAAAATGTATTGATATGTTCACCTGTTAAGCAACAGACATCTAGTGACAAAGTGGAAAGGCTGCACAAACATATGGGGCTTTAATTAATGGGGGCAATATTAAGCTTTGAAAGTCCTCTGGAGCTTTTGTCTCTGTTGGAGCATTCTCTGTGCCGTGAATCTTCCCTAATAGTTAAAGCAAATGAACTAAAACAGCCTTCGGGCTATTTTGTTGCTGGGGGGTGGGGTGGTGGGGGTAGGGAATTAATCCTGTGCCATTTTGCATTTGCTGTCTGTGAATCAAACTGTGAAAGCTAATTTAAAAACTTTCACACTTGGCTTGAATGAGGACTGCCAGTGCTTGGAGAATGTTAAATTGAACACAATTAGCTCAAAGTGGCCTAGCTTAGATGTACCCATCAGCTTCAAAGTGCTCAGGCTTAATGACTGCTCTGATAAACTAACACAGAGGTTACAGAAAAGAATTTAAAGGTGTTAAGTTGCTATGTATAGAACAGATCTTTGAAGCTAAACCAGTTTGTACATCAAGGGGTAGAGAGGTCTGCTGGCAGGGAGGTGGTGAGGCAGGGAAACAAAGCTGCTGATGAGCCTGCTCAGAAATTTTAAAGACATAAATAATGAAAGAGTTTGTAAGTATAATTCATTGTAAGAGCAAGCAATTCATACTTATGGTCACTGAAATAGTAGGGTGTTAGATTTTTTTACAAGGAGGGTAAGTAAACACTGGCACAGGTTTCCCAGGAGACGAGGTAGAAACCCCATCCCTGGAAACATTGCAGGTCAGGTTGGATGGGGTTGTGAGCAACCTGCTCTAGTTGAAGATGTCCCTGCAATGAGTGCAGGGGGACTGGACTAGATGGCCTTTAAAGGTCCATTCCAACCCAAACTGTTCTATGAGTCTATGGTACAACAGGACCAGAGGAAGTGGTTCCAAGCTGCACCAGGGGAGGTTCAGACTGGATGTTAGGAAATATTTCTTGATTGAAAGGGTTCTCAGACACTGGAATGATCTGCCCAGGGCAGTGCTGGAGTCACCATCTCTGGGGATGTTCAAGCAGTGTGTGAGCATGGCACATAGCAACATGGTTTAGTGTTGGCCCTTCAGTGCAGGGTCAAGGGTTGGACTGGATGAGCTTGGAGGTTTCTTCCAACCAGATCTATTCCATGAGTCTATGATATTTCTAAAGAGGCTGCTGGTACTGTTACAGTACAGTGAAGGCCTGGAATGATTTAGGGAATGAATGCTGGCTGTACTGGTGCTAGTGTTTTAGTCTGGGGAAATAAGGTGGTTTTGAAGTTAATATCTTAATTGTATCTGTTCATAAAGTGCCGCATCAATCTACAATGGAGACATGAAACCCAAACTTGATTGATAAAGTGAAATTCCGGGCATGGTGTGGGAGTTAAGAGTAGCTCTCAGACTGGATGTGAGTGGATGTGGATTTTAGGAAAAGGGCTGAAGAACAAAACTGTGATGAGCAGCTGAAATGTGCAAAAAGTTGTCTACAAGGACGTTAGCTGCCACTCTTAAATGTGGTACTGCTTCTCTTGGAAGATGGGATGGTTGTCAGTCATTTTTATTTAGGGTGTCAGGGAGTGATAGGACTAGGGGGAATGGAGCAAAACTAGAAATTCAGATTGGATGTTAGGAAGAAGTTCTTCCCCATGAAGGAGGTGAGACACTGAAACAGGTTGCCCAGGGAGGTGGTGGAAGCCTCATCCCTGGAGGGTAAGGCCAGGCTGGATGTGGCTGTGAGCAACCTGCTGTAGTGTGAGGTGTCCCTGCCCATGGCAGGGGGTTTGGAACTGGATGATCCTTGAGGTCCCTTTCAGCCCTAACAATTCTATGACTCTATGTTGGACTGTGGCTTTTAGGTTGCCATTTTTCCATGACAACATATCAGGAAGTGTGTTTGGAGCTTATTCAATTCCCCTCCCTCCCCACCTGTTTTCCCTTCTCTCTTCTTTTTTTCTTGGAGAAGGCTGCCTGCAGAGTTTTGTCTTCAGGTGTTGAGTGAGGTCACAGCTCATGTTATTCTATGAGAAATGTAGTAAGTGGCCACTGAATTTCTTGGTGGCGAGAGACCCTGATGGTAAATGGAAAAGAACTGAGCCTGTAAATGAGCATTTTCCATGTCATCCATTCCTCTCTGAGCAGCATGAATTGTGCAGACAACAGCAACACTTTTAGTTAATGAACCCAGCCATGAGCACTGTTCACATTTAGCAGATTTACAGGGGGTAGCATCCAGTCAAAAAACTTCCATTAGCTGTTTTTGCATGAATGTTGTGTGCATGAGTGCATACATTTGTGTGTGGATTTGTATACGTGTGTCCACTGATAGTGCATGCAGGGGGAAAGTATAGGTAGTTATTCAAAAAGAGCCACTGAAGAAGTTTCATTAGGCATGCAAATATATTCAGCAGGAGACTTAAAATAACTCCTTAATGGAAATAAAAAGAAAAAAAAAAGGAGAAAACCTATGCCATTTGACATGAGAAATCTATTTTGAACCATAGTATATACACAGTCTGGTTTCCCCCTTTCTGTCTTGAAACTGCTGCCTGAATTATTATGGTGGCATTCAAAGGCTTTGCTTTAAGTTTAATTTAAATTTAATTTCATAGAATCCTAGAATCAGGTTGCTCAGAGCCTTGTTGAGCTTTATCTTCAGTATCTCCAGGGATGGGGCCTCAGCTACCTTCGTGGGCAACCTGTTGCAGTGTTCCAGCACCCTCATGGTGCACAGCTTGTTCCTAACATCCAGTCTAAATCTCCTCTTTTCTGATTTCAAACCCTTGTCCCTCATCCTATCACTTTGGAAACAGTCTCTTTGCAGCCTTCTTGTAGCTCCCTTCAGGTACTAGAAGGCTGCTGTTAGGTCTTCCTGAAGCCTTCTCTTCTCAAGGCTGAACAACCCCAGCTCCCTCAGCTTGTCCACGTAGCAGAGGTGTTCCAACCCTCCTCTGGATCCTCTCTCTCGGGTCCATGTCCTTCCTGTGTTGAGGGCTCCAGAGCTGGATGCAGTAGCTCAGGTGAATGACATAAGGTTTCTTTAAATAAACAGTAGAATTATAGCAGCCTTCCAGTGCCTGAAGGGGTCTACAAGAAGGCCAAGAAGGGCCTTTTTTACAAGGACTTGTAGTGAAATGATGAGAGGGAATGTGTTGAAGCTTGAGGAGAGGAGGTTTACACTGGATACAAGAGAGTAATTCTTTACAGTAAGGGTTGAACAGGTTACCAAGGGAGGTTGTGAATGGCCCCCTCCTTGGATGTGTTCAAGGTCAGCTTGGCTGAAGCCTTGACCATCCAAGTCTAGTTGAGAGGTTTCCCTGCCTATGGCAGGGGGTTCCAAATGGATGATCTTTAAGGTTCCTTCCAACCCAAATCATTCTATGAATCTATAACTTGGAGTTTGTTCATGCTTGGTACTCAGTTTCTATAGAAATGTCACTCAGGAGACAACTTTGGACTCATAAGTAAAACAGATGAAATCCAAGGTGATAATGATGATTTTAAAACATTTTGCAGAGTATGTAACTGGAACTTCTGCCCTGATTTGGTTGGTTGTATGGGCAGCAGGTGGGAGCATTTGTAACAGTCCCATAGATACAAAGCCATGAGTGGACTTTTTCAATCTGTTAATCCAAATGTTCTTTAATAGCTAAAAATAGAATCGGATTGCTTCACATGGAAAAAAAAATCTGGGCATTGCTTATGGAGCTTCAAACCCAGCTGCTCTTCCAGTAATATTCTGGGTATTTTCATGTTTTGGTATTCAATAGACTGACAGAGGGTTATTTGGCTGCTAAAAGGCAGAGTATCCTCAGTTTTGTTTGCTTATGCTCTAGTGATATCAGTTGGACCACCTCTGCTACAAGGACAGGCTGAGGGAGCTGGGGTTGTTCAGCCTGGAGAAGAGGAGGCTCTGGGGAAACCTAATAGCAGCCTTCCAGTACCTGAAGTGGGCTACAGGAAGGCTGGAGAAAGACTGTTTGCAACGGCCTACAGTGACAGGACATGGGGCAATGGCTTCAAACTAGAGAAGAGCAGATTTAGATCAGGAAGAAGCTCTTTACTATGAGGGTGCTGGAACACTGGAAGAGGTTGCCTATGGAGGTGGTTGAGGCCCCTTTCCTGGAGATATTCAAGATGAGGCTTGACAAGGTCCTGGGCAGCCTGATCTAGTTGGGGATGTCCCTGCTGACTGCAAGGAGGTTGGACTAGATGACCTTTGGAGGTCCCTTCTAGTTTGGACCATTCTATGATTGTGTGATTGTACATGTCAGTCCTGCTAAGAATGCTACATCTTGCTGGAAAAAAAATAAAAGTGATTTAAAGACTTTTATTAAGATGAAGTATTTGCTTTGAGAAGGTGTTCAGCCTGCCAGTACAGTTGTTAACAACATAACTTTCTCTTAAGTCACGGTCAACTTTGTGAAGAGTTTAGTGAAGGTCACTGTGTATCTGTCTCAGTTACTCTCCTTGCAATGCTTCCAAGCTGCTCAGCTCTGATGAGAAATCATCTCTGACCTTGTGGTGCTGACTCCAGCGCAGGCTCAGTTCTTGTGGGTGGACCCAGCAGGGTAGAATCGATCCTCTTGCTCCTGTTCTTATCAGAGCTGTAGCATTATAGCAGAGTAAAACACAAATCACAATGGGACATCTCTGCTGCAGGTCTCAGGGCATGTGTGCCTTTCCAAGTCATCAGTCTGAAGAAAAGGAAAATAAACCCCTGCCTGGAACATAGACTGATATCCTTTCTTGTCTGTTTGAATCAGAGGCTCTACTGCAGGTGTTCTGCACGTGCCCTCATGACCCCTTTGTCATCATCTTGGACAGTTACAAGACTTTGAGCTATCCTCCTTACAGGGAAACTGTTGTAGGTTAAGGGCTATCAAGAGTGAATTTTTATAACCATAAAGAAAAGTCCTCCAGAGGCAAGAGAGTCCCAGGGGGACAGGCAGTTTGTCCTAGGATATTGTAATCTGTTATTCTATTCCATTTCGCTGTACTTCCCTATGTAAGGGAATGTACAGCCAATTTTCTCTCTTTTCTCCATCTTGGGATGTGCTGTTATCTTTATGGTTTGTGGGGGACAGGTTTTCTTTTGGCCTTGGCTGGCAGTGAATTTCCAGCTGCACCACTGGTCCTGTTGAAGCCTGCAGTAAGCCTAGGTCTAGTGGGGAGGGCACAGTTTGGCTTCTCTTGGGTCTGCTGAGGCTGAGTGGAGTGTAGTGGAGGTTTTTGGAAGGCTTTGGCCTGATGGGCCCAGGTGAAGAACTGAGCCTAGTTTTTGAATGTATTCCTCTTACCTGACTGCCTTTTGTATATATTTGTAAACAGAATTTCCATTTAAACTTTCAATCCAGTGCAGAGCATTTTTATTTTACTCCTTGGGAAGGATATCTTTTCTGTCCTTTTTCCTTGGGCAGCTTGTGGCTCTAAACTAGGACAGAAACTGAAGTGGCAAACAGTCTTGACTTCTTCAATCAGGCTGCTTCTCACCGTGTTCTGCAGAATTTTATTGCCAGTTGGTTCGTTTTCTTATGTCAGCCCTGCTGATTGGCTTGCCAGAGCTTGTATAGAGCCAGCTGCTTCAGGAGTGACTGTGGTGCTTTGTTGTCTTCTTGAGTACCACCACTCTTCTGTGGTGTATAATTTGTGGAAAAGAACCAAGAAGGCAGGAGTGAAGTTTTTTTCCTTGGCTGTCACATTTTCTAGGGAAAGTCTTTGGTTCAAAGATGGGCTGTGGTGTCTTTGTGTGGTTGGTTGATTTGATCAAATAGTGCATTACTTATAACAATAGAGTCCCTCTGTGAGCATTCAGGGCCTCAAGACTGCTTTGTCTTTCCATTCACTTTTTGATGCTGCTTTGTCACAAGCAGATCTGAAAAGTCACAGTTGCAACTGGACCCCCTGTTTTTCTTTCCAGTCCTCTGCCAAATTCTTGCTTGAGAGACAGTCATTTCTGCCAGACTCTTATCACATCTTGCTGAAGTAACTTTTGCAGGAGTAGGTGTTGAAAGAATGCAGCTTGCAAGCTGAGTCCAAGAAGACAGTGCAATATGGTTGTGGTACACCTGTGTTTGCCCTTCTGTCCTCTGTGTTATTACACACGTGCATCAAAATTTAAATTGCTGATACAGAGCCAAGCACATCAGTAAAGAAATGCTGAACTGAACCCTGTCCAGATGGAAGATAACAGAATGCAAAGCTAGGGATGCTGTCACACAGTAACATTTCTTTTCACATAAACACCTCTGCTATGAGGATAGGCTGAGGGAGCTGGCATTGTTCAGCCTAGAGAAGAAAAGCTTGGGGGGAACCTTAGAGCTGCTTTCCAGTACTTGAAGGGATCCTACAGGAAGGCTGGAGAGGGACTTTTGATAAGGGTGTCTAGCAACAGGACAAGGGGGAATGGTTTGAAGCTGAGGAAGAGTAGAGTTAGACTGGATCTTGGGAAGACATTCTTCAGTACAAGGGTGGTGAGTCTCTGGAATAGGCTGGCAACTCCTAACATTATGTGATTCTCTGATAATCAGTAATCTGCCCTTACCATGTTTTAGGCAAAAAAATCTGTCTGAAGATGGAGCCCAGCTTGCATGTTTTTCCAAAACAAGAAACACCTCTATACTCTTACTAAAATTAAATGATATGATGTATCTTGGGCTTTTAAAGCGGCAGTTGATGCTGTGGAAAGGCTTTGCAAGAGGAGGGCAATCAAGTAGGGATAATTAGAGTTACTATTTAAATATGCAGAAAGCAAAAAGCTTATCTGGAAAAGCAGAGTGAGGTTATAACAGCGTAGGACTAATGTAAGAATGATTTGCAAGCAATAAAATCACATCCCCCTGACTCCTTAAGTACAAAATAATAAGCAATATTTAATAATGGGAACTGTAATAGCCTGGGTTATAAACCCAGTGGTATGTGATTTTACTGTTAGATCTTACCTGAAGGGGATAGATTGGCTTAATGCTGATAGAGTTGAGCTATGTGGGGATTACAGGTATTGGGAGTGTGTGTGCAGTAAGGAATGAGAGTAATTGCTCAAGATAATCTCCTAGCAGTTAACTCAGAATAATGATATGAGGTTGGCAGGACCTCTGTTTGGATTTCACTTCTTCCTCCAAATCAGTCTGGATGTATGAACGTCTCCAAAGGAAGGAGATGTGAATCTTGCTGCTGGTGTGATTAAACAGATCTGATGAAGAGTAGAAGAATGTGCTGTTAAGAACAAATCTTCCTTGGCAGTTAAATGGGTAGGATGGTCTTCAAGTTCTTAATCATCTCTGATTTTTTGTAACTCTGTCATTATTTTCATTAATTAACTGGAGTGGGTAACACAAACAGCACACTTCTTCCAGAACTAATATTTTGGCTGCTTGCTATTTAGTCTGTGGAACTGGAAAAAAAAACCGCAAACAAACAAACAAACCAGAATGTTAAAGTGACAACACAGGCAATGACTTCATTGAATGTGTGTTTATCTGAATGACTTTAATTGAACATCATCTATAGCCTCACCATATTGTAGTGAGAGCCTGTGTCATTGCACAAGCTGGGCAAGGCCAGGCATGCCTGATGCTGGGCATCATGAGGAAGCTCTCAAAGAGCTGCTGGGAATGCTGTCGTTCAGAAGCAGGAGGTCTTACCTGGGGGCTTAGCTAGAAGACAGGTGCCTGCCAAGGGTGCTCTGCTCAAAGGAGAAAAACAGCTGAGGCTCTGACCACTGGTAGTCATTTGAGTTCCCATGGCTCCTTCACAAGGAGCTTGACTCAATGGTCCTGGCTACCTTCCAAGCAGAGTAATTAAATTCTACATTCCTAAATTCCCTCTCATTTTAATTGGATTAGATAGTCTTCACCTTTTGGTTTTAAACATCTGGTTTTCAAGACAGCATGGTCTTGACTTCAGATTAGGTTATGTTATCTGTGAATATAATGGACATTTTTGGAGGTGTTTCAGGAGAGCAGTGTACAAGGTAGATCAACACTGTACTTGTATTTGAATTGGTTTTCTTTGCTGTACTGAACGTCACTTGTTTGAGTCCTGAGTGCTCTCTCTTGTTGAAACTCTGATCAAAGGCAGTTTATAAAAATACTGCACCCAGGTTGAGAGAGGTTCTCCTTCCCCTCTACTCTGCCCTGTTGAGGGTGCATTTATTGTGCCTGGTTCTGGGCCCTTCAGTTCAAGAAGGACCTCTGGGAGCTCCTTGAAAGAATCCAGCACAGAGCCATAAAGATGCTGAAGGCAGTGGAACATCTCCCTCCTGAGGACAGGCTGAGGGAGCTGGGGCTCTTTAGCTTGGAGCAGAGGAGCCTGAGGGGTGACCTCATTCATGTTGATAAAGATGTGCAGGGTAGTTTCAGGAGGACAGAGCCAGGCTCTGCTTAGTGATGTCAAGTGGTAGGACAAGGGGCAATGGGTGCAAGCTGAAGTAGAGGAGGTTCCACAGGAAGAGAAGGGAAAGCTTTCCTTGTGAGGGTGCCAGAGCCCTGGAACAGCTGCCCAGAGAGGTTGTGGAGTTGTATTCTGTGGAGACATTCCAAACTCACCTGGATGTGTTCCTGTGTGACCTGTCTGAACTGATCCTGCTTTGGTAGGGGGGTTGGACTGGGTGGTCTTTCAGGGTCCCCTTCCAACCCCTGACATTCTGTGATCCAGAAATCTCTCTTTTTGTCTTTAATCTCATTTGTGTAGTCATTGAAATCTAGGGCACCACTGGAAGTTTAGTCTTCAGCATGTATTCTGATGTTCACCTGATCATCAAGCTAGCTTAGTGCTTTGCAGAAACAAGCTTGTAAACAAGGGCATCTGTGCTGCATCTCTAAAATATGGCTTGGTTTCTTGTGTGCCAGGAACTTCTGCTCAGGTACTGGAGCCTAAATAATTGATTTCTTTCAGTGTGGTGCCATTCCACAGCGTTTAAAATCCAACCTGAGTTGTTGAGGCATACTTTGGTTCTGCAGAGATTTTAATTAATGACTGGGGTGTATGAAAAGGTGTATGAAATAATGAGTGCATCCATGGTTTATATCTGAGAAGTGAATTTGTGGACAGTACAAATCTTTGATATGGATAAAATTCAGATCAGTTCACTTACTGGTTCACCCAGCCCTAACGATACCTACATTTAGAACTTGGGAGCGCCACTGGCCTGTAATCAGAATATGTTTTCCCCTGTATAAAATGGAATTTATTTTAGTCAGTTCACATTAATCAAGTCTGAGTTCTGTGTCTGGTTGGATTTAGTTGCACTCTGCTGATGACAGAGCTCCGTGTGCCTTTTTGTTTGACCTGGATACATGCGTCTTTTTTTACTGCTGTCAATCTTCTCTTGCATTGGCTCAGGAACTTCTGTTCCTGAAAATCCAAGATCCATAGCCCTTTATTAAATTACAGAGTACGTTTCCTGTACCTGTCATATTTGCTTTTGGGCATTAGGACTTTTTTTTTCCCCTTCCCCCTAGAAAATAACTTGGTACAGGATTTTGTGGGATTTTCTTAATCTAACCTCTCTGAAAAGAAAAGACTCTGAGGGGGACCTCCTTTGAGCTGCCTTCCAATGCCTGAGGGGATCCTACAGGAAGGCTGGAAGGGGACTTTACATCAGTGTCTAGAGACAGGGCAATGGGAAATGGTTTGAAGCTGAGGCAGAGTAGGGTTAGACTGCACCTTAGGAAGAGGTTCTTCAAATGAGGATGATGGGACCCTGGAATAGGCTTCTGTGACCGTTTCAGGCTGTGCCTTTAAGAAAGGGACAGTTACTGGAACACTCTGGCTGAATGTTTTGGTGTAGAATGAAAACAAAGATAAAGTCTAAACAAATTCCATTGGTAGAATGCAACTTTAAATTTTTAGCTTTAGTTCAGTTTGAATCTCAGTCAGCTCAGTCTGTCTTTTTCAGTCTGTCTGTTTCAGTCTCTCTCTGAGCAACAGCTATGCTGGACGGAGTTGACCTTGAATTAACTGAACTAACAGATAAGAAACTAATTCTTGCATATGCTTTGAGCTAATAGAATTTCCTCCTTAATAATTACCTTTTTTTCTCTCTCTAACCCTTTTTGGGAAAAAAGGGAGGAAGGGGGAGAAGGGGGGGGGACCCTCCTGGCTGGAGGAGGGAAAGTTTTCTTCTGTATTAAGTTCTTTGCTGTGTATTTCTGTACATATTGTAAATACTGTATATTGTGTATATCACAGTATCGCTTAGGTTGGAAAGGACCTCGAGGATCATCCTATCAACACAGACCCCATGACTAGACCATGGCACCAAGTGCCACGTCCAATCTCCCCTTGAACGCCTCCAGGGTCGATGACTCAACCACCTCCCTGGGCAACCCGTTCAAATGACGAATGACTCGCTTGGTGAAGAACTTCCTCCTCACCTTGAGTCTAAACCTCCCCTGGCACAGCTTGAGACTGTGTCCCCTTGTTCTGGTGCTGGTTGCCTGGGAGAAGAGACCAACCCCTTCCTGGCTACAACCACCTTTCAGGTAGTTGTAGAGGGCAATGCGGTCACCCCTGAGCCTCCTCTTCTCCAGGCTAAACAATCCCAGCTCCCTCAGCCTCTCCTCATAGGGCTTGTGCTCAAGGCCTCTCCCCAGCCTTGTTGCCCTTCTCTGGACACGTTCAAGTGTTTCGATGTCCTTCTTAAACTGAGGGGCCCGGAACTGGACACAGCATTTCCATCTGCATTTCATCCTGCTTGTAAATATAGCTCTTATCCATTTCTGCTTCTTTGACTGAGTTAGCCGTGGTTTCTTTGTGTGTGGGGGGAGAACTGAACTTCCTCTCACCACCGCAGCTGCCCAGGGAGGTTGTGGCTGCCTCCTCTCTGGGGGTGTTGAAGGCCAGGCTGGATGAAGCCTTGAGCACCTGAGTCTAGTTGAGAGGCATCCCTGCCCATGGTGGGGAGGTTGGAGTAGATGATCTCTGAGTCCCTTCCAACCTAAGCCATTCTTGGATTCTATGAAAACTCTTGAAAGGAGCAAAAAGAGGAACAAGGTGTCTCTGTGGGGAAAGTCTTTAAGAAGTGCTAGTAGTGAAAACATCTGCATTTTATTTATTCTTTTAATGAAGCAGTATGTTATTTCTTGTAAGTGATTGCATAGAAGTCTTTTTAAAAAGGAGGCTCTCACCTGTGTTTGGAACTGTAAATGCACTTTTTTTTTAGCATTCTACCCAGTTTCTCTGTTTTAATTCTAGAGGACTGCTCTAAAGTGACATAGAACTGGTGCGGACTTGATTTTGTTGGTATAAAAAGAGGGAGAGTAAAACCAGCATCCTGCATTTCATCCTTCTGGATGAGGATTAATCAGGATCCCAGCTGCAGAATAATGCAGATCTTAGCTGCTGGGGTTGGAGAGGGGGAAGGGACAGGCAGTAGGGAGAGTGAAGGAGATGGGCTGTCTTCCCTTCCACATGCTTCTTTCACCCTCAGAGGCTCTGTGTTTAAGAGAGGAGCTGCAAGCAGCAGATTCTTGGGAATTGTTTTCCTCCTCTTGACTTAGCAGATCCCCTCGTATTTCAATTTATGCTTGCTGTCTGCCAGAAGCATTCCTTGCCTTCATGTGCACTGTCCCTTGCTGAAGGGTATAGCACAGTGCTCTGTGCTATATGAGAGCAGCTCATATTAAAGGCACAGATTTGTTGTTGCCCCAGCCTACCTTTTTGGTTTGGTTGTGGGTTTGGTGGGTTTTTGTGTGTCTTTGTGTGTGGGTTTTTTGTTGTTGTTGCTTGGTTGTTTTTTACTAATTAATTTTTCATGCATCTTATGTTTCTTTCCTTTAATCAAATGGAATGCATTCAATTTACCACACACACAGAGCTTTTGTAGGGCTTACTTGTTTTCTTGATGATGCATTAGGCAATGGATGCTGAAATGCTGCTGGCTCAAAGGAACACAGATTTAGACCAATGACTTTTACTCTGTGTCTGTAGATAGCCCCTGAATGCCCTGCAGGTCAACTGTTTTTGAAATGGATAAAAGTGTGCTAATTCCTTCAAGGTAAATCAGAAGGATTATGACATCTAGGCAGAAGAAACTGCCAGACAGCTCTTGAGCAATATGACTAGGACTGACCCAATAGCATCTCTAAAGCTTCCAATAAAATTGCTTCAGGACTCTGCCAAGAAGCCAGATGCTGCTGCTGGAAAAATACCTTCTGTAGCTTGGCATTTGTCCTGTAATTGCTTCCAAGAGAGAATAAACTGTAGCATGACAGTAGAAGGTGAATGGTTCCTCACTGCATGCTACTTGGTGATTTTTATAGACTGTTTAGAAAATAGGCCTGGCTTTGTGAAGCGTTACCCGTCCTGCAGGTCTGGAGACTCATTGAGCTGCTAAAGGTTCCCCATCTGAATAATCAACACCATCTCTTCTTTATTTTCTTCCCCCTTTTCCTGACATTTTAGCCTGGCAGTGGTTTGATATTTCTTTTAAGTAATTCCTTTTACAGGCTTTGATTCTGTAAGTGCATGGTGTGGTCATGTAGCCCTCTCCAGCTGCCTGGTGTTTCCCTGTGTGGATGTTTCTCTCTGTGGAATTATGGTGCAGAAAATGACACCTGGCCCACACAGTTTCAAGGGTTAGTTGTCAGATGTTTGTTGCTTTTTAGGTGTTTTTTGGTTGGTTGGTTGGTTTTGGTTTGGTTTGGTTTGGTTTGGTTTTTTCCCCTTGAGTGTATTGTCTGACTGTGGGAAGGAAGGTGTCTTTTAGAAACACTGCTGGATCTTTCCCATGAAGAGAAAGTGAGTGGAGGCAAACTTCTTATGGAAACTGGGGGTCACCCCTTCAGGCTGTGCTGCCATCCAACGAGATCTGGACAGGCTGCTGAGCTGGGTGAAGGTGACCCTCACCAAGTTCAGTAAGGACAAGTGCAGAGACCTGCATGCGGGGAGGAATAACACCAGGCACCAGTACAGACCAGGGGTTGTCCTGCTACAAAGCAGCTCCATGGAGAAAGACCTTGGAGTCCTAGTGGACAGCAAGTTCTCCATGGGACAGCAATGTCCCCTTGTGGCCAAGAGGGCCAACAGGATCCTTGGGAGCATCAAGAAAAGTGTGTCCAGCAGGTCTAGGGAGGTTCTCCTGCCCCTCTACTCTGCCCTGCTGACACCACCCCTGCAATACTGTGTCCAGTTTTGGGCTCCCCCAGTTCGAGACAGAGAGGAATCTGCTGGAAAGAGTGCAATAGAGAGCTGTGAGGATGATTGGAGGACTTGAAGGACAGGGGGCAACAGGTGCAAGCTGGAGTAGAGGAGGATCCACATGAACATAGGGAAAAACCTTTTCAGTGTCAGAGTGCTGGAGCCCTGGAACAGTCTGCCCAGAGAGGTTGTAAAGTCTCCGCCTCTGGAGACATTCCAAACCCACCAGGATGTGTTCCTGTGACCTGCCCTAGGTGATCCTGCTCTGGCAGGGCAGTTGGACTGGATGATCCCTTCCAACCCCTAACATTCTGTGATTCTGTGCTTCCTCCCTTTTAAAGTGCTTAACATTCTTATTGACACAAAGCAGATGAGTTTGTGGAGCACAACATAATCAGATATGAGGCACTGCTCTCACAAATGAGATGAGAACAGATAAGTGAATTGAAGAAAACTTATTTATGGTTTGAAATTTCTGCAGTAAACTCCAGCAGCCCTTCTCAGGTAATTCTGTTTGGTATTGTTTAGAAGTTGACCTGCTGTTTGTCTTAGCAGTCATGTGGAATTACCCTCATGAGTGACATTGCTGGTTTGAAAACGGGAGTATTTAAAAGGCATTTCCAAAAGCATTGCTGTAGCTAAAACTCATTTTTCTTGATTATTTAAAATATTCCTGTGGTACTACAATGCAAAAATAATTTCTGTTTGTCTGCATAAATTGATACTGACAGCCCTAGAAAGCTTTTTGCTTTTTCTCCTTTGTTCTGCCAGTCAATGAACTTTGGTAGAAGTCTGGTGGTTGAGTTTGGTGTAATAAATCAAAAGTCTGTTTACAGCAAGGTGAAGTGCTCTGATTAATTTTCCTAACACTTAACTGTCAGGGAAACAAGGGCTGAGTGTTGAAAAATAGCAGTGAATAAAGATCCTGGCATAGAGGGGTTTTTATTGTTGTTGTTGGTATTAGGGTAGTTTGCTCTGCTTCTCTGTACTGTCAGGAAGCATTCAGGAAATTGAAGGACATCATGTATAGGTTAACTTCTGTGACTGAGCAAATCTCAGTGGGACCTGGAGGAGTTTGCCCCATTCAGAAGGCCAGTATAAAGCATCACTTCAAGCTCTACTACACATTGGCAAGTAGAGCTTCAGCTGGATCTTGTGTAGGTGTTGTGCTGTATTTTGTTTAAAATGAATGAGAGGGTGAGTCCTAGTTCAGTCTCACTTGCAAGATGAGGAAAGTAGTCTTGAAATTTTGAAGCAAAAGAGCTGAATTACTTGTTGGTTGGGTTTGTGGGTTTTTTGTTTGTAAAGGGCAGGAGATGAATAAGTTGCCTTCAACTTAACTGTGCCACTTAAAAACATGCTGAGCTGTCCAGGATGTGAGATCTTTAATTCCATAACCTTTCCTTCCAATTAGAAGGCACAGATTCTGATTGTGAGGAATTTGCATTTAAATATAAAACCTGGTGCCTCTGACATTGCTTTTACCTTCTCCCTGGTGATGCTCCTGACTGCATACTTCTCCCATTCCTTCAGAGTGATGATTGCACCACAGCACTTTAGTAATCATTTAACAGCTCTAATTACAGAATACTGTGATCCCAACTGTGTACTTTGTCCTTTTTCCCTTCTTAGTCTTCACTCTGTTTCTTTGGTGTTGAGAGGATTGGCAGAAGAGCCGTTTCTTCTGCTCTGCAAAAGTAAATGCCAAAGACCCTGCTTTGGTAACGTACCAGGTTTGCATTTTCTCCTTGCTTTAGGGTTAATGACATTGAATTTCAGACATATAGGGCTTGCTTGGTCTGGTGTTGTTTACATCAGTCACGCTGGCATAACTTCGCTGACACTAATGCAGATACACCAGCATAAAATTGGTGTAACTCCAGCTCCATTAAAATCAATGGAGTTACGCCAGCAGAAGTCAAATGTAACGCCATCGATTTTGTGCTGCTGGGACTTTATTGGCTTTAATGGAGGTGAGGCAGCTTTCTGCTGCTGGGACTCAGATAGCACTTGGGCTCTGTTTTGTTTCTTGTCTGTCGTTACACAGCCTTATCAGAAGTTCTTTTTCTCTTCTGCTTCAGGGTCAGCAGTGGAGTAATCTCAGTACAGTAAAGTCTTGGGTGTAGCAGCTTGTGTGGGAAAAGCATTCAGAAAATTCCGTTTCACTGGGAGCACAGGGAATCTCTAGTCCCATCTGAACTATGTTTTTCTTCCTATGTTTTCTGGTAACAGAGCAGCCTCTTGGTATCAGAGCTCAGCTGTAAAGTTTTAAAGCCTGTTCTGTTCATTGGCAGTGCCCTTTTTAACCTAGCACCCTGCAAGAGCTTACAAATACCACCTTGAGAGGAGCTATGTTTCCCCGAGTGGAAAAATATCCTTAAAGGAGCAGTGTGTGTTGTATTCATACCCCAAGCACTCGGAGGTTTTGTTGCTTGTTTAGAGCTTCCTGGGCTGGAGTTTGCATTCCTTGCTGCTCAAACAAAGACAGCCAGCCTGCGTATCACTGCCTTGCCCGGATCCAGCAGGAGAGTCTTGGAACTTTGTGTGTGTCCCTTTTCCAGGACTGACTTGCTTTGTTCCAGGCTGCAGATGCAGTTGTCCAGCAGCCTTGCAGGCTTTCATATGGAGTTGATACAGTGCTGTCATGATTGTTTTTAGTAATTGTGATGTCCATTTCGAGTTCCTTCAACATTTGCATGGCAATAGATGGGGGATTTCATTCTGTCCCTTCTAGCCTTGCAAGACCATTGAAAGTCATGCTACTCATGCTGCCTGATGATGCTCCCAGGTGGGTGTTAACAGAACCTGTGGAAGGTAAAAAGAGTCCAACACAGAGCCACAAAGATGCTGAAGGGAGTGGAATGTCTCCCTTGTGAGGAAAGGCTGAGGGACCTGGGTCTCTTAGCTTGGAGCAGAGGAGCCTGAGGGGTGCCCTCATTCATGTCTATAAGGATGTGCAGGGCAGTGTCAGGAGGACAGAGCCAGGCTCTGCTCAGTGAAGTCAAATGATA
Source organism: Melanerpes formicivorus (assembly GCF_026170545.1). Classification (NCBI taxonomy): domain Eukaryota; kingdom Metazoa; phylum Chordata; class Aves; order Piciformes; family Picidae; genus Melanerpes; species Melanerpes formicivorus. Next base: position 3,582,172 of record NW_027142359.1, on the reverse strand, counting down.
GGACAAGGGGCAATGGGTACAAGCTGGAGCAGAGGAGATTCCATGGGAACAGAAGGGAAAACTTTTTCCCTGTGAGGGTGGCAGAGCCCTGGAGCAGGCTGCCCAGACAGGTGGTAGAGTCTTCGTCGCTGGAGACATTCCAAACCTACCTGGATGTGTTTCTGCCTGAGCTGCCCTGGGTGATTCTGCTCTGGCAGGGGGGGTTGGACTCTGATCTTTCAAAGTCCCTCCTAGCCCCTAGCTTTCTGTGAGTCTGTGAAGGGACATTCAGTTTTATCTCACAGAGGTGAAGCTGATACTCAGTTACTGAAAACTAAGTTGAGACCAACTGGAGGGACCACAGCAACCCTGGAATTATGCAGCATTAGCACTGGTCAGCCATAGAGTGGAACATGGGAGAGCAGCAAGTCCTGGGTTCTTGGTGCTGGGTGGGTTTTTCTAATCGTTATTCAAAGGCTTTGTATCGTGGTTACAGAAATTCTTTCAGGAGGACGAATTTTGCATTGAAAGCTTGGAAGGAAAAATTACTAGTATTTTTCTACTGCTCTTTAGCAACTGGCTCAAATCTAGCAGCTTTTCTTCAAAGTATGTGAATATCCTTCCTCAAAGAAATGATGAGCTGACATCACTTAGATTTTCCTGTGTGCAAAATGACAGACTTTGGAAATCTGTTTCAAAACCCCACTCACAGCCGGGTCAACGTGTTCTGCTTTGCCTTTGTCTCCAGAATGCTGCCCTCTGTAATGTAAAATAGAAACTCTGATATTAAAATGAAATGTTAGTAATTTCCCATTAAATATGTTGATGAAATTGATTCGTTCCTCTGAAAAGTGTCTTTTGAATCCAGTCAGCATTTTCTAGTGAGGAGAAAATTCTTAGTGCTTCTGGTACATAATCGGTGGGGTGGGTTGTTGTATTCACCGCTGCCTGGAGTGATTTCCAGGAGGAATTTTAGTGATTTTTCCTGGTGTCCTTGGAATACTAATAAACATTTGGGAAAGAACAGCCCCATGGATCAGTATAGGTTGGGGACTGACCTGTTGGAGAGCAGTGGAAGGGAAAAGGACCTGGGTGTCCTCATGGATGGAAGGTTGACCATGAGCCAGTGATGTGCACTTGTGGCCAAGAATGCCGATGCCATTCTGGGGTGGATTAGAAGGGCTGTGGCTAGGAGGTCAAGAGGTTCTCATCCCCCTCTGCTCTGCCCTGGTGAGGCTGCATCTCAAATATTGTGTCCAGTTCTGGGCCCTCAGTTCAAGAAGGATCTTAGGGAACTGCTTGAAAGAGTCCAGCACAGAGCCACAAAAATGATGGAGTGGAACATCTTCCTCAAAAGGACAGACTGAGGGAGCTGAGGGCTCTTTAGCTTGAAGAGGAGGAGCCTGAGGGGTAACCTCATTCATGTTTATCAAGATGTAAAGGTTGAGTGTTGAGAGGATGGAGTCAGCCCCTGCTCAGTGATACCAAATGACAGGACAAGGGGCAGTGGGTGGAAGTTGAGGCATAGTAAGTCCCATGGAAACAGGAGGAAACATTTTTTCCCTGTGAGGGTGACAGAACACTGGAACAGGTTGCCCAGGGGTGTTGCGGAGTCTCTTCCTCTGGAGATATTCAGGACCTGCCTGCGTGTGTTCCTGTGTGATCTGGTATAGGTGATCCTGCTCTGGCAGGGGGGTTGGACTGGATGATGTTTTGAGGTCCCTTCTAGCCACAAACATTCTGTGATCTGAATTATTTTACAGGTTAATTTTTTGGCAAGATAGTCTTGTAGTGGTAAGTAAGCATCAGTAGTGCTATTTATGCTATCTGAGGAACCAGGTAGCACGCCCGAAAGATACCCTGGAGATGGAATAATGAAGCATGTTGTAAACCACAATAAATTTAATAAAATGTTATTTGCTGTAGTTACATGTAGGCTTTTTAACAACAAGCCTTTGGTGTTTCAGAGGGTAAGAGAAGTATTTTCTAAATGCAACCAGGAGCTGTGTGCAATGAGAAACTAAATATGCAGTTTGAGTACCAAGTAGTATTCTAATGGCAGAGGAATTAATAAGGGTTAATTGGGAAGTAGTCTGGTATGTCACTGCAAGTATAATACAGACAGCATAATAAAGCACATAAATCTCCTCCCTTAATATATAGAAAGTCAGAGATGGAGGGGAGCACCTGCTCAGTTTAGAGCAAGCCAAACTAAGTATGAAATGCAGAGGCAGTTGTGAAGCCTTGCAATCTGGGAGGTTTAGGAAGGAAGAAGTTGAGTGCTGGTTTCAGAGAAGAGTTTGCAGTTTGCAAGGGGTTTTTTGAGGAGCTGAACTGGGCACTTGGCTTTCCACGTGGCTGTTGAGGGAATAAATTGTTGTGTAGGGTCTTGGTTTGTGCACATGAGCAGGAAGTGGCCCTTCACCTTTGCAGGCCAGTGAAATACCAGCCAAGGTACCATGCCATGCCAGAGAGCCACTTGCCTTTTGTCACTAGAAAGAGTGTATTGTGTTCTGTGGGCAAATGTCAAAGCTAGTGAAGAGGGACTGGGCACAGGCAGCAGTCTAACAGAGATTGTTTTCTCTTGCAGGCTGGTCAGAATTTTAATGCATGAGCTGGCTTAGGCTTGCTGCTAATGCTTTGTTGGAGACTTTGCTTTGATGAAGTATACACAGACATCTTCTGTTTGCTTTGCTTTTCCTCCTCATTTTCTCCTCTGTATCAGTATCTTAAGCTCCCTCTTTTACCTTGTCTTCTTCATTTTCTGGTTCTTACAGGGCTCATTAACTGAAATACATCAGTGGGGTTTGGACCAGTCCCTTAGGTTTCAGTATGGAATTAGTGGAGTGCCTTCTGTAAAAGGCACCATAGAGCTTCCTGCAGGATGTTGACAGGACCTGACCATTAGGGAAATGAGCAGGAGTGCAAAAGAGTGTGAGCAGCTCCAAAAGGTCCCTTGGCCCCCCTTCTGGAGGCCATAAAGGGTGGCCAGGGTGGGTTTTCCCACTGTCAGTTCATATGCGGTCTCTGGAGTTCTCTACAGTAGGCTTTGTAGTCAGATGGGATGCTGATGAGTGGCATTTTCCTCCCTGGATAGTGGTCCTTTGTGCTGAAACTGTTGTCAGTTTTCTAGGAACACAGCCCTTTAAAAAGAATTTTGTTAGTTGTATTTTGCCCTTTTAATATGTTTGGGCTTTGTTTAACACTTTCAAAGTCAGAGGCATCAATATTCCCCTACGGGCAATGATACTGGGTGCTCTGGAGGAAAGGAATGGGTTGCAAGACTTCAGAAGTATAACAGTGGGAGCTCAGGATGGTAGCATGGTTTTGGCCCTGTCAGACCAGGATTTGGGAGGTACCATCCTCTTGTCAAATCCCACTTTGGGGCTGTGGAGAACTTGAATACCTAGAGAATGCCAGGGCTTAGTTACAAATCCTTTCTAAGACTGCTTTTCCTTTGCATAAGCAGATGAGAACTGGTTTCAGGGGAGGGAACTTCTCAGCCCTGAAGAAAATTAATAAATTCCTGTATTTTAAAGTCAGAAGGGAAGCATTATGATCATCTTGTCTGACCTCCTTCATAACTCGGGCCGGGGGAAGTCGCCTAATAATCCCTTCATGAGCTCGCTGGAGCGTGGTGGAGAAGACAAAAATGATTCGACAGAAGCTGTTGTTTTACAAATGCATGGGGGGTTAGGCATGTGACTCATTTCCCTGCACATAAAAGGTCCAACCTGTGTTAATCCTAACTGCAAAGTGAATTTACAGAAGTATTTCTTCACTGAGGCTTTAGGGTTTATGCTGGCATAAGAGTGATAGAGAACGCGGGCTTAAGACTTCTCTTGGAATTAAACATCGGTTAATTCCAGAATGCGCTGATTGTGTTCCTGCTGGAGCCACTTAACAAGAGAACAGAAAATGTCAGTATTTTGTTAAAACGAAGAGCTCTGAATCCTCTTTAGGAAAAGCTGAGGCATGCACGCAGAACTGTAATAGCTGGAACAGTAACAAGGCACGTCAGAAGATTGTTAGAGTAGGTGCACGTTAAGATGAGGCGGGGTTTTGATTTTTCCTTTTAAACTCAGCTAACAAAATTTTGTCTTTAGAGCAGGGAGGGCAACGTGGTAGAAGTGATCAGAGGGGATAGCATCTTATTGGTAAAACACATGCTGCAGTACTTCCCACAGTTGGGAGACCGTAGGACTTAACAAGGGTGACCTAGATTGGAGGAGACAATAAAAGCTGTTGCGGTGAAGAGCAGATTGACTGCCGTTCTCATCTGGGTAATAAAGGGCTGAAATATGGCCAGTGGATGGAAGTTTACTCATGTAGCTTACAGAAAGACCTACACTTTTTGGAGGAATTGTCTCTGTAGCAAATTCAGTTTGAACTAGAGCTTGCATCTGACAGATGTTTATGTGCTCCTTCAGAAAAAACACACACCTCCTATTACTTTATTCAAGGATCTATGAGCCTGCGAGAGTACGACCTGATTAGGTTTTAAAGTAAATCAATATGTGAACCTGTCCAAAAACAGCCATGCATTTATTTGAAAAAATATTACTCAGTGGAATAGCCTCGGGGGGGATATAGGATTTCTGGAGAGTTTCAAAGGAGATAGCAGTCAGATGTTGTTATTTTAAAATATTCAGTGGCATTCAGATGCTCCGATTTCAGCTGTCCTGTTGGCAGGAGCTGACAACAGGAGATGACATTCTTGATGCTTTCTACCCACAACAGTCTTCTGAGACATTAAAACTTGCTTAACTCTTGACCCTGGGGGTAGTTATTGTTTGTTTGGTTGTTTTTTTTTTTTTTCCCCATGTCTTTGTTTTGGTTGTGTTATGAATGGGCCTATTAGAAATATTTTGCTTTAAGTGGTTCATTTTAGTGCTTCTTGTCCAGTTAAGGAGTTAACCTTTAGGTAAATATAAACCCAAATTCCAGAAAAATAGACTGTCAATCCAGCTGTGAGAGATGCTTTAAGTAAGTGCCATTGAGCTGTAAAGACTGATGCATCCCTACTGTGCTGTAAAAGGAAATATTATTAAATTGGGTTGTGTGCAGGGGGGGAGGGGACGGAGATGGGGGTTGTGAGGGACATCTGTTCTCTGCTGTGCTTCCCTCCCTCTTTGCTGGGGGGATTTCAAGCGTAAGCGAAGAGCGGCTCTGGCCATGGCAGGCAGAGGTGGGTCCTTTGCAGCACAGTCGATGTGTTGCTCTGTGCTGGGGCCCGGTGCTCACTTCATGCGGTGTCCCACTGGTTGTATTTGGTGGAGATGCATTTCCATGTCCATGGATCTGGCTAAAGAGCACTTCAGATCCTGAAACACTGTCGCTTTGGGAGTTGTTAGTCCTTTTCTCTCTGAGATCAGCCTTAATTTGCTTTTGTCCTGTGCTCAGCACTGGTGAGTCCACACCTCAAGTGTTGTGTTCAGTTCTGGGCTCCTCACTACAAGAAGGACATTGAGGGGCTGGAGGGTGTCCAGAGAAGGGCAGTGATGCTGGTGAAGGGCCTGGAGCACCTGGCCTACAAGGATCAGCTGAGAGAGCTGGGGTGATTCAATCTAGAGAAGAGAAGGCTGAGGGGACACCTTATTGCTCTCTACAGCTACCTCAAGGGAGGTTGGAGCAAGGAGGGGACAGCCTCTTCTCCTTAGTGTCAAGTGACAGGACCAGAGGAAATGGTTCCAAGCTGCACCAGGCGAGGTTTAGCCTGGATGATAGGAAATACTTCTTCACTGAAAGAGTTCTCAAACATTGGAATGGGCTGCCCAGGGCAGTGCTGGAGTCACCATCCTTGGGGGTGTTCAAGCAGTGTGTAGACCTGGTGCTTAGGGACATAGTTTGATGTTGACCCTTCAGTGCAGGGTCGAGGGTTGGACTGGGTGATCTTGGAGGTATCTCCCAACCAGATATATTCTGTGATTCTGTCACTTTCTACTGTTTTTTAAACTAGGAATGTTGATCAAAATGCTTTTGGTTTATTCAGAGGAGGTGTTTAGCAAGCACTGCAGCTTTGATCTCTGAGTTGCTTTGGTTTTTCCTCCTTTTTTATTATTTTTTTTTTGCTACGTGGCACCTACTCAGATGCCTTAGGAGGAGGAACAGGGCATTTTTGTTTTTCAAAATCAGTTCAGCAGATTTTGAAAAGCTAGCTTTGAATACTCTACAATACACATACAGATTTGAAGAGCTTATTGAAGAAAGCCCCTGACACACTTGAGCAATATTAAATCGCTTCAGATGGCACATGGCAGGGGAATGTTTCTGAAACGTTTTGAAATGTGAAAAGAGCCTGGATTTGAAAGTACTGGTGGCTTCACAGCCCTTGCTGTGAACAGTGATTTACACTATCCAAATGACTTCAGTGTTTGCAGTGTATTGCCTTCTTAAGTGACAGAGAAGGGACATTAGTAAATAGTAAATAACTGTAGTCAATCTCTGGCCAGCTAACCAGCTGATCTGCTGGGTTAATTTCTGTATTAAATGCTTATTTAATAACTGGGCAGCTGTTCAGACAGGCCAGATGGACTTCACTGTAATTGTGCTAATAATGAGAGCGTCTTCACAAAAAGAAAGGGCAATAAGAAGATGCATTTAGCAAGGGCACATCATGACAAATGGTTTCAGGACAGTGTGGTCCTCTTGCCCTCGACAGACTGGCAGAAGTAGGTGGCTCATCCTTCAAACAAGAAGGACCAGCAGTGAGAATTAGAGTAATGGTTTGTTGTTCCCTTGGCTGTTTGTGTAGTGTTTACCTCCATAGCCCATACCTGCCCAGTCCTACTTGCAGCCCTGCAGCCTGTCTCCCTCACACTGCTCCAGCACGTTTCTGCAGTTCCCACTCTGCTCACAGCTGGTGCATTTGTGTATCTTCCTAATGATCAAGCTGTAGCTTGCTCCCAAAAAGCTATTTTTTTTCTTTGCCTCGTATCCAATTTGTAGCTTGTAGGTTTAATTAACTGTGTTTTCAGAGTTCTTTGCAAGAAAAATTACTGGATGGGTGTTAAGAATTACACCTTTGTTTACATGGAGACAGATTCCTTTATGGTGGAAACATTATCCTAAGCAAGAGGAGTGGCAAAGTACGATGTTCTCAGTATGAGGAATGAATACATTTCCATTTGTCTTTGTTCAAGGAGAAGGAGGAAAGCGTTGAAAGAGCATTTGAGGAGTGAAAGTCTGAATGCTGTCTGGCATTATGGTTTTACCTTGGAATTGCTGCATTTGAGAATCCAGTCCTTGCAGAGGGATATTTTTATTATTATACTTTTCTTTTTTTCCTTTTGGTGACTTTCCTATCTGGTCACTTTCTGGGCTGTGATCCTTGTCCTTCAGCTGCTGGTGCAGAAGTACAGGTCTTCTGTACACCTTTGCTGTTCCTCTAGCCTGCGAAAACATCTCAGAGATGGAAAGACTTGTCTGACAGGACTGTATTTTAGCAGCTGACAGTGTGGGTAGTTTGACTCTATAGATAGTGAACTTTGTAGGTTTCCTCCTCAGTCAGCTTGCAGTGCTTTGCTTTTTTTTTTGTTGTAGTTGGAGTTGTGCTTTTTATTTCAGTCGGTTGATTTAGCTTTATTTTTGTTGGGTGGGTGTTTTGTGTTTGGTTGTTTGGGTTTGTTTGTTTGTTTTGTTTAGTTTTTCCTGTTTTAAACCCAGAACCTGACCCTTACTTGTTCTTTCCTCCTTTAACAGCACTCGAAAGGAGTGAATGAGATGAACTGTTTGGGTTATACTATCTGAAAGGCTAAATTATTCTCTTGGAGAGACGTTCTAAATGAGCCTGACCGAGATCCTGGATCTGTGTGAAGAGGACTAAGGATATAGGATGTCAACTGAGACAGAACTTCAAGTGGCTGTGAAAACCAGCACAAAGAAAGACTCCAAAAAGAAAGGTAGTGACTCATTTCTCTTTATTCCTATGTATTTTTGATCTCCAAGGCCTTTCTCAACCTGGTCTGGTCTGTCTATTCTATTCTATTCTATTCTGTTCTGTTCTGTTCTGTTCTGTTCTACCCTTCTCTATTCTTTTCTATTCTGTTCTACCCTTTTCTATTCTTTTGTATTCTATTCTGCCCTTTTCTATTCTCCCCTTCCCCTTCCCCTTCCCCTTCCCCTTCCCCTTCCCCTTCCCCTTCCCCTTCCCCTTCCCCTTCCCCTTCCCCTTCCCCTTCCCCTTCCCCTTCCCCTTCCCCTTCCCCTTCCCCTTCCCCTTCCCCTTCCCCTTCCCCTTCCCCTTCCCCTTCCCCTTCCCCTTCCCCTTCCCCTTCCCCTTCCCCTTCCCCTTCCCCTTCCCCTTCCCCTTCCCCTTCCCCTTCCCCTTCCCCTTCCCCTTCCCCTCCTACATCAGCCACCTTGTGCGCAGCATCTGTGATTCTTCTCTTATCTGCGTGCTCAGTGGAAGCCTGGAGTAGGAACATGGCATTTGGTTCTCTGACACTAAAAATTATATCTTATTGAAATATATTTAAGATGTAAAAAGGAATTTATGTATTACAGTTCATGAATTTTTACTCTCTATATTTTAAATAGCTGCTAAATAACTTATTCAACTTCTAGGCAGCTGTACCTTTTACTGCAGTGATTTTAGCAAAGCAATAATTAAGGTCTTCCTTTGGCTCTGGCTTTTGTATCAGAAATCTTTTTATTAGACTGAAAAAAAAAAGGAAGAAGAAACAGCAATTAAAAATCTTTCAGCAGTTGATTAGGAAGATGATTTAGAATCTTTATGATTACTCTAAGCCTCAACACACAAGTGAAAAATGATTCATTCAAGATAAAAAAAGCTGTAGTTTGGAAAGGCAAAACCAGGGGATTAATGGGAATGGGAATTTGATCTGAAATATTCAAGGCATGTCAGGAGAGCAAAACTGGTTTAGTTGGATCACCATTCAGTATTTGGGGGCAGGCAGGAAATGAAAAGCTGTCAGTCCTTTGAAAAAAGGGATAACATCTTTTTGATGTCTCCTATGTTGTTTCTTCTGCTGGAGGGTGGAACTTTTGGAAAGAGCAAACTCTTGTAGGAACTTGATGTTTATATTAATAAACTGTTCAGCATGCAAACTTCTCCAAACATTTCCATAAATCACAATAGCTGAATGCTTCTCTGCACAAAATCTGATTCTGTCTCCCAAATGGAAAGTCTAAGAATTACCTTTACTGCTGAGAAGAGGTATAAAATATCTTCTGTGGCAGCGATGAGAGCTCCCTGCAGCATGTACAAGTATCTGCAGAACTGGAGGGGACAGGGTACAGCAGTGGCACATCTCCAAAATTAATCTTGTTGTGTGTTGCATGTGCAAGTCTGAGTGCATCTGATCACATCCAGCCATCCGAAGGCCTGGCAGTACAGTGAATACTTTACACAGACAGGGTGTGCTGTTCAGCCTCTGTGTGCTGTTCCAGTCCCGTCAAAGGAAACTTGGTGGTTCAGATGGCTGAACATGAGCCAGTGTGTGCCTAGGTGGCCAAGAGGGCCAGCAGAATCCTGGCCTGTATCAAAACCATTGTGGCCAGCAGGAGCAGGGAAATCATGGTGCCTCTGTACTCGACCCTGATGAGGTGACAGCTTGAGTACGGGTTCAGTTTTGGGCACCACAAGACAGGAAAGACATTGAGGTGCTGGAGAATGTCCAGAGAAGAGCAACAAGGCTGGGGAGGGATTTGGAGGGCATCATACAAGAAGTACCTTCAGGAGCTGGGGTTGTTTAGTCTGGAGAAGGCTGAGGGGAGATCTTTTTGCTCTCTACAAAGGAAGGAGGTTGGAGTGAAGCTGGTGTGGATGAGGGTTTAATTTGTGCCAGAGGAGGATGCACACTAGGAAAAACTTCTTTACTGAGAGAGTGGTGAGGGGTTGGAACAGGCTGTCCAGGGAGGTGGTGGAATCACCATCCCTGGAAGTGTTCAAGAAGCTGTAGATGTGGCATTTCAGGACATGGTTTAGTGGTCATGGTATTTGGTTTATGGCTGGACTCGATGATCTTGAAGGTCTTTTCCACCCTTAGTGATTCTGAGTTTCTGTGTATTTCAACAAATGGATCTTCCTCTGGGTAGTGTGAATGAGGGACATGTGCAAAACAAGGAGGGGTTTTTTGTCTTCCTTTTCCCCCAAGGTCATTAACTGCGAGTAGTGACTGGTAGCAAGTACTAACATGAAGCTTCTACTAATCAATGACTTTGATTATGCAGTAGAACTGAGTACTCCCAGGAAATCACTCTTTGCTTTATAAACAGAAATTTCACCTCTAGTGTATTTCCAGTGAGTCAGGTTTTGTTGTAGTTTGGCAATAGCCATGGAACCATTTCCATCCAGAGCAGAGAGTAGCCTCCTTCACTGTGTTATCCACCAATCTGCTCATTCCCCTGCCAGCTGCAGTCACAGCACAGAGCTGAGAAAGAGCAGGAAGTCTGTCCCGCAGATGAAGCCCATGCTGAAGATGTGGGGGGCCTGAAAGGTGATGAGGATTACTATGGAGCTAGAACACGTGTCAGGGTTTGTTCCTGATCTCACAAAAAGTCTTCTGTGTAGTCTCAGCTAAATCTTTAGCATTCTCTGTGTCTGTGTAAGGCTGACCTTATTCATGTTGATAAAGATGTGCAGGGCAGTGTTGGGAGGACAGAGCCAGGCTCTGCTCAGTGATGTCCAGTGATAGGACAAGGGGCAAGGGGTGCAACTGGAGTAGAGAAGGTTCTGTGGGAACAGAAGGGAAAACTTTTTCCCTGTGAGGGGGGCAGAGCCCTGGAGCAAGCTGTCAGAGAGGTTGTGGAGTCTCCTATATGAAGACTTTCAAAACGTGCCTGGATATGTTCCTGTATGACCTGCCCTGGGTGATCCTGCTCTGGCAGGGGGATTGGTCTGGATGATCTTTTGAGGTCGCTTCCAACCCCTAACATTCTGTGATTCTGTGTGAAGTTGTAGTTCTGTATGTTAATGTTATCACCCTGGATAATCTTTAGAACAGGCTATTAAAAAGGCAAGTGCTATTTTTACCTTCAATTCAGCCAATATTGATCTGATGGATCCAGAATTTGATAGGCTCTAGAAATACTACCAGGTTATACTCCCAGCAGTGGGACTGGGGTTTTAACTGACTTCAAGACAGAGTTAGGAGAACAGAAGTGAGCCAAGCATCTCCCTTCCTCTCCAAATTCGCACTGCTTGCTCCATGTACTCCGAAGATGCTTATCAAATGAGGACCTGTGTTTCACCCTGAACTCCACAGCCCTCCTTTCTACACTTTATTCCATTTTATGAGCTTACAGCACACTGGATGCCATTAGAGATGATATTTCTGCCATTGCTCACCTCCAGCCCTAATCTTGGCTAAGACCTCTGAGTAACTGTGATGTAATCACCATGTTTGAGAACTTGCTCAGGTTTTAAAAGACATCCTGAAGAGGTTCCATGTTGCTCTCTAAAAGGAACTTGTGAAGGAACTCAGGAGATTTAGAAAGCCCTGTTGTAGGACTTTGTGGATGTTTGTTTGCCTTTTTTTGTTGTTTGTTTTTTTTTTGGGTGATCATGCCCAAATCACCCATTCTTTAAGAAGCATTTAGAGAATTAACGAGCCAAATAAAGGCTCTGAGAGGCTGATTTTTATTGCATTTGTTTATGTCATCTGGTTCATTGAGAGGTGAGTTAAAATTACCTGTTTGTACCACTCAGGACAGGAAATTAGAATTTTTTTATTAGCCAACGTTGTTAAAAACATAAACCATGTTTGTCTTGTTAGTACATGGGGGAAAAGCCATTTTATAAGTGTATATGGATTACTGAATCAAACTGAAAGCGTTTACTTGAGCCTATTGGAATTAAAATTGATTTAGATTCCTCTTTGGGGGAAATGTGTTGCATTGACGTTGAATCCACACTGATAACTGCCTTGGAATATCCCTTCTTGCAAAATTAAAGGGGAGAAGTGAAATGGGAGGTGAATAAAGAGGTGAGGCAGGCTACCAAATTGGAATGCAGATCTGCATCTGCTTGCAGGGGAAAGGCTGGGAGATTTTTGTAGGGATTTGGTTCCTTCATCTTGCATTTAGATTCAGGAATTATTCTATTGGAAGCTTAGGGATTTTTAAATCTTTTTCTTTTGCAAAATCATCCAAGAGTCCTGCATCTGGGAAGGAATAATAAATTGCACCGTACAGGTTGGGAGGTGATCTGTTGGAGAGCCGCCCTGTGGAGGAAGGATCTGGGAGTCCTGGTGGGTAACAAGTTCTGCACTGGACAGCAATGTGTTCTTGTGGCCAAGAAAGCCAATGGGATCCTGGGGTGCATTAAGAAAAGTGTGGCCAGCAGGGCTAGGGAGGTTCTACCCCTCTACTCTGCCCTAGTGAGACCTCACCTGGAATATTGCCTCCAGTTTTGGGTTCCCCAGTTCAAGAGGGACAGGGATCTATTTGAGAGAGTCCAATGGAGAGCTCCAAGGATGATTAAGGGACTGGAGCACTGCCTTATGAGAAAAGGCTGAGAGACCTGGGGCTGTTTAGTCTGGAGAAAAGAAGACTGAGAAGGGATCTAATCAATGTCGATAAATATCTGAGGGTTGGGTGTCAGTAAGGAAGGGACTGGGACAGCCTCTGTTCACTTGTGCCCTTTGATAGGACAAGGGACAGTGGATGTAGACTACAGCACAGGAGGTTCCACCTCAACATGAGGAAGAACTTCTTTACTGTAAGGGTCACAGAGCACTGGAACCGGCTGCCCAGAGAGGTTGTGGAGTCTCCTTCTCTGGAGACTTTCCAGCCCTTTCTGGATGCATTCCTGTGTGACCTGTGCTAGATTCTGTGGTCCTGCTCTGACAGGGGGGTTGGATTTGATGATCTCTGGAGGTCCCTTCCAACCCCTAACATCCTGTGTTCCTGTGATCTCTTGTTCTATCTCTGTACTTAGACTTTTGAGGGAGTTACCAAAATGACAGGGACTTTTAAAAATGAATGCAAGACACAAGGAGGAGCTGAGGCATGCTGACAGTCAGCATAAAACAATTCTATGGCAAGGATCCCCAGGGGTGAATTTCTCATGTTTGATAGGGTTCCAGTGCCATGTGTGGGAAGCACGTGGCTTCTGGAAACAGATTTCACAGTAGGCAGGCAGCCAAGCCAGGGATTGCCCTAACTGGCCAGTAGAAGTATGGAGTTTGGGGGAGGGTGTGATATGTGCTGAGACTCTGCTAGAGCTAGGTGCTTTCTCATGGCTTTCAGGTGGGCACTTTCTTCTGGCTGGCACCAGATGTGGTAGAGTTGGATGGTGGTTGGACTTGATGATCTTAAAGGCCTTGTTTTCCAACTGAAACCATTCTGAGAGTCTGTGACTGCATGGACATACAGGTTCTGAAGCTGGGTCTGAGGAGGGACAGCGAGAGTGGGCTTCGCTCAGGGAGCTGCTTAATGCCAGGTAAGGAATTCTGCTGGTAGAGCAGAGGGTGGTGCATGGCAGTGCTTTCCTGGAGAAGGAGACCTGAGTTTGATCCTCTTGGGATGAGGATAGCAAAAAGCTTAAGTGTCCCATTTTAACTGTCTTGACTACCAATTAAAAGGAGTACAGTGGCTCTAGGACTGTTCACATGTATCAGATTGGGCCGCTGGCAGAGTCACTTCTATTTCCTGGCTCTTTTAAACTAATGAGAGACTGGAGGCTGTCTAACTATATAAAGGAAAACCTGTGCATCCCCAGAAGCAAAACTCTAGACATACTAAGATCAAACAGCAGATACCTAGTTAGTTTAAAAGCCTTTGGGGATAAGCAGCCTTTAAACAAGGTTATATTTTGTCATTTTCCATTTTTACCCTATGTGCCTAATAAGTCCTGGTTTGGGATTCTTAGTCCTCATTTGAATTTAATCTTTGCACTAATCATTGCAAAATTTCAGAGTGGGTTGGAGGTTTCTGGCTGTGAAAGTTGCAATTTTGCTGATATAGAGAAATCTCAAAGCAGTTTTTACAGGTTCATTTCCAGATTGGAACTTCAGTTGAAATTAATAAATGCTGTGAGCTATGTCAGGGGATTTGTTTTAAAATTCATTGTATTCTGCCCCTTTACTTTGCTCTGCTGAGACCCCACCTCCAGTACTGTCTCCAGTTCTGGTGTCCCCATCAAAAGAAGGACACAGAGTTGTTGGAGTGAATGCAGAGGAGGGTCACAAAGATGATCCAAGGGCTGGAGCAGCTCTGCTCCAGGGGATAGGCTGAGGGACCTGGGATTGTTCAGCCTGGAGAAGAGAAGAATCTGTGGGTGACCTCAGAGCTGCCTTCCAGTACCTGAAGAGATCCTACAGGAAGGCTGGAGAGAGACTTTTCATCAGGGTGTCTAGCAATAGGACAAGGGGGAATGGTTTGAAGCTGAGGGACAGCAGGGTTAGACTGGATCTTAGGAAGAAGTTCTTCAGTACAAGGGTGGTGAGACTCTGGAACAGGTTGCCCAGGGAGGTTGTGGATGACTCCTCCCTTGTTGTGTTGAAGGCCAGGTTGGATGAGGCCTTGAGCAGCTGAGTCTAGTTGAGAGGTGTCCCTGCCCATGGCAGGGAGGTTGGAGGAGATGATCTGTAAAGTCCCTTCCAACCTGAGCCATTCTGTGATTCCATGAATTTTGCCCTACATTGTGATCAGCTAACAACAATTAAATCATCATCACCACTATAATGAGCCATTTCAGCTATCAGACTGGTATAGGTTCATTTATTTTTCTGATTACATAGCTAAGATTCATGGATCCCAGCAAAATTCAAATATGATCTACAGAGTAATGAAAGATGGGCACAGTCAGGAGCTTATTTCATTGACAGGGAGTGGATTTGCTTTGTTTCCTTGCAGTAGTTATGAGTTTTTCAATAATTTATAGATCAAGTAACAGCAACATAATTGATACACTAATTGTGTCTGCAACGCCTGCCTTTAACAAATCTCTTTTGTGAAATGCTTGCTGACAATATTAATTGCACATCTTTTGAGTCTTGAGAGAAGTTATGAATTCATTCTCAAGTTGAAAGAGGGTGGGAAAATCATTAATTTTGACATTGTGTGGCTATAATTAACAAGAGTTATCCAATAACCTATCATAAATTAGAGAGCTCATGAATTCTCTCTTAAACGCTGTGTTCAACCAAAGGCCTCTGTGTTAATTGAGGCATTCTTCAGGGGTGATGGATGTTGTCTCCAGTTGTGGCTAAAATGTTTGCTGTTGTTAATTGAGAGACAGGTCTGTCTAAGTTAAGGCTGGAGCTCTTGTTCCTTAGCTGCTCCTCAGCAAAGGAATCGATAATCTGAGTGTGAAGAAGAAGGTTTCCTGAGAGCTTCTGTTATATGTTATCATTTCTCCATGTTTTAACAGTCGTCAAAGCATTTCAGTTGAAACTAGTAATTAGGAGCTTAATTCAATGCATGTTCCACAGAGGATTTGATTTGCTAACAGCCATTAAGTACAGGTGGGTGTTGCTGTGCTCCAGGGCTGGCTGCACGTTAGGAAATGTGTTGCTTGCTGGCAGTGAGGATCAGCTCTGCATCCCATTCAGCCTGTGCTGCTCATTGTTCGTGGCTTCATCTGCTTTATTAAACTGCATCTGAAAGTTAAGTGTGGAGAAATTGAGGGGCTGGGACTGGTAAAAAGAGCTTCCAAACAGGCAAATAGATGAATTTTTAGGGAAACTTTTTCTCCACTGGCAGGCATTTGAAAAACTTTCAGCAAAATTTGTAGTAGTGTTATTATTGGAAAGTTTTGTTTGTAGACTATGGGGAAGAAAATTCTGTCATGTAATGAATATAGCAGAGCAGGAATGACCCAGTTCATCTAGATTAGTAACTGCAATGCCTCTGGAGGTTTGGATTAGTAGAGGTTTTCTCATATGGAAATAGGTAGAAACATACTGTATGCAGTTTTGGGCTCCCCAGTTCGAGAGACAGGGATCTGCTGGAGAGAGTCCAACAGAGAGCTATGAGGATAACAGGGGCACTTGAACATCTCTGCTATGAAGAAAGAGTGAGAGACCTGGGGCTGTTAAGTTTGGAGAAGAGAAGGCTGAGAGAGGATCTGATCAGTGTCTCTCAATATCTGGGGTGTGGGTGCCAAGAGGAAGGTGCCAGGCTCCTTTTGGTGATCACTTGTCCCAGTGATAGGACAAGGAATAATGGGTACAAGCTAGAACACAGGAGGTTCCACCTCAGTATGAGGCAAAACTTTTTTACTGTGAGGGTGACAGAGCCCTGGAACAGTCTGCCCAGAGAGGTTGTGGCATCTCAGTCTTTGGAGACTTTCAAACACACCTGGATGCATTCATGTGTGACCTGCCCTAGCTCATCCTGCTTTGGCAGGTGGGGTTGGACTGGATAACCTCTGGAGGTCACTTCTAACCCCTACCATTCTGTGGGTCTACTGGTACAAGCAGGTTAATAATGATAATGTTTTTGTATCATTCTTTGTCCAAAGGTACTTGCTTGCCTACTGAGTATTAACAAATGACATTTCTGACAGCATGCTGCACTGTGTGCATTTGGACATTTCTTCTACTTGAAATGTTTTGCCTCTTCCATTGACAGTATGGAAATTCTGCAACTAATAAAAAAAATATAGATTCACAGATTGTATTGGGCTGGAAGGGACCCTCAAAGGTCATCTTGTTCAACCCCCCTGCAGGCAGCAGGGACACCTCCAACTAGATCAGGCTGCCCAGGGCCACATTGAGTCTGATCTTGAATGTCTTCAGGGATGGGGCCTCAACAACATCCCTGGGCAACTGGTTCCAGTATTTTACCACTCTCATTGTAAAGAACTTCTTCCTGATGTCCAACCTAAATCTATTGAGACATCAAAGTGTTCCTCACTGTAAAGTAGAGCTCTCATCTGTATTGATAAAGGCTGAAGGGAAGTCAAAGCCAAGTAAGCCTGGAATATGAGCTGGATCCCAGCAAACTTGGAAGCATTGAACTGCTCACCAGTTTTCCCTGAACTAAAGAGGTAACACTTTAAATTCATGCCTGCATTATTTCAGTGTGAGCTTTTTCATATTACTAGGGAAAATTCCTCAAAACTTGTATAATCTTAGATAATTTATGGCAAGTAATGAGCTTTCATGACCTGTGCTTGTATGGGGGAATGTAAATTGATTGCAGAGGCGGTTAGATCTCTGCATCAAAAGCCAGTGCTGATCCCTCAATTATGTTCCTAAGCTTACACCACAAATCAGGGCAGAGCTTGATACGTAATCCAAGGGCCTTGTTTCTTATTTTGTGCTCTTAACCAATATATCTCACTCTCTTCCTAATGATAGCACAGTAATTTCATTAGTCAGCTTGTGAAGAAAAAAAATAGGGGGCAACATGCAAATGAAAGGAGATGTGGAGGCTTCAGTTTGTGTGTTTAAACAGCCAGGAAGAGAAGTGCTTAGCTAAAGAACTTGGTAAATTAGTCACAAAAGCTTCAGTTGAAAAATAACTTCAATGTCATAGACCTTTGGAACACTGATTACTTACTGCTAAGGCACCAATTTTTGTGGGCAAGTTTTTCTTTTGTAATACACTGTGGCTGAATTTGTAAACCCTTCTTTCATGCCTTGCAGTATATTCTTCTTTATATTCCTCTTTAAGAGCTCAAATAAATACATAGTGAATTTGGCCAGCTAAGAGGCTCAGCTCCCTGTAATAAATCATGTTAGGGCCAAACATTGACAATGCTCCTTAAGAGTAAAGGAAAGATGTGACTGATCCTTATGGATGATGTGCTTTAGCTGTAGAATCAACAGGCTGAGGGAGCTGGGGTTGTTCATCCTGGAGAAGAGAAGGCTCCAGGGAGAACCTTCCAGTACCTGAAGGGGGCTACGTAAAGGCTGCAGAGGGACTGTTTGCAAAGGCCTGCAGCTATAGGACAAGGGGCAATGGTTTGAAATGAGAGAAGATTTAGATTGGGTGTTAGGAACAAGGTCTGCACCATGAAGGTCGTGGAACACTGGAACAGGTTGCCCAGGGATGTAGTTGATGCCCCATCGCTGGAGATATTCAAGGTCAGCCTCAACAAGGCTTTGAGCAACCTGATCTAGTGGAGGATGTCCCTGCTCAGTGCAGGGGGATTGGACTAGATGACCTTTGGAGGTCCCTTCCAACCCAAACCATTCTATGATTGCTGGCCAGGGTAAGGGAATATAGTATTTAATGTATTTGGATTGTCCAGCAGCACAGTGGATTAATCTGTTTAAGTACAACATTCCTTTGGCAAATTAATTCCTCTTGGAGATAAGTGTGTCCTCAGAAATCCATATTATTTGTATTAGTTTTAACTACATGTTGTTATGGATAATGGCTAGTGTTGGGGGGGGGGGGAGGGTGGAAGCATTTCTCTGCTTTTACAGTTGGTTGGTTTTGCAGATGAGACCATATATTTAGTTTAACTGAATAATGTGTTTGTGTGGGTCTTTAGTAGGAAAGCTGAATAAAAAGCAAACTAAATTTTTCCATTTGTTTTTTAAACTAGGGCAATTCATAGTGATCTCCAGGGTAGGTGTATGCACTTAATGAACATATTTTACAGTTCTTTCAATGCATATTTTAATGCAGATGATCAGATCTTAACACTTAGCTATGGATCTTGAGCAGGCAGAGAGCATGAAAAAGAGTCAAGGTCCCCTTGTGATATTCCCCTTTAGGAACCAGCAACTAGTGCCAAAGACCAATAAATGCTTTTAGTTTGCAGGAAAGGAGAAATCAGAGTCCTTTTTGGTTTCTTGCTCTCCCAGGAATATGCCCCAAAAGAGATGTGTAGAATCCTGGAGTCCCATGTGAGGTAGCTTTTGGATTCAGAGGAAGATATCTTGCTCTGGGAGGTGACAATGGAGAATGCCTGACAGAGCTGAGTAGCAAATTGGAGACATTGCCAAGGGTCAGACTGGCTTCTGTCATTGGGTTCTGGCCCTTTTAAAGCTGTGGGAAACCTGTGGGGGTGTACAATAATTGCACCAAAACTGCCAAGAGTGGGCCTCCTGCTGTGTACTTTTTCTTCTGTTCACTTACCACAGTGTCTTCTGTTGACAGTTTCCTGGTGCCTACAATGTCAGCATCATGAAAAACTGGATAATAAAGTGAAGGGTTATTCACTTATGGTCCTGCTGAGGCACTTTTTATTAAATGACAAAAATACTATTTCCTTGATGGTATTAAGAGCCTTTGCTGCTTATGAAAAGCAGAAGGTCCTTTATGAAAGACTGTAAACCCAGTGGACAAAGTTACTGGTACTCATCAGCTGTTCACTGAAGACCTCCATCATTGGGGAGCATCTTCTGAAACCTTTCCTTGTCTTGAGGAACTTCTCATGCTCCATTCAGGTCTACCAGAACTGCTTTGTATCCTGCTAGCCCAAAGCTCAGGCGGCACCAACCACTGTCCAGCTGCATGGACATGTTCGTGGCTCATTACAAGCAGAAGCTGCAGCAGGTTTCACCATAAGGCATTTTCTAAAGATGATTGCTTTTCTAAACCATGAAAGAGGACAGATCATCTCTGCTTGAACATGTGAAAAGAAAGTGTCCATGCATCCAAGCTGTAGGAGCAAACTCTTGAATGCTCATTGACATCTTTTCTTCTCCTAGTAACAACAGTGAGGCCAAAGCTCAGCACTGAACCAAGATCCCAGCACTGAACTAACCTGAGATTTGCTCTGGGCATCCTGATCTAGTGGCGGATGTCCCTGCTTACTGCAGATGGCCTTTGGAGGTCCTTTCCAGCCCAGACCATTCTATGGTTTTATGATTTGGAAATTGTTGTTGTCTGTACCACCATGTGTGGAGGCACTCCTGACATCTTACAAACCGCACTGTTCTACTTTGCCCCTCCCTGAACATCCATTGGCACTCCCCCACCCAACCTCTCTCCACAGATGAGGACCAGTGGAATTGACTCACTTGTGATTTAGATACGGTGCTCTCCCTGTTCTTGTGGCCTAGGCTGAAACACCAAACAATAGAGGTTATAACTTATTTACAAGCAGGTGAGTTTACACTTTATTTACTACAGCACCGTTGGCTTTTCCCAATTCCTTTTATTTATGCTGTTTGCAACACAGGAGGGCAGTTGCCAACACAATACCCATTATTATTCTGACAAGAACAGAATAGCTTTCAGTTCCATTTCCTGGAGACAGGATTACTCAGTGCTGCAAAACAGCAGTAAAAAACAGGAGAAGTAGGGCAAATTATCATTTGGCTACTGAGTTGTGAAACCACCCTCTCTGGCTCCAAGTAGATCAAGTTTGGGGTGGAGGTGTGAGTAGTTTATGGTCTCTCTGGGCTTTGTGTCTGTGATGCTTGCAGTAGGGAAGAAAAGAAGCTGTTGTTCTATCAACACAAAAGTTGGTATGCATGGAACCAGAGATGTTACCATGACCATATTTCTTGGATCTTCTATAAGAGATAATTGAATCTGGTGATCTACAGGGCTTGGGGGATTCATCTCCCCGCCTGATACGAGTCTGCCACAGTTTGATGTATGCAGCTCCAGACAGCAGCAAGGCTGAGTGTGGTTTCCTGCCAAGCAGGTATGCACACACTGCATGCAGCCATATGTTCCAACACACACAAAGCAGAGCTCTTCCTAGCACCAGCATTGTCACAATAGCATGAAGAACGCTGTGTCCAGAGAAGGGCACAGAGGCTGGTGAGAGGTCTGGAGCACAAGCCCTATGAGGAGAGGCTGAGGGAGCTGGGGTTGTTTAGCCTGGAGAAGAGGAGAGGAGGCTCAGGGAAGACCTTACTGCTCTCTACAGCTACCCGAAGGGAGGTCATAGACAGGTGGGGGTTGGTTTCTTCTCCCAGGCAACCAGTGGCAGAACAAGAGGACACATTCCCAAGCTGCACCAGGGGAAGTTTAGGCTTAAGGTTAGGAGAAAGTTCTTCACAGAAAGAGTAATTTGCCATTGGAATGTGCTGCCCAGGGAGGTGGTGGATTCCTTGTCCCTGGAGGTATTAAAAAAAGGATTGGATGTGGCACTTGGCACCATGGTTTAGTTGTCATGAGGTGTTAGGTATTAGGTAATAGGTTGTACTTGATGATCTCTGAGGTCTTTTCCAACCTGGTTGATTCTATGATGGCTCAATCCTGACCTCCCTGCTGGCTGACTAGGTGTCAAGTTTGCTAGTGGATGGACTCTACAGTTTTCTCCATAGGTGTTGTTAGACATCTAGTTTGTCCAGTAGTTGTCCCTCTCAACATCAGTCTCCTCCAAGTTTTGGCACCTGAACCTATGGGCCCCTCAGGATTTCAGCTTCTTGCTTCAGCAGTTGACACTCAGACCTCTCTACAACTACCTGAAGGGGGGTTGTAAACAGGCAGAGGTTGGTCTCTTCTCCCAGGCAGCCAGCACCAGAACAAGAGGACACAGTCCCAGGCTGTGCCAGGGGAAGTTCAGGCTGGAGGTCAGGAGGAAGTTTTACACAGAGAGAGTGATTGCCCATTGGAATGGACTGCCCGGGGAGGTGGTGGAGTCACTGTCACTGGAGGTGTTCAGGAGGAGACTTGACAGGGTGCTTGGTTACATGGCTTAGTTGATTAGGTGGTGTTGGGTGATAGGTTGGACGTGATGATCTTAAAGGTCTCTTCCAACCTGGTTTATTCTGGTTCTGTTCTGTCCTGTCCTGTCCTGTCCTGTCCTGTCCTGTCCTGTCCTGTCCTGTCCTGTCCTGTCCTGTTCTGTCCTGTCCTGTCCTGTCCTGTTCTGTCCTGTCCTGTTCTGTCCTGTTCTATTCTCTCCTCCTACTTGTCAGCCATTCTGACCTGAATTTCAATGGTGCTCCTAGGGAGGCACCATAGAGAGCAGGAGTGCAGGAGTGAAGTAAGCAGTAAGCAGTAGTAAGCAGTATTCCTGAGGTTGGAAGGGACTTCAAAGATCATTGAGTCCAACAGACTGAGCTCAAGTGGACGGGAGACTTCAATTCTTGCAAATTCTTCCAAGTTGGGGTGAATATTCTGGGAGTCTGCTATGTGGCTGTGTAGCACAGGCAAGCCTCTGTGCTTCCCTGCTTTGTCCTGGCTGAGAGGGGACGATTTCTTGTGAGGGATTCCCAGGACAGCATTGTGTCCTTATAACTGAATGAATGAATGAAGCTGGAGGAATGTGGGTTGCACCATGTGGGTGCAACACTAGAACAGGTTGCCCAGGGAGGCAGTTGAGGCCCCATCCCTGGAGACATTTCAAGGTGAGGCTTGACAGGGCTCTGAGCAACCTGATCTAGTGGAGGATGTCCCTGCTCACTTCAAAGGGGTTGGACTAGATGACCTTTAGAGGTTCTTTCCAGCCCAAACCATTCTATGATCTTGCTGGCAGTGATTTCAATGGAGGTAGGATTTCCTGATTTGGGACAAAGCTGTCCAAAAGCAGAGAAAGCTGTAGCCTTGACTTGATAAATATTAACATTTCACAGCAGTCTCTCTACGAGTGATGGGAGGAGAAGCTTCCTCCCGAGTCAACTTGTGTGTAATGTCTACCCCATTTAACTTCTAGCAAACGCTGAGCAGCTCATCTGTGATCTATAATTACACCTCTAATTCTTGTAGCTTAGATTAGAGGAGACATTGTGTAGTGAAAAGGATGATTTGGGGAGTGAAATGAAATTAAGCATAGGAAGCCTTTTGAGGGTAGCCATTAATTTCATTTTTAAATATAAAAATTGCAATCAAAGTAATGAGAGGGTAATATCCACACATCACAATCCTGTGGGCTGGCATGCTGATAACCAGGTGGAAAGCAGAAGTAAAAGCAGTAGTTCAGTGAATTAATTTCTTTTATTTTTATTGTTTTTTTACCTTATGTTGCCTGTGTGAGTTATGCCCTGACCAAAAGTGTACAGCATCCTGGGGTGGATTAGGAGGGCTTTGGGTAGTAGACTGAGAGAGGATGCCCTCCCCCGCCCTGCCCTGGTGAGGCCACATCTGGAATATTGTGTCCAGTTCTGGGTGCCTCAGTTCAAGAAGGACCTCAGGAAACTTGAGGTCTAATACAGAGCCACAGAGATGCTGAAGGCAGTGGAACATGTGAGGAAAAGCTGAGGGAGCTGGGGCTCTTTATCTTGGAGCAGAGGAGCCTGAAGAGTGACCTCATTCATGTGCGGGGCAGTGTCGGGAGGACAGAGCCAGGCACTGCTCAGTGATGTCCAGTGATAGGACAAGGGGCAGTGGGTGCAAGCTGGAGTAGAGGATGTTCCATGGGAACAGAAGGGAAGACTTTTTCAGTGTGAGGATGGCAGACCCCTGGAGCAGGCTGCCCAGAGAGGTAGTGCAGTCTCCTTCTCTGGATATGTTCCTGTGTAACTTCCTCTGACTGAGCCCTTCTCTGGCAGGGGGGTTGGACTGGATGATCTTTTGAGGTCCCTTCCAACCCCTAATGCCCTGTGATTCTGTGATAAAGTCAATTAACTGCATTAGGGTGATTGAGTGCACTCTCTTCAGGGATGGCTGAAGTTTGACACTGACGTGGTTACTGGATAGAATTTTCTGTATTTACTTGTGTAGGGATTTCTGTGGATTGCAGACACTCTGAAGTGTCCCTGTAACAATAATGTGTTGTCAGCCCTTCTGGGTCAAACTGGGTGTGGAAGAACACAGCTTTCACTGTTGTGAGCATGTCAAAAAGATGGCAGTGCTGCAGGGATGCTGGAGATCAAAATGAAAGCTACCTGCAGAGTTCTTTGTGTATCTTACCTATTTCCTTTCTCTTAACTAGGTTATTTCTAAAGCATTGGGTTATATCTATACCTCTGTATTTAATTGCCTTAAAGAAATGCTGGGGCTAGAAGGTTAAGCACTAAAATTCTAAGGAAGCTCATGCTCAAAGTTGCCTGTGTAAGCCTAATTTAACATCCCTTCAGGAGATAGATTTTCATACAGTTTTTAATGAGCTCAGCTCATATTGCTGTTTTCTGGAGACCTTTGCCCTGTTCAGTGAATGGAAGGACAGTGGTCAGGGAAATGTGCTCTGGTTGCCAGTGCTTTCTGTGCTTGACAGTCAGGATGGAGCTGCCTGCTTGCTTTGTGTGATACCCCAACCCAAACACGATACAGGAATACTGATGGAAGCAGCAGATGATCTAAATTCTTGCAATAAATACTTCTGAAAGAAAGAGAAATATTAAAATCTAGCAGTAGCTTGTGGTGGGGTTTGTTTGGTGCCTTTTTTTTTGTTGTTGTTTAGAAAGAATAAGATGACAGTCAGATAAATAGCTTCTGCAAAAGGTCAGATCATAGAGACTTGAAAGGAACTGGAAGAAGAAAATAGTCACAATATCCAAGCTGACAGTGGTGCTTCAGGAAAGCGCTCAGGTAGATGTCAGATGGAAGACGGATTGGAGAATTCAGTAAGGCCATAGAAACTGTTGGTGTTCAGGGATTCCTCTTGGATATTTTCTCAACAAAACAAGCAGATAATGTTAACAGAGGAACCTTTCACAGAGAAGTATTGTTTTCAACTATGGCTTCATTGAAGACGCTTTGTCAGGTGCAAGATAACGTTTCAGAAAGAGAGGCTTTGTTTGCAAGGAGTTGTGGATCCCTCCATGCACAGGGACAGAAGAGCTTGACCCTTGTGCTGATTTGGGGGGAGTAAGTCCCAGTGGTCTGATGACTACCCAGGGGCACTAGGCACAGACTATCTGTCTCACCATTTTATTCATCCTTTTTTTTTCCCCTTCTCATTTGCATTTGCATCTCCCTTTTCCTTCTGGAGACTATCAGAACAGGAAAAATCTGAGTGTTTTGAAAGTGGATCCTCTATTTGAGCAAGCTTCAGCTGGAAGAAAGGAACAATAAGTTTAAAATTCTATGATTCTATGCAAATGAATAGTCTGAATGACTGGAAATGAGTGCAAGGCTTCAGAGGGGTACAGTCAAAGGAGTATTCAGGAGAGATTATTTTGGCAGCACTTTCCGAACTAATAAAAGGAACAAGTGATGAGAAGAGCCTGAGATCACAGCATTGTGAGGAAGTGGGTTAAGGTACAGATGTTTAACATGGCCACAGGGTTAGAACAGAGGGATATGAACAGCAATGAGATAAAAAAGAGGTTTATTAGGAGTTAGCAAGCTATTTAAAATGATGGCAAGGGCCACACTTTGCAGCTCATCTGTACATGCATTCATTAGTGAGGTCCAGCATAATGCAAGTTTATCTTCTCTTTAAGCTAAGTCCTTCCTTACCAAGTAAGTGCAGGTAATCCTACTAGCTGCTAGACTGCTCATTTCAGTGAAGCAAACAACTTGGGACTTAAAAAATAGCTTCAAAGGAGTTCTAACAACCTAAAGCCTTCATAGGTTCATGGGTGGTTTCTTTTCAGTGTAGAGAGATTTAAGACAGCCAGAAGGGTCCTCGGGTCAGGTTGTGTGAGTGCAGTGAACCTTCACTGTGTTTAAGGGTATTTAGGGTGTTCAGTTATTTTCATTATTAATTCATTTTAAGTTATCTCTTAATCATTTTCAGGGACATGGTCATTTCAGAAATAAAGTAAACATATATCCCACATATATCTGAAAAACCTGGTAAACTCTCCGCAGTAATTCCTTAAGAATTCAGTTAATTCCTTAATTCACTAATTCCTCGAGTCAGTAATTCCTCATATTCTATTCAGTGCATAAACTGCCAGTATACTGAAAAGATTATGAAGATCACAAAGAAGGTTTGGTGGTGTGTTTGTCTTTTTTTTTCTTTTTTCCATTAATGTTAAGATGGAACAAATCATTTGAGGCTAAATATCCACAGAGCAGTTGAATACGGGAATTCTACCAAGCTTGTCTCTTTGTATTAAAACTCCTCAGTTCTTAAAACAAAAAGTACTTAACAACAACAACAAAAAAACCCAAACCAAAACAACAAAACAAGACACCCCCCCCCAAACAAAACAAAACAAAACAAAACTGAAACATCAAGAAAACAAAAACCACCATCACCACCACCCCAACAACAAAAATCCAAACCCCAAAACAAAGACTTGGATCCTTTCAAGAGGTTTGTGGCCAGCAGGGCAAGAGAGTGGATTCTGACCCTTGACTCTGCTCTGCTGAGACCTCGCCTTCAGTACTGTCTCCAGTTCTGGTGTCCCCATCGTAAGAAGGACACAGAGCTGTTGGAGTGAGTGCAGAGGAGGGTCACAAAGATGATCCAGGGGCTGGAGCATCTCTGCTCCAGGGGATAGGCTGAGGGACCTGGGGCTGTTCAGCATGGAGAAGAGAAGAATCTGTGGGTGACCTTAGAGCTGCCTTCCAACACCTGAATGGATCCTACAGGAAGGCTGGAGAGGGACTTTTCTTCAGGGTGTCTTAGCAATAGGACAAGGGGGAATGGTTTGAAGCTGAGGGAGAATAGGGTTAGACTGGATCTTAGGAAGAAGTTCTTCAGTATGAGAGTGATGAAACTCTGGAATGGGTTTTCCAGGGAGGTTGTGGCTGCCTTCTCCCTGGGAATGTTCAAGGCTAGGCTTGATGAGACAGAGCAGCCAAGCCTAGTTGAGAGTTGTCCCTGCCCATGGTGGGGAGGTTGGGGTAGAGGTCCCTTCCAAAATGAGCCATTCAGTGATTCTATGAACATGTGGGACAAGGGCAGTGATGTTTCTTCATCTTTCCAAGAAACTATCTCATTCAAGTTGTTGGCAAACACATCAGATTAAGGTGTTCAGAGCTAGGTGTTCCACCTTTGTGTGGAATTACCAGAGAGGAGTTGTATGTTTTTCACTAAACTCGTGCTAGTGAAGATACCTTGAGAAATGAAACTTGAAACTCGTGTGAGTTTATAGAGGAACTGAGTGAGGTGAGTGTTATGTATTCTGTCCCTTCTTCATGCCCCATTCCACATAGTGCATCTCCAGCAGATGAGTCTAAACCATTACACCACCATCTCTTGTTTAAAGACCTGTAACCTCAGCAGGCCATGTTCTGTCATTTCTGTTACCACACTAATTATATCCAAACACAAGTTTGTTTATTTGATTTTTATTTTCAAAGCAGATGATGATTGGAGGAGACTGAATTCTCTAAGGTTAGTAATGAGATTTCCATTTGAAGTAACATAGTTCAAAGGCAAAAATTTCCCCTTTAGGTTTAGACCAAAGGTTTTAAAAGCATGAGATGTGAAAATAGAGAGGGACTAACTATAAATACCTTTCAAATTATGTCTCTTTAGACTTGCTGAAATGTGCAGTGAAGCTTTTTTTCATATTGCTTTAAAATATTCAAGGTTATTGGCCTGCATTAAACTAACAACCCTTTAAATACCTTTCTTTTTTCTCTTTTATTTTTTAACCAAGTTATTCAGACCTGACAAGCTGAAGGATTTAGAAACAGGAGTCTGTGAGGGGAATAAAAAGAGATTTGAAAAAGGGGAACAGGATGTTTTCCCCTCAAAATAATTCTTGTACTTTTAAACAGAGAAGTGATTTATTTTAATTGTCAGTAGTGGAGGTATAACACAACCAATTCCCTATTGGCAGTGGTACTCATGTAAGCTAAGCATCTCTGGAACGTGGGTGTTTAGTCAGCTGGCTTTCTAGTCTGGAATCACAGAATGGTAGGGATTGGAAGGGACCTCCAGAGATCATCCAGTCCAATTCCTCTGCCAGAGCAGGTTCACCTAGGGCAGGTCACACAGGAATGCATCCAAGCAGGTTTCAAAAGTCTCCAGAGAAGGAGAATCTGCAACCTCTCTGCCAGCCTGTTCCAGGGCTCTGTCACCCTAGCCATACAGAAGTGTCTCCTTGTGTTGAGGTGGAACATCCTGTGTTCTAGCTTGTACCCATTGTTCCTTGTCCTATCATGGGGCACCACCAAAATGAGCCTGGCACCTTCACCTAAACCCCCACTCCTCAGATATTTAGAGACACTGATCAAATTCCCCTTCAGCCTTCTCCTCTCCAGACTAGACAGGCCCAGCTCTCTCTTGAACAGAGAGGTTTAAGTGCCCCAGTTACCCTCATAGCTCTCTGTTGGACACTGTCCAGCAGATCCCTGTCTCTCTTGAACTGGGAAGCTCAAAAATCAGACACAGTATTGCAGGTGTTGTGTCAGCAGGGCGAAGTAAAGTGTCAGGAGAACATTCCTAGACCTGCTGGAGACACTTTTCTTAATGCCCCCCAGGATGCGTTGGCCCTCTTGGTCACAAGGGCACTCCCTGTTCAGGAGGACTTCCAAGGTCTTTCTCTATGGAGCTGCATTCGAGCTGGACAGCTCCTAGTCTGTACTGGTGCCTTGTCTTATTCCTCCCCAGATGCAGGACTCTCTTGTCCGTATTGAACATTAATATGCTTATGCTGATGTGGCCACAGCAAAATATTCAGAGTCCATCAGCTTTCAATGTTCCTTTGCCAGCATTGTGAGTAGGATTTTCATTTGATCTGTTGTGTGTGATAGGCTCTGAGGTCTGTGATTTGGTAGTCAATATGTTTCCATTCATCAGGACCTCATTTGCTTGGCTATCTTAACTCGGTGTATTAAGCTGAAGCAGTAGATTCGTTGTGTGATTGGAGCTAACTCTTTATGCTCCCTATTTTAAAGGCCTTGTAACACGTAAGCAGTATTAAAGATGGCAAGATTGTGCCAAAAAGAACTGAGTAACTCTATTGAGCTATTGTATCCTGCAGATTGGTATTTTGTCTGTCAAACGGAGGTGTGGCTAAAGCCTCATATGACTCTTCTTTAATGTACTTAACCTTTGTACCAAAACCATTTTTATTCATGTAGTTGCTAAGTATGAAAGGAGATTGGAGCAGCATGCCACTGCAAAACTCTGCAAATGCTGTAATCATGGTATTAACCTACTTCAAAGCCTTAGGAGCACGCTCACTTTCTGAGGGTACTAAGAATGTTTTCATTACTCTGAGTTCACTGACAGATTTTGAAACCAAATCATGCTCCTTTTATTTGTGTCTTGAAGTGGAAATTATTGTTCCACCTTGAGTTCTACTTAGAACAGTAAGAATTTCTTACACATTTTCCATGCCTGCATGAGAAGCTTTGTATTTAGTGCTGCTGTGTGTAGATTTCCTAGCTCTGTGTGTGTTTCCTAGCGCACGGAATGCTGTGTTAGGAAAAGGAATGAATGACTCGCTACATCCCAAAGTAATTTGCCAGTCATCTTGGGATTCCTGCTTACAACAGCTTATAGTTATTAGAAGCAGAGCCTTTTCAACTCTTCAGTCACAAGAAGCGAGTACAGAAGGTAGTGCTCATGTGCACTGTCTACAGTTCTTATGGTTACAAGACCCACAGAATCCGTGTATCCAAAAATATCCTTACTCTTTAGTTCAAGACCCAGGTACAGAAATGTAAGTGTCATCAGGGTTGTAGCCAGGTGTAGAGCTGATGCCTCTTCCTAGTTCTTATCTCCTGCAACTGAAATTGAGCTCCCCAGACTTGCTAGCATGGGTTTGGGAGTCCTGCTGCTTGTGAACAGGTCTGTTAACGTGCAGGAATGTTCAGAGGAAGTCAGATGGAGCAGCTGCTTCATTAAAGGCTTAGCTAACCCCAAAATAGAGCCTTGAAGGAAGAATAAGAGTGGTGAAGGAATAGACAATTCAGATTGCTCCAAATAGAGGAAATTATCTAGAAATACAGCTTTAAAGTAAGACTGGATGAGGCACTTAGTGCCATGGTTTAGTTGATTAGATGGTGTTGGGTGACAGGTTGGACTTGATGATCTCGAAGGTCTTTTCCAACCTGATTAATCCTGTGTTCTGTATTCTTTTTGGAAAGCTTTGAACAAAACAATAACCTTTAGAAATGGTTTCATGTCTTACTTATTGTTTGAGGATGAACTTCTGTGTTCTCTTTATTTTCCACATTGTCAAAGCTGACTAGTGCAGGTCTATGCATAGATGATTGCTGGAACTCCAGGGAGCTGGAATGTGGCAAGGAAAAGATCTGCAGTGAAAGGGCATCACTGGCAGAAGCACAGGAATTGTCTTTGTCAAAAAAGCACTTCCATGATATCAAAGGCATCAGCTGCAGTCTGGAAAACCAGACAACCAGCAAAACCAAGGATCTGTAGAAATGCAGAAATTTAATGTCCTGCTGAGGGTCATTCCAAAGCACATGATTAAAACATTAATCCAGAGTTACAGTTTATTGCAGCATCTAGTTATTCCTTCTGTACTTCTACTCTCCCATGAATTTTCTCTTGTACTGCCCCTCAAAGGTGAAGAGCCTATAGCTGGCACCGATCTCATATTGCCTCTTGGGCCTTGCATGTTTGCAGTGCAGCCCTGCAACCACTTCCATGCTCTCTCACTTCACATGGGAGATGCTGATAGTTGGGCTGACTGTTACCCACAGACCGGCTCTAATTAGGGCTTGTGCTACAGAGTAGGACACAGACCAGGCAGCTGTCTCACCTGGCAGAGCTTGTGGCTGAAAGCAGCCCTGCTAGAAGGAATGGCCTGCTTGAAGCCCACTTGCAGGGCTCAGTAGAGGACCCAGGAACAGTATGTTCTGTTCTTGGCTATTGCTGTTCATCCAGTTTATTAATTTCCACTAGCCACTGTGCCTGAACCCGCCTCACAGAATTCAGTACATAGTGGTGGCACTGTAGCTCTAGTGTACCCTGTCTCCTTAAAAAGAGGAGAAGTTTGGGAACCTTCTAGAGAAACTGTCATTGGTTTCCTTTCAGTTAAATTTTCAGAAGCAGCAACAGCCTGTTTTCTAGTTTTAACCTCACTCACAATAATAGCAAGTTGGCAGCAGCAGCAGTGACGAAGGGAAAGCTCATTCCTTTACACCTAAACATTTTGTTCTGAACTGTGTTTTAATTACAAAATGTCACTTCATGATAAATGAAACTTTCTTCTTCTAGCTGGTTTCAATTAAGTTTGGGTTTAAACAGGAAGAATAGGTTTTAATAAGGCTCCAAATACATAAAAATATTTCATTTTGACTTCAATAGAACAAAGAGAATTTCAATGTTGAATTAATATTGGACAACTGGAAGTTATCTTGGCTGTGTGCACTGGTTTCTTGCTGTCCATGTTGCTCCTTTTACCTGCCAGGGTCACCACTGGCTCCAGTGGATTTTATCTTTCCAAATGCTGAAGCGCTGCATCCCAGATGCTTGCAGGAGAGTCAAGCCAGCATTGTGCTAACAGTTTCTCCATGCTTAGGGATGTCATGGAATTAGGTACACAAATGTGGACTCACTTTATGATAAAGGGTTTTGCCTTCAAGGGAGAAACTGTTTCCAGGAGCTCCTGAAATTCCAAGAATACCATCAAAAAGGTCACTGCTTTGTTTTAAAAATGAGGTTGAGCCTCTATTCTCCAATGCATCCAGGCCAGAGTTTTCATAGCTGTACTCCAGCGTTCCCAGTCCTGACTCAGTGATCATACTGGAGATACTGCCTGACCACAAAGGTTCATCAGGAGCTAAGAAAGTTAATGAAAACAGTGTAGCTGACAACTACCAGAAAGGAGGTTGTAGTGAGATGGGTGTTGGACTCTTCTCCCTAATATCAAGTGATAGAATGGGAGGAAATGGCCTCAAGTTGTGCCACGGGAAATTTAGATTGCATATTAGGAAAAATTTCTTTACTTGAAAGAGTGGTCAGGTATTGAAGCAGGCTGCTCAGGGAGGCAGCAACATCACTGTTGCTGGAGACGTTCCAAAACCAACTAGACATGGCAGTTTTGGGCATGGTTTAGTGGCCATGATGATCTTGGAGGTCTTTTCCAAACAAAGCAATTTTGTGAAGCAAGCTGTCCTTTCTTGCCCAGGTTTGTCTGTGAGCAGCAGCACCACCCAGCTGAACTCACCAGGAGGTGAGTGTCCACTGCCAGCAGAAAAGCGCCTTGAACTTTGCTCTCTGCAGCTTGAGCATGTGCAGTGAAAAACAATCACGGCTTCCTCTGGGAGCGAGGGTCACTTAGGGATGGAGCAGCACGGGTCAGCTTGGGCAGGGATACACTGACATATTGTTCAGGTAGTATTCTTGACAGCCTCCATTTGTTTTATTTCCAGTTAAGTGCACAATCTAACCTGCAAATTGGAAACATTTAGTGAGAGAGGGAAATAGATTTGTTTTAAGTAAACAAACCCTTGCCTGAGAAGAGCAGGTTTTCCTCTTCACCTCTCTTGGGTAAGAGAAAGAGGTGAAGGAAGGTAAAGGTCCCTGCTGTTAGTGTGATGTTACTGTGGTGAATAAACACAATGCTGTAACATAGGAGTTGTGAGCTGATCTTTGAGGTAGTGGATACATTTGAAGACAGTTTGCTGTCTGGATCCTGTCTGAGGCACTTGATTAAGCTCTAGGCTGGCATATCTTTTGTTAGATTTCATCTAAGCAAGAAACCCACCACAAAATGTTTATATTCTTGTGAGAAACTGAGGAGATAGACAGAATTCATTTCTTAGTTTGGTAGAGCTATCCCACTTAAACCAAATTTGCTGGAGACTCTGCTTTGGAACAAGTGCAGAAGTTTTGCACAGGACAAGGAGCAATGAGTGGAAGCTGAGGCATAGGAACTTCCACAGAAACACAAGGAAAATATTTTTTTCACTTTGAGGGTGATGGAACACTGGAAGAGGCTGCCCAGGGGGCTTGTGGAGTCCCTGGGCAGGGGACCCTCTGGAGGGCTGCTCCAGAGACTTGTGGAATCTCTGGAGATATTCTAAACCCACCTGGATCTATTCCTATGTATTCTGCTCTAGGTGAACCTGCTCTGGCACAGGGGATTGGACTGGATGATCTTTCCAAGGTCCCTTCCAGCCCCTAACATTCTGTGTTTCTGTGATTTAATATGATGGGGTGAGCTCTCAGTTGTTGTAAAACAGATGTGCTGAAACCCATGCAGGTGATACCAAATCCATGGCAATATTTTAAATTATATCTTCTGTTAGCTGAAACCAGACTTCTTCAGTATGGAATATCCATTTTGTAATGGCCTGTTGTATTTTTAAGTGTGTGAGATAAATTTGTGTTTGTTTTTCAAAACTGGCCGTTCCATCCTCGTTAGGACTGTCTGAAATCTGTGAAGGTGGGAAAAACAGGAGCCAGAACCATTTCATGTTAGTGCTGATGTGCTTAGTTTGTTTACTGTTGTTGGGTTTATCTTTCACAGTTTTATTTCCAAATGAAAATGACCAGTAAATTGAGATTCATAAGGTTTTGCTGGAGCAGAGAAGTGAGTAATTACAGAAAATAAACAAAAATGTTTGGGTTTTAAGTCTTACTGAAACATAAACATCAGGGACATAAACAGAGGAAACTGAGGTGTGCTTGTGTTAAAATAGGCTGTGGTACTGCAAGAAACATTGGGATGCTTATGGGGCTTTTAGTTTTGTCATGAACCTTCTGTTTTTGTGCTTTTTGGAAGGGAACTATGCTTTTTGAGATCATTGCACATGCATTGTTGTTTTCATTCTGTAAGTTCTTTGATCTCCCATGTTAATTTTGGAAAGTTCCTGCAGGAAGTGAAAAATTTTGGCAATATTACTGTTGGCACAAGGCAGGCATTCTCCTCTAACTGTTTTTAACTCAAGGATGTGGAGGTGACCAGTGCAAGTGCAGGTGTTGGCTAAGAGAGTCATAGTATCAGAGAATGTTTTGGGTTGAAAGGGACTTTTACAGGTCATCTAGTCCAACCCTTCTGTAGTGAGCAAGGACATCTTCAGCTAAAGCAGGTTGCTCAGAGTCTAAATCAGCCTGACCTGGAATGGTTCCAGGGATGATTCCAGGACCTTGAACAACCTGGTGTGCTGGAAGGTGTCCCTGCCCGTGGAAGGGAGGTTGGAGCTAGGTGATCTTTAAGGTCCCTTCTAACCCAAACCATTTTTAGGTTTTATGGGGTATTTACCACCTCTCTGGGCAGCCTGTGCCATTGTTTCACTACCCTCAGTGGTGAAACAGTTTCTTCCTTCTGTCTCCTCTAAACCCATCACCTCTTGTCCTGTCACAACAGGCCCTGCTAAAAAGACTGCCCGTCTGTCCTGTCAACCCCCCTGAAGTACCCTTAGACAAGATCGTAAG
The DNA here is from genome assembly GCF_026170545.1 of Melanerpes formicivorus. Classification (NCBI taxonomy): domain Eukaryota; kingdom Metazoa; phylum Chordata; class Aves; order Piciformes; family Picidae; genus Melanerpes; species Melanerpes formicivorus. The sequence goes on along the minus strand of NW_027142359.1, from coordinate 3,548,223 downwards.
ATATGCTTGTTGATGTTGCTGCCTAAGAAGCTATTTATGGCTTTGCAGTTCAAAACAAGCATTTAAACATTGCCAGGAAGTTCAGAGCAATCAATTTCCATCAGGACATTCCTTCAATCAGTAATGAAGTAACTTAAAAATAGTTCTGAGCAAACTCTGTTCATTAGTGTGTGAGTGGTCTTGTGGAGTGGCTGGGGGCAGGGGACATGGCAGTGATTTCAGGGAAGTGATGGCCCGGGTGTCTGTCTGTCTGTGGCATGACATTTAGATTAAAAATATTGGGGGAAATAGTGGTATCCTCAAGATACAGGCTTCTTACAAATTACTATTCTTTTCCACCACTCCTGTAGACAGCAAACCTGCAAAATGTAGCAGTGTCGACTCAGAGTGACTCAGACTGGCTAAAAGCCCTTAAATCCCACTTACTGCTGGCTGCTGGGCAGTGCATCAGCCACCTCCAGGCTTTTAATGGAGCACTATGGTAAGGGAATGTGATGTTTCCCTCTAAGGTACCCAGTGCTCTAGGAAGGAGAGATTTTAAATACCTTCTTTTCATGAAGGTATCTTGGTCCTCAGCTGTAAGAATAAACATAGGGCTCCAGGTTTGCTGTTTGCCAAATACTTTGCAAAATACTTTGAGGAAAATTCTGTGAGGAAAAGAAATAAAACTCAAATGATTTTTCTAGCTCTCTGTTAAATGTGGATAAATACACCTTTCAATGCCTAGTTTATATAACAGTCAACATAATATACATTACATATATGGCAATTTAATGCTGTAAAAACCCCTTGTAGCAGTAAGAGAAACGTGCAGGCCTCCCAGCAGAGTGTGTTGGAAGAGGAGCAGGTAAGTATTGAACAGCAAGTAGCTGCTGTGCATGCAGAGATTTTATCTTCTTCATTAGTGGAAAAGGCAGAGAGGTTTAGGTGTGCAGTGAAATTGGAATTTTGTTCAAATTTTCATTTTCAGAGAAAAAGAATGAAATTGGTACTGAGGAGAAGAGAAAAGCTGCTTCAGAAATCAAACTGCTGTTAGTGCTTTATAAATACTCTTTGTGCTGGTGCGAGTTCATCACTGTCATATGACAGGACCATGTTTGTAGAATCCTAGAATGGCTTAGGTTGGAAGGGATCTTGGAGATCATCTACTCCAACCTCCCAGCCATGGGCAGGGACACCTCTCAACTAGACTCGGCTGCTAAATGTCTCATCCAGCCTGGCCTTGAACATCCCCAGGGAGGAAGTATCCACAGCCTCCCTGAACAACCTAAATAAACCTTTATTTCTCTTTTTTAGACTCTTTTTTTTCCCCCTCAGTCTGTGATCAAGACATACATCTTAGTGTGACATGTAAAAGGCTGTAAATATTTTCATCTCCTGCAGGTAAAATATGCAGTGTGACATCGTTAAAACACAGAAAAGATTCACTGTATTTCTTTACCAATTTTTTCCTCCTTCATTTGGCAGCACCCTGGCGTTGTCAGGACATTCCTAATGAATCCAGTCTGCAGCAACATAATGGTGATGTCTTTCCAGTTTCTCTTTATGAGTTAACAAAGAGGGAAAGCAGAAAAAGTGTGTTGATGGCATCAAAGAAAATGACAGGCAGCTTCAGGGGCAGGTGTTGCCTCTGCGCAGCTCTGAAGGTGTCAGTGTGCCTTAAAACACACTTTGGACTCTACTTGTAGGAAATTGAGAATTCAGCCCAAGGCAGATAAAAAGGAAATTTGAGGTTTGAACAATTCTTGCAAAAATAACGTTGGCAGAAATTCCTCTTTCTTTCTTTCTGTGTGTTTTCAAAAGGCACACAGAAATCCCTTCACCCTTGTTTTCTCAGCTTGCTTTTTCATTTTCTTTCCACTTCTTTTTTTTTGTTTCCTTTTTTCCCCCCTTTTTCTTTTTCCTCTTTATTTTTTTTCTTTCTTTCCCCCCCCCCTTTTTTTTTTTCTTCCTGTGTGGCAGATTTAAGCTAAGATCATGCTTGAGTTTTAAGGAAGTTTTGACAGTTTCATATTTGTGACTTGTCTTCCCTTGAGGAAAGCTGTCATGCTGAATTGAAATTAGGCATAGTATCTGGTCTGTAATTACAGGTATTTCCTTAAACTATTTACAAGTATTATTGGAGCATAGTGCAGCTGTGAGGTGCAGCAGACACACTAGGGGGAAGGGATGCCATCCACAGGGACCTTGACAGGCTGGAGAGCTCAGCCCATGACAACCTCATGAGGTTCAACAAGACCAAAATCAAGGTCCTGCATCTGGGTCAGGGCAATCCCAAGCACTGGTATATAGGCTGCGCAGGGACTGACTTGAGAGGAGCCCTAAAGAAAAGGACTTGGGGGTGCTGGGGAAGCTCAACACGAGCCACCAGTGTGCACTTGCAGCCCAGAAATCCAATCACATCCTGGGCTGCATCAAGAGAAGTGTGGCCAGCAGGTTGAAGGAGGTGGTTCTCCCCCTCTGCTCTGGTGAGACCCCACCTGGAGTATTGTGTCTAGTTCTGGAGCCCCTAGTACAAGAAGGATCTGGAGGTGCTGGAAGGTGTCCAGAGAAGGGCCACAAGGATGAGCAGAGGGCTGGAGCACCTATCCAAGGGAGAAAGATTGAGGGAGTTGGAGCTGCTCAGTCTAGAGAAGAGAAGGCTCTGAGGAGACCTTCTTGTGGCCTTCCAGTATCTGAAGGGGGCTACAAGAAAGCTGGGGAGCCACCTTTTAGGGTGTCAGGGAGTGATAGGACTAGGGGGAATGGAAAAAAAACTAGAAGTGGGTAGATACAGATTGGATGTTAGGAAGAAGTTCTTCCCCATTGAGGGTGGTGAGACACTGAAACAGGTTGCCCAGGGAGGTGGTGGAAGCCTCATCCCTGGAGGCTTTTAAGGCCAGGCTGGATGTAGCTCTGACCAGCCTGATGGAACTAGATGATCCTTGAGGTCTCTTCCAACCCTAACAATTCCATGATTCTATGATTCCTATCAAGCACTTTTAGTGGTGCCTTTTTCCTGAGCTGAGCAAGTGCTTTGAAAACATCTGCTTAAATTTGACTCTTTTTATACTTAACAACCCCTGTATGCTGAGATAGGTAAATACCTCTGTAGTCCAAATACACCCCAGTGGGAATTTTTTTTACCAGTATTGGAGGTCTATTGGAGGTCATGGTGAGGGCTGCAGGATTGCACTCCTGCTTCTCAGATGTGCTGCAGCCCTCTGGACTAAAGGAGCTGAGGCATGCTCCTATGAAAAGCTTCTCTGCTCCTTTGCTGCATAAAGCCAGCCACCTTCTCTTTCCTGTGGTTGTGTTTTGCTATCTGATGTGGCTGTTTATAGGCAGGAGTTTGTGTTTACAAAAGGAAAATGCAGCGCTGGTGATGTCTTTATGCTTGGTGGAATGAGAAGCCTACTGAAGAGGAGGAATGGCCATATAAACCTTTAGCTTTTGTCAGGACTAACACTTTGCCTTGTGGCTACTTGTTGGTCGTAGACTCATAGAGTGGTTTGGTTTGAAAGGGAACTTGAAGATCATCCTGATCCAACCCCTCTGGCATGGGCAGGGGCATCTCCCACTAGCACAGGTTGCTCAAGGCCTCATCCAGCCTGGCCTTGAACACTCCATGGAGGGGGTATTCATGACCTCCCTGGAAAACCTGTTCCAGTGTCGGACTACCCTCACTGTAAAGACTTTCTTCCTAATATTCAGTCTAAACCTGTGCTCAAGCTTCAATGTATTCCCTCTCATCCTATCACTACAAGCCCTTGTCAAAAGTCCCTTCCCAGCTTTCTTGTAGGTCCCCTTCAGGTACTAGAAAGCTGCTAAAAGATCTCTCCAGAGCCTTTTTTTTTCTCCAAGCTAAACAGCATGAACTCTCACAGGCTGTTGGGGCAGCATCTTTACTAGAAGTCCAAAGAATGATGTGACTATTCAAGGTTTGTAATACTTTGGCTTTCTTGAACTTGTTTTTCACAGTTAAAACCAAATTTTTTCTTTTGAAATTTGATTCAGTGGCATGTTCTTGGAAAAGCTCCATTCTTCCCCACCCTCCCCATCCAAACTGGCAGCCCAGAAGTGACTTGGGGAGCATGGGAATGGCAGTATTTACAAATACACATGCAGAGGCTTTCTCTGGTACAGCTGTTAGTCTTTATGGGTTTACCTTCATAATTAATTAGCAGCAACTCTGAATGAAAAACTGTTTTCTTTTCCTTAGGTGGCCTGAAGTATTTCAAGGCATTTGTCTTGCAGTGTCTTCCCAATTTATTGTGTTTCACTTTAATTACTGCTCTTGGGCATAATTACAGTTGTGTTTCCATTTCTGAGTAGAGTGTTTCTGCAGTGCATTTCTGGGGGTTGCAGGTAAGGAGCAGTGATGTGGCATAGAAAATGATCATTTGCCCACAGTCTCTCAAGGACGAGATAATGCTTAGCGTAGCCAGAGTCCAGCTGGTGAAGGGAGGTTGGGACCGGGGCTGCTGTGTAGAGAAGGTCTTGTAGGTGGAACTAGGACTGGCCACATCTGAAATATTGTGTCCACTTCTGGGCCCTCAGGGAACTGCTTGAAAGAGTCCAGCACAGAGCCACAAAAATGATTAAGGGAGTGGAACATCTTCATTATGAGGAGAAACTCAGGGAGCTGAGGGCTCTTTATCTTGGAGAGGAGGAGCCTGAGGGGTGACCTCATTCATGTTGATAAAGATGTGCAGGGTGAGTGCCAAGAGGATGGAGCCAGGCTCTGCTCAGTGATATCCAGGGCAAAGGGCAGTGGGTGGAAGCTGAGGCATAGGAAGTTCCATGGAAACAGGAGGAAAAATGTTTACACTCTGAGGGTGAACACTGGAAGAGGCTGCCCAGGGAAGCTGTAGAGTCTTCCTCTCTGGAGATACTCAAGACCTGCCTGGATGTGGTTGTGTGTGATCTGCTCTAGGTGATCCTGCTCTGACAGGGGCGTTGGACTGGATGATCTTCTGAGGTCCCTTCTGGCTTAAAACATTCTGTGGTTCTGTGATTCTGTAGATGAGGCCATTGCCACTGCTAGGGCTTGGGCTGCTGTTTGCTCCAGGAACCTATCTACCCACTGCCCTGATCTACCTATTGTGGGTGTGGAGCTGTCCCAGGAAGGTGCATCCCCAACCTGCAGAGCCTGGAGCAGGGAAGGAGCTGGTTCTTCAGACTGGGGACCTGCGGTACTGTGGTCAGGGAGTATCAGGGGATTTTTGCCTATCCTGATTAGGAACTATTTTTGTTGGGCATTAGTGGACAGCTTAAAGCCTTCCCTAGAGCTGTATGCAGTGTCGGGAGCTTCAGTGAACTTCAACATCTATTTTGATTTGCCCTGTTGGGGTTTTTTGACCTCCTCTTGCTGGGATTTTCGCAGTAAAACCAGTTTACAGCAGAGTCCTGGGAGGTGTTGTTAGCCATGTGCAAGGACTGTTTTTCTAACTGTATCCTAAACTTAGCTTGCTCTCAGTCTCCTCTGTTGTTTCTTCCCTCGTTATACCCATATGTCCTGACTCTGAGACCTCCCTCACAGTCCTGCTCATGGTTCCACCCTTGCTATCAGCAGTCTGAGATCTGATTGAAAAAGGTTGCTCTGTGAATATTCTTTCAGAATATTCTTTCCATGAAGGTTTCCAGAATTAGCCCATTATTTGAAATAAGCATCCTTTTGCTCTTGTGGAATGGAAAATAACCTGGATAAAAGGATTCTGGCAGTGGTTTCCCTTTATGGAACTCATGCTGAGGGTTATTTTTGGCCATAGCTTAACAGCAAATGTAATTCATGGCAACGTAAAGGGTGGGCTTTATATAGACTTCCCTTACCTTTGCACATTGCCTAGGAAACCAAAGGAAGGCTTGGAGGCCATATAATAATGCTCTACTTTGTCAGTTATGTATTTGTGTGGTTATGGAGTTGTAATGTATCAACAGTTGTAGCATTTGGGTTCAGTCTAAGAAGGGGGACTGGGAACTGGAGAGGTCTGATTAAGCCTGAGGACTGTATGCACTGAGTGACTGGTACTTGCACAAGGCTTTATTACTTATGCCATCATGTGTGTTGACGCTGATCTAGAAAACCACTTTACTTCTTTCCCTTTGCAGTTAGAGAAGCAAAGTAAAGAGCAGTGAGCTAACAGCTGTAGAAAAATGAAGATCTGGAGCAAATAACAAGTATATCAAAACCAGGTGATTGCATCTCTGGGGAATCTCACCTGCCTTTTCAGATGAGTTCACAGGAGTTTGATCTCTCTTCAAGTCACAATTTAATATCTGTGTCTTGTGATGTTGGTGATTTTTTTCCATTCAGTATGGCTAAGGTAGTCTTTAACAAGATTGGTTTCAGGTTTATTTCTCACTCTTGCAGTAAATTATGATGCGGGAGAGAATGGTCACCAAAAAAGGAGTGTTTTTACAGAAAGCTGTGATCTAAGCAAGGAAGATAATAATAATAATAATAAAAAATAATAAAAAACCAGGTTGGAAGAGACCTTCCAGATCATCATGTCCAACCAATCAACCAATCCAACCCACCCAAACAACTAAACCATGGCACCAAGCACCCCATCAAGTCTTCTGGGACCTCTCCAGTAAGCCAGGACTGATGAAAAATGATGGAGAGTGGCTTAGCCAGCTCATCTGCCAGCTCTCTCAGCACCCTAGGATGGATCCCATCTGGTCCCATGGACCTGTGGGGATCCAAGTGGCTGAGGAGAGCTCCAACTACCTGCTCATGGAACATAGGGAAACTATGCGGCTCCCTGGCTCCTTCTGCCAGCTCTGCAGGCCAGCTGTCTGGAAGATGTTCTGTCCTGCTAGTAAAAATTGAGGCAAAGAAGGTGTTAAGTACCTCTGCCTTTTCCTCATCCTTTGATACAACGTTTCCCTCCATGTCCACCAAGGAGTGGAGGTTGTCCTTGCCCTTCCTCTTGCTATTAATGTATTTATAGAAGGACTTTTTGTTGTCCTTCACAGCAGAGGCCAGTCTAAGCTCCAAATGTGCTTTTGCCTCCCTAATTTTCTTCCTACATGATCTAGCAACATCCTTAAACATTCCGTGGGTTGCCTCACCTTTAAGGGAGTTTCAAACTAACTTTCAGTATACAAGGAGGATAAGACAGTGACCAGAAAACACAAAGTAAAAGAGGGGGGATTAACATTCAGATGCCACTGTGGAAACCAGCATGCTGTGATAATGTGTTGGTAAGCCAAGAACAATCCAGTTGCCAGAAATCAGGTGTGCTTCAGCAGCTTCCCATCCTTGCATGCTTCACATGCTGGAGACAGTCAAGGATTTTGTCCATGAATTTATCTTACTGAAAAAATGATAATATTGCCTTATATATATTTTTTTTCTTCCCTTTCTGTAGAATGGTCAGGGCAGATGAGTTGGCTGCTAACTGTTGGGTCTAACCCAATATGCTTTAAGGAGTACTTTGGAGAACTTCTCTTTGCATGGAGCTGGTAATGCTAATGCACTCTTTGAGCTTTCAATTGCTGGAGATATTAAGGGCGTGCTTGCACACAAAATTAGCAGAGATGCTGTACACATCTATAAATACTGCCTACGGAGAATGGAGCTCTGCCTTTTTTTATCCTGCAGCTCAAATATTGTACAAACTTTAAATAAAGATGAGATTCACAGAATGCTGCCTAGAAATCACAGGTTCATTCTGCCTATTGTGAGCAGCGCTTCTGAAAGTTTTCTTTTAGAGCTACTTTTAAAGACTGAAAATGAAGCTGCATACATCAGAGCTGGGCAATGAATGCAAAAATAATAAAGCAATCAGCCACCACTGAAATGCTGCCACCTCTCCAGAAATGACAGCAATTTACCAGATGCTGCAGCGCGTTGCGGTATCAGCCCTCATTTTAATATTTGATTTCCAAGATTCATGTTTCTGATATTTATGACAGATGTGAATCTTAGAAATCCCCGAGATGTGAAATGAGGGACCCGGTGCTCAGAGTTAGGCTTTTGTGTTTCTTTCGACTGAATAACACTGAGTTAAAGGCAGAAAGATTCTTCTGTCTGAATGTTAGTCTTCCCGGATGTGAATGTCGTTAGGTGGTTTCTTTGATAAGTTACCAAGTTCTGTGTTTTATCCTATATATATCAGTGGAGGGTAGATACACTGCATTGATTTTACAAAAGAAAATGCTGTTTTTCTCTATCAGATGATGCCAACAAACTACCTGCTTGTAAAGCATTTTATCCTCTGTGGAGGCATCACTCGCAGGCTTTTGTGTGTTGCTGGCTTGAAGCATTTTAGGACTAGAGTATCTGTTTCCTTGGAAGGACTCTGCACCAGTGGGTCTGGATGAAATAAGGTTTTCATTTCCAAGCTCCAGTGTGAGTTAAAAGCTGGAGTTTTGTCTTGCTGTCACTCAGCTTCACTTCTGTGAAAAATTCCCAGCTGGATGCAAGCCCCATAGGCGACAGCTCCAGCACAATGCTGCTGCTCAGAGCATCGCCCTGTCAGGTAGTGCCACTGAATAGGCACAAGGGTGTCGAGTTCCATGTCCCCTTGGTGCTTCTTCTTTAGCAACACTATGTCAGAGTAGTGGTTGTAAATGATAGCATTTTATTGCAGACCCATTTTTTCAGGTGAGCCATCAGACAGCGGTAATGGAAACGCTCAGCCTGGTTGAGTGATGTGCTGGCAGTGCTACCTGCAAAGTTGAGGATGCTTTACTTGGAGCTAAAATGACTTGTTGGTGATTAAGGAAACCCAAATAGCTGCTTCTCAAAAATTATGTGAAACCAGTCAAAATGAAGAAAGATGGACACTTTTGCTTACTGGGAGACATCCACCCTCATTTCACTATGCCTCTGCAGTAAGAGCTGAATGCTTAATCTGTAGTTTTGAATTATTTCTCCATGCTGTGTTTTGCCTTGTCTGCAGCATGAGGTTTTTTTAATAAAGAGCAGGCTTTTCTGTAGCCAGTCAGCAATTTGTATTGTACATCAGACATTAAAACCTTTCAACTGGGCTGAGCTGGTTGCTGCTGAAGCTGAAAGTGCAGGAATGGATTGAGATCAGACAAAGCTGTGTGAAGTTGGCCGTCAGCTACGCTCAGACTTTTGACGGGGGATGTAAATGATACTCCGCTGTGGCTCTCTTAGTTAGTTGATCTATGAAGTGAAATTGAACCTGACTACCCAGGCGACTGTTCATCTTTCTTCTTGATTGAGAAAAAGGTGCTAGTGGCATCGAACATCAAGTACCAATGTAGAGGGGAAAGGCTCAGACTGGGGGGGATCTGGGATCCCGCCGACAGCCTTTGGGAGATAGGGAGTGATGGAAGTGCCAACCCTCATCTTGGCTGCTCTGTGTGGGGAGTGGTGGAAGCTAAAAAAAAAGAAGGAGGAGAAAAAAATAACAGAATGGCAAATAAAATAAAAATACTGTTAATTAAAAGACATTACCCACCCAAAAAAACAAAGCTGGGTTATAAGCTTCTTATAGTTGTCACTGCAGTTAATAATCATAAATCTAAATGTGAAGTACTTGGAAAAGAAAGTGAATGTGAAGTCATTATCTAATACAATTTATAACTTTAATTTGACATTGCCTTTATTTTATTTTTATCTCCATTGTGATAATAAGGCTAAGACTCTGTTGAGCGTTTTCAGGTTTTAACTTTAGCTTTCCAGAGTGCTGTAACAATTATTCTTGAAACGTTTGATTTGTTCCCATGGCAGATCTTGAAAATCAGTTGTATTGGTTGTATGTTGTCCAGGTTCTGAACTGACCAGGATTGGCAGCAAAAGAGGATATGAATAATTCTGTGTGATTTGAGTCTTACTTTGTCTTATGTGGATTATTTAACAGCTAATGATGAGGTTGAACTCATTGAACTGCTGGTGCAACTTTTCTCTCTGTGGAGACCTTCATTTGAATCTTTCCCCTCTTCTGGTTTCCATGCTTCATAAAATTTATGTGAACATGAGTATCTGTCATATCCTGCTACATTTGATTGAATCATTTTAACAAGAGAGACAAAAGGTTGGGCAGCTCTCTAGGAGACAAGCTTACAAAACATAAGAATGGGAAAGGGATGACTAAGACAGGGAACAAACCAAATAAAAACCTTTGTTTTGTGAACTGTCAACTTAATAGAGGAAATATGGTATCAGTGGTGCTCAATGATGAACAGCCATAGGCTCATATTCCTCCTCCACAGGAGCATAATGAAGGTCTTAGGTTAGAATACAAACCACAATGACATTACTTAAAGGTACTCCAGGGAACTTTCCTATATGGAGGGCAAAATGTATATTTACTTACGACTATGTTTACTTTTGAGCCAGCATTGTGCCTGGGAAAATCATGGTCAATAACTGCTATTAAGAAAATAAAGTGAAAAAGTCTTATACTTCCTTCAGCTCAGCTGAAGCTTGTGTAGAGTTTGAGACCCTGGAACAAGTTGCTTAGGGAGGTGGTAGAGGCCCCATCCCTGGATGTTTTTAAAGCCAGGCTGGATGTGTCTCTGGGCAACCTGATCTAGTGTGAGGTGTCTCTGACCATGGCAGGGGGTTAGAACTAGATGGTCCTTGGGGTCCTTTCCAACCCTGACAATTCTGTGTGATTCTGTGATAGAATTCATTGAGATAATGCTCAGCTTGGGTATGTTTTGCACCTGAAAGAAATACAGTGAATAGATGCCAAGGATTAGAATATCTCTCAAATTGATGACTCCAAAGAATGATTAGGGGAGAAAAGCTGAAGTTGAAAGCTGTAAACTTTTGGACTTAGTTGTAGATGATATTAGGTTTCCAGTCTTCAAATAAAACCATCTTGGCTTTTGTAGGTTCTTCTAGGAAGAACAACCCTACTTCTGGCAGCTAGAAAGGGGGAAGTTACAAATCCTTTGAAAACATTAGCTTAAGAATTTATAAATGATAGTAGAAAATTATTTTATAGGGCTATGGAGCCTTGAAAGCCCTTGGGAGATCACAGAAGTAAGATCTGGACCATGCCAGGCAGGTATTTGTCTAAGCATCTCTTCTAAAAAACTTCACTGAAGAAGCATATTGCCAATGGTTCCTCTGATCCAAGTGTGGGACAGAAAGTTTTCCTTAATCTCTGCCCTGTAAATTTAGCTGATTTCTTCTTATCTTTTCCCACCACACAGTGAAAAATTAATTGCCTGCCCCTTAATGCTGACAATGTCACAGTGTGTCTGAAGATAGGAATAAATAACTAAATATAGCTATTATGCTACAGGGGAATATAGGCCAAAAAAATATCAATATATATACATATAGTGGAAAGGGAAAGACACAAGAGGAGCTGGATAAAAATCAGGGTGATTACTGCAGCGAGGTGGCAAAGTTAAATCAGATGCTTCATGCTAATAGATCAAAACAAGAAGTAAAACCCCAAAAGGAGTAAATTTACATGAAAAAACAAATCTCTGCTCCATGGAACATACCACTATGAGAGGAGTACTAAAATTTTCCATTTTAAGTTGTAGATACTTCCTGTAAATACCTGCATAGCCTGAACTATTTTAGTTTTTCATGGAACCAAATCCTGGCCAGTCACATCCAGAGGACACTTTCTGAGAATGGATTTTGCAAAGCTATTGAATGAATTGAAAGACAAAAGGCTCATGTGTTAGGCAGTGAGGCACAGTCAGAGATAGGGCAGCTGTAAATGTTTGCCTACTGTGCCTCATTTAAATGTTAAATATTACTCTCTGAATCAGGCGTGTGGGAAAAGGTCACCTCTGCCTTTTCACTGTGGGTAGGCTGGCTGTGCAGGAACAGGGATGAGCACAGGCAGCAGAGATGGTGGTCAAAGGATAAAAGTTTATGATGAGAAGCAGAAACCTGTGGTTAAGTGGGATCCTTTGGCCAGCAGGTGAGAAGTTCAGCCTGGGGCTCTGCAGCCCTGGTGCACAGGTCATAGACTCATAGAAAGGCTTAGGTTAGAAGGGACCTCAGAAATCATCTCCTCCAACCTTACTGCCAAGGACAGGGATGCCTCTCAACTAGACTCAGCTGCTCAGGCCCTCATCCAGCCTGGCCTTGTACACCTCCAGGAAGGAGGCATCCCCAGCTTCCCTGAGCAACTTATTCCAGAGCCTCACCACCCTCATACTGAAGAATTTCTTCCTAAGAGGGTCCTCATCTTTTCTACTCTTCTGTGCAATCCTCCTCTTGAGCCTCTCTGCAAGGAGAAAAGACAGCCAGCAGAAGCACAGGCTTCATGTTTTTCCAAGTGCTACTTCCGTGTTACAAGTGGTTTTAAATCAGTGGGTGCCAGTAGCTGGACAGGAGCATTTGGAATTGTTAAGAAGTCACTAGGCTTCCATCTGTTTGAAAAACCAGGACAGTGCACCTCAGAGCTTCCACACCTTCGAGCATGCACGTGTGTGTCTGTGAAATGTCTCATCACTGTTCTCTTCTGCTCTGCCATCATTTTCATTAGCCAGCATTGTTGGAGTGAAGCTCTCAAATGCTGAGGTCTGATTTCAGCACTCTGAGCTGCTGCTCACTTTGCAGGTAATGACAGGGAGACAGCGGGAGAGTGTTTGGAGGGGGCCTCAGAGACGTGATGGAGTCTAACACCAAGACCAGAGGCATATTGGCACCTTTAAGTAGTTATCCTTGTTACTCAATAGCTCCACACAGAGTCATTATTAATAACCTGGTCTGAAAATCCTCTTTGTCAACAGAAATGTGCCAAACAGGCAAAGCAGCACTTGAAAATGCCTGCTGGGATGTGCAAGGCTTCCTTGTGCAATTGTGTGGCTTTAGGGCGCACATCTGAACGCAAGCAATAGTTAAAAAAGTCATTTGTCCATCTTTGGCCCTTCTTCTCCAGTTTTGCTGTAGTATTCAAAGGATGAGCTTGTAGAGGATAATAATGCCAGGTGAGCAGATGCCCTGGTATAAACGAGTGCTTATTTCCACTGCTTTTTTTAAGCCTGAGGACTTTTGGAATGACAGCACCAACACCACAAACAACACCAACACCACCAAACAAAGTCTGCTTTGTTCTGCTGCTGTGGCAGTACGTGTGTCTAAGATCTGGTGCTCAGCCTTTTAATTATGAGTAAGCTGAGGAGGTGGTGATTGGGGAAGGATGGTGTTAAGGTTTAGTCTGCAGCTTCAGGATCTGTTTCGAGGTAAAAGAGTTTAATCTCTGCAAGATGTTTCAGGAAAAGCCCCAAACTGAGTAACTCTGATGAGACAAGTCAGACTGGAGAGCTTGCTGCCACCCTGGTGTTCCTCTGGTCCACAACTGGGAAAAAAATGGGCTGATACTGTCTTGTAGGCTGAGCTAGAACAACACAAGTAGTACTGAGTTTGGGGCTGTCATAGTTACTGAGACCTCTGCAAGCTTTAGTGATTGACACTTCACTGTGTCAGGGCATCAGGATCTACTGCTCTCGCTAAATAAAGCTTTATTTTTGTCTTCCTACAACAAAAACTTACAACTTTATGTTTCGCAAAATTGTTGGGTTGGGAGGAATTCAAGTCCTGCCCACCTGACACAGTTATGAAGCAAATATATGTAGTAGTCTATTGTAGTCTGTTTTTTCAGTGTCATGTTGCTGTTTTAAGTTATCTTCTTTGTATGCTAGACCAGGCTGTGAGCAACCAGCAAGGCTGAATGTCAGGCAGCTGACTTTCCAGTTGTTTGCTCTCCTGATCCCCACTCTGTGTCACTACAGTAGATGTTCTTCTGCTCAAGCATATGGCAAATTTCTGAGATTTGTGTCACCATACCGGCATCTAGAGCTGCTTTCTTATTTCCCCTATGAATATGATAAGCCTCAGAAGAAGATTTGATGGGACAGGTGGCTTTAAATGTTTAAATCTCAAAGTCTCTGGTCCTATGAAAAAAAAAAAACTTGGAAGGCTGATGTGAAATACTCCTATCTGAGATCCCTGAGAAGACATTCTCATCTACAGGTGTTCTGCTTAGAATCACAGAATCAGAGGATTGTTTTGGTTGGAAAAGACCTCCAAGATAATTGAGTCCAACCATCAATGTAAGACCACCATGGCCATTAAACCATGTCCCCAAGTGTCATGTCCAAACTTTATTGAACACCTCCAGGGACAGTGCCTCCACCAGCCCACTGGACAGCCTGTTCCAATGCCTGACCACTCTCTCAGTGAAGAAATTGTTCCTTATTGGCCTTAATAATAATTCCCTGTAGTTTCAGTATTCCTAAGGTTGGAAGAGACCTCAAAGATCATCAAGTCCAACCTGTCACCACAGACCTCATAACTAGAGTAGCAAGGACAATACTGCCCACTGCAGGCTTGAACTCATGACCTTCCCATTAAGGGTCTGATGCACTACCAACTGAGCCACTTCTGGTGGTTTTTTATCTTCAACCTAAACCTACTCTGGCACAATTCCATACTTTGGTGCTAGGGAGAAGAGACCAACCTCTACAACTACCTGAAGGGGTGGAGTGAGGAGGGGTCCAGCCTCTTCTCCTTGAGGACAAGTGAAAGGAGCAGAGGAAATGGTTCCAAGCTGCACCAGGGGAGCTTCAGGCTGGATATTAGGAAGTATTTCTTCACTCAAAGGGTTTTCAAACATTGAAATGGTCTGCCCAGGACAGTGGTGGAGCCACCATCCCTGGGGGTGTTCAAGCAGTGTGTGGACCTGGTGCTTAGGGGCATGGTTTAGTGCTGACCCTTTAGTGCTGTGTCAAGGGTTGGACTGGATGAGCTTGGAGGTCTCTCCCAACCAGATAAATTCTATGATTCTTTGACACACCCCCTACACTCCCATCTCTTTTAAAGCAGTTATAGAGGGGTACTAGAGTAGATTTGTAATGGCAAAGAGGTAACTTTTGGGTTCTCATGGGTGAGAGGGTGACCATTTCTTTGAAGTTGAAACCCAGAGAGCTGCAACCGCTTTCAGTCACTGAAAATCCTACCGTAATGCAAGCGGCAGCGGGGGCCCTCCTCCTTCCCTGCCCTGAAGGCAGGACATGCTGTGCAGAGAAAGCTGCTGGCTGCTGGCAGATAGGCAACAGGGGAGGCAATTTGAAAGAAGCTTAAATTAAACTCAATCAGGCACGGCAGCCCTGAGCTGGAGGGCCAGATTCTGGCTAAGTTGTATTCCCATCTATAGGGCTTGAGAAAACAATGCTGGCATCAAAAACATGAGGAGAAAAACCTTCTTTCCATCCCTCCTGCGTTTAATTTTTGACAGCTTTCTCTCCCCCCCACCCCCCATATATCAACTGTTTCTTTTCTCTTGGAAGAATTTTTCACTGACTTTAAAAAACTCAAGGCTTAAAGTGTGTGTAGACATAATTGTATCTCTTCACATTTACTTAGGAGGACATAATCTCCCTCCTTGTTCTTCACGGAGTATTAGTGATGACACATTTTGCTGGGCGGGGTTGTCAGATGATGTATTCTCATGAAGGAAGGGGGGGAGGGGGAGGAAAGGATGAGTATTTGGACTACTAGAACTTGTCTTCTCTTAATAAAATAGGCAAGTACTATGCTGCATCAGTCACCCCCCGCTGTTTAAATTTGGTTTAGAGTCCTCCTGTCTCAAGATGCCAAAAGACTGGAAGGGAATTAAGGAGAGCAAAGGAAGTCCCTTGACATTTTGATGTGCTGAAGTAGAGGGCAGGCAGTCTTGCTTTACACAATGCTGTCTTCCTGTGTAGAACAATTAGTGTTAATATGGTAACGATAATTGTTTCTGTAAATTATTCTTAATTAACTATTTATATAATAAGACATTTAAGGATCTGTATTTAACAATTTTGAGGTGGGTTTTTTTTTCCCCCTGCTAATTTCCTTCCCTATATATTTCTTCCTTATCCTGGTGACTGTCTTCTGTTCAGGATTAACTGTGTGACATCCAAGCTTAAAATTAGGTGTAGATGATCCTTAATTAACACAAAATGGTGCATAAATGATCTAATAGCAGGTGGGTTCCTTCCTTTAGCTGTGCTGTAATTGCCAATTGCTGGGATTTCAGCAAAGTAACAAAGCTCTAATGCAGATCCCAGCCTGTGGGGCCACCAATTCTGCCCACCATTGTCACCCTATAGTTTTCAGCAGCTGACAGTGTGCCCCTCCACCCTTCAGATGTTAAACTTCAGTCTGTGTCAGATGTGGAAGTACCTCTTTGGGAGTCCTCTGTATCCAGCTGGCATTGCAAAGTCAAAAGCAGTAAGGGGGAAAGTGTTCAAAACAAAAGCTTCTGGGCAGTCGGTTTGCTCTGGTATTCATAAGCAGGGAAGAGAGTAAGGACCATATGATCTTCTGCCACATTTGATGTTGCTCAATATATTTTGAAGGGATACTGAAACAAGGTAAGGGAGAGGGAAGAGCCTGGCACATCCTGTGCTCTTTAATTAGCTCCCTGAGTTCTGGTTTGTACTTTTTTCATCTTGAAAATGTCGCCTGCTGCCCTGCTTTTGCCTTTTGCCTCATTGGTTTTTTTTCCACTGGTGTGTGTGTGTGTGTGAAGCATATACCAATATTTTATGTACATAATTGGTCTTGGTTTCTGCATACTGCCTAATATAAAGTGCACATTCTCCCTTTTATTCTGCTTTATGTTTATTGCACTCACTACATTGTTTTATGTTCACAGTGTGCTTATTGAATGTGTGCCGTCATCGGAGAGCTGTAATATTCCATCCTTAGCATCATTAGTGCCTTCATCTTCACCGATTTTCATCAAGCTCTAGTTTAATTTAACCCACTTCATTATTTTGCAGAGCAGTTTGTATCTGTTGGATTTCCTTTCTGTAGCTCTAAAACCCACCAGTGTCTCAGAACTGCGATAACCTGAGTATTTTTAGCTTGGGGGTTTATTATTTATTTAATTCTTTTTATTATTATTCTTGTTTTGGACCTGTGTTGAGCGTCCTAGGATTTCTGCAACGCAGCCAATCAGTTATAGGCAAATAGTGATAGCTTCTCAAGTTAATTAGTACCTCACTTCATCAGCAGTTACACTCAAATTGATACTGGAGTAAGCATATCAGAATCTCTTCTTCCCTTTGCATTTAGTGAAGGTGATTTTGCAATATGGTAGTTTGTGTTGTGTGCAGAGTCTGTTTCATTTTCAGCACTCTGGTGTTGTTTTTGCCTATTTAAACTCAGGGCCTAAGGTCTTACAGGAGTGGGCTTTAGTTTCATCTTGTCTGAAGAACAGGGAAAATTCAGACAATTGCTAGGATTTGTTCTGATTAAGCAACACTGAGTAATAAATTTCCTCACCCCTTTCACTTAGAAGGTAGATGTTTCTTTGGCTGTTTTGGTTTCTTTTTAAGTATATGCAGCTTATGGCTCTCAATGTAAATAAAAGCAACTACATGACTGAAATCAGAAAAAATAACTTTAGCCTAATCAATCCTTAGTTGTCTGGATTAGCCAGACCTCCAATAACTAAGATAGTTTGCAGAAGTAATAAGCTATTCAGATTCAATCCGTGGCACCCTTAGATTTTCACTCCGTAGTCTTTTCTTACAAAGGCTGAAAGGAATGGTGGGAAGAAATATTTACAGCAATGGTGAGCTCTGGTGTATGTGAGAACAAATAATTGGAACTTCAGAGACTGGATATTTTGGGAAGAGTACAGATAATTACTATTTATTATTGTCCCCTCAGCTGCAGCACATCAAGAAAAAGTAGCTAATATAAATTATTCTTCTGTTAGAGATGATTGCTGCAGGAACACTTCATCAGGAGGAGTCTGCACTGCTACATAAGACTCTGTCCAAACACTGTGGGTGAGCAGGAAGCCAGAAGCTCTGCAGTGGTTCTTCCTCTGCAGACTCAGAGAATCACAGAATGTTAGGGGTTGGAAAGCTCTGCCAGTGGTCGTTGAGTCCAGGCCCCTCTACCAAAGCAGGATCACCTGGAGTGGGTCACACAGGACCACATCTAGGTGGGGTTTGAAAGTTTTCAGAGAAGGAGACTCTACAACCTCTCTGGGCTGCCTGTTCCAGGGCTCCAGCACCCTCACCATATAGAAGTGTCTGCTTGTGTTGAGGTGGAACCTCCTGCGTTCTAGGTTCTATCAATTGTTCCTTGTCATGTCACTGGGTACCACCAAAAGGAGCCTGGCACCTTCACTTTGATACCCACCTCTCAGGTATTTAGAGATATTGATCAGATCCCTTCTCAGCCTTCTCCTCTCCAGACTAAACAGCCCCAGGGCTCTCAGTCTTTCTTCATAGCAGAGGTGTTCAAGTCCTCCAATCATACTTGCGGCTCTCCATTGGACTCTCTCCAGCAGATCCCTGTCTCATTCGAACTGGGGAGCCCAAAACTGGACACAATGTTGCAGGTGTGGTATAAACAGGGCAGATTAGAGGGACAGGATAACTCCCCTAAACCTGTTGTCACCCTTTTCTTGATGCCCCCTAGGATACCATTGGCTGTCTTGGCCACTTGGGCACATTGCTGTCCCATGGATAACTTGCTGTCTACTAGGACTCCAAGGTCTTTCTCCATAGAGCTGCTTTCCAGCAGGACAGCCTCTGGTCTGTACTGGTGCCTGGTGTTATTCCTCCCCACATGCAGATGGTGGAAAGCTCTTTGAGTTGTGGGTCTAATTTGACAGCACTGCAGTGATACTTTGTGCTGAATGCAGTGCATATTGCATCAGTTCAGCTCTGCCAGATAGATATCCCAAGTGTCAGCAAGCTGTTATTCCCAGAGCTGATAAATGGGTTTGGAGGACATTAAAAACAGAAATCAGGACCATGTCTCTCAAGAGCACTGCTCCTGTCTGTGTTTTGTGTTTTCGGAGTATTTCTCAGGAATTTTAGCATATATATTGCACCACCATGTCTTCCTCTGGTTTTCTTGGGTAGGGCAGAAGTAGAGGAAATCCAAGTTTATCCTGTTTATGGTAAGCACTGTAGGAAGACTAGATTGGCTACCTGCTGAAATTTAGACTTTGATCAACATTTATTGAGCAGTGTACAGGTAAATGTTTCTTTCTTTTAATCAAGGTTGATTAAATTACAATCAGAAGGATGCCCCTGCTCCCGTAGGCACATCACAATCTTGCCATCATCTCAAATTCATCCAGCTTTTCAAGAGAGGGTTTTATTAGCTCTTCCTAATCCCTAAATAATTACTGTAGACAAAGAGCTGTTGTAGAGAACATCTTGTCTAAGGAAAAGGGATTCACAAGAAATCACAAGGCCTGATACATTCTCCGGTGCTCTGTGACACAAACTTCCATGCTTGTCCTTGATCTTAAATCACAACTGGGTCATGTAGGTAAACAGCTGCAAAGGGAATAGTAGCTCAGTTGACAGAAGTGCCTCCTGCCTCCTTGCTGGGGCTATGGGGTTGAAATTATATTCTCAGTGCTTGATTTTTGTGCTTGAAAAGGAGCAAGAACTGTTTGAGCAGACTGGTGACAAAAAAAAGAAGAGGCTTCTTCTTGTTAGAGTTTACATTTGCCCTTCAGCAGACTGCAAAGTATGGTTGCACAGCCTCCAGAAGTCATTTTGTGAACTTCATGTAACAAGATGTATGCGTGTTTCTCACATTGTCCACATAGGGACTGAAAGCTGCAATGCAAACATTAGTCTCCTTGCTCCACTGATGGAGTCCAGTTCCTCTGCCCCTTCTGTATCACATGGAGAGAGCCAAAACTGAGGCTGAGGTTCAGAAGAGCCCAAAAATGGACCAAGGCAGGAGTCTGACATCCTGTCCTGCTCTGCATCTTGGGTACCTGGTACCAGGCTGTGCAGCTCTCTCACAAGAGACCTGAATCCTCCTGGGATTTGTACCCTTTCTTTGGACACAGAGCAAGGGTTCCTCTCTTTTTCACACTGTCTCTGCAGGGAAAGGGGGATGATTTGGATGGCTGCTGCTGCTGCCCATTTATCAAATAGCTTTGTGATTACAGGAGTAGGAGGTGAGAAACCCAGCAGGATCATTAATTCTTTAAAGTTTCCACTTTTGTCTTTACAGCTACCTCTAAAAAAGGTTCCTTGTTTCTGAGCTTGGTGTAGTTGAGAAATGAGCACATTTTCTGGAGGAGTTGTATCACAGTGACAGTAAAAAAAAAAACCAAACCCACAAACCTGTTTTGAATACTTGTATACTCAAACATCCAGATTAGCCTCTCACACCCAGTCCAGTTTTAAGGGAAAATGGCTTTACTGCTGCAAACAGAGAATTAATTACAAGTGCCTTGTTCTACAAAACACAGTCCCAGCCATGGGGAAGGTCTGATTCTTTTTCCCCCCCCCCTTCTTCTTTTCTTTTTTTTTTCCCCTTCCCCTCAAATAAGGGAACTTAAATTACTTAAGGGACTACTTAGCTTCCACTGGTGCAATTAGATTAATGTAGAAGGAATTCTGATTTATTTCCAGAGATGAATATATGTTTCTAGGTCAGTAACTCTATTTGGAACAAAAGATCTTTAGAGGTTTTAAATAAATAAATCTGAATGTAGCATTAGGTGTGCTGCTTTCCACTTGAATTTCAGTTTGGTCTTCATCTGATTGGGGTTTTGCCCTTTTCTTTAGGAAGGTTCAGAAGTAACAAATGAATTGGAAAAGAGGGGAAGTGGTATTAAAAGGATGGCCTTCATTTGCATTGCCAGAGGACTGGTGTCACTCACCTGAACCACTAACATAAGCCAGGAAAGGGAGGCAGTGATGTTTGCCAACAGTAAAATACTAACCAAATGAGAAGCAGAGCAGAAGGCAAAGCAGGTCCTAGGCTGCATCAAGGGGAGTGTGGCCAGCAAGGCAAGAGAGGGGATTCTGCCCCTTGACTGCTCTGCTGAGACCCCACCTCCAATACTGCCTCTAGTTCTGGTGTTCCCAACGTAAGAAGGACACAGAGCTGCTGGAGCCAGTCCAGAGGAGCACCACAAAGATGATCCAAGGGCTGGAGCACCTCTGCTATGAGGATAGGCTGAGGGAGCTGGGGTTGTTCAACCTGGAGAAGACCGCAGGGGGACCTTAGAGCTGCCTTCCAGTAGCTGAGGGGATCCTACAGGAAGGCTGCAGCGGGACTTTTCATAAGGGTGTTTAGAGACAGGTCAAGGGGGAATGGTTTGAAGCTGAGGGAGAGCAGGGTTAGACTAGATCTTAGGAAGAAGTTCTTCAATATGAGGGGGACTCTGGAAGAGGCTGCCCAGGGAAGTTGTGGGTACCTCCTTCCTGGGCGTGTTAAAGGCCAAGCTGGATGAGACGTTGAGCAGCTGAGTCTAGCTGAGAGGTGTCCCTGCCCATGGCAGGGAGGTTGGAGTAGATGATCTTTGGAGTCCCTTCCAACCTGAGCCATTCTATGATTTTAAGAAAAGAAAGATAATGAAGCATTGAAGATGGCATTGATTAACTGGGCAATGAAACAGCAGAGAGAATTCAATGCTGATGATGTAAAACAATGCACACAGAGGGAAAACCAGGAATACATTTGTATGTGCAGGGGTGGGCTCTCATTTCTTAGTCACCACTTTGGAAAGACCTCTGAAAGTTGAGTTCTGCAAAACCCAAGTGTTCACTGTCCCTTTGAGCAGAAGCTTTGTGGGACGGGTGAGAGCTGGTGGGAGCTGGGTTCAGAAGGAGCAGAACAACACTGCTCTTCGTACACTACGTTGCTTGGGATTCCCTTCAACAATAGATTTGAGGCATTAGGTGAGGGTGCCAGAGCCCTGGAACAGGTTACCCAGAAAGGTTGTGAAGTCTCCTTCTCTGGAGACATTCAAACCCACCTGGATGCATTCCTGTGTGACCTGCCCTGGGTGCTTCTGCTCTGGCAAGAGGCTTGGACTGGATGATCTCTGGAGGTCCCTTCCAACTCCAAACATTCTGTGATTACAGCCACGTTTGAATGCTGTTGTGAAGATCTGTCACTAAGGGCCCAACAGCACCTGAATGCACAGCCTGACAGCTACTTTTGTGTGTGCCATAAATTGTAGTTTACATCTGAGCAGTCATTGGATAGCAAAATAATGTTTCATAGTAAAACTGAGTATGTTGTGAGGAGTACTTTCCGTTTGCATCTCAGGAGTGGGATGCTTTTATGTTTCATCTTCTTGGGGCTTTTTATAAGGTGACCTGTTATGTATAAACATGGTTTATACCCATCACTAATAATGCTTCTGCAATTGTAGCCTGAATACTAATCCTGAAATATAGTTTAGACTCCTTTTGTATTCATGATAGATTTTACGAACCTTTTTGCCTTGCTGGTGATGTCAGCAGAATCTCTCTATTGAATTATGGATTAGACATTTAATCAAGGTCTGTGCATTGTTATATGAGTCACTTCTTCCAGTTTTCTCCTGGAAAAAAAAATAATGAAAATTTCAAAATGTGATTTGCAGTGGAGTGAGCACCAGATAAATAAAATGCAATTGTGCACCTCGAAGCTCTGTCTAACAGCATGCAAATGTGAAACACAAGGTGTAAGTCCAGCAGGCCTCTCTACTGGAAGCCAGAGAGGTTTTCTGCATCAGTAAGAAAGGAATACAACATTCAGGATAATTTCCACCCAGTGTGATGTGCTTCTTTATAGTGTTGTTTTTTTTTTTTTCCTGCAGCTGTTAGTTTTAAAACATCTGTTTGTCCTGGTGTTTCTTCTTTCAGCATCTTGGCTTGTAGCTGAGATATGACTGCAAGACCAGTTCAGGACAACCAGACTTGCTGGTTTAGCAATTACATCTGGTTTTATTCCAAATTATGCTTTTGTCCAGCTGTCTCTTAAATCCATTTCTATGAGTTGCTAGGATACATTTCTAAAAGTGGAAGCTGTTTACACAGCCTCAATATGACAACTCTTTGTGTTTCACTTTATTTCTTGCCAAGGCTTCATTGCAAGGCAGTGCTGAAGTTTACCAAGCTCTCCAAATTGTCGTACAATCCTGTTTCTTTGTTTGCAATAATCAGAGAAATACAGAGCAGATTAAATGAATCTTGTTTTGTCTGCTGTTATTTACTCTTTTTGCTGAGCTTTCTAGTGGCATGACTCAGATGGATATTTAGTCAGCTCAGTTCTGACCAAGGCCAGTCCTGCAAGTGCTGCTGGATGAGGTGATTCTAATCCAAGCAGATCTGAAAGGTGTCCCTTTTGGACATCCACATCTGTCGCTGCACTCTCAGCTCTACAAATATCTGCTATTTGGAAAGGTGAAATTGGGTCATTTGAAATAAAGTCAAACCCACACGTTTTCCTAAGGAAAGCATTAAAATTTCAGGGAAAGAACTTGAAATCTGTGTAAGTGAAGGATGGGCTGAACAGTGCAGTGCAGACTGGGCAAAAGGCACTGTCAGAGCTTGCAGAATGACTTCTGCAAAACTGTCAAATGCTACTTGCCAAAATAAGATCCCAAGGATCAGGTCTTCCTTATCTTGGGTTGTTTAGTCTGGAGAAGAGGCTGTTGGGAGACCTTATTGCTCTGTCCAGCTACCTGAAAGGAGGTTGTAGTGGGGTGGGAGTTGGTCTCTTCTCCCAGGCAATGAGCGATAGGACAATAGGAAATGGCCTCAGGTTGCACCAGGGGAGGTTTAGGTTGGATATTAGGAAAAATTTCTTTACTAAAAGTGTAGTCAGGCATTGGAATAGGCTGCCCAGGGAGGTGGTGGAATCACTGTCCCTGGAGGTGTAGCAAAAAAACATGAAGACGTGGCACTGGGGACGTGGTCTTAATGACCATTTAGACTTGATGATTTTAAGGGTCTTTTCCACCCGAAAAAAATTCTGTGATCTTACACCAGCTGCAACTTGCCTCAACCTACACTGTTAGGTTTTCTAAAATATGAAGGGTTTTTTATATTACAGTAATCTTTTAACTTCAAAATCTCAGCAGTAGGACTATTTTTTCAACATCTGAATTTCTGTTTTGTTCTGCTGCTCCAGGCTCAACTGTCGATGTTTTTAATATTGAATAGATTTTATTTGGGGTGGGGGAGGGGTGTCATGTAGGAGGGTGGCTGAAGGAAGAATCTGCATTTAAATCTTAAAAGACATTTTCTTAAGTGGTAGCTCTGAGATTAGTCTTGTTAGCCACCAGTTGTGATTCTTTCAAACCAGCCCAATAGGCAGTTAAATAACTACCACGGGCATAATCGACAATCAGATTATATTGAATGCCCGCAGACTCCACCAGAAAGGTCTGAGGGGAAAAAAAAACTATTACAACTGAAACAAAACATAGCATTTAAATCCTGGCATGAGAAGCAGCCAGACAAAGGAAACACAGATTGTGGCTTGATTAGCCCCATAGAAGAGCATTTAGAAAATTAATATTAGGACATTGGTAATTGAAAGCATTTAAAAGTGTCGATGCCTCCTGTTCTTTTGTTTGATTAAAAGGTCACTGGCAGAACATAGCTGTATGCATGGGGGGGTACCTTCAGTGAGTACAGGAGTAGTGATGGCTTCAGGTCTTTGTGCAGCTCCTGCAGGTGCCACAGGACCAAACTCTCAAGGCTGACATACAGTGTCTTAAACTGCTGGCCAGGAACATGCAGTTCAGTTTATAGGATCATAGAATCGTTAGGGTTGGAAGGGACCTCAAGAATCATCTAGTTCCAACCCCCCTGCCGTGGGCAGGGACCCCTCACACTACAGCAGGTTGCTCACAGCCACATCCAGATTGGCCTTAAAAACCTCCAGGGATGAGGCTTGTACCACCTCCCTAGGCAACCTGTTCCAGTGTCTCACCACCCTCATGGGGAGGAATTTCTTCCTAACATCCAATCTGAATCTACCCATTTCTAATTTTTTTCCATTCCCCCCAGTGCTATCACTCCCTGACACCCTAAAATGTCCCTCCCCAGCTTTCTTGTATCCCCCTTAAGATACTGGAAGGCCACAATGAGGTCTCCTTGGAGCCTTCTCTTCTCCAGACTGAGCAGCCCCAAGTTTAGTAGCTTACAAGAGTAGCTTCATGGTTCGTGGCTTAGAGTTTCATCCTGTAATGATTTTTTTTTTCTTCCCCCAAGGTTGTATTAAGGCAACTTGACGGTTTGTTAATGCACAAAGGTGAAAGACTGTCATAAGGTTTTAAGTCTTGTGTGTCACAGAATCACATGGAATGTTAGGGGTTGGAAGGGACATTGAAAGATCATCCAGTTCAACCACCCTGCCAGGAGCACCTGGGGCAGGGCACACAGGAACACATCCAGGCAGGTTTTGAATGTTTCTAGGGAAGCAAACTCCACAACCTCTCTGGGCAGCCCGTTCCAGGCCTCTGTTGCCTTCACAATGACAAAAGTTTTCCTTGTGCTGACATGGAACCTCATCTGCTCCAACTTGCACCCATTGCCCCTTGTCTTATCATTGAGCATCGCTGAGCAGAGCCTGGCTCTGTCCTTCTGATGCTGCCCTGCAGATCTTTAAACATGAATGAGGTCATCCCCTCATGCTCCTCTGCTCCAAGTTAAAGAGCCCCAGCTTCCTCCGCCTTTCCTCAGCAGGGAGATGTTCCACTGCCTTCAGCACCTCTGTGGCTCTGTGCTGGACTCTTTCAAACAGTTCTCTGAGGTCCTTCTTGAACTGAGGGGCCCAGAACTGGACACTGTTCAGGGACAACTCTATAACTGATGAAAGGCAAAATCATTCCTTCCTCTCTGTCCTGGAACCAAAGAATCCTATAGGTTCTAGACAAGTGTAATCTATTCCTTATGACCTATGAGGAGAACCTGCATGTGGCCTTTGTGCCTTTTGCATCTTGCTGTGGGCATTGCTCTGAGAAGTGTCTCTTCATTTTGACTTACCAGTACAGTGCTAGAACAACAGAAAACATGGTGAAGAGTTAGACTCATCTCTTGTTGCCTTAGGAATCATAGTGCTGTGCATCTTTCAGTTGCCCCTCCTGACAGTATATTAGACGACAAAACATAAACTCAGGCAGCAATGCTTGGGGAGGAAGGCCACAAGATTTCACTTGTGCCAAACTTACTGTGTTTAGGATACTTAATAGGGATATGGTTGGGCAAGTGTGGAGTTCATCAGGGGGATGCTGATAAGAGCAGGTACTGGTAAAAGCAAGGGGAGACTCATAGGTAATCTGAATGCTGTAGCAAGGTACAGTGGAATGAAGAAATAGTGTTCTTGAGGACCTTTTCTTTGCCTGCAGTAGCACTGAGAACTGTAGAGTTGCTGTTTGTTCTTGTCTTTATATGATGGATGAGTCAGAGATGGCCTTGGCTGGGTAATGAACTTTTCCATCTCCCTGTGTTACTGTGTGGAAGCGTTACCCGCAGCTCAGAGTCATTTCTAATATCTCACTGGAATGGCTTAGATGTTGAGTGTGTGGATGATTGAAGTCAGGTTATATCCCCTTTCCTCCTTCTAATATTTTAATTTTGATGGAAACACTTTTGTGAGCTGAGGTACTGGGGAAGCCTGGTTTCTTGATTTAAGCTCTAAGGACAGAGAAGCTCACAGCATGGCCCTTCCTCAGCCAGTTCATTAATAGGGACTCTCTCCTCTGTACAGCCAGCAAACTTTTTCCAGATCAGTAATGTGAATATTTACAATAAAGATGAGACTTGGCCAAAATTGTCTCAAAGGTTCAAGTGTTAATAATAGAATCCTGGAAAGGCTCAGGTTGGAAGGGACCTCAGAGATCATCTACTCCAATCTCTCCACCATGATCAGGGATGCCTCTCAACTAGACTCAGCTGCTCAAGCCCTCATACAGCCTGGCTTTGAACACCTCCAGGAAGGAGGCATTCTCAGCTTCCCTGGGCAGCCTATTCCAGTCTCACCACCCTTGTACTGAAGAACCTCTCCCTAAGATCCAGTCTAAACCTACACTCCCTCAGCTTCAAACCATTCCCACTTGTCCTAAGGGAAGAATGAGCATGAGAAGGGAGGATGGAGGTTTGTTGTTGCTTTGCACATTCCCACATACACCCATGCAGCGTGTGACTCTGTTACTCATGTTTCCTTAGGAAGCCAGACTAAAAATAGTGGCAAATAGGAAATAAAACCAAATCTGTTATTGTATAGTACAAAGTGTTTGAAGCTGTGATAACCCAGTTGTAAGCAACCACAATTCAGATGTGTTGGGAGGTGGATTTTTTTTTTTCAACATAAATATGACTTATTTGAAGTATGTTGAATTAGGAAACTCATGAATAAATATTTTGACATAATCAGAATTATATGGCTAGAAATTGACCTACTTTGCATGACAGATGCTTGAGAATCCCCCAGCTAATAGCACACTAACCTGGCATAGCAATGCCCTGTCTTCTAATACACTAAGCTGCATACAGACATTAAATTATTAGATTGTTGGGGTTTTTTCATGGAGATTAGACACAGTCAATTTTGTTTGTAAATGAATAAGTTACAGGCAAGTTACTGAGGGAGGCATTGGGGTGCAGGCCAAAGGAGGACTTTTGCATCGTTTGATCAGTGCAAAGCACTGTTAGAGAAGAGCTTGGCGTTGCTAGCAGCAAAAGAACTGAAGTGTTACACCAGGTGGACAGGTCAGGTGCTCTTCAGATAAGCACAACTCCAAACAGGAATAATAATGTTTTAAGAGCAGTATTTGGATGATATAAGTAGAATCTATTTTTTCCCCCTTGAGGCTGTTCTTTATGCCCTGGTTGATTTTAGCAGATGATTTTATCTGCATGTTCTACGTGAATTTTGTCGAGGTTATGTCCATGGAGAACTCTGACCTCAGAAGAGAAGTTGTGAGCTGTAAATTAAGGTAGCATTAAGTACTCAGCTTTGGTCTTTGGGCCTGGTTACACTCAAATCCCAACAAGCTCTTCAGATTTAAACATTCTAGGCTAGCTTGACAGGCAGTTGGGTCCCTGTGCCCTTGCAACTCAACACATTTCACAGAATCCTAGGATGGCTCAGGTTGGAAGGGACCCCAGAGATCATCTCCTCCAACCTCCCCACCATGAGCAGGGACACCTCTCAACTAGACTCAGCTGCTCAAGGCTTCATCCAACCTAGTCTTGAACACCCCTAGGGAGGAAGCATCCACAACCTCCCTGGGCAACCTATTCCAGAGTCTCACCACCCTCATACTGAAGAACTTCTTCCTAAGATCCAGTCTAAACCTACTCTCTGTCAGATTCAAACCATATCCCCTTGTCCTGTCTCTGACACCCTGCTGAAAAGTCCCCTCTGCAGTCTTTCTGTGGGATCACTTCTGGTATTGGAAGGCAGCTCTAAGGTCCCCCCGAGTCTTCTGTTACCCAACATCTTGAGGAACTGTTCCAGTTTTTCCTGGTTGAGTAATTTCCTCATACTTTAAAGCAGAGTTAGGTGGTGGGTTATGTCACTTTGGTTTTGCTGTGTTTACTCCAGAGGGGGTTGGACTGCATGACCTTTGGAGGTGCCTTCCAACCCAGACCATCCAGTGATTCTACAATTACTTCTCTAACAATATCCTGTTTCACACTTAGTGCCCTAGTACCAGCCGAGAGACATGCTCAGTGTTGTTCCAGAGACAGAAGAGTTATCCTGATGTGCCAATCCTCCCTGGCACTACGCACACAAGAGATGTGCTCAGAGCCCAGATTCCTACCTTTGGAATTCCTGGTGGCACCGGGGTGTTTCGCTTCTTATTAACGCGTTGCCCAAGGGCGATTGCTGGCAGTAGTCTTTTCATTTCTGCCTCCTGCTGCTGCTTTGACAATAGGAACGGCAGCAGGAGGCAAAAATGAAAGGACCAGATTGAAAGAAGCACTTTGCCACTGTTGTAATTTTGAAATTGATGGCGTTTTTTAGCCCAAAGTCTCAGGAAAAAAGCTGCTTTCCTCTTTGCCTCCTATTGTTTTTCCAACAGGGAGAGACATTCTCTGATGTTGCAGAGGCGGTGGGAGGCCAAAATGAAAATAATTTTCTTCCTGAAACATTGGATAGCAAAGTGTGAACAATTTCAGCAGGGAAATAGTAGTTTGGGGTTTGTTTTTTGTTGTTGTTGTTGACTGCCATGTGGTGAATACTGGTATTTCTATTTACCCATGGAAAATAAATAGCAGCTGCTTTCCTTATTGAATTAATGTGATCATAGGACAGTTGCTACAAATCTATTCACTGTGTTTTTTTTTCATGATTTCCCTGCTCCTGAATGAGAATAGGCTTTGTAAAGTGGCCCTTTTGAGGCCACAGGGCTGCCTCTGATGCTGTTTTAAGTCAGAAACTTAAGTCTGCAGTTCTAGGCCTGCATTTCGTACCCATGTCATCAGAACCACAAATAAATCCAGTACCACTAATTTCAATGGGTGGAAGGTGCAGGGTGGTTCTGATACTGCTGTATTGGTGACGTAGCTGCTGTCACAGCACAGTGCCTGATGCAGCTTCCCTGCTGAAGTCTTCGCTCAGGAGTATCAGAGCTTAAGTGTTGGTAGGGTTAAGTGAAGTCAGGGGTGGGATGGAGCGAGATTCAGAGGCCAAATGGGAGAGCTTTTATGCTTCCTTGGAGACAGATGTTCACCTTCTCCTCCCCAGAAGACTTAAGTTCTGTGATTTAAGTGAGGCTTTATTTGCAGCACTGAACCTAACCAATCAAGGAGCAGAAGCACAATCACCAGACTCTACAGTCTGCAGATGTTTACAGCCTGCTGTGATCTACTGCATCCTTTAGCAACTGTTTTAATGAGTACTGGCATGAGTCTTCCACCAAGTAAAGATCTGTGTTGAGAAAGAGGATGGCTCAAGGAGAAAGTGCCATCATTTCATCCAGTGTGGTGCATAGTCCCTGCAGCACTGATGCAGTAGCAGACCAGAGTGTTAAGAGGGGAAGGTGAAGTGTAAATCAATGGTTTTGTCCTCCTGCTTGAGCTGTTGTGGGCTAATGCTCTTTTCTTTGGGGACTTTGGTGTCTGTAATTAGTTATCTTAAATGCAAAGATTTTTCTCCTAGTGAGCATGTAAGAAATTTGGGAATGTTAATCAGCAGAGCATAACCTTTCCTTCACTTGCTCTTTTTATAGTCCTGGAGAATTAACATTTATCTTAGGGCAGCACGAGAATTTGGCATTTGTATGAAGTGAACTGATTCTCCGCTCTCTTCTCTTCATGTAGACATAACAAAACCCAAACTCCTTGATGGACTCATCAACAGGATATTTTTGTAGGCTTTGAAGTGGAAATGGTGAATTTGTGTGGCTCAACATGACTTTGGGGTGCTGCATATAAGCACGCGCATGTCTGCGTGCTGGATTAGTAAAGTCTAATTAAAATTGTTTCCAAAACCTGCATATTTAAACCCAGCTATAGGCAGACACATAAAAGCAGCTTGATTTCATTATTTTATTTTTTTTCCTTCAGTAAGTTCTGAGCAGTTTTAATTCTTGTAGGATTAAAGAGAGTCGGGGGAATTCACCAGCTCTGCAAATCTTGTTGTGCGTTCATGTACCAAAATAATTATTTAGATGTTCATTTTTAAGTGGTGAAGACACACCTGAAGTGCTGTGTTCAGTTCTGGGCCCCTCACTACAGGAAGGACATTGAGGGGCTGGAGGGTGTCCAGAGAAGGTCAACGAGGATGGGGAAAGGCCTGGAGGATATGTCCTACAAGGAGCAGCTGAGGGATCCAGGGTTGTTCAATCTGGAGAAGAGGAGGCTGAGGGGACACCTCATTGCTCTCTACAGCTACCTCAAGGGAGGTTGGAGTGAGGAGGGGGCAGCCTCTTCTCTTTGATGCCAAGCGACAGGACCAGAGGAAATTATTTCAAGATGCACCAGGGGAGGTCCAGGCTGGATGTAGGGAAATACTTTTCCACTGAAAAGGTTCTCAAGCATTGGAATGGTCTGCCCAGGGCAGTGCTGGAGTCACCATCCCTGATGCTTAGGGACATGGTTTAGTGTTGACCCTTCAGTGCTGGGTTGAGGGTTGGACTGGGTGATCTTAGAGGTCTCTCCCAACCAGTTGTATTCTGTGATTCTATTGTCCTACTGTTGGCTAGTTTTTCGACTGCTTTAAGGTGCTTCTCAGTGCTATGGTGGAGCTTGGAAGGAAAAGCAAATGTAATTTACTCTTCTTTTCCCCAGCAAGTCAACTTTGGTTGGGAAATGGCACATTCTGGAGTAATTTATCAGTGCCATCTCTGCTTACTGCTTTGGAGATTTTTTTGGCAGTAAATGGTACCTACTGACTGCCCCATTAGGGCTGTTTTGCTTGAGCATATTAGTACAGCTGTAACAGGTCCCTCGGCTGTCTCAGTGGCTGGGCTTTTACCATGCCCCATCCAAATGCAGTGCACATGGTAACACCAATTAAGGATCACTGTAAAATCAATTACCTTTTCTTAGTTGATTTTGTCTCAGAAGCAACCAATTTCATACTGACATCCAGGCAGGCGGGGAAGGAATGAACTGGTTGATGACCTTCTTTTCCCAGGGGCTTTATCTACTTGACATTTTGATGCCTGCTTGATTTAAACATTTACCCCAGCTTGGAAGCATAAGGTGAAACAAAGCTTGCTGAACTATCTTATGCTTTTTAAAGAGAAGAATCCACAGGTACCTGTCATCCCCCTTCCCTTCTAGTTGTACAGGAAACATAATTTTCATTCCTAATCTCTTAAGAGCAGAAAATGGGCCAGGAAGTTGTTGTTTCGCTTTTGGTCTCTCCTTAGGGCTTGCTGAGCAAGGCTAGTACCTCAAAACAAAGTTTTATTGCAGTGCCCTATTTCAATTTAAGTCAGTGTAGAGTTTGAGAGCTTAGCTGCTTCTGCATCCAGCCTGTTTAAAAGGCACCTTATAAAATGGCTTTCAAAGATTTATGAAGACTTGCATGGGAGAGAGGCTGAAAGGAAGTTTAATTACATTCAGCTTTTGGTCATTTCTGTGGCTGAGGATGTGCCCATAGACTGTCATCTGAACGACCAGCTGAGAAAATAAAATTGATCAGTGAGCCTTCTGGCTAAAAGTAAAATGAGTGCTTTGTCATCTGCCCGTGGAGCATATGTGCTCCATCACTGCCATCTCCTGCTGCTTGCCCTGCGCTCTCCATCACGGAGATTTGTCCACAATTTTAATCAAACATTATTTTATACTGAGGCCTTCTCTGTAAATAATTGACTTCTTCTCTTGACATACTCGCACAATACTTCTTTGTAACACAAAGAAATAATTTAACCTGGTCCACACAACCGTTTTGCTTTGGAGATAGTAACATTTGGAGACAGTAATCGAATCTGGTGCTGTGTTAGATCCCCGTGTACATTTGCAGAGGGCCTGTTCATGTTCTGAAGCCCTCAGCACAGGAAGGACATGGACCTGATGGAGCAGGTCCAGAGGAGGCCACAAAAATGATCAGAGTGCTGAAGCACCTCTCCTATGAGAACAAGTTGAGGGAGCTGGTGTTGTTCAGCATGGAGAAGAGAAGGCTCCAGGGAGACCAAATAGTGGCCTTCCAGTACCTGAATGAGTCCTACAAGAAGGCTGTAGAGGGACTGTTTGCAAATGATATCAGTGACCAGATGAGCGGCAATGGCTTCAAACCAGAGAAGAGCAAATTTAGATTGTATGTTAGGATCAAGTTCTGCACCATGAGGGAGGTGGAACACTGGAACAGGCTGCCCAGGGAGGTGGCAGAGGCCCCATCCCTGGAGATATTCAAGGTCAGGCTCGACAAGGCTGTGGGCAACCTGATCTAGTGGAGAACGTCCCCACTGACTGCAATGGGGTTGGACACTTGAAGGTCCTTTCCAACTCAAGCCATTCTCTGATTCTCTAAATGTTCATCTTGTTGTACATTAGCTTGTGGGCAGTACAAAGTGTTAAGGTAAACCCTTAGCTGATGCAGTTGCTATCACCTTGTGAATGACATCGCTGCTGCTGCAGCTCTAATCAAAGGCAGGGAGTAACATGGGAAGAGCTTATTTACTTACACAGGAAACTTGGTTCTGAGAGTGGGGATGTGGAGGTGTCTTTGAGTACAGTAATTCACAAGCTAATAATGCCAGAAGCCATAAAATCTCCCAGTTGGAGGTGAGCGAAAGCAGCGCTGAAGAATCGGGAAGCACTGCTGAGATGATGGGCTGAGTGATGATTCAGTTTTCCTGGAGAGCCCTTAGCTGTGTTTAAAATTGGAGATAATGTTTTTAAATTTAACCATAATAGGGGTTCATTGAACCTTTGGAGTGCTTCTCTGTCCCCTCTTTAAATGGTTTATTATTTTCCATAAAAATATTCCCCGTCTTTGCATTCAAGGCAGCTGGTTGTGTTGCTGTAAAAACTGAGCAAAAGAACCAAGAGGACCAAAGCAACAGTGGGATGAGAGAGGGGTTCTACCTCCAGTTCCTCATGCTAGGAGGCTCATGTGCTTCAGCATGAAATTTAAGATATTGAGGTCCTGGGGCGCAGTCTAAATCTCCCCTCCTCAAGCTTCAATCTGTTCCCTCATCCTATCGCTGCAAGCCCTTGTCAAAAGTCCCTTCCCAGCTTTCTTGTAGGCTCCTTTCAGGTACTGGAAAGCTGTTCCCTGGAGCCTTCTCTTCTCCAGGCTGGCTGGCCCCAGTTCTCTCAGCCTGTCCTCCAACCCTCAGATCATCTTTGTGGCCTCCTCTGGACCTGCTCCAGCAGTTCCATGGCCCTCATATGATGAGGACACAGGAACTGGATGCAGTGCTGCAGGTGCTGCTCTCACTGCTTTGGGTGCAGCCCAGCACACAGCTGCCTTCTCGGCATGACCATTGCTGGCTCACGGGGAGTTTGTCATCAGCTGACACCCCTAAGTCCTTCTCCTCAAGACTTTTCTTGAGCCACTCCTCACCCAGCCTGGATTTGTGCTTTCACTACTTCAGTGGGTTTTTTTCAGTTGCTAGGAAGTCTCCTTTTTTTGATGTACTCCAGCGTGAAATCCAAAGCAGCTCTTCGTTTCAGAGACAGCAGTGATTGATGTTGTGAACTGATCTCGCTACAAATGTGTTCTGGTCACTGGAGATGAATTCTAGATCTCAAAATTAAACCCTTAAGTAACTCTCTTGTTAAAAAAAAAAAGAAAAGTAAAAAAATAAAACCCACTAATTGCAAAAAAACTCATTTGAGAGATATGGTTAGAGGAGGAGAATGCTAGTGAGAACTGCAGGAGTTACATTGTGTGCACATCTGCTGCTAGGTTTGATGTGCTCTCTAAAATGTTCTGTTAAAAAAAGGAGAAAGATTTTCTCTGTCAGATCTCCAGGTGCAGCATGGTGGGGTTGGGCCATCCTGCTCCCAAAGACACTGACACACAGGCCATCTGGCAACTCAAAAATTTTCTACCTCTAGCAGAAAAGATCACAAATTAGATTAACAGAGAGTAGGAGGAGCTGAGAAATTAAGGGATTTTTTCTGTTTTGTAATCCCAAGGAAGGATGCTGCACCAAACTTTTCTGTGCCTATGAGGAAAGAATTGTGTTCTCAAGGTGGGGTGGTCTTGGTATCAAGATGCATATGCTCTGGTAAGACCTCACCTGGAGTCCTGCATCCAGCTCTGGAGCCCTCAACACAGACCTGATGGAGCAGGTCCAGAGGAGGGCCATGAAGATGATCATGGGGCTGGAGAACCTCTCCTGTGAGAACAAGCTGAGGCAGCTGGGGTTGTTCAGCTTGGAGAAGAAAAGGCTCCAGGGAGACCTAACAGCAGCCTTCCAGTATGTGAACAGGGCTACAAGAAGGCTGCAGAGGACTCTTTACAAAGGCCACCAGTGACAGGATGAGGGGCAATGATTTGAAATGAGAGAAGAGGAGATTTAGACTGGATGTTAGGAACAAGTTCTCCACCATGAGAGTGGTGGAGCACTGGAACAAGTTGCCCAGGGAGGTAGGTGAGTCCCCGTCCCTGGAAATATTCAAGGTCAGGCTTGACAAGGCTTGGAGCAACCTGATCTAGTGGAGAATATCCCTGCTGACTGCAGAGTGATTGAGCTAGATGTGCTTTGGGGGTCCTTTCTCTGGTTCTGTGTGGTATCACCCTTTATGTGACAGATAGTTGTGAGCCCTCTGACTTGGGGTTGTATGAAGCCATTGAGAAAAACATGTCATCAGGGAGAACAATCAGATTGAGCTTTTCATGCTTCCTTCCTGAATTGCTCTACTGAAGGCAGATATAATTACATATGAGTAGTTTCTCTTTTACACCTGCTTATGTGCTTGTGGTTTTTTGGTATGTTTTGTTGTGGTTTTTTTTTCCTAGGAAACTCTGTAGCTGATTAAAATTGCTGTGAATTTTTCTTTAGATAATTGATAGCAAATGAAGTTGTGCACCACGTGCAGCAGCCTATCTGCAAATACCTAACAGTCTGATGCATATGGATGTGGATGTAGGAGCATATATATATGCAGAAGTGATGGGAAATATCTTTCACTTAGCAATTAATTTAGGAGTCTTCTGCCAGTGCAGTGTCTTAGAGGTCATTCTGCACTGCCGTGTTTTGTGTTTTCCTCTGCGCTGGTGCTATAAAAATGCTAATTGTCCCCATGAAGATGCTTCTAAGTGTGCATGTGATTGTTTTTTCAGCCCTGCAAGATATAAGGAGGTGTTATTTCAGGTTTATCATTTCAATGGGTGATGGCTACAACTTTGACAGTTTATTATTTAGAAAAAAGGAGGGGAATGGAAGGGGGGGAAAGGAAGTGGTGCCTCATTCTTCAGCACATTGATTGCCATGAGCATGTTATTGACTTTGCTGATAATATCATTATATATTTTGGAGTCATAAAATCAAGAAATTCAGATTATGCCCTGAGGGTTTCACACATTTAAATAAAGGATATAGCCACTTCCAGGGCTGTTGGTTTAGATCAGTGAGTGCTGTGAAGGAATGCATAGAAGAGTCAACAGAGTGCTTATTGCAGGGATGTTTGGGGTTGTTTTCATTTTCTGTTTAGAAAATACGCTCACTTCCAGATGCCCTGGGAGAATGAACAACATTTGCTCTAAATGTTAGCATATTGGTACATAGAATGGAGATCATCTACTCAAACCTCCCTGCCATGGGCAGGAATGTCTCTCAACTAGACTTGACTGCTCAGGACCTCGTCTAGCCTGGCCTTGAACACCCCTAGGGAGGAGGCATCCACAACCTTCCTGGACAACCTGTTCCAGAGTCCCACCACCCTCCTACTGAGGAACTTTTTCCTAAGATCCTGTCTAACCCTACTCTCCCGCAGCTACAAACCATTGCCTCTTGTCCCATTGCTGGACACTCTTATGGAAATTCCCTCTGTAGCCTTTTTGTAGGATCCCTTGAGGCATTTCAAGGTAGCAATAATGTTAACACGGTGATCTGTTGGGCTAGGAGCTGAAATCCCCATCCACAAGAAGGGTTGGATGGAGGAACCTGGAAGCTACAGGCCGGTCAGCCTGACCTCAGTGCCAGGGAAAGTGATGGAGCAGATTATCCTAGCGGCAATAACTGCGCACCTGAAGGATGGCCAAGGGCTCAGGTCCAGCCAACACAGATTCAGGAAGGGCAGATCCTGCCTCTCCAACCTGATCTCTTTCTATGATCAGGTGACCCGTCTGGTGGATGTGGGGAGGCCTGTGGATGTGGTCTACCTGGACTTCAGCAAGGCCTTTGACACCGTCTCCCACAGCAAACTGCTGACTAAGCTGTCAGCCCGTGGACTGGACAGCAGAACTCTGTGCTGGGTTAGGAACTGGCTGGAGGGCCGGGCCCAGAGAGTGGTAGTGAACGGTGCCACATCCAGCTGGAGGCCAGTCACCAGTGGTGTCCCCCAGGGATCAGTGCTGGGCCCTGTCCTCTTCAACATCTTCATCGATGATCTGGATGAGGGGGTCGAGTCAGTCATCAGCAAGTTTGCAGATGACACAAAGTTAGGGGCAGATGTTAGTCAGTTAGAGGGTAGAAAGGCTCTGCAGAGGGACCTCGACCAACTGGACAGATGGGCAGAGTCCAATGGGATGGCATTCAACAAGTCCAAGTGCCAGGTGCTGCACTTTGGCTACGGCAATCCCATGCAGAGCTACAGGCTGGGGTCAGAGTGGCTGGAGAGCTCCCAAACAGAGAGGGACCTGGGTGTGTTGATCGACAGCCACCTGAATATGAGCCAGCAGTGTGCCCAGGTGGCCAAGAGGGCCAATGTCATCCTGGCCTGCATTAGGAATAGTGTGGCCAGCAGGAGCAGGGAGGTCATAGTGCCCCTGTACTCTTGCTTTGGTTAGGCCGCACCTTGAGTACTGTGTCCAGTTCTGGGCCCCTCAGTTTAAGAAGGACATCAAAACACTTGAGCGTGTCCAGAGAAGGGCAACAAGGCTGGGGAGAGGCCTTGAGCACAAGCCCTATGAGGAGAGGCTGAGGGAGCTGGGGTTGTTTAGCCTGGAGAAGAGGAGGCTCAGGGGTGACCTTATTGCCCTCTACAACTACCTGAAGGGTGGTTGTAGCCAGGAAGGGGTTGGTCTCTTCTCCCAGGCAACCAGCACCAGAACAAGAGGATACAGTCTCAAGCTGCGCCAGGGGAGATTTAGACTCAAGGTGAGGAGGAAGTTCTTCACCGAGCGAGTCATTCGGCATTGGAACGGGTTGCCCAGGGAGGTGGTTGAGTCATCGACCCTGGAGGTGTTCAAGGGGAGATTGGACGTGGCACTTGGTGCCATGGTCTAGTCATGGGGTCTGCGTTGATAGGTTGGACTCGATGATCCTCGAGGTCCTTTCCAACCTAAGTGATTCTGTGATACTGTGAATTCAACAGTAATTAAGTGTACCAAGAGTTGTGGGTAAGTCTTGAAACCATCACCAAAATACATGGTACTTAGGAAGGAAACCTTGAGTGAGTTGCAGCTGGCAAAGTATGACAACATTCCATGGAGCCAGATAACACAGACACAGCTCTCCCTCTTGATGTTTAAGTCAAGCAAGAGTGGCAGCTGATGTACTGCTGTGATGGAAACACCCTCAGAGCAGCTCCCCAAGCAACTCCAGTGACTGCAGCTGATGGTTGCAGGCCAGGGAGCACTCAGCTGGGGCTGCTCTGACCTGGATCTTCCAAAATAGCTGATGTTCCTCTTGAATTCTTCACCAGTCATGTCTTCAGATTGAATGTACTTGGGTTGAGAACTGGGGTTTGGGGTTCAGGTCTCTCTGTGGCTTGCTTGAGAGAACCTTAGTTTAATTAAGCTAGATTGCCTCAAATAAAAATGATTGACTCTGTTAAAAACCTTGCTTATTACTATTTTACTTCTGCAGTAGCTTTACTGATACAGCCAAAGTACCTTAATGCTGATCATGAGCCTCTCTGCTTCAGATGCAGGCACAGAAGCCCATTGCATCACCCAGCTCAGGGAATTTATTGTTCTCTTAGAAAAGCTGTGGAAGTTCACGTGCAGTGTCACATCTCAGCAGCAAAGGTTGTGTTTTCCTACTCCTGCAAGAGCAGTGGCTCCAGCTGGAACACATATGGTGAATGGTGACATCTCTGGAAATAGATAAAATAATTACTCTTACATTTACATTTTAAGGGGCTCTGAGGATTATAAATCTATATGCTGCAAACAAAACATTTCCTCACCTGTGTCAACAGTGGCATGTTTTCTAATTAAAAGTTATCACCTTTCTAAACTGAATTTATGTAACATTGTTGTTAGCTGGCTTTTAGCTTTCACTTTTTTTTTTTGTCAGTGTGGGGCATGAAGATCAAATCAGTTTTGGTTGTGTTAATAATCTTGTTCCATTTTGGGTTGTAAAGCGCTTGTGTCGAGTTGCAAACAAATGCAATTTATGAAAACCAATTAATGAAAGCATTTCAGAGCAAACCAGTGGAAAATACCCACTGGTCTTGAAGTCAAAAAGGGTTTTAAATACAGGAATTGAATTGGAGATCATTGAGACTGATGTAGTGGTGTCGATCCTCTGAAGAAGAATGCTAAGTATGTCCCTACCTGTGTGCAGGGCATGGTGGACAACTGGGGTGGGCATCAGCTGCTCACCCAGTGTGACTTTGGCAGCTATGGCTTCTCCAGCCAAGAAATCCTCAAGTGAGATCTCAGGAAGTGTGTTGTGGGAAGAGGTGTTTGGCATTAAGCATGTGCTTCTAGTTTTGCTCTAGATTATGGTCTAGTAGTGATTTGAGACCTCAAGCTTTGGTTATCCATCTTTGTTTGTGAATGGCCTCCTTCCAACCCTTGAGATGTGATTTATAGTTTGAGGAAGGCCAGCTGAGAGTGAAAGCCCCAAGATGCAGCTGCTTCTTATTCAGGTAAAACTGATCTTGGGCAGTAAGTGCAGCCCAGGATAATCCTTCCCACAGTGTGGCACCAAGTAAGCACAGTGGCAGGGAATGGCTGGAGAGCCAAGTGTGACGGTGGGTCTCCTGTGACAAAGGCAGGAGCTGTAAAGAAGATTGACTCCCTGTGTTTTATGGAAAGAAAGCAGCAGCACTTTCCTGGGCAGGCTTCTGGCACAGGCACAGCTCTGTAGTTTAGTGGTTTCATGTTATCACTTGCCCTCCTGCTTCAGAAGAATTCAGACATCTCTTACTTATGCAGTTTCAAACCTTCTTCAAGAACTGTCATTAAAAAACAAACAACAACAAAACCACCAGAACTTTATTGAGTTTAGTGATGAGATGTTTATGAGAGTCTGGACTTAGAGAATGTCTCAGGTTGGAAGGGACCTCAGGGATCATCTACTCCAATATCCTCACCATAGGCAGGGACACCTCTCAACTAGACTCAGCTGCTCAAGGCCTCATCCAAGCTGTCCTTCAACACCCTCAAGGAGAAGGATTCTACAACCTCCCTGGGCAGCCTATTCCAGAATCCCACTACCCTCATACCAAAGAATTTCTTCCCAAGATCCAGTCTAAACCTACTCTTCCTCAGCTTTAAACCATTCTTCCCCTCAAACCCCCATAGTTCTAGACTCTGCCTGATAAGTATGAAGTATCACCCCACGTAAATCTGCCATCTTCCAGGGGATATAAAATGGGCTGTGCTGGCAGTGTTTGGTAATTTTCCAGGCAGGTAGAAAGTTTTTCAGTGATGATTACTGCACCAAAAATTTGCAAGTACAGTCAGGGGGAGATCTGAATCTGTGCTGAGAAATGGTGACTGTTGCAGATGGCTGCTTTATAATATAGGGCAGCCTGTGTGTGTGCCTGCTCAGTGCTTTTTCATGGGACATATGCTCTAGGGTTTTATGGATGAATTTGTAGTCTCTAGTAATTTGCAGTTTCAAATATCTACATCATTTTCAGGTTGATGATTTTTTTTTCCCAGTCATTTATCCCCAAAGCACTTTATCCTACTTAATCTGGGTCATAATTGACACGGGACTTGTGCGTAAGGAAACGGAACCATAAGTTGTGTTTGAGTGGGTTATTAATGGCAGGGATTTAGTTACGTGCAGCAAAGTAGATCAGAGGTTGGAATAAGTGTAAATGCTCAACTGACTGATGAATGCAAGGTCACCATCAAGACTTGGACCCCAGAACCACTCTTGAACACTGCGATTAGCTAACAGCTGCCTTTGGCTGTAAGGGAGATGGAGGGTTGAAAATTCTTGGCAAGAAGACTGTTGGAATTGGATTTTATTTATTGCAAATCAACAGGGTATCTTTGTAAGTATCAAAGGCATATGGAAAAGTCCACTGTTATCCATGTACTTGGTTGTGTCTCCAGATGTTCCCCCCTCCTGCCCCACTCTGGAGGCTGCGAGTGGGAACTGGTTCTTCGTTGCTCTTAGCTGGCAGTGCCAGCATCTGCCTTGGCGTTTCCCTGGGGATTGATATTAGCACTGCTATGAGCTTCTGATTTATCATCTGTGTCTCATTAGGCTTTTAATTTTTTGTTAATAAATATAATGTGAAAGCATGAGGTTTCAGCCCTGCTTAGTTCTTTTGAGGGAGCAGAAGTAAAAACAAATCAAGGGAAACAGTTGGGCGGCCGCTGAATTATCACAGCATCAGTTAGGAGCTGCCTCGTTTTTAAGGGGCTATAAATGAGGCATTAAAACATTGCTCTGAGCTGATTCTTTTTATGGAAAGAAGCAGTATTTGTGTGCTGAGACGAACCCAAAGATCTCAATATGCTTAAAATAGCTTGCTTTTTTTTAACATGGATTTAACATCCATTAGTTCACAGCATAGGCTGTGCTGGATTCTGGGGGCAAGAGAAGCAAATTAGTATCTTCATTTGGAATTACTCTTTATTGGTCATAAATGCTTCTGGGTGTTCTTGTCATGATATTGTAAACATTTCAGTTCCATAGGTTTGAATTTGGTTTAGCCATCAGCTTGGTGGGTGTGCAACACTGCTGGGAAAGGTGCTTTTTAACAGCATAACAAAACAGCTTTTTATCCCAAAGCTTCCTTATTTCTGTATATCAAAATCCAGCTTCACAGCTGCTTAAATCTGACCTTTGGGTCAACGTTCTCAAATATAGGTGGCTCAGGCTAGATTCTTACCTGTGGCTCATTTGTAGCAGCCCCCAGCTCTGTTCATTTCTTACACTGTCTGGAAGGGTAGGGCAAAATCTGTGACTAGAGCTCCTGGGAGTTAATAGTATAAACATTAGCAATCTCAGGTTGTGTTTAGGCAAGTTTTCTGGTGGAATCTGTTGGGTCCAAGAAACTTCATCTCCTTTAAGATGTCCTTTTTTTGCTCACTGCCTTGTGCCTTGGATGTTGTTTGTTTGGTTACTTCTTCAGTTGCGATTATTTACAGCTCACTGCTGCTTTTTTTTGAGATCCTAGCAAGAAATTCCACAGACAGCTGCAAAATATATCTTTAATCAATTTGCAGAAGACTAATTCCCTAACTAACATATTTCTTCCAGCTAAGACACACTATAAATTCATCTGCAGATAGTTGGCGGGGGGGGGAAACCTCTTCCTGACAAAGATGTTCCTTTCATGGTATCGTTGTCATGTGGTTCAGGCCAGACTGAGCTTTGAAACTTATCTACATTGACCTTATCACTACTGAGCTACCTTACTCTCTGATTGCTTTTGTCATTAAGAAACATCTTAGGATTTTTTTTTTTTTAAGCTTCTTAGGGTGAGCCTGTGAGAGGTGACTTTTTAGTTAGGTTGTTCCTCTGTGTGTGTCTCTAAGCAGAAAGATCAGAGCAAGGAGACCGCATTTCTCAGGGAGGGGGCTTTGGAGCAGCAACGTTCCAGAGGCTAATAATAGTAAGGATAATAACCCATCATTCACATGTTAATAGTGTAAATATTGCTGATATGGGTAGCATGGACTCTCAGCAAGGTTGCTGATGATACAAATTGGGGGCGGGGATGGTGTAGGTGGGGATGGAGGTGGCCCATTGCCCCTCAGGCTGTATGGCCATCCAGTGAGATCTGGACAGGCTGCAGTGCTGCGTGAAAGTGAACCTCACCAAGTTCAGTAAAGACAAGTGCAGAGGCCTGCATGTGGGGAGGAATAACACCAGGCACCAGTACAGACTAGGGGTTCATCCTGCTACAAAGCAGCTCCATGGAGAAAGACCTTGGAGTCCTAGTGGACAGCAAGTCCTCCATGGGACAGCAATGTGCCCTTGTGGCCAAGAGGGCCAACAGGATCATTAGGAGCATGAAGAAAAGTGTGTCCAGCAGGTCTAGGGAGGTCCTCCTGCCCCTCTACTCTGCCCTGCTGACACCGCCCCTGCAATACTGTGTCCAGTTTTGGGCTCCCCAATTCAAGAGAGACAGGGATCTGCTGGAGAGAGTCCAATGGAGAGCTATGAAGATAATTCTGGGACTTGAACATCTCTGTTATGAAAAGAGACTGAGAGCCCTGGGGCTGTTTAGTCTGGAGAGGAGAAGGCTGAGAGGGGTGGGTGCTAAGGTGAAGGTGCCAGACTTTTTGGTGGTGACCCATGACAGGACAAGGAACAGCAGGTACAACCTTAGAACACAGGAGGTTCCACCTCAATATGAGCAGATGCTTCTTTATGGTGAGGGTGCCCAGAGAGGTTGTGAAATCTCCTTCTCTGGAGACTTTCCAAACTCACCTGGATGCATTTGTGCGTGACCTGCCCTAGGTGATCCTGCTCCAGCAGGGGGTGTTGAGCCTGATGATCTCTGGAGGTCCCTTCCAACCCCCACCATCCTGTGATTCTGTGATAAGCTGGTGTAGGAGAAAATAGCAGCATGTTTTGATTAGAGTTTTGTCTGCAAAATGAAGAATTCTCCAGTGTACTGGGATTAAAACAAGCCATGCAGATGAGAAGTTTTCCGATCCACGAGGTCTGATTCAGGCTTATCTCTTATTCCTGTAAACCTCATTTGTGTGCAAATTTCGTGCAGGAGATTTCGTACGGCGCCAATTCCACTGCGACTTCATTTCAGGCAGCAAGGCCAAAAGGTTTTATTGAACTGGTACTTTTCTTCTAATTGTATTGAAATGTTTGCATGTTTAGGTGTTTAGGTGGGAGTTAGATCTAATTTGCCACTTAATTGTGACTATTTGTTCTGTGGGTATTTCCTTTGCCACTGACGCAGATTTCCTTGTTTCCTTTTCTCTCTTTTCAGGTCAGGGTTGCAGCGAAGCCACTTGAATAGCCCCTTAATTGTGACTGTTTTTTCTGTGGTATTTCCTTTGCCCCTGATGCAGGTTTCCTTGTTTCCTTTTCTCTTTTTCTTCAGGTCAGGATCGCAGCGAAGCCACTTTAATAAAGAGGTTTAAAGGTGACGGTGTCCGATACAAAGCCAAGCTGATTGGGATAGATGAGGTTTCTGCCGCACGAGGAGACAAGTTATGCCAAGACTCCATGATGAAGCTCAAGGTGCAGTGAAACTTTCAGTGTTTAGCATCAGGGAGTCAAGGGGGAGCAAATTTCAGCTTGGACTTCTACCTTTTTCTCCCTTTGTGAATCTCGCTCTGGTTAATGATGTATTGAAATCAACCAGTCTGACTTGAACTCCTGGCTGCTGTTGCTTACCCCAGTTTAATTCTCATACATTCTCTCTGAGTTTAGTAATTATTCATGATTGACACCACTGCAGTTTGTCCTCTAATTATAAACAACACCTCTGCAAATTGAATAATTTTATTATGCAGAAGGGGAGGTAAATGACTATGAAGAAGAAGAATGGTGTATTAAACATTTGAGGTGGCAGTGCTAATCAGCTACAGCCCAGCCTCTGACTGTTCACTCCTGCCAGGAGAGGCAGAAAGGGGTGAGCGACAGTGTGGAGTGTAGGTAGCCAGATATAGGGGGGGAAATGTTGTCTTCAGTGGGAGGAGAGTGTCTTGCACCTGAGATGGCAGCATTAATGGCAGGAGGCAGTGCAGGGAAAAGACAGGGCATGAGAAGATAAAGAGGGGTCCATAGAGTTTTGGGAAAGAACTGGAGCCGTGACAAGAGCAGACTGCAAGCTTAAAGAGAAGACAGAGCCTGAAAGCACCAGTGGTGTGTGGGAGGGTGGACTTACTGGAGTATGCTGGACTCTCTGGCTCAGTCTTACAACCCTCAAAGGGCATAAAAGTTGTCTATAGGAAGTGTCCTTTATGTGGCACAGGGAAATGTGGAAGAGCTGGAGTGGTTGATGAGGAAGAATTGGTT
The DNA here is from genome assembly GCF_026170545.1 of Melanerpes formicivorus. Classification (NCBI taxonomy): domain Eukaryota; kingdom Metazoa; phylum Chordata; class Aves; order Piciformes; family Picidae; genus Melanerpes; species Melanerpes formicivorus. The sequence continues at coordinate 3,503,806 of NW_027142359.1, read as the reverse complement.
ATGTTGTGTTTTTCTTGAGTGCAGTGTTAGCCATTAGCCTCCCACTGCACTGCAGGGTTACAAACTACATCTAAGAGTAAACCCTCTGCAAGTTTTTTCCCCTTTTTTCACCTTTCAGTCCTCTCCCAGCACTCTGCCAAGAGAGCTGATGAGTCTCCCATGACTTTTTTTTTTCAGGAGGAGAAATCACTAAACAGTAACTTGTATACTACCCACTTCAGGGTTCCAGTCTTGAGGAGCTGGGAGGGATGGGTGGTTAATCATGATGCCATCCGTCACATGGTTCAACAGTCTAGGAGCAAGATCTGGTAGATAATTTACAAACCAGTTCTGAACATATCATCATAAGCCAAAACTAACTTGTTCTAGAAGGTGCACTGTTGATTTTTCACACAGGCCATGATATCCCTGTCTGGTTTCTTCATATACTGGGTGTATTTCCCATCATTTCATACTTCCTGAAAGCAACTGGGGAGAGTTGTGGCTATTTCACTGCACAAGCCTTTTTGTCTCTCTCTTCCCTGGACTAGCATTTCCACATCTCCCAGATACCTGCTTGCAAAGTGGCAGGATTGATCTGAGCAGAGTTGTTGTGCAATGGCTACAGCTACTGAGGGAAGGGAGCATTAGAAATTCATGTTTGTATGTGAGGCAGCGGAGTGTGAAGTTGTGGACTCTGGAAACCTAATGTCTAACAAGATGAGTTTTAAGGCCAGGGATGAAGTTTTGGGGTGATTTTGACAAATGACTCCATTTTTTGTCTTTCATTTTCATGTCTGTGTAGTGAGAGCAACCTCATCAAGTTCTTAAAGTGTTATGGTAGTGGTTGTTAAAATGTGGAAATTGCGGAGCACCAGGTAAAAGCTAAATTGTAAGAAGGACACAGAGCTGTTGGAGTGAGTCCAGAGGAGGCCACAAAGAAGATCCAAGGGCTGGAGCATCTCTGCTGTGAGGATAGGCTGAGGGAACTGGGGTTGTTCAGCCTGGAAAAGAGAAGACTCCAGGGGGATCCTAGAGCTGCCTTCCAATACCTGAAGGGATCTTACAGGAAGGCTACAGAGGGACTTTTCCCTGGGGGTGTCTAGAGACAGGACAAGGGGGAATGGGTTGAAGCTGAAGGAAGGTAGGGGTAGTCTGGATCTTAGGAAGGTCTTCAGCATGAGTGTAGTGGGATTCTGGAATAAGCTGCCAAGGGAGGTTGTGGTTGCCTCCTCCCTGGGAGTGTTGGAAGCCAGGTTGGATGAGGCCTTGAGTAGCTGAGTGTGGTTGAGAGGTGTCGCTGCCCATGGCAGGGAGGTTGGAGTAGATGATCTCTAGGTCCTTCCCAACCTAAGCCATTCTGTGATTCTATTTTCATTTATTTACTAGTGCAATTGATTACATTTGATCAAGTGTACAGTCTTATTGCTAGGGCAGGCTCCCAAGAAATGGAAATATAAGTTGATGTTGTAGATACACTGTGGGCAAATAATGCCTTAGATGAATTTCAGGAAGTTCCCTTACGAAATAAAAGCTTGAGGTTAGGAAAAAAATCTAAGCCTCAATAGCAGTTTTTTACAGCAGAGATATAGCTGAATGTTGGGAAAACTGTGTTTCTTCTAGAAGCAGCTCCATTTGCTTGTTGCAGATAAGTATGCCCATGAAGTAAGCTTAAGCTGTTGGCATTTTTTTCCTCTGCTGATTGTTGGGTTTTTTTCCCTGGGAAAAAAAAAATAAGAGAGAGAGAGAAAGAAAACAAAACAGCTTATAGCTGGGGAAAGTGTGCTAGAAATGACCTTCAGCTTCCATGAAAACAAATTTCATGGAGGATTAGCTAGTGCAGGGCTTGGAAGCTGGAATGCATTTGAAATGCTGTCTGAGTAGCGTAAAGAGATGTGGTACCTTGAAAAAAAGCGAGGAAGCTAGAAGTAAGAGGGGGACTGTTCCTGGAAAGCCCTTAAGTTTTCCTAGAAAAGTGGGGAATGGTCCACAAGCAGGTGTTTGTGTAGAAGAGTGATGGAGCCAGCCCAAACTGTTCTTTGTTTCAACAGGGAATCGTTGCTGCGGCTCGTTCGAAAGGAGAGCATAAACAAAAGATCTTCTTAACAGTTTCCTTTGGGGGAATCAAAATCTTTGATGAAAAGACAGGGGTAAGTAAAATGATCATGTAATGGCACAAAGCTGAACCTTGCCATGAATGTTTCTCTAAAAGCATTTCCTTGGCTGGGCAGTGATATCTCACCAGCTCAAGCACTACATGAAGCATCTGAGAAGCTCGATAAAGGGTTGTCAGACATCAGAGCAAGCCATTGGGTGACTGAGGTGTAGAGTGTAGCATGGGGATGTAGCTGGTTGTAAAGCCTTGTCCTGGATGATCCTGCAGAACCACCTGGGTACACAAGATGCTCCTTATATGAATAAACACTCACAGCTCCAAGCCCAGAAAGTGGCAAGGGGGTATTTGTTTTCCTTCTGCCAGATAAAGAATTGCTTTTTGGAAATACCAACCCACTGTTTGCAGAAGGTTTTAGCAGTGCAGACTGGTGTCTGTGTCCATATGGGCTTTCTCTTCCAGCCTGGATGAGAAAGCACAATTGCACCCATCCTCTGGGTGCTGCTGAAGCACTCTTGGCAGTACAGGTGGAATGAGTGCTGCCGTTCTAATAACAGGGGATTAGGATTAGAAAATAAAATTGCCTGAGGTTGGACCCCTTGTGTCATGGGAGGCTGAAACAAGCTGGAACAGGGACCTGTGAACAGCCCTGGGAGAGGGAAGCTTTTTCACTATGGTGCCTGAACTAGGAAGAGAAAAAGAAGCTGGGAGAGCTCCTGGGAGTGGAACATGCTTAGCTAGGGTTGCCCTGAAGATGCCCATGGGGAATGGTAAGAATTTTTGTGAGGTTCTTCCTTAATTCCACATGAATGCAGCTGTAGTCTCCATAGGGTGATATATTCCTTTGGACAGCAATGATGCTCTTCTGTGAGGTAGGCAGGAACCATAAGAATCAGAGTTTTTGTGTTGTTGATGGTAGCAAAAGTACATGTTGCATAGAATTGGAGGTAGAAGCTACTGGAAATGTTGAGGTTGCTGTTTGAGCCTGCCAGGCAGCACCTCAGAAGTTGCAGAAGACTTCCATGCATGTCTTTGCCACAGCAATATCGTGTTTGATTTTTCCCTAAATTGCTCTGAAAGCTAAAAAAAAAACCCCACCCAACAAACAAACAAAAAACAAACTAAGCAAAACATTATACTACTTAGACAGAAAGCAACAACACACAAACTGTTTTAATCCTAATTAAGGAGATTTTTACAGCATTTTAAGCTCTGCCTTGAATTTTAAAAAGCCCTTGATTTAATCTTTTGAAAGATTAACTATTTAACATGACGCCAGAAATAAAACCCTACTGATGATAGATGAAATTATCTTTGCCAGTTAATTTATATTATTAGAAAATCAATGTCATTGAGCTGACTGATACATAATACAAGCAGTTAGTAATGAAAAGCTCATTTGGAGTGTGTTGTGTACAGCACGTGTAAAGGATTCCTACCAAAGCAGTGGTTAAGAGAACATTGCTGGGGTTACAGCCTGTGCTCACAAGAAGGCAGGAAGTGTCAGGGTTAGGGCTGCCAGTGCAGTTGTGGTTGGGTCCTCTAATAAGCAGATATTAATTAGGGCAGTGCTTAACTGTGTGATGACATGCTTGTTATTGTGGCTGGAGAGTAGCAGCCCCAGTCAGCCTGCAGAGCAGAGTGTAAAACACTGAAGAGTGTGCTGAGATTGTCTTTTCTTTTTTGTCTGCAAAGTGCCCCGAGGCCACCGGTGCTTTCCTAAGAGTTAAGATGTTTTGGGGGGGGGGAATAAAGGAAAATCACAAAATCAAAGAAGGTTCGGAGTTGGAAGAGACCTCTGGAGATCGTTGAGTGCAACCCACCTGCCAGTGCAGGATCACCTAGAGCAGGCCACACAGGAACTCACCCAGATGGGGTATGAAAGTCTCCAGAGACAGACTCCACAACCTCCCTGGACAGCCTGTTCCAGTGCTCCATCACCCTCACCATACAGAAGCATCTCCTCATGTTGAGACAGAACTTCCTATATTCTGGCTTGCATCCGTTGCCTTTTGTCCTATCACTGGGCACCAGTGAAAAGACTGGCCCCATCTTCTTGACACCCATCCTTGAGGTACTTGTAAACATTGATCAGTTCATAGAATCATAGAATTGTTAGGGTTGGAAGGGACCTCAAGGATCATCCTACCATGGGCAGGGACACCTCACACTACATCAGGCTGCTCGCAGCCACATCCAGCCTGGCGTTCAAAACCTCCAGGGATGAGGCTTCTACCTCCTCCCTGGGCAACCTGTTCCAGATCCCCTCTGGGCCTTCTCTTCTCTTCCAATCTTGGTGATTCTGTGATTCTCCAGGCTAAACAGCCCCAGGTCTCTCAAATTTTCCTCATAAGAGAGATGTTCTAATTCCCTCAATCATCCCTGTAGCCCTTTGTTGGACTCTCTCCAGTAGTTCCCCATCTCTCTTGAACTGGGGCACAAGAGAGGCACTTGTCCTGTGGCACTTGTCTCTGAACATCCCACAAACATTGGATTTATTTTCTTAAAAGAAGGAGGGGAAAGGGGGATGTGTTCAGAAGCAAAGGTGTGGTTAAGCCAAACTACCTTTCCTGCAGTGTCTTTCACTCTCCTATCTGCAGCTTGGGAGGTGAAGACACAAGAACAAGTCTCCTTCATTTCATAATTTTGACACCCTCTGCTCTAAATCTGACATAACTGTGTCATCCTTAAAGTAACCCTGCCAGTCACTCACTGAAGCTTAGACTGAAAACTTTAAATCCACCTTCCAGATGTCTGCCCCTGAGCTGTGAGAGTGATGGACAGGAGTATTGAATTGTCCTTCTTGAAACAGAAACTGTGACAGAGGAGAGCTTTCCACATCAGGTTTTGTGTGATTTTTTTGAAGGCTGAATTGTGCTTTCTATACCAAGTTGTGAAGCAGAGGTGCGTGAACTCCTTTGCTGGTTCTTCACAGCCACTATCCCTTTGGCTTTTCCCCCACCTTAGGTATCTCCATGTCTCAAAGTTTCATGTCTTTGTCCTGCTCTTTTCATAGTGTCTCTCATCCAACCTACAGCTGTCATTTCATTCTTGTTTCTACTGATCATCACATACAATCTCAGCATCAGAAATGCACTTGGTAACACCAACAACAGCTGGTGGACAGAGCCCATCAGTGGGCTCTCTGAGCCTGCAGGAACAGTGCTGTACAAGAGACTAACGTTTAGGGACAGTGCACTGGGGCTCATCCATACAGTTTTGGCTCCTTGTGCTGTAATGCTAAGAGATGCCAGCTGTTGTAGTAGTAAATTGTAGCCTCTGTGTAATCTCGTCTTGATGTCTGCATGCTAAATCACCTCCAAAGAAAGCAGAATTACTCCTGTAATGTGGAGCCTCCCAGAAGGCAAAAGAAGGATAATTCAGTTAGGTGATGCAGGACACTGGTAATCCTGGTCAGAAGCAACAAAGGAAATCCCACACGCTGGCAAAACTAGGGGTGTGCAGTTGCCTAGCCTGGCTCTTTTGGTAGGAAGGAAGCAAAAGGGCTTGCTAAAAGGTTGTGTTTTGCTCACACAGATTGGCTGGTACCCATGTGACCCTTAAGAGTTTATAAAGTTTGGAGGCTGGTGTTTACATTAATGCAACAGAGAAGAAAAAAGGTGTTCTTAATAGGGAACAGCCTGAAAAATCAGAGAATCATAGAACTGTATTGGTTGGAAAAGACCTCTAGAATCATTGAGTCCAGCCATCAACCCAACACCACTGTGGCTATTCAACCGTGTCCGCAAGTGCCATGTCCACACATTTCTTGAACACCTCCAGGGATGGTGACTCCACCACCTCCCTGAGCAGCCTGTTCCAATCCCTGACCACTCTTGCAGGAAAGACATTTTTCCTAATCTCCACCCTAAACCTCCCCTGGCACAATTTCAGACCACTTCCTCTCCTACCTCTGATACTAAGGAGAAGAGACCAATCCCCACCTGAAAGACCTTGCATTTGCTTTCTCCTCTTTTAACAGCCCTCACATGGCTTTCTCCCTTAGTTGCATTTCCATGATTTTGGAATTCCCCAAAGGACATTGTGGGCCACAGTGCTCATTCATTGTTTGTTTGGAATGGTTAGTTACCTCTCCAGAGAGGTAGTTTTTATCACTGGCTCTTGCTATCATGTCTGCCATAGTGGCAGACTGGTGTGATAGAAAAGAGGAAAACTATTCTGAAGAAATACAGGCTCCTGTATCTTTGGTATCTTGTGGGCTACTATTGGATTTTCATTTATCACAATAAAAAATCAATTTGTAGCTCAAAACTAGCAAATTTTTTAAAATTGGCAGTGTCATAGCTGACATCATACAGATGATTTAGGGAAATTACTCCATAATTCATTATTGATGATGGGCTCCAGTTGAAAATTATAAGCAAGGCTTTCCCCCCTGTACTTTATAACTCTCCTCAATATGTTCCAGACCTAATATTCACCCCCTCCAAAAAAATATTGATTTTAATAATGCTGTTATTCCAGCTATCAGGAATTCTGCCCTTTGAGTAAATTTATCCATGAAAAGATCAGGTTGAAGGTGGAATATCATTTGGGAACAATTTGTCTCAGCAAGAAATCTGACTGGAAGGATTTGCTGTGAGTTTGTGATGTGGATGTGATACACTTTATAGGATCATAGAATCACTTCATTTGGAAAATACCCCTAAGGTCCTTGAGTCCAAACCCTGACCTAACAACACCATGGCCATTAATACATGTCCCCAGTGCCATGTCTACAGGTATTTTTAACACCTCCAAGGACAGTGACTCCACAGAATCAACTAGGTTGGAAAAGACCTCAGAGATCATCAAGTCCAACCTATTACCTAATACCTAACACTTCATGACAACTAAACCATGGCTCCAAGTGCCACATCCAAGTCTTTTATGAACACCTCCAGGCATAGTGACTCCACCACCTCCCTGGGCAGCACATTCCAATGGCCAATTACTCTTTCTGTGAAGAACTTTCTCCTCACCTTGAGCTTAAACTTCCCCTGATGCAGCTTGAGACTGTGTCCTCTTGTTCTTTCAGGAAGTTGTGGAGAGCACTAAGGTCTCCCCTGAGCCTTCACCTCCCTGAGCAGCCTGTTCCAAAGCCTGACTACTCATGTAGTAGAGAAATTGTTCCAAATATCCAACCTAAACCTCCCCTAGTGCAACTTGAGACTGTTTACTCTCATCCTATTGCATCAAATAATCTAAATAGGTCCCTTCAGACCACTTTTCAAATACTTGTCAATGTATTTGGAATGTGACAGAAGGAGCCCTGCTGAGCAGAGCTCACCTCTGCTGAGGTGCAAGCTTGTGCTTGGCGCATGCTGTTAGCATGGATTCCTCTTTCTGCTGGAGGAGTCTGCTCACATAGACAGGCCATCACAAATTACTCTGCTGTTTCATGTCCCAACATTCACTGAATCATTCAAAATTATATGTCATGTTCTCCTGTAGTATGCCAGAAATTGTCATTGTCATGGGCTTTGACCCTGTCTTTTCTCACAAAAGGATTGTTTTTTATCCCCACCTGGAGTACTGCATCCAGTTCTGGAGCTCCTGTTACAGGAAGGATCTGGAGGTGCTGGAAGGTGTCCAGAGAAGGGCCATGAGGATGAGCAGAGGGCTGGAGCTTTTCTCCAAGGGAGACAGACTGAGGGAGTTGTGGCTGTTCAGTCTGGAGAAGAGAAGGCTCCAAGGAGACCTTCTTGTGGCCTTCCAATATCTGAAGGGGGCTACAGGAAAGCTGGGGAGGGACTTTTTAGGGTGTCAGGGAGTCATAGGACTGGGGGGAATGGAAAAAATACTAGAAATGGGTAGATTCAGCTTGGATGTTAGGAAGAACTTCTTCCCCATGAGGGTGTTGAGACACTGGAACAGATTGCCCAAGAAGGTGGTGGAAGCCTCATCCCTGGAGGTTTTTCAGGCCAGGCTGGATGTGGCTGTGAGCAATCTGATGTAGTGTGAGGTGTCCCTGCCCATGGCAGGGGAGTTGGAATTGGATGATCCTTGATGTCCCTTCCAACCTTAACAATTCTATGGTTCTCTACCCTCATATGTTGGCCATCCATCCCACCTGCCTTCTGCAGAGTGTCTGCCGAATGTATACCTCACCTGAAGTTAGGATGAGAGGAAATGGGTTGAAGTTGTGCCAGGGGAGCTTTAGATTGGACATTAGGAAAAACTTCTTTACCGAGAGAGTTGTGAGGGCTTGGAACAGGCTGCCCAGGGAGGTGGTGGAGTCACCATCCCTGGAGGTGTTCAAGGAGCTGTAGCTATGGTACTTCAGGTCATGGTAGTTGGGCTGTGGTTGGGTTTGATTATCTTAAAGGTATCCAGCATTAGTGATTCTGTGATTCTAAGGTTATTGGTTGTTTTTTTAATGTAGCTACTGCAACTGTTACTAAACCCAGACTTCTTCTAACTAATGCCACTTCAGAGATGCCATGGATTAGATGGCAATAATTTTTGATCATTTGTTCTGTCATATTCCTCCTGCACCCTGCTGACATCTCAAGACATCATCTCTCAAACACAGTGTGGCACAAGCTGAAATGTGGTTTTCATTAGTAGACTTCCATGAGAGTTCTTTTGTGTTTTCAGAAGCAAACCCACAAATGATCGTGTTGTGCTGTTTAATGGTCTCCTCTTGCTGGGTGGAACTTAGTGGTGAATGTGTTCCTTGGAAAGCAGCAAACCCCATAACTCTCAATATAGCAAGATATGCAGAATTTTTAAAGGACCTTCATTGTTCATTAGCTATTTATGAGTATTATTTTGTTAATCACACACATCAGGCTATCTCCCTGTGATAGCTTAGTAATGCTTCATTAGATGTGCATGACTAATATGGTCTCCATAAAGAGGCTGTAATTGTCTCATTGTTTATTTATGTAACAATAAATCTTTGTTTACTGAGGGTTACTGTCCCAAAAATGTATTTAAAAGTAATAATTAGATTCTGTAAAATACTTGGGGAAATATTTTCCGAGGACAGGCTGAGGGAGCCTAGGGAAGAGAAGGCTCCAGGGAGGCCTTAGAGCTGCCTTCTAGTATTTGAAGGGAGCTACAAGAAGGCTGCAGAGGAACTGTTTACAAAGGCCTGCAGGGATAGAATGAGGGGCAATGGTTTGAAATTAGAGAGCAGATTTAAATTGGATGTTAGGAACAAGTTCTGCACCATGGGGGTGGTGGAACACTGGAACAGGCTGCCCAGGGAGGTAGTTGAGGCCCCACATCTTGAGATATTCAAGGTGAGGCTCAACAGAGCTCTGGGCAACCTGGTCTAGTGGAGGATGTCCCTGCTCAACTGCAGAGGGGGTTGGACTAGTTGACCTCTGGAGGTCTCTTCCAACCCAAACCATCCTATGATTCTGTGATTTTTTGCTACATCAGTACTAAGGCATACATTAGAACTCCTGTTCTTTCTAATTGCCCCGGGTGATCCTGTCTGGGGATTGGACTCAATCTCTAGAGAACCCTTCCAACCCCTAACATTCTGTGATATCATACAAAGACATGATTGTACCTTTCTACACTGGCTACAGAGCTCATGATTGTGCTTCTGCTTTAAATCTTGATGGTGTCCAAATAACTAATACCCATAGCAGGTGATGATAATCCTGCTGGTCTCAGATTGTTCTCTTCTAGTCAGATAATGTTGTGGCACTGATACGATCCAGCCACAGGTTTAGATACCTACATCTTACCCATCTTCCTGACCTTTTAAGCTCTCCTGACTGTGCTCAGATTTTTCCAAGTTGTTGCTAAGGCCTCTATAAAGCATTTTCCAGATGGTTCTTAGAGTTTATCAGGTTTTGCTGGATTTGCTGCTCTTCTCTGTTTGGATGTAAGGGGTGATGTTAATTCTGCTGATAGATTGCTAACAGGACAGCTGAACTTGGCTGAAAGAAAATTCTAGCAAGACTAAAATTGTCACTGTTGGCAGAAGATGCCTCATTTAAAATCTACCAGAGGTACTTCTTGACTTTGCTGGAAAGCTGTTGATTCTGGCATCTTTGACCAGAAATGGAGGTACAGTTATGGATCCGCGGTTCTTCCTTGAAGCACATGTGCTGGAGCAGATGAAATGTCAAACTGTCAAGTCTCTATCACTGAGCATCTCTGAATATTCAGAAATAGAAATAAAAGCAGGAATTAATTTGCTCTGCTCTCTGCTCTCTCTGCAGTGAGCGGGGGGTGGTGGTGGTGGTGATGTGATCAGTTCACTGAATTTCTGTGTTTGCCTGTGCATGGCATTGGCAAAGAGATTGGGAATTGCCCCTGCCTGGGTGCTCCTTCCAGCTCCAGGCCAGAAGCTCCCAGAGCTGGGTCTTGTCCTGTTCATGTCTGTGAAATAGCAAAGTTCCTCCTCATGGCTGATCTCAGGTGGAGCACTTTGTTAGCATCCTTAATTTATTAGCTGATTTTGAATGAAATCCTTCTTCCTGGCCACCCTGACTCTCATCTCTGGATTTTATCCCTGTGTTTCTAATTTCTCTTTCTCTCTGCTGCAGTTTTCATCTGGGCTTTCCCAAGCACGCTCTGTCCTTGATCCCTTTTTCTCCCTGCTGTGCTTTTGATCAGACTTTCTTCATTTGCAAATATAAATTTGATACTGTGTCAAACCAAATGATGCCAGCCCTGTCTCCTCCTGTTCAAATCTCAAGCTGTCTCTCCTTACATGTTTAGCCAACAGTTCAAGCTGAACGTGGCTAAACCAGGCTTTTTAATCCTGACTCCCAAAGGTGCTTTCTCTGACCTCCTTTTCAGAGTGGTGAGGAAAATATCAGCATCATCTATTATTCAGCTCTGGAAATCCAGCAGCCTTTTGCACTCGGTGTTGTTTTTGATTCTCACATGCAGGGTAGCTTCAATTCTTGCAGGCTCTTCTTCACTGCTCTGAAATAGGGCATTTATTGTCAAAGCACAGTTTAAACCACAGCCCTGCCTCTCTTCATCTTGTGTCTCAATAGTTTTCCTTTTCCTTGTCCTTGACAAACATGACTGTTATTTTTGAGAGCCATCGTGACTGCCAAGATTGCTGCCTCAGCTTATTCTTCCAGTCGTGTCACACTTTGCATTCCTACACCGAATGTGCCTTCTCTGTTTTATCAGCCCATTACCTGACTGCTTTGCCCAGGCTCTTCATGACTCTTCATCCACTTTTAAGGAGTCATTCCACAGTACCACCTTTCATCATTCAGTTACTCAGTTTTCAAATATGTGACTCCGAGACTCTTCCCATCCTGCCCATCAGATTTTGGAGGAATCCTTTGCACATATTCATGTAGAACCCCCTGGCCAGTCCTGGGGGCCTAACCACAAGAAAGATATGGACCTGATGGAGTGGGTCCAGAGGAAGGCCACCAAGATGATGGAAGGACTGGAACACCTCTCCAATGGGGACAACCTGAGGGAGTTAGGGTTGTTCAGCCTGGAGAGGAGAAGGCTCAGCAGAGACCTTAGAGCATCCATCTAGTATCTGAAGGGGTCCTACAGGAAAGCTGGGGAGGGACTGTTTAGAAGGGCTTGTAGTGATGGGATGAGGACCAATGGTTTGAAACTGGAGCAGAGGAGATTTAGGTTGGACGTTAGAAGGAAGTTCTTCATAATGAGAATGGTGAAATACTGGAGCAGGCTGCCCAGGAGTGTGGTTGAGACCTCATCCCTGGAGATGATTCAAGATCAGATTGATGTGGCCTTGAGCAGCCTGATCTAGTTGGAGATGTCCCTGCTGCCTGCAGGGGAGTTGGACAAGATGGCCTTTGAGAGTCCCTTCCAACCCAGTGCAATCTGTGAGTTTGTGATTTTCTCTTCAAATCCTTCCTTAAAACACTCCCATGCTACAAACCTGTTAAACTCAATGGTGCTGGGACTGCTGATAGCTTGTGGTGGCAGCCTGTCACACAGGTCTGTGCTGCCTTTTGCAGTCACCCTCTTGGCATTTGCCTGGGATGAGGACAGCCCATCTAGTGCCTTGTAGAGCCAACTCATGAAATCATTTCTCTGGCCATCTGTCATTTCCATTGTTGCCTTGGAGGGGCTTGGGAGTTGGTTGCCCAGGTCATATCAAACCATGCCTTCTACCATGTCAGCCTGGTATTCCAGGGGTGAGCCACCCATTGTGTACTGATCCACGGGAAAAGGATAGAAGAGCAATGGAGGGCATCTGCCAGGACAGTAAATGAAGGACTTCTCCATGAGGAGGAGCTACTGCAGTTTTGCATCTCAGAGATGTTCCAAGGGGCATCTGGCCCTTAGCTTTCCATGTTTGGAATCTTTGGGATTCAGGGTTGTTTTTTTAAATAAGAAATACCTGTTTATAGGAACTTTGTGTAAAAGCTGTTGGGTCTTACACCATGCCAAGGATTTCTTAGGACTGCCCTGATAAAAATATGATGTGGTAGCAACAAAGAGCAGCCTGAAAAGCAGCCTAGTCTGTATCTGCATTTGAAAATGGTAGCAGCTAGAGCCTTTCTTATGTGTTAAGAGGAATTGTGTGTGTTGTCCACAGCTTCCCCTGAAAGATGCCTCTGGCCAGCTGGGAGTCTTGCTCTGCTGCTTGACAATTTCTCATCTTTGTACTTGTAAATATGAATAGTGCAACATGGCATTTACAGTGCTACCTGCAGTAAATGTATCTAGTTAGAATATGGCCAAGCAGGAGACTTAAACCCCCTGTGTATTACTCTTATAAGGTATACACAACCTTCTCCTACTTCAGAAGGGAAATGATAACACATTTCATAAATAACATGTGACAGTTAGCAAAATGTAAATGTCAGAAGAACCTGCTTCCATAATTGCATCCCTTATTGACTATTGTAATTCATTTCTAACTGGCCTTCCAAACCATGCCCTGGACAGTTTGGATGATTCAGAGTGCTCCACAGGGATTTTTAAATAGCAGAGATACATTTCAGAGCTGCCCAGTTTGCTGTCTGAAGATTGTAAAAGCCTTGTGTACTATCATAGAATGGGCTGGGTTGGGAGGGACCTCCAAAGGTCAGGAGAAGAGAAGGCTCCAAGGAGACCTTCTTGTGGCCTTCCAGTATCTGAAGGGGGCCTACAGGAAAGCTGGGGAGGGACTTTTTAGGGTGTCAGAGAGTGATAGGACTGGGGGGGATGGAAAAAGACTAGAAAACTAAGTTAATTCTACTCTATTCTAAATGGGTAGATTCAGATTGGATGTCAAGGAGTTCTTCCCCATGAGGGTGGTGAGACATTGGCACAGGTTGCCCAGGGAGGTGGTGGAAGCATCATCCCTGGAGGTTTTTCAGGCCAGGCTGGATGGCTGTGAGCAACCTGCTGTAGTGTGAGGTGCCCCTGCCCATGGCAGGGGGGTTGGTACTGGATGATCCTTGAGGTCCCTTCCAACCCTGACAATTCTGTGATTCTATAATTAGGCTATGGAAGCCACGTTGTAGTGCAATGTGAATTTTACCTAACAGAAGAGCACTCAAACCACAGCTTGAGGTGGGAGAGTTGCTTGCAAGTACTGATATGTTTAAGCCAGGTTATTAATATATTAATAAGAAAAATGGTGGGAAAAAAACATAGAAAAAAGTAGTTCAGGCCTGTTTTCAGCACATACAGAATAAGGGTGGCTAGATTTCAAACTGCTCAGGAAAGGATTTAGCAGGACAAATGCTGACATTGTAGTAGCACAGGACACAGATGCACTGAAACCTCCCTGGAGAGCAGCGGGGGACACAGAAAGTTAGGTCCCCCTTTTCAATGTGCTGTTCCTTCCTCTTGGCGGTGGCTGGGGAGCATTATGCCCTAGGTGTGCTGCTGATATTCCTTCAATTCAGTGCATTTGAGCTGGTAGACTGCTCTGCAATTTCCCTTTTGCCCTGGTAATAGCAACACTAGCAACAATGCCTCTGAATTTCTGTGCTAACTTGTAGGCTGGTTAACCTCTTCTATTGCTGGGGTCATCTGCAAGGGAGACAGATGACCTTTGCTGTCAGTGTAATGGGAGAGGAAAACTACAGCAAGGTTTACTTGTAAAGTTACCTGGACTTTGTGAGATGATAATAATAGATCTCTATTGGCAATAAAATCAGTGGATGATGTGCTGCCCTCGGGAACATGCTTATGTTTACAAGGGAAGCCTGCACTTCTTCAAATTGATAGTTCAGGAGGACAAGTAAGTGCCTTTTAGGCTGCTTAGGTTTATGTGCTAAGTGGCATTGTGGAAGGAGAAAATATATAATATATATAGGAAAATCAGTGTTTGCCACTGGATGCTCTTATTTATCAGGAATTCTTTACAGCGAGGGTGGTCAGACAATGGAAAAGGTTGCCCAGGGAGGTTGTGGATGCCCCCTCCCTGAAGGTGTTCAAGGCCAGGTTGGATGGGACCTTGAGCAACCTGAGCTAGTGGAAGGCATCCCTGCCCATGGCAGGGGGTTGGAAGTAAATGATCTTTGAGGTCCCTTCCAACCTAGATCATTCTATGAATCTATTACCTAACAGCTGCCAAATACAAATACCTGCTTTTATCCCAGGCTTTCAGTGGAATAATAATGAAGCTCAGATGCCAACAGATCTTCACTCAATATATACAATAACTGTTCATAAAAGTTGCCTTCCTAATTGAGCTAATTGTACTTATAACCTTTCTGGTTTATGCACTGTGTGCTCAGCGTGCAGGCAACCATGTGTCACAGAGCCCAAGGGCTGCAACATCAGCTCCTGGTGTACTCCCCAGCACCTGCTGGTAATCATGGACTTCCAGCAGTGCCTACCTTCACTCATTTGTAGCACTCCTCTACAAAAAAAAGCAAGCAGCATTTCATGGACTCTACCTATCTATACTGTTATTTTTTTCTTAATCCTTTGTGGTTTCCATCCTAATTCTGCCTCACTGAGCTCCCAGCGAAGCAAGAAGGAGTATTCCTGCTGACTTTAAAAGGAGCTTTTGACAGAGGTGAGGCATAGCACTAATTAATTTGGGTGCCTTGACATTTAAAGCAAGTGAGAAGTCTTGAGTATCTGAAAATATTGAATATGGCTCCTAGCCCCTGCTCTGTGTAGCTTTACAGTGTTTGTTAGCTGTTTTGGGTGTTTTTTTTCCCCAGTAGTCAAAAGAGGGATTTGAATCCTTTTTTTTTTTTTTTCTCTAAACTTTTATCTTTGCTTTTAAGGAAGCTGAGTTGGTTTGTAGAAGGTTTTATAGCCTTATGGGATCTTTAATTAGCCAAATGTGCTCCTGTGAATGATACAGGAAATTGGAAGCATTTTAAAGTGTAAAGCATGTCAGAGTGTAACCTGTACATGCATAATAAGGCTTAGTGCTAAGCAGTGCTGAGAGTGAAGTAAATGAGGAAATTCAGTTTTGATCAGGGGAGGAACAGTAGAAGACATGCTGTGCACAGAAGCTGTAAAGGGTGGGAGAAAACTAAAGCAGTACTAGAAAACAATCCAGAATCATAGAATACATAGAATTGTCAGGCTTGGAAGGGACCTCAAAGGTCATCCAGTACCAGCCCCCCTGCCACAGGAAGGGACACCTCACACTAGATCAGATTACTCAGAGCCACATCCAGCCTGGCCTGAAAAACCTCCAGGGATGAGGCTTCCACCACCTCCCTGGGCAACCTCTTCCAGGGTCTCACCACCCTCATGGGGAAGAACTTCTTCCTAACATCCAATCTGAATATACTCACTTCTAGTTTTGCTCCATTTCCCTATGTCCCACCATTACCTGACACCCTAAAAAGTCCCTCCCCAACTTTCTTGTAGGCCCCCTTAAGATACTGGAAGGCCTTCTCTTCTCCAGACTGAATAGCCCCATGCATCCATGCATCGAAGCTATGAAAGGCTCTTCTGCATGCATTTAATTAAAAGGTGAGGACAGCACTGCCTGATAGCCCTTCTGAGAGGCAGACCCAGTGTGACACTGACTGCAAGGCAGGGAGAGAAGGAAAAAAGTAGCTGTAGTGAGCCCTGCTTTCTGCTGGACCACGGCTGCATGCAGGCTGCTTAATCCAAGTTTAGTTTTGGAGATTTCAATTAGCAGGAGAAGACTAAAACTAAACCTTCAGCATGTTTACACAAAAATGAGCAGGGAGGAAACAACTCTGGGCATTGAAATGTACAACTTGGAGCTTTAGGGCTCCCTTTTGAGATGCCAGGGCAGAACTCGCTCTCCATTGTTTGAATTGAAAATCTGAACTGGAACAGGCTGCCCAGGGTTGGGGTGGTAAAGTCTCCTTCTCTGGCAGCCTGCCTGGATGCATTCCTGTGTGATCCTGCTCTGGCAGGGGGTTGGACTGGATGATCTTTCCAGGTCCCTTCTAACCCCTAATATTCTGTGATTCTGTGGTCATTACAGAATTTGCCAAGCACCTACTAAGTGCAGCTGCAGAAATTCCTACCTTAAGGTAATGCAGAGAGGGAAAAGAAAACAAACCACCAAATGGAGCCAAAAACTCTCCACAAGTTCTTGTGTTCTTTTTTAGAGTCTCTTTGAGTTTTACCTTTTACATTTTGCTTTATTCTTAGCCTAGGGCTCAAGTACTGCACACACTCACTGTCATTCTATGGAAGCTTTATGTGCTAGGTTAAGTGTCTGTTGTGGGACCTGAGCAAGTGAAGGAGTGACACATTTATGGGAGTATCTGAAGTTTCTTTGTACATGCAACTGTAACTCAAAAGAAAATATTTCCTCTCTTCTTGTGGAGGAAGACTGAAACTCAAATGGCATGGTCTTTATGACTAGGATAGGTGGTTAGTGACACTGTTCCTGAATTGTAAAGCTCATCGTTTTGGAGGAATCGTTTGCTAATCTGCAGATAACCATGGGACAGCAATGAGCCCCTGTGGCCCAGGAGGCCAGTGGCATCCTGGGGTGGATTAGAATGGTTGTGGTGAGTCGGTGGAGAGAGATTCTCCTGCCCCTCTACTCAGCCCTGGTGGGGCTGCATCTGGATTATTGTGTGCAGTTCTGGGCCCCTTAGATCAAGAAGGACCTCAGGGAACTGCTTGTGGGAGTCCAACACAGAGCTACAAAGATGCTGAAGGCAGTAGAACATCTCC
Source organism: Melanerpes formicivorus (assembly GCF_026170545.1). Lineage (NCBI taxonomy): Eukaryota > Metazoa > Chordata > Aves > Piciformes > Picidae > Melanerpes > Melanerpes formicivorus. The sequence goes on along the minus strand of NW_027142359.1, from coordinate 3,486,669 downwards.
CTGCTGAGGAAAGGCTGGGGGAGCTGGGGCTCTTTAGCTTGGAGCAGAGGAGCCTGAAGGGTGACTTCATTCATGCTTATAAAGATGTGCAGTGCAGTGTCCGGAGAGCAGAGCCAGGCTCTGCTTGGTGGTGCCCAATGATAGGACAAAGGGCAGTAGGTGCAAGCTGGAGCAGAGGAGGTTCCACAGGAGCAGAAGGGAAAACTTTTTCAGTGTGAGGGTGCCAGAGCCCTGGAACAGGCTGCCCAGAGAGGGTGTGGAGTCTCCTGCTCTGGAGACAGTCCAAATCTACCTGGCTGTGTTCCTGTGTGACCTGCCCTGGGTGATCCTGCTCTGGCAGGGGAATTGGAGTAGATGATCTTTTGAGGTCAACTTCCAATCCCTAACATTCTGTGATTCTGTGATCTACAGCCTTCAATCAGTGCTCTTGAACTGTAGATCTCCACTTATGGAACAACCTGCGGTCTTGCACCACTGATAGAGATTGCTCTCTTTTCAAAAGCTCTGTCATAGCCTTAGAGAGCAGTTCTGCATTGGAGGACTATGCAGCAGCTCAGGCATCTCTGCTGGGAACTAGATGTGTTTTTCATGATTTTGGCAAAAGTCATAGCAGACAAGGGTGCCTCAGGATGAAAAGCTGAACTGTTTGTGGTATGGAAAAGTAAATTGAAGTATTTCTCACAAGCAGACTGTGGTGGGAGACATTTGAGGCTGTGTCATGTAGCTGGTACTTTATGTTTGTATGCTGAGCACTAGAAAATGAAACCGTTGGAGATGAAGAGTTGGACTGAGTAGATTTTGTCCAGTTCTTTACTGTGCCACTTGAAACCAGTCTGTCATTGTAGAGCACAGAATTTCTTGCTTGTACACTTTGGGTTATTTCTGATTGTGGTTATTATTGCACATTATCACACGGACATCAAACATTGTGCCTTCTGAACTCCACTTGTTTGCTTTCATTTTTAGTTGACATAAGAGCATGACATACTGGTTATGCACAGTTTCTGAATTCATGGAGTTCTTTCCTATTCTCATTCCTCTCTGTCCATGTGCTTTCTCTCAGTCTCCTTTTAACATCTTATTAAATTGGTATGAGTGTCAAGGAGACAGGCAGATGAATATGAAATAAATCTCTCTTGTCCTTTCCCCCCTTTTCCAGAGAAGTTGGTAATGTTCTGGAAGTAGATTTATGGTTAAAGACAGTTGGTATTTGATGAGTATCCAGTGCAACTCAGCTTTAGTATTGCCAGTATGAGTGGGATTTTTCTGATCTTTACAAGCCCTGCTTTATAGGGCTTGCATGGCAAATCAAGAGAATCAGAGGTTCTTTTTCGCTGATGAGCTTTTCAAATCGCAGGTTACTAGAGGAGGGTGGTCATAACGCTTGCTGCATATGAAGCAGTTAAGATCTGAGACAGTTAAAGCCAAAAAAGTACCTCCAAAGCTCCTAGGAGTTGTATGAAGGAATTTCTTATGCTGCTCATATAAATCAAAAGCATTTCAGCAGGTGAGGAATATTGGTGTAAAGGAACAAAAGAGCCTTGTAAAAGTGAAGCCTTCTCAGAAGACATTCACAGGCTGTAAAAGATGAATGCAGTAAAACTATGGAGAGGTTCAGTGAGACTGTAACAAACTGCCTGCCTCATTACTGAGTATTGTGCTCCCTCAAATTCCAGATTTAATCAGTAAGAATGCTGCAGACTTCAGAGTATATAGGAAAAGTACAAGGCGTGGTCAGAGGTGCTATGCTTAGGCTGTGTGCAAGCTTTGGCTTGAGAGGAGAGGGCAATATTGACATATTGATGGCTACCTGACCATTTTGCAGGAGGCAACGAGGTAGAGGCTGATGGGGAATTCCTAGATTCATAGAGTGAATTAGGTTGGAAGAGACCTTAAAGATCCTCTAGTTTCCAAACTCCCTGCACATTCCACTAGCCCAGGTTGCTCAAGTGCTCATTCAACCTGGTCTTGAATACATACACAGGGAGGACATCCACAGCCTCCTTGGGCAACCTGTTCCAGTGCCTCACCACCCTCATGGTGAAGAACTTCTTCCTAACATCCAATCTAAATCTCCCCTCCTCTAGTTTCGATCTATTCCCCCTAGTCCTATCACTACCTGACATCCTAAAAAGTCCCTCCCCAGCTTTATTGTAGGTCCCTTTCAGATATTGGGAAGGCCACAATAAGGTCTCATCAGAGCCTTCTCTTCTCCAGACTGAACAGCCCCAGCTCTCAGTCTGTCTTCACAGGAGAGGAGCTCCAGCCCTCTGATCATCCTCATGGCCCTTCCAGCACATGACAATGACTGTGACTGATGCAGAAAGGAGAAGAAAATAGTACAAGACTCATAACAGGTCCTAGCATCACAGCTTTACTGTGGCATGTTTGTTTTTCCAAAAGTCTATGAAAATGTTTCCTTGCCTTTAGGATTTTCTTTGTCCTGGAGCAATATTTGCAAGTGTGTATTTAAAATATAACTCAAGATTAATAGTAATTGGACAAGAGCTTTCGCTAACTCCTTTCACTTCTGGTACAAGAAAAAAATTGAAAAGCTTTTGAAGTGCAGATGTGAAATTGGCCACGTGTGCGTTCCAGTTTTGTTTTGTTCCTTTCCACATTCATATATCAAATAAATGGATCTCCTGCATGAGCAGCTTAGCATTTGCTTCCCAAGACAGTGAACAGTAACTAAATTCATATCTGGTCTTTGTCAGACATTATTACAAATTATGAAGAGCCTGACCAGTTTATTACCTCAGTGGTGTTCTCTTTCACAAATTAGGTCCTTGGAACATCCAGCCAGCTCAGGATCCTAACTTAATTGAACCCCAGTGTATGCTGGGGTCTTGGATGAGGACAGCTCCAGCCCAGTTGAGAGCACCACTGCATGTCCCTGATGCACAATACACTGAGTGTATCAAAGACATCCCTGCTCCCTGCAGGGGCATTGAACAGCATGGCGTTTAACGGTCCGTTCCAACCCAAACTACCCTACAGCTCTCTTTGCCTGCCTGTGTCCAACCCTGAATCTTTTTGACCCAAAGCCACTCATGGAGTTTTGGCTGAGCAATAGACTTTGAACTTTCTCTCTGGAAAAAAACAAAACCCACCCACAAAAAAACACCAAACCAAGACTAGGAGCAGAAAGGGAAGATGGAACCTCTGGAGCATCCTCTGAGGTCTTCATGCTGGAGACACAAACAAGGACACTCATGCTGGAGGCACTCTCTTAGGAATTTGCTGCTCTTGCTCCCCAGGTAGGATGCAGGCAGTAGCAGGATCTGATTTCTTCCATCAACTAAAGGCAGTGGAAAGGATTAATTCAGATTTTTAGCTGGGGCTGAAGTTCTCTTTTAGCTGATCTTCTGGAGTCCAACCACACAGGCTCCTACGTGGGTCCATTTGCTGTTCTAGAGAGGGAGTTAGAGTGGACAGATTGAGTTTAGGTTGGCTCACTGACTTGGGTCCTTCCTGACCCATCTGCACGTTGCAGTGTGTTTAAGAAGTTACATCATCTGGGTTTTTTTTGCCTCAGACTCCTCCATTGCAGGAGCACCACAGAGTGTATTATTGTTATTAAGAGGAAATTAGCTTTACACATTGTTTGGGTGCTTTGCTGCATCACAGCCAGACTGCTTCCCCCCTGGAGGGATTGAGCTTGTGAAGACTAGGGATAAATCTGTCTTGATTCTTTTCTTTATCAGCAGCATGTTTTATGTGCCCCTTTGTGATACATAGACCAGGCTTTGATCTGCATATAATCTGAAAATGTGCTTTTTTGTGCCAAATGTTTCCATTGCAAAGCTTGTGCACCGAAACGCCTTTTAGAAGCTGGCACTTGGAAAAGTCTTCCTTTAGGTTATTGTTTGCAAGATCAGTGTGTGTGGAAGAAGCACATGGATTAGGCAGATTTACTCTCTCCTGATCCTCAAAGGCTGCCATCTGAGAAGTCCCTTCAGGCTTGGAGGATGCTCCAGACATTAAATGTTCCTTTTCTGCTGCTATTCTTAGTGGGTTTTTTTTGCAGAGAGAAAGTTCATAAACTATTGCTCAGCTCAAAGTCCATGAGTGACTTTGGGTCAAAAAGATCCAGGGCTGAGCCTTTCATTTCAGCTCTGTAGAACATAGCATGAATCATAGAATCATAGAAGAGGTTAGGTTGGAAGGAACCTCAGAGATCATCTACTCCAACCTCCCTGCCATGGGCATGGACACCTCTCAACTACACTCAGCTGCTCAAGGCCTCATCCAGCATGGCTTTGAACAGCCCCAGAGTGGATGCCTCCCTGGGCAGCCTATTACAGAGCCTCCCCCACCTTGTACTGAAGAGTTTCTTCCTAAGATCCAGTCTAACCCTGGTCTCCCTCAGCTTCAAACCATTCCCCATTGCCCTATTGCTAGAGACTTTTATTTTAAGTTCCTCTTCAGCCTTCTTGTAGGATTCTCTCAGATTTTTGAAGGCAATGAGTTCAGTCTCCTTCAGTGAAAAAGTTCAGTTCTCACTGACACAGAATCACACAGAATGGTAGGGGTTGGAAGGGACCTCTGAAGGTCATCAATTCCAACCCTCCATGGTAGTATGTTCATTTTTTATTCTGTTATAATCAAAACTGGTCAGCTTGGCTGGTGTCTGGAAATGCCTCCTAATACTGAAACCTTCATAACCACAAGAAGTTTCTAGTGGATTTTGCTTTTTAGGTGCTCACACTTGACATTTATTTCTGACAGCTGAATTGAAACGATGCTTTGTTCCAAGACTGCTTGCTATTCTAGTAGGAATTCAGTATCTTGTTAATTTGATAAGCTTAAACTATACTGCTCTCTAGATGAAAGGAAGTGAAATTATCCATGTGTTGTAGTAAATGCCCCACATCTGTCCACACTTGTGTCCAAACCCAGCATTTCCTGCAGCAATGAGATAAAATTCATCTCAAAACCACTCATGCGGTTGACAAATCATTGTTTCCACTTTAATGTGTTGCAGTAAATAATGGTCAATGCACTTATTGCACTTTTGGCTTGCTAAGCTTGTTGAGGGATTGCCATGATTTTCCACATTAGTTTCTGGGTTTATGATTTTTTCAATGGTTTTCCTAAACATAGAGGACCTGGTTACCTAACGTGCTGCTGAGTGATCACAGCATCAGCTGGAGTATGGGGAGCTTGCAGGTAGACAGCAGCATGGCTGGAAATATGTTCCATAAAGTTATTTTATTATGAAGCCATTAAGGATTTCACAGTTCAGTGAGCAACTTTGGTGTTTAGAGAGCTCTATGTGACATGCAAACTTTGTTGTTTGTGATTCACATGTGATAGAAGGGAAGAGACAGGTGTAGAAATATGGCAGATGCATGGGCCACGTATGTCACCCACATCACAGAATCACAGAGTGTTAGGGATTGGGAGGGACCTGGAAAGATCATCCAGTCCACCCTCCCCTGCCAGAGCAGGATCACCTAGAACAGGGCACACAGGAATGCATCCAGGTGGGTTTGAAATGTCTCCAGAGAAGGAGACTCCACAACCTCTCTGGGCAGCCTGTTCCAGGGCTCTAGCACCCTCACATTGAAAAAGTTTTCCCTTCTGCTCCCGCAGAACCTCCTGTCCTCTACTTTGCACCCACTGCTTCTTGTCCTGTTATTGGACATCACTGAGCAGAGCCTGGCTCTGTCCTCCTGAAACTACCCTGCACATCTTTATCAACATGAATGAGGTCACCCTTCAGGCTCCTCTGCTCCAAGCTAAAGAGCCCCAGCTCCCTCAGCCTTTCCTCAGCAGGGAGATGTTCCACTGCCTTCAGCATCTTTGTGGCTCTGTGCTCGATTCTTTCAAGCAGTTCCCTGAGGTTCTTCTTGAACCAAGGGGCCCAGAACTGCACATAATAATCCAGATGCAGCCTCACCAGGGCTGAGTAGAAAGGGAGGAGAATCTCTCTGCACCTACTCACCACAACCCTTCTAATCCACCCCAGGATGCCATTGGCCTTCTTGCCCACAAGGGCTCATTGTTGTCTCGTGGTATTCCTGTTGTCCACCAGGATTCCCAGGTCCCTTTCCCCTACACTGTTCTCCAACAGATCTGCCCCCAACCTATAGTGGTCCATGAGGTTGTTCTTTCCCTATACCTGTCCTTGTTGGATTTCATTCAATTTCTCCCTGCCCAACTTTCCAACCTGTCCCTGTCTGGCTGAGTGGCAGCACAGCCTGAGGGGATGTCAGCTCCTTCTCCCAGTTTGGTGTCATCAGCAAAATTCCCTCTGTGTCCTCACACAGGTTGTTAATGTGAATAGTATTGGTCCCAGTACTGACCACTGAGGGACTCCACTAGATAAAGGCCTGCGAGTAGACTCTGTCCTACTATCCATAGCATGCAAATGGTTCTAATGGAGCTGCCAGCTGATACTGCCTGTCTGAAAACAGGCTCACTGCAAGTTCTGCAAGGTGAAAGGCTGTGCAACATAAATCCCTGTGCAGCTTGTCCTTCTGGATAGAATATTGTGTGGAACATGCTTCCTGCTTTCCATGGGGCAGCTTTTATAGGAGGCTTTGGAGCTTGCATGATATTTTTTGTTGTGGCTCTTAACACTGTGCCCCAGGCTCCACTAAATAGACAACCTCATTAAAAGAGAAATAGCGACAGTAAAGCAGTGACTTTCTCATGCCATCTAACTCACACATTTGACATGATTGCTGGACCCTCCAAGTACTTAATTGATTGACTTAATTGATTTAGTGGCACTGGCGGCTACAGCATGGAAATAAAGGGGCAAGATGAGAATAAGGGGTGAAAAAATTTATGATAGGTGCCAAGCAGCCTGAGGGAAATTAGAAATGCTACAGATCTCAGAGGCAGCTAAATCAATTCAGTGTGATGTACAGGGAGCAACCTGGGGGAAGAGGAGAAGCAGGGGATAGAGTGGAGGAAAGGAGAGAAAATAATGGCTAGTGGGGAAGACCAGAATGAACCTAAGGGTAAGAGAGGAGACAGCAGCCTTGGTGGTAATTTGGACCTCTTTAAGTGTAATGCCAGGAAAACACTTTGTAGTGTGCTATTATAATATAATAATGACATCACACTTAGCCTAAAAAGGAGGACTTGTGCATCATGAGCTTGTATTAGTTAGCTGCTTTGAGACTTTATCTTTGCTTCCCTTTAAAATCCTCAACGTTTGCAGCAGTGACTAAAGCCACAGGAGACCTAAAATAATTTGGAGGCTCTGCAGAGTGGATTTTTTTAACAACTGAAGCTTGAATGTTAAATTACTTTCTAATCTGTGCAATATTTAATTGACTGTATTGAACCATAATGTAAATTAAGTCTTCTCTATAATTTGTGCCGTCGTACTGCAGCCCTCCAAAACAATTTGATACCTCACTTATGAATTGGTAAATGGCTCGTAGCAGCACTCGGCAAAGACACAGTAAAAACATCCAATAGTGTGATGGAATCCATCAACGTGGGCATATGGGGGTGTCACAAACATCCCCCAGTTAGGGAATGATTCTTTTATGTGCTTCTGACCCACCAGAGACACGATTAAGTCATGGTGAAACCTTGAAGATATTAAGAAAACAAAAAGAGACTGGGAGAAAGAAGGGCAGATCAGGTAAAGGTTGTAGAATCACAGAATCAACCAGGTTGGAAAAGACCTCTGAGATCATCAAGTCCAACCTATTACCTAATACCTAACACCTCGTGACAACTAAACCATGGCTCCAAGTGCCACATCTAAGCCTTTTTTGAACACCTCCAGGGACGGTGACTCCACCACCTCCCTGGGCAGCACATTCCAATGGCAAATTACTCTTTCTGGGAAGAACTTTCTCCTCACCTCAAGCCTAAACTTCTCCTGGTGCAGCTTGAGACTGTGTCCTCTTGTTCTGCCACTAGTTGCCTGGGAGAAGAGACCAACCCCCTCCTGGCTACAATCTCCTTTCAGGAAGTTGTAGACAGCAATAAGGTCTCCTCTGAGCCTCCTCTTCTCCAGGCTAAACACCCCCCAGCTCCCTCAGCCTCCCCTCACAGGGCTTGTGCTCAAGGCCTCTCCCCAGCCTCGTTGCCCTTCTCTGGACACATTCAAGTGTCTTAATGTCCTTCTTAAATTGGGGAGCGCAGAACTGGACACAGGACTCGAGGTGTGGCCTAAGCAGTGCTGAGTACAGGGCAGAATGACTTCCCTGCTCCTGCTGGCCACTCTATTCCTGATCCAGGACAGGATACTATTGGCCTTCTTAGTCACCTGGGCACACTTCTATATTATAACACTGGCTCACGTTCAGCTGCTGTCAACCAATATCCCCAGGTCCCTTTCTGCCTGGCTGGTCTCCAGCCACTCTGACCCCAACGCGTAGTTCTGCAATGTCTCTGCTTGCTGTGAGAGGGTTGGACTATATGACCTTTAAAGGTCCCTTTCAACCCAAAGCCTTCTGTGAGTCTCTGAGGTTGGGAATATTAGCTGTTGAGCACTGACCAGCAGTTCTGCTATAAGCAATTTTGCGTGGCTTATTTCATTTCCGTTCAGGGCTGTTCATAGGCAAGTGGTGAGGGGGTGGCTACATGGGAACAGTTACAAGCTGAGGGATGAAGATGACATTTCTTTTGGTTGGTCTCATTGTCTGGGACAGATTCATCTGTATGAATGGAGCAGAAGCAAATCTCATCAAAACATAGAATCACAGAATAGTTTGGGTTGGAAGGGACCTCCAAAGGCCATCTGGTCCAAAGCCCTTGCACTGAGCAAGGACATCCTCCACTACTTCACATTGCCCAGTGCCTTGTTGAGGCTGCCCTTGAGTATCTCCAGGGACAGGGCTTCAACTACCTCCCTGGGCAACCTGTTCCATCACCCTCATGGTAGAGAACTTGTTTCTAACATCCAGTCTATATCTCCTCTGGTTTCAAACTGTTGCTCATTGTCCTATCACTGCAGGCCTTTGGAAACAGTCCCTCTGCAGCCTTCTCGCAGGTCCTCTTCGGTTATTTCCTCAGCCTGTCCTCGTAGGAGAGATGTTCCAGCCCCCAGTCATGCAAAGCATGTGTATTTATGGAGACCCTCAGTTGCACATGAGTGGCTGGACTAGATGGTGTTTCTTCTTGTGCTACTGTACCAGCTCAATACAAGGAGATGCTTCTTCACAGTGTGGGTGACAGAGTCCTGGAGCAGGCTGCCCAGAGAGGTTGTGGAGTCATTCAACACCCACCTGGATGTGTTTCTATGTGACCTACCCTAGGTGATCCTGCTTTGGCAGGCTGGGGTTGGACTGAATGATCTTTCCAGGTCCCTTCCAACCCCTAACATTCTGTGAATACATCAAAAGGACACAAGATGAATCAAGGACTGTTAAAACACAAGTTCAAAGGAGTATTTGCATTTGAATACAGATGTGTTATTGCAACGTTGTGAATAGAATAGAATAGAATAGAATAGAATAGAATAGAATAGAATAGAATAGGTTGGAAGAGACCTTTGAGATCATCCATCGTCCAACCCATCATCCAACACCACCTAATCAACTAAACCAAGGCACCAAGCACCCCATCAAGTCTCCTCCTAAACACCTCCAGTGATGGCGACTCCACCACCTTCCCAGGCAGCCCATGGGCAATCACTCTCTCTGTGAAGAACTTCTTCCTAACATCCAACCTAAACCTCCTCTGGTGCAGCTTGAGACTATGTCCTCTTGTTCTAGTGCTGGTTGCCTAGGAGTAGAGACCAGCCCCCACCTGTCTACAAGCTCCCTTCAGGTAGTTATAGAGAGCAATAAGGTCTCCCCTGGGCCTTCTCCAGGCTAAGCAACCCCAGTTCCCTCAGCCTCTCCTCATAGGGCTTGTGCTCCAAACCCCTCCCCAGCGTGGTTGCCCTTCTCTGGACACATTCCAGCATCCTGTTTATGTTCCAATTCAGTATCTCTCAAATAAATGGGAAACTCTTGCTAACTACTTGCTAACCATAACTCTTGCTAGACACTTGCTAACCATACAGTAAAATGTGTCCGAGGATAATGTTGCAGTCACCTTTACTTAATGCCTGCCTCTATTGATACTGTATGTAAAATAACAGACCCATTAAAAAGGTAACGATTTCCGAACGCTTAATGAGGGCTCCCAAATAAATTGCAGTGTTTCCATCTGCTCTCTTGCAGGGTGGGTGATACTATTTTTTTCATGGTAGAGTGATCTTCAAATCTAATTCCACAAGGAAGGAATCTGATCGCAGTTTAATTTTGGTGCAGAACGCTGTCTGGCGATCAATAAAGCAATGTCAAAGAACGGTGATCTAACAGGAGCCAGAGATAACGTTCCCTGTCGTATGCAGAAGAGAGAGATGGGAACACTGCATTTCATTGGAACAGGTGGAATGCAACTTGCTTTTCAGAAGACCCTAATAAATCAATATCCCTGTATTATCAGAGTAAGATCCCATCATTAATTTTAAACGCTTCACACGTTAGGAGAGTCTGAAGTGCACTTCCCAGCTTAGCCACGCTAAGGCCTGTGGCCTCAGCCTGAAGTCAGTGGCAACGCTCCCATTTCCCTACAAGCAAGCATTCTTGATCTTGAGGAGTTAGGAGTGTGATAATTTTAGGCTGTGCCTTTAAAATTTTCCATAGACCTTGAGCAGAAAGTAGTAAAACTATAAATAAATCCCTCTGGGGCATAAAAAGGAAAACAAAGATAATTCTAAACAATCCCACTGGAAGAGATTAGGGACTAAAACTAGTTGTACCAAAACAATCTTTCTTCTTGCTTCTCCACGCTGGGAGAGATACTAACTCGCTTCTGCTTGATCTTGCCTGTATTGTTTTGGTTAAGTCTAACACTTCTCTGCTCCTTATTCTTGTCTTTTCTTTTGTACAGGGGGAGGAAAGAGAGAGGCAGAGAGGGAGAAGCTAGTAGATTCCCCTGATCTTTGACCAGGGGGGTCCTTATGCTGTTTATTAATTGTATATACCTGTAAATATTGTATGTGCTGGGTATTCTATTCTATATTTTGTAGATATTAATTGCATTCCATTGTAGATTGTAGTTTTGCTTGTAAATACAGCTTCCATTTGCTTCCAGCTGAGCTGGTCTGGCAAATTTAACGTTTGGGGGGGGGGAAATTCCAACCCACCACAAGGAGTCATCTACTGTGAAATGGAAATGAGGCATATCCAGGCTTTTGTTTCATATGTAGTCATCTGTCTCTTCCTTTTGAATTTCAGGCTGTGTTCTGCAGAGGTCTCATCACTTGTCATTTGCCCTGCATACACTTTCAGCCTTTTTACTTCTAAACACACACACACCCCCTCTCTGCTTTTGAATGTTAAAGTGTTTGGTTTGCCTTTTCTTTTTTGTTTTAACTCCAAAAATAACTGGTTGTTTAGAGATTGCCTGGCTACCATGCTGGGTTTCAAAATGTGCTTTTCTCAAAAGCAGCAGGAACCTGGCCCTCAAAAGAATTCTTTGTCAGCCTTTGCCTGCTCTCAGAAATAGCTTTATCCCTAGATGATATAAGAACAAGTCAGCATATCAGAAGGTAGAAATTGATTGTTTGAGAGAAACTTTTCAAGGACATTATTTTAAGTAGAAATATGTGAGTATTAATCTGGTAATAAAAGACTATTTTGGCCAAAGCAAGGAAGATTTTAGCACTCCATGATATAGATTCATAGAACGCTTTGGGCTGGAAGGGACCTCTAAAGGTCATCTAGTCCAATTTCCCCTCTGCAGTAGGACATCTTCAACTACATCAAGTTGCTCAGAGCCCCAGACAACCTGACCTGGAATGTTTCCAGGGCTGGGGCATCTACCACCTCTCTGGGCAACCTGGGATAGTGTTTCACCACCCTCAGTGCAAAAAATTGCTTCCTTATATCTCTTCTGAATCTCCTTCCACCCCTTACCCTGTCATAATAGGCCCTGCTAAAAAGTCCATCCTCATCTTTCTTCTAAGCCCCCTGTAAGTACTGAAAGGCCCCAAGAAGGTCTCCCCAGAGTCTTCTCTTCTCCAGGTCAAACAGCCCCATCTTTCTCAGCCTGTCCTCACAGCAGAGGGGTTCTCTGCCTCTGAGCATTTTTATGATGGTGGTTATAGGAGTCTCAGGTTCATGTCCTTGCTCTGGGTAGGGTTTTACTCACACGTTGAAAACAAAATCGTTTCTTTTTATTACTGCAATTATTCACACTGGAATTTAAAATAAAATATGAACTTTGGCATTGATTTGAAGTTGAATAATTGTATTTCCATTCATTTTCTGGGGAAAGTAAACTTTTGGGGGTTTGATACTGCTTTAAATGAAATTTCAGTTGCTGGTCGATGCTGGTTGTTGCAGAGAGGTATCTGAGGGCAACGAGGTTGGTGAGTGGCCTCAAGCATAAGCCCTACGAGGAGAGGCTGAGGGAGCTGGGGTTGTTTAGCCTGGAGAAGAGGAGTCTCAGGGGTGACCTCATTGCCCTCTACAACTACCTGAAAGGTGGCTGTAGCCAGGAAGGGGTTGGTCTCTTCTGCCAGGCAACTACTGACAGAACAAGAGGACAGAGTCTCAAGCTGTGCCAGGGGAAGTTTAGGCTCGAGGTGAGGAGAAAGTTCTTCACTGAGAGAGTCATTGGCCATTGGAATGTGCTGCCCAGGGAGGTGGTGGAGTCACCATCCCTGGAGGTGTTCAAGAGGGGATTGGACGTGGCACTCGGTGCCATGGTTTAGTAGTCATGAGGTCTGTGGTGACAGGTTGGACTTGATGATCTTTGAGGTCTCTTCCAGCCTTGGTGATTCTGTGATTCTATGAGCTCCAGGTCTGCAGCCCCTTCAGATTGGTCTGTCCTCAGAACCTCCCTGTGGGAAGCTAAAGGTAGCTGCTGCTGCTTCTTTCTTGTACCCAAATATATTGATTCTTTATTTAGGTCGCAACTAGGCAACATAGTATTCTCTATTGAATCACATCCCACCAAAGCATACCCAGAAAAACCTTCACTTGCAGCTTTTAGTTAAATTATTGAAGCAAGTCAAGCTTGGCTAGATGTTGAACAGAAAGGGCTTAAAGAGTGGAAGTATTCCTGGTTGTTTGGTTTAATTCTAGGGGTGTATTGAGATCCAGGGAAAGCCTTGATGAAAGAGGAATTATTCTGCTTTTTACCTGGAATGTTTTGATGGCTTTTTCTTACTGTGTTGCTTGGTTTTGTTTTTTTTTACTAGCTACTCCAGCACCACCATGCAGTTCACGAGATTTCATACATCGCGAAAGATATCACAGACCATCGAGCGTTTGGATACGTGTGTGGAAAAGAGGGGAATCATAGATTTGTGGCAATAAAAACAGCCCAGGCAGTAAGTATCAAATCACTGTCATTTTCTACAGAGTAACTCAGCAGAAAATCTGTGTTCATAAGAAGCTGTTCAAGAGGCCAATCTGGTAGTGCTTATTATTTTCCTAGTCTTGTCACGAGTGGCTGCCGAGGTGTTCTTAAATGGCAGGTTAATAAAACCAACTTAGAATCATCAAACAGTTTGAGTTGGAAGTGACCTCCAAAAGTCATCTAGTCCAATGCCCCTGCATGAGATCAGTTTGCTCAGAATGATGTCCAGGCGGACCTTGAATATCTCCAGGAATGGGGCCTCAACTGCATCTCTGGGCAACCTGTTCCAGTGCTCCACCCCCCTCATGGTGGAGAACTTGTTCCTAACATACAATCTAAATCTGTTCTTCTGTAATTTCAAACCATTTCCCCTCATTCTGTCACTGCAGTCCTTTGCAAACAGTCTCTCTGCAGCCTTCTTGTAGGCCCCCTTCAGGTACTGGAAGGCTGCCATTAGGTCTCCCTGGAGCATTCTCTTTTCCAGGCTGAACACCCCCAGCTCCCTAAGCCTGTCCCCATAGCTGAGGTGCTCCACCCCCCTCATCACTTTCATGGCTCTCCTCTGGACCTGGTCCATCAGGTCCATGTCCTTCCTGTGTTGAAGGCCCCAGAGCTGGACACAGCACTCCAGGTGAGGTCTCACCAGAGCTGAGCAAAGTGGCAGAATCACCTCTCGACCTGTTGGCCATGCTGCTTTTGATGCAGCCCAGGATGCCACTGGCTTTCTGGGCTGCAAGCTCACACTGTTGTCTCACATCCAGCTACTCATCCACTAGCACCCCCAAATATTTTTCTGCAGGAAAAATAGAAGGAACTTGTTAAAAATGAAATGTATTTCACTACTTCCACTTTCCATTATATAGTTTTTAATAATTTGCTCTTGTTTTCCTTTCGAACTAGACTGGATACAGATAATTTCAGCTCTCTTTCTACACACATTTAAACAGAAACTCATCGATACCGAGTAGCTATTTTGCATGTAGTCTGATGTCATCCCATTGCATGAGAAACCACTTTAAAAGGTGCCTTTACAGTCACATATATGCTTTTTATATTCATAATGCCTTCTATATTCCTAATTATAATTATCAGTCATTTGCAAATATAGTTAGCTCAATAGAAATTAACCTAAGCCTGGATGCTAAGGTAGAAATTAATTGTGTTTGAAGATCTCTCCAGTTGTGGAGAGTCTATAGCTATTCTTATCAGCAGGATGAGGTAAGGGGGGGTGTGTTCTTCCATGTAGAAACTTTCCTTGTTTTTTGCTTCCATAGGCTGAACCTGTAATTCTGGACTTGAGAGACCTGTTTCAGCTCATCTATGAACTGAAACAAAGGGAAGAAATGGAAAAAAAGGCACAAAAGGACAAGCAGTGTGAACAGGCGGTATACCAGGTACACACATCAGCTTAGTCTTCTGCCCAGAGCAACATGGTTTGAAGTATCCCCCAGAGCTGCTGCAGAGAGGCACTGAGCATCCTCAGCTTTTCTTAACATCAATGGGTTTGAACAGTGCTAGCTTTGGATGGGCAGATACGAACCTCACAGCCGTGGTGAGCTCAGAAGTAGGTTTAAACAGTGATGGAAGCTATCACTTGGGATATGATGAATGTTTGGCAACTAGAAATGGTCTATTCATTTCCCATGTAGTGTTTCTTCTCATTCAGAAGGGAGACTTTACTGAAGGTCAGTGTGTTGTAAGTCAGGTTTCTAACAGTGTCTGATAGTCAGGGCAGCTGCAGTATAATTCTGAATGTAGTTGACTCAAACAAGGTGCAGATTGGTAACCTGGGATGAAACTTGAGTAAAGTTACTTTGTACAATGATGTGACTTTATCTGTGTGCTAAAGAAAGAAAACTATATACTTACCTGCCTGTTTTGCTTATTTCTTTGCTGTCCTTTAATTTCTGAATACAGTTCTTTTATCTCTGCTGTTTATGTTCTTTGCTTTTACTGCCTGTCCTCTTACTTTGCTGTAGACAATTTTGGAAGAAGATGTAGAAGATCCTGTATACCAGGTAATTTCTGAAGCTGTATGGCCTTGGAGTTTCAGAAATAACTAGTTATGTGCTGCCTTCAAACAGAGCTAAAACCTTTACCAAGATGTTTTGATATTTACTGAGATAGGTCTTCTGAGAAACTTGCGTGTTTCCTACAGAAAGTAGCATAGGCAGAGTTTAAGCTGCAAGTAATAGCACAATATATCTGTATAAGGTAGAATATTTCAGTTGGAGTAGAGAGATATTTAATATATCACAAATATTTCCTAAAATGTGCCTTTTGTGAGTCCAGAGTTTAAGATCCCAGATGAGATTTGTTACCATTTTTAAATACAAAACCTAACTGGAGAAGGGAGTTACTTGGAGAATAAGCAAGTTGCCATCTTGTTCTCACAGTAATGAATTGACATTTTGGTTTCTTTTCTGTGGGGCCAGAATGTAATTCAGAGGCTTGAATATTTGTTTAAAAACACAGCAGTGGAAGTGGTGTTATAACACACTCCCTTGCTGGCTTTTGTGCTGTGATTTAATAACAGAGCTGAAATTTAAGTCTTGTTTCAATCCAAGCGAAACGTCTGGGAGGAAAGATGATTATCAGAAATATGTCAATATATTCATGTCCAATACCACGCTGAGTGTGAAGAAGAAAGAGATGTAATTTCATTCTTGTGTTTTTGTGCTGAAACAAAACACATGAGAGCTTACCTGTTGGGCTTTTTGGTGTGTTTTGGTTTGGGGTTTTTTTTTTCCCTTCCCCCTGGAGATTTTGTGTTCTTCCACTTAGGCATGTCAGTGGGAGGCATGCTGAAAGAAACAGATTCAATCATTAGTGAACACTGAACAGTGCCTAAGGTGCAGCAAGAAAGATGATAAGAATTAGGATGCCCCTAAATTGCTAATTCGGGTTTTATAGTGTCAGGAGTTTTACTTTGTGCTCTTCCTAGTAAAGGAAAGCACCTGAAAAGGAAAAGTGTTCTGACAGCCTTTTGCTGTGTGGACTGTTACATGAGCACCAACATATTTCCTCAGTTTAGATTTAGGGGTTTTGTCTTTTGGTTTTGGTGGGTTTTGGTGTTTCTTTTTTAATTCATAGATAATAAATACATGTGGAAATAATTGCCATTATGTAAAAGAGGCAAAACTCACATGGACTTCAGAAAATTAACACTGGGCCACAGGCGGTCTCCTAGCAAGAAAGAATTAGGAAGTTGCTCTAATGATCATTAGAGGAGATTTAGGGCTATTCATTGCTGGTTTATGAAATATGAAACAGCCTTACTCTGTGCTCTCCAGCAACCCACTTGCCCTGCTGCCAGCCTGTACTTTGAACTTGTTTCCTTAATGCCTGCCTATGTTGTTTTATATATTATTTTTGTTTTTTGTTTTTTTTTTCACTTGGAATTCCAAATGGCCTTTTTCCCTTCTCTTTCATCTTTGACTTTTCCTCTCTGGCGGCTGGTGTCATAGTACATTGTGTTTGAGGCTGGACATGAGCCAATCCGTGAGCCTGAAATGGAAGAAAACATTTATCAGGTATAAAAATCGCTAACTTCGGGGTTTTCATCGCAACTGTTGCAAGCATTTAGCCAAGCACATTTCATCTCTAGTTGGCTTGGATTAGTTTTCATTCATCACACCACCAATGCCTGCCATTCCATTCTGCTGACACAACGTGAGTAATCTGCCCCGGTCCCGCTGTGATTTTTGCTGTTTGTCATTTCAGCGTCTGCAAAGTTGATTGTCATAACTTATGAAGGGTCTTAAACTTTAGAGCAGACCACAGAAGGTGACAAACTGTGGATTCCTGTTAATCTTCTGGAAACTCTTTGCCCCTATTCAAAGGGCAGCCCATCCGAGCAATCCTTAGAAAGATATTTTGATGGTTCTGCTCTTTTCTACCTAACCAAAGAAATAACTGGGCAGAACCTAAAAGCTCTCAGTGGATATCCCCCAGGCTGGGGAAGGTATTTTCAGAGCGCATTTGCTGTGTTAGAGCCAGAGCCTGTGTTCTTCACACAGACACAAAATGGCTTTGAGAGCAATACAAAATAATCTTTTGTTGTTCAGCTTATCCTCAAGGGCCACAAAGATTATCTAATGGCTGGAATGCCTCTGCTGTGAGAATAGGCTGAAGGAGCTGGGGTTGTTCAGCCTGGAGAAGCGAAGACTCCATGGGGGACCTTAGCGCTGCCTTTCAATACTTGAAGGGATCCTACAGGAAGTTTGGAGAGGGACTTTTCATAAGGCTGTCTAGAGACAGGACAAGGGGGAATGGTTTGACGCTGAAGATGAGTAGGTTTAGACTGGATCTTAGGAAGAAGTTCTTCAGTAGGAGGATGGTGAGACTCTGGAATAAGCTGCCCAGGGAGGTTGTGGCTGCCTCCTGCCTGTGGGTGTTGAAGGCTTGGCTGGATGAGGCCTTGAGCAGCTGAGTCTAGTTGAGAGGTGTCCCTGCCCATGGTGGGGAGGTTGGAGTAGAGGCTCTCTAAGGCCCCTTCCAACCTAATTCCTTCTGTGATTCTGTGGTTTATTAGGGTTTATTAGAATATAATGCAAGTCATTTTGTATCACTTACTGTGATTTGAGGAAATCATTTCATATGGAGGGGAAGCAGACTCAAGCAGTGATTAAGCATTTCACCTCACTGTACTAGGAGCTGATCTGATAGGAAAAGCTTTTTAAGATCGATAGGAGCAAGGCTAGAAAGGAAAAAAAGAAAAAAAAGGAAAACTATTCTTTGTAAGTAATGAGAAAAGGTAGGAAAATGACAGAAAAAATGAAAGGATAAAGGTAGGAAAATAATAGAAAAAAATGAAAGGATGGAGTAGCTGTAAGCTGAAATCAAAGGAATCTGAGTGGGAAAGGGAAAGGCAAGTTACACATGAGAAAATAATTCTCTTGTAGACCCCATCGTATCAGCAGTAAATTGAGATTCCTGTAACCTCTCTGTTGATTTCCTGGCACCCTCAGCACACACACCAGAATTCATGCCTCTTTCTGCATCTCTAGATCCAACCACGCAAAGCTCTCAAGGTGAGAGCGTGCCTAAGGTTGAATATTTTCTCCCACATAGTGCTGAAAGTTTGCCTCTTTCCAGGAAAGCAATCTGTTAAAAATAATACTGCTCTAGGAGTCAGTTTTCTGCTAGAAGCAAATATACCAGGCCTAGTTGCTGTTTATCAAAGTGTGGAGCTTTCGGTAATGTTGTAGAGCGCAGACAGGGAAAGTGGTGTCATCAGTCCTGGTGTTTGGAGATCTCAGAGCAAATTTTGGTGGGTAGGGAAGAATTAGGAATGTTCTCAGGAATGGCCTAAAGAACAGGAGCCACATTTGGACAGTTTCTTTTACTTAAAATGGAAATAGAAGATGAGCAAGATAGTGATGTGCTGCTTCATCTCAAGGTATTGCTGTTCCTGTCCTGTAAGCCTTCAGAGAATTGCTCAAGGCTTCCTTGAACGGTGTCTGGGTACGATGAAGTGTTTCTGTTAATCTGGGTTCCCACAGCTCACATCTTGCATTGGCAGAATTGTTTCTCTTTTAAGACCTTGATGATCTCAGAGCCTTCCAGGCTACTATTACACATAAAATTAGAAAAGAAATTTTCTGGTTTGTTTTGGTTTGCTTGTCTCTTTCTCTGAGAGTTTTTGTTTTTGCTTGTGGTGTTTTGTTGGGTTTTTTTAGTTTGATGCAAATGAGTTCTAGCTTCTATTATTTACTACAAAGCCTTCCACTTTCTACACTTTGGTAAGCATGCATTAGCTCAGTAACCTCATGCTTTCTGGCTTCAGCCTCACTAAATCTTTCTTCTGGCGTTGCTCTGATATTTTAACCAACAGCTTGCTTATATTCAGAACGCTGACTTCCCCCTTAGTGGAAAAGATTTCTACCCAGTGGGTAACTGGAGATGGAAGATATGTGCCAGAAGTGACAATTTCTATTTCTTTATAACATAGTAGAGGTCACAATTTTCTTTTTAAGCATTCTCTCTCTGTCTGTCGCCTTTCTTTGATATATTACTCCAAGGACTGTCTGTGTCTGTCTGCTCTTTTAATATTGTCTATGTGAGTTACTCTAACATGTTAGTTAGGCAAGGACTTGATCACTGAGTGTGTACCAATCCTCTCACCTAGTGTCAGGTTCCTTAATAGCATCTCTGTCCCTGCCTGTTTCAGTGAGGTGAGGCTGTGATTTGGTTAGATGGGTTTGCATTGTGTATGGAGCAGCACTGGTCTGTGTGGAGAGGCAAGGGCTGCCCCACAAGGAGCTGACAATCTGAGATGGGAGATTCTGAATCGTGATGCCTGGTTTGCTGTAAGATGCAAGCACATCTCAATGGTTCCCAGCCTGTCACAGACAGAGCTGTCAGCAGCAATCATAGCTCTGTGCTGATACTGCTAATCTAAGGAAGAACAGGAGAAATCCCTTGCAGACCCCGCAGTCTAAGCAGCAGTGCAAAAAGGAATAGTGATACATGGCAAGGAAAAGCAGCAAGGAGAGAGGTGTTATGGAGTTGGGAGTGGAGAATGTTGTTCAGAAAAGTTTCTCTGTCTCAATAGTAGAATTCAGGAGCTTTTCTCAAGTGGCACTATAATCTGGACTTAAAAAAGAGGAGCTTGCAAATGCAGGGAAATGCTCATTCCACAGTAAGCTGTGGATAGGAGCGTGCAAATTTAGTTGACTTCATGGAAAGGTTGGAAGGATGAAGATGAGAATGACTGAAGGGGAAATTTTTGAGAGAGAAAAGAAAAATGCACCCTGGTGAAAGTTTTTAAATGGTTTACCTTACCACACTTACCCTCCTACAAAGACTACTTGATGGTTGGACTTGAGGATCCAGCCTTTATGAGTCTAAGACTGAACTTTCCAGTGACTTACTAAGTAGACCATTCTTGCTCTTGCACTGTCATTTCAAGCTCTCTCTCTTTCCAGGCTGTTATTTCCATGAAATGGAATTGTTCCACTATTAGCAGTTTCACATATCTAATGTGAGAGATGGTTTTAGTGGAGGTGGCCTTGAGGAAATGAAGGCAAGCAAAGTCATACTTGGGATAGGAACAGAAGAGGCCTTTAAAAATGCTCATTCTGTTTCTGTGCTCATGCTCTTGACAAACTTCTGCAGTGTGCAGCAAGTTAAACATTTGTGCCTTCCCATGAAGACATTGGCTTTAAAACATGGGCAAGAGAATGTTTGAACCATAGGGAGAGTTTTTGATATTTTGTACAGAATAAGACACAAGAAGTTCTTTACTGTGAGGGTGCTGAGACACAGGAATGGGTTGCCCTGAAAGGTCGTAGATGCCCCATTGCTGGAAGTGTTTGAGACCAGGCTGGATGATGCCTTGAGCAGCCTGGTCTATTGGAAGGTGTCCCTGCCCATGGGACTAGAACTAGTTGGTGGGGGGTTGGAACTGGATGATCTTTAAGGTCCCTTCCAACTCAAGCTATTCATCTATGAATAGCACATCTCAATGAATAAGTAACATTCCTTCAGCTTCCCCTAAACCAGTCCCACTCTTGTCTCAGAAAGCAAAAAAGTGATACTTCTGTCATACCTGCAATATGATTTTTTTTATTGCCCTGTGAGGCTTCATTAGTGTCTGCCACGTAACCTTCTTATGCTGAATGCCATTTTAAAGTGGAAAGGTAGCACTTGGAGTATTCATGCCAGTTTACAGCCTGTTTTTCCTGCTCTGTTTTGCTTGTGTCATTCACGGGAGGAGTTCAGTGCTTCTAGGGAGGAAGAAAAGCATAATCACAAATTAGGAAAGTGTAAAGCAGCAGTCCTTGGGCAAGCAAAGCCCAGCATAACAAAGCAGTTGAATTTCTGTCAGCAGCTTATAAATGCACAAGGTGTAAATCATGGCTGGTGACTTAGCTAAAGACCTGCCCAAAGTTTTTTAGGTGTCTGGCTGTGTCAGATTCTGACAGGCTGATAATTCCTGAGTAAAATTGCAGCTTTGGAGCCAAACATCATGTAGACCAGCTGCAGGGCCCCATCACTGCACTGGTACATGTTGTGACTTTACTTGACTTAGATTAGTAAATGAATTGGAAGGAAGTAAACTGACGCCATAGGCCAAACGTCTCTCTTTCCCTCAGATCAGTAGCTCTGCTCTGGATCTCTGCCATGGAGGAAGATGACATACTGACCTGATCGTGACTTCCATGTGCATCTTCCAGCCCCTAAGTAAAATGGGAAATAAAACCATTTAAGTAAGAAGGAGATCCAAATGCATCTGGACTTAATGCAACTGAAATTAACTGGGAATGAAAATCTCCTTTCTGAACCCTACTGAGCTTTAGGACTTCAAAAGTCAGATAGATGTTCTGTTTCTTCAGTATCTTCTCCATTAATAGTGCTACTTGGGTGAAAAAGCAACTTTCCTTGATTCCATTAGTATTAAATGACTACCCTGTACATAAATATCAGTTACTGATGTCATTCTTTCATCAAATCGGTTTGAATAATGACCTTAGTTTTGACCTTAGTTTTCATTTCACGTTGCAGGTTCCTACCAGCCAAAAGAAGGAAGGTGTTTATGATGTGCCAAAAAGTCAACCTGTAAGTGTAAGTATCTTCCCCACTTCTATGAAGTAAAGGTGTCTGTCTTAGCTCCTGTGACTTTCATTATTGTATATAACATTTGGGTAGTTCTCGTGATGTGAATTTTATCAGTGATGTGTTATGGGTTGATTGAGTTGACTCAGAGTAACCAGGATTATAACATCACTTCTATCCATCTCATTCACTGCCTAAATCTCCTTTCTGTCTTTTCTGACTCATTCTTACAAAAGTCACCATTTATAAATGTGTTATCCATGGTTAAGAGTCCTCCACAAGCCTGCTGCATGTTAATGCAGATTCATGAGTCGCTGCTGCCTGGGTTGGAAGGGTTCCTCAATTACCCAACACTCTGAGTGAGCATGGGGCTGCATTTTCTCCCCTGTGTGCTCTGTCAGAGCCATACTTTATATATTGTGCTTGTTACAGCTTGGTTTAGTGGGACAGCAGGGGTCTGGATAGAGTGGAGGTTGTGAGAAGAAACGTTAAGAAAAGGCATGGCAGAACATTGTGACCTCCACGATGTTTTCCTGTGGCTATAATGTCTGTACCTCTGAGGAGAGTTGGGGCTGGGCTGGCCAGTAGACAAATGACAAATGCTCTTTATTAATCTCTCCCTTCTTAAAGGGGAAGAAAAAGAGAATAAGGGAGAAAGGCATAGTTTAGAAAAGTGAAACAGCCTTGATAAAAAGAATAACAATAAAACAACATATATACAAATATATCCAAAGCCAGTATCAAATTCAACTTGCCTGATGGCAGTTTTGTCACCATTACCACTGATGCTGTGGGCAGGCACCTGGGAAGACCCAGAAATTACTCAGCACCAGCCTATCCTCCTAGCAGAGGTGCTCCAGACCTTGGATCATCTTTGTGGCCCTCCTCTAGACTCACTCCAACAGCTCTGTGTCCTTCGTATGCTGGGGACACCAGAACCAGACACAGTATTCAAGGTGGGGTCTCAGCAGAGCAAAGGGACAGGATCCTCTTTCTTGACTTGACTTGCTGGCCACACTCCTCTTGATGCAGCCTAGGATACAATTTGCATGGAGAACAAGAAGGGAAAAGGTCAGGAATTTCAGTGTGCTGTAAGCATGGGGAAAGTGCCTGTATTCAAGAGAGAGAGAGAATCCTTTCACGTGAGGATGTGGAAACTTGCGCAGCTCAGGCTGATCATGTCGAATAAAAAAGATAAATGCTGGGGAGGGCTTGGGTGGAGGCTCGAATTGTGCCACTGCTGTGATTTGCACAAACAAACAAAACTTGCCATAAATATTTCATGATAAGCCCTTAGGAGGAGGGAGGCATTGCCATGTTGCCAGGGAAAATGTAGTAAAGTAAGTCACGTCGCATAACTAATGAAGGTGTTGGTAGGCACGGAATAGCTGCAGAGTTTTCACTCCCTTCTCATATGTAGTTCAGTGTTACAATTTTTCCCCTCTCTGTGACTTTTATTATTCCTTCAGTGCAGTTTCACATTTACTCTGGCTGTAGTCTGTAATTTAGGTCACTGCAGTGTGACTGGCTGCACAGTACACTTGCAATCATGTCTGCAGACACTTTGGTATTAGACTGTCCTGGTAAAGAGCATAACTGTGAGATGTAGGACACAGGGAACCTACTCTATAATCATCAAATACATTTAATCTGTCATCTCCAGCAAGCTGGGTGCAGGCTTAATTTTATTGTCTAAATTTATTTATTTATTTATTTATTTTGCTATCTTGTGGTTAAATTTAATGCCCTTACAGCTTTTTTTCTTCAAACAAATAATGCACTTCAATTTATGAGGAATTAGAGAAGGAAGAGAAGAGGAAGAAAGAAGTGGCTGAGATTTTTCTTTCACCTTTTTATATTAGGAGGTATTAAAGAAAAAAAAAAAAAAGAAAGAAAAGGCAGCAATAGCTCTTCAAATTAGCAATTTAATATTCCACTGCCCACCTGATTTATTGCTCACCCTTCCACATGTGAGGCTCTCTGTCACTGAGACACTTGCCATAATTTTTTTTTTTCTTTTCAATTTATAGCTGTCATTATTAGATAAACCTCTAAAACTCAATCTGAGGGCAAATAATCTACCTGCTTTCAACATGTAAGGACACATCCTTGATTAGGAGATCGTGCTTCCAGTAATTCCATAATGGATTAATAAAATGAGGAACTTTTTGTGGCTCCTGCTAGGTTTCAGGCCCCATGAATTCTCTCCCCTGACAATGAATACAACACTTAATGAAAATGCAGCAAGTTTTGCTTGAGTTCAGACTGAATTGCCCACGTTCCCTGGACAGAGATCAATTTTTCCGTCTTGGGATTGTTTTCTTCTGATGTGTTCCCAGGCAAGTTATCTCCAGTTGCTACATTTAAAGTGAGGACTAGTGAAGCAGTCAGCTAGGTGCCCTTCATCCTTGACTCCCTTTAGGCAGGGGAAAGAAATAGGTCCTTCATGGGGAGATTCCTCCTGCCTGTCCCACTTGGATGGAAATAAATGCACATCTGGACATCATCCTTTCATGGCTGCAGAAGGACTGTAAATGTCTTGCGAGTATGATAGCTTTTACATAGTCAGGCTTAGGTGGGGTGAGATCTACCACAGTGCAAAACCTAAAAGCCTGAATCTCTTTCTCAAAGGCTCCCTTGAAACTAGGAAGTCTACTTCACCCTGATTTTCAATAAGATGTAGCCTCCTAAGAAGCCAGAAGCATTTTGGCAAGTATGTCTCTGTGGCTGAAGGTGTGAAGGATCTTCCTGCTAGGGCTATGAAGCAGAAGTATTCAACGTTCTATGTGCATCAGGATAGCTGAGGTACTTACACTGTCCTGTGCCATTGTGTAAAGCCATTTCTCAAAGTACCTCATAGAGTGACTCCTCATGATCTTTGATACCAAGTAATGTAAATATGGTGCAGGTGAAGCAGAAGGGATTGAGTGTCAGATCTCAGAATCTGGAGGCACCCACTGACCTCAATTATGGGTGGTGGCTGGTTGCCAAGTCACTTCACTGGCACTGGGATGTATCTGCCTATCTCTTTGCTGTATCCCTTCCCAGCAGATCCTACTCTCCTGTGGATTTCCTCTGCTGAGCATGCAGCTTAGCTCCAAACATGCATGGGATCCAGTTGCCTCCCAGGATGTCCTCCTTCCTCTGTATCAACTCCCATTTCTTATCACAGAATTGTCAGAGTTGGAAGGGACCCCAAGGATCATCTAGTTCCAACCCCCTTGCCATGGGCAGGGACACCTCACACTACATCAGGTTGCTCACAGCCACATCCAGCCTAGCCTTCAAAACCTCCAGGGATGAGACTTCCAGTGTCTCACCACCCTCATGGGGAAGAACTTCTTCCTGATGTCTAATGTAAATCTGCCCTCCTCTAGCTTGGATATATTCCTCTTAGTCCTATCACTCCCTGGCACCCTAAAAAGTCCCTCCCCAACTTTCTTGTAGCCCCCTTCAGATACTGGAAGGCCACAGTAAGGTCTCCTCGGAGTCTTCTCTTTTCCAGACTGAACAGCCCCAACTCTCTCAGTCAATCTCTATAGGAAAGGAGCTCCAGCCCTCTGCTCATCCTTGTGGCCCTTCTGTGGACACATTCCAGCATGTCCAGAGCTTTCATGTAATGAGAGCTCCAGTGGGGTCTCACCAGAGTGGAGTAGAGGGGGAAAATCATCTCCCTCAACCTGCTGGTCACACTTCTCTTGATGCAGCCCAGGATCTGGTTGGCTTTCTGGGCTGCAAGTGCACACTGGTGGTTTATGTTGAGCTTCTCATCCCCCAGCATCCCCAAGTCCTTTTTTTCAGGGCTGCTCTCAAGCCAGTTCTTGCCCAGCCTATATTGGTGCCTAGGATTGCCCTGACCCAGATGCAGGACCTTGCACTTGGTCTTGTTGAACCTCATAAGGTTGGCTTGGGTTCAGCTCTCCAGCCTGTCAAGGTCCTTCTGGATGGATCCCTTCCCCCCAGCCTGTCAGCAGCATCACACAGCTTGGTGTCATTGGCGAACTTGCTGAGGGTGCCTCAGTGCTGCTGTCCGTGTCACCAACAAAGATGGTCCCAGTACTGACCCCTGAGGGGCTCCACTTGGACATGAACTCATTGACAGCCAACCAATTTTCCTGTCCTTCATTCTCCAAGAGCAGACATCAAGCCAGACAAAACAAGTTTTCCCCAAAAAGCTTGTGTTAAGTAGTACATGCTCCACTTAGAAGCTGTAGTTGTGTCTGTGAAAGTAACTGTTGTACAGAAGTGAAGTGTTTGATGAGCTCTTTTTGTCGTAATTTCCCATCATCTCCCCATTAGACATCCACATCAAGTCCTACCTGTCGTGGTGTTTTTAGTAATAGGAGTCAGACTGTAAATACCCTTCATGGAGACTGTCAGTCACATCACAGTAAAACCTCCTCCTCTTGTTAAAATATCTGAGCTATCTGCTTACAGTTTTATGAAGGCTTTCAAACAACTCATCTTACTGCTCTCTCAAGATTCAAGCTGCTGCCTTACAATGTGCCCAACGTTAAGCCAGGGTGGAATTGGACAGGGAGTCATTTGGCTGCCTCGAGGACAAGACATTGAAAGAGCAGATGAAGCGGGGCTACATCTGAGCATACTCAGTTCTAGAAACCATAAGGGCTGCCTGATCCTTCTGCCTGAGCTAGGAAGCTGCATTTGGGAGAGCTCAGTTTTAATTCTGGCTGGGCTTAGAGTCTCATGTTAGAGGAGCTGTGTCTGGGGTCATCTGGAAGGCATGAACAGCCTTGCACTCCACTAGCTCAGACAGAAAGTCAGTCCCTGGAGAAACAGCACACCAAAATGTCTTGCAATAAAGTACTTCAGAGCAGCTTTTCAGATAACTTCACAATCATCTACAAATGGAAGGTGTTGGGTTGGGTTGGCAATTAGACTTAATGATCACAGAAGTTAGGGGCTGGAAGGGACCTCGAAAGATCCCCCTGCCAGATCAGGATCACCCAGGGCAGGTCACACAGGAATGCATCCAGGCAGGTTTTGAAAGTCTCCAGAGGAGACTCCACAACCTCTCTGGGCATCCTGTTCCAGGGTTCTGCCACCTTTACACTGGAAAAGTTTTCCCTTCTCTTCCCATGGCACCTCATCTGCTCCAGCTTGCACCCATTGCCCCTTGTCCTCTTGCTGGACATCACAGAGCAGAGCTTGGCTCAGTCCTCCCAACACTGCCCTGCACATCTTTATAAACATGAATGAGGTCATCCCTCAGTCTCCTCCAAGCTAAAGAATCCCAGCTCCCTCAGCCTTTCTTCATAAGGGAGATGTTGCACTCCCTCTCTTAGAGGTCTTTTCCAATCTTAATGATTTGTGATTTCTTTCTATGGTATTTGGTCTGGAGAAGAGCTTTGTAACTGACTTTTGCTTGGGTGTCCATCAGTGGCTTTACAGAAACAACTCAGAGACAGATGACATCGACCTCAACCTCCACAATCAGGCTTTCAGGACCAAATGTTCAAACAGGAGAAGAAAAAGAGTGTCCAAACCTATCTCTGACAACCTGTGCTGGCAAAGCTGATTCCTTTTATTTACATTTGCTACCCCAGCCCCCGGTGTTCCAGTGCCCTGACTTGGTAGCACTCAGTCAAACCCTGGTGCCAAGGTTTAATGCTGAAGAGTGGGACATGCATTTTTATCAAGCACAGCTACTTGTTACAAAGTCTGAAATTCTAATAGTTTGTAATAATAATCTCTCAAGGCATGGGGGGGGTTGATGTCTTGGTGGGCCTTTGCCTTTTCTTCAGACAGATGTGGATATACATCCCAATATCTGTACTGTAGACCTTACACTAAATATCCTGAGAAGGTTTTGTGCAGCTCTGGAAACACCTCTGCCCTGTCTGCTCCTCCTCTCAGCTTTCTTTTTGATTTAATACCTATATTATCTCTGCTGGCTTGTAATGGAAACATTTAGCACCATGCCAAAGGGAACAGCTGAGCCCTGAAGGTGAGATGTTGTCACATTCTTGTCCTGCATAGCGAGACATGTGCTGTAGCAGGAGGCCCTTGCTGTAATAGCCTCTGCACACATCAGCCGTTTGTGTGGCTGCTGTGTGAGTACCATCCCCTCTGCAACCTCCACCACCTGCCCTGTGTTATCCTCTGGGCAGCCACAGTGGATGTTGCTAGGTGATCTCCAGCATTGTTGCTCGCATCTCACTGTCATGTCAGAAGATGCTTGTAGCTCTGGGGTGTTTTTTTTTCTTTCCTCTGGGGCTAGAGGGGAGCTGCTGATGCTGCAGAAGGGTCCCACATTCAGCTGACTCAGGAGAGGCAGATCCCTTGGTGCCGTGGGGCAGGTTTGGTATGTTGGGCAGGTAGCTGACACATCTGTTTTGTTTGGACCTTGTGTTAGGTGTGCTTGTTACCAGTCAAGATCTGTCATTAACGGTGGTTTAATTACTTCTGTACTGTAAAAGGTCACTGAAGTTTGTCAGGGTTGTTTTTATTTCCTTGCCTTTTAGCAAGACCCATGGGCCTCATCTTCTGCTGGTTTGTACTTTCTGCTTCTGTGCATACCTGTGCAAAGTGCAAGTCAAAACTCTGAATAAAAGCCTCACTCAGCACTGGCATAAACAGCTGTGCAACTGTTTGTTTGGAATGCATCCACAGGAAAAAGCCCCACTTAAACACCTGAATTTTCCAGGAGGCCAGGCTGATGTTTCTAGAAGACTCATGTAGAGGCTGGTTACTCCATAGTAAATGTAAATACAGATTACAACAGCTTCTGTAGCTTGTGACAGCATGTCTGGACTTGCTGCATTTCTTTTAGATCATAGAATCATAGGGTGGTTTGAGTTAGAAGGGACCTTTAAAGGTCATCTTTGAACCATGTGTAGTGTTACTGGTGTGTACCACGCTCTCTGAACCCACCATGGAGAAGATATGGAGGAGATGATCATGTGGCTGGGACCTTTGAACCATCATCCTCTCTGCTCTGGGAAGCTGAATTAGCTTGGACATTGTGTTGACTGGGAGCAGCATGGGTCTGGCTCTGAGCTAGAGTCACTTTTGGACTCAATTTGTAAGAGTCTGTCAGAGAGAAGTGATAATTGAGGCATTTTAAATACTGTTACCTGTAAGAGTAACTAACTAAAGTACACAGGGAATTGAGAATTAAATTCCCTTCAAAGGAAGAGAAAATAAACAAATGACAAGCATGTGTTTTGATCATATGAAGAGATCCTTAATTTAAAGGAAGCTTTCGAGCAGCAGTGAAGCAGTTCACTCAAACACTCCTCAGTAGAATGTTATGTCAATTATCCTTCACCGTCCCTCCTCTTCAACTGCACAGGACTGACTAACAGCACTTTTAACCAGCACAGAGACACAGAATGCATCAGCTTGGAAGGGACCCTCAAAGGTCATCCTGTCCAAACCCCCTGCAGTCAGCAGGGACATCTCCAACTAGATCAGGCTGCCTAGGGCCGCATTGAGTCTGATCTTGAAAGTCTACACATCCCTGGGCAACCTGTCCAAGTATTTCACCATTCTCATTGTGAAGAACTTCTTCCTTATGTCCAACCTACATCTCCCCTGCTCCAGTTTCAAACCATTGGTCCTCATCCCATCACTACAAGCCCTTCTAAACAGTCCCTCCCCAGCCTTCCTGTAGGTCCCCTTCAGATACTGAAACGCTGCTCTAAGGTCTTCCCAGAGCCTTCTCCCCTGCAAGCTGAACAGCCCCAACTCTTCCACCCTGTCTGCATGGTAGAAGTTGTCCAGCCCTCTGATCATTTTCATGGCCCTCGTCCAGACCTGCTCTATCAGGTCTATGCCACTCCTGTGCTGAGGACTCTGGAGCTGGATGCAGTACTCCAGATAAGTCTGACCAGAGCAGAGGGTCAGAATCACTTCTCTCCATCTGCTGGCCACACTCCTTTTGATGCAGCCCAGGATGCCATTGGCCTTCTGGGCTGCACATGCCCATTGTTGGCTCATGCCCAGCTTCTCATCCACTTATGTCCCTCAGGATTCTGGGCACTGGATTTGAACCCTGTGTAAGTGATGGATGGCCAAATACCTGCATTTTGCAGGAAGAGCAGTTGGTGTAGTTTTAGGCAGCCCATGTGACTGAAGTGGCCTACAGCACCTGGGGATCACCCCAAATATTCACAGAAGCCTCACAACAAAAAGGTTTGGAGTACATCTGGGTCAATGAAAACTTTGTGGCTGCCATCACCTCTGTGACTGGGAAGGGTTCTGGCATTTGAGGATCTTTAAGGTCTGTGGGAGGCTGAAGATTGCAAAGGTCTTGGCAATTTTTTTTTTTCTTCCTGCACATATTCTTCAGTGAATTCTCTTTAATTAGGGAGTAATTGAGCAGTTCTTTGTTGAGTTATCATGCTACTTCATTAATCCAGCAGCAGTTTTACAGGAAAACAATGTGTCTGTTGGATGTTTGCAGTGTATCTCAACCTCCTAGACGTGGTTTGAGTGATGATCAGTTTAGTCAGGAGTCTGACATGCTCCTTTGTTATAGTTCTAATTGTTTTGGGGTTGTTTTTTTTCTTTTAGAATGATTTGTAGTTAATTAGCAAGCTGCTTGCAACTCGTGGAGCTCATAGTAGCATCAACACTTGTTGTGGAAGGTTGTGCAAATAACGGGAGCTCTGCTTAATTAAAATGATGATTTGAGCCATCGGGAAAAATACTTGACATAGCCAAAATATTTACATTTGCCACTAAAATCAGAACAAAAATCTTCAGTTTGACTAATCATTTGACTCGTCATTAGACTTCCAGTGTGAAAGGCATGTTAAAAGAAGGGAATTGGGAATGCAGAGAAGCAGCAGAGTTGGAGGATCCCTCTTTTCTACTGGGCTGGGGGTACAATGCTTACCCTGAATGCAGTTTGAAGCTCTCTGCTGCCTTAAAAGATTTGAATAGCTAATACCCAGCTCAAAGGTTAATTACTAATTGCTGGTTATTTGCTATATTTAGTGTCCTTCATACTCTTTTTAAATGTTTTTTCTACTTGCTGAGCCCTGTATCAAGAGTACAAGTTAATTACTGTGTAGCTTTTTCATGCATTTTAGCACCATTTTCACTTAATTCTCTGAGACTTCAGAACATTGTTTTGTAAGAATCACAGAATATTGGGGGCTGGAAGGGACCTCAAAAGATCATCCAGTCCAACCCCCCCTGCCAGAGCAGAATCACCTATACCAGATTACACTGGAACGCATCCAGACAGGTCTTGAATATCTCTCTGGAGGGAGACTCCACAACCCCCCTGGGCAGCCTAGTCCAGTGTTCTGTCACCCTCACAGGGAAAAAAAGATTCCTCAGGTTTCCATGGCACTTACTATGTCTCAGCTGCCACCCATTGCCCCTTGTCCTGTCATCGGGCATCACTGAGCAGAGCCTGGCTCCATCCTCTTTGCACTCACCCTGCACATCTTTATCAACATGACTGAAGTCACATCACAGTCTGCTTCTCTCCCACCTGAAGAGCCCTACCTCACTCAGTCTCTCCTCATAAGGAAGATGTTCCACTCCATTAATCATCTTTGTGGCTCTGCACTGGACTCTTTCAAGCAGTTTCTTCAGGTCCTTCTCGAACAGAGGGGCCCAGAATTGGACATGATATTCCAGATGCAGCCTCACCAGGGCAGAGTAGAAGGGGAGGAGAACCTCTCTTGACCTACTAACTACAGCCCTTCTAATCCACCACAGAATGGCATTGGCCTTCTTTTATCATTCTGTTTGCACAAGTATAGCAATATCCAGCAGGTTTTCTCATGCTGTAAGTCAGTGTAGATCCCTTGCTGTTGGTAAAACCAGACTGAGTAATGGAAGTTGAATACCTCTGGCTCATGTCTGCAGGAGTGAAAGAAACAAGGTGCTTCATGCTGCTCTCCTAGATTTCCCTTTTAAACTCTGAACTTTTGCAGTGCTTAGAAAAGATGCCTCTCAGATTGCTTGGCTGTGGTGGAGGTGGATTGCTTTTGGTTCAGGTTTATGAAAGTTGCAGTTTACTTATCTCTTGCTATTGCTTCTGTACTCCTTTTCTCCAGCTCTTGGGTACCGTTTTTCTTTAGCGAGCGGTGAAAAAGCCTCACAAAGAGTTTCATTACTGGCTGGAGTGGTTTAAAAAGCCTGCTGCTGCTTTAAGGAGCCAGATTTACATATTTCATGTTTAAAAGATTTACAATATGTCTCACATGGCTGTATAGAAAGATGGAGCTTTCATTATAGGTTTAATGTCACCACGATACAAGGATTAATACTTTCTCCTCCGCCTTGGTCTGTGCAGCCGGTCGCAGGCGCCTGGTGTGTTCCTGGCTGCCGAAGCTGTAGGGGTGTTTTTATATTCAGGGGGATGCATTTTCTGAATAATTAAAGCAAGCTTCTACATCACTCTGTGGAGAAATCCACTGACAGCAATCCTAGAAGGAAGATCAAGGGCTGGAACATCTTTCCAGGCTTTGGGTTATTTTCTGTCATTCTCTTGGGAGGGGGGCAGAGGGCTGTTGACTTTAACCATGAAGGTTAAGCACCTTGTGTTGAAGAGGCAAAGCCGAGGAAGGCTCAAGGGGCCGAATTCTGCCCTCAGTAGCTGTGTTGCAGCCTCAACTTGGTTGCTGTTGCCGGCTGTTCCATGCTCTAATCGGGAGGGATATTTCCCCCCAAGGAAGTGTCCCCTCACCAGTGTGTGATGCAGAACATGAGCTAATGGAAGACGCAGCTCAAGTGCTGCATGGTAATTGGGCACTTGGGGATGTGCTGTGACATGCTGGACACATGTTTTCTGTAAGGTCCCACTGTGGCACAGGTGGGAATTTCTAATGGTCCACTGAACATTTCCTCTGTGCTGAGATTTGGTTATTGCTCAGTTGTTTTCACAGAGCCATCGGTGTGGCTGGGAACAGGATCCGCTTCAGAGCGACATCCTGGGATGCTGGAGGATGGGGGGGTGTTAAACAAGGGGGCTGTGTCATGACCCAGTATCCCCAGCCAACCCTGGGTAGCAGTGGGGGTCATACTAAGTTGGGTTTGTTAGATTGGACAAGAGCAGAGGGGAAGTAGGGAGAAAGAGGAGAAGGAAAAAATAGAGAGTTAAGAAGTTAGGGGGAAAGAAAGGTACCACCACCCTTGATTCTTGCAAAGTCTTATGGGCATAGTCCGAGTTCTTGGTGGTGGGTGTACATTCCAGCAGGGTTTTCTGTGGTAGATAAAACAGGTGGGCCCTGGAAGATGTGGTCCTTTTAATACCCTTTTGGCAGAGGGAGGTGTCTCTCCAAGTCATAGAGAGAGGTGTGCACAGAAGGGTGCCACTGGCCTGTCAGTGGTGCCCTTGGTTGAGGGAATTCCCACCTCTTCGGAAATTATCTCTTTTCATTGTCAAGCCATCTGCCCAGATGCTGTTAAGGCCATCAAAACCAGCACCCTGTCTATTATGTCACACCTTGTTTGAGACAATAATGGGCCATCAGGCACTGTTTTGAGACAACAGAGGCTTGGGCTATCACAGGCTGTCAGAATCAAAAGTGATTAACTACTGATCAAAGCTGGGCTTTCCAGGAGCTGTAAACCCTTCTGGTTCCATACTGAGAGTATTTTCGAGGTCCGTGGGGTTCATTGAATGAATGGACACAGGTTTTTTTCACACTTTCTCTACCTGGAGCTGGGGGAAACATGCTATTGGCTCCAAGAAGGTGGATGATTTGGTCTGGTTTAGTCATCAGGTCTGTGGTGATGGGTTGGACTTGATGGTCTTTGAGGTCTCTTCCAACCTTGGTGATTCTGTGATTCTTAGGTTGGGCACAAAGGCTTTGTCTTCATTTAGCCTTTGCCATTTGCCAGTTTCTTTATTTCGTCACGTCTGTGATGAGATGAGGGGTGAAAAAAATCCTTTCTAGGCTCTGAGCTATTTGCACTTCTTTGGTTTAAGATGGCATGGGCTGACTGGATGGTAACTTGCACAAAGCTTCTCAGTCATCTGAGATTTAATTTTTTGATAACTTGCTGTTATGTTTGTTTCTTAAAGAATCGAATCTCCAACACTGCAATAAATATTATCTGAAATTTAGGATTCTGAGGACACTGAAGTGAGAATTTGTGGTGCATATCTCTATTCCTCTACATATTTATGTGTGTGTGGGCAGAGAACACCCACATATATTTACACACAGACAAACTGTGGCTTTAAATATGACTGGAATAGGCTTATGTAAGTAATCTTAAATACTGCTTTTGAAAGAAAATATTAATCTTAAATACATTTACATTGGTAGTAATAATTTTCTTAGTTAAAAGGAAGCTATTTTACTCCCCAAACTTGCTTTTAGAGCTTTGTCTGTCCAAAACTGATTTTATGTTGGGATATCCACCCCAAGGATAGAAGTGGTAGTATAACCAAGGTTGGAAGAGACCTCGAGGATCATCGAGTCCAACCTATCACCACAGACCTCATGACTAGACCATGGCACCAAGTGCCACGTCCAATCTCCTCTTGAATGCCTCCAGGGATGGTGACTCCACCACCTCCCTGGGCAGCTCATTCCAATGACGAATGACTCACTCGGTGAAGAACTTTCTCCTCACCTTGAGTCTAAACCTCCCCTGGCGCAGCTTGAGACTGTGTCCCCTTGTTCTGGTGCTGGTTGCCTGGGAGAAGAGACCAACCCCTTCCTGGCTACAACCACCTTTCAGGTAGTTGTAGAGAGCAATGAGGTCACCCCTGAGCCTCCTCTTCTCCAGGCTAAACAATCTCCTCATAGGGCTTGTGCTCAAGGCCTCTCCCCAGCCTTGTTGCCCTTCCCTGGATACCTTCAAGTCTCTCGATGTCATTCTTAAACTGAGGGACCCAGAACTGGACACAGTACTCAAGGTGTGGCCTAACCAATGCAGAGTACAAGGCAGAATGACCTCCCTGCTCCTGCTGGCCACACTATTCCTAATGCAGGCCAGGATGCCATTGGCCTTCTTGGCCACCTGGGCACACTGCTGGCTCATATTCAGGCGGCCGTCAATCAGTACCCCCAGGTCCCTCTCTGTTTGGCAGCTCTCCAGCCACTCTGACCCCAGCCTGTAGCTCTGCATGGGGTTGCCGTGGCCAAAGTGCAGCACTCGGCACTTGGACTTGTTAAATGCCGTTCCATTGGATTCTGCCCATCTGTCCCGTCAGTCAAGTTCTTTCTTTCAGCAAGCCACTGAGAAATTGCATTCTGTAAGCAGAATCAGAGCTCACTGGGTATGCCTGGGAAAACAAATAGTTATGATGCAAGTGGTAATATTGCCTTATACACTGGAAGATGAGATCACAGAATGGCAGGGGTCGGAAGGGACCTCCAGAGATCATCCAGTCCAACCCCCCCCACCCTGCCAAAGTAGGGTCAGTCCCAGAGGCTTAGCACAAATAAAGTGTGCTCGCCTCACATCCCAGCAGCACTCAGGCTCACTGCTTCTGGCTGTGTGATTTCCTATCTGTGCTAACTGCAAGATGAAAAGGGTTTTCATTTCAGTACTGAAGTCAATAATTATGGAGGTTATCATTTTCATGCTCAGAAATTCATGTCATTTCCATAAATCATTCATTTCATTTCATAAATCATGCTTTACAGCTGCAGAATGGAAACTTATTGCTGGACATTGATGAAAATCTTGTTTCAGTCACTCAGGTAAGGTTGTGACACTAAAAATGTTTTAAGGAAATATAGATGAAATCAACTGTAGGAATCGTGCAATTTGAAACTGTTCCGTTTGGGATTAACTTCACTGGAACGTAGCTAATATCAGGCATGAATAATTAAAAAAAGCAGAATGGGTGAAATCACAAAAAATAAAAGATGACTGTTTGGTGTCCAGGATCTCATATGCTGCAAATGGATGAAACTATATCTATGTCAGAGAAGATTCCTTCATTCGTTTAAGCTTAGAATTGGGTTGCAGGGAAAAATTAGATCCAGAATCCTGATCTGAACTGTTTGGGACTTTAAAATCCCACTTCCAAGTGTTGTCTGGAAGGAAAAAAAAAGCAAAACATATGTACTGTTGCACCTTTTTACACTGAGGGTGGTGAAACACTGGCCTAGGTTGCCCAGGGAGTTGGTAGATGCCCCATCCATGGAAACCAAATTAAAAAGGTGAGTTTGGACAGAGCTCCAAGCAACTTGGCTCACTGCTGAGGGGTTGGATGAGGTGAACTTTAAAGGTCCCTTCTAACACAAAAATGTTCTATGACTGGGAAATAAATGAAGAAGTTATGTTGCCACATAATTTTACATTCTCTGATATGGTTCTGTAGCTCATGTTGCTCTTCTTTAAGATATACTTCCCCTGTAAAACTATTCCCTTTTCCTGGGGAATCTTGTGAATGAGTGCTTATTACAACAGTGAAGGCAGCTTTCCTATCACTCTCCACAGCTGCCTCTTTAGAAATCCATCTACAGAGTTTTTCTTAAGAGCTCTAACAGAATTATATCTGTGAAGAGTTTCCAAAGATCCATCACCTTGAAGCACTCTGCAAAGTGTTGCTGTTATTATTCTTCCCCTTTTACAGGCATAGTGAGGCACAGAGCTCTGAGTCACCCCCTTTCAAGTCCACACCATATAATCCTGAGTTCAAAAGTCAATTTTCAATACTGATATAAAATGTATAATATTTTAACCACACACAAAAAAAGTATAACTTTACAGACAGTTCTATGTAATCATGTGTGTCCTGCCCTTTCACATCCCTTCTGGCTTGCTCTCCTATTTCTTCACCTGGGAAGGAAGTGCTGCGGCAGCCTTTGCTCAGGGCCTCCTCAAAAGGACACAGGTTATTGCGTAACAAACCAGAGAAAGGAGTGGAAAAAAACACCAGTGATGCAGGAAAAGAGCAGATTTAGGGGGGGTGCTGAACAAGTGGTTTGGAGAGATGAGAAGAAAGTGGCTCTTTTAGTGATTTGGAGTCACCTGGCATCTCTTGAGTCAGTAGTGCCTACAGGAGGGGCTTGAAGGGATTTCCAGCCGAGTGCTACTGTTGTCATTCCTCCAGCTTTTCTGGGCATTTTAACAACATTTACCTGCTGTGTTTGCACACACTGCAGAAGTGACTTTTTGGCTTTTTTGTTTTCTTTGGCTTTGTTTTGTTTTGTTTATGTATTGTTTTGTTTTTGCAGAAGCTACTTCTAGCAATGTTTTGGTCATGTCCACCAGAGCTGGTGTGCTCTGAAGAAAACATGAATTTTCCTCTTTCTTCCTTTTTCCATTTCCATTCAGATACTCAGAGGGATATATAAGCCCATCAGAAGAAAATATATTGTCCCAGCACTAAAGCAATGTGATCTCTTTAATATAAGACATGACATGATGAAATGTGAAATAATTCACCCCTAGGTAGATCATTAGACATAAAGCTGAGAATACTCCAAGCTGCTAGACAAATCCAGGTCTAAGTGATTGTAGCGTTGCTTTTGTATGTGGGAACAGAGACTAGGTTGCAAAAGTATTTAACCCTTTAAAACAATTATATTTGGGATATACTGCTTAAAGGATCATTTATAATAGAAGGTTGAGGGCAGGTAGAAAACTTAGAAGGCTCTTGCTTCTCTGGTAGGTTGTGAAGATTGACCAGCCGGCACGGTTCATGTCCAGAGTGCTAAGAGTCTGCCTTTGCAGATCAAGACTCAACTGAATTTCAAACCTATACCTGTGATACAAAGCTGCAAGGTTTACCTGCCTAAGCTGGGGAGGAGGTTCAATGAACTGAAGTAAAATTTGCATTAAATCTCATTCATAAAGAGAATTGTGGCTTCCCACAGGTGTGGATGTGATTAGGTACAATGCAAGGAAGAGGGAAAGCCAGTAAGCAGGAGCAAGGTGGTGGAGAAGGAGTAGTTCCTGAGTTTCCATCAAAGCTTTCCAGAATAATCACCTTGATAAGGGTGGTTGATGGGCTTTAGGTTTCCTGCAGAGCTGTAAGGGATTATAGAATCATGCAATGTTTCTGTGATTGGAAGGTAACATTAAAGGCCACCTAGTCCACACCGCCTGCAGTGAGCAGGGACATCTGCAACTAGATGAGGTTGTTTTGAACTCCATCCAGCTTAACCTGGAATGTTTTCAGGGATGAGGCTTCTACCACGTCTCTGGGCAACCTGTGCCAGTGTTTCACCACCTTCAGTGTAAGAAATCTCTTCCTTACATACAGTCTAAATCTACCCTCTTTGAGTTTAGAAGTAAATCATGCCTTACTGATTTGCAGCTGGACTCCATCTGAACTGGATTACAGAGGCGGATGTGTGGAAGAGAGAGCTTTATTACAGGACATGTGAAGGAGCTTGCTTTGTGCAGTCACTCAAGGTGCTCCTTATTATGAAAGTACTTTTTCTCTTCTGGTCCAGCTGAATGAGACCAGTGTTGGTGACCTATTTTGAGATCAAATTGAAGGACACCCTGAGAAAACATTTCTAGCATGAGTTAAAGGTAGAGGTGCAAGCTTACAATAACCCAGTTGTGCAGCCTCCTTCGAGTCCACTTATCCAGGTCACACCTGTCCCATGGGCAAAGGAAAATCAGGCAGCACTTTAAAAGCCCTTCTCTACTGCATCCTCCTGTCACTTCCATAGTCTGCTGTTGTGTTTTAAGACCTTCAAATGAGGGTTTAGAAAAGGAGCCAGGGAAAAGAACTAGCCTGAACCACGCTTGGTGGTCATCGATGGAGTTAAGGACAGACCAATAATGAATCCAGTCCTGTTCTGGATAGTTTTTTCATGCTTTATTCCTTCTTTTTTTTCTGTCTTATGATAACAAAATCCCTATGGAATCATTTTTATAGGGTCATGTGTTGGTTGGCTGGGTCCATCTGCAATATCAGAATCCCATAGCTTAAACCCACATGCTTCCTCCATTTGACTTGCCATTTGAAGCCTACCTGGCTTTTGGGAAATTGCTAACTGTTACTAGTTGAAAAGTTAGCTCAGTTTCTTCTCCTCAGATGATAAATGGAAATGTGTTGGTTTTGTTTTGTTTCCTCTTTACAGGCTGTTACCCAACTAGAGCTTTTTGGGGACATGTCCACTCCTCCTGATGTAACCTCTCCCCCAGTGAGTACCCAGGGGATCTGAGCTGTGTGTTTTGCTACATGCTGTTTGCTGCACATTTACAATTCAGGTCACCAGCCATGCCACGTGGGATGAATTTCAAAGTAGTTTTTATGTTGCAAGAAAATAAAAGTGAAGCAAATTGAATGTGGAGTCAGTGGAAAAAAAAAAAAAAAACACCAACATCTTCAATTGTTATTTTTCTGATACAGGGCTAGGTGTCAGCTAAGATATAACCAGAGCTGCAGATCTCCTTCCCTGGTGTTTATCAGAGGTGCATGCTTCACTGCACTCTGTCTCTCCACTGCACTGCAGGAGGATCCAGTTACAGCCTAATATATCAAGTCTCTGGTTCCACCTCACTCTCATCTTGCTCAATTGGATTTGGGTTGTCCCTTAACGTAGCCCTGTGGTGCTGGTCCTGTTGGTTAACTGGAAATTACATTTATTCACTTTTCCGTAAATTCTGCAGATACCTCATTTGCCTTTACTGTTTCTTGCATTAGTGCCCTGGTCACTGCCTCACTTGGTTGTCACCTAACATCTAGAATCACAAATCTGTGTGTTGTGGAGAAAGAAATGAGGTTAATGTATTGGATGGGATGAATTGCAGGCAAATTTTCTTTCTAATTTTTTCCTCTTATCTACAGTCTCTTATTTTCTTTCTTTTCTTTTTTTCCCTCCTATCCTCCAGGAAATTCTAATAATCTTATTGCTCTTGGGTTTTTTTTCCCCCTCTACATTTTCCCATTCTTTTTCCTTTTTCTTTCTTCCCTCCAAACCTGTACTTTTAGATGATGGAACAGCAAACTGTGTGCTGCAGAAGCTGTAGCCAGTATGTCACCATTGTGTTTTATTCTTGTCTTCTTGCAGACTCCTGCTACTCCAGGTGATGCCTTTATCCCATCTTCATCCCAGTCACTTCCTGCTAGTACAGACATGTTTGGTTCTGTACCTTTCAGCACTGCTGCCGTACCCTCAGGTAAGGAATCTGCTGGCTCAATTTCAGTGATCGGTTCTCAGCTCTGGTTTGCATTTCAGTACTCGGAGCATTAATCTAGTGCAGTGGAAGTCAGGAAGGATTTTGAGGACAGTGCTTCTGGGCAAGGCAAAAACTGTCTTCAACAAACAGCAGTGACATCATTTGGAATTTAACCACGGGTTTTCAAACAAAAGCCAAAAGAGTTTCTGGGAGTTCAACCATAGCTCAGCCATCAGGATAACCTTCTAGGTACAGTAGCAGGAGGGGAAAAAGTGTTTAATTTAGCTTTGGGGTTTGTCTTTTTACAGTAGCAGTGAATACCCTGAGCTGTCTCCAGTAAGTAGAGGATGAGATTGTGTTTCAGAGGTATTCTACTTAGTCAGATCCTGAGATTTCCTTGAGACTTTTTTTTGTATCCTTCAAAATTCAAAAGCTGCATAGTGCTGTGCACAGACCCACACAGCACATGGGTTTGAGTGCTGACCTCTCCCTGGGAACTTTGGGGTATTGCAAGAGCCAAACTCTCAACTCCACTTGGTGGGGGGGTGGGGGGTGGGGAGGTGGTGGGGGGATGGGAAGAAGTGCTTTGAATCATTCAACTATGATTTTGTGATTGGTTCACTCCATCTGCTGTGAGGATAGGCTAAGGGAACATGACACACACACACCTCAGAGCTGCCTTTCAGTACCTGAAGAGATCCTACAGGAAAGCTGGAGAGGGACTTTTTAAAAGGGTGTCTAGAAGTAGGACAATGGGGAAAGGTTTGAAGCTGAGGGAGAGCAGGGTTAGACTGGATCTTAGGTGAAAGTCACAGTATCACCAAGGTTGGAAGAAACCTCAAAGATCATCGAGTCCAACCTGTCACCACAGACCTCATGACTAGACCATGGCACCAAGTGCCACGTCCTATCCCCTCTTCAACACCTCCAGGGATGGTGACTCCACCACCTCCCTGGGCAGTACATTCCAATGGTAAATGACTCTCTCAGTGAAGAACTTTCTTCTCACCTCGAGCCTAAACTTCCCCTGGTGCAGCTTGAGACTTTGTCCTCTTGTTCTGGTGCTGGTTGCTAGAGAGAAGAGACCAACCCCTTTCCTGGCTACAACCACCCTTCAGGTAGTTGTAGAGAGCAATGAGATCTCCCCTGAGCCTCCTCTTCTCCAGGCTAAACAATCCCAGCTCCCTCAGCCTCTCCTTCATCACAAGGGTGGTGAGACTCTGGAATAGGCTGCCTGGGGAGGTTGTGGATGCTTCCTCCCTTGATGTGTTGAAGGCCAGCTGGATGAGGCCTTGAGCAGCTGAGTGCAGTTGAGAGGTGTCCCTTGCCTGTGGCAGTGAGGTTAGAGTAGATGATGTCTAAGGTCCTTTCCAACCTGAGCCAGTCTGTCATTCTATCATCATCTCTGATGGGCTGTGTTGCAGCATCATCTTAGCCACTGCACCTCAGAAAGGTTACATAGATGGTGAAGTGTTTTGAGGGTAACGCCAGACAAAAACGCTCGCTGCTTGAGTGAGGTTGCAGTGTGGGCAAGACAAAAGGACATCTGGAAAATCCATTGTAGCCATCTATTGACATAGATAAATACCTGAGTTACTGTTCCTTTCATCACTCACTGATAGATCTTTCAAAGTTCAGTTTCTGTTTTTTATTTTATTTTATTTTAATTAGGACTATTCCCATTGCAGTTTTGAAACCACCTCTACATTTAGCATTACAAACCGACCTAGAAATAAAGTGAAGAGTATAATATCCAGGAGAACTCAGAAAAACACTCAGGATAGGAAGAAAAGTTTTAAAGCTAGGAGAATATTGAAAGGAAAAGAGAGGTTGCATGTTGCTCTAGGATCACTAATATAGCCTTGCCTGTTCTTCAGCTATTGTGTAGCTTTTCCTGCATGCTCTTGACGGTAGTATTAAAATCTTTGATCTCTTTTTGTTTGTTTGTTTGTTTTCCTCTTGCTTTCTTTATTCTTCAAAGGTTATGTTGCCATGGGAGCTGTTCTGCCCTCATTCTGGGGGCAGCAACCACTTGTTCAACAGCAGCTGGCCATGGGTGCTCAGCCTCCAGTCGCTCAGGTGATGCAGGGGGGACAGCCGATCACGTGGGGCCAACCTGGTATTTTTCCTCCTACTCAGCAACCGTGGCCATCTGTAGCTGGTCAGTTCCAACCAACTGCCTTCATGCCAACACAAACTGTTTTGCCTTTACAAGCAGCCATGTTTCAAGGTACCATTGCTCCTATAGCTACCGTTCCACCCACAAGTGATTCCAACAGGTCGAGTCCACAGACAGACAGGCCCAGACAGAAAATGGGAAAAGAAATGTTTAAAGATTTCCAGATGGCTCAGCCTCCACCAGTGCCATCAAGAAAACCAGATCAGCCTTCCCTCAGTTGTACCTCAGAGGCCTTCTCAAGTTACTTTAACAAAGTTGGGATGGCACAGGAAGCAGATGATTGTGATGACTTTGACATCTCTCAGTTAAATTTGACTCCTGTGACTTCCACAACACCATCTACAAACTCACGTGAGTATTCACATGCTTTCAGCCACACCTGTGCTCAGGCCTGGTGGCTCCTCAGAGCATTGCTTTCTTTTTTTGTCACTAAAAGTTTATTGCAGTATAGATATGGACTGAGAACCCTCATGCATGGTCTAGATAAATAAATGTGTTCCAGTCATAAAAAAAAGTAGCAGAGAATTTCAGAGACCAGTAGCTGCACTCTGAGATTTCATTTCTGAAGAAGACTCTAATACACGTTCTGTGCTAGGGATGTGCAAGCTGGTTAGAAAATGCCTATGGCATTCAGCCTTTCAGATCTGTCCCATTCAAGCCTTACTTTGCAGAATTTAGGGGCTGGGTATTTAATAGCTTGATGTATTGGACATGTGAGGGAATTCATTGAAGAGCTGTGAAATAAACTTAGAGAGTTTGTAGCGTGGAGGTGGGGGATTTGGCAGATTGCTGAGAAGACGAATTCAGGAGACACAGATTCAGCAGGGGCCAGCTGGAGACCTTCTGTTTCTCTTACCTGTCATGGGGCAAGTGTCTCATGCATTTCTTAATGCAACATAGTGGCATCTCCCTGGTTCCTAAAGACAGATGCAGCAAGAATTAATCCAGAAGCTGCTGAATGCAATCCAGTATAGGGAACTGAAAATGACTGCTGGGTTGAAATTCACCTCTTTATAAACAGCTCCTCAGCAGGAAATAATTTCCAAGGATGAAAAAAGCTCTAAAACATGAGCAACTTTTGTGCTGCCCTGCCTTTCTTGACAAATTAACAGATCTGGATTCTGTTGCTGTTACCTTCATCTTTGTTTAGCTCCAACCCCTGCTCCCAGACAGAGTTCTCCATCAAAATCATCAGCATCTCATACCAGTGATCCTGCTGCAGATGACCTCTTTGAAGAGGGGTTTGAAAGCCCAAGCAAAAGTGAGGAGCAAGAGGCTGTGAGTAGCAACAAGGTTTCTAAATACCAATTAGCTCTTTTTTGTTTGTTTTTGTGTTTTGCTTTTTTCTTCTAGAAAAGACAGAATTTAATGTTGTTTGGTAGCAGCAGAAATAACTCTTCTGATAGGACTGGGTGGCATTTAAAGGGGAGCTGCAGGTAGAATTCACTTCCTGCTTTGGTTTTGATAGCTAAAAGCATTACATTTCTGTTGATATGCACTAATACTGCATGCAGAGAACGAAACTCTGGAGTTCAGATGTAAGGTTCTCTGTGTTAGTTGTACCCAGTGTCCTTTTGAGCATAGTAGCATTCTCTTACTGATGGTGAGGAGAGGTAAAACAACAGACATGCTGAGGCTGCAGAGAGAGATGTGAGAGTTTGTGTGCTAAGAGATGATGGCTGATGTTGGCTTACACATTCTTGCATCCCAGTTGCTTGCCTAGTTACATTCCTCAATGTTCTGGCCCTCAGTATGTGATTTCTTTGCCTTTGACTCAGTAGACCAAAGCAAGAAATGTTATCCAAGCAATGATTTAAGTTGCAAGGTATCTTAGGCAGAGAAGAGCCCAAGTGAGCCAAAGGCAAGAGGGAGTCTGCACCAAAAAAGAGGAGCCAAAGGTACAAAGCAATGCAAGCTTGGCCTCTTTCTGATTCACATAGTTTCACTGGCTTTCAAG
This sequence comes from Melanerpes formicivorus, assembly GCF_026170545.1. NCBI lineage: Eukaryota > Metazoa > Chordata > Aves > Piciformes > Picidae > Melanerpes > Melanerpes formicivorus. The sequence continues at coordinate 3,442,600 of NW_027142359.1, read as the reverse complement.
GCCCTTTGCAATTCTGGTTTGCCCGACCCAGTACCTTCTGAAGCCTGTGGCAGCTCCTGCACAGGCTCCACAAGGTCCTGGTGAGGTCCTTTCCTGCTTGCATCAGCCACAGGAAAGCATTTTGGCTTTTTGAGAAGGTATCAGCGGTGAGGCCTCACTTCCTGGTTTTCATGAGATAGGATGTACTTGTTATGCCCACAGCATGAAAATAACCTCGTGTTGACTTTTCACTTTCTTATGGTTGAGAAAAAAAGGTTTTATGTTCTTGTATTCTAGCCTGATGGGTCTCAGGCCTCATCCAACAGTGATCCATTTGGTGAGCCAACTGGTGATACTATAAGTCCACAGGTCGGTAGCTAGATAGCGCAGGTTGGGGTAGGTATCTGTCCTTTTTTTCTCTACACCTTGAGGTGCTCACGCTTCCACCAGCTCCCCCCATTGCTTTCATGGATGCATGGTTTCTTTTTCCCCCTCCATCTCTTCCGTTTCCCCTCTCCATTCTCCACAGCGTGCTCCTCGTGCTCGGTGGTTTGCATGGCTTTTGCCATTCACTAAGTGTCGCAGCTTGTGCAAATCTGTGTGTTCCAGCTGCCTGCATGCTTGAAAGAAATGTGGACTTACTGCACTTTGTGTTCAAGTTCTAAGGGGAAATAGGGAAACTGAGCCACTGCTAACAACCTATTAGGTAGGACATGATTTGTTTGGGTGTTTTTTTTATCAGATCCACTCTGGCCTTTAGTCAGGTGTGACATATTAAATGGACTGAGACATCTTACCCACAGACATAACAAACATTAACTGAAATTATGTAGTGGTACATGAACACCTCTACCCTAAATCAATGTGATAATCAGTAGAAGCAGCGCATTCATCATCTGCATGTTAAAAAAAAATCCAACATTGAAATGGGTTTGTGTGTTTTTATCTCCAACTGCAAATTAAAAACATCTGAAAATTATGATCATTCCTATTACCATTGGCATACTGATGTTTTAAAAGTTAATTCATCAAGTGTAAGTCATTTCAATCCAAACAGTTGGGAAAGATGTTGCAGAACACATCAGAAAATGTGACTGCCAATGAACATTCTGTGATTTGTTTCAACATAGTGTCTATGTTTTACCAAAAAGATAGAGTTTTCTGAGTGTTGAGCATTGTTGTTCCATCCAGATCTTCCCTAGTGTTACTCTTTGAAGGATATGTTTCATTATCTTCTCCCTGTCTGCCATTCTTGCTTTGAATTATCCAAATACATGATCTGATATGCTTTCTGTGCTTCAGCACAAACCTTCTGGAGCAAATCCATGACACTGGTAGAACCCTTCTGATTTTTTAACAGAACTTGTATTGTGTCCACCAGTGACTTATCCACTCTTCACTAGGAGCCAGTTTACTTTGTGCATTAAATATGGTTAAAAAGCCTTAAAGCAACTTAACTTTGGATCCTAGAATGGACTAGGTTGGAAGGGACCTTAGAGATCATCTACTCCAAACTCCCTGCCATGGGCAGGGACACGTCTCAACTACACTCAGCTGCTCAAGGCCTCATCCAACCTGGCCTGCAACACTGCAGGCATCCACAACCTCTCTGGGCAGCGTGTTCCACTCTTGTGATGAATGACTTCTTCCTAAGATCCAGTCTAACCCTGCTCTCCCTCAGCTTCAAACCATTCCCCCTTGTCCGGTCTCCAGACTCTCTTATGAAAAGTCCACATCCAGCTTTCCTGTAGGATCCCTTCAGGTATTGGAAGGGTCCCCCCTGGAATCTTCTATTCTCCAGGCTGAACAACCCCATTTCCCTCAGCCTATCCTCACAGGAAAGGTTTTCCAGCCCTTGGAACATCATTGTGGCCCTTTGATCCACTTGCAAGTAGTAAGATTATCTCTTAATAATACATGGTGCTGTGAGAAGGCATCTCCCCCTTCTTTAGCTTCACCAACATAATGCTCAGTTCTTGGGGGCTGAAGCAAAATGGGTATTAAGCTTTGTGTCTTCTTGACTCTCAAAATGACAGTGTAAGGACAAAGCTGAGCGGAGCTGCTCTAGCAAAATAATATGTTGGTTATTGTACTCCTGTGAGAACTTGGATGGTGCCGCACGGTAACTTGGCTTTGCCTGTGCATGACCTTGGGCAGGACTGATATAGCCAGCTGTCCCACCTTCAGACCATCTCAACAGTTCTTTCCTCACTCAGGAAAGAGGTTTTGACCTTTACCTGAGCCCCACACTCTGCAAACCCATTTATGTTTGTTTATTGTGGCCTATCCTAGTCATAGAATCATAGAATCAAGCAGGTTGGAAAAGACCTCAGAGATAATCAAATCCAACCTATTACCTAATACCTAACACCTCATGACAACTAAACCATGGCTCCAAGTGCCACATCCAATCCCTTTTTGAACACCTCCAGGGACAGTGACTCCACCACCTCCCTGAGCAGCACATTCCAATGGTCAATTACTCTTTCTGAGAAGAACTTTCTCCTCACCTCAAGTCTAAACTTCCCCTGGCACAGCTTGAGTTGGTTGAGTCAGGGACATTCTGAAATTCATCATGAGGAGAACAATGATAAAATCTCTTTCTAATTTGCTGGCTATCACAAAACTAGATTAACATAATTTGTAAACTAGCATCACACACTTTTACCTGTTAGGAGCTCTGAATATAACTTAAACCAGCAGTTTAAGTCTGTTAATGAAGATTGTTGTGTAAGGAAGTCATCTGGGGGACACCTTTGTTCTGCTTTTATATAATGCTTAGTAAAATATATTCTTCTCCCTGCCAAGGGTCTCTGGGAGCTACAAGAATGGTGCATTGCCAGTGATCCCTTGTTGTCTTTTTCTATATTATTTTTAATCCTTGTTGGGTCTTGCATAAAATACCTATCATTCTCAGAACTAGATTCTGGGAAGCGTTAAATAATGTTACTGATGATGGCATTATAGTAATTCCTAAAAGCTGTAGGCAGGAACAAGAAGCTGAACAAAAAGAAAGCCTCCATCCAGTGAAGTTAAACTAATTTCATTGTGCCTCTGTGCAGTGCCATTCAGCAGCGGTCCATAGGAAATCCACTTGCTGAAAGCAGCCCATCTAGTGCTGAAGCCTTGTATCATCAGAGCAAGGCAAAGTCTAATCTCCGTGAAAAATTATCAGTTCAGGACTTACTCCTGTGCTGTGTATTGAGCTCCAAGTTCAGAGAGAAACTCAGTGGGGAGAAACTTGTAGTACAAAAGAATCACAGTCTGGATAAAAGCCACTTCTGTGTCTTAGATGGGAGATTTCTTCACTCTTTAGAACATGGTTCTTCACATCAAGAACAGCTCCAATGAAAGGACCTCTCTGGAGCAGGGCAGAGCATTGTGTTCAGAAAACATAGGTCTGTTCACAGCATCTCTGTGAAGTCAGCTATGGCAATCCAATATCTTTACTTATTTTCATAGAATGGCTTAGGTTGGATGGGACCTCACAGATCATCTACTCCCACCTGCCCACCATGGGCGGGGACACCTCTCAACTACACTCAGCTGCTCAAGGCCACCTCCAGCCTGGCCTTGAACACCCCCAGGGTGGAGGTATCCGTGACCTCCCTGGGCAGCTTATTCCAGAGACTCACAACCCTTGTAATGAAGAACTTCTTCTTAAGATCCAGTCTAACCCTGCTCTCTCTCAGCTTCAAACCATTCCCCCTTGTCGTGTCTCTAGACACCCTTATGAAAAGTACCTTTCCAACCTTTCTGTAGGATCCTTTCAAGTATTAGAAAGCAGCTCTAAGGTCCCCTCGAGTCTTCTCCATGCTGAACAACCCCAGCTCCCTCAGCCTATCCTCACAGCAGAGGTCCTTCAGCCCTTGGCTCATCTTTGTGGCCTAAATACTGCGATCAAATGTCACAAATGTGATCTGACTCCTTATGGACCACACAGACTGGTTCTTAAAGAGAAATTAGCAACAGAGTGAAAACACTGAAAGAGAATCAGGGAATATTTGATACCCACAGCTATTGCAGTATGAGTCATTTTGAGTGCTGGAACAAATGCAGCTCTGTTGATATGCTGCCCAGTGCAAGACTTGTGCTGGCAGTCGTTCGTGAGAGATTCTGAGGAAGCCTTCAAAACATTTGTGGCTAGAGCATATCTTCCTGAAGGAGTCATTTAGTTGTTCTGTGAAATGTGTGCAGACAATTACAAGCCCTCAAAATATGTCACACCCTTCATGATGCTATCAGCACTGTCAGGAGAGCAACAGTTCATTAGAATATTTGTCTATCAGCTTTTGGTGGTACTTTGGTGGCCCATTGCCATCATCCATCTTTGAGCAAGTGCCATTCTCAGTGATAGATGTGCCTAATAATCTTAGTCAGCTCCAGGATGGACTCCTGTAACTCTTTATTTGGGCCCTTAGTAGGAAGTTGAAAGAAAACAGCAACTTCTGGACAAAGCATTGGCACTTCTGGGAGCTTAGTGAGCCACAGGAGGACAAATTAAGCTGATTCTGCATCCTTCCTTTTCTTCTAGCCCCTTTGTATTGCATGGGTTCAAAATATCAAAGGCTGTATTTGCAGCACCTGTTACTATCATTCATCCAGCTCAGTAAGAGCTGAATAGAGTCCAAAGAAGAATTCATAATGTTTGTGGACGGCCTATTCCTACTGCGGGCTCTAGAGCTGTCATTCTCGAACTAAAGACACAGCTCCAATCAGGACTGTGAACCTGAGAGAGAAGTGATGTTTTGTGTTTGGAAAGGGATTGCAGTTTGGGAAGTACTGCTTCATACCAGACAAATCCTCAAATTGTCCTCCTGAGCCCTAGGCTCCTTTGTTCATCATCAGATTCCCCAGGGAACCTGGAGGGATAAGGATAAAACCAGAGAAATTCAGGCTGCTCTGTGAACAAGCATCCTACAGATTTGCCTTCATCTCCACTGCTACAATCCCCTTCAAGCTAACCCTTTTAATGCAGCTGACTCATGGATGGGTTTCTTACCTCTTCCAATGTCTCCAAGCCAGGTACCCTTTCATTTCTCCATCTTCTTCTTCTAAACAAAGAGACAACATAGTGTGTAACGTGACCAGAGCTGTGTACTTGCCAATTGGCAACGCAGCAATTCAATTAGGAGATGAGCTCTCTCTCCTGGCTTTCCCTGTAATGAGGTCATTCCAGAGTTCCCTGCCTTCTGCACAACAACTGGTTTTAAAAAGGCACTTGTGCTAATTTAGTATCTTTGAGACTTCTGGTTCAAACTGGCCATCAGGTTCAAAAGTTGTGAAGGAGAGTTGGCAGGCAGATAGAAAGTGGAATTGTGTGGCTACTGGTTTGTTAGGAAAGGGACCCAGAAATAATAGATGTGTTTCTTGGCTGCAGCTCGTTCTTGCAGGATGGAGCAGGGTTTATCTTTCTGAGTAGTTCTTGTTGCTTTTTTATTTTATGGATGTTTAGCATCTATCTTGATACTAAAATGAAAGAGCCTTTTAAAGTGCTACTAATTAAACTGGATAGAATCATAGTATCATTAAATTGTGTCATTTGGAAAAGACCTCTAAGATCATCAAGTCCAAGTGTCAACCCAGCACTGCCATGACCACTAAACCGTGTCCCCATGCTGTGTCCACATGTGTTTTGAACACCTCCAGGGACAGTGACTCCACCACCTCCCTGGGCAGCCTGTTCCAATACTTGACCACTCTTGCAGGAAAGAAGTTTTTTCTAATTTCCAGTCTAAACCTCCTCTGGTGTAACCTAAGGCCATTTTCTATCACTTGATACTAGGGAGACCAACACCCACCTTGCTACTTACCTGCTTTCAGGTAAGCTTTTAGAGAGCAATAAGGTCTCCCCTCAGCATCCTTTTCTCCAGGCTGAACAATCCCAGTTCCTTCAGGTGCTCCTCACCAGAATTGTACCCTTCACCAGCTTCATTGCCCTTCTCTGGTCACACTTCAGCACCTCAATATACTTCTTGCAGTGAGGGGCCCAAAACTGCAGCCAGTATTTGAGGTGTGGCCTCAGCAGTGCCAAATATGGGGGCATGCTCACTTCCCTGCTCCTAGTGGTCACAGTATTCCTGTTACAAGCCAGGATGCTGTTGGCCACCTGGGCACACACTGTCTGATGTTCAGAGCACCAGCACCCCCAGGTCCTGTTTTGCTGAGCAGCTTTCCAGCCACGCTCCCCCAAACAGCTGAGACTAGGAAATATTCCTAGGCAGGTTTATAGTGAGAATAGAGGCACTGTTCAGTTGTGATCCCAAACTAGAGGCTAGCTGTAATAAAAAGAACCCAAGCTAAGCCACTAGCTGTTAGTGGGCCAGCAGGAATTAGCTGTCTTATCACTGAAGCTATTTAATGTGGATCCCGCTTGCCAAGTTGACTGTGTGCTGTTTTACTGAGTCAGCATGCCAGAAACCAGAGAAGCTGCCTTGCACTCCCATTCTCTTCACTTGCATTCCCAGCACAAGACTCTCATTTTGGCTGGCACTCCAGCACACTTATTTCATGAAACTCTTCTCATCTGAGCCTGCCCTTGCTGATCAGTCAGCCAGGAGTAAAGACAGTGCTGAGAACCTCTTGTAAAGGGCAAAGAAATCTCTGCAGGCCTCACCTCTTACCATGCAGGGCATCTCGCCTGGAGCTTTGCACATAGCAGGGTGCCTTGCACTGATGAAAGGACTTAAAGAGCAAAAATACTTTCACAGCATTACAGAATGTCAGGGACTGGAAGGGGCCTGGAAAGATCATCCAGTCCAACCCCCCCTGCCAGAGCAGGGTCACCTATACCAGATCACATAGGAATGCATCCAGGTGGGTCTTTAATATCTCCAGAGAGGGAGACTCCACAAACCCCCCTGGGCAGCCTGTTCCAGTGTTCTGTCACCCTCACAGGGAAAAAAGTCTTCCTCGTATTTCCATGGAACTTCCTATGCCTCAGCTTCCACCATTGTCCCTTGTGCTGTCACTGAGCAGAGCCTGGCTCCATCCTCTCAGCACTCACCCTGCGCATCTTTATCAACATGAATGAGGTCACCCCTCAGGCTCCTCCTCTCCAAGCTAAAGAGCCTCAGCTCCCTCACTCTCTCCTCATAAGGAAGATGTTCCACTCCTTTAATCGTCTTTGTGGCTCTGTGCCAGGCTCTCTCTAGTAGCAACCTGTCCCTCTAGAACTGAGGGGCCCAGAACTGGACGCAATATTCCAGACAAGGCCTCACCAGGGCAGTTTCTCCCGGGTTGAGCCTCTCGCAATGTTTTGTGTGTGAGCTCACTGACACCACCCCAAGAAAAAGCTGAATCTTTCAAGAGATGTTCTCCAGTGATGAGTTCTGCTGGGGAGCAGATGTTAATATCTTTAAATTGGATGCAAATTTACTTCCAGTATTTACATAATGTTATTCAAACCCATTAGCAGCCTTGTTACCTCACACAGTTGTGTGCTGTAACAGAAATACTTACTGTTTGCTACGGTCTTGTTTGTTGTGCAAAATGTTCCTAGAAATGGGACGAATAAGCTGATTTGAAGCATGAAGTATCTCTGGAATATGTAAATGTGGCATACATAGGGAAAATTTTTCTCTTTGGCAGTTTTTGCAGTTCCGAGAGACTTCCTAGCTCAACATTTGCACAACATACTTGTAGCTTCCTGAATATTCAGATGTCTGACTTCAAGCATGAATATTTAGGCATTTCTGATCCCTTACTGCAACTTGTCACTTGGGTCAGACACCTGACCTGTGAATTCTTACCCCCTTCCTGAAATATCTCTTTCACTAAAGGCTTCTGTTCAGCATGAAGAGCCCCATTAGTAGATGAGACTGTAGCTGAACACTCCTTTGATAGCAGCTTCCAAACATAAAGGAAAACATTTATTTTTCAAACATCTGTCAGGAACTGCATCTCCCCCAAGTTGATAGAAGCCTTCAAATAGGATTTAGCAGCACAGAAAAAAAAAAGGCGCCACCAGTTGTCATCTTGGTTGCTCCCTGTTGGTGAAAGCACATCTGGAAAGGAAAACACTGTAAGATATAAACCATTTATGTGAGCTGGAAGCTTTGTATGGCTATTTTATTTGGTCCTCTCTGATTTTTTTTTTCTGACTGTGACCCATTCTTACATTTCCTTCCCTCTGGATCTATTCCTAATACAGTGGTAGAAGTAGAGAGTAGAAAACACTGATGAGGTCATTCTGATGCTGTGAGAAGGGTTAGGCTCACCTGCCCTTTAATGACATTTCCTGGGGCATTTTCATGGAGCAAGTGAAAAAAAGGGGATTTGTTTCTGCTTCCAAGATGCTCCAAAATAAGGCTTGTGCAAGCCACTCTGCCTGTGAGAGACACACTCTGTGAAGTCAACAGCACCTGACTCTCCTTTTGCCTCTTTTCTGTCCTTTTCTGCTCTGTTTTGCTCTCTTGAGTGTCATTATCAATACTTTACAGACCCCATTTGCATGGAGCAAGATGCAGTGCTTGAATTATCTCAAAATGATATGAGAAAACAAATCTCAGTGACTGACAAAAAATCCAAACCAAAACAAAACCCACAAAAACTTTGGATGAGAAGATTGCAGGCAAATTACTGCAATTAATTTCTCCTGTAGGCATCTGAAGGCGGGGGCTGGGGGGGGGGATCAATTAAAGGGAAGACATAAGAACACACTTTTCATTCACAATTCTCTGGTCTACTGGAAGAAAAAATGATTCAGATCAGTGGGAAAAGCAGGCCTTTGCCACTTGAAGTTTATCTCAGCGAAATGTTGGGTGTGAATGGAAGAGATTTCTAATTAAAAGGCTGCTTCATGCGCTGTTGAAAGTGCTGATGACCGATGATGAACTCCTCCTCCTCCTCCTCTTTCAAGGATGTCAAGTTCAGTGACACCTTAGGACACCTGTTACTTAAGTGCATCTGCATATCTCACAGATCTTTGAGGACGGCTCTAACAAGCAGGCTTGACATTTTGAACAGCTCTTTTTTTCCCTCCAAGGCATTTGAAAAACTGATGTCTTTTGTTCCGAAGGGATGCTCTCCCTCCCTCCCCTTTTCTTCTCCTCCTTCCTTTTGCTTCCCTTTGCAATCATCTCAGGTTCAGCAAATGCCTGAAGAATGACCTGGTGTGTGTCACGTTCCCACATTAATTAGTACAGATTTTCTCTGAAGTAGCTGTGATAGATCATTCTGCCAGCTTCATGTCTGCAGTACATGAAAACTGGCGTAGGTAGACTTAACACAGAGTATGTGAAATGCAGTTATTTACTCTCAGTCATTTCTTCTGATTACCTTTGGTTTTTCAAGGTCACAAAATATATTTGCTTCTTGCTGGAGATAATTTCAGCAGCATTTATTTAATCATCCCCAAAGGATCTCTCTCATCCTCTCATATGCTCATAGTGTACTCAGGGCTTCACACAAGTAGAAGATGGGGAAGCAAAGCCTCTGCAAGCTTTAGAAATGTAGTCTGTTCAAGGAATAAGAGACTCCTTTTCTTGGCTTGGGGAGAAGCAGGTGGTATTTTGGACTTGTTGTGTCGCTCCTCATTCAACATGAGACACAGAGTGAAGCAGGACAGGGCAGTGGGATGGGGCACAGCCTGGAACAGTGCCCAGGCACCCCGAACACAGCCTAAATGTAGCCCTACACATCCACCTCTCAGCGGGTTTTTCTCATCAGCAGCAGCATTTATATAAGCAGTGCTTAAAATCCTGTGCCATCCCCTGTGAGCCTTTGCAGTGCTCTGCAGTGCCCAGTGATTTATTTCTTTTTTTTGCTCAAAGTCAGCTTCTGCTGATGCTGCTGTTACCAGAGTTGATTCAAACTTGCTTAAATTCAACGTCATGGCATGGTATTTGAATATTTATCAAGCTGTGGAGAGTTAATGCAGTATGGCATTAATTAGCCTTTCTGCCTGTCTGGTTCTTTTTTTAGATGTCATTCTTAGTTTAATAAATTAGTTTCTGGAAATGAAGTAGAATGGATTCCAGGGTCCACGGGTGGTTTGCTTCCCACTGCAGCCAAGATGAACATAGTACTAAAAAAGCACAGGGTGTCAGCTCTGAAGAGCTGAAGAATGTAGTAGTTTTGAGCAGCTTTTTTCCCCTCTCCACACCCAGGAAATTCCCAAGGAAGCTCTGTTAGCAGACTGACATGCTTTCTTCTGAGCTTTAACGACTCTGCTAATGGTGATACAGACTCCGCATCAAACTGCAGAGCTGGCTTTCCTCATTCTTCAGAGGCAACTCATGTTGGTCTTTTAAATCCCATCACAGCTTCACTAGCTCAGCTTTCAGTGATGGTTTCGATCTGCAAGTGGTTTTTCTCCATGAGATGCGTAAAACTCACAGCTGAGTACTGCTGGTGTGCTGCTGGGGAGGGCTGGGTCTCAGCCTGCTACAGGGAGCAGCATTTTACCCCAGCTACATTTGTGGCCTGCGACCTTCCAAACATTTGGTCATACAGAGATCACTTCATTGCTTCATGTGTCTGTGCCCAGCAATACCTCCTGAGGATCAGTGCACAGCCAATACTGGAAGGGGCAATTGATAGCAAGGACTCATTTCCTGAAACAATGATGTCACCTTCGCTGAAGTAATGATGCCACATTTCCTTCACAAATCTGCTGGGGCTGCCAAGATTTACTCAAGGCAGAACAGAAACCAAACACTTCCTTTGGGTTTTGACTCAGGAGGTATTGCTGTTCTCAAGCAGATGTTATCGAAATGTTGTAAAACCTGTGTCTGGAGACATCTTGCCTTATTTTTCTGTTTGTTATCCCCAGGAAGCAGAACCTCTCTACGCCCAGATCAACAGACCTAAGAAATAGCATTGTTACAGGCTTGTGGTGCTCCAAGACTCAAATGAAACCCAACAACCTGGCAGGCCTTTGGCTTCCATGCTGTGTTCTGATTGATTTTGTCTGACAAGGAGACCTGATTGCCCTCCTGGGACTGGCTCTATGAGCATTACTGACATTTCCTTTTTGGCAACCAATGGCAGATTCCTGTGGCAGCACAAAACGAAAGCTCTCCCTGCTTTTACCAGCCCCATCCCTACAAGTCATGGGTATCCAGACTAGGAAACTGTAACTCCGCGGTCTTCTTTCAAACGTTCATCATCTTCCGTGTGCCACATCTAAATAAGGAGCATCTGAAGTTTAGTGAGCATTGGACATCCTTTTTCTTTAGAGCAAAGAGCAGAGTCTGTCTGTAGCAGTGGCATCATCATTCAACAGCCTTCTTTTGGGGCACGAGTCGGCACTTTTTATGTCACGGCGACATTTCTATTATCATTTACATCAGGCTGATCCTGCCTTTTCTTTCCCTCCCTCCCCTTCTGCAGACATATTTAAACAACAACAACAAAAATACTGTGAGTGTCCTCGTTTTGTTTTTTTTTTTTTCTTCTTCTTTTTTTCCATTTCTTGACTCTGTAGTTTGGGGTGAGTGACAAATATGACAGCGAAACTCCTCCCGCGGAAGCGGTTCCTGACTTGAAACCACAAAATCAAAACGCCGTCGTTCATCCACCCTGACTGAAAAACAAACACACAAACGTTGCCAAATGGACCTTTAATCGTGAGGAAGAAATGCTGCTTTCTGTTTGAATACTTGTGGTGTGGGTAGAGGAAGGACATGGAGTCCCCACTGAGTAAAGACAAAAAGAATAAGAGTCAGTATTTCCTAGGAAACTCTAAACATAAAGTGCAGAAAAAAAAAGAAAAAGAAAGGAATATTTTTATTTCTTCAGTCTCTTGCTGCTGTAATGCTATGCAGACAAGTGTTTTCTTCTCTGTGTGCCATTTTTGATGAAAAAAAGAACAAAAACAAACAAAAAAAAAAAGCAAAACACAAATAATTTGCCAAATAATACTGGTCTGATCCTGGTTTAGGAATTTGGATGAAGAGGACTTTACAAACGGGACAAGGATGACGTGTGGGCTTTGGAATAAACGAACTGATTCCGTGATCAAATTGTTCATCTTTATCACTTTTTGTACATCAGAAACAAACAAACAAAACAAAAAAAAATCAAATGGGATTTTTATTTTATAACTTGAAAAGAAAAAAAAAAATCTTAACTGTTAAACTCTTTAAATGTTTAAGGGGGAAAATGGCTTTAAGGAGTTTGAATGAAAATTGCCAGGTTTGGTTTTTTTTTGGTTGGTTTGGTTTGGTTTTGGGTTGTTGATTATTTTTTTTTTTGTAAATATAAATGTTATGAGAATTCTTTTCCTGATGCCATTACACAGTAGAGAAGGTAGCAAGCTGCAGTGCTTGGGAGGTGTGGCAGCCCCGGTTTGTGATTCTCACATCACGCAGGTTTGGTGGTGGTTTGTGTTTTTTTCCCCACGTGCTTACAAGAAGGGGCTTGAAGCTCAAAGTGCATTTGCCAAAAGCAGTCAGCTTGACAGCAGCTAGTGAAATTAGCAGGAACACATGGGGTTTATGATCTAGTATTATCACAAGGACATGCTCCATTTACAAGAAACCACATTTCATTGACATCCCTTTGAACCTCTGCAGAGAAGTCATCCCAACCGTTTACAGGCAGAACAAAAAGAACGGAAAACTTCCTTTTACATTTCTGAAAGCAGAAAGTGCAGTGTTTGGCTTCCTGTGTTTAGCACAGGATTTTCAGAAAGAAGCTCTCTGTCTTTTTTCCCCTACAGAGAATTGTTATACAGGTCAGATGTGTTTTCCTAATGTTTCTATGCAGTTAACAGTATATTGAATTTAGTGGTTTGACACTAAGAAGAAAAAAAAAAACCATAGGAAAAAAAAAAGAAGAAAAAGAAAAAGGAAACAAAAGGAAAAAAAGGAGGGAAAAATTAAAATAAACAAAAAGTAAGAAAAAAGGAGGAAAAAAAATATAAAAAGGAGGAAAAAAAAAAGAAAAAGGAAAAAGGTTAAAGAAATCAAATAATTAATCAGTTTTTAGGGTGGTTGTGCAGATTTTGGTTTTAAATTGACACATTAGGATCTGCATTTTTGTCATGGTTAAAAGCAGGCCTGGAGTTCCAAATCTTTTGCTTTCTTTCATCTCTGTTATGAGCTAAAACCGGTTTAGAAGGCAGGATAACTGAGGTGGAAATTGTTGCCGTGTACAACCAAATCTCACACCATGATTCCAGCCTTTGATTCTTGACTTAGAGAAATTAGAGAGTTGTGCTTTACAGAATGTATGTGAATGAAAAATTAGCTGTGAATAGACCTAACAGAACCTGCAGAGAAGAGGACTTTTATCCCCACTCACAGTCATTTGATGCTTATTCCTTAGTCATGTGCAAACAGCTTTGTAGCAAAGCTTATTTTTCCCCTCAGCAGAAGTTTTCTAACTGGAGAAGAGAAATCAAACCTTGGTGGATCGAGTGTTTCAGACTTAAAAGCAGAGGTAAAAGCACTTCTGAAGGACATTTTATGTTAAGAGTGTTTTCCTGATTTGCACAGTGGTGCTACTTTTCTTCCTCAGTGGCTCTTTTGGGTTTTGTCCTTCATGTGGAACCACAAAGACAGTTTTGTTTCGTCACAGACGTTTGAGGTTCAGTGTCATCGGTACATTTCCAGTTCTGGGGTGAAATGTTGAAAGGAAAAAGAAGAGGTTTCTGTCTCAGAGGCTCCATTGACATCCCATTTGTTGTAGGAAGCAGATCATTTACAAATAGGTGCCAAGGGAATGAAGCTGGGGTTTAAATGTCTCATGAGAAACAGCTGGACCATTACCATGGACCTTTGTCTTACCTTTACCAACGCTACTAAATCAAACCAAGTCCTTGAATTACCTTGTCATATGATTAGATCATCCTTGGCACGGTTGAGATGCTGAGTTGAGAGGACAGGAAGGCCTCTGCACTGTACCAGTATTGTAGATAACTAAACTATCCAGCTTGTGCAATTGTCTAATTCCTCATCCTTCACTAGCACTAAATTCGTCACTTTAAATCTCAAAACCAGGGAATCCCACCAGCCATCCTGTTACCATCTTCCCCCACCCCCTTCCCCCTGTAGCTTCTTGATCTTTACCTGTCATGAAAAGATATTTTGATAGATCGTAGTCATCCAAGTGTCTGATGAAACCTTTCATCTAATAACGTACTGGGCACCTTCTTTGCAAAAATGTTTACTCCTTTAGATTTTTTCCCTTCATTTTGTTTTTCTTTCCTTTTCTCTTCTGCATCCTGACACCTATTTTTTTAATAAAGATGAGAAAGCTAAAATGACTGTTGCAGTGCATTTCTAAACCTACTTTAACTTTACCTCAAATAACGAGCATTTGTTAACATAGAAGGACACATTATTTTTAACTTTGTGTGTGATGCATTCAGCAACAACAGCAAACAACAGAAACCGACCGATTTTTAGAGCTTTTTGGGTTGTGGTTTGGTTTGGTTTTTTTTTCTTCCATTGATTTCTGTAACACACCATGTAATACTGTTATGAATAAAAACATTTGAAAAAGGTGGCATTTCACTAAGTGTGGTTCATGGCCTTTTTTTTTGCCTCTTCCCTGCTACTCTGGGTGAGGGTATTGAGTCCATCATCAGTAAATTTGCAGAGGGGACACCAAGCTGGGGGCAGGTGTTAATCTGCTGGAGGTAGAGGGGCTTTGCAGAGGGACCTCAACAGGCTGGACAGATGGGCAGAGTCCAACAGTATGAGATTTAAAACATCTAAGTGCTGGGTTCTGCACATTGGCCACAACAACCCCATGCAGTGCTACAGGCTGGGGTCAGAGTGGCTGGAGAGCAGCCAGGCAGAGAGGGACCTGGGGGTACTAGTTGATAGTAGGCTGAACATGAGTCTGCAGTGTGCCCAGGCAGCCAAGAGGGCCAATGGCATCCTGGCCTGTACCAGGAACAGCGTGGCCAGCAGGAGCAGGGAGGTCATTCTGCCCCTGTACACTGCACTGGTTAGGCCACACCTTGAGTCCTGTGTCCAGTTCTGGGCCACTCAGTTTAGGAAAGATGTTGACTTGATGGAATGTGTCCAGAGAAGGGCAACAAAGTTGGTGAGGGGTTTGGAACACAAGCCCCCTGTGAAGAGAGGCTGAGAGAGCTGGGGTTGCTTTGCCTAGAGAAGAGGAGGCTTAGGGGAGACCTTATTGCTGTCTACAACTACCTCAAGGGACGTTGTAGTGAGGTGGGGGTTGGTCTCTTCTGCCAGGCACCCAGCACCAGAACAAGAGGACACAGTCTCAAGCTGTGCCAGGGGAGGTTCAGACTGGACGTTAGGAAGAAGTTCTACACAGAGAGAGTGATTGCCCAGTGGAATGGGCTGCCCAGGGAGGTGGTGGAGTCACCATCATTGGAGGTGACTTGATAGGGTGCTTGGTTGCATGGTTTAATTGATTAGGTGGTGTTGGATGATGGGTTGGATGCGATGATCTTGAAGGTTTCTTCCAACCTGGTCTGGTCTGGTCTGGTCTATTCTATTCTATTCTGTCATGCTTGCGGTGTTGGTGTCTGTTCATGGTCAATATTTTTCAGTTTGCAATGTCTGGGAAAGGAGGGGGAAAAAAAGCCACACCAAACCCCAGAAGTGCCTCAGTTTGGGGAATACCTGACGCTAAACACTCATATGTGTTGCTTGTCTTGTAAATACTTGCTGCTTTTAATTGCTGCCTTCCTGGTTTGAGCCTCTTTTAGGATGAGCATCCCAAAGCAGCTGCTGTTTTAGTCACTTCCTATGAAACTACACATTCCTGGGACAGATCACCGGCAAAGCTGCAGGAGTACAAATACCTTGGTGGCATGAGAAGCTGTAATTAGTTTTGCTCACATTTTGTTCCTCAAGTCAGATTTGAAATGGAAAACGTGCATTTAAACACTGTGAAAGTAAAGGAAAACCCCAAACTTTTCCGTAATAGCCACAGAATGGCGAGCAAAGCCTTGATCCAGTAAAACATATTAATGAGCTAACTTTTTGTATCAGTGAGACCTTTCTGCTGTGTAAGGATGGAATTCTAGAATGGCTCAGGTTGGACAGGACCTCAGAGATCATCTACTCCAAGCTCCCAGCCATGGGCAGGGGTGCCTCTCAACTAGACTTGGATGGTCAAAGCCTCACCTAACTTGGCTTTGAACACTCCCAGAGAGGAGGCAATGGGTAGGCTGAAGCATTTTGCTGCTGTAAAACTGCGCTGCTGCGTAAAGAATAACATTGTTTGATCTTCCACAGTACCAAGTACTGGATCTCTCAGTAAAGATTATAGAACTGTAGAATGCTTTGGGTTGGAAGGGACCTTTAAAGGTCATCTAGTCCAACCTCCCTGCAGTGAGCAGGGATGTCTTCAACTAGATTAGGTTGATCAGAGCTCTGTGCAACCTCACCCAAAATGTTTCCCAAGGATGAGGTTTCTATCATCTCTCCAGGCAACCTGTGCCGGTGTTTCACCACCCTTGTTGTAAAGATGTGGAATGGTGCCATTCTTTGCCTAGGAATTAATGCCAGTATGCAAGATACCACATGGAAATTTAAGGGTGAGAAGTGTGTGTCTGTGTAGAAGGAGGAGAGAGAGTCATGGACATGTGCACCTATGTTTTACTGTATTTCTTCTTCCTGGTGTCTCATCCATTTCTCATCCTCCAGAAATATCCAGCAGGTCATGCTGGAACATTCATTGCCTTTGTCGGTGAACGCTGTTGGAATGCTTGGATCCCACCTAAGTGTAAAGGTCATTGGATTGTTTGTGATGGTTGTGTTAATGCCATTTTGACTCTGTATGTAATTAGGTGTATACAGGTGTCCTTGGAAGCAGGAAGACGGTCTCTCTGGTTTTCAGTGGGCTATAGTATGTTGGTTTAAAGTGAAATATGCCACAGCTAAACATGGTTTTAAACTGAAATGTTTTTTTACAACCTAGGCCAAACCTAGTCTTGTTGTTCTTCATCTGATAGATGCTGAAAAAAAAGACAGAAAATCAGTTCCTGTGCACAATTGCTCTGCAGACTCCTTTTAAAAACTCAGAATTAGCAGGTCTGAGCTTTAGTCCAGTGATGTTGAGATAACTCCAAAGGAGGAAGAACCTGGCTGTGTGTTACCTCCCAAGGAAGAAGAACCTGGCTGTGTGTTGGCATTGTTCAGAAGCAGAGGAAAGATCTAATTCTCACTGTGCTGTGTCATTGTGCTGCATTTTATTGGATGTTGCTATCACTTGAGTGCACCAGGAGTCTCTGGGTTGTGTATGAGAGTGTCCAGCTCAGACATGACTGGTTCAAGAGATGGTCCTGATTCAACTGCTGCTAATTAAGGTTATGATCAGGTCCTGCAGTAATGAGATTTTTTTTAGCAAAGGTATTGCAGAATCAGCTTGTGGTTTTGCAGAAGTAGGGACTGTGACAGATCTCTCTTTTCCATGGCAGTGATTTCTGGGGAAGCAATTGATTGTAGAGCCTGGGAATATGCAGGTTGCAGTTGCCTAGTTTGGATTAAAGGCAATGGTTTGTGTGCTTTAATCGGCAGAGAGTGACAGTTGCTGGAACAGATAAGCTAACTTCTTTCTTCCTTTCTCTAGGTGGTGATAGATATTTCCATGCACTGCTAACTGGTTTCTTGCTTTGCTTTCTAAACAACTCCTGTCCTGTCAGGTTCGTATTTATTATTCTAGCTGGCAAATGCTGTTCTCAGTCAGGAAAATTGCGTTTCAAAGAAATGAGGAGGGGATGTCTGCTGGCAGTTTTCCGCAGAGCTGGGAGTATATTGTCCACAGCTGTGCCTCTACACCAACATGGAAAGCACACAGTGGTGAATGGACAAAGTGAAAGTCCATAGGGCCACCAGAAAATGGAGGGTGTGGGTAAAAGTGTGAGCTTTGTCCACCTACAGGAGCATCTCTGTGAGCTCTGTTGCTCTCACTGCTGCATGTGGTTCTGTTCCTTGATGTGGAACCAATGGCACTTGCCCCCTGTTCCTGCCTTTGGTTTGACATAGCTGCTGCAAAACTCAGGATTTGCAAGAGTACTTCTGTCAGCTCTCTTATTGTAGAATCACAGAACTGTTAGGGTTGGAAGGGACCTCAAGGATCATCTAATTCTAACCCCCCTGCCATGGGCAGGGAGACCTCACACTACAGCAGGTTGCTCACAGCCACATACAGCCTGGCCTTCAAAACCTCCAGGGATGAGGCTTCCACCACCTCCCTGGGCAACCTGTTCTCACCACCCTCATGGGGAAGAACTTCTTCCTCACATCCAATCTCAATCTACTGATTTCTATTTTCTTTCCCTAGTCCCCTGACACCCTAAAAAGTCCTGAAAGTCTCTCTTCTGGTGAGGTCTTTCACAAGCTGCTCTTGTCACACTGATTTGCTGTTTAGGATCAGCCCCATGAAATTGTTGCTGTTGTTGCTATCATTATTATTATTATTATTATTATTATTATTATTATTATTATTATTATTATTTTATTATTATTTTAGTAGCTAAGAAGGAGCAAAGAGCTGGTATGGGGAAGGAAGACGAGGAAGAAGGTTTTTTTTTCCCCTTGCTTCACTTGCTGTCTGAAAAGGGGGAGAAACTGAATTATACATTTCAGCATGACAGTGAGGAATATGGGAAGATATCCTGATACCATTTCTTGATTACCTGTACCATTGCCTGTCTCTTTCTAAAATTATTCTACTGGAGGCAGGAAATATCAGGTCTATTAGTGAAACGACTCGCTGGCTATTAGCTTTGAGAGCCTTAAATAGTCTTATCTCAGTGGATGTGTTTGCCCTGTGGCTCATTTATCACCCCTAAAATGTTTTATCAGCACCTGAAAAGAAAAAAAATTCTCAATGAGAAGAATAGCCTCAAATTGTCCCCATTCAAGGGGCTTTCAGATACAGACCTCTTAAAAAGACACAAAAAAGGTCTTTTAAGACGTGACATTATTTGCTGGGTTTTCAACCCAATTTCATGGCAGCACCACTTCTATAAATACTCCTCACCAGCAAAGAAAGGAAATCACAACAGATTAAAAGAAAACCAGGTTAGCAGGCAGCTAATCAATGTCCATTCAGCCTCAGACATTTGTGAAAATAAAGGATGATGAGGAATTATTGCCAGGTACTGACTGTGCTCAAACCTTTTGTGGCATCTTTGCTTTAGCAGTAATTTGAGTCCAAGGAGAGCTCAGAGTGTTGGAAGCAAGGCATGTGAGGAGTGAGAAGTTACAGTGCTGTAAGGTGCTGCTATTTGTACTGTGATTGTCTTGTTTTTTAACATTTAAAAACACTGTTCCTAGTCTGAAGATGAGTTTGTGTGTGTATCTTGAGGTCTGCTGGAGAGGACATGGAGACAGAGGATGAAGAATGAGGGATTTTCATGTCTGTGGCTACTCATTGCTGCAAGCTTTGACTGGCCATCTTCACAGAGCTTTCAGAGTTAGGTGAACCTGTGCCAGATTTGGGCTGAGTCACCAAGAGGCATTATTTTTACTAACTCAAAAGCCAGAAGAGGAGAATTAAGCTCAGCAAGGTGAGTCTATGTCCAGGGCTTTTCAGAGACCGGCATCACCACCAGAATAAAGCAGTATTGGTACCAAAAATGGTGATGCAATGGAGTCAGTTGTAGTGGACACCTGAAACCATCCCTTAAGATTTCTTAGATGTAAATTTTAGACTGGATCTCTAGAAGAAATTCTTCAGTATGAAAACGGTGAGACTCTGGAATAGGCTGCCCAGGGAGGTTGTGGCTGCCTCCTCCCTGGGGGTATTGAAGGCCAGGTTGGATGAGGCTTTGAGCAACTGAGTCTAGTTGAGAGGTGTCCCTGTCCATGGCAGGGAGGTTGAAGTAGATGATCTCTAAGGTCCCTGAGATATTCTGTGGTTTTCACATCTATTTGCCACTTTATGTTCTTCACCATAAGCCTTCTCTTTGAATAAGCCAGTTGTGTTCTGCAGAAGGAAATGTATTATGAGTTATGAGGCAGGGAATGAAAAGAAGCAGCAGCAAGCTCTTCTTGGCAAGTGCACGAACACTATAAACAGCTGCTTGCTGACTCCATTCTGTCCTTTCCCAGGAGGAACCTTTCACCCCTGATGTGTTTCACAGTGTTTCTTTGCACAGAAAACTGCCATTAAAAAACATGTTGAAGGTGTGTAGATCTTATTTACTTGGGAACAAGAGGTCACAAACTTAGGTGGGTGTTACAAACTCTGCCAAGGATGTGTTGCACTTGAAAGCTTGGTGGTCATGCTGGGCACGGGGTGAGGCTTCATTTTCAGCTGTGATGAACCCCAGGTTCAGTGACTTAGAGTGGTGTTCAGTGCTAAGTGCTTTGGGACTTAAAAACAGCTCAGCAGACAGCCACAGCTATTTGAGTCAGCAATGAAGAAGGAGCAAGGCTGGGGGAAGAGGCAATGTTAAAAGCGGATCTTCTCTCTAATCCATGGATTGGCAGCCTCAAACTTCAAGGAAGCAGAAAACAAGCTGTGTTAAGATCTACCTCCAATTAAAGCAGATTACAAATACATGGAAAACCTGATTTTGCTTTTCAGGTCTTTCTGAAAAGTATGGTAACAGGTAGGAAATTAAGTCTCTTGGGTCCCTGCTCCTGTTCTAACCTGACTAACTTCTGCTATTACAGGACCAGGTAAGCATTGGAACAGGCTGCTCAGGGAGGTGATGGAGTCACCAGCCATGGAGGCATTAAAAAATGTGTAGCCATAGCACTTTGGATGTGGTTAGGTGGATGTGAGGATGTTGGATTGACAGTTGGACTTGATCTTAGAGGTCTTTTCCAACCTCAATGATTTTTATGACTCTGTGTTCACTGAGATGTGTGTGCTGAGAGGCAGGGAAATGGAAGCAAGCAGCAAACAGGAGCAGGTGACCTTGAGACCTTCACACACTAGGATCACTGTCCTGGTTTGCATGCAAACCTAAAGGGTGATCTGTGCTTATAATCACAGCTTCTCCTTTGCTGCTATTGAGATATTGGATGTGTAACTGCATTTCCCAGCCAGCAAAGGTCTCACATATGGAGAGACCTTTTCTGTAAGCGGGTTTATTTTGCCATGGACAAATGATTAACAGCTAAGTCAATCGTGTCAGGGGTTGAGCAAGCTGTACCACATAGACACATCTTGGGTTCACTCTGGGGCAAAGTTATTTGAAACCAAAAAATAAGTCAAAAAAAGGCCAAACAAAGAGCTTTGCACAAGCCTAAGCCATCTTTCCTGACAGTTTGTCCTCCGTGTTTAGAGGGCAGTTCAGCCAGTAATTCTGGTTTAAAAACTGGCTGTCTGAAATACAATCATTTTATCTGGAGCAGGTTCCTACAAGGATTCAGTTAATATGCTTCCCTGTGTTAAATTGTTCCCATCAAGCTGCCAAACTAGAAAGATGCAGCAGCCAGTTGCTTATTTTGCAGAGACATGGCTCCACAGTCAGACTAATGGCATTTTTAAGGCGACTAGGACAGATTAAGAGGTCTAGCATTTGGTCCAGTCATGCTGCTGAGGTTCTCAGGTTTGTTCTGTTGTTAGTGAATACAATTAATTTTATATATAGCATCCATCATTCCCATAATGGGCAACGTAAAATGTATTTGTCCTTCGTATTGTTGAAGCACTTGGAGACTTACTCCGAGGTGAGAGATTGTGCTGCCTAAAAACATTCCAGAGCTACACTGCATCTCTTCAAAGAACCTCTGCTTGTCCAGCAAGAGGAAGGGTGGGAAAACTCAGTGAGACTCCTTGTTTTGTACAGGGAAGGACAGGTTCAGAGAATGTTTCTTCCTCTAAGATGCTTATTGTAGGTTAAGGAAAAGGAAAGGAAAGAGTGTTGTGCCTCAGGAACCAAAAAGCAATACCTGAAGTGAGAATGACTGGCTATGAAGGTAACCAAAGAGAAATCCCATAAGGTTTTGAAGATCCTGATCTGCCTTTGAAAGCCCAGCTGAACTGATGGGAATCAGCCTTTGGTAAGTTCTCTCCCTGGTTAGGTCCCATTTAAGGGAGAAAATGACTCCACATAGTAGCTAGAAAACACCAAGACAGGTCTTGGTTCCATGGACTCAAGACTTTGGGTGTGTGGAGCAGAGAATCTCTATGGAAGGACCCAGCCAGGGCTGGGGCTCTTGTCCTCCCTTGTGGCATGAATCTGAGTTGCAGTGAGGGACAGCACAGGGCACTCTCAGGGACAAAGGCTTTCCCTGAGCCCTGGGATGATTGCTTCTGCCTCATGCCTGACCTTCTTCTGGAAGCCAGGCATGAAAAGCAGAAATAAATAAATGATTTTGCACTCTGTTCCTAGAAAGCTGCCTGTAGTTTACTCATTGCTTCACTCTTGCCAGGACTCAAGTGTGTTTCATTTGTTGAAATATTCATTTTCCCCTGTCCCTTGAAAGGAGCATTACAAATGAAAGCATAAATGGCTTCTGGGCAGATCCTTGCTTCCTTCCCGCTTGCCTCCAGAAAGCTGTGTGCTAACAATTGCAACATTTACCTTGTGAATGTGCCAGGTGCTGGGTCAGCTGCTGTTTACAGTGTGGAAAAAACGACCTGGTAATTTATCTTTTCCTACTTGAACCCTTCTCAACCTCCCCCCTGGCAGATGGAATGGGAGCAGTGGTGGTTGCGAGTGGCAGGCGGTCCCTTGAAGCAATGAGCGCAGCACACACCACGTCTGCTCCGTACCCCTGCAAACTGCTGCTGCTTTGTGCCACTCTCAGCATCCAAACCCTTCATTGCTTTGGGTAAGTGAATGTTTCTGAAGCCATGTCTTTGGGCTGATAGGAAAGAGAGAGGAAAATCAGTGCAAACTCTCTACTGTCACGTTTCACAGCACATTATTAGAGCTTCCAACACAAGAAGGACATGGAGCTGTTGAAGAGGGTCCAGAGGAGGCCACAAAAATGATCAGGGGCCTGGAGCACCTCTCCTGTGAGGATAGGCTGAGGGAACTGGGTGTCTTCAGCATGGAGAAGAGAAAGCTCCAGGGAGACCTAATAGTAACCTTCTGGTACCTGAAGGGGGCCTACAGAAAAGCTGGAGATTAACTCTTCATAAGGATGTGTAGTGATAAGACAAGGGGCAATGGTTTGAAATTAAAGCTGGGTGGATTTAGATTGGACATCAGGAAGAAGTTCTTTACCATGAGGGGGAAGGAACACTGGAAGAAGTTGCCCAGAGAAGCTATGGATGCCTCATCCCTTGAGTGTTTTAAGATCAGGCTGGGTGATGCTTTGAGCAACCTGGTCCAGTGGAAGGTGTCCCTGGAAGGTGTCCCCTGGAAGGGGTTGGAAATAGATGATCGTCAAGGTCCCTTTCAACTCAAGCCATACTATGATTCTATGACAACTGCTGTCTGAAGCCATTTCTGTGTTTCAGTTGAACAGCAAAAGACATTGTTTGGGAGTTAATGTGGTGCCATGTGCCTGCCGTTAGAAGAGAAAGCCCATCGGATAAATCTGAGACAGCTAATGGCCACAGGCATGTTGTAATGTGGAACTGTGTTTGCACAGGGTTATGGAGCCCTGGAACAGGCTCCCCAGAGAGGTTGTGGAAGCTCCTTCTCTGGAGACATTCAAGACCCACCTGGATGCATTCCTGTGTGACCTGCACTAGATTCTATGGTCCTGCTCTGGCAGGGGGATTATCTTTGGCGTTCCTTTCAAACTCTAACATCCTGTGATCCTGTGCACCATGCAGCCTTCTCCTGTGCAAGCTGCCAAAGAGTGTGCTGAAGAGACAGGGATTTGTTTTCTCTGAGTGCATAAATAGCAAGAATCTGGCTGACAGTTCTTTCTTTCTCTGCAGACTTGATGGATATTGCTCTTTCTGAGGACTGTGGTCAGTCAGTGACTGTAGGCTTTCCAATCTAACTGTATTTTTCCACTGTGCTCTGAACTTAGAGCTCTGATTTCATGGCTCAATGAGCTGATGAGTTTTTGTAATTCTTTTATTGTGTGTGATTTTTAATATGCTGCCATGGGAGCCCCTTGCCAGGCACTAAACCGTACTTAGAGCTTCAGCTGATGCTATTCCTTGTCCTGGTGGAAGGATTGGGAATGCTGCTGTGATAGTTTACTTGTCAAAGTGGGTATGAAAAGAAACTAATTTTCAACACTTTCCTAAAGCTTCCCACACAGATCAGGTGCTACAAGGAAGCATTTGTCCTGGGCCAGGATTTAATCAGAAGTACTGAATCCACCCAAAGAGCAGGCAGCATTTTAGCTGTGGCATTGTGGAAACCTTGGAGACAGTTGTTACATGAAAGGATGAGAGAGGGACTGGGGTGAAGAGTAAAGGCTCACACTTAGGGTTCAGGTTCATTACTGGGATGAATGGGGTTAATGGGTTAATGACTTGCTATTGTGAACCATGAATAGAGTCTAAGAAGGATGGGTTTGGCCAGCTTGAGAAAAAAAAACTGCTGGGCTAAGGGAGGTGCTGAAGCCTGGGTTTCAGAACTGCTGAGGGCACTCCAGCCCTTTGCTTTGTGACTGGGGTTTGTCATGGAGGTGTCCAACTTTGGAGCTGTGCATCATGTATGGCAATGAAGTACCAAAGTGCTGCCTGTCCAGCAAGCACCACAGAGCGATGGGGCAAGGGCAGCAACCAATGGTGCAGATTTTACTGCTGGCCGCTTGGCCAGGTGACTTGGTAAGGCTTGCACAGCTTGAGATGAAGCCCAAGTTGGCAGGACATGGGTTGAGTTTCCTGTGCTGGCTAGGTAAAACGTGTGTCCTGCAGTTACCCATGTTGAGTGCTCTGCAGACTAATGGTGGTGGGGAAGAGGACTGGGTCTGCTCTTGGGCACTGAAGAGTGGCTCAAGTTCCCTACAGAATCAGTGCCAGTGTGAAACAAGTACTGAAATCTAGAGGTTTCATGGAAGATTTTATGATTAGTTCTCTGTAGTTTCGCAGAGGTATGGACCAAGGTCCTCTGTCCTCACAGCTCAGTGATCTCACAGCCTGAAGCTGTTGTGTTGCTGGGTTTCAGTGCTGAAAATGAATCCCTTTGCCTTGGTGGCACCGAGGAGAGCGTGGCCAGCAGCAGGCATGGCCGGTCTGTGGGCAACCTGCTGCAGCCCCGCGACTGTGTGCTCTCTACCTGGTCCTCCTGGAGCAGCTGTGATCCCTGCCAGAAGAAAAGGGTGAGTGTTTGTGGCCTGGCCATGAAGCTCAAGAAATTAGGAGGCACGACCTCCCCCAAGCCTTGTCTTTTTGTCTGTGGGGCTGGGCAAAGAGTGGAGGGTGGCCAAGGAGGGCTCTGTACAGCAAGGCTGTCAGCTTTTGCTTTCAGGGGACTTGTAGCTCTTCAACTTGCCTCCCACAGTAACTCCAGTACTTTCCAGGCTCTCTTGCTATCCTGAGAGGATGTAAGCCCAGGCTTGGTGAAAACCCAGGTAGGAAGCCTAGGCTTTGTAGGGACTTTCCCCAAGCCAAGTTCTTCAATGCCAGCGGTGGTGTGAGGCACCATCCTCGCTAATGGTCCCCTGTGGGACCCAGAGACACTCAATGCAGCCTCTCAGGATTAAGATGTTTTTTCTTGTCTGCCAAAGAGCATTTTCTACTCAAGAAACCCCTTCAAACAGAAGTAATGATCCCAACAGTGTGAAGAGCAAAATCCTCATTGCTAGAGGGACCTCTGCTAACGAGTTGGGGGAGTCATTGCCAGACTTAAGCCAGTGATGAGAGCTGGGAAGAGCGAAGCTTCATCTCAAAGAGTTAATCTTAAAAGCTGAGGGGAGGGGGGTGGGAGGGAAGGAGGGCTAACATATTGGACAGAGTAATTGACTGCTTCACAGCAGTGTTGTGGGCGGAAAAAAAAAATCCCCTAATGATGCAGAGGGCCAAGTAAATACACTGACAGAAAATAACAGGGGATGTCGTTAGCGGCGCTAATTGCGGGAGAGGAGATGTAACTGAATCCTTCCTGCCTCTTGCAAATGCCCGGGCTGCCTTGTCAGCCTCATTTAAACAAACTGTCATAGGAAAGCAAACTTTCCTTCATCCCTTCCAGTCCTCAATCCTTCCTGAGCAGAATTAAAACTGTCACGGATCAGAAAGCTCAGAAATGAGGCACGTTACCGGCACTGCGCTTCTGTGCTGACACTTCTGGGTTTTTTTCCTCTGGCAGTACTCTTAGATCACATCTCCCCACATAAAGTTTTGTGCTTGTTTGTTGTTTTGGTTTTTTTTCCTTTTAACTAGGGAAGCGTAAAATTCACAATTTCTATCCACTCCAGTCAATATGTTTTTATTTCATTGCAGTACAGATTTGCCCGCTTGGAACAACCCTCTCAGTTCGGTGGAGATCCCTGTGATTACTCTGACAGGGAAAGCCAAGGCTGTGTCACAAACAGTCCCTGCAGGAATAAAGTCAGGTGTGAAGGTTTCCTGTGTGCACTTACAGGTAAGGACTTGCAGAGTGAGAAGTGGAGGTGCTCAGGTGGCGTCACTCAATCATAGAATGGTCTGGGTTGGAAGGGACCTGCAAAAGTCATCTTGCTCAACACCCCTGCAGTCAGCAGGGACATCTTCCATTAGATCAGGTGGCACAGAGCTCTGCTGAGCCTGACCTTGACAATCTCCAGGGATGGGCCTCAACTACCTCCCTGGACAACCTGTTTCAGGGTTCCATCACCTTTGCAAACAGTCCCTCTGCAGCCTTCTTGTAGCCCCCTTCAGGTGCTAGGAGGTCACTATTAGGTCCCCCCCAGACTCTCCCTCTCCCTCTCCCTCTCCCTCTCCCTCTCCCTCTCCCTCTCCCTCTCCCTCTCCCTCTCCCTCTCCCTCTCCCTCTCCCTCTCCCTCTCCCTCTCCCTCTCCCTCTCCCTCTCCCTCTCCCTCTCCCTCTCCCTCTCCCTCTCCCTCTCCCTCTCCCTCTCCCTCTCCCTCTCCCTCTCCCTCTCCCTCTCCCTCTCCCTCTCCCTCTCCCTCTCCCTCTCCCTCTCCCTCCTGAACAACCCCAGCTCCCTCAGCCTGTCCTCACAGCAGCCTGTCCTCAAGCTGAACAACGTTAGCTCCTGGATCATTTTGTGGCCCTCCTCAGGACTGTCGTGGGTTAATGCCCATTCTAAAAACAGGGTGGAGGGCTTGTGAGTGCTTTGCCCTCCCTGCAGGGCATTTTCCCCCTGGGAAACTGAGTCTGTTCTACTCCCCTCTCCCTGCCCAGCTAGGGTGTAAAAGAGAAGGCATTGGAGTCATTAGCTCTCCTTTTGGCTCCTGTCTCTCCTGGATGAGAGCTACTGTGGCTGCCTTCCTGCTCCTCTGCCACGTGGTTGGGCCTGATCCTTCTCCCTGCTGCCTCTTCAGAGAGAGACTGGTTTTGTATTCTTCTTTGTCCCACTCCCATCCATCCTGTTATTGTTATATATATATATATATATATATATATGTGTGTGTGTATATATATATATATATATATATACACACACATATTTTGTTTAAAGAAAACTCTTTACCTTTCTACTTCCATGCCAACTCCAAATAATTGTTTGATGGATTTGCTCCTTTCCTTTTTTTTTTACCCTCTCTGTTGGGAGGGAGAAGGGGGTAGCAGGAGAGAGATTCTCAGCCTTGCCCCCATCTGAGCTCTTAACTCCCAGTTAAGGCTTAAACCACACGACACACTCCATCAAGTCCATGTTTGGTTTTTTTCTGTTGAGGGCACCAGAGCTGGCTGCAGTACTCCAGGTGAGGTCTCCTGAGTTTCTAAGTAATCAACACCCTCCATCCTAGGAAGATGCATCACACGGAGGCTGGTCTGTAATGGGGATGATGACTGTGGGGACTTCTCAGATGAAAGAAACTGCAAAAAAGTGTTTAAGAAATGCAACCAGAAGATGGAGCAATACTGGGGAATAGAGAATCTAGCAAAAGGGTAAGTTGGTGACCTACATGAGATGTTTTCCTACTGAAGGGCAGGAATGATCTTATCTGGCTACATGCACACTGAATGGATCCAGCAACAGTTAGTTAGGATCCAACAGCAGTCCTGATTCAAAGTCTGGTGGGAAAATCTTTGTTGACTCCATGGGTCTCTTGGAGTGAGGTGAGGTGAGTGTAAGTCCCAGAGGTACCAGGAGTACTTGTGGCCCCTGTGCAGATCATCAGCTCAGCTTGCAATTGTGTCCTGCAAGAGCCTGTGCATGCCTTTTGTGTGGCCGAAGCTGGGGAGTGGAGAGGGAGGTGTCCACACCAAATGTTTCTCTAATGTCTACAGGCACATTAATTTGCCCTGCAATTAATTAGTGGGAGAGCTTTGATAATCTGAGTATTTTAAACAGGTGTGGCAACCTGTTCCACTGTCTCCCCACCCTCACTGTCAAGAATTTCTTCCTCATTTCCAGTCTTAGTCTCCCCTCTTCTAGCTCAAAGCCACTGCCCCTCATCCTGTCGCTGCAGGTCCATGTCAGAAGTCCCTCCTCAGCTCTCCTGCAGCCCCTTTGGGTGCTGGAAGGCTTCTCTAAGGTCTCCCTGGAGCCTTCTGTTCTCCAGGCTGAACAACCCCAGCTCTCAGTCTGTACACATTAAGCTGAGGTTGGATGAGGCCTTGAGGAACCTGGGCTAGTGGAAGGTAAACTTTGGTCTAAATCAGTTTGTGGGGAGCAGGAATGTGCTGACCTTTAGGAACTTGGGGGACTACTTCAGATGATGCTTTTGCAATAAAAGCAAAGGAAGGTTTGTGACAATCCAAGGGTAATAGATCACTTTATATCACTCATTATAAAGTGACTTAAATCAGCATCCTGCATTGCCTCAGGTCTGAACCCAGCTATGGGTTTGTATTTTGCACAGTATTAGAATCATAGAATCATAGAATCAACAAGGTTGGAAAAGACGTCAGAGATCATCAAGTCCAACTTGTCACCCAACACCTCATGACTAACTAAACTTCAAGTGCCATGCCCAATCCTTTTTTGAACACCTATTAGTTTGGGGAGGGGATCAATGTTTCACAGATTTCTTCCATGCCAATGAAAGGTGGTGGAATTTGTGTCCCATGTATGAGTGTAGTAGGAATAAACTGTGTGACTGGCAGCTTTCTGGGGATTCAAATCCAAGTCAGAACTGATCCAGCTTTTTACAGGCAAAGATTCTGGCAGTTTTCTGTAAGCTGGGA
This sequence comes from Melanerpes formicivorus, assembly GCF_026170545.1. Classification (NCBI taxonomy): domain Eukaryota; kingdom Metazoa; phylum Chordata; class Aves; order Piciformes; family Picidae; genus Melanerpes; species Melanerpes formicivorus. Next base: position 3,413,571 of record NW_027142359.1, on the reverse strand, counting down.
CTGCGTGAAGAGAGCTTTGTTTCATTCTGCATGGAAAAAAAATGCTTATTTAACAAAAAAAAGGAAAAGAAAAGGGGAAAAAATCATACTGCAAGGAAAAGAAATCTAATTTCTTCATTCTCTGGAGATAGGGCTGCTGCACATGTCACTGCTAATGCTTTGTACTTCTGAGTTTAATCAAAATTAAAAATAATGTTGGACAATTACAGGAACATGCTTCTCATCTCTTTGAAGCTGCAATTGCTGTCTAATTTGCTTAGAGTGGACTTCCCTTCTTTTCAGATTGTTCTAAAATAAGAGCTAATATTTTAAAGTTTCAGAGCCATTATCATGCAAGTCTCTCTCCCTAAAATAAGGAGAGACAGATCTAACAGAGACTGGGAACACTAATAGGGACATGACATGGGCTGTTAGCAATCTTTCTTTTTGCTGAAGTTTCATAGAATCATAGAATGGCTCAGATTGGAAGGGACCTCAGAGATCATCTACTCCAACCTCCCTGCCATGGCCCAGGGATGCCTCTGAACTAGACTCAAGACCTTATCCAACCTGGCTTTGAACACCACCAGGCAGGAGCCATCCACAACCTCTCAGCCTGTTCCAGAGTCTCACCACCCTCCTATGGAAGACTTCTTCAGCTCCAGTCTAACCCTGCTCTCCCTCAGCTTCAAACCATTCTCCCTTGACCTTTTGCTAGACACCCTTATGAAAAATCCCTCTGCAGTGTCCTGTAGGATCCCTTCAGGTATCTAATGACAAGGGCCATTATTTGGGTATGGGTTTGGAGGTGAATGCCACATCCTCAGCTGTGTGCCACGGGGGTGATGTGAGGGTGTCCTGACAGTGAGCAACAGAAAGGCCTTTACTGCACCAGATCCCACCAACGGCAATAGGAAAAGCAAATGGTGAAGCTTAATCCCCTCATTTAAAAGGCTTGCAGTGCTACATCCTTTCTTAGAACAGAGAGGTTAAGATCAGTGTCCATCAACTACCAAAATCAAAGGAAAGCCTTCCCAGTGATTTCAAGGATTAGTTGAAGCATTGCTTGGGTACCTTCATTCTTGAGAGGTATCCCTGCCCATAGAGGGGAGGTTGGAGTAGATGATTCCTAAGCTCCCTTCCAACCTAAGCCATTCTACATTTTTTCCCTGACAATTTTTATTCCAATTTACTGACCTCTGGTTGATCATTGACCGACATGGCAAAGATTATCACTGATAAACTGAAACAAAAACCTGTGAATTAAAACTTAGCCTCGACTGATGACATCGGTAGCCAAACTTGCCTTTGGAAATCCTGCTGGATGCTACTGCAGATATTTGGGGATGCTCAGGGTGGGCAGCTTGGTGGGGTGGGGGCTTGGCTGTTCCAGTTTGCTCTGCTTTTCCAAAGAGAGTTTCAGTAAAGGCTACAGAAGCTGCCTGTTTTGCTGGCAGTAATGCTCTGATATAATTCATGGCTAGGTGGTGAAAGTTGCTCCTTATATTCAACACAGTGTCAACATCTGACTTTGTCTTTTGCTTTTTGTTAGTAATATTTTTTCTGGAGCAACTGCATTCATTGGACACTAAAAGAGAAAAAAAAAACTCCATTTTGGGGTTTCAAAATCAAGTGGTACGAAACAAGGAACCCTCAGCCAGACAAGGCAACCTTTTGCCAGTCTCAAGCTGCATAGGGGGAAGTTTAGGCTTGATCTTAGAGCCCCACATTGGTCACCAATTATATTTTGTAATGTGGTGGGTTGAAGTTTCCCCCCAGCATTAACTTTGCCAGACCAGCTCACTATGAAAGCAAATGGAAGCTGTATTTACAAGCAAAACTGCACTCCACAATGGAATGCAATGGATATGTACCAAATATACAGGATTTACAATATGATACAGATATTTACCATTAGCAAGCAACACGAAATGCCCCCTGGTCAGAGACCAGGGAAGCTGTTCCATTGCTCCCCACCCCTTGTCCCAAGAGAGGAAGGAGCAGAGAGAAACAGGGGTTAGACTTATCCAAAATAATTCAGCCAAGGTCAGCCAGAAGCAGATTAATCTCTCCCAAGTGAAGCAAGCAGAGAAGGGATCAGGAAAGAGAAAGAATAGTTTTGGTACAGCCAATCTTATAGCAGATATTTCTCCAATGAATTTGTTTAGAATAATCTTTAGTTTTCCTTTTTACACCCAATAGTGATTCATTTATATTTTTCTGCTTTTCTGCTCAAAACCTGTAACTAAATTTTAGAGGCATAGCCTAAAACCACCACAGAAGTTCTTCCCAGAAAGAGAGATTGGCCATTGGAATGTGCTGCCCAGGGAGGTGGTGGGGTCAATGTCCCTGGAGGTGTGTAAGAAAAGCCTGAATGAGGCACTTAGTGCCATGGTCTGGTTGATTAGATAGGGTTAGGTAATCAATTGGACTTGATGATCTTGGAAGTCTCTTCCAGCCTGGTTGGTTGGTTCCGATACCTTTAACCCAACGCTAATCTTAATATTTTGCTGTTATACTTCATGTACAGGATAAATATCTTCACAAACGACTTGGAAGGGTTAGTTCTTGATCACAGGTACTATGCTGGGGGCTGTTCTCCCCATTATATCATGGACACAAGATTCAGAAAGCCATACAATGTTGAGAGCTACACACCAGAGGTATGTGTCAACTTTGTCTGCAGGGAAACAGTACTGATAAAGCCTCACTGCTAAATCACTTTATAAACAACGGCAAAATCCAGGAGACCAAAGGGAAGGAGACCTGAATTGACCCCCACTTCTGGAACATCATCTTACCCCACACACTCTCTGAGGGTGGGCCTGTCCCCTTATGATGATATCCATGTACACTGGAATTGAGGGCAGTGTTCTCTTGCACTTTGTCATTGCAAAGACTGATCCTAACCATCTGGATTCCTTCTGTCCAGGAAGGCCTCAAAGCCACCCAGTGGGCACGGGGAGCTTGAAGTTAGGCAGGATTGTGGAGTGCCATAAGAGCCATGCTGGGCAGCTGCCCTTGTGCAACAGCCTTGTGCTTTGTGTGAAAGATCATTTCCATGGTGCATCCAAGCTCTGTTTCAAATACTGTATATTTTTGAACACTCTTGATGACAAATTTTTGAGTGTTGCCTGCTAGGAAACCTTTTTTCTTCTACAATTCACACTTTAATTGATGCCTTTGTTTAAGATTTCACCTTCTTTGCATAAGATTGACACAGTAAGTAAATGCCTGAGGTCATGGCAGTATGGAGGAGATAGGAGCTTTCCCTGCTGCTGGAAATCAAGTATTCTTCAAGTACCAGTGTTGATGATAATAGTGCTTTTGCAATTAGACAAGGCTTTTCATCTTCAAAGGGCAAGCATGAATTCACAAGTACATTTGCACCTGTATTCCTTCCCCATGCTTCAGGTATACAATCGCTGTGCAGGAAATTAAATGTGTTGTTTTGTGGTGGTTTTTTTTTTCTCTCTCTGTTTAGACCAAAGGCAAATATGAATTTACAATGACTGAGTATGACTCCTACTCAGATTATGAAAGCAGTGTCCTGAAGGCAAAAGCTTCGCAGTCTAGCTTCAGCTTTGGTATAAAAATACCAAAAGTGTTTGAACTGGGTTACAGTTCCAACGACAACAGGTTCAAGAAGTTCATTCAGAGGATGAAAAGATTTTCCTCAACTGTAAGCATCGCTCCACTTAGTTCTCTGCTAATGCATCCTCTGCCTCTCTGTGTGTATCGGTTTGATCCTCACCATCACATCAGCAGCCATGACTGGGATAAAGGAAATCTTTCCTCCTGATTGGATTTTGCAGTTTGCATTGGCTAAGCCTTTACTAAGGCCACAACATTTCCTTCATTTGTCTCTATAGCAGCCAGGAGCTTTTCCATTCACCTATCAACCAGGAACTGCTCTGCCTAACCTCTCGTGGCAGTTTCAGGCTGTGCCTAGAAAATTGTCTTGAGAAAAATTTTCCACAGATCTTGAACAGAAAGTGATAGAATGTAAACAAATTCTCCCCTTCTACTCCACTCTGGTGAGACCTCACCTGAAGTACTTCATCCAGTTCCGTAGCCCCTATTACAGGAAGGATCTGGATGTGCTGGTGTGTGTCCAAAGAAAGGCCACAAGGATGAGCAGAGGGCTGGAGCACCTCTGCTATGAGAACAGACTGAGGGAGTTGTAGCTGTTCAGTCTGGAGAAGAGAAGGCGCCAAAGAGACATCATTGTGGCCTTCCAGTATCTGAAGGGGGCTACAAGAAAGCTGGGGAGGGACATTTTAGAGTGTCAGGTAGTGACAGGACCGGGGGGAATGGAACAAAACTAGAAATGGGTAGATTCAGATTGGATGTTAGGAAGAAGTTCTTCCCCATGAGGGTGGTGAGACAGTAGAACAGGTTGCCCAGGGAGGTGGTGGAAGCCTCATCACTGAAGGTTTTTAAGGCTAGGCTGGATATGGCTGTGAGCAACCTGCTGTAGTGTGAGGTGTCCCTGCCCATGGAACTAGATGATCCTTGAGGTCCTTTCCAACCCTAACAATTCTATGATTCTATGATGCTAAATTACCATTGGATGTAAAAGGAAAAATAAGAAGGTCTAAATAATTGCATTGGTCTGAAAACTAACATAAAGTTAGGTGTGTAAGCTAACAATTAACTCTTTCTCTTTTCAGCTTCTTTGCTTTGACAGATACTACCTGGTAGCTTTTGCTTGGCTGTTGCTGACCTAGCTTGCATGCTTTGTTGTGGCTAACTACTAATAAGCTACTCTCTGCTTTTCTCCTTTTTCTCTTGTCCCATGTACAGGGGGGAAGGAAGGGGAAAAGGAGGAAGCTGTTGGTAACCCCCTGGTTTTGTGCAGAGGGGCTCTTGTGTTGTTTATAAATTGTAAATACATGGAAATATTGTATATTTTGTACATTCATTGCATTCCATGTCTCTAGATTGTAGTTTTGCTTGTAAATACAGCTTCATTTGCTTCCAGCTGAGCTGGTCTGGCAATTGTATGTTGGGGGTAATTTCAACCCACCACACCTCTGAAACCACAGGATGATAGGGGTTGGAAGGGTCCTCTGGAGATCGTCTAGTCCAACCCCCTTGCTAAAGCAGGGTTGCCTAGAGCAGGTTGCACAGGACAGTGTCCAGGTGGGCTTTGACTGCAGAGACCATCTAGATATGATGCTTGAGTATATGGTGTCGTAGTGGCCCTGCTAAAGATAGATAATGGTTGGACTTGATGATCTTACAGGTCACCACAGTGATTCTGTAATTCCATTGGATCAGCCAGAGAATGGCCATTTCACACATGAATCAAGATGATTTCAGGATTTTCCGGGAGAGAGCTTGTGAGAGGCAAAGGCTGCTCAGCATCATTAGTGGTAGAGCACTGGTTAGGCCACACCTTGAGTACTGTGTCCACTTCTGGGCTCCTCAGTTTAAGAAGGACATTGCGATACTTGAACGTGTCCAGAGAAGGGCAACAAAGCTGGGGAGGGGTCTGGAGCACAAGACCTGTCAGGAGAGGTTGAGGGAGCTGAGGTTTTTTAGCCTGGGGAAGAGAAGGCTCAGGGGAGACCTAATTGCTCTCTATAACTGCCTGAAAGGAGGTTGTAGACAGGTGGGGGTTGGTCTCTTCTCTCAGGCAACCATCAACAGAACAAGAGGACACAGTCTCAAACTACACCAGGGGAAGTTTAGGCTTGAGGTGAGGAGAAAGTTCTTCACAGGAAGAGTAACTGGCCATTGGAATGTGCTGCCCAGGGAGGTGGTGGAGTCACTGTCCTTGGAGGTGTTCAAAAAAGGCTTGGATGTGGCACTTGGAGCCATGGTTTAGTTGTCATGAGGTGTTAGGTATTAGGTTGGACTTGATGATCTCTGAGGTCTTTTCCAACATGGTTGATTCTATAATTCTGTGAATTGTTGAATATAAAAGGGCTATGTGTTGCCACAGCAATGCCAACCCTCACTCCTGGGCTTTTCTGTGTCCCTGCATTCCCTGCAGTCCAGCAAATTCATTCATGCTCGTTCTGAGCTGGCTGTGGCCACTTACAAGCTGAAGCCCCGAGCCTTGATGCTGCACTATGAGTTCCTGCAAAGACTCCATCAGCTCCCTCTGGAATACAGTTATGGGGAGTACAGAGAGCTCTACAGAGACTATGGAACCCATTACATCACTGAGGCTACCGTTGGGGGCATCTATGAATATACTTTAGTCATGAACAGCGAAGAGCTCCAGAAGGCAGGTATGTGCTTCTGATGGTGCTGAGAAAACTGTGGGGCCAGTGTTTTGGTGGGAAAAATCACCCTGCAGGCACCCAGTGATGGTTCAGGTCTGAGGGGTGGTGGAAGAATTGTACAGAATGTTAGGGGTTGGAAGGGACCTCCAGAGATCATCCAGTCCAACCCCCCTGCTGGAACAGGATCACCCAGGCAGGTCACAGAGGAGCACTTCCAGGTGTGTTTTGGATGTCTCCAGAGAAGGAGAATCCACAACCTCTCTGGGCAGCCTGGGCAGCCTCTGGGCTCTGCCACCCTCGCGTTGATAAAGTTTTCCCTTCTGTTCCCGTGGAACCTCCTCTGTTCCAGCTTGCATCCACTGCTCTTTGTCCTATCATTGAACATTACTGAGCAGAGCCTGGCTCTGTCCTCTTGACATTGCCCTGCACCTCTTTATTGACAGGGATTAGGTCACCCTTCAGGCTCCTCTGCTCTAAGCTGAAGAGCCCCAGCTCCCTCAGCCTTTCCTCAGTAGGGAGATGTTCCACTGCCTTCAGCATCTTTGTGGCTCTGCACTGAACTCTTTCAAGCAATTCCCTGAGGTCCTTCTTGAACTGAGGGGCCCAGAACTGCCCACAGTATTCCAGATGTGGCCTCATCAGGGCAGGACAGAGGGTCAGGAGGGCTTCTCTGGACCTACTAACCACAGCCCTTCTAATCCACCCCAGGATACCACTGGCCTTTTTGGCCACAAGGAGTCAATAGTGTCTGAAAGCAAGCCTGCAGGAAATACTATGGGAGTGGAAGTGCTTTATGGCAGTGAATAAAGAGCCTGCTTTTCAAAGTGTGCTCAGCTCACCGGTTTCATCTAGATCTCAAGCTGTGGAGTGCTGCCAGTTCACAACCCAGGGCCCTGTGGCAAGGATTTTAGCTGACATGTTTTGGAGGCTGACAAGATGTTGAGATGAATGAGAGTTGTGTAGCTCAACACTTCTGTTCGCCGTGAAAACCTTCACCTAAGTTCTTTTTCCATCGCCTTCAAATGACAGTTCTGAAACACCTTTAGCCTCCAGAGCTTTTTCCAGCATGTCGGAAGCAGTAAATAATTTGCTGGGTGACTTTTGTGCCTGACATTGCTCCTGCTCTTTGGCTCTGGCTTCCTTTTCTGTGAGGAATGACGATTGTTGTGGGGGAGAGTGAACCACGTGGCATTAATCAATAGCTGCCCTCTCATATTTATTCATTGGCATGGCAATGAGTAGCTGACTGCTGTCTGGTGGTGGTGGATTCCGCAGTGTGTGATGCTCAGGCTGTTTGCTCTTCTGCTTTCTAGCAAGTTTCTTCTCCTGTAGTGAGATACAGCCCAGAAGGAGAGAATTTATGTTCAGATTTCAGATGTTCAGAACATTAGCACTGTCCCATGTCTCAGCTGTTGGTGTGGACCCATCTCAAACCATGTTTGCTTGGACTGTTTGTGGCCAGCAGGAACAGGGAGATCCCCCTGTACTCAACACTGGTGAGGCCACACCTCGAGTGTTGTGTTCAGTTATGGGTCCCCTCACTGTAAGAAGGACACAGGGGCTGGAGTGGGCCCAGAGAAGGGCAACAAGGATGGAGAAGGGCCTGCAGCACATGGCCTATGAGGAGCAGCTGAGGGAACTGAGGGTGATCAGCCTGGAGAAGAAGAGGGTGAGAGGAGGCCTCATTGCTCTCTACAACTACAGAATGGAGGATGGAGCGAGGAGTGGGCAGCCCCTTCTTCCTGATGGCAAGCAACAGGACCAGAGGAAATGGTTTCAAGCTGTCCCAGGGGAGGTTCAGGCTGGATGTTGGGAAATGTTTCTTCACTGAAAGGGTTCTCAAACATTCGAATGGACTGCCCAGGGTAGTGCTGGAGTCACCATCCCTGGAGGTGTTCAGAAGATGTGTAGCCATGGGGCTTCAGAGAAATGGGTAGATTCAGATTGGATGTCAGGAAGAAGTTCTTCCCCATGAGGGTGGTGAGACACTGGAACAGGTTGCCCAGGGAGGTGGTGGAAGCCTCATCCCTGGAGGTTTTGAAGGCCAGGCTGGCTGTGGCTGTGAGCTACCTGCTGTAGTGTGAGGTGTCCGTGCCCATGGCAGGAGGGTTGGAACTAGGTGATTCTTGAGGTCACTTCTAACCCTGACAATTGCATGATTCTGTGATTCAGGATGTGGTTTAATGGCCATGGTGGCACTACATTGGCAGTTGGACTCAGTGATCTTAGAGATCTTTTCCAACAGTTCTATGATTCTGCAAAATGCTACCTGCCAGCATCTGCTGACCCAGATCAGGATCCTGGAGTAGTACCAAGATTTCCATGCTCTCCCCAGTATTGAGCTGAGCTGTAAGTTCTCACCAGGGTTTGCTATCAAGTCATCAAATCCGTCATCATCTTTGTACTGTCTGTGCTGGCTGCTTCTTGAAAATCCTAGCTTCTAAGGATGGGGATGGCTCATGGGTAGTCCTTGTCAAAGATGTTTGGTGTTGAAGCCCCAGGTGAGGCTCCCTACCATTGCAGCTCTGCATAACCCAGGACAGCTGGGTTGGTACCTAAAGACCTCTTCTCTTAGCAATAACCTTGATTTGCACTTTCAGAGCTCTGGAAAGTGGTAGAGATTTCATTCCACAGAGATCTGTTAAATATCCCCAAAAAAGCCTTCTTCATCTCTCCTGCTTTTCCCAAAGGAAGGCTATTTCTCAGCTCCCATTTTCTGTGTATGTGGACAGAAGCCATCAAAGAGTGGCATTAAAAGGTTGCAGTTTTCTGCTGTGTTTTTAAGGTTATTCTCTGAGTGATGTCCAGAAATGTGCACAGCATGGCTTTACCGTCGGTGTAAGGATTTATGGGGTCTATGGGAGCCTTGGAATAACTGCAGCTGGCTGTAAATCCCTTTTAAAAGAGATTGGAGGTAAGCATGAAACATTCCTGCCATTTAATTTCTAGCCTTTGTTGTAATGAAAAGAAGATTTTGTGATCTTGCCTGCCTGAAGTAATTCTCCACTCCCTCACAGTTGCTTTAAAGTCTGCTGGCTAACCCCAGCCAAGCTTAAAACACAAGCTGAGATGTCTCAAAGCTTGGGGGTTTTTGTTTTTGTTTTTCCTAAGATTTTCTTTGCTGGGTAAAGAAGAAATATCTGCTCAGTGTCCCAGGAGAATGCAGGAACAGATCAACCATTATCCACCTGGCTGGTGCCGTGGTAGCAATGCACCCACTCCTCAGCAGAGCAGCCTGGGATGCTCCTTTTTAATCCAGAAATGCCCAAATGGGGAGCCAGGCTGCTAGTGGTGGTGTGGGAGGCTCATGGGGCATATGGGAAGCCAGGGGTGTTGCAGTGGGAGGAGGGTGCACCTGAAGATGCTTGGAGGGGAGCAGGCAGCATTCATGGTTGTAGTGGTTTGAGCCTTAACTGAGAGTTAAAAGCTCAAATGGGGAAAAGGCTGAGAATCTCTTCCCCACTCCCCCCCACCTCCTCCCTCCAAACAGGGAGAAGAGAAAAAAAAAAAAAGGGTAAGGAGCAAATCCACTAAGCAACAATCTGGAGTCAGCTTGGAAGTAGAGAGGCAAATATTTTTTTCTTCAAATTATATATATAACAATAACAGGAAAAAAAAGGTTCACAAGGGCAAGGAACAAGAATGGATGGGAGAGGGACAGAAAAGAATAATACAAAACCAGTCTTTCTCTGAGGAGGTGCAGAGGCAGCAGGGAGAAGGATCAGGTCCGGCCACGTGGCTGAGGAGCAGGAGAGCAGCTGCAGTAGCTCTCATCCAGCAGAGGCAGGAGCCAAAAAAAGGAGGTCCAACAGCTATGATGTCCTGCTTTTTATACCCTAGCTGGGCAGGGAGGGGGGAGTGGAACAGACTCATCTTTCCCGGGGGGAAACGCCCTTCAGGGAGTGTAAAGTACCCGCAAGCCCTCCGCCCTGCTTTCTTCTTTTGTTTTCAGAAAAAGGCGTTAACCCACCACAATGGTGGTGAGGAGCATCAGGCTGTGGAAGGAGCTGGCAAGCTTAGAACCATAGGGAAAAAATTAGGAGGAGAGAGAGAAAGTGCAGGAGAGGAGGATGGGGATATTGCTGCAAGGGAGCAGGAGAGGCACAGGGTCATGTAGGTAGGTGTGCACCACTTGTGACTTCGTGTGTCCAGAGAAGGGCAACAAAGCTGGTGAAGGGTCTGGAGCACAAACCCTGTGAGGAGAGGCTGAGGGAGCTGGGGTTGCTTAGCCTGGAGAAGAGGAGGCTCAGGGGAGACCTTATTGCTCTCTACAACTACCTGAAGGGAGGTAGAAGCCAGGAGGGGGTTGGTCTCTTCTCCCAGGCAACAGTGATAGAACAAGAGGACAGAGTCTCAAGCTGTGCAGGGCAAAGTTTAGCTTGATCTTAGAAAGAAGTTCTTCCCAGAGAGATTGGTTACTGGAATGGGCTGCCCGGGGAGGTGGTGGGGTCAGCATCCCTGGACATATTTAAGGAAAGACTGAATGAGGAACTGAGTGCCATGGTCTGGTGGATTAGTTGGGGTTGGGTGATCAGTCAGATTTGATGACTTTGGAGGTCTCCTCCAGCCTGGCTGATTCTGTGACCTCTTTCCTTTGCCCTCTCTGTGTAATAGGTCATGCACAGGGGCTGTTAGGTCTTAACCCCAATCCACAAAACCCATACCTGAGCAGAGTTGGCCACTGTCTGATTGTATTTTTGCAGACATCAGCTCCAAGAAACAGTTTGTGGAGGACTTCATCGCCCTTGTTCGTGGCGGAGCAAGCGAGCACATTACCGCCTTGGCTTACAAAGGCCTGCCCATGGCCACACTGATGCAGGAGTGGGGAGATGCTGTGCAATACAACCCTGAAATCATAAAGCTAAAGGTACTGTATCCATCACCTCATAGACTCATGGGATGGCTTAGATTGGAAGGGAGCTCAGAGATCACCTACTCCAAACCTCCCCACCACAGGCAGGGACACCTCTCAGCTGTTCTATGATTGGGTTTTATTGTAAAGTTACATTTTAGGTTAAAAGGAGGAAGTTCTTCACCATGAGAGTGGTGAAGCCCTGGGATGGGTTGTCCAGGGAGGTGATTGAGGCCCCGTCCCTGGACGTGTTTAAAACCAGGCTGGATGAGGCTCTGGCCAGCCTGATCTAGTGTGGGGTGTCCCTACCCATGGCAGGGGGGTTGGAACTAGATTCCAACCCTGACTGATACTATGATATTTATGAAAGGTGTTTGTTTCTCCTTGAAAATTCTGATTTTTCATTAAAAAATGAAAAAGAGAGAGAGAAATTCTAAAAAAAACCTAGGAAGCAAAGCAAAACCCAACAATTTGGAAATTGGCTGGAACAATCCTTGTTATCAGTCCAGGCCAGGGGAGGAGGTGATAGAAAGCAGCCCTGTGGAAAAGAATTTGGGTGTGCTGATGGACAAGAAGCTGGACATGAGCAGGCAGTGTGAGCTTGCAGCCTGGAAGGCAAATCACAGCCTGGGCTGCATCAAAAGCAGCATTGCCAGCAGATCCAGAGAGGTGATTCTGCCACTTTGCTCTGCTCTGCTGAGACCTCACCTGCAGTACTGTGTGCAGGTCTGGAGTCCTCAACACAGAAAGGGCATGGATCTGATGGAGAGAGTCCAGAGGAAGGCCATGAAAATGATCAGGGGGTTGGAGCAGCTCTGTTATGAGGACAGGCTGAGGGAGCTGGGGGTGTTCAACCTAGAGAAGAGAAGGCTCCAGGGAGACCTAATGGCAGCCTTCCAGTACCTAAAGGGAGCTACAGGAAGGATGGAGAGAGACTGTTTGCAAAGGCCTGCAGTGACAGGACAAGGGGCAATGGATTCAAACTAGAGCAGAACAGATTGAGATTGGATGTTAGGAAGAAGTTCTGCACCATGAGGGTGGTGGAACACTGGAACAGGTAAAAGACTGAAGGAAAGAGATTGTTGCCCAGAGAGGTGGTTGGTACCCCATTCCTGGAGATATTCAAGGTGAGGCTTGACACGGCTCTGGGCAACCTGATCTAGTTGGGGATGTCCCTGCCGACTGCAGAGGGGGTTGGACTGGATGGCCTTTGTATGTCCCTTCCAACCCAGACCATTCTGTGATTCTGTGAAATACAAACAGAGCCTGGTTGGCCCCTGCTGCAGTGGACTGACCCTCCAGAAGTGTGGTGGGAGATCTGTGGGCAGGAGACAACAGATATAACAACCCTCCACACCAGATCCCACAGAGAGAAAATTCTCCCACGAGAATTTGCAATGTTCTTTGTCTTGCCTGGCATCAGTGACCAGGCTGCCCAGTGGAAAAACTCAGATGGATGTAATTTGGATTTGGTATCTCTAATCCTTCATTTCCATACCAATATCCCTGTGGGGCTTGAAGATCAAAAGTACCAGCAGAGTGTGACTAAATGTCAGCACAAGAATGCTTAGTTAGGGAAAACTAAAGCAAATCAGTTCATAAATCATCTGCTGAAGGGACTTGGCAGGTCACTTTCAGTGTGTTTCCTCATTTGTATGATCTGAATTCAAAAAGCAAAGTATGGATCACAGATAATTGATGAAGAGTGGATGTGGAGCAGCAGGAAATGAGCACTTTTACATCGAAGCATTCTATTTCTTGTAGCATGAGCCTGTGATAGCAGCAGGGCTATCTTTCATGTTTTCTGTCTTGCTGTGGCCGGTGTGGCAGGCATCTCTAAGAGCAAGGATGGGAGTCCTGGTGGACAGCAAGTTATCCATGGGCCAGCAATGTGCCCTTGTGGCCAAGAAGGCCAATAGGATCCTGGGGAGCATTAAGAGGAGTGTGTCCAGCAGATTCAGGGAGATTCTCCTCCCCCTTTAAGCTAGTAAGTCCCCACCTGGAATATTGCCTCCAGTTCTGGGCTCCCCAGTTCAGGAGGGACAGGGATCTGCTGGGAAGAGTCCAACAGAGGGCTACAAGGATGTGCAAGGGACTGGAGCACTGTCTTGTGAGGAGAACCTGAGAGACCTGGGGCTGTTTAGTCTGGAGAGGAGAAGACTGGCAGGGTATTTAATCAATGTTTATCAATATCTGAGGACTGGGTGTCAAGAGGGAGGGGACAGGCTCTGCTCAGTTGCATCCTGTGCTATAGGACAAGGGGCAATGGATATAAACTACAGCACAGGAGGTTGCACCTCAACATGAGGAGGAACTTCTTCACTGTGAAGGGCCCAGAGCACTGGAGCAGGCTGCCCAGAGAGGTTGTGGAGTCTCCTTCTCTGGAGACTTTCAAGGCCTGTCTGGATGCATTCCTGTGTGACCTGTGCTAGATTCTCTGGTCCTGCTCTGGCAGGGTAGTTGGACTCAATGATCTTTGGAGGTCTCTTCCAACCCCTAACATCCTGTGATTCTAGGATCTGTGATCCTGTGAATTTAGGGTGGCTCCTGTGGTGGCACATGCCAGTGCTGTCCCACTGGAATTTGTGGGTGACTGGCAATATTGAAACCACACTTCAACTTCCCCTTGTTCTTAGGAAAAACATATTTATGAATGGCTCAAAATCTTCTTGGTCCTTACAGCACATTCACTGTGTTGTGCATCCCATTGTCTTCTCCCACCAACCCTATGTCTGCAGGTGAAGATCACCGTCTTCTCCTTTCTGAAGGCAGTGGAAGCCCTTCTGTTGGCTTCATAAAGAGGGAAATCAAGCTTGGAATGCAGAAGTGGTTGATGTGAAAGTGCAGATTTGAATGCTGTGACCATGCAGTGTGGTGTGGGAGGAAGAAAGGAACCCCTTGTGGGTGGGTTTTAGGTAGACACTTTTTAGTCTGGGTAAGGAAGCACTGGGGAAATGTAGGTTTGAGCAAACCTGATCTAAAAATGTCAGTGTCTGGGAAAATGGGTGAAAAAGAATTGAATGAAACTGCTGAGAAACTTTGCCTATTTGTCAGCTGACAGGGTGGCATTTTGCTGTGCATTTGCAACTCCTTCAGTGGTGGAAACCAAAGGGAGCATCCCAGTGGAACATCCCTGGAACAGGCTGCCCCAGGGGCTTTTGGAGTCTCCTTCTCTGGATATATTCAAAACCTGCCTGGATGCATTCCTGTGTGATCTGCTCTAGATGATCCTGCTTGGCAGGGGGGTTGGACTGGATGATTTTTCGAGGTTCCTTCCAACCCCTAACATTCTGTGATGATTCCTGACCTGGCGCCGTGTTGCTCATGAGGAAACACTAATGGGAAACCTGGAGCCTGTAGCACAAAACCTTCATTTCCCACTGCAGCCATGCCACCACTGAGCCTTGTGCTGCTGCCAGCACTCCCAACATGGCTATGAATGCTGTAACCTTCCCTCCCTGTAGGCAGAGCCACTGCATCAGCTGGTGACTCCCACAGACTTTGCTCACGCAATCACCATCAAAGAAAACCTCCGAAGGGCTCTTGAGGAGTTTCAGCTGGAGACCAGTTCCTGTCGCTGCGCTCCCTGCCACGGCAACGGCATCCCCTTCCTGCAAGGTAGAAGGCATCCGCACCTTCTTCTCTGCCCTCTAAAGAGAAATGAGCTGGGAATTTGTGGGGAGTAGGGAAGCTTGGCAAGTAACTGTGTCCAGTTCTGAGCCACTCAATTCAAGAAAGATGTTGAGGTACTGGAATGTATCCAGAGAAGGGCAACAAAGCTGGGGAGGGGTTTGGAGCACAGCCCTACGAGGAGAGGCTGAGGGAGCTGGGGTTGCTTAGCCTGGAGAAGAGGAGGAGGGGAGACCTTATTGCTCTCTACAACTACCTGAAGGGTGGTTGTAGCCAGGAAGGGGCTGGTCTCTTTTCTCCAGCAACCAGCACCAGAACAAGAGGACACAGTCTCAAGCTGCACCAGGGGAGATTTAGGCTGGGTGTTAGGAAGAAATTATTCCTAGAATGAGAGACTGGCCATTGGAATAGGCTGCCCAGGGAGGTGGTGGAGTCACCATCACTGGAAATAGAATAGAATAATGTTTAGGAAGAGACTGGTTGAGGCACTTGGTGCCATGGTTTAGTTGATTAGATGGTGTTGGGTGATAGGTGATGATGTTGGGTGATAGATGACTCTATGATCTTGCAGGTCTTTTCCAACCTGGTGAATTCTGTATTCTGTGTTATTTAATCTGCTCCTCTTAGTTTCTCCTATAATTTCTTTTTCAGGTAATTAACTAACTAATATTTTTTTTAAGTTGACCCATTTTTTTTCTAAGTTAGTCTTAGTTTCTCTACCTTCTTCTTTACCCTCTGTGAAGAAATGAGCTGAGAATTTGGGTGAGTAGTGAAGCTCAGCAAGTAATCTGCTCTTAGTTTTTGCTGTCATTCCTTCTTCAGGTAATTAACTTTTTAAGTTGGTCTATTTAATTTTTTTTTCTATCTTTAGTTTTTTCCTGTAATTTCTTTTTTTGAAGTTGTTGGTCTATTTGTTGAGTACCACCAGTAAGTAAAAAATTACCACCAGTAAGTCAAAAAACTCAAGGGATGTGTCTTTTTAATAACCATCACCATGAGAGTGGTGAAGCCCTGTAATGGGTTGTCCAGGGAGGTGGTTGAGGCCCTGTCCCTGGAGGTGTTTAAGTCCAGGCTGGATGAGGCTCTGGCCAGCCTGATCTAGGGTGGGGTGTCCCTGCCCACGACAGGGGAGTTGGAACTAGATGATCCTTGTGGTCCCTTCCAACCCTGACTGATTCTATGATCTGTGTCAGTTTGTTATCAGATTTGTTCTTTCTCAATGATGCATTTAAAAAAATGGGGGGGGGGGGGGGAGAAAAAAAAAATACATCTTTGTCTTCTCCTTTGCTTTTAAGATTGTTTACACCCTCCTAGAGAAGTGACTGAGCTTAGAATTAATTAGTGTTTGCTAAAGTGTTTTGAGAATGAAAAGCACTACCCAAGTTCCAGGCAGCCTTATCCCCTCACCTCCCCCCCACGGCTACCAGAAGCTGTCCTGCTTTCTAGGCTGCCTCTGATTTAAAAATGAAGGGGTAGGGGGGAAAAAAAGAAAAACAATCAAATTGAATGAAAAAAACCCACTGACTAAACCAGAGAGTTGTGATCCAGTCTGCACCTGCAGAAGTCATAGAGTCACAGAATTGGCAGGGTTGGAAGGGACCTCAAGGATCAGCCAGTTGCAACCCCCCTGCCCTGGGCAGGGACACCTCACACTAGGTCAGGTTGCTCAGAGCCCCTTCCAGCCTGGCCTTAAAAACCTTCAGGGATGGGGATGCTGCTTGTCCTGAGCTGCTCATTTCTGGTGCTGCAATTTGCTTCCTTTCAGCTCTACCAAAATCTGTCTTTTGGAGAGGAGCAAGGGGACTGTGTGCAAGCCTGGTTACTGAAAGACTGCACTGGTGTAGCTGAGGTTGAGCTGCAGTGCAGTGGCAGGACAAATTGCCAGGAAGGTGATGGGAGTGACAGGGCAGTCACAGCTCCCCTGCTTTATTGCAATTTTATACTTTCACCATGAGAGAAAAATGCTGATTCCATATCACCTGCTGTCCCTGCCTCAGGGCAGATGAAGCACTGAGAAGAAGTAGGTGTCTGCAGGACAGTCATAGAATCAAAGAACAATAAGGGGTGGAGGGCATCTTTAAAGATCATCTAGTCCAAGTTCACCAGCAGTGAACAGGGACATCTCCAGCTAAAGCAGGTTGCTCAGAGCCCTGTCCAACTTGACCTGGAATGTTTCCAGGGACAGAGCATCTATCACCTCTCTGGGCAACCTGGGACAGTGTTGCACCACTCTCAGGGTGTAAAATTTCTTCCCTCTATCCAGTCTGAATCTCTCCTTTTATTTTAATACCATCATCCCTTGCATTGTCACAACAGGCCCTGCTAAAGAGTCTGTTCCCAGCTTTCTGATCAGCCCCTTTGAATACTAAAAGGCCACCAGAAAGTCTTCATGGAGCCTTCTCTGAGGAGACCTAATTGTGGCCTTCCAGTATCTGAAGGGGGCTACAAGAAAGCTGGGGAGGGACTTTTTAGGCTGTTAGGGAGTGATAGGACTGGGGGGAATAGAGCAAAACTAGAAATGGGTAGATTCAGATTGGATGTTAGGAAGAAGTTCTTCACCATGAGGGTGGTGAGACACTGGCACAGGTTACTCAGGGAGGTGGTGGAAGCCTCATGCCTGGAGGTTTTGAAGGCCAGGCTGGCTGTGGCTGTGAGCAACCTGATGTAGTGTGAAATGTCCCTGCCCATGGCAGGGGGGTTGGAACTAGATGATCCTTGAGGTCCCTTACAACCCTGACAATTCTATGATTCTATGATTCTCTTCTTCAGGCTGAACAACCCCAAATTTCTCAGCCTTTCTTCATAGGACAATGTGACTTGAAGTCTCTTATCCCCCCATCTCTGTTTGCTTTCAGGAACCCAGTGTAAATGCTTATGTCCCCTGGGCTACAGTGGTACTGCTTGTGAGATCAGCAAGAGGAAAGGTAAGGTGGACCCCAAGCCCAAGGAGACAGCCCCAGATGTATTTAGGGATGTCCCAGTGGGGATGGCAGCTGATGAATGGGCAGTAACATCCCATGCTGACTGTCCCCACTCACCCCTAGCACAAGGGGTGTGGTAGTTTTAGGCTGTGCCTTGAAAATTTCAACCCACCACGAAGGGTTAGGGTCCTGCAAAGGTGAGAGATACACTTTGCCCACTTCTAAATGTCTGTGCACTCATACAGAGGTGGCTTTTCTTTTACAGATTCACAGATTGCACTGGGTTGGAAGGGACCCTCAAAGGGCATCTTGCCCAACTCCTCTGCAGTCAGCAGGGACACCTCCAACTAGAGCAGGCTGCCCAGGGCCACATCAAGTCTGATCTTAACCACATCTCTAGGCAAGCTGATTCAGTGCTTTACCACTCTCATTGTGAAGAACTTCCTCCTGATGTCCAACCTAAATCTCCTCTGCTCCAGTTTCAAACAATTGACTCCTGTCCCATCTCCACAAGCCCTTCTAAACAGTCCCTCCCCAGCCTTCCTATCAGTCCCCTTCAGGGGGGATCTCAGCTCCCCTCTAAGGTCTCCCCAGAGCCTTCTCCTCTCCAGCCTAACAGCCCCAATTCTTTCAACCTGTCTTCATGGCACAGGTGCTCCAGCCCTCTGCTCACCTTGTTAGCCTCCTGTGGACCCACTCCAGCAGGTCAAAGCAGGTCAACACCCATTGCAATTGCATGGGAATACAAACTCCTGCCTAATTTACAATCTATGACAAGGCTCAGGTCTTCTCCAACGGGTTCTCCTGAGGTTTTCCCCTTTGATACAGCCAGCATGTTGCAAACTGTTTCCCCCTAGATATGCCACCATGCATTTTAATCTTAAAATCTTATTATCTTGTTTTGAAGCATTTACTAATGCTACTTGGTTGCTTTACATCACTGCTATCTCCTGACTGATGTTTGTAACTCCTTTTAGTTTAGGCTGATCTGTGAATTTAATCATTTTGTTTACTTCCTCCAGCTCATTAATTTAGCTGCTAAATAATACCAGATCTCAGGCACCCAGAGCTCTGGCACCATCCCACAATTTGATGCACTGCATCTATCATTGTGCTTTGTTTATACTCTTTTAGCCAGTTCTCATTCTGCATGGCTGTGTCCTAACTCAGCCAGGCTGAAATGAATTTCACACCAAGATTTCACCAAGCAGAGGGTCAGTTTTGGAGGTGTTTCTCAGGAAGTTAGCATCTGTGGAGCTGTTTACACCTTGTTCCAGTCTGCTTACCATGCATGCAATTGCATCTAACCCTCCCAAATCCTACACTTGTCAACATGTAACTTTATTTCACAGAACCATAGAATGGCTCAGGTTGGAAGGGACCTCAGGGATCATCTACTCCAACCTCCCCACCATGGGCAGGGACACCTCTCAACTAGACTCAACTGCTCAAGGCCTCATCCAGCCTGGCCTTCAGCACCCTCAGGGAGGAGGCATCCACAGCCTCCCTGGGCAGCCTATTCCAGAGTCTCACCACCCTCTTGCTGAAGAACTTCTTCCTAACTTCCAGTCTAACCCTGCTATCCCTCAGCTTCAAACCATTCCCCCTTGTTCTGTCTCTAGACACCCTTATGAAAAGTCCCTCTGTAGCCTTCCTGTAGGATCCCTTCAGGTATTGGAAGGCAGCTCTAAGGTCCCCCTGGCATCTTCTCCAGGCTGAACAACTCCAGCTCCCTCAGCCTATTCTCATAGCAGAGGCACTGCAGTCCTTGGATCCTCTTTGTGGCCTCCTCTGGACTCTAACAGCTCTGTGCTGTGTTTGCTCAATGCTGGGGGCACCAGAACGGGACACAGTATTCAAGGTGGGGGCTCACAAGAGCAGAGTAGAATTTCTTCCTCTCCTTTCCTCTATTTTTATGCATTGCTTTTGTGTTCAGCTCCATGATTCTCAGGCTTTTGAGTTTGTGTCACTCACATGCTCAGGGTCCAGAAGAAACACTGTAATAGGAAAAGCAGTGGATAGAAAGCTGAATATTCAAGGTGTTGTTCATTGAAGAAGAACATGCTAATGTTTCCCCTAGCACCTCAGCATGTGGCTGACACAACTTTGGTTGCTGTTTTTCTCACCTAGGCTTGGATTAAATCAGAGAGAAAAATGTCCTACAAACAAACAGAAAGCTAATTGATTTATTATTTTTCTCCCCCACCCGAGATGGTGAACAGAGGATTAGCATCTTTGAAGCCATCACTCCCTGTTAATGACTCACCTGTGGCGTCAGTGGTGTGGGCAGGGGCAGAGTTGTTAGTATTTCAATATGACTGGGACAGGAATCTGCTGGAGAGAGTCCAACAGAGAGCTACCAGGATGGATAGGGGACTGGAGCACTACCCTGTGGGGCAAGGCTGAGAGCCCTGGGGCTGTTTAGTTTGGAGAAGAGAAGACTGACAGGGTATTTAATCAATGTTTATAAATATCTGAGGGCTGGGGGTCAAGAGGGAGGGGACAGGCTCTGCTCACTTGCACCCTCTGCAATAGGACAAGGGGCAATGGATGTAAACTGCATCACAGGAGGTTGCATCTCAACATGAGGAGGATCTTCATCACTGTGAGGGTCCCAGGGCACTGGAACAGGCTGCCCAGAGAGGTTGTGGAGTCTCCTTCTCTGGAGACTTTGCAGACCCATCTGGAGCATTCCTGTGTGACCTGTGCTGGATTCTCTGGTCCTGCTCCGGCAGGGGAGTTGGCCTTGATGATCTTTGGAGGTCCCTTCCAACCCCTAACATCTTGTGAGCCTGTGATTCATGGAAGCTTACAGCTCTCCCCATGGAAAAAGCTGCTTTATCTTGACAGTTCTTTAGATTGATTATTGGCTTTGTTTTGCTGTTTTATTTTTCCAGATGCTGCTGTTAATGGAAACTGGGCTTGCTGGGCCAGCTGGTCTCCATGTTCAGGAGGTCAGCGAACAAGGAGACGACAGTGCAACAACCCTGCCCCACAAAACGGTGGTGCACCATGCTCTGGGCCAGATGCTGAGACACTTACTTGCTAGAGGGAATCATTAGAAGAGCAGATTTAGATTGGATGCTAGGAACAAGTTCTTTACTGTGAGGATGGTGGAACACTGGAGCAGGTTGCCCAGGGAGGATCATTCCAGGGACCTGCTTCCTGCAGCTTTGCTGGTGGTTACTCATTTTGGTGAAGCTATTTGGTGAGACATGCTGTGAAATAACCAGCATCATCTTTGTGCCAGGAAAACAATTCCACCAGTGCAAAGCTGTTCAGAGTCTGGTGAGTCTGCTAATGTCTTGCCTTTCCAGCACCTGAAAGGGGCTACAAGAAGGATGTTTACAAGGGCCTGCAGTGACAGGACGAGGGACAATGGCTTCAAACTAGAGAAGAGTTGATGTAGATTGGATGTTAGGAACAATTTCTGCACCATGAGGGCAGTGGAACCCTGGAACAGGCTGCCCAGGGAGGTGGTTGGGGCCCCAATCCTGGAGATATTCAAGGTGAGGCTTGACAGGGCTCTGGGCAACCTGATCTAGTTGGGGATGTCCCTGTTGACTGCAGAGGGGGTTGGACTGGATGACCTTTGGAAGTCCCTTCCAGCCTGGACCATTCTGTGATTTTATGTTTCTGTGATTAGGAACTCACACAAACCCCATGAGCAGTTGGCAGACTGAGTGGGAAGATGTTTCCTGACTGGCTGGCTAAGCTGGCTTCACTTTGAGTACAGGTTTGCACCAGGTTGGAAACACTTCGGAAGGCATGGGGAGCTGGGTGTGTGTTGGAATCACCCCTTCAGGCACCCTTTGCAGTGGTCCCATGGGGTTGAATGTGCTTATTGTTGTTAATGTTTTGCCTTTACTGCAATGGGCTCACTCAGACCAGCTTTTTCTCCTGCTTTCTTTGGCAGCTGCAGGATTTTGAAGGTTTTGCTGCCTTGTTTTAGAAGGTCCCTTTGAGATCAGAGAAGCTTGTTTGATCTTAGGTGCACCAGAATGTGTGCTAATATGCAGCTTCTGTGAAGACAGCTGTGGCATGTGGAGCAAAATGCAGCACATTAAAGTCTGGATCTCTATGAGCACAATAGTATCTAATGTGACATTTAAAGCTGCTGTGCCTCACTGCTCCAGTTTCCCAATTTATTTTGTTTAACTTAAATTGTCTGCTCTGTCAGAAGTTGTCTTGAAGGAGTGAAAGCCAAATGGTGAAGAACAGTCTGGTGACACCAAAGCATCGTTCAAATGTGTGGCAGTTGTTCTCCTGCCATGGCAATGAGCTTCTTCCTGTGCTTTTCTGAAGTAGCACAGAGTACTACTGGGAGTACTGGGTGCTCCCCAGTATGCTCCTGGTTCCTTGGGGATGGGAAGAGAGAACCCAGGGATGCTGCTGCAATGGGGAACTGGAAAGCAGCTGCTGCTGCTTCTGCTGCTTGGGGATATTGGAAGGCATAGAATCATGGACAGGTTTGGGTTGGAAGGGACCTCCAAAGGTCATCCAGTCCAAGCCCCCTGTGGTCAGCAAGGGACATCCTCCACTAGACCAGGTTGCTCAGAGCCTTGTCGATCCTCACCTTGAATATATCTCCAGGGATTGGGTCTCAACCACCTCCCTGGGCAACCTGTTCCAGGGTTCCACCACCCTTATGGTGAAGAACTTGTTCCTAACACCCATCTTAAACAGTCCCTCTGCAGCCTTCTTGTAGGACCCCCTTCAGGCACTGCAAGGCTGCTCTAAGGTCTCCCTGGTGCCTTCTCTTCTCTAGGCTGAACACCAGCTCTCCCTGAACTCCCAATGAGTTCCACCAGAACTCTCCCATGAGAGGCTGCACCCTGACTAGGGGATGTCACTCCAGTGTGTCAGGACCCTCTGCTGGAGCGGGATGAGCCTCCAGCTTTTCTGTCATGAGCAAAACAAACATCTTTGCTCCTCCCTTTAGGTTGTCTGCCCTTAGTAGTTGTCTTTCCTCCAGACAGGCTCTGGTTGATCAGTCTGATCCCATGAAAGATTAAAAGCTTTCAACAGCTGCATGGCTACTCTGCTCAGGTTGGGACATCTGAAACAGAGAGTTTCCTGTTCAAAAGAGCCCAAGCACAGTGAGTGGTTTGCCCTTTGTGACTGGCCCTGGAGCTGTGCATCACCCACTAAGAGGAACTGAGAATATTTGTGCCCCATTTCATACCTGGCTGGAACCTGGATCATTCCAGGGACCTGCTTCCTGCAGCTTTGCTGCTGGTTAACCATTTTTGTGAAGATATTTGGTGAGACACACTGTGAAATAACCATCAACATCTTTGTGCCAGGAAAACAATTCCACCAGTGCAAAGCTGCTCAGAAGGCTGGTGAGTCTGCTAACATCTTGCCCTTCCAGCATCTGAAGGGGGCTACAAGTAGGATGCAGAGAGACTGTTTACAAGGGCCCACAGGGACAGGATGAGGGGCAGTGGCTTCAAACTAGAGAAGGGCAGATTCGGACTCGATGTTAGGAGCAAGCTCTTTACTGTGAGGGTGGTGGGACCCTGGAACAGGCTGCCCAGGGAAGTGATTGGGGCCCCATCCCTGGAGATACTCAAGGTGAGGCTTGACAGGGCTCTGGACAACCTGATCTGGTTCAGGATGTCCCTGCTGACTGCGGGGAGGTTGCACTGGATGACCTTTGGAGGTCCCTTCTAGCCCAGACCATGCTATGAAGGTCAAACACTCTTCTGAGAGCTTTAGGCAGTGATGGTGATGATGGGTTGGCCTCACCAGACTGTCATTGTCTACATGTGATTCTTGTAAGAACAACTCAGGCTCTCTGACATCTGAACAATGCAACATGCGTTTAGTCGTAGCCCTCATGCCACCCCCACCACTCGTTGACAAGGTTTCTGTGACAGCTTTAAGAAAGGAAGAGGACATTGCATATGTAAAAGAAGAGTACTCTGCACTCATTATGGGCTGCAGAACTGAGCTGCCAATGCAAGGTATTTCTGTCACTCTGGGTTGTGGGCAAAGAGCTCGCTGCTAATGTGGTCTGTGATCAGAGCATCTTCAGAGCTTCTTTCAGGGGTGCTATAGAAGCTCTTCATCAGAGGACCCTGAACATAGAATCATAGAACTGTTAGGGTTGGAAAGAACCTCAAGGATCAGCCAGTTCCAACCCTCCCTGCAATGGGCAGGGACACCTCACACTACAGCAGGTTGCTCATAGTTTCATAGTTTCATAGTTTCATTCAGGGTTGGAAGGGACCACAAGGATCATCTAGTTCCAACCCCCCTGCCATGGGCAGGGACACCCCACACTAGATCAGGCTGGACAGAGCCTCATCCAGCCTGCTCTTAAACACCCCCACAGCCGCAGCCAGCCTGGCCTGAAAATCCTCCAGGGATGAGGCTTCCACCACCTCCCTGGGCAACCTGTGCCAGTCTCTCACCACCCTCATGGGGAAGAACTTCTTCCTAATATCCAATCTGAATCTACCCATATCTAGTTTTGCTCCATCCCCCCCCCTGTCCTATCACTCCCTGACACCCTCAAAAGTCCCTTCCCAGGTTTCTTGCAGCCCCCTTCAGATACTGGAAGGCCACAATTAGGTCTTCTCAGAGCCTTCTCTTCTCCAGACTGAACAGCCCCAACTCCCTCAGTCTGTCCTCATAGCAGGGGAGCTCCAGTCCTCTGATCATCCTTGTGGCCCTTCTCTGGACACCTTCCAGCACCTTCCTGTAACAGGGGCTGCAGAACTGGGTGCAGTACTCCAGGTGGGGTCTCACCAGAGCAGAGTAGAGAGGGATGTTTGATGGGGGTGAGGACAGTGTGTTTGCCTGCCCTTCTTGAGGAGGAGCATCACTGTAATCTCATAAAGGAACTTTGTCAGATGAGTTCAGTAGCTTCTCTCAGTTTGACCTCCTCCCTCGATCATCAAGCTGGAGTTAGCCATGGTACATCTGTCTACCTCTGCAGCAAACAGAGCCAGAAGTAGCAACCTGGGACTGTTCTTCCCAGATGAGAAAAGGCCAGATTTTTCTGAAGGGGCAGTGCTTGGGTTTGGGATATTTGGGATTTTGAGGTGAAGAGAAATTTGGCAATCTCCAAGCTGAGCAGGATGGTCTAACTGAAGTGTGGATTCTGTGGTGGCTGAATACTGAGCTTAGCAGCCTTCTGTAGAGGACATAACTTCATCTTGCCTTTGTGGTTTTGATTCAAGTAACTAATGATTTATTAAGACCTGGAGGGTAATAAAAAAGTCTGTGCTGAAGCATTTATTGTTTCATTTTGGAATGCATTAAATTTGGGAACTGTTGTTTTTTTCCTGCCAGTTCTGACTTCCACCTTCTGTGGAAGCTGAGATCAATAAGCCACATATGAAACACTGGGGAAGGCTGCAGGCACTAAGTGTGCATGCACTGATTGCCCATTTCTCTGGTTAGGACACTTCTCTCAGTGGGCTTTCCCATGTTATGTTTTCACAAGCTGTTACAGAACCAAACAGGTTGGAAGAGACCTCCAAGCTCAAGTCCAACTGATCACCCAACCCTGTCACCCTATCTAATCAACCAGACCATGGCACTAATTGCATCATCCAGGCTTTTCTTAAACACCTCCAGGAACCTTGACCACACCACCTCCCTGGGCAGCACATTCCAATGGCCAATCTCTCTTTCTCTGAAGAACTTCTTTCTAAGATCAAGCCTAAACCTCCCCTTGCACAGCTTAACATTGTGCATTCTTGGTCTGTTGCTGGCTGCCTGGGAGAAGAGACCAACCCCCACCTGCCTACAACCTCCTTTCAGGTAGTTGTAGACAGCAATAAGGTCTCCCTTGAGCCTCCTCTTCTCCAGGATAAGTTTGCTTGTGACAAAAAGCCTCTCAGTGAACATGTGGAAGCTGCATTTTCTCCACCTCCCTGCTTGAAGGTGTTGCTGCTGTGGTCTGTGCTGGTTCCTGTCAACATGGCTGAGGAAGCTCCCAAACTTCTATGTTAGGTAAGTTGTAAACATCACATCCAGCTTTCCCAGGACACACTCAACCCAACTGGATTCTTTGTGGTGGGTTTATACCACCCAGAATGTGGAATTTGCCTCAAGAAGTAAATTTCCACGATTACTCAGAATTTGGCAGTTAAATGAAATTATATTTACCTCAAATATAGACTAAACATAAGAAGTATAGAAGGTAATAAACTTATTTTCATCTCAAGCTAGACAATAGCCCAGCTAGAACCCCCTTGTACAGACCCACACCCCCCTGGAGAGAAGTCCAGAGGGCTGTGTAGAGCTAACAAGTTATCTCTATCCTGCTGCTGCTCCTTACCAAAAACCCAAAGAAGAACGATCAGGCCAGGCAGAGCAAGGTCAGAGCCGAGACAGAGAGAAAGAAGCAAGCCCAAAGAAAGCAAAAAAAGGCTGTGCTGCAAAATAGAAGAATTCTGCAGTCCAATGGAATGAGACAAACATATCTCATATTATTCTGTTCAGCCCCTCTGAAGATTCCACCCCCTCAGACTCTCAAATTCTCTGGAAGAGAGTTAATTACAATTAAGGCATTAGTCTTAACCTGTGACACTCTTGAAGCCCATAACCTCTCCACCAGGAATGAGTAAATCAGACTGGTTTCACTTGCTCCCTGTCTTTTCAGATCACACAGACACTTCCATGTTTACCTGTGAGGCTGGAACCAGGGCAAGGCTATGGATGTTGACTTGCAAATCCCCTGGTAACCATAATATGCATAAGTTACCATGCTCCTGTTGC
This sequence comes from Melanerpes formicivorus, assembly GCF_026170545.1. Taxonomy (NCBI): domain Eukaryota; kingdom Metazoa; phylum Chordata; class Aves; order Piciformes; family Picidae; genus Melanerpes; species Melanerpes formicivorus. Next base: position 3,387,217 of record NW_027142359.1, on the reverse strand, counting down.
TCCCACCACAGAGTCACAGAACGTTAGAGGTTGGAAGGGACCTCCAGAGATCATCCAGTCCAACCCCCCCTGCCAGAGCAGGATCACCTAAAGTAGTCTGCACAGGAATGCATCCAGGTGGGATTTTGAATGTGTCCAGAGAAGGAGACTCCACAACCCCTCTGGGCAGCCTGCTCCAGGGCTCTGTCACCCTCACTGTAAAGAAGTTTCTCCTCATGTTGAGGTGAAACCTTCTATGTTCAAGTTTTTATCCATTGTTCCATGTCTTATCACTGTGCACCACCCAAAGGAGCTTGGCCCCCTCCACTTGCCACCCACCCTCAGACAGTGATAGACATTGAGCAGAATTTTATTTTTTGCCTTGTTTGTTTATTTTTTTTCTTAAACCAAAGAAATCCTCAGCTCTGCAATCCTGATGCACCTGATGCCAGATTGAAGTCAAAAGCTCTGGCTTGCTGAAAGTGCCCTATCAGAGTGATTGAGTGGTTCCAGCACAGCAGAGCCATTCCTTTTCTAGGGTCCAGCTACGCCTACAGCTGTTGGGCTTTTCCTTGGGTTAGAACTCCTCAAGGAGGAAAATGTCACATTTAAAATTTTCCTTTAAGAAAACAGGTAAAGGACCACCAGATGTGTGTAGCTGTTCCTACCCAAGTACTCAGGGATCAGTACTGGGACCAGTCTTGTTTAACTTCTTTGTGGGTGACACGAACAGTGGCATTGAGAGCAGCCTCAGCAAGTTTGCTGATGACACCAAGCTGTGTGGTGCAGCAGACACGCTGGAGGGAAGGGAGGCCATCCAGAGGGACCTTGACAGGCTGGAGAGGTGGGCACAAGCCAACCTCATGAAGTTCAATAAGAGCAAGTGCAGGGTCCTGCATCTGGGTCGGGGCAATCCCAGGCACTGATATAGGCTGGGCAGTGATTGGCTTGAGAGTAGCCCTGAAGAAAAGGACCTGGGGATGCTGGGGGATGAGAAGCTCAACATGAGCCACCAGTGTGCACTTGCAGCCCAGAAAGCCAACCAGATCCTGGGCTGTGTCAAGAGAAGTGTGGCCAGCAGGTCGAGGGAGGTGATTCTCCCCCTTTATTCTGCTCTGGTGAAACCCCACCTGGAGTACTGTGTCCAGCTCTGGAGCCCCTATTGCAGGAAGGATCTGGAGGTGATGGAAGGTGTCCAGAGAAGGGCCACAAGGATGATCACAGGGCTGGAGCTCCTGGACAGACTGAGGGAGTTGTGGCTGTTCAGTCTGGAGAAGAGAAGGCGCCAAAGAGACATCATTGTGGTCTTCCAGTATCTGAAGGGGTCTACAAGAAAGCTGGGGAGGGACTTTTGAGGGTGGCAGTAGTGATAAGACTCGGGGGAAAGGAAGAAACCTAGAAATGGGCAGATTCAGATTGGATGTTAGGAAGAAGTTCTTCCCCACGAGGGTGGTGAGACACTGGCACAGGTTGCCCAAGGAAGTGGTGGAAGCCTCATCCCTGGAGGTTTTTCAGGCCAGGCTGGATGTGGCTGTGAGCAACCTGCTGTAGTGTGAGGTGTCCCTGCCCATGGCAGGGGGGTTGGAACTGGCTGATCCTTGAGGTCCCTCCCAACCCTGACAATTCTGTGATTCTCCCAGATGGAGAGATTTTGTTGCAAGCAACCCAGTGAGTCCATGCAAAGGGGCTACCAGCCACCAGATTTCCAGCTTCTACTTCTGCCTTGGTGGCTCAAGAGCTCAGTGAGCAACCAAAAGAACCTATCAGATTTCAGGATCAATTTTTGCCTGCCAATTTGTTTTCCTTTCATATCTTATTTGAACAGACACACACACACCATCCCTCCAGCTTCTGCAAATCCACAAAGCTAGAGATGAAGCAGTAATTATTATCATTATGAACACATATTTCTTCTACTGATTTGTGGTGCTCACCAAGCCCCCTGCTGTCCTGGGCAATTTTTGAACAGCACAACATATGCCAGTCCCTCCCCAAACTCTCCAGAGTCTGACATTTCTTTTGTTTCAAAGATTGGTTGGGTTTTGGTTTTTTAGGGGGGGGAGGGCAGGGTAAACTTAAATGTTTTGTCTCTGTGTGGAAAGGCAGGCAGTAATTTTTGAGCTCTTCCTGCTGAGGGATTTTTGCCTCCTCTAAAATTGCAGGCTTGGAGGGATACAGGCATGGGGCTAGTCAATGTGACATTGACCCCGAGGTAGGAACAGCTCTGTCTCTAGCACTGCCCTTATCTACTCTTCTGCTAGGGTGGTTTATCTGGAGTCTGCACCTTGCAACCTCAGGTGTGTTGTCATTAATCATTGGCTCTTTTTCTTTTGCCTACTTGGTTCCTCTCTGCCCTTCCTTTGTTAATAACCCAGTTTGCCTATGTCCATAGAAGTACCTGATTGTGATACCATTTATCCAAAGCACCATACATCCATCACCTACTTGTGAGGGAGATAAACAAGGCCTCCTGGGAAATGTGCCACCAGAAATATATAGGATAAATAACTGTATCAGATGTATGTCAGTGTGCAAGAGGGGGGGAAAAGCCATTCATTAAAGTCAGGGTGGAAGTGTAGTGCTTGATTGTACCCTCTAAGCATTTAGTTTGAGTACAAAAACATCCATTTTTCGCTGTTTATCTCATCTAGCACAAGTCTCATGCTGGCCACTTCAGCACAAGCACTCTATGAGCATCTTTGACTGACACTGGCAATGTGTAATTGCTCATAATTTTCTTTTTTCCCTCCTCTCCCCTTTCTTCCAGACCTTCCTGGAAGCTTCTTCATGTCTTTTGACATCAGCTTCACTGCTCCCAAGTTTAAGCCATGCAGATGCCTGAGCACTTGATATGCAGCAGGAGGCTGGAGTGGAATTAGAGGGACTGCTACCAAGCTGCCTTTGGCATTCAAAGGAAAGCCTTGGGTTTGTAGTTCTTCACCTTGGGTTGCAAGGTGAACAGGGAACTTCCATCACTGGAAGACTGGATGGGGCATTTGGTGCCATGGTGCTTAGTGTTGGGTGATAGGTTGGACTCAGTGGTCTCAAAGGTCTTTTCCAACCTGGTCTGGTCTGATCTGGTCTGGTCTATTCTATTCTATTCTATTCCCCACATGTATCCTCACTTTCACCCCTGTACTCCAACACTGCCATGTTCAAAGTGGAGAGTGAGCAACTGCAGGCAAATCCCAGCTGTTTTGCTCTTGCTTCTGTATACTTCATGGTGGTATTTCAGGTGCAGTTTCTTTAATCACTTGGTTTTGTTCTTTGTGTGTCTGTGTGTGTCTTTCTCCAGCCTGTGATCTGTCCTCCTAGGAATGGCTTTAAAAGCTGAGGATGCAGGTTGCTTTCCCACAGGCTCTGCCCCTCCCCACCTTCCAAGGCATTGGGTCTTTCTGATCATTCGTTTCTCCCTTCTGATCATATAAGCAGCTTTCCTTTCTAACTAAGGTGACTTCAGACTCCTTTACGTGCAGAGTCTTAAGCAGTCAGTGTGGTTAAGAACTGCCAAACTAGCAGAGCACTGTCTCCTGTTTCTACATAATAGGAAGAGTGTAGAGCAAGTAGAGCACAAGTCCTGTAAGGAGCTGCTGAGGGAACTGGGATTGTTCATCCTAGAGAAAAAAGAATAGCATAAAGTTAGAGTAGAGTAGAGTAGAGTAGAGTAGAGTAGAATAGAATAGAATAGAATAGAATAGAATAGAATAGAATAGAATAGTCCAGGTTGGAAGAGACCTTCAAGATCATCATGTCCAACCTATCAACCAATCCAACCCACCTAAACAACTAACCCATGGCACCAAGCACCCCGTCAAGTCTCCTCCTGAGCACCTCCAATGATGGTGACTCCACCACCTCCCTGGGCAGCACATTCCAATGGCCAATAACTCTTTCTGTGAAGAACTTCTTCCTAATATCCAGCCTAAACCTCCCCTGGTGCAGCCTGAGACTGTGTCCTCTTGTTCTGGTGCTGGCTGCTGGGAGAAGAGACCAACCTCTCTCTGTCTACAACCTCCCTTCAGGTAGTTGTAGAGAGTGATAAGGTCACCCCTGAGTCTCCTCTTCTCCAGGCTAAACAACCCCAGCTCCCTCAGCCTCTCCTCACAGGGCTGTGCTCCAGACCCCTCCCCAGCTTTTTTGCTCTTCTCTGGACACCTTCCAGCAAGTCAACATCTTTCCTAAACTGAGGGGCCCAGAACTGGACACAAGACTCAAGGTGTGGCCTAACCAGTGCAGCATACAGGGGGAGAATGACCTCCCTGCTCCTGCTGGCCACACTATTTCTGATCCAGGCCAGGATGCCATTGGCCTTCTTGGCCACTTGGGCACACTGCTGGCTCATTTTCAGCTAAAAAAAAAGCAGGCTCAGGGAAGACCTTATGGCTCTCTGTAGGCCAGGAGCTTTCAGTTGGAGCCAGGTAGATGTTGGTCTCTTCTCCCTGGTGGCAAGTGACAGGACAGGAGGAAACAGCCTCAAGTTGAGCCAGGGGAGGTTTAGATTGAATATGAGGAATAATTTCTTCCCTGAGAGGATTGTCAAGTCCTGGAACAGGCTGCCCAGGGCAGTGGTTGAATCATCATTCCTTGTGGTATTTAAAAGATGTGTAGATGTGGAACATGGAACATGGGTTAGTGGCAAGCTTGGTAGTGTTAATAGTTGGACTCAATGACCCTGGAGGTCTTTTCCAGCCTAAATGATTCTAGGGTTCCATAACGTGCCAGCCCAACACCTTATACTATTGATAAAGCCATTGAAGGGAAACTTCTTTTGAGCCTACATTTCACATTGCTTTGGGGTGTCTAAATCCTATCAGTATTTGGCTGCTTCATGCTGCTGTGTTTTCCCAATGTAGAAGACATCAGATTCAAGCCCTTGGGAGCAAATTCATCTCTGGTCAAATGCTACCTTTACCTGGAAAACGAAAGCATGGCCAAAAGGCCACAGCTTTGCCACTCAGAGGTTTTCACAGAATAGTTACATCTTGGTGTTTGAGGCAATGTGAGGTACTTGGGTTTTTTTTTCCTGTGGTTTCATTTTAGGAGAAGCAGTGAAACAAATTGTCCTTTGGCAAACATGTGCACAAAAGAAAATATGGGAGCAGATCTTCAGGTAGCATAAATCAGCTGCAGCAAAAGAGTGACACTGATTTACATCAGCTAAGTGTGAGGCTCTAAATCACCACTGCCACGCTGGCGGATAAAAACCCAAACAACTGTTTCCAAGAAGCAGAGCTACAGCTGAGCAATTTCTTTCACTAAACCCCGAGTCCTTTCTGCTCCCTCTTTCCATTCCAATGTAGACAGAACTGCTCCTTTGTGCTCTGAGGTTTTCACGGGATTACAGGATGTCAGGGGTTGGAAGGGACCTCCAAAGATCATCCAGTCCAACCCCCTGCCAGAGCAAGACCATAGAATATAGCACAGGTCACACAGGAACACATCCAGATGGGTCTTGAGAGTCTCCAGAGAAGGAGACTCCACAACCTCACTGGGTAGCCTGTTCCAGTGCTCTGGGACCCTCACAGTGAAGAAGTTCCTCCTCAGGTTGAGGTGGAACCTCCTGTGCTGTAGTTTGCATCCCTTGCCCCTTATCCTATTGCACAGGGTGCAACTGAGCAGAGCCTGTCCCTTCCTTCTTGACACCCAGCCCTCAGATATTGATAAACATTTATTAAATCCCCTCTCAGTCTTCTCCTCTCCAGACTAAACAGCCCCAGGTCTCAGCCTCTCCTCACAAGGCGGTACTCCAGTCCATCATCCTCATAGCTCATAGAGTTAAATCCTCATAGAGTTATATCCTCATAGAGTTGGACTCTCTCCAGCAGATCCCTGTCCCTCTTGAATTGGAGAGCCCAAAACTGGATGCAATATTCCAGATGAGGTTTCACCAGGGCAGAGTAGAGGGGAAGGACAACCTCCATGGATCTGCTGGACACACTCCTCTTAGTGCACCCCAGGATCCCATTTGCCTTCTTGGCCACAAGGGCACATTGCTGTCCTGTGGTTTTGCTGCTTTTTATAAAGCATCATTCCTTTTTTGGGGGGTTGTTGGTTGGTTTGGGTTTTTCCTCTTCTCTCAGGAAAATGAAGTGCCAAATGCCTTCCATCCAGCCCAGGTTTTGGTGGCAGTTCATTAAGTAGAAGGAGCCGCAGGCTCTCATCGCGGTCTCTGGATGCAGTTCAATGCTCTCTGTGTATTCTTCTGCTGAGATTTACAGCTTGCATTCCAAAAAGCCCCTTAAATCAAGCAGCCTGTTAACATCTTCTGCAGCTCTGGGTGCCTGGGAGATAAAATGCCTGCGTGCTAGCAGTCGATTTATCACCGATCTTAAAGAGGAGTTGCCAAATGGTTGCCTTTCAGCCTCTCTCTTCATTATTTAATTTAGTCAGTGTTCAGATTCTGCTCAGTTTGGGTTCAAATCTTGCAATGATGCTTCAGCATCTTTTAGCTTAAGCATCCTCCCACGCAGAACAACATGTGGCTTTGCTGCAACTCTACAACTTCCTGAAAGGAGGCTGTAGACAGGTGGGGTTGGTCTCTTCTCCCAGGCACCCAGTGGCAGAACAATAGGACACAGTCTCAAGCTGTGCCAGGCTTGAGATGAGGAGAAAGTTCTTCACAGAATGAGTAATTGGCCACTGGAATGTGCTGCTCAGGGAGATAGTGCAGTCACCATCACTGGAGGTGTTCAAAAAAGGCTTGGATGTGGCACTTAGAGCCATGGTTTAGTTATTATGAGGTATTGGGTGATAAGTAATAGGTTGGACATGATGATCTCTGAGGTATTTTCCAACCTGGTTGATTCTGTGATTCATAGAATAGTAGAATGGCTTCTGTTGGAAGGGGCCTTAAAGATTTTCTAGTTCCAACCCCACTGCCAATCCTCTAGAGCAGGTTGCTCAAAGCCTTGTCCAGCCTGGCCTTAAACACTTCCAGGGATGAAGCATCCACCACATCTCTGGGCGACCTGTTTCAGTGTCTCACCACCCTTGTGCTGCAGAACTCATTCCCAACATCCAATCTAAATCTCCTCTAGCTTCAAGCCATTGCCCCTCATCCTATCACTGCAGGCCTTTGGAAACAGTCCTTCTGCAGCCTTCTTGTAGCCCTCTTCAGGTGCCAGAAGGCCACTATGAGATCTGCCTGGAGTCTTCACTTCTCCAGGCTAAACAGACCAAATTTCCTCAGCCTGTCCTCTTAGGAGAGGTTCTCCAGCCCTCTGGCCATCTTTGTGGCCCTCCTCTGGACCCTCTCCAATAGATTAATGTCTGTTATGTGTTGGGGGTTCCCGATCTGGACTCAGTACTCCAGGTGGAGTCTCACAAAAGCAGAGCAGAGGAGCAGAATAACCTCCCTTGACCTGCTGGCCATGCTTCTTGTGATGCAGCTCAGGATACAGTTGGCTTTTTTTGCAGCTCTGGCCAATAACCTGACAGTCCCAACTTATAAAAGTTTCATGGTGCCTATGTCAATACCAACTGCATAAAAGTGCAGAGATCATGAGCTTCTAATGTGTTTTCCAAAGGCAAATATAAAAATTTATTTGAGACAAGGTCACTTGTGTAAACACCTTCAGTAAATTTATTTCCTGGCCTCTTATAGCTCCACAGTCACCCAGGAACAAAGCCACCCCTGTGGATTCTCTACCACAGCCATGCCACTGCACACTGGTGGGGCTCCCATTGTGTCTCATGGTTTGAGGGTGAGGGGGCAGCCAGGTGTGCCTGGAATCAGCTGGAGCAGTGGGTCTGGAGTTGGGGTCAATACAGCAAATCCAGTGTGTTACCTGCTCCAGCAGGGCAGTTGGACTAGGTGATCCCCACAGGTCCCTTCCAAGCCCCACCATTCTGTGACCCCCATGTGTTTGCCAAGGGCAAGACTTCTCAATTATTTCTCCCCAGCGTAGTTCTGTTGCAGGATTGTGCTCAGAACATTTATAGCCCAGCACTGAGTCCAAACCACTCAAGCACAGAGCTGTGGGAAGTAATGCTGTCTGGGGGTGTTCAGCAGTCTGGGGGTGTTCAGCAGTCTGGGGGTGCTCAGCAGGCTTTGCTCTGCAGGTCCCTCCCCGTGCATGGCTCCCCACCTCCCCGTGGGGCTGGGTTGTTGCACTGTCGGCTGCGCCGTGCCGTGCCTGACTGGCAGGGACTCCATGGTGACCAGCAGCTCCAGCGCCCATTTGTCTCACCACCTGGAAACAAAAAGAGGAAAAAAGAAGTTTTGGGTCTGATGTGCTACATATGGGATAGGATGCTCTCTTCTCAATGTGAGCTGTGTTTCCCCACAGCCCTGCCCAAGTGATAGCCACCAGTGGTGGTGGCACTGGATGCGTCTGGTTGTGACCACTGGATCCTGCTCAAAATCACAGAATCACAGAATATTAAGGGCTGGAAGGGACCTCAAGAGATCATCCAGTCCAGCTCCCCTGCCAGAGAAGGATCATCTAGGGCAGGTCACATAGGAACACATCCAGGTGGGTCCTGAGTATCTCCAGAGAGGGAGAAAATGGATTCAGACAAGACAGATAACAACCCAACAGGCAAGGACTAATGTGAGCCTTGTGCCAGCCTAGCCACAGTGCTGGTCACTGTCAAACTCAAGCCAAATTTGGCAGAAACTAACATCTGGAGTTGGTATGCAAGTATGGCTAGAAATCAGTCATCTTACTCCATTAGTGGAGGGCAGCCCAAGGCCTGTTGAGCTCTCCAGCATGACAGTGGGCTGCACACCACAGATCTCCCAGTGAGACTTGATGATCTGAAAGGTCTTTTCTAACCTCAATCATAGAATCATAGAATGGTAGGGGTTGGAAGGGACATGTGGAGATCATTGTGTCCAACTGCACCAATCATGATTCTGTGGTTAAGTAACGATGCCTCTCAAGGTTACTGCAGGAGGTTGATAGAATCCTTGCCACATTAGGTACTCAGTAAGTGAATCAAGAATATGTGTGCTGAAACTTGGAAATCTTAGCTAAGTGATAGAAAGGATTGGTTGCACATACAGTCACAGGAGCACAGGCTCACAGGATGTTAGGGGTTGGAAGGGACCTCCAAAGATCATCCAGTCCAATGCCCCTGCCAGAGCAGGACCATAGAATCTAGCACAGGTCACACAGGAACCCAGCCAGATATGTCTGGAAAGTCTCCAGAGGAGATTCCACAACCTCTCTGGGCAGCCTGTTCCAGTGCTGTGGGACCCTCACAGTGAAGAAGTTCCTCCTCATGCTGAGGTGCAACCTCCTGTGCTGTAGTTTATACCCATTGCCCCTTATCCTATTGCACAGGGTGCAAGTGAGCAGAGCCTGTCCCCTCCCTCTTGACTCCCAGCCCTGAGATATTTATAAACATTGATTAAATACCCTGTCAGTCTTCTCTTCTCCAGACTAGAAAGACCTAGGTCTCTCAGCCTTTAGACATAAACCACTGAGCAAGGCTGGGGCTAAGTTTGGATCCAGCTGCACCTGAATCCCCTCTAGGGAGGAGTTTAGAAGGCAAAGGGATCCTTCCTGAAACTCATGACTCAATGGGAGGATCTCCCTGACTGTTGTGTCTTCCCCTGTCCTCCAATTATCAAAATGCCATCAAATCTTGTAAAACCACTGCCACATTTACTATCAAACTTTGTTAAATCACTGGTTTCTACCAATGAACAAGTTTCTGCTTCTCTGAGTGAAGTGCAGCATCCCAACCTGTGACACATACTTCTGGTGGGATCAAGGGATGAACATGGAGCTGAATACAGAATACAGAATTAACCAGGTTAGAAAAGACTTTTGAGATCATAAAGTCCAACCTATCACCCAACACCATCTAATCAACTAAACCATGGCACCAAGTGCTTCATCCAGTCTCTTCTTAAACACCTGCAGTGATGGAGACTCCACCACCTCCCTGGGCAGCACATTCCAATGCCACCAGTAGTTTGTGATTTCAGCTCTCTTGTGAGCAGGACTCCCTGGGCTATCCCAGCCATGCCCAGCACATGGGTGGCTGTTTTGAAGTCAGAGGAGATGAAGCAGCATCACATTCTTCAGACCTAAACAACTGGGTTTTGTGTTTTTTTTTTCTTCTCTGCTCATTTGAGAGGCTGCAGCTTGGTTTTCTTTTCCCAAAGGGCAGCTCCCCCTGCACTAACCCAAGGCAGAGGGGCAAAAGTCCCCTGGCTTCATAGGGGTGGCTTGAAAAGTCTGCCTGTCCCTTTGATGATTTCAAGGCTCTTTCATTACAGTACAGACTGAGTTGTCAGGAGTGTTCAATACTATGGATTATGGCAGTGCTCCTGAGTGATGGGAGTGCTTGATGGCTGTCATTTACTGTCGGGTTTTATTTACTCAACTGGCCTTCATGCCTGGCTTGGGCACTTCATTAATCCAGACAGCACAAATGGATGTCTGTGCTCTGACTCAGGGCTGGGTGGAAAGCTGGGTTTCCCTTCTCCTGAAACATGGTGCTTTAAAAAAATAAAAGAATGGGTTTGGTCTTCAATGAGTTGTGGAACTAGGGGATGAAAACTAAAAATTACCCATGAGCTGAAAGTGTGTCTGTCCCTGTTACTGCAAAAAGCAGGGAGCACAGGGCTTGACCAGTTCATTGGGCTGCTTTTGGGCCAGGTCCTGAGCTTTCCAAGTTCCACATCTAATGCAGATTCCATGGATTTGGAGGCAACTCAAAGGACCTGAAATTTTTAAAGAAACCCACTGTGCAGTCACTGAAGCAATGCTTTTGAGTTCAGCTTCATAAACCATCTCCTCAGCTCTGCTCTAACTCCCTATCTCACCACAACTTTGGTTCTCTGGTGGTGAGACCCTAGTTACAAGCACACACAGCTGAAGGCTTGGAGCTCTGCCTGGTGGAGGCAGAGGCAGTGGAGTCCCCATCTCTGGAATCATTCACAACCCACCTGGACACCATCCTGTGCAGCCTGCTCTAGGTGAACCTGCTCTGGCAGGGGGTTGGAGTGGACGATCTGCAGAGGTCCCTTCCAACCCTTGCCATTCCGTGATTCTGTGCTGCCTTTCACCCTCTCTGCTGCTGGGGTCTGCTGGGGTCCTACCTCGGCGTTCAGTCTGCTGGCAGGCAGGACCTCTGTGGCCTGGCTGGCACTGGCAGAAGCATGTGTTCCCCACCAGCATGGGTTCACCCTTGTTCTGGCATGGCCTGCAGCGGCAGGAGTCGAACTCCAACAAGTAATCCTCCAAGGCCTGTTTCAGGTTCTGCCGCTTGGCTTCTGCACTGCCAAGGTTGCTTCTGAGGATGATTTCATGGATGGGCTGCAGCTGTGCAGAATGGAGATGAATAGCAGGGAGACAATTTCAGCTGGGCAGCAACTGGGGTGCTACCATGCCACATTCAGAGAGCTGTGACGCTGCTGGATAAACTTGGGGCTCAGGAAAGTGTGTGTGTGGGGAAAATCATTAATCTTCCTTGACAGCTCCATGCTCATCATGCAAATGAACTGCCAGGGCTGATGGGCCACAGGGAGAAACCACCCGGCCAAAACCTTCCTCATCACACGGGCTTTTCTGCACATGCTTTGGAGTTTCTGTCTGGATCTAAATGATGCATTAAAACACCTGGGTAAGCCCATTTTTATCTTTTTTTTTGGACTGATTTCCTAGTGCTGTCACAGTCTCAGAGATTCTTACTTTTTGCCTTTTGAAACCAAATTGGGTTTTGCTAAGAGCTTTGGGCAGTGAGTGTCATTAAAACAGTGCCACCCTCCCACAAATGGTGACCAGACTATGAACCATCCATTAAATCACAGAATCAATCGTAGAATCATGGGATGGTCTGGGCTTAAAGGGACCTCCAGAGGTCATCCAGTACGATCACTCTGCAGTCGGCAGGGACATCCCCAACCAGATCAGGCTGCCCAGGGCTTCATCAAGCCTCACCTTGAATATCTCCAGGGAAGGAACCTCAACCACCTCCCTGGGCAACCTGTTCCAGTGTTCCACCACCCTCATAGTAAAGAACTTCTTCCTAACATCCAATCTAAATCTGCTCTTCTACAGCTTAAAGCCATTGTCCCTTGTCCTGTCACTGCTGGCCTTTGCAAACAGTCTCTCTCCATCCTTCCTGTAGGCTGTCTTCTGGTACTGGCAGGCTGCTATTAGGTCTCCTCAGAGCTTCTTCCAGGCTGAACACCCCCCAGCTCCCTCAGCCTGTCCTCATAGCAGAGGTGCTTCAACCCCCTGATCATTTTCATGGCCCTCCTCTGGACCTGCTCCATCAGGTTCATGTCCTTCCTATACTGAGGGCTCCGGACCTGTATGAGCATGGAGAATTTTACCTTTTGATAGAGTGAAGTAATGCTGAGTCATCTCCAGCTTCAAGACTATAAAATGCTGATGGTATTTCCAGTAGCAAGATCCATTTTCCATATACCATTCAGTGAAAATAGCCCAGTCTGGGCAACTAGAATTACAGCTTGGCCAGCTGACTGTTAATGAGATGTTAAAGCTGAAAGCTCAGGGTTGGTCCAAGGACACACCTTTGCATCTGCCCATCCATGTGCCTTTGCTGGGAGTCAGCAGAGACCAGTTCTGGAGAAGAGCTGGGAATCATCTCATTGCACAAGGCAGGCTGAGAGCACGGCATGGGGAGGCTCAGCCATGTTTTGGGAAGAGCCCTTGGGCAAATTTGCGCAAGGCTGTTTACCAAAGGAGAGGGAGCTGCAGATAAGAGCTGCAGAAGTGGACACAAGAGCTTATCGGCAGCTATAGTTGCACAGCGACTGCTGAGCTGTAGAGCAGAGAGGTCAGCTCATGGCTTACTGGAAAACAGCAGTGAGTTCTGCCCAGGATTGATGGGAACTTGCTCAGAGAAGTCAATAACCTGCAGCAGGAGCTGAAAGTGCTTCTGACATTATCAGGGCTTTCTGCTGCTGGGCAATGCCCCAAAAGTCTCTCTTGCCCTGCCAATAACACAGATAATTCCTGATTCCATTTTCCCTTCTACCCTCTCCCAGAGCCAGGAGTGGGTCTGCTTTCAAATGGTGATGAGAGACATGGAAGCAGCAGCATGTCCCTGCTGTGACCACAGTCTTTTCCCCACACCCCACAGCTGCCCTCCTGGAGCATACCATCAATCATAGCATCTCAGGGCACTCTGCTCATTGCTGAGGAGGTGTGCCCAGCTCCTTACATCTCTGTGACCTCTGACCCTGGGTTATTGGTTTGTAGGGCTGCTCTTGTCTCTTCATCCCCTCCACTTGCACCCATCTCCTCCCCATCTCTGAAACCCTGCAGGATGCTTCAGTGAGCGTCCCATTTTATGATAAAACAAAAGGGAGGAGTAGAGCCTGGCTGATTTTTATGACCACAGACCCTCTTTCTGGAGCATGGAGGAAAGACAGGAAGGACCCATCTGACACAGCAGCCAGAAGCCCCCTGCTCTAAAAACTCCTGGAAGCACTACAGCTGTACATAGCCACCATGGTCTGCAGAGGTTAGGCATAGCCGCTGCATCTCTGAGGCAGGTCAAAAGCAGTGGGGATGGGAAGGTGGAGGGGGGGGAGGGAGGGGCTGTACAGAGCCTTTGCTGGGGAGGCACCACTCTTTCCCCAGCCCTTTGTGAGTCCCCTGCTGATACAGGAGAGCGGAGAGCATCGAGGAGAATAATAGGGATGAATGCAACTATGGAGAGCCATTCATGGGGAAGCTGTTTGGGGACACATCAAAAACTTAACTCAGCACTAATCCAGCATTAAGCTCCTTGTCTGTCTCCCTGTGGATGCAGTCAGTGGGAGATGTACTCCCCATTGTGAAATGACTCAGAGGTTCCCAGCCCAGTGGCCCATTACATTTAATCTTGTTCTGTGATGGGATCACAATCAAAATACGAAATGATCTGCTCGACTACACTTTCATTCCTTACAGAGGCAGAGTTTCTTCAGCTGCAGAGAAGCCTTACCTCAAAATCAATAACAGCAGGATTATATTTTAATGACCTTCCCCAGTGACGATACAGATTGCCATCCCAGCTGGTTAAGAGCCCTCCACTGTAAGTAGTATCTCCACCTCTAATCCGGGGAATAATATCTTCCACGACGGCACTGTGGCTCTGCTCATCTGAAAAGCGCAATCACACCTCTGTTATTTACTTACCACTCCCACACCAGCACCAGGCGCTGCTCGGTGGAGGTGAGCTCTGTGGTGGAAGGGCCTGGCAGTGAGCAGCACTGAGGATGTCTCCTGAAATCCAGGGGAGCTTGGCATCCCCTGCTCGTGGGGAGAGCCCTGCCGCATCGCAGAATTAGCCAGCTTGGAAGAGACCTCCAAGATGATGCATCAAGTCCAACCAATCACCCAGCCCTATCTAATCAACCAGACCATGGCACTAAGTGCCTCATCCAGGCTTTTCTTAAACACCTTCAGGGATGCTGACCCCACCACCTCCCTGGGCAGCCCATTCCAATGGGCAGTCTCTCTTTATGTGAAGAACTTCTTTCTAAGATCAAGCCTAAACCTCCCCCTGTACCGCTTGAGACTGTGTCCTCTTGTTCTGCCACTGGCTGCCTGGGAGAAGACGCCAACCTCCACCTGTCTACAATCTCCCTTCAGGTAGTTGTAGACAGCAATAAGGTCTCCCCTGAGCCTCCTCTTCTCTAGGCTAAACACCCCCAGCTCCTTCAGCCTCTTCTCACAGGGCTGTGCTCCATATCCCTCACCCAGCTTTGTTGCCCTTCTCTGGACACATTCCAGCATCTCAACATCTTTCTTGAATGGAGTGGCCCAGAATTTGACACAGTACTCAAGGTGTGGCCTGACCAGTTCTGAATACAGGGGGAGAACGACTTCCCTGCTCCTGTTGGTCACACTATTCCTGAGCCAATATAAATCTCACTGCTCCAGTTTCAAACCACTGCCCCTCATCCTGTCACTACAAGCCCTTCTAAACAGGACTCAGTGCTTGCTGCTGAGTAGAGCATCCCAAATTCTCTGGGCTGCTAAGACCTGAAGAGCCTGCATGGCTCCAGCCTTGATTTCCAGTTAGAATCTGGACAGCAGATCACACAATCTGTGAGCTGGTTAAGTGGTTTACAAGTCTGGGGCTTCCTAGTTTTGACTTCTTTAATAGTGACCCTGTTGCCATTGTCATCCATGCCCAGTGTGTTGTGGCTGGAGGGACTGCAGCCTTCCAGCCACCCCACTGCCTCTATTTACATGTGTTTCTTATCCAGGTGTTGCTACCTTGATTGCTGCTCTTTCAAGAGCAATCTGTTCCTGGAGACTTGGACCCACAACGGAGCCTGAGGCATGGCTGGAATGGCACCAGAGCTTCCTTCTTCATACCTTTCCATGACCCTACTTGGAACTCTGTGTCCAAGTGACCACTTGGACAAGGAGGCTAAAGGGAGAACTCATGGCTCTCTACAACTACCTGAAAGGAGGTTGTGGAGAGGCTGGTGCTGGTCTCCTCTCACAGGTAATTAGTGATAGAACAAGAGGGAATGGCCTCAAGCTGTGACTGGGGAAGTTTAGACTGGACATTAGGAAAATTTTTTTCCCAGCAAGAGTGGTCAGGGATTGGAATGTGCTGCCCAGGGAGGTGGTGGAGTCCCCAACCCTGGATGTGTTTAAAGGTGGTTTGGATGTGGTGCTTGGGGATCTGGTTTAGGGGTGAACCTTGTAGAGTAGGATTCTTGATTGGACTTGGTGATCCTGAGGGTCTTTTCCAACTTGAACGTCTCTGTGATTTCTGTGAAAAGAAGTCCACAAGGTACTTTAAGAGCCATTTGCCCTGCTACCATACCAGTTTGCAGAAATCCTTTCTTTGCACAGTCAGAGGCTGTCAGCGATGCTTGCAAATTCAGTTCACCCTCCCCAGCAGTAAGGCCAAGTGACAGGCCAACGCAGGCACTTATCTCTTCAGCAGTGATGTCTGCAAAACAGGGAGGAAATGGGAAAAATCAGTGGCTCAGAATGACTGGAAAGAATTTCATTTTTCCTGTTGGTGTTTTTTCCCCATCAATGAAGAAAATGGCTTATAAAATATTTTACAAGCTATTCATTTTCCTATATGGTTCATGGTTTGTTTGTTGGGGTTTTTTTTCCTGTCTTTGAAGAAAATATTTGGTTATATGTATGGTCTGTTCCTCCAAGTTGGGAGCTCTTCTAGGCACAGGACAGCCTTTAGTCTCACAGTGGAGAAGACAACATTTCATTGGTGTATAGTGGCCTGTTGCCGAATAGGTGAATAGGGAAATGTCCTTAATGTAAAAATTGGTTCCTTAGAAAGTATTGGAACTCAGTAAAATTCTTAACACAAGGCTTCAAGTCCTGTTTGGTCTAGTGACTTTAAAATTTACCATTAATTTTTTCACAGATTAACTGGGGTAAAGCTGGGAGCAGTAGCTGAAATCAGCAGATCCCCTCTGCTCTGCCCTGGTGAGACCTCATCTTGAGTACTGTGTACAGTTCTGGGCTCCCCAGTTCGAGAGGGACAGGGATCTGCTGGAGAGGGTCCAGTGGAGGGCTGCAAGGATGATTAGGGGACTGGAGCACTGCCTGATGAGGAGAGGCTGAGAGCCCTGGGGCTCTTTAGTCTGGAAAAGAGAAGACTGATGGGGGATTTAATCAATGTTTATAAATATCTGAGGGCTGGGGGTCAGATGGGAGGGGACAGGCTCTGCTCAGTTGCACCCTGTGCAATAAGACAAGGGGCAATGGATGTAAGCTGCAGCACAGGAGGTTCCACCTCAACATGAGGAGGAACTTCTTCACTGTGAGGCTCCCAGAGCACTGGAACAGGCTGCCCAGAGAGGTTGTGGAGTCTCCTTCTCTAGAGACTTTCAAGGCCTGTCTGGATGCATTCCTGTGTGACCTGTGCTAGATTCTCTGGTCCTGCTCTGGCAGGGGAGTTTGACTCGATCATCTTTGGAGGTCCCTTCCAATCCCTGACGTCCTGTGATCCCAAATACCAACTTGCACAAGGTCTGTTTGCTGTGTGCTGCCAAAGCCTCACAGCCTGCTGCTGCAGGGCTGCTTCTGCTGCTGCTGCCAGCACCACCACCATACATCATGAAAATATGTAACTGGAGAGCCATGAAGAGACTGCAGAGGGGAGAAGGGAACTAATGAGGTGGTTTCACCAAGGTAAGCAATGTGCATATTTCATGCAACCTGGGTTTATGTACACGCTTCAGCAAACGGAAGGCTGTCTTCTTTCCTGGTTAAAAATGCCATTGATTTCAATAACTGCAGGTGGTGTAAGTGGTAGGTAACTCCTCTATTGCTCTTTTTGTCAGAGGACCTTAAAGTGTTTTACAAAGCAGCCCAACGATCAATACCACGGTATTGAAAGGGAGGCACAGAGGTCAGCAGGATTTGTGTATCGTGGCTTAAAGGTCTAAAGCTGAATCAGAGAATCATTTTGGTTGGAAAAGGCCTTTAAAGTTGATCAAGTCTAACCATTAACCCAACACTGTTGGGTCACCACTAAACCAGGTCTCAAAGCACAACATCTACAACTTCCTGCTGAACCTCTGGACAACCCTCAGCACCAAGCATTGTCTGTAGAACTGCCTCACCCCAGCACTGGGGAGCAGGATCTTGGCTATCATGTGTTTGCAATCCCAGTAAAACACACACAGGTCTGGGTTTGCTCCCTTGCACACAGCCTGCAAGAGAAGCTCTCTGCAGCAGTGCAGGGCACGGATCTTAGAATCATAGAATCACAAAATCATGAACAGAATTACACAGAATTACTGAGGCTGGAATAGACCTCTGAGATCATCAAGTCCAGCCTAACCACATCGACCAGACCATGTCACTAAGTGCCACATCCAATCTTTCCTTAAACACCTCCAGGGAAGGCGACTCCAGCACCTCCCTGGGCAGTCCATTCCAGTGTCTGATTACCCTTTCCATGAGGAAGTGCTTCCTAACATCCCAATTAAACCTCCTCTGGTGCAGCTTCAGGCCATGCCCTCTCCTCTTGTCACAATTTGTCTAGGAGAAGAGCCCAAACCCCACCTTACTACAACTTCCCATCAGGTAGTTGTGGAGTGTGATAAGGTCCTCCCTGAGTCTCGCTCTTCTCCAGGCTAAACAATCACAGCTGCCTCAGCCTCTCCTCATAAGATTTTCTCTGGGTTGGAAGTGACCTCCAAAGGTCCAAGCCCCCTCTGCAGTAATCAGGGACATCCTCACCTGTATCAGGTTGCCCAGAGCCCTGTCGAGCCCCACCTTGACTATCTCCAGTGATGAGGCCCCAAGCACCTCCCTGGGGAACCTGTTCCAGCGTTCCACTGCCCTCATAGTGCAGAACTTGTTCTTCTTGTTGCCTTGTTGGGCCCCAACTGGCAGAGGCCCTCCACATCCTGAGTAAGGGGCTGTGAATCCTAGATTCCAACTGGTGAGAGCTGAAGCATGCTCAAGACTTCAAGGGGAATTACATCCTGTTGCAAAACTGGGCCCTTGAGGAAGATTAAATGCGTAGCACTCAATTACTTGCACTAAACAGTTCAACAGTTGTAAACACAGTGGGTAAAGTTCATTCACCCAAAGCACCATGAGTGATGGCTTATCTTGGGTGTTGGAATGCCATAAAATTACACTTGAGGAACACCCTGATTAATTGATTGGCCACGCTTCCCCCGTGAGTAATTGCGTTCTGTGAGGGTCTGTCGATACAATTTGTTACTGGGGGCAGCAAGATCGGGGGCTTGAGAAATGAAGAGTGGTTATCACTGCAAAAAGGGTGGTCATAGAAAATATTGGCACTTGAAAGGGGTGGGGGGAGAGCCCTGATAGCTGTTGTTTGGGTTGTGGTGGGTTTTGTTGTTTGTTTGTGGGGGTTGTTTTTTATGTGATGTAATTTGTGATAGTTAAATGTGCCGGAGCGATAAGATTTAGTGCTGCAGTTGGAATTAATCAGGATGTATGAAGACTCTTTCTAATTTACTCTGTGCATAATGTTTCTGCCATAAATGTTCTCCTAATGTGGGAAGACATTAGACTGGTTTCTGCTAAATAATAGAACCATAACAATCTATTTAAAAAAAAACAAGTAATGAAAAATATTGATGGCAGGGCAACGAGGGACCTCGCGCTGACGGATTATGGCGCTCATGACCATAGCCATGCAAGCCCTTGCAGCCTGAAAGCTGGGTATGGGGCTGGCAGCAAAACTGCAGTCCTAAGCTCTGCACTGGTGAGCAGAATCACACAAAATGATAGAATGGCCAGGTTGGAAGAGACCTCCAAGGTCATCGGGGGGCCAGAGCTCCTGTCCTATGAGGACAGACTGAGGGAGTTGGGGCTGTTTAATCTGAAGAAGAAAAGGCTCCCAGGAGACCTCATTGTGGCCTTCCAGTATCTTAAAAGGGCTACAAGAAATCTGGGGAGGGACTTTTTAGGGTGTCAGGGAGTGGTAGGACTGGGGTGGATGGAGCAAAACTAGAAATGGGTAGATTCAGATTGGATGTTAGGAAGAAGTTCTTCCCCATGAGGGTGGTGAGACACTGGAACAGGTTGCCCAGGAAGGTGGTGGAAGCCTCATCCCTGGAGGTTTTTCAGGCCATGCTGGATGTGGCTGTGAGCAGCCTGCTGTAGTGTGAGGTGTACCTGCCCATGGCAGGGGGGTTGGAACTAGAGGATCCTTGAGGTCCCTTCCAACGATTCTATGATTCTATGGATGAGTTTGCAGTCCTTGAGAATGGCCAGAATGAAGACCATAAGAAATAGGGCCAGTTCAGGGAAGTCTACCAAGTGGCACTGAAAGGGAGAAAAAGATGCTCAAATTCCTTCCTGAACTACCAGAATCTCACTCAGGTTCGTCTGAAATTAGACCAGGAAGCACATTTTGCGATGCAACCCCTGCTCCCCTTTCCCCCCTCATTGTGTGGCCAAGGGTGCATCTGTCTTGTGAGCAACATGCAGATACATCTACCCTGCCCTTAACTGCTGTGGTTTGGGGCTTGTAACATGTTTAGGCTTGTGGTGAGGAGAAAGTTCTTCACATTGGAATGTGCTGTACAGGGAAGTGGTGGAGTCGCTGTCCCTGGAGGTGTTCAAAGAAGGCTTGGATGTGGCACTTGGAGCCATGGCTTTGTTGTCATGAGGTGTTAGGTATTGCGTGATGGGTTGGACTTGATGATCTCTGAGGTCTTTTCCAACCTGGTTGACTCTATGATTCTATGTGTCTATCGTGTGAGGTAGTGGAGTCTCCTTCTCTGGAGACATTCAAAACCTGCCTGGATGCGTTCATGTGTGTCCTGTTCTAGGTAATCCTTCTCTGGCAGAAGGGCTGGACTGGATGATCCTTTGAGGGCCCTTCCAAGCCCTAACATTCTGTGATGTGATAGGACATACCAGCCAGCTCATCAAAGAGGTGCTGGTGAGTACCCACCCTTCCAGGACCCAGGGAGATGATTGCTGTGTGGAGCAGTCTGAGCCAGGTGAATTACTCTGGCAGACTGGCCCCCACCCCATGATCACCAGGCTAGAAGTGCCTGATTCAGAGCATAGAGTTGTGCCCAGAGAATGTTGTGCCATTTTCTAACCTTTTCTTCTCATTTCCTCCTTGTTAATGACAAGGATGTACTCAAAGATGCCTCCCATAGTGCCAGATGTTATGAAATGGGTGCCATAGTCGTTGATGAATTTGGCATACAGGCCATAGTTGTAGGTGTCTGGAAGTTCCTGCAGGGACAGCAGCACATCTTCATCCAAGACAATGTTGTCCCTTCTCATCTTGAAACGGGCTGTCTGCACCTTTGTCACACCTCTAATGAATGCAACCTCCTGCAGGTGAAGAAAAGAGGAGCTGCCACTCAACATCCCCAACAAAAAAACCACCCGCCAACATTCATTTCCAGGCTTCAGGTTTGCAGAGGAAAGAATGAATCTGTGACTGTCAGGGGATGCTGAAAACATGAAAACAAGCCCAGGTTTCAATGCAATCACTCATCATTCTTTTTCAGGGTGTCTCTTTTTTCCCTGGACTTGGTGGTGGTGGGCAAAGCTATGGCTTTGGATGCTAGAGGGGGTTTTGTTGAGGTATGAATATGAGCAGAGCTGGGATCCACATGATTCCTCTCCACCCACCATTTCTGCTATTTCTTTTTTCTCTGCTCTCCTTTCCACACTGTTAATTCCCTTTTGCTTAATTCACAGCCTTGACCCCTTGATACAAGGGCTCAGGGTAAGCCCAGCCCAGCCTGGAAGTGGCAGGGATACCTTGGCCAGGAAGGTGCTAATGAAGGGTAGAATTTTCTGGCTATACCAGTGGGGGATATCCTGGCTAGGAAGGTGCTGAGGAAGGGTTGAATTTTCTGGATATACCACCAGATCCACAACTCCACTTCTAGATTGCCTTGGACAAGGCTCCAGCGCAACCAGAACAACCCTTGAAATGATTCCTCCCATAACTTGTCATTGTTTAGCTCCAAACACCATGGAAGCTCCTCGACAAGGGGCACTGTAAACTCTATAATGGTGCCCGTTTCAAACAGCTTTTAAGGGCATTTTAACCCAGAACCATCAAAATCATTCTTCTTTATTGTTTTCTGTCAGCAGCCATGGGAGAAGAGGAGAGCAGGGCACAGTAAATGTGGGAAATAGCAGCACAGCACTCATGATATTATGTTGGAAAGAGGTCATCACAGCCAGTCCATGATGGAAACCCACTGCAAGAAAAGCACCCTATTATCAGGTACCTTTTGTGGCTTTTTTTTCCCCTCCTTTCAGTGTGGTATTTTAACCTCCCATAAAAAGTAGGCCTATTTTCCCCTCATAAACCAGCTTGTATTAATTTGACCAAGATCTATTTGCTAGCAGAGCTCATTACCTGAGGACAACTGTTTTGATCATCATCCTCTTGATATTTCCTCCTCCTCTCTCCTGGTCACTTGCAGTGTGTTTTTTACTGATGTAAGCATGAAGCAGGATGGGGGGGGGAGCTGACATTCTGTGTGGCATATGTTGTGCTACCTCATAATTCAATTTTATTGCCACTCCCCCATTTGCTCAGACATAATAAGAACAACAAACAGGATTACTAACAATCATGCATTTGCAATTACATGAACAAATTAAGGCACAATTACAATGTGTGAGGGGGAGAAGAAAATGCAATTGAGAGAATAATCTGACAGAAGTTACAGCCCAGACCATGCAATGCACAGGTGACACCACTGAAGCATGTGCATAGAATCATTGAGTCATTGAATCAATCACAGAATTGTCAGGGATCTCAAGGATCATCTAGTTCCAACCCTCCTGCTATGGGCAGGGACACCTCACACTACAGCAGGTTGCTCACAGCCACATTCAGCCTGGCCTTAAAAACCTCCAGGAATGAGGCTTCCACCACCTCCCTGGGCAGCCTGTGCCAATGTCTCACCACCCTCATGGGGGAGAACTTCTTCCTAACATCCAATCTGAATCTACCCATTTCTTTTTTGTTTCTCATTCCCTCTAGTTCTGCCACTACCTGACACCCTAAAAACTCCCTCCCCAGCTTTCTTGTAGCCCACTTCAGACACTGGAAGGCCACAATAAGGTCTCTTCATAGAATGGTTTGGGTTGGAAGGGACCTCCAAAGATCATTCAGTTCAACCCCTCTGCAGTCAGCAGGGGTATCCTCCACTAGATGAGGTTGCCCAGAGCCCTGTTGAGCCTGACCTTGAATATCTTCAGGGAAGGGGCCTCAAACTGCCTCCCTGGCTAACCTGTTCCAGTGTTCCAACCTCCCTCATGGTGCAGAACTTGTTCCTAACATCCAACCTAAATCTCCTCTAATTTCAAACCATTGCCCCTCGTCCTATCACTACCTCACCAATTTAAATTGCTTTTGTTACCTTTTCAGTGTATTGTGTGAAGTTCTTCAGTGATCCTTTGCCACCTGATAACGTGAAGCCAAGGTTGAACTGCACAGCTGAGTCTACAGGAGCAATTCCGATGGTAAGGCCAAAAGCTTTGGATTTGTCTCTTTTAAGGGCATCGAGCAGATCCGTTGACTCGTCGTAAAACTCAAAAGTAAATCCAGAATCAGCATGAGCCTAAAGTGAAAGAGGCAGACATTCATTTTTCAGGTAGTTCCCTTCCATTGTAGTCTCTATTTGTTTGAGGAGCAGGTGGTGCCTCTTTTGAAGGCCATGAGAACGCCAACTTTGACTTCAGAGAAGGTGGAATAAAGTCATGTGCAGTTTCATAGATTCATAGAATGGTTTGGGTTGGAAGGGATCTTCAAGATCATACAGTTCCCACGCCCCTGCCTACACCAGGGACACCTCCCACCAGCCCAGGTTGCTCAAGGCCTTGTCCAACCTGGCCTTGGACACCTCCAGGGAGGGGGCATCCACAACCTCCCTGGACAACCTGTGTCAGTGTCTCACCACCCTCACTGTAAAGAATTTCTTCCTAATCTCCATCTAAATGTCCTCTCCTCAAGCTTCAATCCATTTCCTCTCATCCTGTCACTACAAGCCCCTGTACAAAATCCCTTCCCAGCTTTCCTGTAGACCCGTTTGAATACTGGAAGGCTGCTTTAAGGTTCCCCTGGATCCTTCTCTTTTCCAGGTTGAACAGTCTCAGCTCTCATAGCCTGTCCCCATAGGGGAGGTTCTCCATCTTTCTACCTGGAAAGATGTGAGATATGTGGATAAAGCCATGCATTTTGCTTCTTCCCATCTCCAGGCAAGGCAAGGTTTGTGTTTTGCACCTCCAAGCAGCACCATTACAGCCAGAGCTGCTAATGGTACCTATTAAGCCAGCTTGACACTTCCCATTATAAAAACATCCTTCCAGTTTCATGCAGCTCTGCCAAATCCTAATAATTTGGACTGAATTTTTTTTCTCCCCAGCCTGCTTCTGGATGAATTTATTTAGGAAAAAAAGAGAAATAATTCAACTTGCATTGGCAGTGCTAGGAAACAAACATTGCTTTGCCAGTGTTTTGGAGAAGTGACCTTTTCCTTGACAGCTCTTCTTTGCCAGCCTGTGGAATGGAGCAGCCTTGCTGAATCCAAGCTGTGCCATTTGCCATCTTTATTAAAAGCCCACTCTAAATAAATCCAAAACACCTTACATCACAAAGGGTGACTCCCTAGACCCCAGCAGGTAGACAATCCTAAGTCAAGGTGCCCATGGGGCATTCTCAAATGCTGGATCTGTCTGGGTTCCTGCTAGGGACTGAGGCACAAAAGACTTTGCCTACTGGGAGGACTTTGAGGACAGCCACAGTGAGATTATGGCTGTCATATTGCCCTGGAATAAAGAGCTTTCATTCATTCCTGTCAAAAAGCATGATAAATGTTTAACAGGGTGCCCAAGGCACACACATAGGATGTGGGAGACCCAGGCTGAACCCTTGCTCTACTTAGTTCAATCTCCAACATCAGATGTGATCCCACAGGGTATAGACATTATGACAGATACATGGTGATGGCTTTCAGGATCTTGGTCTCCCTCAGAATTTGGATTTATGTCCCTTTCAGCCACGCTGTAGACTTAAAATGCTTTCAGAGATGGAACTGATAGCATTCTTCCCATTTTACACATGGCCAAATTCATCCCTGGAGAGGGAAGTGGCTTCTGCAAAGCTCTACAGCTCATTAATAGCACAGTTTAGAGAAACCCCATTTCTCTTTAGGCTCTGGCTAGGCCAGAGTAAGCAGTGGTGATGCCTGGGTGATAAAGCACGTTAGTTCCTCCATGTGCCATAAACCAGCATTTAAATCAATTGCCTGTTGTCTCGGGGACAGCTGGAGGGAGGTGGCTTGAAAGGCAACCTATAGTGAATGATGATTAGAGGGCTGGAACACCTCTACTATGCGGACAGACTGAGGGAGTTGTGGCTGTTCAGTCTGGAGAAGGCTCTGAGAAGACCTTATTGTGGCCTTCCAGTACCTGAAGGGGTGACAAGAAAGCTGGAGAGGGACTTTTTAGTGTGTCAGGGAGTGATAGGACTGGGGGGAATGAAAAAAAAACTACAAATGGGTAGATTCAGATTGGATGTTAGGAAGAAATTCTTCCCCATAAGGATGATGAGATACTGGAACAGGTTGCCCAGGGAGGTGGTGGAAGCCTCATGCCTGGAGGTTTTGAAGGCCAGGCTGGATGTGGCTATGAGCAACCTGCTGTAGTGTGAGGTGTCCCTGCCCATGGCTGGGGTGTTGGAACTGGCTGATCCTTGAGGTGCCTTCCAACCCTAACAATTCTATGATTCTATGAATGATAGATTGTTAGATAAAAAATCTGGGGGGAACTTTTATCTGGGGAGAAAAAAACCTCTCTAAATGTGACCAGCCCAAGAACTTACTAGGAATTGGTAGGTGTGGAAGTTGTAAGGCTTGCGGAAGTACTTCTCATCATCTCCGTAGTAGAGCTGTTCACACATAACATTGTACTTCAGCTCCCTCCAGTCCCCATTGTAGACCTGCTCACAGTGGCCTCCAAAGAAATTAGGGTCATACACGTACTGGCTCCCTTCCTGTGTGAGGATGTTGTACCTTGGAAAGAGGTAGCATTCAGAAAGTTATCCATAGGTCCTGCTTTAGTTCCCCAGCGGTCTCTGGTTACTGGTTCTGTTCTCCTGACACTACAAGTTATATATCCTCAAAGTCTCTGACTTTGAATTTGGATAGCATCTAAAATCTGAGGGTTGTGTTTGGTACCTCCTTCACAGAGCTGCCGTGGTGAGGCCATGCCTGAAATAATGTATCCAGTTTTGGGCTCCCCAGTTCAAGAGAGACAGGAATCTACTGGAGGGCTACAAGGATGATTGAGGGACCGGAGCACTGCCCTATGAGGAGAGGCTGAGAGCCCTGGGGTTGTTTAGTCTGGAGAAGAGAAGACTGAGAGGGGATTTAATCAATGTCTATCAACATCTGAGGGCTGGCTGTCAAGAGTAAGGGGACAGGCTCTGCTCATTTGTGCCCTGTGATAGGACAAGGGGCAATGGATGTAAACTACAGCACAGGAGGTTGCACCTCAATATGAGGAGGAACTTCTTCACTGTGAAGGGCCCAGAGCACTGAAACAGGCTGCCCAGAGAGGTTGTGGAGTCTCCCTCTCTGGAGACTTTCCAGACCCATCTGGATGGGTTCTTGTGTGACCTGTGCTGGATTCTCTGGTCCTGCTCTGGCCCCTTTTGGTTCCAAGACATTGGTTGGGACTCATGTTAGAAATGGAAGAAATCAGCTAAGCTGTCTAGTCCATCCCTGCAAGTACAATTATGAGAGTCAGAATCATAGTCATTAGAATAATCTGGGTTGGACGGGACTTCCAAAGGTTATGTAGTCCAACCTCTTCTGCAGTCAGGAGGGACATCCCCAACTAGATCAGGTTGCCCAGGACCCTCTCAAGCCTCACCTTGAATATCTCCTAGGATGGGACCTCAACTACCTCCCTGGGCAATCTTTTCCAGTGTTCCAGCACCCTCCTGGTACAGAATTTGTTCCTAATATCCAATCTAAATCTGCTCTTCTTTCATTTTAATCCATTGTCCCTCATGCTATCACTGCAGACTGTTGGAAACAGTCCCTCTGCAGCCTTCTTGCAGCCCCCCTTCAGCTACTGGGATGTTGTTATTTAGTCCCAAAGCTCTGGAATTCCTCCAGGTCCCCCACTGAGCCTAATGCCTCTCCCTGTCACTGAGTGTTTCCAGGCATTCCCTGTAATTGTTTTCTATTTTAATTTCATCTCCTTTATTTTAGCAATGGGAGTTAGCACTCCCCCTGCACATACAGGCTGCTTGTGCTTCGCCAAGCCTCTCACTGACTCTCTCCTTACCCTTCTTTCTTCCTCCTCTCCAGCCATCACAGCTGCTCCCCTTTGAAATCCTGCCTATTGCTTAATATTCTCTGTAATTCCAGGGCCCCAAATGAAAGCATTATTCAAGATAGACAGCAGCATTGCTCCTCACAACAGGGAAGCCTCGTTAGGGCTATGACAGTAAATGGTGTATGGCTTTTGCCTGGTCTACACAAGAAACACATCACAGAGGAGTATTAAATGGGGTGCTTGGTGAATATTGATTCATATCTTGGATAAAAAACTTGAGATGGATTCTCTCAGGCCCTGGCCCAGAGAGCTGTTTGTCTTCTGGAGTCCAGAGAATGTTGGACTGAGATGGTAGGGAAATTATCTAATGGCTGACTACCTTCTCATACTGTTGGCAATGTTCTCCAAGTAGTATCTTGGTTAAAACACATGACCTGAAATGAGAATCTCATGACAATTTGCCTTTAAATTAATTCTGGATTCCTCCTTTAATTAACTATTTAATTAATTACTTATTAGGTAAACCAACGTTTGCAACTGAACACAGTAAAACTTCTTAATGGATAGATGTGGTTTTCCTTGCTTGTATGCAGGTGGAGCTCCAGCTTCTTGCCTTGACTGTGTCCTTCTATAAGAGAACACAGTCTCAAGCTGCGCCAGGGAAAGTTTAGGCTGGAGGTGAGGAGAAAGTTCTTCACAGGAGGAGTTGTTTGCCATTGGAATGTGCTGCCCAGGGAGGTGGTGGAGTCACCATCCCTGGAGATGTTCAAAAAAGGATTGGATGTGGCACTTGGAGCCATGCTTTAGTTGTCATGAGGTGTTAGGTATTAGGTAATAGGTTGGACTTGATGATCTCTGAGGTCTTTTCCAACCTGGTTGATTCTATGATTCTCAGGAGTCCTAACTCCCAGAGTTAAATTTTCTCCTTAAGGATGAACACCTGAACACCACCATGATGCTGCATCTCCAAAGTCTACTGTTTGCTCTGATATTTGGGGTGGTTAGACTAGATGACTTCTCGAGGTGCCTTCCAACCCAATGCATTCCAGATTGTTGTTATCAGCTGAAGAAAGCTGTGAGATAACTGGACTCGGAGAACTGGGTGTAGAAAGGAGACACTTTAAAATGGCTCTGTACTGAAATACAGAGTAGATGGGAGAGTCCAAAGTCAGGACAGGATTTGAATCATAGAATCATAGAATTGTTAGGGTTGGAAGGGACCTCAAGGATCATCTAGCTCCAACCCCCTTGCCATGGGCAGGGACACCTCAAACTACATCAGGCTGCTCACAGCCACATCCAGCCTGGCCTTGAAAACCTCCAGGCATGAGGCTTCCACCACCTCCCTGGGCAACCTGTTCCTGTGTCTCACCACTGGAACATGAAATCAAATCAACACTGGAATTTGAAATCAAAGCTGAGATGGACACTCTTGCTTTTCTCACTGCAACCAGTGGTTGGGTGGGACAGCAGCTCTCCTTTGGGGTTCATCCAGCACCCAATCAATTCATGGAGCACTGCTGTTACAAAGGAAGAGCAATGTGCAAAAACATCATCCTGTTTTGAGTGCGAGAGTGGCAGCTATCAATTTATTACTCACCCTTGGACTGCTTTTTCAGCCCCTGGGATTGGGAACAGGTGTTCACAAGGGTTTTCAATCTCTTCATCCTCACAGTTCTCCTCATCAGACCCATCTCTGCAGTCTGGCTCTCCGTTGCACACAAGATGCCTTTTAATGCAGCGACCTAGTGCACAAGGACAGACCATCACTTTCCCACCCTTCCCAAAACCTTGCACTGATTGTGCCTTTTTCCACCCACATCTCAGAGCTGCATGTTAAAAACAGCTCCTTCCAGAGATGTCTTCATTTGCAACCTAGAGCACAGCACAGAGTCCAGGTTGGCCACTCCCTTGGATTCTCAGGGGATGGAATCAAGTAGAGGTCACCTCATTGCCCTGATTTTGCTGTCTACAATCATGCTTTTGGAAGGGAGATACAGGAAGCTTCTCCACTTGGCTTAGGGTAGTCAGATGTGTCTTGTTAAAGTTCAGTTTTGCCTTTTCCCCTTGCAAGAGACATTTGGGGAGAGTTTATTGCACTTGGGGACATGGTTTAGTCACTTTGGGGCTTCGTCATGGTAGTGTTGGGTTAACAGTTGGATCTTAGAGGTCTTTTCCAACCTTAATGATTCTATGATTGAACACCTGGAGGTGTTCAAGAAACCTGTGGCCATGGCACTTGGGGACATGGTTTAATGGCCACAGTGGTGTCAGGTTGATGGTTGGACTCAGTCTTAGAGAGTCCAACCCAAACAATTCTATGACTCTGTGACTCTCTGAGTCTATGAATAATTTTGACACAAGAATGGATGTTTGCAGGAAGGGCAACCTGAGCGTGCTTTTGCTTCTAGGAGTGAGGAGAAAACCTTGCCATGACATTCATGGCAGGAAGGGACAAGGGTTAATGGATATAAACTACAGCATAGGAGGTTCCACCTCAACTTGAGGAAGAACTTCTTTGTGAGGGTCACAGAGCCCTGGAACAGGCTGCCCAGAGAGGTTGTAGAGTCTCCTTCTCTGGAGACTTTCCAGACCCATCTGGATGTGCTCCTGTGTGCCCTGTGCTAGATTCTCTGGTCCTGCTCTGGCAGGGGGGTTGGACTGGATGATCTTTGGAGGTCCCTTCTAACCCCTAACATCCTGTGATCCTGTGAACGAGTACTGCTGCACCCGGCTCAGTGGAGTGATGCTGACCTGCTCCAGCTGCTGAGCTGCTCCCAGAGCTGGAAATGCATTTCTGAATTTAACAGGATTTTCATTAGATGCTCAAGATGGGAGTCTGAGCCCTTTGTGTCAAAACAAAAATCTGTCAAGGCTAGTCAAACTTGGAGAGAACAGCCGTGCTACCTCCCAAGCCTCAGAGCTGGAGATGCCTAAAAATAATCACCCCAACAGATTGCCAGTTTGATTAGTGATTGAACTAAGTCTTTAGCAGGGAGGGAAAGTGGAGTGTTGTGGGAGCAGAGGTGCCCGTGGAGAGGAGTGCAAGGAGGTAGCACAGCAGTTGGAGCAGAATAGTTCTGCTCTCTTGGTTCCACTGAAAAATTAACCTTTTCCATGGCATCTAGCTTTCATTTCACAGCATCACAGAATGCCAGGGGCTGGAAGGGACCTGGAAAGATCATCCAGTCCAACCCCCCTGCCAGAGCAGGATCATCTATACCAGATCACACAGGAACACATCCAGGCAGGTTTTGAGTTATCTCCAGAGAGGGAAACTCCACAACCCCCCTGGGCAGCCTGCTCCTGTGTTCTGTCACCCTCACAGGGAAAAAATTCTTCCTCATATTTCCATGGAACTTCCTATGCCTCAACTTCCACCATTGCCCCTTGTGCTGTCATTGGGCATCACCGAGAAGAGCCTGGCTCCATCCTCTTGGCACTCACCCTGCACATCTTTATAAACATGAATGAGGTCACCTCTCAGGCTCCTCCTCTCCAAGCTAAAGAGCCTCAGCTCCCTCAGTCTCTCCTCATAAGGAAGATGTTCCACTGCCTTCATCACTTTTGTGGCTCTGTGCTGGACTCTTTCAGTAGTTCCCTGACATCCTCCCTGAACTGAGGGGCCCAGAACTGGACACAATATTTGAGATGCAGCCTCAGCAGGGCAGAGTAGAGGGGGAGGAGAACCTCTCTTGACCTCCTAGCCACAGCCCTTCTAATGCACCCCCAGGATGCCATTGGCCTTCTTGGCACAAAACCACATTGCTGGCTCATGGTCGACCTCCCATCCACTAGAACCCCCCGGTCCTTTTTCCTTTCATTGCTCT
Organism: Melanerpes formicivorus; assembly: GCF_026170545.1. Taxonomy (NCBI): domain Eukaryota; kingdom Metazoa; phylum Chordata; class Aves; order Piciformes; family Picidae; genus Melanerpes; species Melanerpes formicivorus. The sequence goes on along the minus strand of NW_027142359.1, from coordinate 3,356,673 downwards.
CCAGCAGATCACATCTAAGTGTAACATGGATAGGTTTCTGTAAATTGGGGGGGAAAATCCCTAAGACTGGGAAATTTCCTGCTTTCTCCTGCACCATTTCACCATCCTGCTGGCTGGTTGGCAAAGCTCTGCCCATGGCAGGGAACTGTTATCACCTGGGGTTTGTCCAGCAAGGATCAAAACCTCTTTGGCAGGAGCTTGTGGCTGGTCCACTCACCTGTTTCTTCACACTGGAAGTCCTTCCCACAGCTGGAGGTTGCAGTGCATGTTGTCCTGGCATGGCAAGCTTGCTCGTTCCAGAGGTGCCCTGCGCAGCTCTGCCCTGCAAATTCCGCCGGCTGCACCAGCCTCCGGTACTGGTGCTGAGCCACACCAGAGAGGATACCACCATCAACACCTAACCTGTAACCCCCAAGGACATCACCCCCACAGGCTGGAAAGCAATTAAAACTACCATTTGTACCTATATCAAGGTTTTGGTTTTGGCCCAAAGACTTTGTATGTGTTCAGTTATAGAATGGTCTGGGTTGGAAGGCACCTCCAAAGGTCATCCAGTCCAAACCCTCTGCAGTCAGCAGGGACATCCTCCCCTAGATCAGGTTGCTCAGAGACCTGTCAAGCCTGACCTCACATGTCTCCAAGGATGGGACCTCAGCTACCTCTCTGGGCAACCTGTTCTAGTATTTCACCAGCCTCCTGCTGCTGAGCTTGTTCCTAACATCTATTCTAAATCTGCTCTTCTCTAATTTCAAACCGTTGCCCCTTGTCCTGTCACTACAAGCCCTTGCAAACAGTCCCTCTGCAGCCTTCCTGTATGCCTCTTCAGGTAGTGGAAGGTTGCTATTAGGTCTCCCCAGAGCCCTCTCTCCTCCAGGCTGGACAACCCCAGCTCTTTCAGGCTGTCCTTGTGGCAGAGGTGGTCCAGCCCCCAAGTCATCTTTGTGGCCCTTCTCTGGACCTGCTCCATCAGGTCCGTGTCCCTCCTGTGTTGATGGCTGGAGAAGGAGAGACAGCAGAGGGACAGGAGCTCAAGACATTTGCTCCAAGTTCACAGAAATGAATTTAGGAGGGTCTGGAATGTCTGGGTTTTGAAATCTCTTTCTTGTTTTTCTTGTTTTATACTTTGGAAGTACTGTGGATTTTTACACAGGCTTTGTCCTGGAATGTAACAGGTTTAGATGGACACAGACATTAATTATAACACTGGTCCTGAAACACTTCTGATGGATTATTAATGAGACTTGCTGCTCTTTAAACTGGGGTGGGGGGAGGAGGATGTAAGCTGGAAAGAGAGAAAAGCCAAATAATATACTGGTTGTAAGCAGAGGAACAGAAAGTGTAGGTATATAAACTCAGTTAAAACCAAAATTATGTCAGGTATTGGAAAATAAATTCTTGAGTTATGAAGACATATGTGAAATGATATAGGAAATGGAAAACAAGATCTGATGAATGAAGGCTGCCTCTAATTTCTTTTCATTGGAATATTTGCATTAAGAATCAGGGGATGCTTAATTAAAACTGAGATAGAAAAGGCAGAAAGTCTTGAGCAAATATCCTGGCCTGATTCTTCCACCATTGGCATTGATTTTGCATTTTGCTGTGCTGCTGCTGTCAGTGACTCTATTCCCCAGTTTACACCAGGATAAGAGCCTCTCTAATAGAAGAGCATCTCCATCATCCTTGGATGAGTTTACTGGATGCTTCAGCATGATGAATATGTATAATATATATAATTAATGTGTGTACATCCTCATCACAGGCACATCTGAAGATAAATGAATACATTACACTGGAGCCTTACTTTTTTCTCTTGGCAGGGAAAGCAATCTGTCCACTCTGACCACTGGCTCAGCTGACAGTCGATGGGAGCTGGAGAATTAACATCTCTGCTGCTTCTGCTAAGGAGGGGAAGAGAGAGCAGTCTGAGGTCTTTGAAGTTGTGTTTTAAGGAGGGCTGGAGGCTAGCAGGGAGAAAATGATCTCTATGTGTGTGTTTGGGTTTTTTTCCACTGGGGAGAAACCTATTTAGTAGGAAATGGGAAGCATTGCTTAGCAGGGGTGGCTGTACTATCTCAGATGCTCCATCCAGGAGCTGCTCCATCAGGTTCAGCACCTGAAGCTTTTGTCTTGGGTTTCCTGCTCTCCCTGCTCTCCTAGCCCTGTTCCACTGTCTCAACACCCTCATGGGGAAGAACTTCCTCCTAACATCCAATCTGAATCTACTCATTTCTATTGTCTTTTCCATTCCCCCTAGTCATACCACTCCCTGAAATTACTTCTCTTGCCTCCCAGCCCAGTGGTTCTCCTCGCTGTTTGTGTCCCTGCTCCTACAATCTTTATTTCTATCATGAGTTTCTTTGTCATGATGAGCAATCTGTGGTGTGTCAATAAAGCTCTATTTTTTGCCATGGCCTTTGAAGCATTTTGAGGGGTTGTTTTGAGCCAAAATATTCTCATTGCTATTATTTTGTTGATTAGCTAATGAGCAGTGTGGTTTACTTGTGAGACAGCAGTCCAAAGAGAAATAGTGATAGTTACCAGAGGTATAGAACACGTTTGGGGATTCATCAGAAGACAGCCTTGCTAAATGAAAGCCACACCAGCTCAGCAAGGGAGCCTGTGGATGCAGATCAGTGTGTGAGATCAAAACCCCATTGTGTCCCCAGGAAAACAGCAGGAGCCTGCCGACTGTTGCAGCCACTGCTCTGAGGACAGCTTGCTGGATGCATGCAGAGTGCATGGGATCGCAAAATACTTTCTAGCTGACCAGCTGCATGCTGCAAAGAGCAAAACAATAACGTTCCATGTGTGCCAAGAGCAGCATGCTTACATGTTGGCACCTTGGACTGGAACATAGAATCACAGAATCATAGAATTGTTAGGGTTGGAAGGGACTTCAAGGATCATCCAATTCCACCCCCCTGCTATGGGCAGGGACACCTCACACTACAGCAGGTTGCTCACAGCCACATCCAGCCTGGCCTTAAAAACCTCCAGGGATGAGGCTTCTACCACCTCCCTGGGCAACCTGTGCCAGTGTCTCACCTCCCTTATGGGGAAGACTTTCTTCCTATCATCCAATCTGAATCTACCCATTTCTTTTTTGTTTCTCACTCCCTCTAGTTCTGCCACTACCTGACACCCTCAAAAGTCCCTCCCCAGCTTTCCTGTAGCCCCCTCCAGATGTGGAAGGGCACAAGAAGGTCTCCTCAGAGCCTTCTCCTCTCCAGAGTGAACAGCCCCTGAAAACTATAGCATTCCATGTGTGCCAAGAGCAACATCCTTACTTAGAATCATACAATGGTCCAGGCTGGAAGGGACCTCCAAAGGTCATCCAGTCCAAACCCTCTGCAGTCAGCAGGGACATCCTCAACTAGATCAGGCTGCCCAAGGCCTCATCGGACCTCACCTTGAATATGTCCAGGGAAGGGACCTCAACCACCTCCCTGGGCAACCTGTTCTACTGTTCTACCACCCTCACAGTAAAGAACTCATTCCTAACATCCAATCTAAATCTTCTCTTCTCTAGTTTGAAGCCATTGCTCCTTGTCCTGTCACTGCAGACCCTTGTAAACAATGTCTCTCCAGCCTTCCTGTAGTCCCCTTCAACTGGGGACCACTCCTGTATTGCTGCTTTGTTGCTCTGACAGGAGGATTTGTGGGCTGCATCCTTCAGCACTCCACAAAGTGCTTAATTGGCTCACCTTTGATTGGATGTTGCATTTACCTCTTCACTATTCTGCCAGGTTTGATAAGTTCATCAAACATCAAAAATCTCTTCTCTGTTCATTTTCAAAAGGGATTATCAGAATAAGCCTCCATAATTAAGTGTATCACTGCCACAGGTTTTTTTTTTCCTTCCTTTCTGCTGTCTCCTTGTCTCCATGTTCCAATTATCACTGATACCTATTTTTTTTGTTTGATCCTTCTAAATCATATTTGCCTTTGGAGCAAGCCTGAAATTAATAGCCACAGCAAAAAAAATAATAATCCAAGCATTTCCTTTAATGACACTATAGCTTTAGAAGAAAGGGGGGGAAAAAGCCACTTGTTTATTCCCTTCCTTCAAAGCCTAAGTGACACCTGTAGAGGTTAATAATATTGTTCAGGATTGAAAAAAAAAATACAACCCAGCAAAATCTTAGGGATGAGGAGCTGGCTTGGATTGAAAATTGGGTTACTCACATGCACTTGTTCACTGCACATTGTCAGATGCAAAATAACTGTCATGAATCACACAGAATCACAGAATCACCAAGGTTGGAAGAGACCTCCAAGATCATCAAGTCCAACCTGTCACCACAGACCTCATGACTAGACCATGGCACCAAGTGCCACGTCCAATCCCCTCTTGAACACCTCCAGGGATGGTGACTCCGCCACCTCCCTGGGCAGCACATTCCAATGGCCAATCTTGCTTTCTGGGAAGAACTTCTTTCTAAGATCAAGCCTAAACTTTCCCCTGGCACAGCTTGAGACTGTGTCCTCTTGTTCTGGTGCTGGTTGCCTGGGAGAAGAGACCAACTCCCTCCTGGCTACAACCTCCCTTCGGGTAGTTGTAGAGAGCAATAAGGTCTCCTCTGAGTCTCCTCTTCTCCAGGCTAAACAACCCCAGCTCCCTCAGCCTCTCCTTGTAGGGCTTGTGCTCGAGGCCTCTCCCCAGCCTCGTTGCCCTTCTCTGGACACATTCAAGAGTCTCAATGTCCTTCTTAAACCGAGGGGCCCAGAACTGGAGACAGGACTCAAGGTGTGGCCTGACTAGTGCGGAGTACATTGCACACAATGACTTCCCTGCTTCTGCTGGCCACACTGTTCTTGATGCATGCATGAAGAAGAAGATAGAAAAATATCCACTTGTAAAACATCCTGTGGAGGGAATTTATTTTGAGGGCCCAAATCCAGGGCAGAAATTTTGGTAAAGGAAGTTTCAGAAGGCTTAAGAATTATCTGTAAAAGAAAAACCATTGTGCAAACAGTTCCTTTAAGCAGGAGTTATGATGCTGAGCTTGGGCTTTGCACAGCTGCCAATATTTTTATTCTTTTTTTTTTCCTGGTAGCTGTTTACAGAGAGCATGGCTTGTACGTACCTTCAGTCAGGGTAAAACTGATGGGCTGGCTTGCCTACAATTTCTATAGGTAAAGTCAGGAAGTGAGGGGCGAATGGACTTACCTCTGGGAAGGCAATGCCTCAATCTCCCCATGTGCTGCAGCCTGATGTGCTGTTAAAGCCAAGAAGCTTAGAGGCAGAATGAAATGGAGGAAGAGGCTGACACTGGTTTCTCCACGTTGTCTTTCCATATGTAAATGTTTGCTATAGATCAGCTGCAAACAGAAGCTTTATGCTTCAGGGTGCCGTGGGGTGAGCACAGCTAGAAGCAGCATGGAGCCTACCGGCCCCTGAAACACTGTGGTAAATCATTGACAACAGTGCAGATCACATCACAAAGAATCAGGACACATCCCAGAGGCCCTTGCCCTTTTGGAAACAAACTCAGTTTTCTGGCAAGGGAATATATTAAAGTGTACAAGTGTATCCACGTTAAAGTCAATCTAGCCCTGCTGCAGTGCTGCATTTCTTGTCCAGCCTGCACCTTCCTTTTAATCTGAAGGAGGAGGAAACTCATTTCCCACAAAGACCTAACTGTAATTTTGGTACATCTGGTTTCTGACCAAGGAAAAGCTTCTCAGTGCAGCAAACTGAAGATTATGAGGAAGTTGTGTTCTGAGGAACGTGTTCCTTCCAGATATGGCAAGGAAATGTCACTTCTTCCCGTTGCCATCCATGTAAGGCAGTGTCCCATCTCCAAACCAGATGCAAGTTATCACCTGGCTTTGGGTGGCCCTACACAGTCAGTGCAAAGTGAGAATCTAAATCTTTGTTTTCTGAAGTGATGAGGGATGAGGACAATGCCCCCTAAGACTAAAATGGTGTCTTACCTATACACTGTGCAATGCCATCTATCAGTGGTGGTGCCAATGCTTTTAGCTGGTTGGGCTCCTACCACAGAGGCAGTGGTTGTCACAGATATAAGAGAGCAATACCATGGAAATCAAGAATGCCATGAGTTGGTTATTTTTAAGATATTAGTCTCAAGATAATGCATAGAATACATAGAATAGAATACATAGAATAAACCAGGCTGGAAGAGACCTTCAAGATCATCGCGTCCAACCCATCAACCAATCCAACCCACCTAGACAACTAAACCATGGCGCCCCATCAAGTCTCCTCCTGAACACCTCCAATGATGGTGACTCCACCACCTCCCCAGGCAGCCCATTCCAATGGGCAATCACTCTCTCTGTATAGAATTTCTTCCTAACATCCAACCTAAACCTCCCCTGGCGCAGCCTGAGACTGTGTCCTCTTGTTCTGGTACTGGCTGCCTGGGAGAAGAGACCATCATCCGCCTGTCTACAACCTCCCCTCAGGTACTTGTAGAGAGCAATAAGGTCACGTTTATAGAATCATAAAATCATTGGGTTTGGAAGGGATGCCAAGGACCATCCAGTTCCAACCCCCCTGCCATGGGCAGGGACACCTCACACTACATCAGGTTGCTCACAGCCACATCCAGCCTGGCCTTAAAAACTTCCAGGGATGAGGCTTCCACCACCTCCCTGGGCAACCTGTGCCAGTGTCTCACCACCCTCATGGTGAAGAACTTCTTCCTAACATCCAATCTGAATCTACTCATTTTTAGTTTTGCTCTCTTCCCTTTTGTCCTGTCACTACCTGACTGGAAGGCCGCAATAAGGTCTCCTGGGAGCCTTCTCTTCTCTAGACTGAACAGCCACAACTCTCTCAGTCTGTCTCCATAGCAGAGGAGCTTCAGCCCTCTGATCATCCTCATGGCCCTTCTCTAGACACGTTCCAGCACCTCCAGATCCTTCCTGTACTAGGGGCTCCAGAACTGGACACAATACTCCAGGTGGGGTCTCACCAGAGTGGAGTAGAGGGGGAGTATCACCTCCTTCCCCTGCTGGCCTCACTTCTCTTGATGCAGCCCAGGATCTGTTTGGCTTTCTGGGCTGCAAGTGCACACTGCTGGCTCATGTTGAGCTTCTCATCCCCCAAGTCCTTTTCTTCAGGACTGCTCTCAAGCCACTCCCTGCCCAGCCTATACCGGTGCCTGGGATTGCCCTGACCCAGCTGCACTTGGTCTTGTTGAACCTCATGAGTTTGTCCTGGGCTCACCTCTCCAGCCTGTCAAGGTCCCTCTGGATGGCATCCCTTCCCTCCAGCATGTCTGCTGCTATTCAGTTTTCAGGTGTTGCACGAAAAGAGAAAATGGCCTTTGGAAAGACAGTTGGTCATACTGTAGTTGCCCCATGCTTGTTTCCTCAAGCTTGCATATAGCCTCCCAAATTCACCCCAAGAGCTCCTGGGTAGGGACAAAGATGCACAAGAAATCTGTCACTTCAATAGATATTAGTTTTTGGGGAAAAAATAGAGTTAAGAGATCTATGGAGGCTTCTGTGTTCAAAGAAGGGTCTGCATCTCACTGCCTTTTTCTTCTGCCTAAGTGGGCTAAGATGCTTCATGCATAAATGAAGTGTTCCCAGCAGACAGCTGGAAGTTTGAACTGCAATAAATTCAGGAGAAAATGTAATTATTGTAGGAAAATCTGGTCTTGGGCTATTAGGGCTAGGAAGCAGACAGTGAATTGTCCTCTGTCCACAAAAGACTGGGATAGAAGTGTCACTTGGTGTATTTCCCATTTTAATTGCAAAGTCCACTTCAATAGCTGGTGTTATAAATTATCAAACTAGAAGGACCTCTTCCTGTGTCATTTTCATGTAATTAAAGTTGAGGATGACCCTGGGGCTTGCCTTTGCTAAACATGAAGGAAAATGTAGCACAGGGGTAAACTCTGCAGTGCAATGAAGTGAAAACTGCCTTTTGGTGACCTTTGAGAGTGCATTAATGCATCCCTTACCTATTAATGCACTTCAGATGAGTTCAGAAAGTCCTTCTCCTTTCTTTGCCTCCACAGCAAGAACTGGAGTAAGGATTTGCATCTTTTTTTATTATTTTTGTTTCTTTTAGATACTATTAAATTTAAATTACTTGGGAGAAAAGCAGGGGATTGAATCTGGCCTAAGGCCATCCCCATCCCTACCTCCCTATCACCCATTCCACCCTCTCTGCACTTTGCTGCTAAAACGGAATGACAGAAAAAGGTTTCAGTAGTTGGGTGAGGATGGGCCCCCACTGTCTCCATGGCAGGAGCCTCCCTGGCTATCTGCCCAATCTATCTTCTTCTAAATCTTCCAGACTTCTGCCAGCCTTTGATATAAATGGCTGCTTTGCACAGTCAAGTGCCTCCTCAGCATCAGAGCCAGACCGCTGGGGCATTCTGTCTTCTCTTTCCCGATAGCAGCATCAGAAACACACCATATATATAATGAAAGTTATTTGTGGCATGTCTCCCAGGTAAAAGGCTGGGCTGGTTTCTGCAATCAAGCACAACAACAATTTTGCACTGATAGGTGAGGTCGTTTGGGGGTAGGGGGTTGTTGGGGGGGAAGGAGGTGTGCCAGAGAGATTTAAGCAGCAGGCGAAAGCACACCACGTTAGAGGTGAAATTAAAGAAGCTTCCTCAAAGGTGTTATGTTCCCAAAGTGAGAGATATAAAAGTTATGCTTCTGTTTATAGCATTATGAATTGAATTTGTCTAAAGCCTGTGTTGAATCCTTGGCTCTAAACCTCAATTAACTCTCTGAACCTCCGGCTTGCCATGCTAGCTGTGCTGTCTATAGTAATGCGGTCACCTTCAGGAGGATGAGTTGGGAACTGAAATCTTCCTGAGCCTGGAAATAAGGGTTGTGAGTAGGCTGGGCTGAGCTTGCTTTGTCACTTTGCAACTATTCCCAGCCCAAAGCTTCTTTCCCCAAGGCTGAAGAAGTCTTCACTGCCAGCCTCTAATCAGCAGAAGCATAGATTCATAGATTCACAGAATGGGTTGCTTTAGAAGCGACCTTACAGATCATACAGTTCCAACCCTCTCTGCCATGGGCAGGGATACCTCTCACTAAATCAGGTTGCTCAAGGCCTCATCCACCCTGGCCTTGGACATATCGAGGGAAGAGGCATCCACAACCTCCCTGGGCAATCTCTTCCAGTGTCTCACCACCCTCACTGTAAAGAATATCTTCCTAATCTCCAGTCTAAATCTCCCCTCCTCAAGCTCAAAGCTATTCCCTCTCATCCTATCGCTACAAGCCCTTGTAAAAGTCTCCTTCATGGCTTTCTTGTAGCACATTTCAGATACTGGAAAACTTCTGTAAGTCTCCCTGGAGCCTTCTCTTCTCCAGACTGAACAGCCCCAACTCTCTCAACCTCTCCCCATAAGGGAGGTTCTCCAGCCCTCTGATCATCTTCGTGGCCCTCCTCTGGACCTACTCCAGCAGTTCTATCTCCCTCCTTTACATTTGTTACCCATCTAAAACCAGGGGCAGATTAACTCATGGCAAACAAACTCAGGCTCCCACTTCCTCGCTGATAGTGATACAGAATTTCACTCCACTTGCAATATTCTCCATTTCAAGTATATTTGGCCCAACAAGGAGAATTAATTTCTGCCTGCAGGATGTATTGATCTTTTAAATAGCACCTGAACAGCACATTGGTCACATGGCTGTCTACACCAGCCTCGATCCAGGGTGAAGTTCTATTGCAAGAGCTAACACAGAATCACAGAATCATAGAATGTTAGGGGCTGGAAGGGACCTCAAAAGATCATCCAGTCCAATACCCCTGCCAGAGCAGGGTCACCTAGACCAGATCACACAGAAACACATCCAGGTGGATCTTCAATATCTCCAGGGAAGGAAACTCCACAGCCCCCCCTGGGCAGCCTGTTCCAGTGGTCTGTCACACTCACAGTGAAATAATTCTTCCTTCTGTTTCCATGGAACTTCCTTTGCCTCAGCTTCCACCATTGCCCCTTGTGCTGTCATTGGGCATCACCCAGCAGAGCCTGGCTCCATCCTCTCAGCACTCACCCTGCACATCTTTATAAACATGAATGAGGTCACCTCTCAGGCTCCTCCTCTCCAAGCTAAAGAGCCTCAGCTCACTCAGTCTCTCCTCATAAGGAAGATGTTCCACTCCCTTAATCACTTTTGTGGCTCTGTGCTGGACTCTTTCAGTAGTTCCCTGAGGTCCTCCCTGAACTGAGGGGCCCAGAACTGGACACAATATTTGAGATACAGCCTCAGGAGGGCAGAGTAGTGGGGAGGAGAACCTCTCTTGACCTCCTAGCCACAACCCTTCTAATGCACCCCAGGATGCCATTGGCCTTCTTGGCACAAGAGCACATTGCTGGCTCATGGTCACCCTTCCATCCACTAGGACCCCCAGGTCCCTTTCCCCTTCACTGCTCTCCAGCAGGTCAGTCCCCAACCCATACTGCTCCATGGGGTTGTTCTTTCCCACGTGCAAGACTCTACACTTGCCCTTGTTGAATTTCATTTTCTCCCTGCCCAGCTCTCCAGCCTGTCTCAGTCTCACTGAATGGTAGCACAACACGGTGTTGCTGTTGTCCAGCAATTTGCATTTGTACTTTCTTTATATGTAGATTTTTCTTTTTAAATTACTATTATTTTTAGCATATCCCTATAGATCTTGCTGCAGGGCTACGAGGATGATTGGAGGACTGGAGCACTGCCTTATGAGGAGAGGCTGAGGGAGCTGGGGCTTTTTAGTCTGGAAAAGGCTGGGAGGGGATTGAATATATGTCTATAAGTATCTGAGGGCTGGGTGTCAGAAGGGAGGGGACAGGGACAGGCTCTGCTCACTTGCTCCCTGTGATAGGACAAGGGGCAATGGATATAAACTACAGCACAGGAGGTTGCACCTCAACATGAGGAGGAACTTCTTTCCTGTGAGGCTCCCAGAGCACTGGAACAGGCTGCCCAGAGAGGTTGTGGAGTCTCCTTCTCTGGAGACTTTCCAGACCCATCTGGATGTGTTTCTGTGTGACCTGTGCTGGATTCTCTGGTCCTGCTCTGGCCAGGAGGGTTGGACTTGATGATCACTTTGGGTCCCTTCCAACCCCTGGCATCCTGTGATCCTGTGGATGCAGTTACTGAAAAGAATCACTCTTTTTTATACCAATATTCTCTTTCTATTATTTTTTTGCAGCATATTTTTGTGCCATACTGTAAATCTGATTTTTTTTTTGTTCCTGATTTGAAGACCATGAACCTCTAAAGGCAGAGTTCTGTTCTTTTGTATGTGTGTGTTCTGTTCGATGCATCAGACCCACAAAGTTGCATCTGAGCTTCTTGCTGTCATGTGTCAAGCAATGTGACTGACACCTGCCATGTGCTGTTTGCTCTCTCCTGGTTCCCCAGGGAAAAGCAGAGAGCAGACAGCTTTTCATTCAGGGGGGTAGGGCGATGTTTCTTTAAAAACACAGAGACTGTTGCACTGTGCAGAGGTTACAGAGAGGTTAGATATGGCAAGATCAAGAAATTACTGCCTTGCAATTGGATCTCTGCCCTTGGAAAGGTCTCTGTTTCAGGCATGCTTTCACAGCACACATGGCCTCTCTCAGCTCATCCTCTCTGCAGGCACTGGAGAGCACAGGAGCTTCACAGGCTAATTCCCTTCTACCAAGGAAGCCAAGCTCATTACAGTATCACAGTACATTAGAGGTTGGAAGGGACCTCCAGAGATCATCCAGTCCAACCCCCTGCCAGAGCAGGATCACCTACACCAGATTACACAGGAACTCATCCAGGCAGGTCTTGAATGTCTCCAGAGAGAGAGACTCCACAACCCGCCCTGGGCAGCCTGTTCCAGTGTTCTGTCACCCTCACAGGGAAACATTTTTCCTCCTGTTTCCATGGAACTTCCTATGCCATAGAACATCCTCTTGGCACTCACCCTGCACATCTTTATAAACATGAATGAGGTCACCCCTCAGGCGCCTCCTCTCCAAGCTGAAGAGCCCCAGCTCCTTCAGGCTCTCCTCATAAGGAAGATGTTCCACTCCATCATTTTTGTGGCTCTGTGCTGGACTCTTCCAAGCAGTTCCTTGAGGTCCTTCTTGAACAGAGGGCCCCAGAACTGGACACAATATTTGAGATGCAGCCTCAACAGGGCAGAGTAAAGAGGGTCCATCTCCTTGACTGTCTAGCCCCTGGAGGACTTTCTGTCTCTATGGTCAAGACTTCCAGTGCTTAACCCCACAACAATATTGTACAGCAAACAGAAGGCACAAGTAGCAGTAGAATGGAGAATTGTTTGGGTTGGAAAAGACCTCTGAGTTCATTGAGTCCAACCATCAGCCCCACACCACCACGGCCATTAAACCATGTCCCAAAGTGCCATGTCTACAAGACTTTTGAATGCCTTCAGGGATGGAGGTGTTAAAATGCTTCAGGATGGAGTGTTAAGGGTAAGTCAGATGGAATCTGTTTGCTGTAGTTGAGGCTGCTGAGCAGATGCTCTGTGCTAGGTGATGTTTGTGCAGCCTTGAAGGCCTCATGCCTGTATATGCTGCATCACTGCAGGACAGAGAAAGGATGCAGGCTGCTCATCACCTTCTGTGTCAGTGGGGTGACAGCAAACACTGCCCTCAAGTGCTTGCAGGAGTGATCACCGTCACAGTGATAGACCCACATCACAGGTAGTGGTCGTGTCCTCATAACAGGGCTGATCAACCTCTGCAACCACCAACATGCTTTTTGCCCTGTGCACCAGCTGTGCATCTCATTTCTTGACCTTTATCTCTGTTTTTATTCCCATTTTAAATTCTCTTGCCACTGAGTGGCTGCTGTGAGCTGGAGCATTGGAAGGACCAACAAAACTGTGGCTTCTGTGTGCACCAGGCCTGTTCCCCATTTGCTGAACCCAAAGGCTGTGGAAAAGGTCCACCTGAGGACCAGACGACAGCCACAGCTCTAGTGCTGAGTATGCCAGTCTTCATTTGGTGTCACAGAATCATAGAATTATCAGGGTTGGAAGGGACCTCAAGGAATAGAATAGAATAGAATAGAATAGAATAGAATAGAATAGAATAGAATAGAATAGAATAGACCAGACCATGTCGGAAGAGGCCTTCAAGATCATTGTATCCAACCCATCATCCAACACCATCTAATCAACTAAACCATGCAACTAAGCACCCCATCAAGTCTCCCTCATCTAGTTTCAATCCCCCTGCCAGGGGCACAGGCACCCCACACTACATCAGGTTGCTCACAGCCCCATCCAGCCTGGCCTTCAAAACCTCCAGGGATGAGGCTTCCATCACCTCCCTGGGCAACCTGTGCCAGTGTATCACCACCCCCATGGGAAAGAATTTCTTCCTAACATCCAATCTCAATCTGCCCACTTCTAGTTTTGTTCCATCCCCCCTAGTCCTATCACTCCCTGGCACCCTAAAAAGTCCCTCCCCAGCTTTCCTGTAACCCCCTTCAGATAGTGGAAGGCCACAATAAGGTCTCCTCAGAGCTTTCTTCGCTTCAGACTGAACAGCCCCCAACTCTATCAGTGTCACTGAACTGGTCTGATAACCTACTATCTATCAAAGTAAACACTTGGCCTGAAACACACGAGCAATTATAGGCTATATGGCTAAAAAAAGAAGTATGGAGTTCAGTGTTTGTGGGCTCAGGGCTGTGCTGCAGAGGCAACCTTGCAGCTTGGACAGAGTTAAAAAAAACCCTGAAATGTTGCAAGGCTTCTAAATTCTTTTTCTTGCCTGCTACAGTGCTTCAGTGGGGCTGATCTTAACACATCTGAAGGAGCCACGTAGGGACCTTCATGGACTCCTCCTAAACAGCGCTTTGTCCTTGACAGTAAAAAGAAATGTTAGGTTTTTTAAAAGCAGGGATCGATAATGCTGCGTTTTCTGGGGGCTCTTGGTTCATGGCAGCAAGGCAAGGCACAGCAAGCTGCTGGGTGCTGGAACAAGCGATCCTATCTCCCCCTCTGCTGGATAACCACGATATGACCTCCGGGAAGAACAAGCGAGATGGGCAGGGAAACAGGCTGGGCTTGCTGCTCTTTGCCCTCCTGGGGACGTAATAACCACGTAAAAACTGAGATGAAATTCTTCCTGGCACAAGGTTGTGTCCTTTTATCTACTTTTCCTCGGTTTTGTGAGTTCTGAAGTTTGGTGAGGTTGGGGTTTTTTTCAGGTATACAGACCCTACTGCATTGTACCCAGGAACAGTTGTTTCCCTCGCTCTCTGTCCCATCTCCTTCATCTGTGTTGTCCCACAAGTAGATATGGCAAGGGAAAACACCTTGTCAGACCATCCCCTAATCTAATGTTACGACACTGGGATAAAATTATCACCAATTGTGTCATGGAAAATTAGCTGAATCATAAAATCTTAACATGCTTTGGCTTGAAAGGGATCTTAAAGATCATCTAATTCAACCACCTCCCTGCCATGGTCAGGGACAACTTCCACTAGACTGGGTTGCTCCAGGCTCCATCCAGCCTGGCTTTGACCACTTGCAGGGATGGGGTATCCACAGTTTCTCTTGGCAACCTGTTCCAGTGTTTCACCATGTCATAGTAAAGAATTTCTTCTTTTAATCTAAATCTGTCCTCTGGGGTGCTTCAAGAAAAGTGTGCCCAGCAGGTCTAGGGAGGTTCTGCTCCTTCTCTGGAGTGTTATGTCCAGTTTTGAGCTCCCTAGTTCAAGAGAGACAAAGACCTGCTGGAGAGAGTCTAACAGAGAGCCACAGGGATGCTTAGGAGACTTGAACATCTCCCCTGTGAAGAGATACTGAGCCCTGGGGCTGTTTAGTCTGGAGAAGGCTGAGAGGGGATCTGATCAATGTCTATCAATATCTGAAGGGTGGGTGTCAAGTGGAGGAGGCCAAGCTCTTTTTGTGGGTGTGCAGTAATAAAACAAGGAGCAATGGATACAAATTTGAACATAGAAGTTTTCACCTCAATGTGAGGATAAACTGCTTTACAGTGAGGGTGACAGAGCCCTGGAGCAGGTTGCTCAGAGAGGTTGTGGGGTCTTCTTCTCTTGAGACTTTGAAAACCTGCCTGAATACATTCCTGTGCAAACTACCCCATGTGATCCTGCTCTGGCAGGGAAGCTGGACTTGATGATCTCTGGAGGTTCCTTGCAACCTCTAACATTCTGTGATTCTGTGGTTCAGTTTAAATCCTGATACAGAGTCCTTCCCCATCCTGTAGGCCCCCTTTAATTACTGAAAGGCCACTGTAAGGTCTCCCTGGAGCCTTCTCTTTGTGCCAAACAACCAAAGAAAACTGGACTGTCCAAAAGTTACTCTGGTTTTCACGAATTGCACTGCTCCCTCTTTCTGAAAGTCTGAAAGGTCAGGAATAAATCATATTCCCAAGCTCTGCTGTTGTTTCTGGTCCCAAGTAATGCCTCTGTGAAAGCTAAAAACCAGCAAATCCCAAATCTGTTATAACCTGTTATCTGCTATAACCTCTGACTAATCCCACCAGTCACTAAGCAGCTGAAAAGAATGATGCAGGGAACAGAACTCTGCAGACAGCTGTGCTTGCAGCCCTTTGGGGAGGTTCCTTCTTGCCTGGACCATTCTATGATTCTATTCTACATCCAGGGATGGTGACCCCACCACCTCCCTGGGCAGCCTGTTCCAGGGATTGACAACACTTTCAGCAAAGAAATTTTTCCTAATATCTAAACTAAACCTGCCCTGGCACAACTTGAGATCACTTCCTCTCTTGTTACCTGGGAGAAGAGACCAACCCCCACCTCACTACAACTTCCTTTCATGTAGTCACAGAGAGCCTTGCTCAGGCTTCCCCTCAGCCCCCTTTCCTCCAGACTAAACATCCCCAGTTCCCCCATCCTCTCCTCATGAGACTCATCCTCTAGACCCAAACCATAAAATTTTACATTTTTCAGCAGGCTGAAATTGTTTGTTCTGGGGAGACGGTGCCTGCTTAGGAAATGTTTGGTTCTGTGCCTCTCAGTAGTGGTCTTTGGTGTTATTCAAGTCGAGGCTATGCCTGGGAACTCCTGTTCTGGGTCACTGCCTCTGACACGCGAAGCCAGACCAAACTCACAGCTCCTGCTCCAAACTGCTGCCAGTTTATTAGCGGTGGTGGACAAGGTGGTCATTGTGTTTTGTGGGACACCGCTGGTCGCGGCAGTTTGCAGCTTGGTGGGGACCAGCAGGAGGCTCCAGCAGTGTGGGGAGAGGTGGCGCAGGAGGAGAAGGTTCGACTGAAGGGATTACCTTCCTTCCCGCAGCGCTTCAGGGAAGGCATAGAGTCCTGGTTTGCTGTCTCCTGACTAGTTTCTCCAAGGAAATTGTGCCATGTGGTCCATTTAAAGGTGACAGCTCCAGCTCTTTATCATTAGGCATTCCCCAGGAAGGTCGGCAGCCGGAGAAAAAAGTCAGCTCCCACTTCTGCAGTGTTTGATCCGCACAAGAGCGCAGCTACACTACAGCTACACCACGCTCCCCGGGCAGTTACTATAGCGCAGCGCGATTTACGGCAGCGCCGGGGCTGCTGGGCAAGGGAGGTGAGGCAAGAGGGGTCCCACCAGGGCCGGCAATCACAAAATGCGTGTTTTAAAGAAACCTTTTTTGGCATGTTCTTTTTATTTTTAGAGCCCATCTAGGGGAATCTGCCCCGTGCTTTTCCACAGGACCACAGCTCTGAAGTCACAACCTCCCGAGTCTCCAACAGTGCTTTAATTCACAGCCCATGCTCATACCACTGGGCGGGTCATAAATCCTCCCAGCTACCTGTACACAAAGCAGGCATTCATTTTCATCAGGCTGCAACTCCAGCCCTGGCTTGGGGGACTTCCCTGCCAACTCCCAGCTCGGCAGGACCCCCCTTTCTTCTCTGAGACCACCAGGCAGCAGCAGGGCTTTTCATGTGGTGAGGAACGAGACTCCGGCTTCAAGTCATGTCTCCGACCAATTAGTCTTCTTATTTATTTTTTTTGCCCCAATTTATTTTCCTAGAGGGGCTTTTTTTTTTTTTTTTTTTTTTTTTTCATCTCTCCTCAAGATTAACTTTGGAAATCAGGGTCAGGCAAGGCTTTCCTCAGTACCCATGGGCAGAGGGGGAATGTCCATCCGTAAGTCATGTATCACACCCGTTACCCTCAGCTCCTTGGCCAGAAATCTGGGACACCTTCAGGCCATCACACAGGTTGCCATCAGATTCTACACATCACAGACAGGCTTTGCCACATCTCTTTCCCCCTAATCTCAAGGCCATCTATTTCTGGAGGGTTTCTTTTCCAGGCATGTTTTTGGGAATAATCATAGAATTGTAGAATGGTTTGGGTTGGAAAGGACATTTAAGATCATCTAGTTCCAACCCCCTAGGAACACCTGCTAGACAAGGTTGCTCAAAGTCCTATCCCATCTGGCTTTGAACACTTTCAAGGATGGAGCATCCATGACTTCTTTGGACACCCATCCACTCCCTTCACAGTAAAGAATTTCTTCCTTACATCTAATGTAAATTTCCCCTCCCTCTTCCAGTCTGAAACTGTGATCTCTCATCCTATCACTACGCTCCAAGAGAAAGTCCTTCCCCATCTTCTCTATAGGCCCCCTTTAAGTGCTGGAAGGTGACATGGTATACATGTGAAGTGTCCTGTCCTGGTGTGAGGGATTAGAGTAATTGGCCAGTGGAATGTGCTGCCCAGGGAGGTGGTGGAGTCACCATCCCTGGAGGTGTTCAAAAAAGGATTGGACATGACACTTGAAGCCATGGTTTAGTTGTCATGAGGTGTTAGATATTAGGTAATAGGCTGGACTTGATGATCTCTGAGGTCTTTTCCAACCTGGTTGATTCTATGATTAGGGTCAGCTGGTCATGGGTGAGTATTGCCAGGCTGCCAGTGGCTCCCTGCCCACCCAAGCCCTATCAATAGCCACTTCTGAACACCATCCAGCACCTGCGCTCTGTGCAGCAGCCGTGTCTGCTGGAAGGAAAAACATCAAGTGTTCCCACAGAGAAAGATGAAATAATATTTGATCAGTTATGGAGGGGAAAAATAAAGTCCTGGGGCTCTGAGCTCTCTTCTTGCCAAGTTACCCAGCCTTGCTTTTCCCAGGAGACGTGCTCTGTAAAAACATGGGCACCACGTTCAGACAGATCCTTTCAGGCTGTTCTCTAGGCCAGAAATATCCAGTAATGGGAAAAGGCTTGTTTGCCCTGGTTCAACTGGTCTGTCCTCAGGACTGAGATACAGCTCATTGTGAAAAGGAGCTGCCTCACCAGGGAATCTCTGTGGCTTGCAGCGGGGATGACTGTTCTTGCTGGGTTCTGCTATCCAGAGATGAAGAAAACCCTTGGGTCCTCAGGAAATGTCTGCTTTAATCACTCTCAGGTCTCTGGCTGTGGCTTGAGGAAGAGCCTGGTGCAGGCTGGGCTGATGCAGTGGAGTGAGTGTCACCCATGAGGAAACCTATGAAGAGATGATTGCTGGGCATGGTGGGACTGCTGTGCTCACTTTGTCTTCACATTCCCCAGAAATGAGAAAGGACCTGAGAACTGCTATGTGGGTCCAGAGAAGGTGGTGAAGGTTCTGGAGAACAAGTCATATGAGGCACAGATAAGGGAACTGGGGTTGTTTAGCCTGGAGAAAAGGAGGCTGAGGAGAGACCTCCTGTTCTAGAGCTCCCTGAATGGAGGTTGTAACGAGGTGCAGGGTCAGTCTCTTCTCCCTCTTAACTAGTGAGAGGATGAGAGGAAATGGCCTCAAGTAGCACTAGGGAAAGATTAGTTTGGATACTGGAAGAAACTTCTTCACTCAAAGGGTTCCCAAACACTGGAACAGGCTGCCCGGGGAGGTGGTCGAATCCCCATCTGTGGAGGTGTTTAAAAGATGCAGAAAGGCAGTGCTGCAGGACATGGTTTAGAAGCAGAGTTGGTAGTCAGATAATGCCTGGATTCATAGAATCATAGAATTGTTGGGATTGGAAGGGACCTCAAGGATCATCCAGATCCGACCCCCCTGCCATGGGCAGGGACACCTCACACTACAGCAGGTTGCTCACAGCCGCATCCAGCCTGGTCTTCAAAACCTCCAGGGAAGGGACTCAATGATCTTAAAAGCTGTTTCCAACTGAAACGATTGTGTGGCATGGACATGGGTGCTGCAGAGACACCCAAACACCCATGCTGCACAGAGATGCCATTCTTTCCCTAAAAAAAAACCAAATCAAACACAGTTCTTCCCTTTCTGAGCCCAGCCAAAGCCTCCTGCAGTGTTGACATTTACGGTTCAGGGAACTCGTGAGTCAGATGAAGGAAGCCTGGTGGGCAGGGCTCTGCTCTGGCTAGCTCAGCCCTGCCCAGGTGAAGCTCTCCCCGCCCCGGGGGCAGGCCCATACCTTGGTCCAGGTGTGGTTCTGGGCTTGTCCCCGCCTCACCTGATGACAGAGTGAGGAGCAGCTGTGGCAGGCACCAGCTAGAGGCAGGGACAAGGAACCATGCGGCCAGGCTGACCCATCAGAGCCAGCACGGAGCAGCGAAGGGATGGACGTGGTAATTGCTGGGGTTTTCACCTTCACCACAGCAAGGGGCTGCTCTGGCCCCTGTGCCCCTACCCTGCCCTGCTTGACTTCCTACTGCTGATTTAGTAGCTTGGGGTTGTTAGCTCCATGAAGTGCCGGGAGTGGTGTAACCTCAGGGGTGGTGCACGCTCTCCTTGCTGCTTCTGCTTGGCATGGGGGCCGCAGAGGGACAGCACAGATCGAGGGGCTCCTAGCGCCTGGTTTCTTCTCCCCCTGGCTCTGAGATGAGCTGTAGTTGCTGCCTTTTAACCTAACAAACAGTAGATTTTATTTTGGTTTTCCCTGTTGCCTGGTTTCTTCTCCCCATGGCTCTGAGATGAGCTGCAGTTGCTGCCTTCTAACCTAACAAAAAGTAGAGGTGGATTTCATTTTGGTTTTTCCCTGTGGTTTTGTTTCGCTGGCTGCAGCTGGTGGGTTAAGGAGTAGATGGTATCTGCAGCGTGTTCTTATCAGCGTGCCCAGGGTGCCTGGGCTCAGCTCCAGCCACCCTGCTGCAGGGCAGAGGGCAGCGCTGATTAAACATTCACCCGTGAGAGTTCCCCTGGAGGTCGAGATAAAGAGTGGATGAAACCAAAACCACTTCAGGAGGGGAACATACAGTGCTTTCTCTGGGCTGTCCTGTGTGTCATGTCCCGAGTGGGGTTTCTCTTGTTATAGAGAAACAGAACACTAATGAGCAGGAAAGCTGCAGAGAGTTTGGATTCCTTTTGGTTAGTTGTTGGTATCGGCACAAGCCTCCAGCTGCTGCTCTTTCTAATCATTGATCCTTATAGTCCCAAACCAGTCTCTTAGTATCTTTACCATAGGCTTAAGCTGAGCTTTATTCTGCTTATTAGAATGATATTAGAGGAGCATTTTATTTCCAGGGAGAAAATATGGAAAGTTTAGCTGTCCCCTGACTCCATAATGCTCAGAGCTTTCCGGCCAGTGGAAGTTTGTTTCCTTTTTGCTCTCTTCCTCTCTCATCTTGCATGGGCTTTTGCCAAATGTAGCATTATTCACAGGGAATTATTTGGCCAGATGTAGCTGCAATGAATATTGTGAGCTTTTGGCAATCCTTGTGATTTATTGGTGTCTTCTCCCTGCTTGTCAACTGGTCTGATTTTCTGGGGGGTGGTGCCTCTCCCTGCTGTGCTGAACCCTCCCTGGGCTGGTGGGGCACTGAGGCTGGGACATGACTTGTGTCCTGCCTGTCTGTGAGCCCATATTTAGGCTGAGTATCTCCCTGAGCTAGATTGAGGTGTGTGGATCGACTCAGAGAGTCACTCAGATGGGTCTGTGGTTTGAAACAGTCCCAGCTGGGGTGGAAAATCATCCCTGGAGAGTCCAGGAAAACTCCTTGCACTTCGGAGGGTTGTGCTAAGCTCAGCCCTCTGCAAGGAAGCAGCAGCTCAGGGGCTTTGTGGGGAGGGAGAGACTGTCCAGCCAGGTGTGGGTGTGCAGGATGTGGACTTGCAGTGCAGTTTAACTCCATCCTCCAAGGTGATTCAGTGTGCTCAGCTAGGGACTGTACATGACTCTCCTGCACCAGATCTGCTTGTGGCATCAGTACCAATATCACAAATCATAGAACTGTTGAGGTTGGAAAAGACCTTGGAGGTCATCAAGTCCAATCTCTTGCGTAGGGCTCATGATCCTACCACCCAAGGTTGCAGGCTGCAAACTGGGGGAAACTATATTCTAGTGGTGGACATTAAGCACAGATAACTTTCCAGTTAATTAGACAAATCATTTGAAGCTATCACAGGATCACACAGGATCACAGGATGGTAGGGGTTGGAAGGGGCCTCAGGAGGTTGGTCTCTTCTCCCAGGCAACCAGTGACAGAATGAGAGGGCACAATCTCAAGCTGTGCCAGGGGGGGTTTAGACTGGATGTTAGGAAGAAATTCTTCACAGAAAGAGAGATTGGCCATTGGAATGTGCTGCCCAGGGAGGTGGTGGAGTGTTTAAAAAGAGACTGGATGAGGCACTTAGTGCCATGGTTTAGTTGATTAGATGGTGTTGGGTGATAGGTTGGACTTGATCATCTCAAAGGTCTTTTCCAGCCTGGTTAATTCTGTGATTCTGTGTGAGATAATCAAGTCTGCCCCCTATGCCAGAGCAGGACCATAGAAGCTTGTGCAGGTTACACAGGAACACATCCAGATGTCTGGAAAGTCTCCAGAGAAGCAGACTCCACAACCTCTCTGGTACCCTTCCAGTGAAGAAGTTCCCCATCACATTGAGGTGCAACTTCCTGTGCTGTAGTTCGTATCCATTACCCCTTGTCCTATCACAGGGATAAGAGGAAGAACAACTTGGTGGGGGGTGGAGAAAGGGAAGCTCGTATCCAACCCCTTTTAATTAAAGGTAGTACCAAGCTGACTGTCACAGCCAGTGCCAGGAAGAAGCCTGACTAAAAACCTGCTTTGGCAGGAGTCTGCCTCACCTGTGGTAAACTGAGACATGCAGGTAATTCTTTTCTGTTTTCTTTGCCTCTGCATGCACTGGTGGGGAACTGTAAAGAAAATCAGTAAGGAGTGGTGACCTCATCAATGTTTATAAAGATGTGCAGGGTGAGTGCCAAGAGACTGGAGCCAGGCTCTGCTGGGTGATGCCCAATGACAGCACAAGGGGCAATGGGTGGAAGTTGAGGCATAGGAAGTTCCATGGAAACAGGAAGAAAAAAAAATTTACTGTGAAGATGACAGAGCACTGGGACAGGTGGGACAAGCTGTCCAGGGGGGGTGTGGAGTCTCCCTCTCTGGAGATATTCAAAACTCAACCTGGATGTGTTCCTGTGTGGTCTGGTATAGGTGATCCTGCTCTGGCAGGGGGGGTTGGACTGGATGATCTTTTGAGGTCCCTTCCAGCCTCTGAAATTCTATGATTGTGTAAACAGCACTGAACTCTGCACTGTTGCTGCAGCACATGCTAAAGCTCGGTGCAATTGCATTCGGGCAGCTCACTGCTTTGTTTCCTGTCTGGCATTGCTAGAGGCATTGGGTACATGTGGGATTATTTTAGTTTATTTATTTCCCACCCACCCCCCCCCCAAAAAAAAAAAAAAAACCCACTAAACCCCACCCTGATTCATCCTCCTTATGCTTTTGAGAACTCCCCTTCCCATCAGCTCGCCGCTGTCTGGGCAGCTCACACCGCATCACGCCGCTGACCACTCCCTACATGATATAATTGGAGCAATTCAAAGCTGGGGTCCCCCAAGGGTTGGTTTCTTTACATCATGCACTGCCCTGTGAAAGTAATAAAGCCAGTGAAAGGGGTTATTCAAGAGAAATTGTCAGTGTTTAATAAATTGTGCAATTAAATGCAATAAGCCCTCAATATGCTATTCATCTGCTCTGCCTTAACACTTAGGGCTGGGGCTTTTTTTTTCAGCATAACGAAGTTCTGTCCTAGATATTTTTTTCCTATTTCCTCATTAGACAGGTTCTCAGGAAGCCTTACAGTTCCTTGCACTGAACTAAGCTGCCAGAGTTGGTGTACCTAATGTAATCATGGCATATAAAAAGTTATAGAGCAGTTCAAGGACTTAAGTAGCTCATAAATTTTTCCTTCATTTTTTTTCTTCCCCCCCCCCGTTCAGTTTGGGGATGAATTTAAGCCATGACACTGCAGGCCAAAAAAACTGTGGTCCCTGTTTTCCAGTGAGATGCTTGGGGACAAAAGCTTGGAACAAAATGTTCTTTAAGTGCTTTTTTCACACTGTGCAGTCAATGATTAGCTCTCTTTGTGCAACATCATATAAAACCTTAGGCCAGTCCAGGAGCGGAGTTGAGTGTTTTAGCCACTGTCCATCACCTGGGCTGGGAGAGTCTCTTGTTGTTCTTGTGTGCCACGTGTTTGGGTTGCATGTCCTCTGCTTTCTGGGGTGGGAAGAATGGTGAGGGGAGAAATCTGAAGGGAACCTTGAGCTGAACCAGCACCACGGAAAAAGAAGGTTTTGTGCCAGGTGTCATTTGGAGCCCATCAAAGAGGATGCTTGGTGCTCCTCTTCCCATGGTCAAGTCATCTAGAGGAGGCAGGGGATGGGATGGGGATGTCTGGCAAAAGGCTGAGAAAGTTGGGGTGGTTCATCCTGAAGAAGAGAAAATTACAGGGAGACTTTTTGGTGGCCTTTTAATACTTAAAGGGGGCCTATAAGAAAGATGGAGACAGAATTTTTAGCAGGGCCTATTGTGCCAGGACAAGGGGTGATGGTTTTACTCTAAAAGAGGGAAGATTTAGACTAGATTGAAGGAAGAAATTTTTTACAGTGAGGGCAGTGAAGTATTGGCATAAATTGCCTGAAGAGGTGGTAGATGGTCCATCCCTGGAAACACTCAAAATCAGGTTGAACAGGGCTCTGGGCAACCTAGTCTAGTTCAAGTTGTCTCTGGTAACTGCAGGGAGCTTGGGCTAGATGACCTTTAAAAGTCCCTTCCAACCCAAACTAGTCTCTGAGTCTATGATTCTCCAACACTGGGTGATTTTGGGGAGCAAGATCCACCTCCACTGGTTCCACTGGCTCTGCTTGGTTATGTTTTCATGCTCTGGTCCTGTGCCTTTCCCCTGCCTCAGCTCTGTTGCCCTTACCAGCAGTGATTTGAGAGCCTTTGGGGGAATCCTTTGAATGAACCAATTCTTCTTTCCTGCTTTTAAATTTCTCTCCAGACTCTGCATGTACATAGCAGCCAGGGTGGAGTCTGTGGCCACTTTCTCTCTAAAATGGTCATGGTTGTATAAATTGTCTGTTGTCACCATCTGAAAGTTGATGTTTTGTGCTTTCCTCTCTTCCCCCCCTCAGGAAGGTGTGACTGATTTCAAAGCCCTGAGAGCAAAATTCCAGAATGACCCTGACTTGGCCAACAAGCTCATGCATCCATTCAGGAAGCCTGTGAGGATCCCACCAAAGCTGGACTCTGGAGAGGATGCTGTCTTTAGCCCTTTGCCCTTGAGTAAGAGAAAAGTAATACTACTAAACCCCAAGGATGAAGCTGCCCATCCAGCCTCCCAACACAAGCCTTTGGTGTGGCCTCGACCCAGGCTGGGCTACGTGAAGCTGCCAGGGCACGAGGAAGAACACAAAGGTAATGTCTCAGAGAAAGGGCAGAGTCTTCCCAAGCAAGGTCTAGAGAAGCCTCTGCCATCCTATTGCACAGACCAGCAAGGATCAGCCCAAGAATCTCCAGAGAGCACTCTGCTTCCAGGTTCTTTCCAACACACCCTACAGATCTGGGAAAAGACTTCATCCCGTGGGGAGAAAGCGAGCGCAGTGTTCCCGACCCAGCGGGCAGCAAACTTGTATGTGCAGCCCTGCCCTGAGCAGAGGCTAACACATTTTCCAGCTGCATCAAGCAGCAGCAGGATGCAACTGTCTGGAAGCAAGCCCATGCTGGACTTGCCTGTCCAGAAGAAGGATGCTCTGCCCAGCAGTGGGCTGGCTCTTCCCCAAGCTCCCAGAGGACACAGGAGCTCTGATGGAGTTGCTGTTGAGAACGCGGTGGCAAATGCAGCCTGCCAGCCAGGGTATGGTGCACCAAGAGAGCAATCTCAGCAGCAAAAAGGTATAGTAAGCTGTGCTCTTTACAAGGAGAATAGAGATATGCATTTATATGTTTATGTAGATGCATATTTTTGGATGTTAGGAAGAAGCTCTTTACTATGAGGATGGTGGAACACTGGGACAAGTTGCACAGGGAGGTAGAATAGGAATAGAATAGAATTAACCAGGTTGGAAGAAACCTTTGAGATCATTGTGTCCAACCCATCATCCAACACCATCTAATCAACCAAACCATGGCACCAAGCACTCCATCCAGTCTCTCCCTGGTGGTGACTCCACCACCTCCCTGGGCAGCCCATTCCGACGGCCAATCTCTTTCTATGAAGAACTTCTTCCTGACATCCAGGCCTCATCCCTGGAGACGATCAGGCTCAATAAGTCTCTGAGCAAACTGATCTAGTTAAAATGTGCCTGCTTACTGCAGGGGAGTTGAATCAGATGGCCTTTAAAGGACCCTTCCAACCCAATGCATTCTATGGTTCTATGAGCATATATATATATATATATACTCTCCCAGGACAGTTGGAAAGAAAAGCTGTTGGGACCCTCAAAAAGAGGCCAAACTGGCTCAATTGTAGCATTCTCCTCTTTCCCTGGAGGTAAAAACCAGCCTTCAGTCTGCTGCCCTGCTTGGCTAAGGGGAGGAGTTTCCCACCTCCACAGTATTATTTTTTTTAAGGTCACTGAAAGAAATTGCCTAAATTTTGAGTGTAGGGTGAAAAGAACAGAGGAGTATCTTTGGTTTTGATCTGCTTCGACCTTTTTGCAGTTTTAAGGTAAATGTCGCTATGTGCTGCTTGGCTTTTCTGCAAGGAGAATTTAGTTCAAATTATAAAAACCCCACTCTGCACCTTCCCAGTTTTGCAAAAGGTCACATTTGAGCTTGGAGAGCATAATCCTCCTTGCAATATTTCTTCTAGTAACTGGTGCTAGGGAACTTGAATGCTGTGCTCACTTCCTCTTGCTGATGTCATGCCAAGTGCAGGGGCACTGAGAAGATGGAGTCTTTGTTTACCCTGGAAAGCTTTTCCTTGCAGGGCTGTATATTGGAAACAGCCATGGCACTAAATCCTGGCAGATTAAAATGTTCTGGGTACAGCGGATTAGGGGTAGTATTTTATAATCCAGAGGAAGGGAGCTGTCAAGAGCTGAGGCCCCAACACAGTTAAACTTCGCTGAAGCACGTTGCCCAGGGAGGTGGTGGAAGCCTCATCCCTGGAGGTTTTGAAGACCAGGCTGGATATGGCTGTGAGCAACCTGATGTAGTGTGAGGTGTCCCTGCCCGTGGCAGGGGGATTGGAACTGGCTGATCCTTGAAGTCCCTTCCAACCCTAACAATTCTATGACTCTCCAAAAGCTGTACAAATGGGCATTCCCATTTATTTTTCCATTCTGGGAGCATGGTAAGAGCCCCAATGTGTAGCAGGGATGCTGAAGCTGGGAGGAAGCAGAGCAAGCTTGGAAGGTCTGTATGACAACTCCTGATCCCACCTGGATTTTTGCATAAATGAGGGCTAATTGCTGCCTGTCCTTGTGCTTCTCTGGAGCAGGATCAGAGCATCCTCTGTGCCAACCTCAAGCAGCAAAATGCGCTCAGAGCCCCAGGAGCAAGCAGCCAAGGATTAAACCTCTCCCTTCAGCTGAATCCCTGGGTCCTGCCCCTGAGAAGCCAGCAAGACCCCAGAAGTTTGATCTCAGTGCTTTCCAACTCGCCATGCCTTCGGTCCACAGAGGATCTCAACCAAGTAAGACATTTCTGGTCTTTCTTTCTAAACCTCATCTGCAGAAAATTAATAGCAATAATAATAATTTGCTATTTATTGGCATGTCTAAGGCCATAATTCCAAATTCACAGAAATAAGACTTTAGGAAGAAGTCTGAATGTTAGGAAGAAGTTCTTTATTGTGAGGGTGGTAGAACACTGGAACAGGTTGCCCCACGGAGGTGGTGGAGGACCCCATCCCTGAAAGCATTCCAAGTCAGGCTTGATGGGGCTCTGAGCAACCTGATCTGCTTGGGGATGTCCCTGTTTACTGCAGGGGGGATGGACTAGATGACCTTTGGAGGTCCTTTCCAACCCAAATGTTTCTATGACCCTAAACCATTGTGTGTGGCCAGCAGGAGCAGGGAAGTCATTCTGCCCTGTACTCTGCACTGGTTAGGCAACACCTTGAGTCCTGTGTCCAGTTCTGGGCCCCTCAATTTAAGGAGGACATTGAGACTCTTGAACATGTCCAGAGAAGGGCAACAGGGCTGGGGAGAGGCCTTGAGCACAGCCCTATGAGGAGAGGCTGAGGGAGCTGGGGTTGTTTAGCCTGGAGAAGAGGAGGCTCAAGGGAGACGTTATTGCTCTCTACAACTACCTGAAAGGAGGTTGTAGCCAGAAGGGGGTTGGTCTCTTCTCCCAAGCAACCAGCACCAGAATAAGAGGACATAGTCTCAAGTTGTGCCAGGGGAAGTTTAGGCTCGAGGTGAGGAGAAAGTTCTTCACAAAGAGAGTTGTTAGCCATTGGAATGTGCTGCCCAGGGAGGTGGTGGAGTCCCCATCCCTGGAGGTGTTCAAGAGGGGATTGGATGTGGCACTTGGTGCCATGGTTTAGTAATCATGAGGTCTTGGGTGAGAGGTTGGACTTGATGATCTTGGAGGTCTTTTCCAACCTTATTGATTCTATGATCTTCCTCACACAGTAAAACGAACCAAACAGTTTCAGTGAGGCTGTTTGGGTGGGGGTTTTTTGCCCTTAATGTGGAAAAGGCACCTGAGTTTCCAGATTGGATGTCATCCCCCACACAGACACCCACTTCCCTCCCAACAGCAGCGTGTTGTGAGCAGTTTACATCTGGCCATAAAGCAGCAGCGGCAGCTGTGTACAGCAACGAGCTGATCTTTATCACCCTGCCTCAATGGGAAATGCCTTCACTCTGCAGCACACAGCTGTGGGAAGGCACAATAAAATGGGTAGGAACTGGTCTGCTAATCCCCCCCCCTTCCACACCCCCCTTCTGTTTTAAATACAACAGAGGGCTACGTGGTTACATGTTCCAACAGCAAGAAACGCAGAAGTTCATTTTCCCATCATAAAACTCTCTTGATGTTGCACAATGTAATATTTAGAACTTCTATTAGGCTGGTAAATTGTGTTTCTTTTATAGATACTGGCTTAATTATAGCCAGATTTTTAGGCACAGCTTTTGCTGAATTCAAAAGGAGTTGTTTTGTTTTTTTTTTTTCAGGAAGGGCTCAGCTAAACCCTCTTTGGTTTTGCTGTGCTGCTGTTTATTCATAGAATAGGATAATTAAGGTTGGAAATGACCTTCAAGATCATAGAATAGAATCACAGAATGGTCTGGGCTGGAAGGGACCTCCAAAGGTCATCTAGTCTGACCTTCCCACAGTCAGCAGGAACACTGGTCATCAAGGACAATCTACCAAGTCCACCACTAAGCCATAATCCCAAACCCCACATTCTGCCCTGTACTCTGCACAGGTTAGGCCATACCTTGAGTACTGTGTCCAGTTCTGGGCCCCTCAGTTTAAGAAGGACATTGAGATACTTGAACGTGTCCAGAGAAGGGCAACAAGGCTGGGGAGAGGCCTTGAGCACAGCCCTGTGAGGAGAGGCTGAGGGAGCTGGGATTGTTTAGCCTGGAGAAGAGAAGGCTCAGGGGAGACCTTATTGCTGTCTACAGCTACCTGAAGGGAGGTTGTAGCCAGGAGGGGGTTGGTCTCTTCTCCCAGGCATCCAGCACCAGAACAAGAGGACACAGTCTCAAGCTGTGCCAGGGGAAGTTTAGGCTCAAGGCGAGGAGAAAATTCTTCCCAGAGAGAGTTGTTAGCCATTGGAACGGGCTGCCCAGGGAGGTGGTGGAGTCACCATCCCTGGAGGTGTTCAAGAGGGGATTGGATGTGGCACTTGGTGCCATGGTTAAGTAGTCATGAGGTGTTGGGTGACAGGTTGGACTTGATGATCTTTGAGGCCTCTTCCAACCTTGCTGATTCTGTGATCTATGTGGCTCCTAAATATATCCAGGGATGGTGACTCAAGCACCTCTCTGGACAGCCTGTTCCAATGCCAAACAACCTCCCCTGGTGCAGTTTGAGGCCATTTCCTAATGTTCTGTCAGTAGTTACTTAGGAGAAGAATTGCTAATTGGTCTGCCCTTGCCTTGATAAGAGGGATAAGAGAGAAGTTTTCACTGAAGCTCTTCTCTAACCTACTTGCCCTTTCTAAATGTATTAGGAGGAACCTCATTGTATTTATATGTCACTGGTTCTGTTCCTTCTCAATACTGCTCAACTACTGATCTCTGGAAAGCTTGAGGTTGTTGCCTGGACCCATGAAATAATGACATTGACACAGCCACCTCCCCAGGTTCTGTTGGCGATCTGATTTCATGCCTGCCTTTGTGTGGCCTCGAGGAAGGGCTGTCCCTGTCACACCTCCCCGTGGCTGCAGCTGGTGGTCTGTAGGAGAGCAGTCAGGCTTGCCTCTTGTGATAGTTTAAGGCTATGCCTTTAAAATTTTTCACAGATCTTGAACAGAAAGTAGTAAAATGTAAGTAAATCACTATTGGGGGTAAAAAGGAAAGCAAAGACGATTCTAAACTATCCCATTGGAAGAGTTAAGGGACTAAAACTAGTTTTCCCAAACCAATTCTCTCTTCTCACTTCTTGGCTCTGGGGCAGATGCTAACTTGCTTCTGCTTGACCTTGGCTGCAGTGTTTTGGTATTAACTTCTCTGCTTCTGTCTCTTCTCCCTTTTGTACAGGTTAGTAGGAGGGGGCAGAGAAGGAGAAGCTATTAGCTTCTCCTGGTCTTTGACCAGGGGTTGTCCTGTGCTGTTTATCTATCATGAATACCTGTAGCTATTGTACATGCTGGATATTTTGAACACATTCGTTGCATTCCCTTGTAGATTGTAGTTTTGCTTGTAAATACAGCTTTCATTTGCTTCCATATGGAGCTGGTCTGGCAAATTTACTGTTGGGGGTGGGGTGGTGAATTTCAACCCATCACACCTCCAAAAGTTAATCCTCTCTCTGTGTGTTTTTGTGCAGCTGCTGCTGAAGAGGATTACTTGACCCCTGAAAGGTAAGTGTGGGGCAAGGCAACATGTGGCTTGTGGGTGAGTGTGAGGAGCATCCTGTGATGCTGAAGCATCCTTGTGCAGTCTGAAGGGACTGCCCAGCTCCTGAGGGCAGTGACTTGCTCCAGGGGTTCACAGAATTTCAGGGGCTGGAAGGGACCTCAAAAGCTCATCCAGTGCAACCCCCCTGCCGCAGCAGGATCCCCTACACCAGATTACACAGGAACGCATCCAGGCAAGTTTTGAATATCTCCAGAGAGGGTTGTGTGAACCTACATGGGAAGCTCAAAGCTGCTTGGGATGCCTTCCTCCTAAAGTTTCATCTCTGTTTTCTTCTCCATGCCATATTTTTTGGTCTGGGTATTTTAAGCAGCATGGAAAACCCTCTATATATTTGTCATTGGGTCTGGTTTAGATGGCTGGAGAGAGAACACTGCTGGTACTTGGGTGGAAAAGATCACTCAGCACCTGTGTGCTTTTTGCTTCCTGTTTTCCCCATACTCAAGCTGGTGTTTTTAGAGAAGAGGTGCTTTTGAGAACTGTTGCTGAAACAAAGCCCTGGTGTAATCAGCAGGTGTTGGGGTGGTTCTTTGCCAGCAGCAAGAGGAGCTTGCCCTCCTGAGTGTTTGTGCAGCCAGCACAAGAGCCACCCCCATCCCAGGACTTCAGCTGTCTTCAGATGCTGAAGTGAGATTTTTATTGAGTGGTGATGCAAACTCCCTGCAGGACATGAGTTGATCACTTCAGCTTCTAATACCAGGGATATCTCAAATGGCTCAAACATCTTAGACACAGTTCTTTTTTGTATGTATGAGGGCAATCCTGGCTTTTTCTGGTATGCCTCTGGCTTGTTGCATAGTGGTCCTGGTTCTGTGCCACAAAAATCCCAGTCATAGAATTGTTAAGGGTGGAAGGTACCTCAAGGATCATCCGGTTCCAACCCCCCTGCCATGGACAGGGACACCTCACACTACATTAGGTTGCTCACAGCCACATCCAGCCTGGCCTTCAAAACCTCCAGGGATGAGGCTTCCACCACCTCCCTGGGCAACCTGTGCCAGTCTCTCACCACCCTCATGGGGAAGAACTTCTTCCTAACATCCAATCTGAATCTATCCACTTCTCATTTTGTTCCATTCCCCCTAAGCCTGTCATTACCTGACACCCTAAAAGAACAGCAAAAGTGGAGGAAAAAATATTCATGTGCATGTTTGGGTTTAGCTGCATGAACACACTGCTGTGAAAATGGGAAACAGCATGGCTGAATCAAATGAAAAAAGAGGAAAAAGAGATGAATTCTCAAAATACTTCCTGTGCCCAAACAATTAACTCTGGCAGCTCTCCACGCAGCAAGTTGTGCTTTTCACATCATGAGGTGGTCCTGCCAGGTGCTGCCTGGGGTTCTGCTTAACTTTTAACCTGTACTTGTCAGAAAAGAGCTGGGGAAAAAAAAAAAAATAAACCAGCAGCAATAACAACAACAACAAAACCCTAAAAAAAACACCCCAAGATAAAAAGCCCTTAAAAGGCACCCCGAGAAAAGGCCCTTAAAAAGCCCTAAAAAAACCCTTTAAAAGCCAAAAACCCATCCTTTAAAAGGCTAAAAGGGCCCTAAAAAAAACACCCTTTAAAAGGGCTAAAAAGGCCCTAAAAAAACACCCTTTAAAAGGGCTAAAAAGGCCCTAAAAAACCCCACCCTTTAAAAGGGCTAAAAAAGCCCTAAAAAAAACACCCTTTAAAAGGGCTAAAAAGGCCCTAAAAAAACACCCTTTAAAAGGGCTAAAAAGGCCCTAAAAAAACACCCTTTAAAAGGGCTAAAAAGGCCCTAAAAAAACACCCTTTAAAAGGGCTAAAAAGGCCCTAAAAACACCCTTTAAAAGGGCTAAAAAGGCCCTAAAAACACCCTTTAAAAGGGCTAAAAAGGCCCTAAAAACACCCTTTAAAAGGGCTAAAAATCCTCCTTTAAAAGCCCTAAAAATCCCCTAAAAAAACCCTTTAAAAGCCCTAATAAAAACCCTAAAAATGCCCTAAAAAGTCCTAAAACAAACCCCAAAGAAGCCCTAAAAAAGCTCTAAAAAATCCCTAAAACCCCCTTAAAAAAAGAAGCTAAAAAAACCCTTTAAAAAAAAATCACCCTAGCCCTCCCAAAAACCCTACCCCCCAAGAAAACCCTAAGAAAACCCCCAAAAAAACTAAAATACAGAGCAAAACTAAACAAACTAACCTAACACCCCCCAAAAAAAGAAACCTAAAAACCCTGAAAAAAAACTTGAAAAACAAAACAAGCCGAGCCCTAAGAAAACCAAAACAAAGAAACAAAACCCCTAAAAACCCAACCAAACCAAAACCACCCAAAACCCCCAGCCAAACAAACAAAAAACAACCCCAAAAAACTCCAAAGCTGCCATGCGCCACAAGGAAGCTGTCTTGGTAATATATTGCAGCAAGATTAGCTGCCTTGCTCTAATAGCTGTGAAATGGGCTTTGCAATAGGTCGCTGGTTAAATATTAGCCATGGGATAAGTGGGGAAATGAATGAACTCCCAAAGCAACAGCAAAACCATGGGGGTTTGGGAACAGAAATTCCCCTCCTTGAAGCCTCACCTACGAGCCTGGTCTCTTAGAAACCCTGACGTAGTTGCTTGGGTCAGCTAAAGCTTGAGCTGTGATTCCTTGTTTAGGGATAAACACTCTGGTGCCAGGCAGGGATCCATTGGCCCAGCTCTGGTGCAGCACTGTGGTGTGTAGGAATGGCTGTATGGTGTCCAGCTAAGCTCCCAGGATGAGTCTGTATCCAGTGGCTGAGCTGGGAGAGTGGAAGATCAGGGGATTTCCAGGCAGTGGCACCAGGGACTAAATGCCAGCTTGCAGCATGAATGCAACCTAGAATCACAGAATTGTCAGGGTTGGAAGGGACCTCAAGGATCAGCCAGTTCCAACCCCCCTGCTATGGGCAGGGACACCTCACACTACAGCAGGTTGCTCATAGCCACATCCAGCCTGGCCTTCAAAACCATCAGGGATGAGGCTTCTACCACCTCCCTGGGCAACCTGTTCCAGTGTCTCACCACCCTCATGGGGAAGAACTTCCTAACATCCAATCTCAATCTACCCACTTCTATTTCTTTCCATTCCCCCTAGTCCTATCCCTACCTGACACCCTAAAAACTCCTTCCCCAGCTTTCTGGAAGGCCGCAAGAAGGTCTCCTTGGAGCCTTCTCTTCTCCAGACTGAACAGCCACAACTCCCTCAGTCTGTCTCCATAGGAGAGGAGCTCCAGCCCTCTGATCATCCTTGTGGCCCTCCTCTGGACACGTTCCAACATGTCCAGATCTTGACTGTACTAGGGGCTCCAGAACTGGACACAGTACTCCAGGTTGAGTCTCACCAGAGTGAAGTAGAGGGGGGATATCACCTCCTTCCCCTGCTGGCCACACTTCTCTTGATGCAGCCCAGGATCTGTTTGGCTTTCTGGGCTGCAAGTGCACACTGCTGGCTTTTGTTGAGCTTCTCATCCCCCAGCACCCAAGTCCTTTTCTTCAAGGCTGCTCTCAAGCCACTCCCTGCCCAGCCTATACTGGTGCCTGGGATTGCCCTGACCCAGCTGCAGGACTTTGCACTTGGTCTTGTTGAGCCTCATGAGGTTGTCTTGGGTTCAGCTCTCCATCCTGTCAGGGTCCCTCTGGATGGCAACCCTTCCCTCCAGCCTGTCAGCAGCACCACACAGCTTGGCAAAGGTGCACTCAGTGCCATTGTCCATGTCACCAACATGCTTGTGTGTGTTCCCTTCATTAGGACCCACATGCCCAAACAAGCTGTGGGACCAGCAAGCTGGCAGACACTGCCTCCAGTACTGGGGGGCCTGCAGGGGGCTGGGGCAGCCTTTGGTTTTAGCACAAGGTTCTGCTTGACTTTTGGAGTCGCTTCTTGCTCTGATTTCATTACTGTTAAAATGCATCTAGAGTTTCTTGTTCCTCCTGTTCTGGTTTGCAACAACTACTTAATCCTTACTCTGTTGACACTGAGTTGTGACACTAGAGTGATTCAAGGAAAACCAAATCCTCCCTGAGGTTTATTACTGTTAAAAGATGGAAATTCTCACTGTAACTCTTCCTGGTGCTTTTTCACCACCCTAGCTCATCCCTCATGTGTGCTACAAGCTGCATCTTGACTTGAGCTGCTAAAAGCTCTGCTGCCATGGGTGTAGGGGAAGCCATGAGAGTCTTGCTGAGTGCTCTGGAAAGGCCTGGACTTCTCTCTGCGCCTGTTCCCAAATGATGCTGATATAAATCTCCAAAGGAGGAAATAAAAAAAAAGGGATATGAGGAGATGGGGACTGCCCTGGGAAGTCCAATCTTTGAGACTGTGTGGTGCTGGGGCTGAGATCACAGCTTGCCTCCTCCCATGACTGCCACGTGCCACTTGTTGTCTCAGCATGGAATGTGTGGCTTGATAAGCCCAGGAGTGGGACCTTTAAAGATGCCTTCTGATACCTCTGATTTTTCCCTTCCTGTTTCCTTAAGTGAGAACCAGCAGGGCAGAGTGCGGCTGGGTTGAGTTTCTTGTTGAAGGAGCTGTGGTAGGTTTTAAAAGTGCTGCACTCTGATATCCTTGAATTTTGTGGCCTGCTTCTGCTTGAGGGATCACTGCAGGCAGAAGACCATAATGTCAGTATGAAGGCCCCTCACGTGCTTGGTGCTGCCTGTCCTCTCAAAGGAGAAGCAATGGGAGTGTAGAATTGGGGTGAAGCTCAGCTGAGTCCTGCATCAGGCACAGGTCCCCTCTCCTTCCAAGGAATTCCTGATTTCACTTTGCTTTCTTATAGATTCAATATCAAAGCACCTGAATTCCTTGTCCTTATGCTAAATTATTGTTTTTCAGACTTCTAAAAGGGTCAGGAAAAAATCAATCTCTTCTTTTTTTTTTTCCCTTCATCTTTTCAGTGCTCAGCTTGAAGAACAGCATAATGATGAAGAAACCCCAATGTACCTGAATCAGTGTGAGGACACCACAACCTTGTGTGTCATTGAAGGTACTTTGCCAGGCACGATTGCCTGGTTAATTACAAGCTATGTGGGATAAAACCTTGGGAAAAAGAGAGAATGCAGTTTATTCAAGTTGAGAAAAGCAGCTGACTGAAGATCACACAAATATTCAGGTTGAAACAGACCCTCAGGATCACCAAGTCCAACCCAGAACCCTACTCTACAAGGTTCACCCCTAAACCATAGCCCCAAGCACCACATCCAAACCACCTTTAAACACATCCAGGCTTGGTGACTCAACCACCTCCCTGGACAGCTCATTCCAATCCCTGACCACTCTTTCGTGGAAAAATTTCTGGTGTCCAGTCTAAACCTGCTCTGGTTCAGCTTGAGGCCATTCCCTCTTCTTCTATCACTAATTACCTGTGAGAAGAGACCAGCACCAGCCTCTCTGCAGTGTCCTTTCAGATAGCTGTAGAGAGCCATGAGGTCTCCCCTCAGCTTCCTCTATTTTACACTAACCATCCCCAGCTCCTTCAGTTGCTCTTCATGAGCTTTGTTCTCCAGGCCCTTCCCCAGCTTCCTTGCCCTCCTCTGTACTGGCTCCAGCACCTCCACATCTCTCTTGTATTGAGGTGCCCAAAACTGGACACAACACTCAAGGTGTGCCCTCACCAGAGCTGAGTACAAGGGGAGAGGATGACTGTTTGTACTGTCTCCCTGTGTACTGGCAGTGTATGAGGGCTCTGGGGCACAGACAAAGCAGAAGTTAGTATTTTGGTGTTGCAGTGGGGAAAAGTCGTGTGGTGCTACCCATGTAGAAGAGAAAGAAAAGAATATAGTGAGGCAAACCTCAGCATCTTCTTGGCAACAGAAGGGTACAGGGTACAACACTTTTCTATCACCATCACTACTTCCTTCCCAGTATAATTACCTCTATCAGAGTTGCCACTGCTCTGGTTTTATGTTTTTCAGAGTTGCCTCTTTTTTTTTTGGGGGGAGAGATTAGTTTCTGCTTTGTGTATTGGTTGGAACAGGAGCCAAGCAACTTCCTTTGGGGGGATCTGCCACGGACCCCTTAGATTTATCCTGGGGCTATGAAAACTGTGGCCAGTCAAGCTTGGTGTTGCAGTCTGCTGAATGGAAATAGCATATTAATGACCCTGGGCAGTAGGATGTGGTGAATGTACTATGGTGAATGTGTGCCTGGATGCTGAGCATGTGGACTCAAGCTGGGTTTTGCAATTTAAAGTGCAATAACTTTTTTAACATGGACTAAACAAGTAATTTGTGCTCACAAATATCTTTTCTAGCACCCAAGACAGAGCCTCAAGAACATGAGGTGAGTCCATCACAGCCAGTTTTGACCTTCCAGGCTTGACTCTACCATATGTAATGATGCTTTCCTTTCCTAAACATCCCAAACATCTGATTTCCTCATCTGCTGAGTATTTCTTTGTGTGTTTTCTGTGAAGAGTCTCAGAAACTAAATCAGAAATTTCAGAGGGGACATGAGAACTGGGGAGGTTTCCAAACTCCCTAGGGCAGAGAGGCAGCTCCCCTGACTTCTGCTGCAAACATGTAAGGGGTAACACCATCTGGACATTGGTGGTAGACCAAGTAAATGTCAAACATCAATATCAAGACCATGAATTCTTGGAGGGGAAAAATCCACTGAATTCTTCTTGGAAGCTCTTGCCAAAGGCAAGCTGCTGGTGGTAATCCCTCTGTGAAGGCAGGAGAGCAAAACTGAGCCAGGCTCCTTGTCATGGCAGCACACTTCAGGTTTTGGCTGATAAATGAGGGCAACTGTTGTAGGCATGGCCATAGAGGTTTTCATCCTCTGCTGCAGGGATCTCTCTGTTGCAAACTACAGCTTGACTCTTTTCATTTTACCCTGGTTGCAAAGGGGGTGGCAGTGGAAGTATCCTGCAGTGAAGGGAGGGGAAGACAGCCTGCAGTGGGGGGAGGATGGTGCATTGCACCCTTCAGGAATTACTGCAGTTGTCCCTAAGAAAGCCCTGCTTGGCTGCATGGCCAAGCCCAGCAGGTAGCTGGGCTGAGAGAACATGTCACCTTGTGCCAGAGAGTGAGCATGTGCTGGGTATCAGTTCTGGCTCCCTTAAAAAAGGGCAAAGTACTTCTTGGAAAACAACAAACTCCACTGTCAAGTCCTGACTTGCAAAGCAATCAAGTAGTCCAGGAAGCAGCACTGGTTTCCAGATGCTCTGATCTGTGCGTGATTTGCAGAGAGGTTCTCTGGCTTGGCTCTAGTCTTATTTTATGGTAGGCTGGAAAAAAAAAAATCTTTATTTAATTAAAAATCCTTTTCCCCCTCTTTCTGTAAGCTCTTCAACCTGCAATTGCCCTCCTTCTGACCAGTAGCTTTGCTGGCCTGATCCCTTGCAGTGTTACATTATCCCTGTGTAGTTTGTCAATATGTGTATCCCCTGTCCTGCAAAGCAGAGGGATATCCATGTCTGATGACTATTCCAAACCTGAGCTGCTTATGGGCTTTCTGAAGAAATATTTCTTTCAATGCTAGCTGACAGCTGAGGTCTTGTTTGAAAGTTTGGCTATTGAAAGCAGCACAGCGGCTGAAGCCTTTCCTCCTCTTTATTCTAGAAACAGAAGACGACTTCACTCTTTGCCAAATCCAGGTAATTTCCTTTCCTTTCTCTCAAGCTTCTTCTAACCCCATAGCTAACCCAGGTTGGGGTTAGAATGTTGTAACACCCAGTAAATAGAAAGACATTTCATAGATTTGGTGACCAGGACCATGCTGCTGCTGCTCTTCTGTGTCAGCACTCATGGTTTCTGGGATTGTTTTCATTCCAAAGCATATCTGGAGAGGAGATTTGCTTCCTTCTTCTGGGAATGCTTTGTTTTTTCCTACTGAAGCCTGAACTTTTTTTTTTAGTATGAGAAGGGACAGATAGGAGGCTCTCAAACTGGGACATCTGGTTCTAGGTTCAAAGCTGTGTGGTAAGGCAAGGTCCACACTGAATTTTACACTATAAAAGTCATGGTTGAAACTCTCTGAAGGGCTTAATTACTGTCTCTAGCTATAGGCTGGGGTGGTTGGTGGGGCTGAGGGGTGTTGGTTTGTTTATGATGGGGATTAAAGAATGATGTGATAAAATGGGGGCTACTTCAGTGGAAATGTTGTGATGGTCAGGAAAAACAAATGTATCATGTTCTTCCTCCTGTTGCTGGATCCTTGCAAACAGTCTGGTGACCATCACTGGCACATGAACCTAGCTTGGCCATTCTTGCTACTAGAAAACAACCAGCTTAGCCTGTGTCTTTTCCAAGAGTGATTGCTATTAACACAAGTAACCAGTGGCCTTGGTTTTGGATTCAGATTTACCCTTCCTTTTAGTACTGCTGGTCCTCTTGGCATCTACCTCATTCAGAGGGAAAATGACCTGGTGGTTTGGGCACAGTCAAAGAGCAATCTCCCTGACTTGTGACTTTAGCAAAGTGTCTCTGTTCTAAGCTCACTCTCATTTCTGAAATGTTCAGTCCTGGAAGAACCATTACAGAGGATGAGAAAGAGGAAGAAACAATACTTGAAGGAGAAGAGCAGGAAGCAAAGAAAACTTTCAAGGTATTGTATCTTTGAGATTGCTTTTGGTGGTAGGATGTCTCTTCTCCTTCTGTGCTCACTTTCTTTAGGAAGCAGTTGAAATCTGAGTCTTCAATCACCTGGGGATTTTTCTGCCTTCTTTTGCCTGCCTGTTGCTCAAATGTCTCTCCTAAAAAGGCAGGTAGTGCTGCCAAGCAGCGTTCAATCTCCCAGAGATCCCCAATGGAAAAGTGCGTAAAACCGGTCTAAATTGGTAGAAAGATCCCTTCTGTTCTTGTAGGTGTATGTACATGCAGAATTGATATTAGCTTATGGTAGAAAGATGTTTCCAAAGACTCTACTGACCTGTTCTCAGGCAGATGGGAATGAGTACATGTCTCCCACAAGCCAAACCAAGGAAGACGACAGTGGTGAGATGAAAGCGCCGCAAGCGAAGCAGGATGTGACCAGTACCCAGACTCCAAAGCATCCTACCCAACAAGGGCTGGCAAAAGACACAGAGCTCTGTAAGTATCTCATTGTGCTGTTGAGTGTTCCCTCAGTCCTCAGCCCCATCTGTTGCCCAAATGTCTCTTCCATATGGGAAATAATGTTCAATTTGGATGCGACTCATGAACCAATTTAGTTAAACCAGGGCAAAAGGTTGCAAGCACATTTATACTCTGGTCTGAATCATTTATTTTGGCTTTGCAAATAGCTTCCTAAGTTGGTTAACCATCTGTGTAACTCAAACCAAGGTGTTTGTTTTTCTAGCAGATTGCCCTTATCCGAGAGAGCTGAAATCCCTCTCCTCTGCTTCATGTAATTTATTGAGTCTTAGAAAAGGGTTTGGCTGAGGTTTGTGATAGAAATACACATGAGTAGGACGAGTGCCTGGAGTCTCCCCCTGTTCCTTATTAAGATAGATGATTGCTCCTTGCTCCATCTCCTTAGTACCTCCAGGGAGCCTTTTTTCTGACTTTGAGCTCTTTCTGTCAGGATGCTCTGAGATGTAATCCAGAGCTGGTACTATGTACCCTAGCTGCACAATCAAACCCAGGAAATACTGTTTTGCAACTTCAGGGATAAGTGGGCATGGAGTCTGTTTTGTGAAGGTTTGCTCCTGTCTCTGCAAGCAGCATTTGAAAGGTTTCAAAGCTTTATGGACAGGCCAGGACCGTGAAGGAGAGAGTGCAAATTGACCGTGGCTGTGGTGGTTGTTATTGGTGTGGTCCTCGTTTGGTTTAATTTCTTAGCTTTCAATCACTTCATCATAATTTTCTGGTTGAGTTGGCATCTGTTTTTGTAAGAAATCTTGCTGGTTTGCTTGACCTTTGAACAGCTGGAGGCAATTTCTGCTGGGATTGGGTGTTTTTTTTAAAGTACTCATGGTGAGCCTCCTGCTATTGCTTCATCAGGCAGGCTGATTCAGAGGACTGTTTAGTTCTCTCCCACCAGTCCTCCCCCCATCCTTTTCTTTTTCCTGGGGATTCAAATGTTTTGCAGAAATTTGGGTCATTAACTAGACCATAGCATGCTGGTGCACATTTCTGTTCATTTAAGGGCTCTATCTGCTTTTATTTGTGTGGCTACATTGCTCCAACTCCAAATCAGTTACTCCAAAAATCAATTTCAAGGACTTAATATTGCCACTTAGAAAAGTTCTCCAGTAATAACCTTTTTCTAACCTCACGAGGTGCAACTCTTATGCTCTGTTCCAGCCTTTGCTGGAATGCATCCCTAGGATGCTCTCCCTCCTTGTTTCCTTTTCAAGATGTTGCTTTACAGGTGTATTCCCACGGGGCTGGGCCATTCTTTGGATCTTAGCACCTCCACCAACCATGCTAAGCCCTCCCTTCGATCAGCCCTGTAAACATCCATGAGTAGTCTTCTGGGATGTTTTCTGGTAAGGAGCATGTGGATCAGAACTGCCACAACTAAGAATCCTGAGGGATGGTTTAATACTTTTGAACCTACAATCTGTTAGAACTTGAAGTTAAGCATTTTGAATCTGTTTTCAAACTTCAAGGCTTTTAAATTCTTCACTTTTCTTACTCCAAGTGGCTTGGAACAAAAACTCCTGGCACGGGAATCAAGTCTATAGGCTCTTATTTGTGGTGGCATCAACTGTTGCACTCAACAGTTGTCCTTGCCCTAAGAGAAGTTCCTCAGCAAAGCTTCTAAAACAAAGGTCCTTTCTCATTTCCAGTGCATGTTGGTGCTCCAAAGCCAAGGGTAGAAAGAACAGCCTCAGACCAAAACACTCAGCAGTCTCTGCAGGAACCAGAGAATCTATATGATGATGTTGGGGAAATACAACACAGGCTGTGAGTATGGACCTGAGCTCTTCACCATGGCTGTGGCTGTGAAATGCCTTATACAGACCATGCTGCAGCACATCCCCCATGTAATGCTTCTGTCTTCTAGAAGCCACACGTCAGATGCCTCAAGTTCATTTGCTTCAGCCAGCAGTAAGTGCAGCAAGTGGGGAAGCTTGAGTGGGAGCTGCTTTTAATTTGCATTGGTCCCTAATTGTTAAAATATTCATTTGGGGTTGGTCTTTAATTCCCATTAAGAAAAATGTGTCCAGCAGATTGAGGGAGGTTCTCCTCCCCCTCTATTCCGCCCTAGTGAGGCCACGCCTGGAATATTGCACCCAGTTCTGGGCTTCCCAGTTCAGGAGGGACAGGAATTTGCTGGAGAGAGTCCAAGAGAGGGCTACAAAGATGCTGAAGGGACTGGAGCACTGCCTGATGAGGAGAGGCTGAGAGACCTGGGGCTCTTCAGTCTGGCAAAGAGAAGACTGAGAGGGGATCTGATCAATGTCTATAAATATCTGAAGGTTGGGGGTCAGGAAGGAAGGGACAACCTCTGCTGACTTGTGCCCTGTGATAGGAGAAGGGGCAATGGATGTAAACCACAACACAGGAAGTTCAACCTCAGCATGGAGAAACTGCTTTACTGTAAGGGTCCCAGGACACTGGAACAGGCTGCCCAGAGAGGTTGTGGAGTCTCCTCTGGAGACCTTCAAGCCCTGTATGGATGTTTTCCTCTGTGACCTGTGCTGGATTCTCTGGTCCTGCTCTGGCAGAGGGGTTGGACTGGAAGACCTTCACAGGTCCCTTCCAACCCCTAACAACCTGTGATCCCTGGGAGATGCTTAATTTAATTTTCAGCATCTCTAGTGTACCCTTCTGGCCTGGTTGTTCTAGACTCCCATTAAAACCTGGTGGGGGGCAATACCTGTGTCTAGCATGGAACTAATTTCAGAGACTTTGAAACCTCTGTAAGACTAAAATGTAGCAGCCTTGGG
Organism: Melanerpes formicivorus; assembly: GCF_026170545.1. Taxonomy (NCBI): domain Eukaryota; kingdom Metazoa; phylum Chordata; class Aves; order Piciformes; family Picidae; genus Melanerpes; species Melanerpes formicivorus. Next base: position 3,314,635 of record NW_027142359.1, on the reverse strand, counting down.
GTGCAGTTTGTCCAGCAAACCTCACCTCCTTGCTGCTGAAGTTGGCTTGTGGTAACGGCATACATTTGTTTGAAGCTTCAGGAAGCAGCCATGAAGAAACCTATGAAGATGTTGAGGCCCTGGGTGACACTCCAGCACAACCAGGGTAAGTTCCAGTTTCTTAGCCTGCATTTTGAAATGCTGACCTTCATCTCCCAATCCAGGTATTGGCTGGGAGCCTTCTTTTTTCCTTTCTTTCTTGTTGCAGAGAAGTTGCTGTGTGGGTGGGTTTCCTCCCCCTCTTCCTCCTTGTTGATACTTAGGGAGCAAAAATAGCTACCAAAATTACATTGCTAAGCAGTGAGGCCCTACTATGAGAGCTTGTAATCTTCATCCTTTGGAGGTCCTCCCTCGTACAGAGCTATCACAGAATCACCAAAGTTGGAAGAGACCTCAGAGATCATCAAGTCCAACCTGTCACCACAGACCTCATGACTAAACCATGGCACCAAGTGCCATGTCCGATCCCCTCTTGAACACCTCCAGGGATGGTGACTCCACCACCTCCCTGGGCAGCACATTCCAATGGCCAACGACTCTCTCAGTGAAGAACTTTCTCCTCAACTTGAGCCTAAACTTCCCCCTGGCACATAAACCACACTTACTTGCATAAAACACACAGGATAGTTATAGAACTGTTCTTGTTGGAAAAGACCTCCAAGGTCTAATCCAACCATCAACCCAATACCACCGTGGCCATTAAACCATGCTCCTGAGCACCACATCCACACACTTCCTGAGCACCTACAGGGTTGGGGACTCTACCACCTCCCTGGACAGCCTGTTCCAGTGTCTGACCACACTTTCATTTTCCTAATATCCAGTCTAAACCTCCTTGGCACAATTTCAGGCCACACTTTCTCTTAATCAAAAGCATTGCTCAGCTGTAGCTCAGAAGTGACACCTTTTAAGTGCCAGGAGGGGGTCACAAAAGGCTTGAGGGACAAACAGGGACATGGTCCCCAGTCAAATGGGCACATGCCAGATCACAGGATGTTGAAAAGCTGAAATGAGCACTGCTTGGCACCCTGCTCTTTTTCTATAGCTCCTCAAGATACTTTCTTCCACAGGGTGTGTTCAAAAAGCAATGAGTTCTGCAGCTTCCCAAATGGATTAAGAGATGAAACATGAAGCTGTTCAGTTTTTGCTTACCAGCTTTGTGTGGTTCCCTGCCTGCACGCACTAAAAGATTTCCTGCACCGCTTTGCAAGAAACTGAGACAGCCTTTGGGAGCAGCACATGGGATGGGATGCTGCACAGGATAGCTTTGAATACATCTGGTGACTCTCTTTTAGGGAGGGGTGTTGGAGGAATACTAAGGTGCTGCTGTACAGCTGCTTTTCCCTTCCTGATGTGAGATTCAAACTGGCTTGAATCTGGATTCAACTCTAGCTTGTACATGTTGAGCCTGCATGAGTTGGAGGTGGGGAGAAGGTATGGGAAACCTGAAACCTGGAGGTGCCTGGGCAGCTGTGGGAAGGTGAAAGTGTCATTTCTCTGCAAATGGACTGTGGGAGCTTGGTGGTGGAGGTGCTCTGGTGAGACCCCACCTGGAGTACTGCATCCAGTTCTGGAGCCACTATTACAGGAAGGATCTGGAGGTGCTGTAATGTGTCCAGAGAAGGGCCACGAGGATGAGCAGAGGGCTGGAGCTCCTCTGCTGTGGAGACAGACTGAGGGAGATGCCTGTGGTGGAGCATCCTTCTCAAAAGCCTACAAGACAGAAATGTGTGATGAAGGGTGGCACAGACTTGCTCCTAATATCCTCCTTCAGTGATCACTGCATGCTTCTGGAGAATTTTTGTCCCTTTTGCCAGGAATTTTTACTCCAAATTAACCAGGATCATTCTGTAGCTATTGGGTCAGAGAAGGAAAACTTCAGTGAACACAGAGAAGTTTATTTTAAGAACAGCTGTGAGCTTGGACTCTATAATCCAGCACCTTGAGGCTTGAGCACAAGTCCTATGAGGTGAGGCTGAGGGAGCTGGGATTGTTTAGCCTGGAGAAGAGGAGGCTCAGGGGAGACCTCATTGCCCTCTACAACTAACTGAAGGGTGGTTGTAGCCAGGAAGGGGTTGGTCTCTTCTCCCAGGCAACCAGCACCAGAACAAGAGGACACAGTCTTAAGCTGTGCCAGGGGAGGTTTAGGCTCAAGGAGAGGAGAAAGTTCTTCAGTGAGAGGGTTGTTAGCCATTGGAATGTGCTGCCCAGGGAGGTGGTGGAGTCACCATCCCTGGAGGGGTTCAAGAGGGGATTGGACGTGGCACTTGGTGCCATGGTTTAGTAGTCATGAGGTCTGTGGTGACAGGTTGGACTTGATGATCTTTGAGGTCTCTTCCAACCTTGGTGATACTGTGATACCTTTTGCTGTGCTGGTGCCCATTCCACTGAATCCACCCACATCACAATGTTCAGGTTAAAGCCTACTGCTGAGCTGAGGTCCAAGGTGTGCTGAGATTCTTTTACCTGCTTCAGGATCTCTGGGGCCATGAGTATTGCAACTCTCCCAAACTTCTCTCCTTCTTTGATTTAAAATTTCTTTCTCTTTTGGACAGAGCAGAAAAACAAAAGAGGTTTGGAAACTTGTTCAAGAAAGAAAAACTGAGGTTGAGGAATATCAAGATCAAGGGGAACTTAAGGTAAGAAAATGTTGCTTGTCCAGCCACTTTACTCCTCCAAAACTGAGCAATTCTAGATGCAGTAATTTAAGAGCAGGAGGTCTAGGTTAGGAACACAACTTTACTGGGAAAGTTATGCCAGAAGTGCTTCATTCAGCTCATCAAGAGATGCTGTGGCAGATGTGGCCAGTGGTCCATCTGTGCAGCATCTCCAAAGCCTCTGGCATCAGGAACATACAGGAGCTGGTCCTCCAGCAGTGTTACAGAACCATTAAGGCTGAAAAAAGACCTCTAAGATCATCGGGTCCAACTATGGCCACTAAAACCAAGTTTCTGTAGGCCTTTGGTTCTTGTCTGATACCTCAACATGATGCAGGTACACAAGGGGTACCTGCTGCCTAGACCTGGGGGCCAGGATTAAGCAGAAACTTGTTGATGTGACAATCAGCAACAGAACAAGAGGACACAGTCTCAAGCTGTCCAGGGGGTAGTTTAAGCTTGATCTTAGAAAGAAGTTCTTCCCAGAAAGAGAGATTGGCCACTGGAATGGGCTGCCCAGGGAGGTGGTGGGGTCAGCATCCCTGGAGGTGCTTAAGAAATGCCTGGATGAGGCACTTAGTGTCATGGTCTGGTTGATTAGATAGGGTTGGGTGGTCACTTGGTCATGGAAGTCTCTTCCAACCTGATTGATTCTGTGATTAAGGGCTGATGTTTCTTATTCCAAGTACCCTTTAGGGTTTAAGCTGGCACCACCATCTGCTGAAGAAGTTTCCTACTGAGTTTGTAGTCTAGCAAGTTAGGCCAGAGGATGTGGTCTACTCTCCTGTAGTGCCCTTTTGGATGCTTTAATATCTAGTTAATAAATTAATGAATCACTGGTTAAGGTTCCATGGAAACTGCCTTTTCCTGAAGTGCACAGTAGCTGCCTGCAGAACCTGTTCTCCACCACTGCCATCGTGGCCCTCACCCTGTGCACAGTGGCTAAAGTCCAGGAAAATGCTGCTTTTCCTGATTTATTTGGGAATTCTAGGTTAACTCTTCCCTCTTTTATATGAGGAAGGTCTGATTTACCTCAAAACCTTTTCACAATAGGTGCTTTGCCCTGTCAGGAGCTCCTTCTTGCATTACTGCTGAATATAGGGGAGGAGCCCCCAGGTTCCATGCAATTCTGGCACAAAGAACCTTTCCAGCTCCTGCAAGCATCTTGGATGCCTACACTCATTGTCACATTTAAATTCCTGGCCAACCTATGATAGTGACAGACTACAAGGAGGGAATTTCTACTGAGTGGTTACCAACTGTCCACCAACCCTCTAGCTCTTGGGAAGGGCTGTAGGGGTGGGCAGGAGGAGGGCGCTAATGCCAGATCACAGAATCACAGAATGTTAGGGGCTGGAAGGGACCTGGAAAGACCACCCAGTCCAAACCCCCTGCCAGGGCAGCATCACCTAGGGCAGGTCACACAGGAACACATCCAGGTGGGTTTTGAATATCTCCAGAGAGGGAGACTCCACAACCCCCTGGGGCAGCCTGTTCCAGTGTTCTGTCACCCTCACAGGGGAAAAAATTCTTCCTCCTGTTTCCATGGAACTTCCTATGCCTCAACTTCCACCCATTGCCCCTTGTCCTGTCATTGGACATCACCCAGCAGAGCCTGGCTCTTGGCACTCACCCTGCACATCTTTATCAACATGAATGAGACCCTTCAGTCTCCTCCTCTCCAAGCTAAGAGCCCTCAGCTCCCTCAGTCTCTCCTTGTAAGGAAGATGTTCCACTCCCTTCATCATTTTTGTGTCTCTGTGCTGGACTCTTTCCAGTGGTTCCCTGAGGTCCTTCCTGAAGGCCCCAGAACTGGACACAATACTCCAGATGCAGCCTCAGCAGGGCAGAGTAGAGGGGGAGGAGAACCTCTCTTGACCCACTAACCACAGCTCTTCTAATGTACCCCAGAACTGGCCACAAGAGCACGTTGCTGGACAGCTTGGTCTGTTCTCTGGTAGACCTTTCACAACCTGCTTGATGAACAGGCTGCTCTTGTTGCTGCCAGAGGCTGGAGGTGCTTGTTTAGCATGGGATGTACTTCTTGGTAATTGTGGTTGATGTGATGGAGCCTGTGCACCTAGAGTTGCCTTCATTGCTGCTAGTTCTGTTGGTGCTGGTGGCTTCCTGGGCAATGCTGATGTACAAACCTGTCTCTCAAAGCCTCTTTCTACCCACAGGTTGGTTTCCATTTCAGTTCCTAATTTAGGTAAGCACCATACCTGCATCTGGCTCCTGGGAATCTGTGTGTGTGCATGTCTGTGTGTGTGTGCATGAAGAAGGAAATGTCTTGCACAGTGGAAAATAACCAGCTTTGTGCATCATGCCTGTCTGAGAATCATGCCATGTGGCAGCACTGGCTTTGAAGGCTTGGTAGAGATTTGTGCTTCACATGATGGTGGGGGTTTTGCTCCTTTTTGGATGGTTTTCCTTTGAAGAGGAATATTCCTCCTCAAGATCTGAATATATTTAGGATTGAAACATGTGAACCAGTTGATTCTGAGCCACTGCTTCTGGGCTGGCATGGAGTTCAACACCCAAACTGCACTCTAGCAGCTCTCTGTAAAACTAATTATCAGTGTCTGCTGGAAGAACAACCTCATGCCTTATGTAAATTGAGGTAGACATGAAAACTGGCTAACTGAGGTGTTGGAGTGGATGTACCTGTGTCTTTTGGGATGCAAAGCCTTCCTGGGCTGGGGTTTTGCCACTGCTCCATCCCTGCAGCTGGATAGCCAAACCCACCCAGGCAACTGCCCACAGTCACAACTAACACAAGCATCCCTCCTTGTGCTGGAGTTTTGGAATCCCAAGGGTCTTCCTTTTGCATTGCCTTGACCCCTTTTGGTTGTGTGACTATTCACAGCCACAGTTTTCCTCTGCTTTGAGTTCCAGCCTCAGAATGACATCTTCTGACAAATTTCTCTGCTCTATTTTGGTTGCCAGCAGCTGTTTCCCAGGAGGACACGGTGGTGTACGATGATGTGGAGATGGGGCAGAGGGATCCAAGGTGAGGAGGGTGCCCTCTCCTGGTGCTGGCCCTCAGCCATGGAGATGTTCCTCTTGGCATGAACCTGAGCCTGCTAGCCACAGAGGGTCATGATCTGGTCAGGACTCAGTCCTCTGGAGACAGTCCAGGTGTCCCTTCCGTGTGTGTTTAACTTGGCAAGGAGCATCCCACAAAGCGTTCCTTCAGCGTTACCTAGTTAGTGCCAGGGACGTGGAAAGGAGGGAGCTGCTGCCAGAAAGATGTGGAAATTCAGGTGGTTTTCCTAAGGAAGGAAAGCTCCAGCCCCAGTCATCAGCCCTGTGCTGGCAGGCTGCTTGTCAGGAAAATGACTTTTAATAGGAACAGCATGACTCAGGCTCTTGCTGCCAGATGATGGTGGCAGCAGCACGTGCTGAGATACACCGCAGCAAGTGTTTGCCTTTCAGTGGTGGTGCTGGGGGGGGACACAGGGAGGAAAATGCATGACTTTGTAGCTGCACAGGTTTGGGGAAGGGGGCACAGTCTAATGGAGAAAACTTGGATTTCTGTGTGCTTCTTTTCCCCTCCTCCCAGAGAGAAGGATGAAAAGTCCAAAAACTGGATGCCAAAATTTCTGACAGCAAAGGAGGATAAGGACTGGAGGAAAAGCATCGAAAACCTGGAAAGGTCTGGATTTCCATTCTGCCTTTTCTTATGTTGTCTGACTCTGAAGGAGTGACTTGAGTGTTTTGCCCCTGATTGCTCAAACCTTTTGTGTTTGGCTGCTGTGCCAAAGTCCTACTCCTTTGCATGCAGTTCTCAGGATGTTTTGCAGCAATATCTTGAGGGCAAAATGATCTCTTGAACCTGAGCTGTGTGCAAATGTGAGGGTCTCACCCTGAAGTTGTGTCCTGTCTTCCCACTTAGCTAGGACAGAAAGGTGCTACTCATCATATATTTGGCTGTTTTTCTGTCCTGGTCAGTGCCAATCCTTCTTTAATTGTTCCTTGATGAGGTGATCTCCATGGGTTAGCTATTGTGGCAAGACCATGGTGTTTTAGAAGTCCTGTAACTGCCTGAGTGTTCCCTATGCACTTATCTGTAAGTGTTGAGGTCTTGGATCTTCTTTTCCCAATTGGGCTTTTTGTGTCTGTGCATAAAAGCAAAAAATAACTTTTGTTGTTGCTACTGCTGCAAATCCTCACATGGAAGTAGAGTTCCCATTTCCCTTCCAGATCAGAAAAGCATTGCCATGAGCAGAGATTGGAGCTTTCAGAGTCAAAGGGCAGGACAGGATTGTCAGAAATAGTGTGGCCAGCAGGAGCAGGGAAGTCATTGTGCCCCTGGACTCAGCACTGGTTAGGCCACACCTTGAGTACTGTGTCCAGTTCTGGGGCCCTCAATTTAAGGAGGACATTGAGACACTTGAACGTGTCCAGAGAAGGGCAATGAGGCTGGGGAGGGTCCTGGAGCACAGCCCGGTGAGGAGAGGCTGAGGGAGCTGGGGTGTTTTTTAGCCTGGAGAAGAGGAGGCTCAGGGGAGACCTTATTGCTGTCTACAACTACCTGAAGGGAGGTTGTAGCCAGGTGGGGGTTGGTCTCTACTGCCAGGCAACCAGCACCAGAACAAGAGGACAGTCTCAAGCTGTGCCAGGGGAAGTTTAGGCTGGAGGTGAGGAGAAAGTTCTTCACAGAAAGAGAGATTGGCCATTGGAATGTGCTGCCCAGGGAGGTGGTGGAGTCACCATGCCTGGAGGTGTTCAAAAAAGACTTGGATATGGCACTTGGAGCCATGGTTTAGCTGCCAGGAGGTGTTAGGTAGTAGATAATAGGTTGGACATGGTGATCTCTGAGGTCTCTTCCAACCTGGTTGATTCTATGTTTCTATGAGCTTTTCCATGACCTGGGGCTTCAAGCAGATGCAAATCAGAGATCTCTTTTCTGGGTTCTCACCACAGAGTTCCTGCATGGGGTTGCTCAAACACCACTTCTTGTTCTGTGCAAAGACATGCATATAATTTTGCAGGCTATCAGGAAGCTGACTTGATTTCCTCTGTTCCCTTAGAGACTGTAGGTCCTGCAGGCTGAGAATGCCAAGCAGGAATCTCTCCACAGCTTCAAAGTCCCTAATTTCGGTTCCTGTTTCCCCTCCTCTTAATTTTAAGTCTGTGAAAGTTAGCCAAGGGACTATAATTTATTGCAAGAGGGTGATATTTTTGTTTGCTTGGTTGTTTCATTCCCTGTTTTAGTTTTAAATGAATGCCATAGCTGGAATTTTGTGTAACCAGATAGGGTGGCACTTCCATACCCAGGGAGCGTCCCAGCATGCCACTGCTCCTATTAAACCAATTATAGGAGCTTGGGTTTTGCCTTTACAGTGCCATATAAATGTCTGCTTGGGTGACAGTCTCCTCCATATCCTAAGAAAAAAAGCCATACAAATCAGGAGAGCTCAGTCAAGCCCAACCTCCATAAATGACTGAGGATGGGAGTTATCTGGGGGACCCTTTATGTTTGAATATAAATAAAACCAGAAGGAGACAAACTGCTGCAGAAAAGGGAATTGTTGACTTCCATAAAAAACAAAACTGATTTGAAGCACGTGATGGAGGGTTGGTTTGTTCCCACATTGAATCACAGAATCAGAAAATTGTCAGGGTTGGAAGGGACCTCAAGGATCATCTAGTTCCAAACCCCCTGCCATGAGCAGGGACACCTCACACTACAGCAGGCTGCTCACAGCCACATCCAGCCTGGCCTTCAAAACCTCCAGGGATGAGGCTTCCACCACCTCCCTGGGCAACCTGTTCCAGTGTCTCACCACCCTCATGGGGAAGAATTTCTTCCTTACATCCAATCTGAATCTACCCATTTCTAGTATTGCTCCATTCCCCCCAGTCCTGTCACTCCCTGACACCTCAAAAGTCCTTCCCCAGCTTTCTTGTAGCCCCCTTCAGATACTGGAAGGCCACAAGAAGGTCTCCTCGGAGCCTTCTCCTCCAGACTGAACCACAACTCTCAGTCTGTCTCCATTCATCCTGTTATAAACAAACCAATAGTGATGTGAACGATGTGTTTTGCCCTCCCAAGACTTCATAACTACGAAGTCTTAACTCCAAGGCTGGAGTTAAGCTGTTGGGTTGCATTTCCCAGAGTGCCTGAAGCTCAGAAATGTCTCTCTCTCTCTCTCGCTCTCTCTCTCTCCTGAAGTATCTTCAAAGTCAAGAAGAGCAATGAAGAAAAAAGCAAGAGGATGGAAAAAGAGGAGCAGTTTTTTAGAGAAACATTTATGGTACGTGTCCAGTTTTGCTCTGTGTCTTTAGAGAGATCCAGTTGTGCCACAGGAGGAAAGCAGCTACTTGCCCTGCTTAAAAGAGGAGCAGTGAGAAGTTCTGTCGGGAACTCCTCATCTAGTTGGGGATAGCCCTGCCCACTGCAGAGGGTTTGGACAAGATGCAAATGGGGGTCCCTTCCAACCTGTCCCATTCTATATCCTGTTCCCCCCCCTCTTTTGCCTCTCCCCCTTGCCTTCCCCCCCCCTTTTGCCTCTCCCCCTTGCCTTCCCCCCCCTCTTTTGCCTCTCCTGTAGTTGTTGGTACTATGCTGTGAGCAATGACCTACTACTACCTTCTTCCCTAATCTGGGATCTTCCCTAGGGTTGTTGCAGGGGGGTCCTTCACCCTCTTCAGCCTCATCCAAAGCCTCATAACCCATCCTGACATCTCTTCTCTCCTTCCCTCTTTACTGCTCTCAAAAGGATTACTCACAAGCATCGTGAATTTGTGGTTTTCTTTCTTCTCTGCAGTATGATAAGGAGATCAATGTCATCAACACAGCCATTGCTGAGTGCTCAGTCCCCAGTAACAGGAGAGTTGATCTCCCCATCACAGCTGGAGAGCAGCTGGAGGTGATTGATGTCACGGAGGGCACCGCAGTGATCTGCCGCAACTCGGAGGGCAGATGTAAGTTGGCAGCAAGCCTCTGGCACCGGTGGTCACATTGCAAATCCACTTTGGAGGAGCAAGCAACAGTATGTTCTTTGTGCTTAGCCACTGAGCCTTTATTTGCTCAGGAGTTCATTAATTTGCTGCTCTTTTTCTCCCCCCCACCCAGATGGCTATGTTCTAGTGGAGCATTTGAACTTCAGGTAAACTCGGGAGTTTATTTATTATGATGCATATTTTCTTCTCCTTCCCCTGTAAAGAGATTAGAGAGCTGGAGGAATGTACTAAAAACTTCTGAAGGCGCAGGGAAAGGCTAATGTAAGCAGCCAGCATTAAATATTTAATAAGCATTTCCAGTTTTAGTCTGCTGTTCTGCTCTACCCAGGGTTCCAGTCCAACTGCAGCTAAAAAAAGCCCCAGTCCAGTCATGACTTGTATAAATTGGAGATTCTTGACTTGCCTTCAGATATGCCACATTAATTCACAGAAGCTGCAAACATGGGGCACCCAGTGTGCATTGCCTGGCCAAAACCACGCCCTTACATTCCCTGCTGCAGTATCATTTCCTCCCATGCTCATGCATAATTGATATAAATGAACCTCCTCTCGCACAGGTGCCTGTTGCTATGAAACTTTCTTTCTCTTTTTTGAGACAGACCCCACTAGGTGCTTCCCCTGAAGGTCTCTTCTATGCTTCTTTTCCACCCACGAGAGCCCACCTTGGTCAGCTGTGGAGTGATGATGTGAATGTAAATAAATCTTTGTTTTGTACACTGCCAGTGTTAAACATGCAAGAAGTGTTCCCTTTGGGGTTTTTTTTGTCTGCACTTTAGAGCATCTTGTCACTGAGTATCTATCTCACCATCACTTTTTTTGGGGGGTGTGTGGTATTTCGTTGGCCCACTCTGAAAGGGCTGTGATATTTCTGTGTTTGCATGAAAAACTGTTGTGCATAACACAGTTGGTTGCTCCATGTCCCAGCTCATTCTCTGTCACCCTCTGGAGGTGTTAAGAATTTGCAAGGCTCTCCCAAAACCCTTTGCAAAGCCTAAAGAGCTGAACCTGGTTTGGGGCTTTTGACTACAAAGTGTGGGGGCCAAGAAATATGTACCACCACTCTTGATGGATTAAATACATAAAATAAGGGAAAGCTTGACTCATTTCTTTGGGGGGAAAAAAAACTCCAAACCAACCAACCAAACAAAAAAAAGACCCCAAAACATCTTAAAAGAGTTAAATAAAGCATTCATTTAACATTTACTTTATTTTTGTAAGCTAACTTCGGCATCCCAGCTATGTAAAGGCTGACTTCTGGCTCCCACCACCTCACAGCAGTAGGCAGTTACTCAACAACAGTTGCCCTTGTGTCTGGGGCCATTCTCTGCCAGAGGATGATTGCTTATTTTAAGGAAAATGCTCCTAAATGCAGGAAGAGAAGTGTGAATTCCTCCTGGCTCCTCCTTGCTTTATCCAGTGGGCTACCTTTTCAAAGGAGAGAAGGGAAAAAAACCAAAGCCCTTAAAAGATGTCTGCGCTGTACAGCTTCTGCCCCTTCCCTGGCACCTTCCAAGAGCCCCTATCAGTTTGCTCATAAATATCCTACAACTCTAGCTGCTGTAATTAGAAATTATTAAATGTTCCACAGTTAGGAAAACACAGCCAAAAAAAAAAAGGAGACAGGTTCTGTTTTGCCATAGGGCCAATTCAAAGCTGGCATAGAAGACAGCAGGGGAAAGGAAAAAAAGAAGGGGGGGGGGGGAAAGGCAGAGCAAATATTTAACATTTACTTTTAAGTCCATACAGGCATTCTTATTTATTTTACCATGTGGTTACTATTAAGTGTGTTGGCCTTCATCCATCCTTGCAATAGGGAGGAAAAAAAGAAGAAATAAATAAAACAAGGCTCTGCAAGCATGCGCAGCTTTGCAGCCTTGCCAGCCCAAATATTTAGACTTCTCCAGCAGAGAGGGAGAGTTGAAGGAGCTGAAGTGAGGCATTAGCTGCACTGAGGCCTGTGCTGTTTCATAGAATCATGGAATTGTCAGGGTTGGAAGGGACCTCAAGGATCAGCCAGTTCCGACCCCCATGCCACAGGCAGGGACACCTCACACTGCATCAGGTTGCTCACAGCCACATATAGCCTGGCCTTAAAAAACCTCCAGGGATGAGGCTTCCACCACCTCCCTGGGCAACCTGTGTCAGTGTCTCACCACCCTCATGGGGGAGAACTTCTTCCTAACATCCCATCTCAATCTACCCATATCTAGTTTTGCTCTATTCCCCCCAGTCCTATCACTCCCTGACACCCTCAAAAGTCCCTCCCCAGCTTTCTTGTAGCCCCCTTCAGATACTAGGAGGTCTCCTCAGAGCCTTTTCTTCTGCAGCCTGAACAACCCCAACTCCCTCAGTCTGTCTCCATGGGAGAGGAGCTCCAGCCCTGTGATCCTCCTCATGGCCCTTCTCTGGACACATTCCAGCACCTCCAGCTCCTTCTTGTAACAGAGGCTCCAGAACTGGACACAGTGCAGTGTCCTTAACCTACAGGCAAAGCTGTGGAGATGGTTTAGCTGGGTGAACATGATGATGTTTAGGATTGATCCTGTGAACAAAAATTCCCCTGCCCCATCCTCCTCCCCACCTAGTGCACACTCACAGCTCCTGACCTCTATTCCTCACACACACTCTAGGCAAATTTTATATTAGCCTTGTGTGCTCATTCATTTATTTTTTTATCTCCAAGGGAAGTTATTTAACTTCTGGGTTTTTTTCTGTCTTTTTTTATTTTTACTTAATTTCTACAAAACCCTTCCCCATATATCAAAGAATAATAGAAAAGCCTGGGTTGGAGGAGACCTTGAAAGTTGATCCTCTCTCCTCACCCTGCCCCTACAGAGCAGGAACATCTGCACCTACAGCAGGTTGCTCAGAGCCCCAAACAACCTCACCTGAAATGTTTCCAGGGCTGGGGCTTTTGCCACCTCTCTGGGCAACCTGGGTCAGTGTTTCATCACCTTCAGTGTAATAAAATTCTTCCTTCTTTTTAGTCTACATCTGCCTCTTGTAGTTTCAAACCATCAGGCCTTGGTTCTGTCACAACAGGACCTGCTAAGAACTCTGTCCCCATCTTTCTTCTAGTCCCCCTTGAAGTACTGAAAGGCCACAAGGAGGTCTCCTCAAAGCCTTGTCTTCTCCAGGCTGCTTTTGCATAAGGTCCATCAGCTCTGCTGGATGCAAGTTAATAGACATGAAAAGCTCTTTGCCTGGCTCACAGCTTGTAGTCTGGGCTGGGGAAGCCATTTCTGTTATTCAGGTTGATATCTGAATACCCCTCGCTGCCCCTTGGCATCCCTAAACCCCAGGGGCATCCATGGCCCCAGAGACAGGCTGCATCAGCAGCATCTCCAAAGAGAAAAGTCCATCAGCCACCCTCAGCCTGCAAAAAAAAAAAGGGAGGTTTTAAGGATTTGTTGCTTTTGTCTCTTTTCATCTCTGAGTTTATTAAAGTGCAAATGTCAACCATGGAGACAGCTATCACATGCAGTGCAGTACATCAAGAAAACACTTTCCACACCATAAATGGAAGGTTAAAAAGGCTTCATTGTGATTCTCTAATGCACAGTTACTTGCACAAAGGACAAAACTGAACCCAGGCTCTGTGCCCTTCCACACCAGCAAGCCCTGCAAAGTACTAAGGTCATTAATTTGGAAACAAAAAAAAACTTTTCCAGTCCAAAAACTCTTGACAGCACAGAAAATGGCAAGAGGGAGGGAGTATTCTAGAGGATTTTCTTCTCCTGAGCTTCGTGACATGTTCGAAAGGATGCTCAGAGTCAGGGCTTCTGAAAGTTCATCGTCTTAGACACAAAATAAACCTCAAATCAGAAATACAGAATCACAGAAACATTCAGGTTGGAAAAGACCCTCAGGATCACCAAGTCCAACCCAGAACCCTACTCTACAAGGTTCACCCCTAAACCATCTCCCCAAGCATTACATCCAAACCACCTTTAAACACATCCAGGCCTGGGGACTCAACCACCTCCCTGGGCAGCACATTGCAACCCCTGACCACTCTAGCTGGGCAAAAATGTTTCCTAATGTCCAGTCTAAACCTACCCAGTTGTATCACAGATCACAAATACTTCTAGCATGAAGAAAACATTGCAAAGGACTAGTCTGGCTCCTCTCTCTCACATAGAGCTGAGGCTTGGGCTGTGGCCACTACAGATACCCTGGGATTCAGTTTTGCTTTGTGCTCTATAAAACCAACAGAATAAACAAACAAATGCATTGAGAGGTACAAACCACGTGAGTATAACATGATACAGAACACATGAGCATGCTGTCAGCAACTGTTACCATGTCTACAGTACCTACTTCACAGCTTGGTGAGATGAGGAGAAACCACAACTCTTGCAAAAGTTGGAAGGAAAAAACAAAAAATAGAGTACAATAAAACAAACCAAAAGACCCCGCACAGAGAGATGAAACCTACAATAGAAAACTTGGATTGTTTTTAAGTTAAGGCAGCTTCAGCAGGAATTTCAAGGCTTTTGTTGAAAACAGACTCTTTGTGACACCTGAAGTGTGCTTTGCAGTTAGAGCTCTGATTGACCATCCAGTTCTCCTAGTTCTGATGGAAGGGACCTTAGAGATATCTGCTCCAACCTCCTCACCATGGGCAGGGACTCCTCTCAACTAGACCTGGCTGCTCAAGGCCTCATCCAACCAGGCCTTCAACACCCCCAGGTAGGAGGCAGGCACAACCTCTCAGCCTATGCCAAAGTCTCACCACCCTCCTCATGAAGAACTTCTTCCTAAGATCCAGTCTAACCCTGCTCTCCCTCAGCTTCAACCCATTCCCCCTTGTCCTGTCTCCAGACACCCTGATGAAAAGTCCCTCTGCAGATTCCTGTAGAATCCCTTCAGGTATTGGAAGGCAGCTCTAAGGTCCCCCCAGAGCAGACACATGCATCAAAGCCAATGTCCTACCAGGTTTGTGCTCTCCAAAGCCAGTGTTTGATCAACAGGTGTAAGGAAACCCAGTTCCCCTCTCAGGTATGGGAGTGAGGTACCTCTGAATGAATCATTTACTCCACATCCAAGAGCCAAGCTGGAGCTTCAGAATTATAGGAAGCTGTTGTTTTTTTCACAAGTGAATGATGAGAGGGAATATAGAAAGAAAGGGCTAAGGAAGCCAAAAGAAAGCACTATATGGAAAGCCTATCCCAAAGTAAGACCTTCAGGAAGGTGGCTCTGGTGGCTCCATCACACACCCGAAACCTAACAACTCCTAAACTTCCAGTTTTACTGCAGGAGCCGGGAGTGGGGACTTGTTTGGCTCATCCAAAGGGATGGATGTGCAATGATTCTTCCCTCTCCTCTCACCTAATTAAAGAGTGAAGCCACAAAACTGCACACCAAATAAATGATGCTTCAAGTATTTGGAAACATGGCCTGCATGTCTCATTGGTGGGATCTGTGCACCTCCTTTGACTTCCAGCAGTCCTAATGTATGCTGAAGGCACAACTCCATGTCCAGCTCCTAGGTCTCTCTTCTGCTTGGGTGCACACAAGATGACGGATGTAAAGAGTAGTAACATGAGAAGGAGCAGGCAGAATGGTGACTATGTTCAAACTCATCTATTCCAGCATGAATGGCATTGCAATCACACCAAAACAAATGAACACACAACAGCTGCTTCCTTTTTTACAGCACTGCCCCTGCATACTCCCCCAGCCCTGGCTGTGCCTCCACACACCTTAGGGAGTGCTGAACTGCAGGCACACACTGAACCTGCAAAACAGAAACCCTGCTGCCTTCACCTGCTCAGCTCCAGCTCCTGCCAACAAAACTGCCCCCAATCCTGCTGGCACCAGGGCTGCAGCCAGGAAGGGCAGGATGCTCCTGATGCCCTCTCTCCTCCCGTCCCTGGATGAAGCTGTGCTGGGTCCAGCAGGGTCAGCTAAGCTCCTCATGGGCTTTACCTAGAAAAGGGTGTAAAAATAACACCCCCTTTCTCCAGGTGCTCTGGCATCCTGGGATTAGTGTGTGCCACGGAAGGGCTCCAGGGTGCACCCCTACCCTGCTGGGCAGATGAAACAGAGAGGCCAAAGACAAGGATGATACCTGGATTTTATATATATATATACACACACACATACATATACCTACCTAGATTTTTATAGTTATCTATCTATATATATATACACACACACACACACACACCCCCCTGGATCTTTTTATAAATATATATAGATGTATATATCCCTATCTAGATTCTTTCATATATATATATATATATGTATGTGTGTATACATACATATATATATATACATCCCTATCTAGACTCTTTCATACATATATATATCTCTCTCTATCTAGATATTCTTTCATATAGGTATATATATCCCTATCTAGACTCTTTCATATCTATATCTATATCTATATCTATATCTATATCTATATCTATATCTATATCTATATCTATATCTATATCTATATCTATATCTATATCTATATATATCTCTGTATCTATATATCTATATCTATAATCTCTCTATCTAAATTCTTTTATATATATATATATGTATGTGTGCATATATATATCTATATCTATCTATCTATCTATCTATCTATATATATCCCCCTATCTAGATTCTTTCATATATCACAGAATCACCAAGGTTGGAAGAGACCTCAAAGATCATCAAGTCCAACCTGTCACCATGGACTAAACCATGGCACCAAGTGCCACATCCAATCCCTTCTTGAACACCTCCAGGGATGGTGACTCCACCACCTTCCTGGGCAGCACATTCCAATGGTGAACAACTCTCTCAGTGAAGAGCTCTCTCTTCACCTCGAGCCTAAACTTCCCCTGGCACAGCTTGAGACTGTGTCCTCTTGTTCTGGTATATATATATATATATATATCCTTATGTAGATTATTCCATACATACATATCCCTATCTAGATTCTTTTCTCTCTCTCTCTCTCTATATATATATATCTCCCTGTCTAGATTCTTTTATACATATATATCCCTATCTGGATTATTTATATCTGTATCTCCCTATCTAGATTTTTTAAAATATATATCCCTACCTAGCTTTTTTTATACATATCCCTGCCTAGATTTATATATAGATATGTACACATTCCCAGATTTTTATATATATATACACACACCTCTAGCTATACATACACCCCACCTAAATTTTTATATATATATATGTATGTACACAGAGCTACCTAGATTTGTATCTATAGCTATCTCTCTATATAAAAATCTAGGTGTATATATGTGTCTGCATATAGAAGATTGGCAACTAGAGGTATGCATGCTAGTACAGTACAAGCTACTTCTGCCTCAACTCATGCAGGAGCTGGAGCCTAGATCTGAACTCTGTACCCTTTGCATTTTTGTCTCTCTTGCCTCCCCTCAGGCCGAAGCAAAGTTTGGGTGAGTGAGTTTGTGGCTTGCTAAGCACCGCTGCCCAGTGGCTTCTGAAGAATTGCACTTGGAGTAATTCAAGTTTCTGTAGTTCAAATGCATTTACCCTGCTTTTCCTAATGCTTGTGCATGGACCAGCATAACTCAAAAAAAACCCAAACCAAACCCCAAACAAACAAAACAAAAACCAAACCCCAATAAAACCTGATCACAGTGTAACAGAGTAAAAGTTAAAACTTTTCCTTTGGAAAAGGTAACCTCAGGTCAGCAGCTTCTCTGCAGCTGGGAACCCAAAACCAGACTATTTGAAGGTAAAATGTGTTTTAAAAAGAAGTGAAACACAGACTCATAGAAGCATCTTGGTTGGAAGAGCCCTTTAAGATCATCAAGTCCAACGATTAACCCAGCACTGCCAAGTCACCACTAAATAATGTCCCTCAGCACCACCTCTCCACATCTTTTCAATCCCTTCAGAGATGGGGACTCCACCGCTTCCCCAGGCAAACTTCTCAGAATATTTCAAAATGTGGATTCAGGTAAGGCTGTTCTGGACAGGTTGAATCCACTGAGGTACTTCCAGCAGTCCCACTCACTCCCCTTGCCTCTGCTGACATGGAGCAGGAAAGCTGCTTCATTTCTTTGTGCCTCTCCATATGGAAAACCAAGCCACTCTCATTACCTGCCAGGCAGGACTGGTTTTGCAGATCCACAGATGAGTTAATATTTGCATGGGTCTCAGAAGATGCCAAGTGCCACAAGGGCTTTTGTTCTACCACCCAGAAATCTCACCCGCCTCCAGGAAGCAAATATTTCCTACCAAGAACATTTGCTGCTATCTCATACTGTTAGCTCTGCTGGGTGGACAAGTGGCATTCCAAGGCAAGACATCTGCACATCTATGTGCTTCTGACTGCAGCAGCAGCCCAGAACACACCAGCCCTTCACCAACTGGACTACAGGTATTTCCAGGACAAAGAAGTTGGGAAGATGCTCAGCAGCAAGTGACGATTTAAACAGCCTTGTACATTTCAAACACAGAATCACAGAATGTATCTGGTTGGAAGAGACCTCCAAGCACATCCAGTCTAACCCTTGACCCAACACCAAAGGGTCAACACTAAACTATGTCCCTAAGCACCAGGTCCACACATTGCTTGAACACCCCCAGGGACGGTGACTCCACCACTACCCTGGGCAGACCATTCCAATGTTTGAGAACCCTTTCAGTGAAGAAACATTTCACAGAATCACAGAATCACCAAGGTTGGAAGAGACCTCCAAGATCATCAAGTCCAACCTGTCACCACAGACCTCGTGACTAAACCATGGCACCAAGTGCCACGTCCAATCCCCTCTTGAACACCTCCAGGGATGGGGACTCCACCACCTCCCTGGGCAGCACATTCCAATAGCTAACGACCTTCTCAGTGAAGAACTTTCTCCTCACCTCAAGCCTAAACTTCCCCTGGCACAGCTTGAGACTGTGTCCTCTTGTTCTGGTGCTGGTTGCCTGGCAGAAGAGACCAACCCTAAATATCCATCCCGAAACACATTTCCTGGAGGGCTACAGACATTCCAAACCCTTTCCTGGATGGATATTGATGTCTGTTCCTACAGCTGATCAGCTGCCCTCTCCTGATCCTTTCCAAAGGGACTTACCCATCTCTAGCACCCAAAGCACGTAGTGCTGTTTGCTCAGCATTTGCTCATGTCTCAGCACTGATCTGAAAGCTGCTAAAGAGCTGGGTGCTGCTCAGCTTTGGCTCTGGGGTGGGGTGGGTTTTTTTCACCCCTCCAAAAAGGAGTCTGGATTCTCCATCCTGACCAGGTACGACCCTGTTCACACCACAGCACCGGAGACACGCATCATCCGGCAGCCACCAGGCACAGCACCCAAGCCATCCTCCACCCCAGAGGATTTATTCAACAAGGAGAAGGTAATAAAAAACACCTCATTACAAAAACCTAGGAAGTACTACAAAGATTTCCAAGTTGTTTTTTTTTTTGTTTAAAACCAAAAACTCTTCTGCTGCCACCTTTCTGATCCACAGCCGCTGCTGTGTTGGATTGAGCATACCAGAACCTAACAGCAACATTGATCTGATTTCTTTTGTGTTTTGTTTTGTTGGGTTTTCTAAACTTTGTGTGGCTTCTGGAGAAAGAAAAAAAAACAACAAACCAAAATAAATTGGAGCTGTAAAGTCACATCAGTTGAAAAAATCCAAGCACAACCTGTAACAAAAGTAAGGCAATTTTGTGGTTTGTTTCAAGCTGAGACTTGACTTCAAGCTGAAAATGTCCATTAAACTGCCAGTAGATGGCAAAAATATCCTGTATTTGTCTGCAGTACCTCAAATGATTAGTACAAAAGGCTTAATGTGTCCTTCCCCTCCCTTGCTTCTTGTAGAAACCTGCAGAAAGTATAAATTAAAGTGCAACTGTACAAAAAAAACCCAACCCTGGTACAAAAAAAAACCCAAAACCCTCTGATGGGCCTTAAGAAGCTCTCACAGAAAAGATGGATTGAAATGATTTGGAAGTCGAATGGCTGCACACCTCTTGGGACTCACAAGAGCTCTTTGCTTTGTTACTTAAAACACAGCCCAAAACCAAAAATAAAATAAAATAAGAAAGAAAAAAAACAAAAAACACCCCAGGAATATTTTGGCAAAGTTTTCCTAAAGCATTTGCTCCTTGAACTGGAATTAAATCCCACAGCAAAGCCAAGCAGATGCCGAGGCTGCCCCTTAAGATCGAGTCCATCTAAGCTAAAAAATATGAATTCTCTTAAAGAAAAGAAGTCACAGAGGCATTAGGGTTTACCCTTGAAGAACCAGAATTTCACCTTAAAAATCCCTGTAGTTTGTCTTAGAAAATAAAATCCTGTCCTTCAGATAGCCCAGTAGTAAAGAAGCAGCAGAACTCTGACTCCAGGTGTCCCCCTGCCTGCTGGGTGGAGCGCTGAAGGTCACAGTCCGGCGGGAGGCGGCGGCAGGACGGCAGAGCCCTTCGGTGTGAAAAGTGAGGCTCTGGCAGAGCCAGGCTGTGGGTAGGCAAGGCAGGGAAGGCAGAGTTGGCAGCGAGGTCAGGGTGGTGGCAACAGGCCAAGGCTTCCCACGGGCAAGGCGAGAGGTACAGGCTGCGCAGCTGCGCCACGCCGCTGGCGCTTGGCCGGCGGTGATCACAGAATCACAGAATTTGAGGGGCCGGAAGGGACCTCGGAAGCTCATCCAGTCCAACCCTCCTGCCAGAGCAGCATCATCTAGAGCAGATCACACAGGAACACATCCAGGCGAGTTTTGAGTATCTCCAGAGAGGGAGACTCCCCACTGCTGGGCAGAGAGAGGTTGTCTTTGGGTGGCTTGTTGGCATCCAGCCCTCTGTGGGTGGCTCATCTGAATCCTGCTTGGGATTCAGCCCCTGGAGCTGGGGGGGCAACAGGGGAGGGTGAGCAGGTTGGTGGGGGGATGATGATTAAAAGCTGGAAAAAAAGACAAGCAGCCATCACCTTTGAACATGGTGAGCAGATCAGTGAGTGCTATCCAGGCCCATCAGGAGGAGGAAAGAAAGCATCTGGTGGGACACTCCTCTGCAGAGACTTGACACATGGAGGCCTTCCCACAGCATGTTTGCAACATTCCACCTTCCCTCCCCAGCTTTAGCAGAGGGAAAAAGCACAAGAGGGAAGGGATGGCATATTGCACCAGTGCAGAAACATCTCAGCAGCTGCTAGTTTGAGGAGGAAAATGTTACCAGAGGCCAGCAGCCCCACCAGCACCCAGCTGTGAACTGTGCAGAGCTGTCTCATTACCTCTCTGCCTCCATTTAGTGTAGCTCCTGGGTGATCACTCTGACCTGGCTTAGACCATCCTGCCCCTGCTCTGCACAGCAAAGGGGACACAACATCAACCTCACTGCACACTACCTATATGGAAGAAAGCTTGGCCATGGCTCCATTAACTCAGGGCAAATCGGGGTGGGGAAGGGGCCTTTGTCAAAGAATCAGTGACACGTTTTCTACCTCATAGCCATGCCAACACTTCCCATTCGGTTCGCTAGGAGAAAAGAGTGGGTGTTGGATCCATTTCACCACGCTATAACCAGTGAGATGGAGCTGTTCTTCATTTCCTCAGTGCCTTCTTAAAAAGGAGAATGCTTTGGAGTGGGAATTGGCTCCATGTTGCAGGCTGTGGAGTGGCAAGGGGTGGAGGAGGAGGAACAACGACGAAGCAGAAGAAACAAGGACCAGATCCTCACAGTGCAATCCTATGTGCGGAGGGACCAGCACCTCAGTCCTGACTGTCAGCGAGCCAGGGCCATGATGAGGCTGGCACACATCTCAAAGAAGTCCATGGTGTGGCTGCCGAGGCGTGGTGGCACCGAGGGGATGCTGCCAATGAAGGAGCCGCTCAGGGAGCCCATCAGAGACTGGCACTCGGCAGCCGCAGCGCCGTCAATGCTCAGCCGCGGCCGGTGCAAGCCAGCGGCGGAGCAGGAGCGCTGAGGAGTGGATGAGCCGGACCTCTGCTCCATCACATCATCTTGGGGATGGAAAAGAAGAGGAGAAAAACACCCCAAGAAGTGGCATTAGCTTGGCATCTGCAATAGGAGTACCTTGCTAAACATGTGACATGAATGGAGACAAATGGCTCAAAAAGGAAATCACAGAGTGCTAGTGGTGGGAAGGGACCTCCAGAGATCATCCAGTTCACCCCCCCTGCCAGAGGAGCACCACCCAGGGTAGTCTGCACAGGAATGCATCCAGGTGGGTTTTGAGTGTCCAGAGAAAGAGACTCTACAACCTCTCTGGGCAGCCTGCTCCAGGGTTCTGTCACCTTCACCATACAGAAGTGTCACCTCCTGTGCTCTATCTTGTATCCATTGTTCCTTGTCTTATCCCTGGGCACCACCAAAAAGAGTCTGGGACCTTCATCTTGACACCCACCCCTCAGATATTGATCAGATCCCCTCTCCACCTTCTCACCAGACTGGACAGCCCCAGGGCTCTCAATCTCTTCACAGCAGAGATAGTCAAGTCCTGCAGTCATCCTCCTAGCTCTCCATTGGACACTCTCTAGCAGATCCCTGTCTCTCTTGAATTGGGGAGCCCAAAACTGGACACAGTATTCCAGGTATGGTCTCACCAGGGCAGAGCAGAGGGACAGGAGAACCTCCCTAGACCTGCTGGTCACTCTTTTCTTGCTACACCCGAGGATACCATTTGCCTTTCCTGGCCACAAGGGCACATTGCTCTCCCATGGAGAACTTGCTGTCCACCGGGACACCCCAGCAGCTAACTTCAAACGGCTGCATAAGCACTTCAAAACACAAAGTATTATTTAAATACCATTTTTAAACTTCCAAAGTCATAACCCTCTGTGGTTTGCATCTCCTTGGAGCCCCATTCCCCACTCACCATCGATGCTTTTGAAGTCCAGGAGATAGCTGCGGTTGTCCACCTGGTAGAGCTGCAGGCTCATCTTGACGTAGTTGCCCGTCACCGGGTTCTTGCGGCGCACTCTCAGGTGGTAGGAGTTCACCACCTACAATGGGAAGCTTGCTTTCAGGAGTAAGACCCAAAGCAGCACGAAGGACATTTCTTTCCCAACTTGTTTCCACGTTCTGAGGAGAACTGTGGCAGTTTTAGGCTGAGGCATAGGAAATTTTCCACAGATCTTGAGCAGAAAGTGGTAGAATGTAGAATCATAGAATTGTCAGGGTTGGAAGGGACCTCAAGGATCAGCCAGTTCCAACCCCCCTGTCATGGCCAGGGACACCTCACACTACAGCAGGTTGCTCAGAGCTACATCCAGCCTGGCCTCAAAATCCTCCAGGGATGAGGCTTCCACCACCTCCCTGGGCAACCTGTGCCAGTGTCTCACCACCCTCACGGGGAAGAACTTCTTCCTAACATCCAATCTCAATCTACCCATTTCTATTTCTTTCCATTCCCCCTAGTCCTATCATTACCTGATACTCTAAAAAGACCCTCACCAGCCTGCATCCCTTACCACAGGATGCAAAAGAAAAATAAAGTCCAACTAATCCCATTGGTCTGGTAACTAACATAAAGTTAGTTGTATAAAATAACTCTCAAAGGATCTGGAGGTGCTGGAAGGTGTCCAGAGAAGGGCCATGAGGATGATCAGAGGGCTGGAGCACCTTTGCTATGGAGACAGACTGAGAGAGTTGGGGCTGTTCAGTTTGGAGAAGAGAAGGTTCCAAGGAGACCTTCTTGTGGCCTTCCAGTATCTGAAGGGGGCTACAAGAAAGCTGGGGAGGGACTTTTGAGGGTGTCAGGGAGTGATAGGACTGAGGGGAATGGAGCAAAACTAGATATGGGCAGATTCAGAGTGGATGTCAGGAAGAAGTTCTTCCCCATGAGGGTGGTGAGACACTGGAACAAGTTACCCAGGGAGGTGGTGGAAGCCTCATCCCTGGAGGTTTTGAAGGCCAGGCTGGATGTGGCTGTGAGCAACCTGCTGTAGTGTGAGGTGTCCCTGCCCATGGCAGGGGGGTTGGAACTGGCTGATCCTTGAGGTCTCTTGCAATCCTAACAATTCTATGATTCTGTGGTTGCTTCTGCTGACCTGCTGACCTTGGCTGTGTTCCTGTTGTGGCTAAGTACTAACAAGCTACTGTCTCCTTTTCTCCTCTCTTCTCTTGTCCCTTGTACAGGGAGGAAGAGGGGGGGAAGCTATTGGTAGCCCCCTGGTTTTGTCCAGGGGGGTTCTTGTGTTGTTTATAAATTGTCATATAATATTGTATAGTTTGTACATATTCATTGCATTTCATATTTCTAGATTGTAGTTCTGCTTGTAAATACAGCTTCATTTGCTTCCAACAGAGCTGGTCTGGCAATTCTTTGTCGGGGGGTAGTTCTCTCAAATTAACTGGGGGGGTAATTTGAATTGACCACAAGATAACAACTTCTAGGAAGAACACTGCCTATGAGGTTGAGCAAATGGTTTCTCATCCTGTGTCCTCCTAGCTTTAAAAATGCTTCTTAGGACTTTGATTCACCAGATGCTGGCAGAAGCTGCTGGGACCCATCTGCCAGGCACCAAAATGATCTTTGGTCCTCCCTCACCAGCCAATAACCCTACTCATGGACCCACATATGAGGACCATGAAACCAGGGCAGGCTGGGCAGAGTAACCTCTTCCATCAGCAGGAGCTAAATTCAGTGTCTGTGAATCAGCCTCAAGCTGTGGATCTTCTCTTGCTGCTTCCCACCCCACAATCTCTCTGCTGCATCTCATTTGCAGGGAGATCTTTTCTCCCTGATATATTTAGAATCATAGAATTGTTAGGTTTGAAGGCCCACCCTGAAGGATCATCTAGTTCCAACCCCCCTGCCATGGGCAGGAACACCTCACACTAGATCAGGTTGCTCACAGCCACATCCAGCCTGGCCTTAAAAACCTCCAGGGATGAGGCTTCCACCACCTCCCTGGGCAGCCTGTTCCAGTGTCTCTCACCACTCTCATGGGGAAGAACTTCTTCCTAAGATGAAGAACTTCTACCTATGAAGCAACTGGATGGACAGGGAAGTTATTTTGATGAGGAGTCACATCTCAAGTGACTCTTAGGTGGGAAAGACTATTGTGAAACCTCCTGGTACAATATATGCTTCACTGCCTACATGAAGGCATTGGGTTGACTTGGTGTGTGAAGTTGTAGCAGAAATAGAGCAAGTTTGTTCTCTCTTTGGGAAACCAATGCAGCTAACATATGTCTGGCTGGTGTAGGAGGCAGCCTGCAGACAGCACATCTCCCGGCTGCTGCAATGAAGTCAGGTTTCTGTGTGCTACCTGGCTGGAAACACATACTATCATAAAAAATAAGGAGGAGCTGGGAGGCTCTGAAGAAGCAGCACAGTTAAGCTCACCCTGGACAACCTGCAACAAGGAAGGTTATCTCCTGTGGTGATGAAGATCTGGGCTGAAACTCTCCTTACCTTGCTGCTGCTGCTCCCATGAGGCTGCTGTGAAAGACCGTGAGTCAGGAGAGCTCAAGTCAGTGACTGCACCAAGGCTTGGCAGGAAAGATTAAAGGGTAACTCGGGGATTTATTGCTCTGATGTTGAGAGAGATTGTGACCAAATGCTGCATAGCTCTGAGGAAACAGCTGAGGTGAGCACTGCCAACTGAAATGTCACTTGGGTTTAAATCAAGCTTCAAGAAGCTGGGGCCTAAAACAGGGAAGTGGTGACTGAAAGCACATTTGATCCACAAGCATCATCTCCATCAAGGAAAGTGCCACCACATCAATCATAGAATCATCATAGAACAGTGGAAGGGACCTCAGAGATCACCTACTCCAACCCCCCCACCATGGGCAGGGACACCTCTCAACTAGACTCAACTGCTCAAGGCCTCATCCAACCTGGCCTTCAACACCCCAGGCAGGAGGCATCCACAAACTCCCTGGGCAGCTTATTCCAGAGTCTCACTACCCTTGTACTGAAGAACTTCTTCCTTCAAACCATTCCCCCTTGTCCTGTCTCTAGAAACCTCCAAGAAAAGTCCCTCTGCAGCCTTCCTGTAGGATCCTTTCAGCTATTGGAAGGCAGCTCTAAGGTTCCCCTGGAGTCTTCTCTTCTCCAGGCTGAACAACCTCAGTTCCCTCAGCCTATCCTAGCAAAGGTGCTCCAGCCCATGAATCATCTTTGTGGCCCTCCTCTGGACTCACTTCAATGGCTCTGTGTCCTTCTTATGCTGGGGACACCAGAACTGGAGGCAGTATTGGAGGTGGGGTCTCAGCAGAGCAGAGTCAAGGGGCGGAATCCCCTCTCTTGCCCTGCTGGCCACACTCCACTTGCTGCAGTCAGCACGCAGCTGCCTTCTGGGCTCCATGAGGGCACTGCTGGCTCCAAACTCCTGCCCCTAACACCTCCTACCCCTCACATGCCCATCTTTCAGTGTCACCTCAGCACACTGCACTGCTAGGACCTGAGTAGAAAATAAGAGTTCCTTTGCTCAGGAGCACTCGAGATGACCTCTCAAGGAATTAGCCACTAAAATTAGAAATGTGACTGGCCCCTCTTATCCTCACAGCTGAAGGAGGCAGAATCATCTTCTCAGGCAGAGGCTTAGAGCATTTAGAAGGAAAACTCTCATTTCATGCCATAAATAAACACCACAGATACTGAACCCTGGCTAGCATCTTAATTCTGCCTGTTTGCATTAGTGAGACGTCACAGGGATGCTCACAAGGTGGGGCAACATATTTGGAAGCAGGTGAGGCTACAACCATAGTTATTAAGCTCCCTGAGCAATTCAGTTCCTAGGATCATAGGATGTTAGGGGTTGGAAGGGACCTCCAAAGATCAGCCAACTCCCCTGCCAGAGCAGGACCATAGAATCTAGCACAGGTCACACAGGAACACATCCAGATGGGTCTTGAAAGTGTCCAGAGAAGGAGACTCCACAACCTCTCTGGGCAGCCTGTTCCAGTGCTCTGGGACCCTCCCAGTGAAGAAGTTCCTCCTCATGTTGAGGTGGAACCTCCTGTGCTGCAGTTTATATCCATTGCCCCTTGTCCTATCACAGGGTGCAACTGTGCAGAGCCTGCCCCTCCCTCTTGACACTCAGCCCTCAGATATTTATAGACATTTATCAAATTCCCCTTCAGTCTTCTCCAGACTAAACAGCCCCAGGTCTCTCAGCCTCTCCTCCTAGGGCACAGGCTCCAGTCCCATCATAGAATTCTCAGGGTTGGAAGGGACCTCAAGGATCATCTAGTTCCAAACCCCCTGCCAGGGGCAGAGGACACCTCACACTACATCAGGTTGCTCAGAACCACTCATCCTGGTATCACTCCACTGGACTCTCTCCAGCAGAGCCCTGTCCTTCTTTAACCGAGAATTTGACCCTTGAAGCACCAGCACTGCCTACCTTCCACTCAAAGTCCAGCTGCTTCATGGCACGGTACACCTCGGCCATAATGTCATAGGGCTTGCTCTGGCTGCGGATTCCCAGGTGCCACTTGGCCTTTTTGACCGTCAGGGGTTTCGGCTTGGTGGTGTTGAGGGCATCCAGAGGGCACCGTGCCTTGGGGCTGTCCGCCACCAAGGGCGGCATCCTCTCGGGGTGCGGCTTGACCCCGGGCGGGATGTGCAGGGCGCTGTCGTCCATGAAGGAGCCGGTGGGGGGGCTGGAGGCCAGGTAGAACTCGCTGGCCTGGTTCATGATGCGGCGGTTGTCGATGACGAGGTGGTAAGCCACGGCCAGCTGGTCCTGGGGGTCGCCGCTGTACAGGCTGTTCAGCACCTCCGACTCCGTGCACTCGAACTTCTCGCACACCTCCCGCACCGCCTCGTCGTCAACAACCGTGGCGTCATAGGAAGGGTCCTCCGGGAACAGGTAGCTGGGCAGCTCCTCCTTAAACCACTCGTGCTCCCTTGGGAAAGGAAAAGCAGCTCTGAGCAAAGCCATCACCGCCACCAGTCCCTCACTTGGGCGAGCTACGACTGCTCACAGAATCACAGGATGTTAGGGGTTGGAAGGGACCTGGAAAGATCAGGGCATCCAGGGCAAAGCATACAGCAATGCATCCAGGTGGGTTTGGAATGTCTCCAGAGAAGAAGACTCCACAACTTCTCTGGACAGCCTGTTCCAGGGCTCTGGCACTCTCACAGAGAAAAAGTCTTCCCTTCTATTTGTGTCACCTCCTCTGCTCCAGCTTGCACCCATTGCCCCTTGTCCTATCACTGAACATCACAGAGCCTCACTCTGTCCTGACACTGCCCTGCACATCATCCTAAACATGAATGAGGTCACCCCTCAGGCTCCTCTGCTCCAAGCTAAAGAGCCCCAGCTCCCTCAGCCTGTCCTCCACAGGGAGGTGTTCCACTGCCTTCAGCATCTCCGGGGCTCTGCCCTGGACTCCCCTAAGCAGCTCCCTGAGGTCCCTCCTGAGCTGAGTAGCCCAGAACTGGACACAACACTCCAGATCCAGCCTCATTGGGCCTGCAGACTGGGGAGCTGAACCCAGCCCTGCATGGTCTGCCAGTGTTGTAACAGCAATGACAGTTTGTTCAGTGGGCTCTGAAGTAAGACCTCAGCACTCAGAAGATGCTCAAGCTCTTTGATTACTGCAGGTCTGGCAGAGATACAGAGCACCAAAGCTATCCAAGTACCTAATTCCCACAGAATCATAGAGTGATGAGGTCATCTAGTCCAATCCCCTGCAGTTAGCAGGGACATCCTCCACCAGATTAGGTTGCTCAGAGCCTTGTCAAGCCTGACCTTGAATATATTCAGGGATGGGGCCTTGACTGCTTCCCTGGGCAACCTGTTCCAGTATTTCACCACCCTCGTAGTAAAAAACTTCTTCCTAGCATCCAATCTGAATCTACCCTGCTCTAGTTTAAAACCACTGCCTCTCATCCTAGTGCTACAAGCCCTGGTAAACAGTCCCTCCTCAGCTTTCTTGTAGGTTCACTTCAGCTACTGGAAGGCTGCTCTAAGGTCTCCCTGGAGCCTTTTCTTCTCCAGGCTAGAAACTCCAACTCTCTCAGCCTGTTTTCACAGGAGAGGTGCTCCAGCCCTCTGATCATTTTTGTGGCTTCCTCTGGACATGCTCCAACAGGTCCATGTCCTTCTTGTGTTGAGTGCCCCAGAGCTGGACATGGTACTCCAGGTGAAGTCTTACCAGAGGAGAGGGGCAGAATCACCTCTCTTGATCTGCTGGCCATGCTTCTATTCAGTCATGATATCACTAGTTTTGCCAAACACCATGAAGAGCTTTCAGAGGCTATTTTATAATGCACTAAAATAGCATTTTATATATATATATATATATATATAATATGTATATAAAATCATCACCCTGTTCATCATCACCCACTGGCAGCCAGCAGCCCCTCACCACCTCTCCATCAGCACAGATGGGCTGCAGTAGTGCTCCTTGAATCATCTGGGACAAAATCCAGCTGCAGCAGCTGACTACTCCTGTGAACCACCCAGCCTAGCTGCCAGCAACTGACCCTCAGGGACAGCCACTGATAGGCTGGAACCCCCACATGCAGCCAGCCAGCCCAGCACATCCCCCTGAGCCTCACCTGATGTCCTTGATAGTGGCTCGCTTGAGAGGGTCGACCTGCAGCATGTGCATGAGGAGAGTGGCAACAGAGCGGTTGAGGTATTCAGGGATGTAGAAGACACCTCCTCGGATCTTCTTGAAGAGGGTGGGCACGTGCTCGTCATCAAAAGGCAGAGTGCCACACAGAAGGGCATAGAGGATGACACCACAGCTCCAGATGTCCACCTCTGGGCCAGCGTAGAGCCTGTAGGAAGGCAGGAGCAGCAGCAAGGTGTCAGCCCTCCTCATCTTCCCCCCAGCTCCTTAGCCAGGGTGCAGGTCCCACTGAGCAAGCTGGGGACCACTGGGCTCCACCAGGGCAGGAAGCTGGAGGGCTGCTCACATGAAGGTCCCCAGCCAAACGTGCTTAAACCAGGATCACTCAGGAGCAAGGAGAATCACAGAATCACAGAAACATTCAGGTTGGAAAAGACCCTCAGGATCACCAAGTCCAACCCAGAACTCTACTCTACAAGGTTTGCCCCTAAACCACAGTCCTAAGCACCACATCCAAACCACCTTTAAACACATCTAGGCTTGGGGATTCCACCACTTCCCTGGGCAGCACATTCCAATCCCTGACCACTCTTGCTGGGAAATTTTTTTTCCTAATGTCCAGTCTAAACTTCCCCAGTCACAGCTTGATGCCATTCCCTCTTGTTCTGTCACTAATTGCCTGTGAGAATCACAGTATCACAGTATAACTAAGGTTGGAAGAGACCTCAAGGATCATCGAGTCCAACCTATCAACACAGACCTCATGACTAGACCATGGCACCAAGTGCCACGTCCAATCACCTCCAGGGATGGTGACTCCACCACCTCCCTGGGCAGCACATTCCAATGATGAACGACTCACTTGGTGAAGAACTTTCTCCTCACCTTGAGTCAAAACCTCCCCTGGCACAGCTTGAGACTGTGTCCCCTTGTTCTGGTGCTGGTTGCCTGGGAGAAGAGACCAGCACCAGCCTCTCTGCAACCTCCTTTCAGATAGTTGTAGAGAGCCATGAGGTCTCCCCTCAGCCTCCTCTTTTCCAAACTAAACAGCCCCCAGCTCCTTCAGTCACTCTTCATAAGACTTATTTTCAGGCCCTTCCCCAGCTCAGTTGCCCTCTTCTGCACTGGCTCCAGCATGACAGAAATGACATGGCAGAGCTGGCACTGGCTGCCCATGCTCCTCTGGCCAGCCACGTGCATTCCTGCCTCTGCCAGACCCTCCAAAAAGCCAAACCCCACATTTCCAAGAGGTCTACCCCCAAGGTCTCAGCAGCCAGCAATTTCTGTTCATTCAGAGCAGCAGGCTGAACAGCAGCAGACGTCTCTATCTCCAAGTGTTTATTTTTGGTGGAAGTTTGTGTGCTGGCAGTGCCAGCACTCCTGCTTCCGACAAGCTGCTAATGTGCTCCCTGGCATCACCAAGTGGGGACACCCCAAATATACAGGGTTTGCTGCTGCTTGCTCCATTTATCTCTTCTTCACAGAATCACAGAATGTTAGGGGCTGGAAAGGACCTTGAGAGATGGAATAGGAATAGGAATACGAATAGGAATAGACCAGACCAGATCAGAAAAGGCCTTTGAGATCACTGAGCCCAACCTATCACCCAACACCATCTAATCAACTAAACCATGGCACTAAGTGCCTCATCCAGTCTCTTTTTAAACACTCCACCACCTCCCTGGGCAGCACATTCCAATGGCCAATCTCTCTTTCTGGGAAGAATTTCTTCCTAACATCCAGCCTAAACCTCCCCTGGCACAGCTTGAGACTGTGTCCTCTTGTTCTGGCGCTGGTTGCCTGGCAGAAGAGACCAACCCCCACCTGTCTACAACCTCCCTTCAGGGAGCTGTAGACAGCAATAAGGTCTCCCCTGAGCCTCCTCTTCTCCAGGCTAAACACCCCCAGCTCCCTCAGCCTCTCCTTACAGGGCTCTACTCCAGACCCCTCCCCAGCTTTATTGCCTTTCTCTGGACACCTTCCAGCAACTCAACATCTTTCCTAAACTGAGGGGCCAGAAGGACTCAAGGTGTGGCCTAACCAGTGCTGAATGCATGGGCAGAATGACTTCCCTGCTCCTGCTGGCCACACTACTCCTGATACAGGCCAGGATGCCTTCTTGGCCACCTGGGCACACTGCTGGCTCATGTTCAGCCAGCTGTCAACCACTACCCCCAGGTCCCTCTCTGCCTGGCCACTCTCCAGCCACTCTGACCCCAGCCTGTAGCACTGCATGGGGTTGTTGTGGTCAATGTGCAGAACCCAGCACTTATATGTGTTAAATCTCATGCCCTTGGACTCTGCCCATCTGTCCAGCCTGCATGGTCCCTCTGCAGAGCTCTCCTACCTTCTAATAGATCAACACCTGCCCCCAGCTTGGTGTCATCTGCAAACTTACTGATGATGGACTCAATCCTCTCATCCAGATCATCGATAAAGATATTAAAGAACATCAAGTCCACATCCCCTGCCAGAGCAGGATCACCTAGAGCAGATCACACAGGAACTCACCCAGACAGGTCTTGAATATCTCCAGAGAGGGAAACTCCACAAGCCCCCTGGGCAGCCTGTTCCAGTGTTCTGTCACAGTGAAATAATTATCTTCCTCCTGCTTCCATGGAAGTCCCTGTGCCTCAACTTGGTCCACCATTGCCCCTTGTGCTGTCATTGGGCATCACCGAGAAGAGCCTGGCTCCATCCTCTTGGCTCTCTGCTGGACTCTCTCAAGCAGTCCCTGAGGTCTTTATTGAACTGAGCAGCCCAGAATTGGACACAGTATTCCAGATGCAGCCTCACCAGGGCAGAGTAGAGAGGGAGGAGAACCTCTCTTGACCTTCTGACCACAGCCCTTCTAATACAACCCAGGATAGCACTGCTACAAGAGATGTTCTCTCTGAGATATAGGGAGGTGGTGGTTGCCCTTGGGCTGTAAAACCCTACCAAAACCAGATGGCTGAGATGGAAATACAGAAGTCTTTTTGTAGTCTAGTTAAAAGGAACCTTTAACATCATCAAGTCCAAATGTTAACCCAGCATTGCCAGGTCATCTCTAAACCACGTCCCTCATCTTAATACCTACACGGCTTTGAAATCCCGCCAGGGATGGCGACTCCACCACTGCCCTGGGCAACCTGTTCCAGGGCTTGACAACCTTTTCTGTAAGGAATTTTTTCCTGATATCCAACCTAAACCTCCCCTCATGCAACTTAAGGTCTTTTCCTCTTGTCACAGAATCACAGAATGTTAGGGGCTGGAAGGGACCTCGAAAGATCATCCACTGCCAGAGCAGGACCACCTCTCTTGACCTTCTGGCCCCACTGCTTTTGATGCATAATATCCCTGATTTTGCTAAACACCATTAAGATTTTGGAGGCTATTTTATAATGCATTAAAATAGCATTTTATATCTATCTATATATCTATCTATATCTATCTCTATTAGGGTGTCAGGTAATGATAGGACTAGGGGGAATGGAAAAAAACCAGAAATGGGTAGATTCAGATTGGATGCTAGGAAGAAGCTCTTCCCTATGAGGGTGGTGAGACACTGGAACAGGTTGCCCAGGGAGGTGGTGGAAGCCTCATCCCTGGAGGTTTTTCAGGGCAGGCTGGATGTAGCTCTGGGTAACCTGATGTAGTGAGGTGTCCCCGACCATGGCAGAGGGTTTGGAACTAGATGATCCTTGAGGTCCCTTCCAACCCTAACAATTCTATGATTTTATGATCTACCTGTATATTTAAAACGTAGATAAACTCATCACCCTGTTCTTTAGCACCCACTGCCAGCCAGCAGCCCCTCTCCACCTCTCCATCAGTGCAGGTTAAGTGCAGGAGTGCTCCTTGAATCATTTGGGACAAAACCCAGCAGCAGTAGCTGACTGCTCTTGTGAACCACCCACCACTTGTCCTGCTGCTTGTTACTTGGGAGAAGAGACCAACCCCTACCTTGCTACAGGCTCCTCTCAGGTAGTTGTACACAGCAGTAAGGTCTCCCTTCAGCCTCCTTTCCTCCAGGCTAAACCACCCCAGTTGCCTCAGCTGCACCTTGTATGATCTGTTCTCTAGACCTTTCACCAGCTTCACTGCTCTACCTATGTCATGCCCCAGCACAAGCCTTCAGCTTCCTGCACGTGCTTCTCCTGAAAAACCATCACCACAGACACACCAGTGTTCAAAAAACACCAGTCAGGCATTCTCTAAACACCACCAAAATACTGCCTGTGTTTGTCCAAGGGTGAGACCACCCCTGCCGAGGCCAGGGACAGCACCACAGTAATTTGGGAAATGTAGAGGATTACAGAATCACAGAGTGTTAGGGGCTGGAAGGGTCCTTGAAACATCATCCAGTCCAACCCGCCTGACAGAGCAGGATCACCTAGAGCAGGGCACACATGAAGGTATCCAGGCAGGTTCTGAATGTCTCCAGAGAAGGAGACTCCACAAACCTCTATAGCAGCCTGGTCCAGTGCTCTGGCACCCTCACAGTGAAAAAATGTTTCCTCCTGTTTCCATGGAACTTCCTATGCCTCAACTTCCACCCACTGCCCCTTGTGCTGTCATTGGGCATCACTGAGCAGAACCTGGCTCCATCTCCTTGGCACTCACCCTGCACATCTTTAAAAACATGAATGAGGTCACCTCTCAGTCTCCTCCTCTCCTAGCCAAAGAGCCCTCAGCTCCTTCACTCTCTCCTCATAAGGGAGCTGTTCTGTGCCCTTAATCATTTTTGTGGCAAGATTAGCTAGATGTGATCCTGCCTCCATGCCCAATTCCAACAGACAGGAATCATGACTCCTCTGCTGATAACTGCATTGCCTAAGCAGCTGATTGGACTTCTAAGGCCAAATGAGATGCACTTTTATGACTCTGAAACCTGAGCTGTCACGGTCCACTGCTTTCCTCCTCCAGCCAGCAAAGGCAGGAGGAGCTGGGCACCAGCTCAGCCCTGCAGGAACAACAGATTCCCTGCAAATGCAGCTCTGCTGCAGCCCTGAGAAGAGGGCAGCTCGCTCTGTTCACTGTGTTCTGTATCATGAAACTCAAGCATCACTGACACTGCAAGCAGCACAGCTGCAGTGACAGCCAGTAAAAATGGACAACATGTAGGCTTGGGTTTGCTTTCCTTCCTTACTTGTACCCTTGAAACAATCAGACCCTGCATGCAGTGACAAAATAACAGAACCATTTTGGCTGGAAAAGGCCTTTAAGATCACTGGGTCCAAAAACTGCTAAGTCTGCCACTAAACCCTGACCCTCTGCACCACATCTACACAGCTGAAATCCCTCCAGGAATGGAGACTCCATCACTGCCTTGGGCATAGAATCATACAACTGTTAGTGTTGGAAGGGACCAACCTCAAGGATCATCTAATTCCAACCCTCCCTGCCATGGGCAGGGACCCCTCACACTACAGCAGGTTGCTCACAGCCACATCCAGCCTAGCCTTAAAAAACCTCCATGGATGAGGCTTCCACCACCTCCCTGGGCAACCTCTGCCAGTGTCTCACCACCCTCATAGGGAAGAACTTCTTCCTAACGTCCAATCTCAATCTACCCATATCTAGTTTTGCTCCATCTTCCCCAGTCCTATCACTCCCTGACACCCTCAAAAGTCCCTCCCCAGCTTTCTTGTAGCTCCCTTCAGATACTGGAAGGCCACAAGGTTTCCTCAGAGCTTTCTCTTCAGAGCTTTCTCTTCTCCAGACTGAACAGCCACAACTCTCTCAGTTTGTTTCCACAGGAGAGGAGCTCCAGCCCTCTGATCATCCTTATGGCCCTTCTCTGGACACCTTCCAGCACCTCCAGATCCTTGCTGTACTAGGAGCTCCAGAACTGGACACAGTACTCCAGGTGGGGTCTCACCAGAGCAGAGAGAGAGAATCACCTCCCTTGACCTGCTGGCCACACTTCTCTTGAGGCAGCCCAGGATGCGATTGGCTTTCTGGACTGCAAGTGCACGCTGGTGGCTCATCATGAGCTTCTCATCTCCCAGCACCCCACAGGCCCTTTTCTTCAGGGCTGCTCTCAAGCCAGTCCCTGCCCAGCCCCTATCCCAGCTGCAGGACCTTGCACTTGGTCTTGTACTGTAGTCACAACAGGGCTCTTGGATGCTGGTCTGATTCCTAGGCTATTCTGCCAACTCTCGCACTGGTGTAAATGGGATAAACTAATCAGCATGACAGGAAGCACAGACTTTGAACAAAATGCTGGATTCAAAAGCTACAGTAAGAGGCACAAATATGTTGGACTAGAAGAATTGATGCTTGTGCAAAGGAGGAGTCAAAAACACAGGGCAAATAATCACAGAATGGTTTGGGTCCAGAAGGGACCTCCAAAGGTCCTCTAGTCCAAATCCCCCTGCAGTCAGCAGGGACATCCCCCACTAGATCAGGTTGCTCAGAGCACTGTTGAGCCTCACCTTGAGTATCTCCAGGGATTGGGCCTCAACCACCTCCCTGGGCAACCTGTTTCAGTGTTCCACCACCCTCATGGTGCAGAACTTGCTCCTAACATCCAATCTAAATCTGCTCTTCTCTCATTTCAGACCAGTGCCCCTCCTCCTATCCCTGCAGGCCTTTGGAAGCAGTCCCTCTGCAGCCTTCTTGTAGCCCCGTTCAGGTACTGGAAGTCTCTACTAGGGTCTCCCTGGAGCCTTCTCTTTTCTAGGCTGAACAACCCCAGCTCCCTCAGCCTGTCCTCGTAGGAGAGGCTATTAAGAAAGGCTGTTTGAAGGACCATGCAGAGGGCTGAAGATCTGAAAGTCTCTCTTTGCAATCCTTGCTGTGCTAAGGAAAAAACAAACAACAAAAAAACCCCAAACCAAACAAAAAACCCCCAACCAAAAAAAAACTCCACACCAACCAAACAACCAAAAAATCCACAACCAAAAATACTCCATTCTATGTAACTTAGGCTCCTGACATAAAATACAGAAGGTAGCACTTGTGTGCCAACATGGCTCAGCCTTGCAGAGTGCATTCAACAGGCCATGTGTTGTACAGATGCTGCATGCTGAGGGAGGCAACCCCACTGGAGGTTTGTCAATTCAATTTATCCATCCAAAAGCAAATTATGCTTGTTGATCCCACTGTCAGGAACAAAACCCCTGTCTGAAGCAAGCAGCAGACAAACGTTTTCACTACAAGAGTTCAACAGTGTAGGGAAGTGATTGAAGATCTTCCTGATTCGATGGTTAGTGAATGGCTCTCCTCATCAACACTGTGTGTTAGGAGAGAAGGGGGTGAGCTGGAAAAGCCCTTCCACCTGAAACTTCCCTATTTGCACCCTCTTTAATTAGCAACATAAACAGGTAACATCTTCTTCTCTTCTCCCAGGCAACCGGCACCAGAACAAGAGGACACAGTCTCAAGCTGTGCCAGGGGAGGTTTAGGCTGGAGGTTAGGAGGAAGTTTTACACAGAGAGAGTGATTGCCCATTGGAATGGGATGCCCGAGGAGGTGGTGGAGCCACCATCACTGGAGGTGTTCAGGAGGAGACTTGATAGGATGCTTGGTTGCATGGTTTAGTTGATTAGGTGGTGTTGGATGATAGGTTGGACACAATAATCTTGAAGGTCTCTTCCAACCTGGTCTGGTCTATTCTATTCTATTCGCAATTAACAATTCCTCCAAAATAAACACCTCTAGTGAAACACAGTTTGCTACTACAGCTATTGAGAAAGGTCAGAACCAAGAAAACTTCCACATTTTCCCCAGCAGATTCACAGGTCAGGAGGATTCAGCTGCTTCTAACAGATGTGCAGTGTTGCTTCATAGAAGGACAGAATAGCTCAGGTAAGAAGGGACTTCAGAGATTGTCTCCTCCAACCTCCCTGCCATGAGCAGGGACACCTCTCAACTAGACTCAGCTGCACAAGGCCTCATCCAGCCTGGCCTTCAACTCCCCCAGGGAGGCTTCCAATCCCCAGAAGAAGTTTAAAGATCACATGCTCACACAGGCTCTGATCAGAAGTGGAATGTCCTACCTTCCAGAGATGACTTCAGGAGCTGCATAATTTGGGGAACCACAGCTGGTGCGCAGAAACTCGCCATCTGACATCATGTTGGACAACCCTAAAAACAAGATGCTTACTGCAGATCATAGAATCCCAGAATGGCTCAGGGTGGAAGGGGCCTCAGAAATCACCTACTCCAACCTCCCCACCATGGGCAGGGACACCTCTTAGCTAGACTCAGCTGCCCAAGCCCTCATCTAACCTGGCCTTGAGCATCCCCAGGCAGGAGGCATCCACAACCTCCCCGGGAAGCCTATCCCAGAGTCTCACCACCCTCATACTCGAGAGCTTCTTCCTAAGATCCAGTCTAACCATGCTCCCCCTCAGCTTCAAACAATTCCCCCTTGTCCTGTCTCTAGAAACCCTCATGAAACGTCCCTCTGCAGCCTGCCTGGAGGATCCCTTCAGCTGTTGGAAGGCAGCTCTAAGGTGCCCTGGAGTCTTCTGTTCTCCAGGCTGAACAACCTCAGCTCCCTCAGCCTATCCTCCTAGTAGAGGTGCAACAGCCCTTGGATCATCCTTGTGGCCCTCCTCTGGAACTTGCTCCAACAGCTCTGTGTCCTTCTTATGATGGAGAGAGGATATGAAGGTCCAGTCACAGAGTACAGGTCTAAGAAGTGGAGGGAGAAATTTGGAGTGGAATTGTTGACAAAATTTAGACAGACTCCATTGAGCTGATTTACAAATTATTGTTGTTGCCATTTTCACATCCAAACATGGAATATTTACTCCAGGTTAATTTTCCTCCTTTAAGTTGCAAATCCCAGAGCACAGAGGAAAAGAGACATAATTCACCACAGAGCATGCACTTCCTGTGTGAATCCTGTGGGGTTGTGAAATCAGTAAATGTTATGGTGCTAGAAAGAACTCACCAGGACTGAGCTTGTCTTCCAGAAGTTAGAAAGGAGTGACAGAATCACAGAATGTTAGGGGCTGGAAGGGACCTCAAAAGATCATCCAGTCCAACCCCCCTGCCAGAGCAGCATCACCCAGGGCAGGTCACCCAGGAACACATCTAGGTGGGTCTTGAGTATCTCCAGAGAGGGAGACTCCACAACCCCCATGAGCAGCCTGTTCCAGGGCTTTGTCACCCTCACAGGGAAAACATTTTACCTCCTGTTTCCATGGAACTTCCTATGCTTCAACTTCCACCCATTGCCCCTTGTGCTGTCATTGGACATCACCCAGCAGAGCCTGGCTCCATCCTCTTGGCACTCACCCTGCACATCTTTATAAACATGAATGAGGTCACCCCTCAAGCTGCTCTTCTCCAAGCTAAAGAGCCCACAGCTCCCCCAGCCTGTCCTCGTAAGGAAGATGTTCCGTTCCACCCCTTTAATCATCTTTGTGGCTCTGTGCTGGACTCTTTCAAGCAGTTTCCTGAGGTCCTTCTTGAATTGAGGGCCCAGAACTGGACACGATACTCCAGATGCCACCTCACCAGTCACTGAGGTGGCGGCTGAGCCATTTCAATGCATTCCAATTGGAATCTCCTTTTACTGCTCATTTGTCCAATAAAGTGAGGCCAAGAGCACAAGGCCAGCCACACAAAGAACATACCAACACAGGCAGCCAGCTCCCTCTGAACTAACTGCACCCTCTCTGTCCTAAACATCAATCGGCTCAACCTTTCTCTCAGCTGCTTATTACTAAAAACACAGCAAAGACTTGCAAAGCACTTTGCTGCTCCAGCCTTAATGCCAGCACAGGAGCTGCCTGCAAGGAGTAATCCCTGGCTTTTGCAGGAGGGTTGGTGTTTACAACTGGGGGGCTTTGCAGGCAAAGCCGCTGCTGGTGGTTAGGAAAAGAGGCTCCAGGTTGCGTACGGCGCTGCCGTACGGCCACGCTCCAGCGAACGCCTGGGAGCTGGCTGCGTGTCTGGAATGCTGCTGGGGTCACATACCAAAATCAGCTATCTTTGCGTTCATGTGAGCGTCCAGCAGCACGTTCTCTGGTTTCAGGTCTCTGTGGACAACCATGTGCCTGTGGCAGTAATCCACCGCCGAGAGGATCTGCTGGAAAAGGCGGCGAGCTTCTGCCTCTTCGACCTAGGGACATGGAGGGGAAACAGTCCTGAAGGTTGGGTCTGCCTGCAGGGCTGGCAACAGAAGGTTTGACTTAGCAAGGAGCCAGCGTGTTCCAGGGTGCAGAGAAACTCACAGCATGCCTGTGACCAGAAGCAGCAAATAAAGGAAGTTTCCCACCCTGCCTTCTATGACAGAATCATAGAATCAACCAGGTGGGAAAAGACCTCAGAGATCATCAAGTCCAACCTATTACCTAACACTTCATGACAACTAAACCATGGCTCCAAGTGCGACATCCAAGCCTTTTTTGAACACCTTCAGGGACAGTGACTCCACCACCTCCCTAGGCAGCACATTCCAATGGCCAACCTCTCATTCTGGGAAGAACTCTCTCCTCACCTCGAGTCTAAACCTCTCCTGGCACTGCTTGAGACTGTGTCCTCTTCTTCTGGTGCTGGTTGCCTGGCAGAAGAGACCAACCCCCACCTGGATACAACCCGCTTTCAGGAAGCTGTAGAGAGCAATAAGGTCTCTCCTGAGCCTCCTCTTCTCCAGGCTAAACACCCCCAGCTCCCTCAGCCTCTCCTCATAGGGCTGTGCTCCATACCTCTCCCCAGCCTTGTTGCCCTTCTCTGGACACGTTCAAGTGTCTCAATGTCCTTCTTAAACTGAGGGGCTCACAACTGGACACAGGACTCAGGGTGTGGCCTAACCAGTGCTGAGTCCAGGGCAGAATGACTTCCCTGCTCCTGCTGGCCACACTATTGCTGATGCAGGCCAGGATGCCATGCCATGATGTGTTTGCAAATGATGTAGCCAAGTTAGAAACCTACATTGATCTGAGCTATCAAGAACAACTCAGTGATGACACCTATGAGGCAACAGCCTGCATCCCAATGGAGCCAGCTTTGCTGTACAGCACATGCAGACTGAGGCTGGACAAAGCACTGCAGAGGATGCTGCAGGGAGCAGTTCCTCAGACAGAAAGTTTGGGAAAATAAAAGCTAAAGAATCATAGGATCACAGAATGGCTTAGGTTGGAAGGGACCTCAGAGATCATCT
Organism: Melanerpes formicivorus; assembly: GCF_026170545.1. NCBI lineage: Eukaryota > Metazoa > Chordata > Aves > Piciformes > Picidae > Melanerpes > Melanerpes formicivorus. The sequence goes on along the minus strand of NW_027142359.1, from coordinate 3,274,382 downwards.
ACTCCAACCTCCCCACCGTGGGCAGGGACACCTCTCAACTAGACTCAGCTGCTCAAGGCCTCATATAGCCTGGCCTTGAAACATCCCCAGGCAGGAGGCATCCACAGACTCCCAGGGCAGTCTATTCCAGAGTCTCACCCTCCTACTGAAGAACTTCTTCCTAAGATCCAGTCTGAAGCTGCTCTCCCTCAGCTTCAAACCATTCCCCCTTGTCCTGTCTCTAGACACTCTTATGAAAAGTCCCTCTGCAGCCTTCCTGTAGGATCCCTTCAGGAGTTGGAAGACAGCTCTAAGGTCTCCCTGGAGTCTTCTCTTCTCTGGCTGAACCACCTCAGCTTCCTCAGCCTATCCCCGGAGCAGAGGTGCTCCAGCCCTTGGATCATCTTTGTGGCCTCCTGTGGACTCAGTTCAACAGCTCTGTGTCCTCATGGTAGGGACACCAGAACTAGAGGCAGTATTGGAGGTGAGGTCTCAGCAGAGCAGAGTTAAGGGGCAGAATCTCCTCTCTTGCCCTGCTGGCCACACTCCTCTTGCTGCAGCCCAGCACACAGCTGCCTTCTGGGCTGCATGAGGGCACTGCTGGCTCATAGGGAGCTTCTCAGCAACCAACACCCCCAAGTCTTTTTCTTCACCCAAAAACAAGGTGGCATATTGTGAAAATTTTAATTAGCTATATATATTACTTATAAAACTGTAGAAGCTATATTAGAGAAACTGCATTTAAAATGATGAAGAAAGTGAGTGGTTTTAGTCATTTCACTCATCCCTCTTCAGGAAAAATCTAATTTCTGAATGCAGAAAGTTGAGAGGATCCAAATTAATCATTGAAAAGGTCCAGATGGGAAAAAAATGCTGGAAATCAGGACTGTAGGCAGACAAGCAAATGGAATCAGCTCCATTGATCAGTGCACTATTCTAAACAAATTTATTATAAATTGTATTGATGTTTGGAGCACAGAGAGGAAACATAAGATGGGCTGATCCTTCACCTGAAGCCTCAGCCTGGATGCCCACCTCAGGCCAGTTTTACTTCCTTGCCCTGCCATTGCCCCCTACCTATGAGAAAGTCCATGGGGGGCACACTGCTGGCCAGTGGAGGCCAGTGACAAGCGGAGTCCCTCAGGGATCAGTCCTGGGACCTGTCTTGTTCAACATCTTTGTGGGTGACATGGACAGTGGCATTGAGGCACCCTCAGCAAGTTTGCTGATGACACCAAGCTGTGCAGTGCAGCAGACACACTGGAGGGAAGGGAGGCCATCCAGAGGGACCTTGACAGGCTGGAGAGGTGGGCACAAGACAATCTCATGAGGTACAACAAGAGCAAGTGCAGGGTCCTGCATCTGGGTCGAGGCAATCCCAGGCACAAATACAGGCTGGGCAGTGACTGGCTGGAAAGCAGCCCAGAAGAGAGAGACTTGGGGTGCTGGTGGATGAGAAGCTCAACATGAGCTCTCAATGTGCACTTGCAGCCTGCAAAGCCAATCAGGTCCTGAGCTGCATCAGAAGAAGTGTGGCCAGCAGGTCAAGGTCTGCTGAGACCCCACCTGGAGTACTGCGTCCAGTTCTGGAGCCCCTATTGCAAGAGTGATCTGGAGGTGCTGGAAGGTGTCCAGAGAAGGGCCATGAGGATGATCAGAGGGCTGGAGCACCTCTCCTATGAGGACAGACTGAAGGAGTTGGGGCTGTTCAGTCTGGAGAAGAGAAGGCTCCGAGGTGACCTAATTGTGGCCTTCCAGTATCTGAAGGGGGCCTACAGGAAGGCTGGGGAAGGACTTCTCAGGATCTCAGGTAGTGATAGGACTAGGGGGAATGGAATGAAGCTGGAGGTGAGGCGATTCAGGCTGGATGTGAGGAGGAGGTTCTTCACCATGAGAGTGGTGAAGCCCTGGAATGGGTTGTCTGGGGAGGTGGTTGGGGTGCCGTCCCTGGAGGTGTTTAAGACCAGGCTGGATGAGGCTCTGGCCAGCCTGATCTAGTGTGGGGTGTCCCTGCTCATGGCAGGGGGTTGGACCTAGATGATCCTTGTGGTCCCTTCCAACCCTGACTGATACTATGATACTTTGTAACCATGGTATCACATTTCATGGGCTCAACCTGTGCCTGAGATACTTTCACAAAAAACACAAGTGTTAGAGGTTGGAAGGCACCTCCAGAGATCATCCAGTCCGACCCCACTGCCAGAGCAGGATCACCTAGGGCAGGTCACACAGGAACACATCCATGTGGGTTTGGAAAATCTCCAGAGAAGGAGAATCTGCAACCTCTCTGGGCAGCCTGTTCCAGGGCTCTGGTGCCTCCACCATACAGAAGTGTCTCCTCATACTGAGGCGGCACCTCTTGTGTTCTAGCTTGCTCCCATCATTCCTTGTCTTATCCTTGGGCACCACCACCAAGAACCTGGGACCTTCATCTTGACATCCACCCCTCAGACATTTATAGACATGGATCAGATCCCCTCTCAGCCTTCTCTCCTCAGGTGTTTGAAAATGTTCTTCAGATAAGCCACATCCTTGAAAAGGTCTTCAAAAAAACCCCAGCTGGAGCCAAGGGGGAGTCTGGGGAAGGTGAGTGGACTGGAATGGAGACCACACCGAGCGGCCTCCCCCTGCAGTACCGTAAATCTGCTGCCGAATCGTGGGGGCTTTGACAGGCAAACCACAGCTAAAAAAAAAATAATTATAAAACCAGCTAGTTTTCCAAATATTTGCACTGAGCAAGATGTTAACCATGGATATTTTGGTCTGGGTATCAAAATACATCAAAGAGCGCTGCCAAAAAAAAAGAAACAACAAACCCAAACTGCGCACCACTTTTGGTGCGAGCCAGGTAGGAGACGTTCCAGATGGGATTGCTGGGAAGCAACTTCTATTTTGGGGCCTTAACCCTCACCAACACTGCCTTTAGCAGCCCTTTTCACAGAATAATTGTTAAGGCTGGAAAAGACCTCTGAGATCATCAAGTCCAGCCTACAACCTAACACCACCACATCAGCTAAACCGTGCCACCAAGCGCCACATCCAAGCTTTTCTTAAAGATCTCCAGGGATGGCGACTCCACCACCTCCCTGGGCAGTCCATCCCAGTGCCTACTCAGCCTTTCTGTGAGGAAGTCCTTCTCAATATCTAACCTAAACCTTCCCTGTCTCAGCTTCATACCATGGCCTCTTGTCCCGTCACAAGTTGCCTGGGAGAAGAGCCTGACCCACACCTGACTACGACTTCCCTTCAGGTAGTTGTAGAGAGTGATAAGGTCCCCTCTAAGTCTCCTGTTCTCCAGGCTGAACACCCCCAGCTCCCTCAACCTTTCCTCATAAGACTTTCCCTCCAGTCCCTTCCCCAGTCTGGTTGCTCTCCTCTGGACCTGCTCCAGCACCTCAATATCCTTCCAGAGCTGCACACAGTGCTCACCAGTGCCAAGTACAGGGCAGAATTCCATCCCTAGTCCTGCTGGCCACACCATTCCTGATCCAGGTTAACATGCCATTGGCCTTCCATGCCCCCTGGGCACACTGCTGACTCATGTCCAGCTGCTGTCACCCAGCACTGCCAGATCCCTTTCTGCCAGGCTGCTCTCCAGCCACTCACCCCCCCCAGTCTGAAGCACTGCATGGGGTTATAGCGGCCAAAGTGCAGGACCTTGCACTTGGCCTTGTTGAACCTCATGCCACTGGCCTCAGCCCATTGACCCAGCCTGTCCAGGTCCCTCTGCAGCATCCTCCTACCCTCCAGGAAATCCACACTTTAGAGGCACATTTTGCCTCTAAACACTGTCCTCCCCCCACACAAGCACTGGGGCTGACAGATGGGGTAGTGGCACTTACACGTCCGTGCTTGCAGATGTAATCGAACAGTTCACCGCCGGACACGTACTCCATGACCATGAAGAAGTCTGTTGGAGTGCTGATGACCTGGTACCTTCAAAAGTGGGTTTGGAAAGGCAAAAAAAAAGGAAAGAAAAAAAGTAATTAAGAATGAGGAAAGGCTTTTAAACAGATTGTTTTAGCTTCAAGTGAAGCCTTCAAAGAAGCATTTGTAATTGCTTTCCACTCCTGAAAAGCAGTCTCTTAGTTTGAGTATCATCTCTCCCTTGTCTATGAAAGGATCTCTTTGACAGACCCACGGTTTTCCTTCAAGCTTTTAAATAATCCTCTGAAATCTCTGCCAGACAGTTCCACCACATTTCAGGCTGTCCTGCCTTTCAAATTTCCAGCTTGGCTAAGAACTGCAACAACAGTTTTAGAAACGAGGCTTCGATAGCTGGGGCAAAGCAGTCCTCCAGTACTTGAAGGGGGCTGCAAGAAGGCTGCAGAAGGACTGCTTCCAAAGGTCTGCAGGGGTAGGATGAGGGACAATGGTTTGAAATTAGAGCAGAGCAGATTTACATTGGATGTTAGGAATAAGTTCTGCACCATGAGGGTGGTAGAACACTGGAACAGGTTGCCCAGGCAGGTAGTCAAGGTCCTGGAGATAATTCAAGGTCCAATTCCTGAAGATATTTAAGGTGAGGCATGATAAGGCTTTGAGCAACGTGATCTAGTGGAAGATGTCCCTGCACGGCCCTTCAAACTGCCTACCTCAATAGCCCCTCCTACAAGGACAGGCTGAGGGAGCTGGGGCTGTTCAGCCTGGAGAGAAGAAGGCTCCAGGGAGACCTAACAGCAACCTTTCAGTACCTGAAGGGGGCTACAAGAATGCTGCAGAGGGACTGTTTGCAAAGGCCTGCAGTGACAGGACAAGGGGCAATGGTTTGAAATGAGAGCAGAGCAGATTTACATTGGATGTTAGTAACAAGTTCTGCACCATGAGGGTGGTGAAACACTGGAATAGATTGTCCAGGGAGGTAGTTCAGGCCCCATCCCTAGAGATATTCAAGGACAGGCTCGACATGGCTCTGAGCAACCTGATCTAGTGGAGGATGTCCCTGCTGACTGCAGGGGGTTTGGATTAGAGGACCTTTGGAGATCCCTTCCAACCCAAACTGTTCTATAATTCTCACTGATTTCCAAGGACAAAGATAAAGAAGTTCTCTAGATACTAGAGTGAGCTTCTCTTGGAAAGGTACAGAAACAAAAGCACTCCAAGAAGCTGATGTTCAAATATTTAATCCCTCTATACTTGAGAACAGGCCAAAAAAAGGAAAAAAAGAAAGAAAGAAAGAATTATCATCCTTGACTTGAAAATTTATTCTCCATTTTCATTCAAAACCCTCCCTGAATGCTGTAGAGGGATTTCAGTGTCCCAGCTGGTGCAAACCGCCAGTGATCTCTGAGGTCAATGAAGCTGCAAGAGTCCACAGCAGCACCAGCTGAGCCCCCCTCTCTGTTTTATTTCAGATACATTGGTGTTTGCTCTGGGGTTTTTCCCAGCTGAATTCCCAGGGGTTATGATTTGAAACAAACACATTTCAAACAGCTTTCGGCGATCAGCCAAGTGGAGAGGGGACAGTCCCCACAAAGGTCAAGAGGATCAACCTCATTCCTCTGAAGTGCTTTGAACCCAGACACATAAGTTATTGCTAATTACTGTGAAATACCCACTACTGCTTTTAGATACATGTAAAAAGCTACTGTGAGAGGAGGTTTGTGTCCCATGCTCTTCCTCCTCACCTCCTTTTACATCACTGTATTTCATGACTGCAGCGTGCACCAGAGAACACCAACACAGTTAAACTGGGCAAGTAGTGGCCCTCAGGGGCCCCTACTGGGACCTGTGCTGTTTAATACTGCCATCAATTACACAGACAGTGAGATTGAATGCACCATCAGCAAGTCTGCAGATGACACTAAGCTGATTGGTGTTGTCCATACACCACAGGGACAGGATGGCATCCAGAGGGAACTGGACAAGATGGAGAGCTGGGCCCAGGTGAACCTCATCAAGTTCAACAAGAGCAAGTGCAGGGCTCTGCACCTGGGCTGAAACAATCCTCACTATCAATACAGCCTAGGGGAGGAGGTGATAGAAAGCAGCCCTCAGGAAAAGGACTTGGGGGTGCTGATGGATGAGAAGCTGGACATGAGCAGGCAGTGTGAGCTTGCAGCCCAAATGGCAAATCACAGCCTGGGCTGCATCAAAAGCAGCATTGCCAGCAGATCCAGAGAGGTGATTCTGCCACTTTGCTCTGCTCTGCTGAGACCTCACCTGGAGTACTGTGTGCAGCTCTGGAGCCCTCAACATAGGAAGGACATGGACCTGATGGAGCAAGTCCAGGGGAGGGCCACAAAAATGATCAGGGGGTTGCAGCAACTCTGTTGTGAGGACAGGCTGAGGGAGGTGGGGGTGTTCAGCCTGGAGAAGAGAAGGCTCCAGGAAGACCTAATAGCAGCCTCCCAGTACCTGAAAGGGGCAACAGAAAGGATGTTTACAAAAGCCTGCAGTGACAGGACAAGGGACAATGGCTTCAAACTAGAGAAGAGAAGGTTTAGATTGGATATTAGGAGCAAGTTCTTTACTATGAGGGTGGTGGAACACTGGAACAGGTTGCCCAGGGAGGTGATTGAGGCCCCATCCCTGGAGATATTCAGGGTGAGGCTCAACAGGGCTCTGGGCAACCTGATCTAGTGGAGGATGTCCCTGATGACTACAGAGGAGATCAGACTGGATGACCTTTGGAGGTCCCTTCCAGCCTGGACCATTCTATGATTCATTTTCAGGCTTTAATACTTTGACAAATGTGTGAACAGGACTTAACTTGCAGGATGCTGGGTACACAGCTGAGGACTCTTGCTGCCTTTTTCATGGAATAATACCAATCTGTTCTCCAATAAATCCAGGGAGCTGCACAGTTACTCTAAAGTCAACAGTTGCTGCATGGTTAGTTATTTAACTGTAGAGAGAATTTGTTTTCTCTTGCCTCTAAGTCCCAGGTATTTGCTGTATCCCCTGCCAGTTTTAAGGCTGACCTAAATGTCAACTTCTCCTTGCAGTTACCATTCAACAGCTTTCTTTTATAGAAATGCCAAAGATATTATCGAGTGCCTCATTAACGTGGACTGCCTGCACAAACTGGGGATTGAGAAGGAATCCCAGAGGCTGGAGTGCAGGTGCTGATTTACAACTCTCAATTCAGCTTCATCTGAGTGGCAACTTTGAAAACTTCTGTCTGAATAATAAATTAAAAATAATGTCCCTTTAAGCTCTGGATAATCACAGCCATTAAAACAGAAATCCTATTGACTTCAGGCCAAGGCTTCGCTCTATGAGCCTGACTGAGCTGCAGCTCCTCAGGCATAACTCTCAGTAGCTTCTGCAGACAGGAAGTTTAAAAAGGGTCATCATAAAAACAAACAAACAAAAAAACACACCACCAACCCCAAACTCCTAACAGCAGGAAAGTCCAGACCCTCTCTCCACACCTTTCCAGTGGCCTCTCCATGGAAGAGAGGGCAGACTGAACAGCTTTAGCTGAGCAAAACTTGCTGCAGGGCTATTGGCCTCTTACAGTAACTTCCACTCTCCATGGAAGAAACACAGAATCACAGAATGGCAGGGGTTGGAAGGGACCTCTGGAGAACATCTTCCATCTTCAACTGTGCTGGAGCAGCTCTCCTATGAGGACAGACTGAGAGAGTTGGAGCTGTTCAGTCTGGAGAAGAGAAGGCTCTGAAGAGACCTTATTGTGGCCTTCCAGTGTCTGAAGGGGGCTTACAAGAAAATCAGGGAGGGACTTCTTAGGGTGTCAGGAAGTGACAGAACTGGGGGGAATGGGTAAATTCAGATATGGGTAGATTCAGATATTAGGAAAGAGTTCCCCATGAGGGTGGTGAGACATCGGAACAGGTTGCCCAGGGAGGTGGTGGAAACCTCATCCCTGGAGGTCTTTAAGGCCAGGCTGGATGTGGCTGTGAGCAACCTGCTGTAGTGTGAGGTGTCCCTGCCCATGGCAGGGTGGTTGGAACTGGATGATCTTTGATGTCCCTTCCAACCCTGACAATTCTATGATTCTGTGTGCTCCCGTAAGTTAGTGGGAGACTCTCAAAAAGCAACATTCGCCTCTAACATGCAGAAACTTGACCACATACCTACCATTTTCCACTACACCAAGCCATCTCCTGAAACCAAGTCGACTTCAGTATGTGAAGCCTTTGCAAAGGGAGGATTAAGCTGAGCACAAGTATGTGAAGCCACCTCCAGAAGCCAAGACAGTATCAGTATGTGAAGCCTCTGCAAAGGCAGGAGTAAGCTGAGGCCAAGGCAGAAGAGGTTACTTACAGTTTGATGATATGAGGGTGCCGGAAGAGTTTAAGGTTTTGAATTTCTCGTTTGATCTTTCCCACCACATCCAGGCTCCTTATTTTCTGTCTGTTGAGGATTTTAACTGCCACTTTGTGCCCTGTCAGCTGGTGTTCCCCAACTATTAGGAAGAGAGAGCATTGCAAAGTCACTAAACACTGTAGCAAGCCTCCCACACCGCATTCAGGCCACTGTGATTTATTAGCAAAAAGGCAACCTTGAAGTGTGGGGGGGGAACAAGAAGCAGAAGATGAGGGGGTGAAATCTTTGCACTTTATTGTGGACTCATGGAAGAGAGGGGACTGCAAAAACCACTCAAGTAAATAAACCAGAGGAGTGAGTTATTGGAGGAGCTAATTTGCAAGGATTCATAGCATGTAAAACCGAGATCAATCAGAAACAGACATATGGACACGGCAGAGGAGAATCTCCACTGGAGCAGGCTGGCTGCTAAAATCCCTAAGAAAACTGAAGCCTGAAAACTCAACCATCACATGTCTTCTTCAAAAACACGATACAGGGATTTTCCCCTGCCCAAAAATAGGCCTGCAGGATTTGCATGACTAAAATGAATTTCTATTTATACTTTCCTGAGCGTGCGCTGCTTGGTCGGACGACAAGCTGGCTTCAGGCTCTGGCTTTGGAAAAGATACAAAGTCCAACAGGGGGTTTTTAGAACATGCACTCAGCTCAGTAGCTCAGTGCACTGAGATGCTGTTGCTTATCTCCTGTGCATGGTGGGGGGGACAAACTAACTAGGAGCAGCACCACTGTCTCTGGGGAGATTGCACTAAATCATGTGGAAGGCGGTGAACAAATGCACAACTTGAGCTGTTTGTTATCATTAAATGGAGTACACAAAGCTCCTAGGAAGCAAGATTTATGCTGAAATTAACAGCAGGAACTGCTTGAAACCTTGTCAGTTAGATGCTGCTGGCTGAAAAGGTTCTCTGGCCTTGAGCTACCCCTTATCAGCATTTTCTAAGGTGATATTAAAACCGGTGACAGACGGAGATGGGTTTCCTACAGACTGCAGGGAAAACCTGCTTACAGTCAATATTTGTGCTCTCTAATTAGGAGCCTTACCCTGCCAGTTAATAACAGAGAGTGCAAGGAGTTAATAATCACAAGCAAACCTTGTTATTACATTATTAAGACTCTGTAATTTTGGAAGCTCTAATGAGCTGATCAGAAGCGTGAGCGGGCGGCGTGAGAAGGGCAGGGCGGCAGCAGTGGCGCTGCTCAGGGCACACCAGGTCACTATTATTAGCCACCAGATAAGACCTACTGGAGATTCTTTCCTCAGTAAGAGCATTCTAAAAATACAACCACTTTACTGCCCTTGAAAAATTAAAGCACCCACTTTGCATGCCCATTTTCTTCCTCAACAGTACTTAAAACTCCTAGATGAAATGGAAATAAACTGAGCATTTGCAGTATAGATGCAATTGAGGGATTAGCTGAGGAGGCAGATAATTCCCTTGTGCAGCGCAAGGAGAGTGCTGTAAATAGTCCAAGAAGGCCTTTTCCCTGCAGCATCCTCAGGCAGAGGACAGTAGGGCAGTGCTGGACCTGCCCCATGGCAGGGAAGTTTTGCTGGAGCAAGGGTCTGCAAAGTAGAGTGTGTGCAAGGGGGACAAAAGGATGCTCAAGGTTTACTCTGGGCTGGGGTACAGCCTCTTCAATTCACCACAAGCAATTCTTCCCCAAGCTGTCATCTTATGAAGGGCACTGATCTCCCATTGCCAAGGTAGTCACGGTGTATCATAGTATCATTCAGGGTTAGAAGGGACCACAAGGATCATCTAGTTCCAATCCCCCTGCCATGGGCAGGGACATCCCACACTAGATCAGGCTGGCCAGAGCCTCATCCAGCCTGGTCCTAAACACCTCCAGGGATGATCTTGAAGGTCTCTTCCAACGTGGTGTGTCTATTCTATTCTATTCTATTCTATTCTATTCTATTCTATTCTATTCTATTCTATTCTATTCTATTCTATTCTATTCTATTCTATTCTATTCTATTCTATGTTACACCAAGGAGGCTGGGGAAGGCAGGACAGAGGAGCATAAGACAACTTCAGCAGGTTCCTTGAGATCCAGTCCTCTACCAGCAACATTTGGTCAGTTATAGCACCGTGACACCTCTGCTCTCTCTTTCATGGAAGCACAAGAAGCTCTGCTTTGAAAGATTCCCCTGACTCATTCAGTTCCATTAAAGATTTATAACAGGCTAAGCCACTAATTGGGAAACTGAGGAACAGCAAATCAAAGAGGTTTATCGCTGAGCTAGGAAGAAAACCCCAGTTTCCACCACCCTTTCTTTCAAGACAACCCTTTTTGGCTTTTTCCAGGTACATGCTGTGGAAGAAAAATTATTATACACTTGGGGAGGGGGTGGGGGAAATAAAACAAAATGGTCATGCCCAGAATGAGTAATTCTTGGTTTTAATACCATTGCTGAACAGTTATCTCTTTCCCACCCATGACAAACAGTGTGTAACTCTGTGAAGGTTTGCTAGCCCAAACACATTAATAATTAAAAATAAACAGCCTATTTTGTAATCCATCCTTTGCTTACAGTAAGCATTAGATAAAGAGATATTATTGTTTCAGTCCCCAGTGGCTTGTTAAGCCTACTTGAAGGCCTTGAGAGACAGACAAAGGCAGAACAAAATTTGCTGTGCGGTGAGAGACTTTTAAGCCTTTCAGGTCTCTCCAACTGCAGCCTGTAGATGCAGGCATTTTGACATGGGGCAGGATGGACAACCTTCTGCCTGCTCATGGCATCATAGAATCACAGGATTGTCAGTTTTGGAAGGGACCTCAAGGATCAGCAAGTTCCAACCTCCCTGCCATTGGCAGGGACACCTCACACTACAGCAGGTTGCTCACAGCCACATCCAGCCTGGCCTTAAAAACCTCCAGGGATGAGGCTTCTACCACCTCCCTGGGCAACCTGTTCCAGTGTCTCACCACCCTCATGCTGAAGAATTTCTTCCTAACATCCACTCTGATCACTGTCTCTGACCCCACATGCTGGAGCATGTCAGTGGGGTGATCCAGCCCAGGGATGAGGAGCAGAGGCTGCCTCTCATGCCTCCCACAGGCATGGAAGGGATGATTGTGCAGCTTGTCTCCAATGGGTTTATCCTCTCCTCACCCCAAGGGTGGTCAGCAGTGGTTTCAGGTAGTGGTGAGGAAGCCTTCTCCTTCCCTCTATCTCCACAGATTAAAAGCCCAGGGGGAGGAAGGAGGGCTGAGCAGCAGCATTAGAAAGGGGATTTGAGCCTATGTCTTCTCTTTTAGCAACAAGTCCTCAGGTAAACTCCACCACAGCTTAAATCTGGCAACTAGGACTCTGCTGGGGCGAGCAGGGGACATGGATTCAAGACTGAGATGAGGAGCAGCACTGCACACTGCATTGTATAAAACCCCTCTGCCATTAGGGTTAGGTGGCAACCCTGACCCTAAACTCCAAAAAACAGGACCAGAAGAGATGTGATGCGAGTGTCCTTAGCTGCTACCCCCTCTGCTCACAGGTGTGACTGCCTGGGCAATGAGAATGATTCAGCATTAGTTACTATTAAGAAGGGAAGAGATACAATAGGATTTGTTTCTGAAAGAACACCTTTCTAGTCCTAATTCAGGTTTGGGGCTTCTTTTTGTATAAGAGAAAAAGTGAGGAGGATGAGTGTTTATCCTACAGTAAGCTGAAATAATCATTAAAACCCCTTGACAACATGGGATTTTAGCAGCAGGTACCAACAAAGCCTACCTCTGGGCACAGGTTTGATGCAGCTGGGGCAGCACAAGCAGTTAATATTGTTGCAACTGCTTCGGGGAAAGGCAAAAGTTTAGGGAGGGGCGAGAAAGCTCCTTTCCCATCAGCTGTGCCAGCCCTTATCTTAGCCCAAAGTTAAAAATGAAATCCATCCAAAGCATATATTTAGCAACACTGTATTAATTCAACCCCAGTGCCACTTATCTTGTATCATCCTTCCTTTCCCTTTCCTTCATCTCTGCCATCTCTTAAGTTTCTCTTCCCACCAACACAAGGGTTTGCCCTTCAGGAGCAATGGTACAGCGCCTGGGAAAATGGGATCTGACCCTGGCCCAAGTCCATCATAACCAATACAAACATAACACAAGCACTGCTGGTCCTTGAGGGACCACAAATTGGTCACCTTGGTGGCCAAAAAGCGTGGGTAAGAAACCACAAAGTGGCCATCAGGGACATCATGCATGGTACTGCATGGAAAAATATTTGTGTTACTCTGCTGGATTGTGATTGAAGCTCTCCAAGCAGCAGCCCCCGTGAACCTCGTTGTGCAAGGGCTGCTGTGGTCTTGGAGTCTTTGGGGTTTCACAGGGTGGGATGTGCCCAGGATAAACACAGCAGCCCTCTGTCTCATCTGTTCTTACCAACCACCAGCGGAGGAGATGCCACCTCCTTCCTTCCTTGCTTCACTAAACTCAAAATCCAAGATCATTTCCCCAGCTCTATTTTCTGCAAATTAATCTTATCTTTGGCCTGGAGGCCAGAGACAAGAACTTAGCACCAGCTCTCCCTGTATTTGGCATCATTCTGTGTACCAATGTTGGCCCTTGCCAGGAGACCTCCTATCCACCCACCACATTCACACCCACCATGTTAACTCCTGCCGCTTTTCTCTCTCCTGTATTTCCACCACCATTTCCAGCTAGAATTTCAGCATTACCATCAAAATCCTGCTCTCATCTGCCAACCTATTTTCTCACATCCATGCCCTGTGTGGTCTTCTTGTAAATGAGATCAAGGAACTGACCAGACTTAAAACTAATAATTTCTTGCAGTGTTAAGCTAGTTTTTAGGAGGATCAATTCCCTGATGACCCAGACAGCGCTGAGCCAGAATGAACATCCCCAATGGGGCAAGAGGGATTTTTTCCCCCCTATCCTGCCTCTGGTTTCTGATGTCTCAAAGTGACTGCTCATCTCCAGCCACAAATTCAAGCTTTAGTTACCACCTCATCCTCACTCAATCTTTCTTTTCATTGCCATTTTTTGTAGTTCTTTCGTGATTATAATCCTTAACAATTGGTGTTTATGATTGCTTAACCTTGAGGAGTAAGGCGGGGGGGGGGGGGGGGGGGGGGGGGGGGAAAGCTCCCCTGACAAAGGCTTGTTCAAGGCAGAGTTTGAAGAAAACACATCAGCAACAAGAAAAACATCACTGATGGCACCAGCCTCCTCAGTGAAAAAGCAATTATGACCCACAACAGAGAACACTTGAACCAATCAGGCAAAAATCTCCTTGCTTTTCTCATGTCTCTCGCTAAACAGGGCGAGAACACAGCTTTGTCTAGCGCTTATTTGATGAAAATGCTACAGTTCTGTAGCGGTAGGAGGTCTCCTTTCTTCATCTCCATTTCCTACCTCCGAGCCCAAATTTCACCCATCAGCTGCACGCAAAATATCAAGGAAAACATTTAATAAATATCTATCTCTACAGATGAGTACTACTTACCTATAAAGGATTTTGAGCTAGAAAATCTCTGTCTTTGGAAACTGTCAGGTTTTAACAAAGGTCAGGGTCATACACGGGGAGTGGGGGGAGGGGGGGGGTTGTGCTAGTTACTCCTAGAAGGCAGTTAAAGCAAGAACTCTATTGTTGGCAGGGCTGACTTTGGGCTGCAAAGGAAAATAAAAATTGCCTTTGGAGCACTTTTGGAGGTCTGCTGATACGCAGGAGTGATTTAAATGGTCCTTGCTGTGAGAAATATTTATTTTGATAATTTCTCAAGGCAGTAAATTTGTGGTTTGGGATTAAACACAGCAATATATTTTTAGGGGCCTGATTAATGGTCACAGGTGGATGTAGCTCCAGTGGTTGTGGTGGTTTCCTTCCCCCTGCTGTCAATTTCGATTTATTTTAAAACCCCACTGGCTGAGTGTGGGGACATCACCCCCTTCACCCAGCCACAGCTCTGTGGGTAAGGTCCCAGCAGGGCAGGGGCACAGCTGCTCCCTTGGCTCCATCCAAACTCATTGCCAACCTGGAACCACAGCTACCTGTTTTGCTTGGGGGGGCATTTTTAATATCTCAGTTCAAAGATAAAATTCACACCCAATTGCAGAATTCACGAGGGGGGAGGGGATTATAAATATTTGGAAATCTCACTGACAGGTAAAGCCAAACTGCTTTGAAAATGCTCTGGCATGAATGACAGAGGAATCCCCCCGTACAGCCCCAGCCTGACCCGACCCCTCCATCCCTGCTGCCGCAGTGCCAGCCCCGCGGGAACCGCTCCCCGGCTGTCACGGAGGCTGCGAGGCTCCCGGCGCGATGCGTAAGGGGGCGGCAGAAGAAACCCCCTGGGCTCCCCCGTGCTGAACGGCCACCTGGCCACGAAGGGGAAGGGGCAGCAAAAGGCAGCAGGGCCCGCAGGCTAGGCAGGGAGCGGGAGGGATGCGGGTCGGTGCCCGGCGTGCAACCTCCCCATCGCCTCCCTCCTAGTTCGGGAGGAAAGTTTTGGTGGGTCCTGCTCGGAGCCCCGGGGCGGGGTGGCGGGGGGGGGCTGCAGCAGCAGCAGTGGCAGTAGCTAAACGCTCTGCTTCCGAAAGGCGAGGTCTGTATCTCCCAGCACCTGCTCGCGACCCTCCTTGCCATCCCTCTTCCCCCACCGCGACAAAGGGCCGCCTCCCGCCCCGTCCCCACCGGGGAGGTGCCGAGCACCGCCCGCCGGACCCCCGCTGCCCCCCGGGGGATGCTGCGCGGCGGTGGCGGCGTCAGGGAAACCGCCGAGGGGGAGACGATGGCCGGCGCGGAGGCCCGCGCTAGCGGGGAGGGAAGGAGCGGAGCGGAGCGGGGTGTGCGTAGCCCGGCGAGCCCCGGCCCCCTCCCTGCCTCCCCGCGGCCGCGGTACTCAGCTCTTGACTTTGCCGAAGGTGCCGACCCCCAGCGTGTCTCCCAGCACGTAGTGGCCGATCTTCACCCGCCCGTCGTGCTTCTGCTTCTCGGCCATGTTCGCCCCCCGCCGACGGACCACAATGCACAGGGCCGGCCCGGCTCGGCGCGGCGCGGCTCGGCTCGGCGGGCGGGAACGGCGGCGGCCGCGCTGGGTGCGCGGGAGGCGGCGGCCGCGGAGGCGGGGAGGGGTGCGGCGGGTGCCAGGTGGGGAGGGGGTGGATGGATGGGTGTGTGCACCTGCCTGTTGGGGGGCCACAGATGGAGGGCGGCATAGGAGCGACGGTGACATCTTCTCCCGGGGTGTGCCCTTCCGCTGCTGCAGCCTGGGGTGGTTTGAACGCGCCTTGGGGTGCGTCTGCCTGCGAGTGACACCTGCCTTGGGTGATGCTGATCTCGATGGATAAGAATCATAGAGTGGTTATGGTTTGGGCAAGAAGGGGCCTTTAAAGCTCATCTAGTCGAATCCCCCACCCTGCAGTGAGCAGGGACATCCCCAACTAGGGTGGATTGCTCATAGCCCTGTCCAGCCTGACCTGGAATCTCTCCAGGGATGGGGCATCTGCCACCTCTCTGGGCAATCTGGGTCAGTGTTTCACCACCCCCATTGTTTAATTTCTTCCTTCTGTCTAGTCTAAATCTCCCCTTTTAGTTTAAAACCATCGCCCCTTGTCCTGTCCCAATCCCCCCTGCTATGCACATAGCTAGGAGTGACACCTTTGGAGTGACATCATGCTGAGAGTACATCCCCCTTGGCATGCACCCATCTTTTGGTGCACTCTCCTTATGGTGTTCATGGCTCATGAACTGTCAGAAGGTGCATCTCACTGCTGCTGGCACCCTCCTTGGAGTCACAGCTGCCTAGAAGGTGCAGCTGCCAAAAGGTGACACTCCTTGTGATGCACTTTGTGCATCCGACAGTGCACTCCACTTGGGTTGAACCTTCCTTATAGCACACCTTCTGGGATGCACCTTCATGGAGGTAGTACCCTCCTTGGAGAGCGTGTGCCTGAAAGTGACACCCACCCAAGGGTGACGCTGTCCTTGGGGTGTGCCCTCCTTATGGTGCACTCTGCTTGCGATACGCTGTCTGTAAGGAGGTCACACCTGCCTGGGCATGCACCCATCAGAGGGTGGCAACTTGGCACCTCCTTTTGGTGCACCATTTTCAAGGTGATCCCTCCTTTTGGTGACACTTTGTTTGGGGGTGGCACCAGCCAGGGAATTTGCATTAGGTCCTTAGAATGCATCCCTGCAGGAGGGATGCTGTGGGGTGGGGAGGCATGGCCCCACAGGAACCCTGTGAGGCTCAGCTGCACCTCAGGCTGGGAGATGAGGTGGGTGGGCAGACGGGGGTTGATGGTAATGAAGTAGTGTGGGCAGACTGGAGAGTGCAGTGGAAGGGGTGTGAATTCGTGTTGGGGTGTTTGGGTAGTGGGCTGGAGGGGGAGAAAGGGAGCACCATGGTGAAAACTACAGGGTGGGTGCCTGGTTGGGTGGTGTCATGCTCTGGGCCCTGCATGATGAGGAAAGGAGATGGCACTTACAGTGATGCCCTTCACCTTGCACTTCAGGCTGGGAGAAGTGGACACCCAGTGTGTGCAAGTGAATTCATGAGCGGCTGGGAAAGGCCTGAGTTCAGGGTGGCAGTGGTGCTACCCACTGCCAGCAGCTGCTGGGTGCAGTGTTGGGAGTGTGACATTGGGTGAGCAGTTCTCATTTGGCAAAGCAGCTACTTGTGGGTCAGTAGCTGTGTTAATACAAAGGAGCAAAACAGATGCACAGGACAGAAAACATCAATAACACCACTGCTCAGTGCAGCCAGCTGAAACCATCTCCATATCTTGGCAGGGCTCTCAGCTGCTGTTTCTCATGGGCTAGCAACTCATCCTAGTGCTAGCCCTATCCACTGTCAGCCCTGGGACAGCCTGCAGTCTGGGAGGGCAATGCTGTATGCTGAATAAGAACAGGGCTGCTCAAAGTGGGCTAATTCTGGCTAGAACTTCTCACTAGAAGTGTGCTTTGGGGAGAAAAAACACTTTATCCTGAAAGGAACTGCTGTTTATGGATCCCATCTCTTTCCTGTCATGAAACTTTCTGGTTTTACTCATTAAGAAGAGAGCTGCAACCCCAAAGAGGAAGACTTTGCCTTGCTGCACAGTAACTGAGGCTGTCAAGCAGCTGATGTGGGTATAGGGATGAATTGATGTGGGTATAGGGATGATTTGATGTAGGTCTCCTTGCTTTGGACTCCCATGGCCTGGGTGATGGGACTCCTGCAAATGCCTCCCTGGGACCTCTGTGTATCCAGACCAGAGCTCAGGCAAAGCAGGAGGTGCTCTTCGCTGACAGACCTGTGCTAGGTGAAGGTTTGTTGTTTCTGCAGAGGCTCAGGTCCAATTCTCTTTCAAGCAGTCATCTGATGGAGAGTTTGTCTGAAAGTCCAAAACGTTTCCTAGGGAAAGCAGGATATTCTCCCTCATCTCCTAAACATGATATGAACTTTGTCTGGACCAGATGAATAGTTCAATTAAACAAACAAACAAACAACTATGCATGAGATTGTGAGTAAGCAGCCCAGCTGAACACTGGCACTGGTCAGGCATACCTGAAGAGCAGCCCTGCAGTGTTTTAACAGTGTTCATTCTGACCTCTCCATTTCTTGTTCACCTATGTGAAGTAGCAGGAAGAATCACAAACAATCCACACTCTGGAGCAGTAAAAGAGCTCTTTGGAAAGTTGGAACAGGAGTGTGTGTGTACACAAAGGATACCTGATAATGGCCAGACTAAGCAGTTGGATTATCATAAATAGTAACATGGCAACTTAATTTAACTGACTAGAATCATGGAATTGTTAGGGTTGGAAGGGACCTCAAGGATCAGCCAGTTCCAACCCCCCTGCCATGGGCAGGGACACCTCACACTACAGCAGGTTGCTCACAGCCACATCCAGCCTGGCCTTCAAAACCTCCAGGGATGAGGCTTCTACCACCTCCCTGGGCAACCTGTGCCAGTGTCTCACCACCCTCATAGTGAAGAACTTATTCCAAACATCTAATCTGAATCTACCCATTTCTAGACTTGTTCCATTCCCCCCAGTCCTATCACTCCCTGACACCTTAAAACAACTAAAACAGCAAGCTCAAGGGGGGACAGAGGAACGTTGCTGTAAGACAAACCCAAATGTGGTGTAATGAAACCATGTCTGTTCCACCTACCTGAAGGTGGAAGAGCAATAGTATTTACAAATAATAGACCTTAGGGAGATTGTAAGAACATTATCTCCTGGGAAGCCTGAGAAAATTCTGTCTTCTCCAGGCAGCTGCAGAACTGTCACTCCATGCAGGTCTTCACCTTTGCAAGGCTTTGCTCATAAGAGCTTGTAGGTTTTGTTTGATCTCCGCTTCCAGTCTTGGCAAGCCCTGCCTCTACCTGAATGAAGCACCACAACAAATAGGTGAGATGTCAAATGCTTGTGGGGTTGTTTTGTTTGGGGGGTGGTTTTTTATGTGGTTTTGTTTTGTTTGTTTTTGTTATTGTGTTTGTTTCTTGTTTAATGGCTGAATTGATATGTTTAGCAGGAGCACAGGAAGCAGATGCACTGTTTTGCCATCTTGCTTGTTTCCTAAAAGCTGGTAACTAAAGCTCGGCGCAAACTGATGCATCACGACATTATTCCCACAGCCTGTCACACACACAGAAGCTGTTTACTACAAATATTGAATGAATAGGGATCAGATTTTTAATTTCCAGGAGATATTGGGTGGGGGGAGGGCTTGAGGCTTACAGGAGACAATAGAAAGCCTTTTACTCGGCGGCAAGGTGCCACGAGGTGGGTGGGCACCTTCCACCTGCACCAGCGCTGGTGAGAGCTGAGAGCAGGCATTCTGCAGTGTGCTCCTGGGGAGCTCAGGCTTGGGGATGTTTGCTTATTTTTTTTTTCCCTCTGCCTTTTAAATAAACACACAAATGTGAGCGTGCTTATATGTTTGTGTATCTACTCAGCTCATTTACACACACTAAGGAAGGGAGCTGTGCTCACAGGAAGGAGCTGGAGGGTCTGAAGTGAAATGCTGGGTGGGGAAGCGTTGCTAGGAGATGGAGACTCCAGCGTCTGGCGAAGTCGCCTCTTTATTTTTGGTGTATATCACACAAAATGGTATTTGACTGTGAAGCAAGGCTAGAAATCTCTTCCCTCAGCTTACATTTTCATCTCTGAATTATCTGTCTGTGCCTAGTAGCATTGCAGCTCTTTTAGAATGGAAATCAAATGTAGACAGGGTGCTGCTGTTGAGTGCAGCTGGAGGCTGGGTGGTTTGCAATCTCCAGGCTGGTTAAATTTCTTTTCCTTTTTTTTCCTTTTCCCCCACTCGTTGAGAAATCCCTTGTTTGAACAGCAGGATATGCTCTCTCTGGGGGTGGGAAGCATCCTTACATGCCTTTGGTTGTTTTGTGGCCAGTTATCTCTGCTTTTGCAGAGGCTGTGTGTTAGCAGTCTTTTTTAATTCTGGGTTTAGGGTTACTAAATGCATCCTGCTAGGGCTTGTTTGCTCTTGCTTTGCTGCTTGTGCCCCTTATTGCACCCCAGTGCCACCCAGGAGTCAGCCTTCCCCATGCAAACATCTCCACCCTCCTTGCAGCCAAGGACTGTGCAACAGCATAGGGAAAGCTGCTGGGGGGCATTTTTGCTTGGGGCACTCACCTCTCCCTGGTGTGCTACCAGGGCTGCATTCACAGTAGATATTAGGTCTGAATGCAGAAATTGAAGGATTTTTAGCATCCCTTTGTGGAGTGCTGGAGTCTTCTTCTCTGGAGATACTCAAAACCTGCCTGGATGCAATCCTATGCAACCTGCTCTAGGTGACCCTGCTTTAGCAGAGGGGTTGGACTAGATGTTCCCCAGAAGTTCCTTACAATTCCCGCCACCCTGTGATTCTGAGTCCTGGACAGAAACATAGAGGCCCCTCACAGCTTGCAGAGATTCATGCCATATGCTCAGATTTTGATGATGCTCCCTTCAGGCACAGAACTCTCTTCACTCAGCATACAAAGGGCTTTTTTTGGTAACACAGGGCTGAACGGCAGGATGCTGAAGGGTTGGGAGGGCCTCAGGCCAACCTGGCTGCTGCCCTCTTGCAGCACTGCCTTCAGTCACTCTTGTGAACCTGTAGATGGGCTCATAGCTGAACATCTCCAGACACATCTCACCTGTCAAAGGACTTCAGTTCATCATGCTGAACCTCTCAACCCATCTGGGAAGAGGTTAGGATTCTGTATTTTCTCAGTTCAGTGCAACCAAAAAAGACCATCAGCTCTGTGCATCTGTTTATACAAAAGCTCAGGTTCTGGGGCATGCCATCTGACCCTTGTAAATGCCCTAAATCTGTGGATTTTCAGGAGGATTTGCTTCCCCAGTCTGTGTTTGGAGGAGATAGTTAATGAGATAATGCAGCAGTGGGTAAACTGTGACATGTGAAATGGGTTGGTTGGGTTTTTGTTTGTTTGTTTGGGGGGGGGGGGGATTGAGTGTTAGAGAAATTACATAGATCAGAGGCTTATGAACATTGGTTTTGTAACCAAGCAATTCCCATTTCTATTATGTAAGGTGATGTTATTTTTCAAACCCCATGCACTTGCCACGGGCAGGTGCTGAACTGGTCAGGCTGCTGTGTTGGAAATGTAACTTTTCCAGGAGTTAGTTACTCAGAAGCAATATCTTCTGCTATCATTGCAATATAATGCCACAACATGCAGTATTAGAAGTATGCCCAATGACAGGACAAGGGGCAATGGTAGAAGTTGAGTCATAGGAAGTCCCACGGAAACAGAAGGAGGAATTACTTCACTGTGGCGGTGACAGAACACTGGAACAGGCTGTCCAGGGGGGTTGTTGAGTCTCCCTCTCTGGAGGTATTCAAAACCTGCATGGAGGTGTTCCTGTGTGATGTGATATAGGTGATCCTGCTCTGGCAGGGGGGTTGGACTGGATGATCTTTAGGTCACTTCCAGCCTCTAACATTCTGTGATTCAGTGAAGTATTATTCCCCAAATGTGGTGCTTATGGGTCCAAAATCTCTTATGGTCTGGTTTTGGCACTGAGTGAAAATCTGAACTGCATGGCAACTTGTGATGCTCTGGTGGGAGTGTGTGCTGGAAGCCCGTCCTGAGTCAGAGTGGAGAAGGAGTGTGGCGTTTCTTACATCCAAAATAAAACACTTTCAGCATGCAGTGTTCTAAACATTCATCTGATGTGCAGGCTGCTGAAAAGAGACTGCTTGCATATGCAAGCACTTGGGTGCGTGCACACTCTAACCAGCAGTTAGGGAAGGATATGTTTGCTGAGTAGTTTACTCCTTCTGCATGAGAATGAGACTTCTGGGTGAGGTTTTTTAAGGGCATGAATCACAGAATGTTAGGGGTTGGAAGAGACCTCTAGAGATGATCAAGTCCAACCCCCCTGCCAGAGAAGGGTGACCTGGGGCAGGTCACACAGGAATGCACCCAGTTGGGCTTTGAATGTGTCCAGAGAAGGAGACTCCACAACCTCTCTGGGCAGCCTGCTCCAGTGTTCCATCACGCTCACTGTAAAGAAATGAGTAACTGGGTTCTTCATCTCATTAGGAATCAATAGCAATGAATTCCTATGATTATTTTATATGGTCTGTAGTTAGGGCTATGGTTACTTGGGGGATCATTGTTAATGCAGATATGTACACTAGTCCTTTTTCTGCAATCATGGAAGCAATCTTTTAGGCTGTATCCACAATATGGATGCAAGGTGAGCTATGTGGGGAGGTGGGAGTTATTTGTTATTTTTTTTGTCTCCATGCAGTCTTACCCTCTGTGGTGGTTTGGCCCTGGCCTGGAGGCCAGATGCCCACCAAAGCCACTCTATCACTCCCCCTCTTAAGTGAACAGGGGAAGAAGGGAAAAAAAATGTAACAGAAGCCAGGAATAAGATAGGAGCAATTTTAATAACACTAATAAGCAAACAGCAATAGACAGTGTGGAAGGAAAAAGCAGAGAGAGAGCTGTTAGTCTCTACTGCCCAGCAGCAGGATAGAATAGAATAGAATAGAATAGAATAGAATAGAATAGAATAGAATAGAATAGAATAGAATAGAATAGAATAGAATAGAATAGAATAGAATAGAATAATAGACCAGTTTAGAAGAGACCTTCAAGATCATCATGTCCAACCTATCATCCAACACCACCTAATCAACTAAACCATGCAACCAAGCACCCTATCAAGTCTCCTGCTGGACGCCTCCAGTGATGGTGACTCCACCAGGAAGCAGGGCTCCCTAAGCTTGGTGGTTACTTGGGAGGATAGATGCCATGGACAAATCCCCACACTTCTTTCTATCACTTAATTCTTATACCTGAGCTGGCCTCATATGGTATGGGATACCTCTTTGCCAGTGTGGGTCAGCTGGCTCAGCTGTGTCCCCTCCCAGGATTTTGCCCACCCCTCAATGTACTCTTGGGGCAGGGAAATGTTGAAAGGACACAGCCTGGATACTGGATTCAACAGTAGCCAAAACACTGCTGTGTTATCAGCTACTGCTGCAAAAAAAAAACCCACAGCACTAGAAAGATGCTGTGAGGATAATTAATTCCAGCTCATTCCAACCCAATACACCCTCCTTTTCTTTTCAAGTTGTGGGTAATATAATCCCTATAGAAAATTCCTAGCCTGCAGCCCGGCAGCCAATCCTGAAAGATAACTTCTAGCAGTGTGGAGGGAAAAGCAGTGACCATGTGAGCTGCTTATAGCATTTCTTCACTGGCTTGCCAAGTATGCTTTCTTTTAGGGCATAATCCAGGAGGGCTGGCAAACTTCCTCTCGGGTTTGTCTAATTAGCTTAGTCTGGGAAAACACTTGCTGGTGAGGAGGAGTTTGAAGTTTATCTTCACCCTTTGGTTTGGACCCTCGAGCATCTATTCCAGGATCAGGCTGAGGAAGAGTTCAGGGTTTGGTCTGCTGCCTGTACAGTAGCTCCAGCCTGTTTGCCTTTTTTTTTTTACCTTGCTGTGAAATGCTGTTTAAGGATCCACAACCTTGCAGAATCAGTCCATGTTTTCCTTGCCCTGTCTGTTTTGGCTGCCCTGTATCAGAGCATTACAGTAAACAGGGTGGAACAGCATGTTCTTCACGTCCACAGTGGCCAGGGCAAGAATAGGGCTAAAATTAAACCGCACGCAGATGGTATGAAACAGAGAAATCCTTCAAGGGAAGGCTTGCTGAAGCATCAGGAGCTGTTCTTTGGACAGGACTGTGGAGTGCAGATGCTCCTGCCTGAGGTGGAGGGATGCTGCCATGTCAGTCTCTGCACATCAAGTGCCTGGTTCACATCCCTACCAGCACCTCAGGATTTGACTTCAGGCCCTTCAGGATGCCGGGCGAGCTGTCACAGGGTTACATGCAATTGAAGTGCCCAAAGTAGGAGAAGTGGAGCTGAGCTGAAGTCCAAAAATCCTCATACAAACTCTCCACTTGGCTGCTGCCAAGTCCTGATGTTTAAGTGGCTTTTGTTTTATTTTTACTTTTAAGCTTCCCACCTGGGAATCTGCCAAAAGTTAGACCTCTCTTATTAACCCAGACTGCTCCACTTTCAGCAGTGCTGAGCTGTGGGCTCACAGGTGTCTCCCAGCACTTCAGTGGCTGCATCTTAGGAGCATCCCATAGAGGGAAAGGGGTTCTAGGAAGGGAATTGGCAGGACTCATTGACAGGGCTTTAAACTAGATTTGAAGGGGGAAGGGGCTGAAACCAGTCCACCCAGACAGGAGTCTGAGGGTGGTAAGCTGGAGTCAGGGGTGAAACCAGCAGCCCAGCTGCAGTGCATGTACACTAATGCGTGAAGCATGGGCAACAAACAAAAGGAGCTGGAAGCCTTGTTACAGCAGGAAAGTGATGATGTAGTTGCCATCACAGAAACCTGGTGGCATGACTCACATGACTGGAGCACTGTAATTGATGGCTACAGGCTCTTCAGGAGAAACAGGTGAGGGAGAAGGGGTGGAGGGGTGGCCCTGTACATCAGGGAGGCTCTGATGCCATGGAACTAGAGATCAAGGATGATCAAGTTGAGTGCCTGTGGGTGAAGGAAGGCCAACAAGGCTGACATCCTGTTTGGAGTCTGCTATAGACCACCCAACCAGGATGAAGAGGTTGATGAATTATTCTATAGGCAGCTAGAGGCTGTCTCAAGATCACCAGACCTTCTTCTTATGGGTGACTTTAACCTGCCTGATATCTGCTGGGAACTTGACACAGCAGAGAGGAGGCAGTCCAGAAGGTTCTTAGAGCATATGGAGGATAGCTTCTTATCCCAGGTGCTGTGTGAGCCTACCAGGGGTAAGGCTTTGCTTGACCTTCTTTTTACCAATAAAGAAGGGCTGGTGGGAAATGTGGTGGTTGGAGGCTGTCTGGGGTGCAGTGACCATGAGATAACTGAGTGTTCAATATGCAGTCAAGCTAAGAGGGGCAGCAACAAAACTTCCACTCTGGACTTCCAGAAGGCAGACTTCAGGTTACTCAAAGAACTAACTCAGAAGGTACCTTGGGAAACAGCCCTTAAAAACAAAGGAGTCCAGGAGGGCTGGACCTGCTTCAAGAAATTCTTGAAGGTGCAGGAACAGGCTGTGCCAATGTGCTGGAAGATGAGCCGCTGGGGCAGACGGCCGGGGAGGGATTTTTTAGGGTGTCAGGTAGGATAGCACTAGGGGGGATGGAAAAATAATAGAAATAGGTGGATTCAGATTAGGAAGAAGTTCTTCCCCATAAGGGTGGTGAGACACTGGCACAGCTTGCCCAGGGAGGTGGTGGAAGCCTCATCCCTGGAGGTTTGGAAGGCCAGGCTGGATGTGGCTGTGAGCAACCTGATGTAGTGTGAGGTGTCCCTGCCTATGGCAAGGGGGTTGGAACTGGCTGATCCTTGAGGTCCCTTCCAACCCTAACAATTCTATGATTGTATGATTCCCAGTTGTATCTACATATCATCTTCCATCACCAGTTTTAAATTAAAGCTAGATTATTACTTCTATTTAGCCCTCAATCTTCCTTTGTTTCCATTCCCCATCCTCATAACTCATTCCATCTTCCCACCTGTGTCTGAATTGGGTTTTTAGACTGGAAACTCCCTGAGAAAAATACCTGTATTTTGTGGCAGGATGTTACACTTCATGGCAGGCTGCTAGTATGATGGGTTGGCTGCACCTCTGAGAGATGTGTCCCCTGTGTTGTCTGGGCCAGGTCTGAGCATCCCTCAGCTGGGCCGCAGCACATAGTCCTTTTTGTGTGCATGGGTTTTTTTTTTAATAGGCATGTTGCCTCAAGCTGCCCAGAGAGGTGGTGGAGTCTCCAGCCCTGGAGGTATTTAAAAGATGTGTGGATGTAGTGCTAAGGGACGTGGTTTAGTGGCAGGGGCTTAGAGGTAGTGGTGGGGTTGCAAGCTTAAGGCAAGCAGCTGGACTTGGTGATCTAAAAGGTGTCTTCCAACCCCAACAGTTCTGTGATTCAGCTGAAATGCCTCTCTCCTGGGGCTGGCCTGCTCAGAGAATCACTTTCATCCTCTCTCATGTTGGTGGCAAACTGAGACAAGTTTCCTTTAGTCAGCTGGGGGAGAGGGGGAGGATTTATGAATCGGAGAAATACATTCCTGATGCAGAATAAGCATATTCCCCATCCCCCCCCCCTCAATAAAAGCCCCATTTTTATGGCAAATAGCCAAGGGTTTTATGAATACAGCTCTTACTTTCTCCAGCTGCTAGAAACCTTTCCCCAAATATGTATTAAAATGAAAAGCCTTGCTGGACACTTTTAGTGCTCATAAGTCTGCTATTTTTGGTCTGTGGTGTGGAGCTATTGCATCAGAAACCTTGGTTGGAGAGGTCTGAGTGGCTTCTTTCAAATGGTATGAAGTGAGGGGGAGAGGGGGAATGAATAAATCAGGGAGATGTATGACTTTAAGTAAGTTCCCACACGATGAGGATCATCAGGAAAATGATGTGATTATGTGCCTAGATTTAATGCCTCCCTAGCTGTTGTGGTTGTGAGACCCTCTCTCTGATGTTTTGTGGGGGCTTGTCCTTCCTCAAACACTGCCTCCAGATCTGGTGTCCCCAGCATAAGAAGCACACAGAGCTGTTGGAGAGAGTCCAGAGGAGGGCCACAGAGGTGATCCAAGGGCTGGAGCACCTCTACTAGGAGGACAGGCTGAGGGAGCTGGGGTTGTTCAGCCTGGAGAAGAGAAGATTTTGGGGAGATCTTAGAGCTGCCTGCCAACAGCTGAAGGGATCCTACAGGAAGGCTGCAGAAGGACTTTTCATAAGGGTGTCTGGAGACAGAACAAGGGGGAATGGGTTGAAGCTGAGGAAGAGCAGCTTCAGAGTGCATCTTAGGAAGAAGTTCTTCAGTAGGAGGGTGGTGAGACTCTGGAATAGGCTTCCCAGGGAGGTTGCGGATGCCTCCTGCCTGGGGATGCTCAAAGCCAGGTTGGATGCTCAAAGCCAGGTTGGATGAAGCCTTCAGCAGCTGAGTCTAGCTGAGAGGCATCCCTGCCCATGGTGGGGAGGTTGGAATGGATGATCTCTGAGATCCCTTCCAACCTGAGCCATTCTATCATTCTATGTGTGATTTGTGGTTTATCTTCTGATGAGTAAAACATGAGCAATGGCCTTTTGGTGAGGCTTGAGTTCATTAAGATCTTTTACATATCAATAAGACATGCAGGTTGGAGAGGAGTAAGACTTAGAGTGCTTCCAAAGTAATTTCACACTTGTGAACTTTGGACTCTATGGTCTCAAAGCTCTTTTTCCAGCCTAAACAATTCTGGTTTAAGGTCTTTGGCTGACAGTCAGGTTGCTGCACTGTAAAGCCTTACCCCACTTTGGCTGATGGGTAAGTACTGCCCATGTGAGATGTCCTGCCCTTGGGTGGAAGCAAGAACTCCAGCCAGCCTGCTCCATCAATGCAAGGGTGAGCCTGGGGAGTTGAAGCTCCTGCAGAGCAGCTGAGGGACAACAGCTTCTTTGACAATGGCAACTTGTATTAAAGCCTTCAGCAGCTGAGTCTAGTTGAGAGGTGTCCCTGCCCATGGTGGGGAGGTTGGAGCAGATGATCTCTGAGGTCCCTTCCAACCTGAGCCATTGTAGAGTTGCTCAGGAGCTGCTGAGGTGTGTTGTTGAGAAACTGGCACAGCTGGGATTAGGTGTTTGTAATAAATCAGCTACTTGTGCAAAAGAGAAGATTGGAACTGTAATCCACCTATAGGAATCCCTTCTAGGCTTTGAGAAAAGCATTCTAGGTTACACTGCAGCAAGGAGCTTTGCTAAGAGCCCTGGGAAACCATGGTAACGTGAGGAAGATGGCTGAATCGTGAGTTTGTGAGCAGGGAAAGTCATCTCAGGGGCTTGCCAGGAAGGCAGGTAATGGGCAGGGAGATGCTCTCAGGGTTCATAGAGGAAAGAGAATGGTTTTTTCCAGGGGGGGTGTGAATTTGGACAGTTTGCAGTTGTTAGTGGTTTCCTGTAAATATCAACCTTGTGCTATCTGTGCATTTGTGCAGGGATTTTTGGATGGTTCCCTTTTAATCAGGACTTGTGCCTTGTTTGGAATCGTTCAGGAGGGTTATCCTAAGCAGAAAACACAGGGTGGCACCTCCTGAGCAGTAACATGAGACATCTTGTGTCCAGTTGTGAGGCCCTCAGTTCAAGAAGGACCCCAGGGAACTGCTTGAAAGAGTCCAGCACAGAGCCATAATGATGATGAAGGGAGCAGAACATCTTCCTTATGAGGGGAGACTGAGGGAGCTGAGGGCTCTTCGGCTTGGAGAAGAGGAGCCTGAGAGGTGACCTCATTCATGCTTATAAATATGTGCAGGGTGAGTGCCAAGAGGATGGAGCCAGCTTCTGCTCAGTGATGCCCAATGACAGCACAAGGGGCAGTGGGTGGAAGTTGAGGCATAGGAAGTTTCATGGAAACAGGAGGAAGAATTATTTCCCTGTGAGGGTGACAGAACAGTGGACTAGACTGCCCAGGGGAGTTGTGGAGTCTCCTTCTCTGGAGATATTAAAGACCTGCCTGGATGTGTGCCTGTGTGACCTGCTCTAGGTGATGCTGCTCTGGCAGGGGGTTGGACTGGATGAACTTTTGAGGTCACTTCCAGCCCTGAACATTCTGTGATTCTGTGATCTTTCTCCCTGCTATGTTTATAGCACAGCTGTTCTTATATAAACCTCACCTATCTCTCTGAACCAAAACTGGGTAAACTAGGAGTTTGTAAGCAAAACAAGCAGGCTGCTTGGCTGGTCTCAGATTACATCTAGATGTAGCAAAATAAATATTATTTAAAATTAAATTTCTGTATCATTCCAATTCAAACAAAGTGTAAATGGTGCTCTTTTTTTTTTCCCCTTCCCAAATTGCAAGCATCCTTTCAAGAGCCCAACCAGAGTCATTTTGGATATCCCCAGTCAGCAGTGATGAAGGGATTATTTCCCTGGTGAAAGGGACTGACATAGTGCCACCATCATATGGCCATCAGGACACTCAGAGCCATGTCTTTGTTGGTGACATGGACAAGCTGCCTGGTGCTGCTGACAGGCTGGAGGGAAGAGATCCATCCAGAGGGACCCTAACAGGCTGGAGACGTGAGCCCATGACAACCTCAGGAGGTTCACAAGACCAAGTACAAGGTCCTGCAGCTGGGTCGGAGGAATCCCAAACACCAATACAGGCTGGGCAGGGACTGCCTTGAGAGCAGCCCTGAAAAAAAGGACTTGGGGATGCTGGGGGATGAGAAACTCAACATGAGCCAGCAGTGTGCATTTGCAGCCCAGAGAGCCAACCAGAGCCTGGGCTGCATCAAGAGAAGTGTGGCTACCAGATTGAGAGAGGTGATTCTTCCCCTCTACTCTGCTCTCATGAGACCCCACCTGGAGTACTGTGTCCAGTTCTGGAGCCCCTAGTACAGGAAGGATCTGGAGGTGCTGGACGGTGTCCAGAGAAGGGCCACAAGGATGATCAGAGGGCTGGAGCTATTGTGGCTGTTCAGTCTGAAGAAGAGAAGGCTCCGAGGAGACCTTATTGTGGCCTTCCAGTATCTGAAGGGGGCTACAAGAAAGCTGAGGAGGGACATTTTAGGGTGTCAGGGAGTGATAGGACTGGGGGAGGTGGAGCAAGGCTAGAAGTGGGTAGATTGAGACTGGATGTTAGGAAGAAGTTCTTCCCCATGAGGGTGGTGAGACACTGGCACAGGTTGCCCAGGGAGGTGGTGGAAGCCTCATCCCTGGAGGTTTTTGCGGCCAGGCTGGATGTGGCTGTGAGCAACCTGCTGTAGTGTGAGGTGTCCCTGCCCATGGCAAGGTGGTTGGAACTAGATGATCCTTGAGGTTCTTTCCAACCCTAACAATTCCATGATTCTATGATTTTGTGCACCTGTGTTCAAGCAATGTGGCAGCCAGTGGTGGGAGGAAAAAAAATCTGGATACATGTAAAACCTCACCCACGTAGATTTTTGGAAGTGAATCAAGAAAATATGTCTGGAGGTGGAGAAAGAATGTTATATGTAGGTTGTGGTGCCATTAAGGTGGAGTGGATATGAGTTGCAGGCATTCATTGAATGATCTCTCTCCTATCTTCCTAGACCTCTGCAGTGCAAGGAGAGGTGAAGCTGAGAGCAAATCTCATCTCACAAACTTGTATGATATGGCAACAGGGTGGCTCCATTTATTTGCAAAAGCAAGAGAGGTGTTTCACTTCTGTTGCTTTAACTTGAATCCCAATCAGATGAGAGATAAACAGCAGAGCCTCCTAGGGATGAAAAATAGCTAAAGGGCCATCAGTGCCATTGCATCTGATCTACACTCAGAAATGCAGCTTGTTGCTGGTTCATAGAGTCATAGAATGAATAAGGTTGGAAAAGATCTCAGAGGTCATCAAGTCCAACTGTGTGCATTGGTGTACATGCACTTCAGCTGGGCTGCTGATTTCTCATCTAACTCTAGTCCCTCTCTCTCCTCTCCAGAGAGACTGGTTTCACCACCTACTCCCTTCAAACCTAGTTTAAAGCCCTCCCAATGAGCCCTGCCAACTCTAGTGCTGGAGGCCTCTTGCCCTTTCTAGATAGATTCACCCCATCTAGGTCCAGCAGGTCAGGTGCAGTAAAAGTGGCCCCTTGATCAAAGGACCCAAAATTCCACTGCTGGCATCATCCCTTGAGCCATTTATTGATGGCATAGGTTCTCCTGCTCCTTTCAGTGTACACCCCTGCCACTGAGGGAACTGAGCAGAACACCGCTTGAGCTCCTGCCCATCAATCAATTGTCTTGAGTTCCTTTTTGATTGTCCTGGTGCCCTTCTTATCAATCTCATCGCTTCCACCTTGGATTACCAGCAATGGGTAATAGTCAGAGGGCTGGATGACCTTTGGTTGGTAGGAAAAAGTAAGCATGCCCTCCATCAATCCTGGCAGGATCATATTTGAAGGATGAAAAGTTCAGTGGCTGTGCCAAGGCTACCACAAGATGGCTGCTGAGGGCTGATTACAGCGCTGACATTCTTGTGTGGCAGGTCCAGGGCTGCAGCAATGTTGGTCACATAGGGTCACCAAGCTTAACAAGACAGCAAAAGGAACTGTGTGCGAACTGTTGCACTCCTTTGGAGAAAGGACTTCATTATCTACAGCACTGATGAGAAATAATTGCTGAAGGCTTTAATACAAGTTGCCATTGTCAAAGAAGCTGTTGTCCCTCAGCTGCTCTGCAGGAGCTTCATCTGCCCAGGCTCACCCTTGCATTGTACTGATAGGACTGGGGGGAATAGAAAAAACCTAGAAATGGGTACATTGAGATTGGATGTTAGGAAGAAGTTCTTCCCCATGAGGGTGGTGAGACACTGGAACAGGTTACCCAGGGAGGTGGTGGAAGCCTCATGAGCAACCTGATATAGACTGAGGTGTCCCTGCCCATGGCAGGGGGGTTGGAGATGGATGATCCTTGAGGTCCCTTCCAACCCTGACAATTCTATGATTGATGGAGCAAGCTGCCTGGAGTTCTTGCTTCCACCCAAGGGCAGGACATCTCACATGGGCAGTACTTACCCATCAGCCAAAGTGGGGTAAGGCTTTACAGTGCAGCAACCTGACTGTCAGCCAAAGACCTTAAACCAGAATTGTTTAGGCTGGAAAAAGAGCTTTAAGACCATAGAGTCCAAAGTTCACAAGTGTGAACTGACTTTGGAAGCACTCTAAGTCTTAGTCCTTTCCAACCTGCATGTCTTATTGATATGTAAAAGACCTTAATGAACTCAAGCCTCACCAAAAGGCCATTGCTCATGTTTTACTCCTCAGAAGATAAACCACAAATCACACATAGAATGATAGAATGCCTCAGGTTGGAAGGGATTTCAGAGATCATCCATTCCAACCTCCCCACCATGGGCAGGGATGCCTCTCAGCTAGACTCAGCTGCTGAAGGTTTCATCCAACCTGGCTTTGAGCATCCCCAGGCAGGAGGCATCCGCAACCTCCCTGGGCAGCCTATTCCAGAGTCTCACCACCCTCCTACTGAAGAACTTCTTCCTAAGATGCACTCTGAAGCTGCTCTTCCTCAGCTTCAACCCATTCCCCCTTGTTCTGTCTCCAGACACCCTTATGAAAAGTCCTTCTGCAGCCTTCCTGTAGGATCCCTTCAGCTGTTGGCAGGCAGCTCTAAGATCTCCCCAAAATCTTCTCTTCTCCAGGCTGAACAACTCCAGCTCCCTCAGCCTGTCTTCCTAGCAGAGGTGCTCCAGCCCTTGGATCACCTCTGTGGCCCTCCTCTGGACTCTCTCCAACAGCTCTGTGTGCTTCTTATGCTGGGGACACCAGAACTGGAGGTTAGGTCTCAGCAGAGCAGAGTCAAGGGGCAGAATCCCCTCTGTTGCCCTGCTGGCCACACTCCTCTTGCTGCAGCCTGGTAGGCAGCAGTGCTACTAGACAGATTAGGCTGCCAGAGGATCGGTTTAGTTTCACAGCCTGCTTGACATGACTGCCTTCAGAAGCAGGGATTCCATTTTCCTTGTGTCCTCTGGCAGCTTTGTGTATGGAGATAACTTTAGAATCATGGAATTGTTAGGGCTGGAGGGGACCTCAAGGATCATCTAGTTCCAACCCCCTGCCATGGGCAGGGACACCTCACACTTTCCAGTTTCTTCCAATGCATGTCACAAGCAGTTGGCTTTTCCCCATGGGCTTCAGTCTATGTTGTATCAGAAATGTACTGATTAATTGTAGAAAGGGTATCTTGCAATAATCCTGCAAATGCTTTCTGACCAAACCACGTGTCAGGACTTCATCCTACTGTAGCATTTTTGGGGCCCCTTCTTGTGCCTTGTGTAAATGAAAAGCCATTTTCCACAGCTGGCCTTCCCATCAGTTCTTCCTGCTGCCTAGAGATCAGCTCTCCTGATCTGGTTTTATCATTGCTGTGACCAAACCTCACTGGTTTAAACCATTCAGCTCTGCTAAGGCTGAAAGCCTGAGGATGCCCTCTTGGATGTGAGCCTTGGGGCCAGCCTGACCGTGGGAGCTGTTCTTTGCATCCTCTGCAGAAATCTTTGGAGGCCCTGTTCTCAGATGAGAACGTTCCTTTTTGATTGGGTTTGGTTTTTTTCTTTCCACAACCCCCTTAAGTAGAAATCAAAATGTTTTTGCCAGGCTGAGAGGAAAAATCTGGAATGTGCAGATGTAGGTGGAATCTCATGAGTCTCCCTGCAGAGCCCTACACCACCAAGCATCACTCTGCAACCCAGTGATTTGTGGAATCATCAGAGAATCATAGCATGGCTTAGGGGGGAAGGGACCTCAGAGATCAACTACTCCAGCCTCCCTACTATGGGCATCCCTTTGCTGCTGCTCAAGGCCTCATCCAACCTGGCCTTGAACACCCCCAGGGAGGAGGCTTCCACAGCCTCCCTGGGCAACCTGTTCCAGAGTCTCACCACACGTACTGGATAACTTCATCCTAAAATCAAGTCTAAACCTGCTCTCCCTCAGCTTCAAACATTTCCCTCCTGTCCTCTTGCAGTGGCAAAGCTTAATCATCAACAACAGGGGTTCTTAAGTCCATCACTGTCGTATCTGGAGTGGGCTGGTGTGGTGGTGGTGGTGGGGTGGTCTAAAAAGAGGAAAACAAGAAATGGCTTTGGGTCTTGTAAGCTGGAGCCCTGCTACATTTCACAGCCGTCTGAGTCACAGATGTTTGTGATTTAGCTGTTATCTGTGGAAGGGCAGAGGAGGGGGGAAGTGGAAAGAGAAATCTGGAGGTTTTTTGCAGACGAAAGGAACTTATTGAGTGATGCTGCTGAAAACAGACGGCGTGGAGCCAGGCTTGCCTTTGGCCCTGATTTTGAGATGAGTAGGAAGAAACTGTGGCTGAGGATCAGCTGGAAAACCATTTAACCCTCTTTGAGATTGAGCAGCAGCTAATTTGGAATAGAAGCATGAGAAAGTAACCATGTACACAGTGACTGACAGAATGTCATGCAGGACAAGCTGCAGACTCACCTCCTGGAGCTTATACTGAGACCAGTTCTGGGCTTCCCAGTTCAGGAGGGACAGGGATCTACTTGAGACAGTCCAACAGAGGGCTATAAGGATGCTGAAGGGACTGGAGCACTGCCTGATGAGGAGAGGCTGAGAAACCTGGGGATGATTAGTCTGGAGAGGAGAAGACTGAGAGGGGGTCTAATCAATGTCTATAAATATCTGAGGGTTGAGTGTCAAGAGGGAGGGGACAGGCTCTGCTCAGTTGCACCCTCTGATAGGACAAGGGGCAATGGATATAAACTATAGCTCAGGAGGTTCCACCTCAACATGAGGAGGAACTTCTTCACTGGGAGGGTCCCAGGGCACTGGAACAGGCTGCCCAGAGAGGTTGTGGAGTCTTCTTCTCTGGAGACTTTCCAGACCCATCTGGATGTGTTCCTGTGTGACCTGTGCTGGATTCTCTGGTCCTGCTCTGGCAGGGGGCTTGTACTGGATGATCTTTGGAGGTCCCTTCCAACCAAGAGGACACAGTCTCAAGCTGCACCAGGGGAAGTTTAGGCTCGAGGTGAGGACATTGCACTATGGAATGGCTGATTGCGCTATGGAATGGGCTGATTGCGCTATGGAATGGGTTGCCTGGGGAGGTGGTGGAGTCGCCGTCATTGAAGGTGTTCAGGAGGAGACTTGATGGGGTGCTTGGTGCCATGGGTTAGCTGTTTGGGTGGGTTGGATTGGTTGATGGGTTGGACACGATGATCTTGAAGGTCTCTTCCAACCTGGTTTGGTTTATTCTAATAAAGGATTCTAAAGGTTAAAGAAAGTTCTTCATGGAGAGAGTCATTCGTTATTGGAATGTGCTGGCCAGGGAGGTGGTGGAGTCACCATCCCTGGAGGTGTTCAAGAGGGGATTGGATGTGGCACTTGGTGCCATGGTCTAGTCGTGAGGTATTTATGATGAACTGCACATGAAGCCACCCATTTCTCTTGGCTTGCAGAGCAGAGCCATGATATGAAGGTTGGTTTTGAATTCCACCTCTCTCTATAGTAACCATCACAATGCAGGAAGCACTTGCATCTCATGAAAGATGCACTTGGACCTTTAAGGATCCCTTCCAACACAAACCATTCTATGATTTTAGGAGTAAATGCATGTGCTGGATGGGTTCCTTAAAGGTCACCTAGTCTGACCCTGCTGCAGTGAGCATGGAGATCTTTAACTAGATCAGGCTGCTTAGAGTTCTGTCCAATTTGACACCACCTTTCTGGGCAACCTGTTCCAGTTTTTTGCCACCCTCAGATTCTTCACTTCTTCAGCCCTAGTGAAGAAGGTATGAGGGTTTTTTGGTGGTACTTGTAGATAGAAGTCCTGAGTCCTAGATGTTTTGCTCTTTGGTGCCCAATGCCAGCCCTTCTATTTTTATGAAGGACAAAGCTGGTGGCTGTAGGTTTGCTACAAGGTTGTTATGGAACTTCTGGAGGAAAAAAAGCCCACAGGAACTCACCTCAAATCCCATTCCACTGCAGCTGCAAAGCAGAGATCTTCATTATCACAAGCACTGAGCAATGTCTATTAGGAGAGCTTTGCTTCCCTCCCTAAACAGAAGGCATTGCAAAACAGAAGGCTATTTCCAGGGGCAAAATTGAGGCTCATCACTTAATGCATGATTGGGAGGCATTGCAGTATTCAAGATATGCAAACCTGTGGGACAGGTACTTCTGATTGCTCAATATTTCCCAGTTATTTTTAACTGCTGGATCATCTGATGCACACCTCTTCATATAAATTGCAAAGCAGCTCGAACAATAGAGCTCCAAAAATCTTGGTTCAGGCAGCTTTAGAATCACAGAATCATTAAGGCTGGAAAAGACCTCGCCAAGTCCAACTGTCAACCCCTATGACCACTAAACCATGTCATGAAGTGCCATGCCTGCATGCTGTTTTTTGACACACCCAGGGATGGTGACTCCACCACCTCACTGGGCAGCCTGTTCCAATGTTTGACCATTCTTTCAGTAAAGAAATTTTCCCTACCTAATTTTTCCATCCTAATGTTTCCTGGGAGAGGAGACTGACCTCCTCCTGGCTACAACCTCCCTTCAGGTAGTTGTAGACAGCAGTAAGATCTCCCCTGAGCCTCCTCTTCTCCAGGCTAAGCAACCCCAGCTCCCTCAGCCTCTCCTCACAGGGCTGTGCTCCAGACCCCTCCCCAGCTTTGTTGCCCTTCTCTGGACACCTTCCAGCATCTCAACATCTTTCTTGAACTGAGGAGCCCAGAAATGGACACAGGACTCAAGATGTGGCCTAATCAGGGTTGAGCACAGGGCAGAATGAATTCCCTGCTCCTGCTGGCCACACTATTCCTGACACTGGCCAGGATGCCATTGGCCTTCTTGGCCACCTGGGCACACTGCTGGCTAAATCAGCCACACATAAATCAAATGGTGTTGTGCACAATGAATGTACTTACAGCTCTTCATGGGAAAGGATCCCCTGTTCAATGAGGTGTTTCTGCTGCATGTGAGAGGACACACACACAAAATATTTTTGTTGTTGTTATTTTAAAAGGGGAATGGTGGAGTAGGTCTGTGAGAAAAAGATTCAGCTCATTTCCAATTCAAGGGAAGTGAGTTTGCTCCTGATTCACAGTGATTCATGAGCTGTCCTGCCTCAGAGGCAATTCCAGCCCAGCTCTGACAACCTGCATGACCTGAGCAGTCTTCTAACACAGCAGGGCCACCAGGCAGGGTGACACACAGAGAGCTAGGAGGGGAGGCTGGACAGCAGCTCCAGGAGGGGGCAACTTGTTGCCTTGCTGTGTGATACCAGCAGCAAAGTGTTTGTCTTGGGAAAATCAAATGAAGAAGTAACTGAGGCTGTTGGCATGGGGGTTATCCAATGCCTGATCCAGCATGGCTTCAGCCAGCACCCAAGGGTGCTTAGGGTCTGCAGGCTGCCTTGGATTCATATTCACAGGCTCACAGGATGTTAGGAGTTGGAAGGGACCTCTAGAGATCATCAAGTCCAACCCCCCTGCCAGAGCAGGACCAGAGAATCTAGTACAGGTTGCACAGGAACACATCCAGATGGGTTTTGAAAGTCTCCAGGGAAGGAGACTCCACAACCTCTCTGGACAGCCTGTTCCAGTGCTCTGGGACCCTCCCAGTGAAGAAGTTTCTCCTCATGTTGAGGTGGAACCTCCTGTGCTGTAGTTCAAAGGGGGAGCTAAGTCTGGAGAGCAGGTAAAGTTAGAATAACCTCAAGCTCCTCTCCTGTGCCATCAAGCTGGGGATTTCAACCATGCCCTGTAGAGTCCATGATGATATTCTGATACAGCTGGTGAGACGGGCTCTGTCCATGTCCTGTTATTTTCCTGCCCAGCATAGCTGTACAGACCCATTGCTCAGAGGACAGAGGAAGTTGAGTGTAAGATGCATGCTCAGAGGCATAGGAAGTTCCATGGAAACAGGAGGAAGAATTACTCCATTGTGAGGGTGACAGAACACTGGAACAGGCTGCCCAGGAGCATTGTGGAGTCTCCCTCTCTGGAGATATTCAAGACCTGCCTGGATGAGTTCCTGTGTGATGTGGTATAGGTGATCCTGCTCTGGCAGAGGGGTTGGATTGGATGATCTCTCAAGGTCCCTTCCAGCTCCTAACATTCTGTGATTCTGTGATTCTGAGACAGCAAGCTGGGATGTTTCTTCCTGGCAGATCTTGCTTCATTTTCAGTTTCAGTCAAGTTTTGATATAACAATTCTAAACCAATATCAAGTCCCTCTCTCCTTTTGCATGGCTTCACCTTATGCTAAACTTTGGCAGGTGTCCCAAGTGCAGGCTCTCCTGTTGTTGATGCATTGCAAGGTATTGGGTAGGATCTACCAGCATCTCCAGCAGCGCAGGTGCCCTGTTCTCCCCCAGACCTGTCTGGCAGTGCATTTTGGGCCCCATTTAACTTCGTTCTGTCCTGCAGAGTAGCAGTGTTGAAGCAGAGGTGTAAAAGTTAGCATGTTGAAGGAAGCCAGTTAGAGTGTAAAGGGCATTACGATCAAACTCTGAGCTGAGTATTGCTTAGGAAGCCCAACATAAACATAACTCTTCCAGGCCCAAGGATGTAGCAGTCCCCTGCCTCGTGTCCTGCTGACTGTCCATGCAGCGCACTCTCCAGCTACTCTGTCTTGCCTCAGGCCAGGGATAATTGCAGTTATTTCCCAGGCAGCACCATCCAATGAGTTTTCTTGAACAGGCAGGAGGGATGAGGCTGA
Organism: Melanerpes formicivorus; assembly: GCF_026170545.1. Lineage (NCBI taxonomy): Eukaryota > Metazoa > Chordata > Aves > Piciformes > Picidae > Melanerpes > Melanerpes formicivorus. The sequence continues at coordinate 3,236,402 of NW_027142359.1, read as the reverse complement.
TCTGACTAAGATCAGTTGAGTGGGTACTGTTCTTCCCACATTAAAACCAATTAACTGTGGATGGGTATGAGTGAGAGCAAAGTTTAGCTGTTTGTCTTCTCTGTGAATTGGTTCATGTTGGCTGAGATTGAGTCTCCTGTCTGTCCTCGAGGCAGAGCCTCCTGTCTCTATGAAGGTTAGGCTTATGTGGAGCCATTAGAGCTCCATGTAAGAGGAGCTCTAGGGGGAAAGGACTTTCATCTCAAAATTGCACCATTTGGAATTGCAGATGCAAGAGGGGAAAAAAAAAGATGAAGAAAGCAAAAGAAATTAACAAAATGTCAAGCAAGACTGCAAATGGATCATTTGAATCATTTTAGTTTATCCCAGAGCAGGCTTGGGTACCAGTGCTTCTGAAATGGGAGCACAGCTCCAGCAGGAACCATGCACTACCCCAAAGTTACCAAGATGCTCCCGATGGCCTTGTTGCAGCAGGGGCAAAGACATAGAATCATACAATCATAGAATGGTCCAGGCTGGAAGGGACCTCCAGAGGTCATCCAGTCTGACCCCCCTGCAGTCAGCAGGGACATCCCCAGCTAGATCAGGCTGCCCAGAGCCTCATCGAGCCTCACCTTGAATATCCCCTGGGAAGGGACCTCACCTACCTCCTTGGGCAACCTGTTCCAGTGTTTCACCACCCTCATAGTAAAGAACTCATTCCTAACATCCAATTTAAATCTGCTCTTCTCCAACTTAAAGCCAATGCCCCTCGTCCTGTCACTGCAGGCTTTTACAAAGTCTCTCTCCATCCTCCCTGTAGCCCCTTCAGGTACTGGAAGGCTGCCATTAGGTATCCCTGGAGCCTTCTCTTCTCCAGGCTGAACAACCCCAGCTCCCTCAGCCTGACCTTGTAGTAGGCATGCTGCCTTGGAAGGGGATGTAGGTGGGAGTGCAGCTCTCCTGGAGAGCTGGGAGCCAGAGCAGGAGGCTTGGGAGGAGCAGGTTTGCACAACCTCCACGGCTTTTGCCCCTCAGGAGCTGGGTGTATGCCATAGAGCCACTCCAGTGTGGCACAGTGCCCAGGCAAATCCAGCTCACTCTGCGCCTTCCAGCTGCTCTGCAGCTTCCAGACCAGACCTGACTTGCACCCTGCCAGCTCCCAGCAGGAGCAGAGCAGCCTGAGCCTGGTGAATAGACATGCCCTGAGGATACGTCTGCATTGCAGTGGAGAGGTGAGACCTGGGCTTGGTGAGCCAGACCAGAGCTAGCTCTTGGGAGCTGCCAACTGGGGTTGTTCAGCCTGGAGAAGAGAAGTCTCCAGGGAGACCTAATAGCAGCCTGCCAGTGTCTGAAGGGAGCTACATGAAGGTTACAGAGGGACTGTTTGCAAAAGTTTGTAGTGACAGGACAAGGTGCAATGGCTTCAAACTAGAGAAGAGCAGATTCAGATTGGATGTTAGGAACAAGCTTTTTACTGTGAGGGTGGTGGAACACTGGAACAGGCTGTCCAGGGACGTAGTTGAGGCCTTATCCCTGGAGATATTCAAGGTGAGCCTCAATAGGGTTCTGGGCAACCTGAGGTGCCCCTGCTTGCTGGATGAGATGACCTTTGGAGGTCCTTTCCAACCCAGACCATTCTATGATACCATTACTCACCAAAGGTATGTGAGATGTGAGCTCCTGGGCTCTGGGAGAGGTGTGGAGGAGGCAGGGGCAGAAAAGAAGGGAGATTCCCATTCTCATTGAGTCTTTTGACAATTTTGGGGACTGAGGCTGGGTGATGAAAGGACCTATGGCCTAGACATCAGGCAGGCAAAACACAGGAAGTGGACAAAGTGGTGGTGCTGGAGGAAAATATGTTGCCATACACCTTATAGTACATGAATATTGGACTTTGACCAAGGATGCTCAGTCCTGTGCCCTGGCACTGGGGCAAGCCACAACCCTTCAATTACATGGTTCATCTCCTGGAGATCAAAACCTGCAGAGCCTGAGAGGAGACAAGGGTGTGGCATTCACTGGGTGCCCACCTCTGGGGCAGGGATGCGTTAGATGTGTGACGGACCAATGCAAGCTCCTGTGGCTGCAGGTTGTGCTAATGCTCTAAGCTCTGTATGCATGAGGACATATAAAAAGAAAAGAATAAAAATAGCAGAAAGAGGTAAAAGTAGCTTCTGGTGAGAAGAATACCAGGAGGTTGGTTGAAAGAAGTTGCAATGGATATGAAATTTTAAGGTTATTTTTCCTTCTCCCTGTATTCTGGTTGCAAGTTGTAGCTCTTAAGTGCCAGGGTGTTGTCTGCCAGGATATTCCCTCTACCCTGACTGTGCCTCATGTCATCCATGAACAAAGTTCTCATGTTTGACCTCACCATGCCAGCTCAAGAAAATCTACCCAAGCTTTCCTTCAAAAGCAGGAGACCAGCCCCAGGTGGTATCCATGCTGTCCCCCCAAAGAAGTGGCTGTAGCCATATGAGCCACTTTCACAGGATGACAGGGTGTTAGGGGTTGGAAGGGACCTCAAGGGACTGAGTACAACCCCCTGCCAGAGCAGGACCAGAGAATCTAGTGCAGGTTGCACAGGAACACATCCAGATGGGTCTGGAAAGTTTCCAGAGAAGGAGACTCCACAACCTCTCTGGGCAGCCTGTTCCAGTGCTCTGGGACCCTCACAGCAAAGAAGTTCCTCCTCATGCTGAGGTGGAACCTTCTGTGCTGTAGCCTACATCCATTACTCCTTGTCCTATCACAGGGCACAAGTGAGTAGAGGCTGTCCCTTCCTTCCTGACACTCATCCCTCAGATATTTATAGACATTGATTAGATCCTCTCTCAGTCTTCTCCTCTCCAGACTGAACACCCCCAGGTGTCTCAGCCTCTCCTCATAGGGCAGAGCCCCAGTCCCTTCATCATCCTCATAGCCCTCCCTTGGACTCTCTCCAGCAGATCCCTGTCCCTCTTGAACTGGGGAGCCCAGAACTGGACACAATATTCCAGGTGGGACCTCACCAGGACAGGGTAGAACCTCCCTGGATCTGCTGGACACACTCCTATTAATGCATCCCAGGATCCCACTGGCCTTCTTGGCCACAAGGGCACATTGCTGACCCACGCAGAACTTGGCTCACTTACCAGTCAAATGAAGGGAAGCAGGCACTTCCCGCCCTATGGCAGCCCTCTCTTACAAACCTGGTAGATCAGTATGTCGAGGAAAACAATTCTTTCTGCTGATTGGAACCAGATTTTAGATGATTCCAGCAGAAGGTACCTTCTGAAGGAGTCCCATCTGCCAGTCTGTGCTGCTGGATCTTTGCTTATTCCTGCAATGACACAAGAGAATCCTAGAATCCTTTTGGTTGGAAAAGACCTTGAAGATCATCAGGTCCAAAATTAGCTAACTCTACCAAGTCTGCTGCTAAGCCATGTGCCTAAGCACCACATCTCTGTGTCTTCTAAACGCTTCCATGGATGGGCATTCAACAGGGAAGCCTGTTCCAGTGTTTGAGAACTCTTTCAGTGAAGAAGTTTCTTCTAATATCTGATCTAAACCTCCCCTGGTGCAACTTGAAGCTATTTCCTCTCGTCCTATCACTTGTTAACAGGGAGAAGAGGTAGACACCCTCCACCCCTCACTCCAACCTCCTTTCAGGGAGTTGTAGAGAGTGAATATCCCAGAGAAGTAAATGGCAGGGACAGGATTTATCCAGCCCACATCCCAGGTGATTTTCAGTGAGGTCTTGGGAAATAAAGTCTGATGTGAGCACTTAAAGCCAGAAGGTTGGTGGCAGCCCCTCGAAGATCTTCATCCCCAGCAGCTCCCGGCGTCTGTGATGCTCCTTCACACTCAGCACCAAGCACTAGATGGCATCCAAGGGGAGACTGACCTGGGGTTCCTGAAAACAGCCCTGAGCTCTGAAATGATTGCAGCTGGATCCAAAAAGGTCCCAGGGTTCCCACTGGGATGGGACAAAACTCCAACAGGGCCAAAGCTGTCCCTTGGGGTGTCCCTGAGGTGTGCAGCCTGGGGACAGCTGCAGGTGACTGGCAGTCCAGCAGCTCTGAGCTGGGAAGTGTTTTCTGATGAGGAAATTCTTTGCTTCATCCACCTTGTTTTCTAAATAAGCCAAAATATCACTAGACCATTAATAGGCTTTGGAAGAAAGCAGAAGCACCACAAGAGATGGCTCTTGCCTGGGTGATATTCCCTCCTCTTTACCTTGAAGGTGTCCTTTTCTGCTGGCACAGGATGAGGAGGTGAAACGTTCAGCATCTCCCCCTTCCACATCTGTGTGCACCTAGGAGCACTGGTGAGGCCACACCAGGACCAGGGCAGTGATTGTCCCCTTGTGCTTAGCAGTGGTGATGCCACACCTTGAGTGCTGGTTTCAGTTTTGGGGCCCTCACTCAAAGAAGGACATAGAGGGGCTGGAGCAGGTCCAGAGAAGGGCAACAAAGCTGGGGAAGGGTCTGGAGAACAGGGCTGGGGAGGAGTAGCTAAGGGACCTGGGGAAAAGAAGGTAGATGGGAGACCTCATTGCTCTCTATGGCACCTTGAAAGGAGGTTGGAGTGAGGTGAGGTTGGCCTCTTCTCCCAGGTAACAAGTGACAGGATGAGAGGCAATGGCCTCAAGTTGCCCCAGGGGATGTTTAGGTTGGTTATTAGGAAAAATTTCTTCAGTGGGCACTGGAACAGGCTGCCCAGGAAGGTGGTGGAGTCAGCATCATTGGAGATGTTTAATAACTGTTTGGGTGAGGAGTGTTGGGACATGGTGTAACAGTTGTGTTGGGGTAGAAGTTAGGCTATGGTTGGATTTGATGATTTTTTTTCCAACCAGGCTATTCTGTGATTCTAAGATACTGGAAATCTGGGGAAAAGTTGAAGAGCATAAACTGCCCTGAATGTCTTCAGCATTCCTCACTCATCTCATGATATAACAGAAGGCATTTCTGGGGTTGGAACAGGTTAGCAGGGAGGTGGTGTAGTCACCATCCCTGGAGCTGTTCAAGAAACGTGTGGCCATGGAACCTGGGGACATGGTTTAGTGGCCGTGGTGGTGTTGGGTTGATGGTTGGACTCTTTGAGTGAGGTCTTTTCCAGCCAAAGCAATTCTATGGTTCTATGGAGCATTCAGCTCTGAGCAGGATTAGACCCCCAGCTTAAGTGTCAAAATTGCTTTCATCATCTCTCAAGGAAGCTGTGGCCACCAACAAGCTCCTCAGGAGAGGCAGCCGTGCTTGGCCCCACGGCTCAGCCCTGGTTTGGTATGTGGGCTGGGGCTCGAAGGTGCTGATGTGTACAGCACAGAGGTGCACGCAAAGGTGTGAGGAGCCAGGTGAGATGCTAAAATGAGTGGCTGTGGGTGGCTGCCTGGAGGTGCAGGAGCCACAGGAGGAACATGATGCTGCCTTCTCGTCTTGTTTGCTTGCTGCAGGTGACCTTGAGATTAACAACTGAATGGGTGCTGTGCAATCACCAGCACCATTTGCATGTGCTCTGTCACTGGTGAGGAGCACACTGAGCTAGAGGTCCCATGCTGGAGGTGACTTCATGGCCATCTCATCTGAGCCTTTCCACTCTAGGGGTGCAAAGAGGTCTCCAGGCTGCAGAGTCCAGCATCATTTACAAGTGCTCTGCCTGTCACTGGTGAGAAGCACGTTGAGATACAGGTCCCAGTGCCTGCTGGAGGTGACTTTATGGCCATGTCTCCAAAGCCTTTCCACTCTAGGGGCACAAAGGGGTCTCCAGGCTGCAGCATCCCATCCAGCCCTGCAGAGTCCAGCACCATTTACATGTGCTCTGTCACTGGCGAGAGGCATGCTGAGCTACAGGTCCTAGTGCATGCTGAAGGTGACTTTATGGCCATCTCTCCTGAGCCTTTCCAGTCTAGGGGAACAAAGGTGTCTCCAGGCTGCAGCATCTCATCCAGCCCTGCAGAGTCCAGCATCATCTCAGAATCACAGAAACATTCAGGTTGAAAAAAGACCCTCAGGATTACCAAGTCCAACCCAGAACCCTATTCTACAAAGTTCACCCCTAAACCACAGCCCCAAGCACCACATCCCAACCACTTTTGAACACATCCAGGCTTGGGGACTCAGCCACCTCCCTGGGCAACACATTCCAATGCCTGACCACTCTTGCTGGGAAAAATTCTTCCTAATGTCCAGTCTAAACCTACCCTGTCACAGCTTGAGGCTGTTCCCTCTTGTTCTATCACCTGTGAGAAGAGACCAGCACCAGCCTCCCTGCAATGTCCTTTCAGGTAGTTGTAGAGAGCCATGAGGACTTCCCTCAGCCTCTTTTCCATACTAACCATCCCCAGCACCTTCAGTCTCTCTTCATCAGATTTATTCCCCAGGCCCTTCCCCAGCTTCCCTGCCCTCCTCTGCACTGGCTCCAGCACCTCCACATCTCTCTTGGATTGAGGTGCCCAAAACTGAGCACAGTATTCAAGGTATGGCCTCACCAGAGCTGAGTACATCATTTGCATGTGCTCTGCCACTGCTGAGGAGCAGGCTGGGCTACAGGTCCCAGCGCATGCTGGAGGTGACTTTATGGCCATCACTCCCGAGCCTTTCCACTCCAGGGGAGCAAAAGCGTCTCCAGGCTGCAGCGTCCCACCCAGCCCTGCAGAGTCCTGCGCAGGCAGCAGTAGGCAGGAGCTGCCCTGACCTTATCGCAGGGCCGATAACTGCTGTCTGCAGCACCCCGCCCGGCCACTCCCGCAGCCCTGCGAGGGAAAAGGATGGGTGCAAGGCTCTGGATTTCCTCACCTGCTTAATCACAGCCGCTCACTCCCGGGCTTAAAGAGTTCCTGACGCTCGCGGGCCGGGTGGTGAAGGAGCTGCGGAGGTTTCACTGTTGCTTCACTGCCTGGAAGTCCAGCATCAAATGGAGCTGGGTTTCATCACCATCCAGAAAACATTTTTCCACCTGAAACACTTTGTGCTCATAGGACTTGAGGGATGGTTGGCTGGGTTGGGGTGGCGTTTTTTTTTTTCTCTTTCTTTCTTTTTGATCTGTTTTGGGGTTAATTTTTTTTTTAATGTATTTTTAAATGGTTTTTATATTTCAATTTTTTTTCCTTATTTTAAACAATTGTGTTAAAATTATTTGGTTTGGTTTTTTTTAAAGGTTTATTCTTATTTTTTAAAATGGTTTAAACTTTGACACCGTCCCCCACAGCAAACTGCTGGCTAAGCTGTCAGCTCGTGGCTTGGACCACTACACTCTGTGCTGGGCTAGGAATTGGCTGGAGGGCCGGGCCCGGAGAGTGGTAGTGAACGGTGCCGCATCCAGCTGGCAGCCAGTCACCAGTGGTGTCCCCCAGGGATCAGTGCTGGGCCGTGTCCTCTTCAACATCTTCATTGATGATCTGGATGAGGGGGTCGAGTCAGTCATCAGCAAGTTTGCAGATGACACCAAGTTAGGGGCAGATGTAAATCAGTTAGAGGGTAGAAAGGCTCTGCAGAGGGACCTTGACTGACTAGACAGATGGGCAGAGTCCAACGGGATGGCATTCATAGTTTCATAGTTTCATAGTTTCATTCAGGGTTGGAAGGGACCACAAGGATCATCTAGTTCCAACCCCCCTGCCACGGGCAGGGACACCCCACACTAGATCAGGCTGGCCAGAGCCTCATCCAGCCTGCTCTTAAACACCCCCAGGGACAGGGCCTCAACCACCTCCCTGGACAACACATTCCAGGGTTTCACCACTCTCATGGTGAAGAACCAAATCAACAAGTCCAAGTGCCGAGTGCTGCACTTTGGCTACGGCAATCCCATGCAGAGCTACAGGCTGGGGTCGGAGTGGCTGGAGAGCTCCCAAACAGAGAGGGACCTGGGGGTGCTGATTGACAGCCACCTGAATATGAGCCAGCAGTGTGCCCAGGTGGCCAAGAGGGCCAATGGCATCCTGGCCTGCATTAGGAATAGTGTGGCCAGCAGGAGCAGGGAGGTCATTGTGCCCCTGTACTCTGCTTTGGTTAGGCTGCACCTTGAGTACTGTGTTGAGTTCTGGGCCCCTCAGTTTAAGAAGGACATTGAGACACTTGAATGTGTCCAGAGAAGGGCAACAAGGCTGAGGAGGGGCCTTGAGCACAAGCCCTATGAGGAGAGGCTGAGGGAGCTGGGATTGTTTAGCCTGGAGAAGAGGAGGCTCAGGGGTGACCTCATTGCCCTCTACAACTACCTGAAGGGTGGTTATAGCCAGGAAGGGGTTGGTCTCTTCTCCCAGGCAACCAGCACCAGAACAAGAGGACACAGTCTTAAGCTGTGCCAGGGGAGGTTTAGGAGAAAGTTCTTCACTGAGGGAGTCATTCGTCATTGGAACGGGTTGCCCAGGGAGGTGGCACTGGGTGCCATGGTCTAGTCATGGGGTCTGTGTTGATAGGTTGGACTCAATAATCCTCGAGGTCCTTTCATTTACAATGAATTTCCAACCTAAGTTATACTGTGATACTGTGATTATGTTAATATTTTTATTTTATTCTTTCTTTTTTTAAAAAAAAAGGTTTACAATGAATTTTGCCTTTTTTTTTTTTCCCTTATTTTAAAACACTGTTTTAAAATTATTTGTGCACTTTTTATTTTGAGAAATTTGGGTTTATTTTTTTAAAAATAATTTTAAAATTATTTTAATTTTTTATTTTAAATTTTTTTTAAAGGTTTCAAATTATTTCTGCATTTAATTTTTTTTCTTATTTAAAAGAATTGTTTTTAAATTACCTGCATATTTTTATTTTTCAAATTTGGCTTTAGTGTTAAAAATAATTGTTAAACTATTTTAATTTTTTTTCCTTTTTTAATGGTTTGAAATTATTTATTTTTTTTTCTTATTTAAAGGAATTGTTTTTAAATTATTTATATTTTTAATTTGGTTTTATTTTTAAATTTTTTTTAAACTATTTTATTTTTTTATTTTAAAGTTTTTCTTTTTTTAAAAAAAATTATGTTTAAAAATTATTGTAAACTATTTTAATTTTTTATTTTAAATTTTTTTCTTTTTTTTTAAAATAATTATTTGCTAATTTTTTCCTTATTTTAAAAATAGTTTTAAAATTATTAGTATATTTTTTTATTTTTAAAATGTTGGGCTTTTAAAAATAATTGTTAAAGTATTTTATTTTTTTATTTTTAATGTTGTTTTTTAAAAAAAAACTATTTTTTAAATTTTTTTCTTATTTTAAAAATTTTTTTTTAAATTATTTATATATTTTTTATTTTTAAAACTTTGGGTTTTTTTAAATAATTTTTAAACTATTTATTTTTTTTTAATAATTATTTGGGATTTTTTTTCTTATTTTAAAATTTGTTTTAAAATAGTATATTTTTTATTTTTAAAATTTTGGTTTTCTTTTTAAAAATAATTTTTAAGCTATTTTAATTTTTTATTTCTTTTTTTTTCTTGTTTTAAGAAGTGGCTTTAAATTATTTTTGTATGTGCAATTTTTTCTTATTTAAAATAATTGTTTTAAATGATTTGCATGTTTTATTTATTTAAAATGGTTTTAAATTAATTTTGTACTTTTAATTTTCTTTTCATCTTTAAAAATGGTTTAGAAATTATTTTTCTATTTCTACAGTCTTCATATTTTTCCTATTTTAAAAAGTATTTTTAATGCATTTTTATTTTATTAAATGAAAACATTCTTCTTATAAATATGATTTTAAAATCATTTTTATATTTTTGAAAAGCTGGAGACCAGGATGTCCTGCAGGACAGTGTTGAAGGCAGCAGGCTGGATGAAGGCTTTAATCTTTGGTATTATTAGTGCTAAATCGCTACTGGGAATGGCACTTGGGGGGGAGCACCGGGAGGGACTGGAGGGCACTGTGTGGAGTGCAGAGGAGTGATGTGGGAGCTACTGGGTAGGACTGAGATGACACTGTCACAGTATCACAGTATCACCAAGGTTGGAAGAGACCTCAAAGATCATCGAGTCCAACCTGTCACCACAGACCTCATGACTAGACCATGGCACCGAGTGCCACGTCCAATCTCCTCTTGAACACCTCCAGGGATGGTGACTCCACCATTTCCCTGGGCAGCACATTCCAACGGCTAATGATACTCTCTGTGAAGAACTTTCTCCTCACCTTGAGCCTAAACTTCCCCTGGCACAGCTTGAGACTGTGTCCTCTTGTTCTGGTGCTGGTTGTCTGGGAGAAGAGACCAACCCCTTCCTGCATACAACCACCCTTCAGGTAGTTGTAGAGAGCAATGAGGTCACCCCTGAGCCTCCTCTTCTCCAGGCTAAACAATCCCAGCTCCCTCAGCCTCTTCTAATAGGGCTGTGCTCGAGGCCTCTCCCCAGCCTCGTTGCCCTTCTCAGGACACGTTCAGATGTCTCGATGTCCTTCCTAAACTGAGGGGCCCAGAACTGGACACAGTACTCAAGGTGCAGCCTAACCAAAGCAGAGTACAGGGGCACAGTGACCTCCCTGCTCCTGCTGGCCACACTATTCCTAATGCAGGCCAGGATGCCATTGGCCCTCTTGGCCACCTGGGCACACTGCTGGCTCATGTTTAGGGGGCTGTCAATCAGCACCCCCAGGTCCCTCTCTGTTTGGCAGCTCTCCAGCCACTCTGACCCCAGCCTGTAGCTCTGCATGGCATTGCCGTAGCCAAAGTGCAGCACTCGGCACTTGGACTTGTTGAATGCCATCCCGTTGGACTCTGCCCATCTGTCCAGTCTGTCGAGGTCCCTCTGCAGAGCCTTTCTATCCTCTAACTGACCAACATATGCTCCTAATGTGGTGTCATCTGTAAATTTGCTGATGACTGACTGAATCCCCTCATCCAGATCATCAGTGAAGATGTTTAAGAGCACAGGGCCCAGCACTGATCCCTGGGGCACACCACTAGTGACTGGCCGCCAGCTGGATGTGGCACCATTCACCACCACTCTCTGAGCTTGGCCCTCCAGCCAGTTCCTAACCCAGCACAGAGTGTTGTGGTCCAAGCCACGAGCTGACAGCTTAGCCAGATGGGGACATACTGGGAGGGAAGTTCATGTTAGTGGGAGCACTTGGATGGGATTTTGCAGGTACTGGGAGCACTAGGGGAGCAGTCTGCGAAGGCACTGGGAGCTCTGGGAGGATTGGAAAGGGATTTGCTGTTTACTGGGAGTGCTATGAGGGAGTGGGAAGTCACTGCATAGTACTAGGAAGGCAGTGCTGTGAGGGAGTGGGTAGTCACTGGGTGTTACTGGGAAGGGATTTTGTTTTACTGGGAGTGCTGTGAGGGAATGGGAAGTCACTGCATACTACTGGGAGCACTGGGAAGGGGATCTGTGGTTTACTGGGAGCACTGGGAGGGACTGAGAGGGCACTGGCATCACTGGGATATCATATCTGCACAAGAAGGCACAGCAATAACAGTGTTTAGGACTGGCTACATTTAATCTCCACAGACTCAGGGTGCCCACATGTAATTTCTGTGTGAAAGTTTTGAAGCCAGGTGCTGTTGGGTGATTTTCTGTTTCAAATCAGTGGTATCAAGCAGGCAGTCACAGCAGAGGGACCTCTGCATTGGCCAGGCTGAGTTCTTGTGAGGGCAGGTGGCCGTGTTGTGCTCACTCTTCTCAGCTGGCACAAGCAAAAGAGTATCTTGTTACAGCTTGGTGCCAGGATATTTTTAGGGAGGCCTCAAATCAGGAAGGACATGGACCTGATGGAGAGGGTCCAGAGGAGAGCCATGAAAAAGATCAGGGATTTGGAGCACCTCTACTGCAAGGGCAGGCTGAGGGAGCTGGGGGTGATCAGCCTGGAGAAGAGAAGGCTTTAGGGAGCAGCCTGCCAGTACCTGAAGGGGGATACAGGAGAGATTGCTTACAAAAGCCTGCAGTGACAGGACAAGGGGCAATGGTTTGAAACTAGAGAAGAGCAGTCTTAGGTTAGTTAGGAACAATTTCTGCACCATGAGAGCAGTGGAACACTGAAACAGGTTGCCCAGGGAGGTGGTTGAGGCCCCAGCTCTGGAGATATTCAAGGTGAGGCTCAACAGGGCTCTGGGCAACCTGATCTAGTGGAGGATGTCCCTGCTGACTGCAGTGGGGGTTGGGCTAGATGAGCTTTGGAGGTCCCTTGCAACCCAGACCATTCTGTGATTCTGTGGGTCACAACAACCCTATGGCAAGCTACAAACTTGAGGATGTGTGGTTGGAAAGCTGCAACTTAGAGAGGGACCTGGGGGGTATTAATTGACAATTAACTGAACAGTCATTAGTGCCCAGGTGGCCAAGAAATCCAATGGCAACCTGGGAGGTGATGATTCCCCTATGCTCAGCACTGGTGAAGCCACACCTTGAGTGCTGTGTTCAGTTCTGGGCACCTCACTACAGGACGTACACTGGGGGGCTGGAGGGTGTCCAGAGAAGGGCAACGAGGCTGGACAAGGGCCTGGAGCCCCTGGGCTATGAAAAGCAGCTGAGGGAGTTGGGGTTGTTCAATCTAGAGGAGAGGAAGTTGAAGGGAGACCTCATTGCACTCTACAGCCACCAGAAGGAAGGTTGGGTGTGAGGAGGGGTCCAGCCTCTTCTCCCTGCTGACAAGAGGCAGGACCAGAGTGAAAGGTTCCAAGCTGCACCAGGGGAGGTTCAGGCTGGGTGTTAGGATATATTTCTTCACTAGAAAGGTTCTCAAACATTGGAATGGTCTGCCCAGGGCAGTGCTGGAGTCACCATCCCTGGGGGTGTTCAAGCAGTACGTGGACCTGGCACTTAAAGATTTGGTTTAGTGTTGACATGGTTTAGGTCTCTTCCACCCAGATATATTCTGTGATTCCCCCTTTTTGGGATTATTCTTCATGTGAGTTTAAATACCGTGTTCAGTTGCACTTCTCTCTGGTTTGTTCTGTGTGCTACACAGGGAGAAGCAGCTTCTCACCTTCTAACATCAAGGTGCTACCTGAAAATGGAAAAGATGACCAAGAATGGGTCAGGAAATAGGGGGAAATCATATTTGCTCTGTGAGGAGCATTATCAAAGTCCAGTAGGAAAAAGGAAAACCAAGGATGGGTTCTTGGTGCACATTGTGACCTAGCAGGAGCTTTGGGGCTAATCACCAGGTGCCTTGTTGGACTTGGTGTTTCATTTGTTACCTCGAATTCACCTCATGGGCAGCATTTCACTCCCCTTACTGAGCAGCTGGTGGTAGGAAGCTTCACTATGAGCAACAGTTCTGCAAACATGGGTGTGTGACAGGAGAAAGGCAGGCAGCTGAGGACAGGTAAAAGGAGAACTCAAAATTCATCGCTTTGAGGTTGTTTTGGTTTTGTTCTTTGAAGGTTTTGTTTTGGTTTTATCCCTTCATTTTTTGAATCTCAGTATTTCCAAATACCTTTGGGGTTTGGAAACAAAAGGGTTTTGACGTCAATGCTTGGTGTTGGCAGGACTGGATGAAGGAGACAAAGGGGCTGGTGATAGAGCACAGGAGCTATTTGTGATCTGTTGGACAACACCTGGGAGTGAACTTGGGTCTTGGTGTGATTAAAGTGCATTTTCTGGCATTTGCTGGCAGTTTTTAAGGGATTTACTCTCTGTGACTTCACAATCCCTGTTTCAGAGGAAATGTACAGATTTTTGGAGATCGGTATCTTAAGGGGTCCTACAAGAAAGACAGACTGAGAAAGTTGGGGCTGTTCAGTCTGGAGAAGAGAAGGCTCTGAGGAGACCTTGTTGTGGCCTTCCAGTATCTGAAGTGGGCTACAGGAAAGTTGGGGAGGGACTTTTGAGGGTGTCAGGCAGTAAGAGGACTGGGGGGAATGGAGCAAAACTAGAAATGGATAGATTGAGATTGGATGTCAGGAAGAAGTTCTTCCCCATGAGGGTGGTGAGACACTGGCACAGGTTGCCCATGGAGGTGGTGGAAGCCTCATCCCTGGAGGTTTTGAAGGCCAGGATAGTTATGGCTCTGGGCAACCTGATCTAGTGTGTGAGGTGTCCCTGCCCATGGCAGAGGGGTTGGAACTGGATGATCCTTGAGGTCCCTTCCAACCCAGACAGTTCTATGATTCTATGATTAATACCATAGTCTGAGTCTCTGGATAGCTCAAGCCACCAAACTTCATCCTCTCCTGTACTGAGCCCAATACTTTGTGCTTCAGCTGCAGCATAAAGGAAGGTGGAAAGATCAACCACTAACCCCCTGGTTTGTTCCAGGATCTGATCACTATCACTACTTAAAATAAAATAGATAATTTACTTCTCATGTTTCTTTGCCTGCTTTTGGCTAGGAGAAGAATTTGTGCCCAAACATTCATCTAAACCCAAAGAATTGTTTAACCTTTTCAAAATAAAGCAAAAGACAGGTGAGATACATATTCCAGGGTACAGGAAAATAGGGTAAGATCCTTCCAGTGGTTTGATGTTGTGGCCTGCAGGCAGCTTGCAAGCATTTGTAAAGTTCTTTGTGCCATCTTAAAGTGAAGATTGTAACTTGGACATCATTCCTTGTAGTGCCGTTTCCTCTTTAGAGACATTTCTTCAGGTCTTTTAAAATCCAGTGTCCCAAGCAAAACTCAGCTGGCCCAGAAAAGTGAAGGGGTGGTTGTGCACTTAAGAGGGGTGGGGGGGAGAAAAAAAGAGCATTAAGCTGGAGATTTACAGAATCACAGAATTAACCAGGTTGGAAAAGAACTTTGAGATCATCAAGTCCAACCTGTCACCCAACACCATCTAATCAACCAAACCATGGCACTAAGTGCCTCATCCAGTCTCCTTTTAAACACTTCCAGGGATGGAGACTCCACCACCTCCCTAGGCAGCACATTCCAATGGCAAATCTCTCTTTCTGGAAAGAATTTCTTCCTCACACCCAGCCCAAACCTCCCCTGGCACAGCTTGAGACTATGTCCTCTTGTTCTGGTGCTGGTTGCCTGGGAGAAGAGACCGACCCCCACCTGGCTACAAGTAGTTGTAGAGAGCAATAAGGTCTCCCCTGAGCCTCCTCTTCCCCAGGCTGCACAACCCCAGCTCCCTCAGCCTCTTCTGACAAATGGGAGTAGGCATTGCTTGGTCCCTTATGGCTATTAAAAAGCCATCCTGCAAGATAATTTGGGAATATGTTGTAGCCAGGCAGAGGGTGTGAACCAAATGGTTCTTACTGAGTCAGTAATTCTAGAGCCCTACTTTTGTAATGTGCTACTAACCCAGACCCTGGATCCTACCACTCCTGTGTTTTTGGGCCTGGCTCTTATCACAGTATGATATGAGCCTGTGTGAAAGTCTTCAGAAGACAAATGAGGGAGAAAATCCCTTTCAGAGCTATAAAACTTCTGTTGTAAGGAGCTTGATCATTCCTGGCAGGGCTTTCAAAGCAAACAGTGTCAAGATCCTGCTGGTGAATAGGAAGGTTAATATATCAGGTGTGTATTATGTAAATCCATACTTCAGTGGAGTGCTAGATAAGATAAATGAGAGCAAAGAGCAGGCTTTGAAGGCTGGTTGTGAGATTCTTGTGTGTGTGCTGTGCACCTTGATGGCTGGATGCAGCACTCAGAGCCCACAGGGACACTGAAGACCTGCAGCCTGCTCCTGGGCCACTCAATTCAAGAAAGATGTTGAGATGCTGGAACCTGTGCAGAGAAGGGCAACCAAGCTGGGGAAGGGTCTGGAGCACAGCCCTGTGAGGAGAGGCTGAGAGACCTGGGGATGTTTAGCCTGGAGAAGAGGAGGCTCAGAAGAGACTTTATTGCTCTCTACAGCTACCTGAAGGGAGGTTGCAGCCAGGTGGTGGTTGGTCTCCTGTCCCAGGCAACCAGCAACAGAACAAGAAGACACAGTCTCAAGCTGTGCCAGGGGAAGTTTAGGCTGGAGGTGAGAAAGAAATTCTTCCCAGAAGGAGAGATTGGCCATTGGAATGGGCTGCCTAGGGACGTGGTGGGGTTGAGGTCCCTGGAGGTGTTTAAGAAAAGCCTGGATGAGGCACTTAGTGCCATGGTCTGGTTGATTAGATAGGGTTGGGTGATCAGTTGGACTTGATGATCTCGGATGCCTCTTCCAACCTGCTTGATTCTGTGATTCTGTGTGATTCTGTGATTCTGTGTGATTCTGTGTTCCTGGACTGCTGCACTGCAACCATTTAGATTTTGTCAGCTTGCAGCACAAGCATTCTCAGGACATAGCACTACAGCATTATCCCTGGGAAAAAAAAAAACTCCTTTCTTCTCCCCTTCCTTTGCAGTTTCAGTGCAGGTGGGGGAAAGCTCCTCCACAGCAGAACTGGGCTGTACAATCCCTTTATGTCCCACCTGGACCTGGCATGGCACAGAGGGATCAAGGCATGCATGGCCAGGGTTGCAGCAAACCTAATTTGTGTGCTGAAGCAAATATTTGGGGTGGGTCCAGCTTGGCCCTCGCAATCGCATTGTCAGGATTGCTGACAATGAATTATCAAGAGTGAGTGGGGAGGAGATAAGCCCAGGGCCTTGTGCATTGTGTGCATTGTGTGCAATGACCCTCACATCTCATGGGAGGGGGCAGCAGCAAGAGGGATACTGCAGCTCTCCATTTTCATGTCAGAGAGTTAGTCAACACAGGATTGATAGAAGGACCCCCACTTGTGGGGCCATGTGCTTCACTTTTGCTTAAGATGTTTTGCTTAAGATTCTGGCCCTTGAGTCTGCTCTGTTGAGCCCCCACCTTGAATAATGGTGTCCAGTTCTGGTGTCCCCAGCATAAGAAGGACACAGAGCTGTTGGAGCGAGTCCAGAGGAGGGCCACAAAGATGATCCAAGGGCTGGAGCACCTCTGCTATGAGGACAGGCAGAGGGAGCTGGGGTTGTTCAGCCTGGAGAAGAGAAGACTCTGAGAAGATCTTAGAGCTGCTTTCCAATAGCTGAAGGGGTCCTACAGGAAGGCTGCAGAGGGACTTCTTGTAAGGGTGTCTGGAGACAGGACAAGGGAGAATGATTTGAAGCAGAGGTAAACTAGGTTTAGAATGGATCTTAGGATCTTCAGTAGGAGGGTGGTGAGACTCTGGAATAGGCCACCCTAGTGTGGTGGTTTGGCCCTGTCCTGGGGCCAGATGCCCACCAAATCCACTCTATCACTCCCCCTCTTAAGTGGACAGGGGAAGAGGGGGAAAATATAATTATATAAAATATATAATAGGAGCAATTTTAATAACAATAATGAGCAAACAGCAATAGATGGTGTGAAAGCAAAATCAGAGAGAGAGAGGTCAGTCTCTACTGCCCAGCATGATGGTTGGTCTTGGGAAGCAGGGCTCCCTAAGCTTGGTGGTTACTTGGGAGGATAGACACCATGGATGAATCCCCACACTTCCTTCTTCCAATTCATTCTGACTTCACATGGTATGGAATACCTCTTTGGCCAGACTGGGTCAGCTGGCTCAGCTATGTCCCCTCCCACGATTTTGCCCACCCCTCAATGTACTCTTGGGGCAGGGAAATGTTGACAGGACACAGCCTGGATACTTATTCAACAGTAGCCAAAACACTGCTGTGTTATCAACTGCTGCTGCAAAACATAGCACTAGAAAGATGCCGTGAGGAGAATTAACTCCAGCTCAGTCCAATCCAATACACCACAAAGACTTGTGGTTGCCTCCTCCTTGGGGGTGTTCAAGGCCAGGCTGGATGAGACTTTGTGCAGCCAACTCTAGTTGAGAGGTGTCCCTGCCCATGGTGGGGAGGTTGGAGCAGATGATCTCTGAGGGCCCTTCCAACCTGAACCATTCTATAAAGATGTCTTTCAAAGCCTCTCCCTGAGGGTTATACACCCAGGCCCCTCCAGTCCCAATCCATCAGAGCAGCACCTTGGCTTGTCTTCAGGAGGCACAAACCCATACACATTACCCTCAAGGCTGTTCTTCAGCTCAGCATCACCTTTCCTGCTGCCCCACAGTCCTGGTGGCCAGCCACACACCTGCTCCATCAGCTTCTGTGTTCACTGTCAGGGGGTTGGCACTTTGAAGGCAATGCTAAAAGCTATTTGGTGGCCTACAAAATAATTTGGTCTAGATGGGGGTGGGGGAAGAGATTGTGTTTAAAAAAACCTTTCATTTTTCATTTGGATGCTGACCCTTCTCAAACAGGTCATCG
Organism: Melanerpes formicivorus; assembly: GCF_026170545.1. NCBI lineage: Eukaryota > Metazoa > Chordata > Aves > Piciformes > Picidae > Melanerpes > Melanerpes formicivorus. The sequence continues at coordinate 3,218,350 of NW_027142359.1, read as the reverse complement.
AGATAGTTTGCAACTAGAAATCCATCCAGGCTGGAAAGGAAAGGAAGAAAAGAAAGGAGGAAAGGAAGAAAGGAAAAAAAGAGGGGAAGAAAGGAAGAAAGGAAGAAAATAGGGGAAGAAAGGAAGAAAGGAAGAAAATAAGGGAAGAAAGGAAGAAAGGAAGAAAATAAGGGAAGAAAGGAAGAATGAAAGGAAGGAATAAAGGGAGAAAGAAAGGAATAAAGGGAGAAAGAAAGGAAGAAAGGGAGGAAGAAAGGGAGAAGGAAAGGAAGAAAGGGAGAAAGAAAGGAAGAAAGGGAGAAAGAAAGGAAGAAAGGGAGAAAGAAAGGAAGAAAGGGAGGAAGAAAGGAATAAAGGGAGAAAGAAAGGAAGAAAGGGAGAAAGAAAGGAAGAAAGGGAGAAAGAAAGGAAGGGAGGGAGGAAGAAAGGGAGGGAGGGAGGGAGAAAGAAAGAAAGAAAGAGAGAAAGAAAAGAAGAGAGGAAGAAAGAAGGAAAGAAAGAAGGAATGAAAGAAAGAGGGAGAAAGGAAGAAAATAAATGTAGGTGTACCTGTTTACATTATAAACCACAAATGTTTGTATCCTGCAACAAACACCTGGGAAGTGTCCAGACCAGACATTACCAATGTGTTAACTGCCCCCAAGTTAACCGGCAATCAATTTGGAGCTCCAAACTCCAGCGTGGACCTTTCCTCTGAGACGGCTGTTTATAACGGGGCTTTCATTTAAGCTCCTGCCCTAGAAGTGTAATTAAACCCGTGGCACATTCTTGACTTGCAAACAAACTTCTGGGAGGCGGCCAGGGGCAGAGCACAGACCCAGATTTCACCAGGTTGGGAACGAGTGGCAGCGTTCCCCACCTCTTTCATTAGCTGCTGTTGAAGGTGGAAATGCCTGCCCCAGCAGAAGCTGTGACTTATGCAGGCAGCCCTTGAAAGCTCTGCTAATAAACACATGAAAGGAGTTTGAGGGAAACTATGTGAACATACTGGTCTACTGAAATCCTGTTTTGGTTTTTTTCCATGTCACCAGTTGGGGAGAAGGTGAATTATTCAGGGCTGGGACTTGTAATAACGAACCTGAGTCTTTTGTAATTAAGACTCTTGCTTTGTGTTTTGGGTCTTATTTTTCTGCAGGTGAAGTTTGTTTCAGTTTCTCCAGCGAGGCTGGGCTTTATCAGCAAGCTGAGGGACGTTGCCGGAGCTGAAGGGGCTGGTTTGTCCAAGCCGATGCGGAGCAAGGGCAGTAGATGGTGCTGTGATTCTTTTGTCGGGACGCGGAGGGCAGGCTGAAGACATGAGGCGCAGCTACGACTTCGCACGAGGTGTTATCGGTCCCCAGTGCCCCCCGCTCATAAATCAGCCTGCTGCGAGTGGTGGGATTTGGCCTTCAGAAAAACTTTCAGATTAAATCACACGGTGCCCTTTTCTCCAGCTGCTGTGGTTTTAATCTTTCAGATGAGGGCTGGAGGTCACATTTTCAAGCTTTGTATTTTATTTTATTTGTCACAATCATGTAATTTGAAATTGAACTTCTTTATTTTTTTTTCTAGGGTGGTGTTGGTTTTTTTTTTCCCCTCCTCTTTGCAATAATGTGAAGAAGAAGCACAGAATTTCAGGGGCTGGAAGTGACCTCGAAAGATCATTGAGTCCAACCCCCCCCCACCCCGCCGCCACCCTGCCAGAGCAGGATCACTACAGAGTAGTGGTGGTGGAGGTTCAGTTTTGGACTTCCCAGAATCCCCTAACTGTGTCAGGAGCCAGCAAGATTTAGGGGGAACTAAATGAAATTGAGGATGAAACACCAGGATTGTGAAACTTGGCGGCAGCACAACTGCTGGTTTCAAAATGGAGTGGACTGGAAGGCTGTTGGCAAATCAAATGCATCTGACCCTGAGTGATCTGGGATGCCAGGAATGGGTCTGAGACCACAAGGGCTGTCCCATGGGTCACCAAGGCACGTGCTTGAGGGTGACCCTCCTGGCCTGCATCAATCTGGAGACACAATTTCTTGAACAGCAGCAAATGCAGTCTCAAGATGACTCAAAGATTTATGAGGCTTGATTCTTCCCAGTGGCATTGGAGAGGGCAGAACTGGGCCCCCTTCAGATTTCCCTTTTATTTGCTTCTCTCTGCAGTGACAGGTCTAAGTCCAGCCTCAGCAAACATTTCCTAACGGGGCAGCAGTGATTGCACAGGCTGGACAACGTGGCACCGGTGAAGGTGAAAGCAGGCAGGGCACATGGCAACTCTCCTGCCCTTAACCTCCTCCTGCCTCCTGGTGGGGCTTGGCAATGCCCCCAGCTCACGTCCTACGCTTCACAGCCCCTCTCAGGGTGTTTTCTCCAGCAGCAGCTGAGAATGCTAAAAATAGTCTTGAACAGGGTAGTGGTGGTGGAGGTTCAGCTTTGGACTTCCCAGAAGCATAGTGGCATTTTGGCCTCATGACTCCAGTTTGGGCCACCTGATGCTGAGCACGTAACTTTGCTCTGATTTCCCTGCTTGGTGGTGAACAATCTCAGATAACCTAAGGATAACAATCAGTGCACTGAGCACAGCTCACTTTCTTATTTTAGGATTGCTATAGATATGGTCATTAAACAGCTTCAAGAAACACAATAGGTAGGGCCTGGTCCTCCCTCCCCCCGCTGCCCTGGTGCATGTCCTGTCTCCAGAAGAGCTGCTGCCAAATTTTCCTTCTGAGGGCAAAGCAAAGTGGGTTCCTATATAAAACTGGGGCTGCAGGGGCATCAGTGGCTTGCTGCTGGGCTGCCCATTAAAATGAGCGGCCAACCTCGTGAGCTTTAGAGATCAAAACGTTCTGCAAGGTCATTTGTGCTTGCAGCACATCAAGAAGAGCAGGAGAGGTTTTCTACTCTTGCGAGCAGAGTAGCCCAGAGTTCCAGGCCCTCATCCTGCTTGGCTGAGGAGCAGCCCTGGGGGCCATGCTGGTGAAGGGCAGTGCAGCTTGCTGGGATGTCACTGCAGTGACACTGGACCCGTGAAGCACATCATAGGGACAAATTAGAGTCATGCTGAGCTGAGGGAAATGGCATGGAGTAAGCAGGAGTGTAAGGGCAGGCTACAGATCTGCTCTCTGCTCCATCAAACAGTCCTTTTATCTTAAATAATGTGTGGGACAAATTACCACCATGAGCTTCAGAGCAGAAATCAGAGCTGCCTCCCTTCCCTTCTCTCTCCCTAGACCCACCCTGTGTATCAGGTGGAAACACAAGCTCTCAGAAGACTCCTTTTTCCCTAAACAGGACTCTACTGTCTCCCTTGGACATGCTCTTCTATGGACAACAGGGGGGAAGTAAAAACAGAAACTGTTGTACTCTTATTTTTGTTTTTGACAGAAGCCATACCCTTTGGCCTAGATCATGATGATTGGCCACCCTGAATGAGGAAGAGCTCCTCTCAAATTATTGCCATGTAACAAGCAGAGTTCCATGCAGTTGTGTCCCACATACACAAAGGTGCACAGGGCAGCATCCAGCTCCTGCCTCTTTGGCTGTTCCAGGAGCAGTCTTAAAGAGCTCGTTCTTTTAAGATAACATGATCACAGAATCATTACATTTGGAAAAGACCTCTAAGGTCACCAAATCCCACCATCATCCAGCACCACCATGGCCACTAAACCATCCCCTGAAGGCTGAATGACTAAAACACAATTCCTGTTTTAATATTGTTGGGTTCTGAAATACCTCAGTTAATGTTTAGATCTGGGCAAGGTTACTTCAAATGCTTTAACTTCGCACGGATTATATCAGTGCCACACTCCTTCTTCACCAGAGGTCTGGTCCAGCTTGAGATGGGAAGGTGGTGCAAATATGAGATCAGTCAGACTCAAACACCCCCCTCCCCGCCAAACCCAAACCAAAAGCAGGACAAAATTCACTTGCAGCATAAACTCAATTGGCTCAGTGAGTCTAGATAAAGAAAAACCTCAATCCATAGGGGGCAATTTTAGAGTCTACTGAAAGGAAACGCTGAGCCCTAAGAGGAAAGCTGCTGCATGGTGTATTTAATAATTGCAATTATGAATACAAAAAATTATGATTCATTATTACCAATTAATCTCTTGCATATTATGAGGGGGGAAAAAGGCACAGAAGCTGCTTTTTGGTGCTGCTGACTTACCCATTGTCAAGCGTGAACTGAGCAATTGTAGCGGCTTGCCGCCTTAAAAGCAGCTGTCCAAGATTCAGGCTCATTTGTGTGTGCCCTGGCTTGCAGCAATTAACAGCACAATCTTTTTGTTATGAAAATGCAAACACTGGCAGCCTGAGGGGGGGCTTGTAAATGCAAATATAAAGACTATAATTTCAATTTCCTTCTAAGTACAAGAAAGGCTCCTTTGCTTTTGTTTGCTGTCACAATGACGAGTCACATCTTCTCATTACTGGCTTGCTTTATATGCAAAATGAAATTTTACCCAGGAAATTTCAGTGGGAACCTTTCTTTTCAGGCAGCAGATTTGGGGATGGAAAAGCTGACTGCTGAAAGCCATGGGCTCCTCTTGCAAGGGCCAGGCTCTGAAGGGTGTGGGGATGGGTGGATGCTTGGCCCGGCAGAGAGGTGGTGAGCTGGGCTGGGCAGAGTGCCCGCAGCTGGCGTGGGGCTGGCCCCCCTCAGCTGGGGGAGAATTCCCACATGAAGATTCTTTCCACTCACTTCAGGCATCCAAGCAGCCTAAATTAGGCACCCACACCTCTGCCACGGTCAGGGGAAAGAGAGAGAGACCTTGACATATGTCCTCCAAAGGTGGCCTGGCCCCTTTCCCAGGTGGGTGACCAGAACCATAGGGCAGCATTTTGGGCCAAAACTGATGATTTTGTGCTCAGTGCCACAGGGCAATGGCAGGAAAAAGAGAGCTCACAAGTTAAGGTGGGAGATGGCACCTGAGTGTGTGTTACTGAGATCTAATGAAAAAATTGGTGGAAAGTCCAAGGTCTGTTTTCCCCTTTCTTTTGTACACCACACATATAAAAGTAAAATATGCAAACAACAGTCACTCTGCTTTCTTCCTCCCAGGTTGGCCCCAATATGCCCAGGTATGTGTCTAAACAGATTCCAGGAGAACCTGCCCTTGCCAAGGCGGAATCTCTAGTGCTTGGGTTATAGTCTGCAGCTCCACGAGAAACAGCAGGGAAGTGTATCCTTGCTGGGGTGTGTGCATGTGTCCTACCTGTCCTCCCTCCATGCCCATCCTCCTCTGCAGGCAGGGAAACACCAGGGACCCAGCAACATGAGTGCCTCAGCACAGAATCTGGCCTGGTGGTGGTTTGCCAGCACACAGACGGAAGGCTGAGGTCAGATACAAGACCAAAAAAGAGAAGCAAAGTGGTTAGATGCTGTCCTGAGCAGTTTCCTTTGGCACCACACACGCTTCCCACCACCTGCACCCTGGCTGCCCTGCTCAGAGCTGCTAGCATCACCATCCCACCAGCCTGGGTTCCTGGGAAACCTTTTGTTTAATTCCTTGGTGACCTTTAATCAGACCAAAGGAGCGATTAACCAACATAATAATCCCTCCGCCAACTCCAAACGCTTTTGTTACGCTCACTTTACGAAGGTGGCATTGCTGGGGCAGGAGGGCAAAGCTGCTACAGTTTGGCGGGTGGGTGGCACGGACATAGAGCAAGCAGGGCAGGGTCCAGTCCTGCCTTGGTGGCCCCACTGGGGTCTGTGGGTACCATGCACGCTGCGTCCCCTCAAAAAGGATATGTTTCAGCCCATGGAGCAGAGCTGGAGGGCTGCAAGAAAAAGAAAAGAAAAACAAACAGAGAAAAACCCACCCAAAAAAACCAGGAGAAAATATTTTAAAAGTTATTTGTTGCTGGTTTTTTTTTTCCTCTTTCACACCGTTAGCACCTCTCCGGCGTCTTCCAGCCTGGTTGTTTTCGTTCCCCCTCCCTTTTGCATTGCGCTCCTCATCTGCTTCGTGAACGCTAGAGGCTCTCTCCTCCGCCTCCTCCTCCTCCTCCGCCTTCTCCTCCTCCTGGGCTGCGAAAAACTTTTAGTTCCTGACTTTTTTTTTTTTTTTTTTTTTTTTAAACTTCCCTCAGGAAAAAAATGTGGAGTTAATTATCTATGTAAAATGTCAGATGCAGGAAAGGGGCTGTGCTTACTTGGATATCCCATCCGAGGCGAAGTGACCGATTTTTTTTTTCCTCCCCCCTTTCTTTTTTTTTTTTTTTTTTTTTTTTTTTTTTTCCTAAGGGGTGGAAAGGGCCTCGCGAAATAAAAGTGCAGAAACAAGCCGGTGGCTCCCAGAGCGGCCGGGGCGGGCTCGGCGGGAGCCCCCAACGCAGAGCAGCGCAGCGCAGCGCGGAACCCAGCACCGAACCCACCGCGGATCCCACCTGCCTCCGGGAGTCAGCATCGCCCCGGCTCCTCGCTCCGCACCTTTTCCCCCCCCACCGCGTACTGAGATCTCGATACTTATAGACCTATATTTTTTATTATTGTTATTTTGATTATTTTTTTTTTTAATCCCTTCCCCCGACTTTTCCTCCAGGACTTTTTTTTCCACCGCCTTGGGACACCCGCAAACTTCTCCCTCGCTCCCCCCTTCCCTCCCGCCCCTCCTTTGCTGGTGGTTTTGTGCTTGTTTTGGTTTGGGTTTTGCTGCTTTTTTTTTTTTTTCCTTTTTTTTTTTTTTTCCTCCCCTCCTCTGGAAGACCCGCCTGTTTTTTCGCCTCCCGTGCCCCACCGGAGAGGCCGGGAGCGGCTCCGGCAGCACCTCCCCGGCGCACCGCGTGTGTGAGCCCGGCGGCTCGGCTCGTCCCGTCCCGGCTCGGCTCGGTTCAGCGCGGCCCGGCTCGGCACGGCACGGCACGGCTCGGGCGCTCGCCCCCGATAATGCAGAGCTACAAGTACGATAAGGCGATCCCGCCGGAGAGCAAGAATGGGGGCAGCCCGGCGCTGAACAACAACCCGGCCAAGAGCAGCAGCAAGAAAGCCCTGCTCATCTGCCTCGACTTCCTCTGCCTCGTCATGGGTGAGCTCCGCGACCCTCCGCGCATACCCCTCGGCGCCCCCGGCCCCCGGGCTCCAACTTTGGGAAAGTTTGGTGGAGGCAGGGAGGGCGAACGGGTAGAACTCGGCCGTGTCCCGGCCGCGCCGTTTCCCCAAACAAAAGCGGGGCGCGGAGCGGGGCCGCCGGCCGAGGCGAGCCGGGGAGTGGGGAGCGAGTCCCGCCGGGGTCACGCAGCCCTTTCGGGGAAGGAGCGGGGACGCCTGCCCGCCAGCGGAGTTCGGCACAGCACACCCCTCACCCCTCGATTCACCGATTAGTAGTAGTTTTGTTTTACGTGTTTATCGCTTTCCGGCATTGCCACGGCCTGACCCGGCTGTGGTGGTGTGGTTGGGGGCACACACGCACACACACAGAGCCCGTCCGCCGTCGGGACGCAGGGGGCACTGTGGGCTCGGGGATGCGCCCCCGGAGGTGCCCCCTTCCCCGGGCCGGGCCCCGCACCCCGCCGGCCGGCCAGCCAGCCAGCCAGCCAGCCAGCCAGCCAGCCAGCGCTAGCTCCAGGTGGAGGTAGTGCTCTACGGCTGCAGCCAGCAGCCAGTTGGGCGCCCTGAGATGTCTGCTCCTCAGGGAAAAGTGATAAAACAGCCACCCCTCTTACTTTGCTCAGGGGTCTCCTTTATCTGTCTGTCTGCCTGTCTGCCCTTCTCCGCTTCTTGCACCCAGCGCAGGCATCTCGCTTCAGCTCCCTCCGTTCAAAGCTCGCTTTGAAGTGCTCCGTAGGCATCTCCCTAGTCACTGGCAGAAGTCTTGGGTTTGCTGGCCCGTCGGGGCTGTTGGAAATGCTATTATGGCATGTAAGGAAACTTGTCAACAGCCTGTCTCCGAAAGCTTTTTCGCATGCCAAAACATCAACCGTCCTATTGTGGCTGCGATGCTGAATATTTTAATTGACACGACACACGGGCAGGGGAAATCAACTGCCTTCCAACAAAGAGATTAATAACGCTACAGCACGTGAGTTTAATACTCCAGACACCACAGCCTTTAAAACAATTGTTTCTGCCTAGCCCCCCCCCCCCCCTTTATTTTTTTAAGGACTGTCAGTTTGATTTTATTTTAATTTTTATTATTTTAAATGTAGTTTGTTGATCATCTGGTGTCTATTACGAGGCACTAATCCGTTAAGAAGGAGAGGCATGGTTTTTTCTTGCTATTCCCCCAAGAATAAAGGCCAGCACAGAAAGCTTCATCCTCTGGTATCTGGGGGGGGGGGGGCGGGGGGATGCTTGATATTCCCGTGTATGAAACTAGGAAAAGGAGAAACACGACCTGCTTGACTTACCTCACTTAGTTAAACCCAGAAAGTTGGATTCCTAGTAGAAACAACTCCTAGGAGTTGTAAACTTTTTGTATTTACACAAGTTTTCTTAACTTCAGGCGTTCCCTGGCCGTCAGTAAGTGTTTTGTTTTTCTTTTGCCTGGCTAAAGAGGTTTTCTTCCCCTTCTCTGGGCCTAGGGGTCCTAAATGAAAAAGGCAATTAGGTGACATGTGGTGTTCCACTTGTGATAGTTTGGGTAAACAGAACTTAGCAAGCATCACTAGAAGGTATTGTTAGCTGGGAGTAACGTGAGCCAGCAGAGAGCTGTGATTGTTGCTTTGTTCCATGTTACTACAGGTGGAAATCAGAAAGTAAACACCAGAGTTGTGGAGGTTTTGGTCATCTTTTTTTTTGTTGTTGTTGTTTTGTGGTGTTGGGTGCTTGTTATTGGTTTTTGTTTGGGAGCTTTTGTTTGTATGGGTTTTGTTTGTTTGTCTTTTAACTATCAGGATCGTTTAAAAGCAAGATCCTGAATTCAACAGCTGAAGGACAGTTTAGATCTAGCTCATCCCCAGCAGGCAAAGAACATGGGTGGGACATGGTGGAGAAGGTGATGAGGGCCTGGAGAATAAATTTTAAGAGCAACTGAAAAAGCTTGGATTACTTAGATTGAAAAAGAGGAGGCTGAGGGGAGATCTCATTGCTGTCTAGAACTACCTGAAAGGATATTGTGGAGAGGCTGGTGCTGGTCTTTTCTCACAGGTAATTAGTGATAGAACAAGAGGGAACCAGCCCCAAGCTGTGACTGGGTAGGTTTAGACTGGACATTAAGAAAATTGTTTTCAGAGCAAGAGTGGTCAGGGATTGGAATGTGCTGCCCAGGGAGGTGGTGGAGTCCCTAAGCCTGGATGTGTTTAAAGGCGGTTTGGATGTGGTGCCCGGGGACCTGGTTTGGGGGTGAACCTTGTAGAATAGGGTTCTGGGTTGGACTTGGTGATCCTGAAGGTCTTTTGTCAACCTGGATGTTTCTGTGATAGGATGGATTCCCTGTGCTGCGTGCTTGGGGATGGGCTTTTTTCCAACGTATTTTTTCAAATACAACCAGACCTGCTGGTGGATGACTGGGCAGGAGGTGCTGTGCAAGCCAGCTGCCCCACTCACAGGAGGCTTGGCTTGCTCTTCTTGTTGCCTTTCGCTAGGGAGAACTATGAGCTTATAGTTTCCAAGCACCTGATCCCTATTTTCATCCTTCCAGAGCTTGTAAAAAACACTCCCAACACTTTGAAGGTGTGTGTGTGTGGGGGGTGTCTAAAAAGGTGCTGTAACTGAAGCCTGTAAGAGAAAGTTGGACAGATACAACTTGATGGCTGTTGACACATTCAGTAAAAAAGAAAAAAGTCCTGAGTCCTATGGAAGACAGCCAGAAGCAGAATGGGGTGAGATGATAGTTTCACTGTAGAGGGACTCGCTAGAGGTCTTCTAGTGGTGCATGGAGGTACATGGCCAGTAGCTTCCAGTACGGTTAAAACTGACTTACATCTCTGGAGTGGGTGTCCAAAGACATCCAGAGCAGCAGAAGGCTTCCTCTCATTCGAGGACCACTTTTTTTGGGGAGTATTAAAACCGGTCCTTTGACTTGCAGAGGTCTGCGACGGCCACGTTGGCCTCTGCTGCAGGTACTGCCCTAATTCTGGGCTGAATTGGGATTTTAGGGGAGGAAAATGAAAAGGGAAAAAATACGGATTGAATGGCTTCTCCGAAATGACACAACCTCAGCTCTGTGTGAGGTGGTAGATGTGTACAAACCCTTCTTTGTTTACATACAAATTTAAACAAATTGCTCAGAAGACAATTATCCTAAACATCTAAGAGTCAGAATAAGGAAGGCAGAGCTATGAGGAGCTTTTCCTGGAGCTTTCACATGCGGGGTGAGTCGTTGAGAAGATCCACTTCTGTCTTTCGTCCTTAAGTACAACGGATTACCTTGATAGTAGAGAGATTTGTATCTTTGCTCCTTGAGGACCTTCAAGCCGTTTGCAGAAGTGCCTGGCTGGTGGAGTAGGTCGGATGGAGATCCCCCCCGCTGAACCCCAACTCCCTCATTTCTCCTGCATTTCCAACTTGTGTTGGGGCTGGCAGGGAGCTGAATATTTTGGAATGTCCCACTCCTCTAATGAGTGCACTTGGCACTGGCAAATCTCTGGTTTCTTGCATGAACAAAAGGTTTCATTACCGACACTGTGAACTTCCCAGAAACTTCATGTCGGTGCTTAACTCTGTGAAAGAGGCAGAAAAGAACTGAGTGTGCATTTATTTAAAGCAGGTCATCTGAGGGGGTGGGGAAAATAACTTTCTCCATCTGCTTCCTCCTCTCAGGAGGGTTCTGTTTAGAGAATTAGGAGATGCTTCCTGAAATTGTTAGGGCCTACAGGCTTGATTGGTAGGGTGGAAGAGTCCCTGCTGCCCCATCCCTGTCTAGCTGGTGACAAGACATCTGAAAATGTGATTGAGGAGCTGAGCTGGGGGAGGTGAAGTTGGCTTCACAGTGTCTTTGCATTGTGGAGCTGTGTGGAAGCTCTACAAGCAGTAAAGTAAGAGATGTGATGGGAGGACCTCCCCCCACCTTCATCTAATCATCCTCAGCCCAGTCACAGCTCCATTCTTATTCCAGGAGCACCTTGTACCTGCTGTCTTGAGCAGAGAGTTGTTTACTGGTGGGGGCTGGTGTGACCTGGTGTCACTGGCTGGGGCAGGTCCCATGGGGCAGCTTTCCTTGTTGCTGGGGGGGGCGGGGGTGTTGCTGTCCAGGTACACCTCTGTGTAGTGCTGCTGCAACTAGCCACCACTTTTCTGCAGGAGACGTGGGCCAGGTGGGAAAAGCCTCCTGCACTGACCCTGAAGATGGGATGGTTTGGTGCCTGGCTCCACAGATGTAGCACCTAGACTTAAGCACAGTCCTCTCAGACCTGCTTTTTCTTCCCTTGGAAGGGACTCCTTGTGCTCAGCAAGCCCTGAGCGGCCACCTGCCTTCAGAAGAGGGGAAGGCTGTGTCAGCAAGGGTGATAGGGCAGATGAGGGTCTTCAGTAGTTTGTATTTGTGCAGCTTGTGCAGGTAGAACAGCTTCCAGAAAGTCCTTTTCATGCTGTAAAGTGGAGGGGTTTCACCTGTGGCCTAGGCTGGTGGAAATTTGGTTTATGGGAGCATATGTTTCAGGCTGTCAAGATGTGAACTGCACCTAATTTGCTGCCCTTTCTTATTTTCTGTCTCTAATTTAATTTTCCCTCTCCTGTCAATCCTGATTAGTCTGCACAACAAGTTTTACTGCCTGTGGGAGGTTTGGAAGCAACAGATGGATGGGGCCTCTTACAACCTTGCTATCTCTGCAGCCTGCTCACCAATTTGACATCTCCTCTTCTGGAGGGAGCTCGATGCTGAAATGAACTTTGAAAGTAAATATTTGCACTAGCAGGACCTTGACATGTTTATGTAAGTGGGGACATAATCTTGTAATTTGGGCTAACAGTTTAGATTACTCTTAACTTTCCTCTTCTGGATAGCAAATTGTGTCGTCATCCAGCTTACAGAAACAGCAACACACAAAAAAAGGATTTGAGCTCTACTGGTGTCTGTGCTCCCTGTCATGAAAATTGGCCCAAACAGGGCTGGGATTGTCATTTAAGTGCAAAGAGTGGGAGGAATTAAAGATGAGGGATGAGGTTAGAGTCATTTGGATGCCATGAAGTTGAATTTGATGAGCTAAGCAACTTGACTGTGTTTGTTGGGGGTTTTTTTGTGTTTGGATTTTCTTTCATTTTTAAGACTACCCTGCCATGCAAAGCTCACTTGTCATAGAGGTACCACCTTTCTGCATGCTGCTGAGCCAACTGTTTGCTTTCAGCAAAGGATCTGACTGCACTAAAGCAACCAGGCAGTCCCAACACCTTGCTGTTGTCTTCTCCGTGCTGCGTCGTCTTCATGTTGGGGAGGAGGACTGAGTCCATACCACACATGAGAAGCTGTGTGGGTGGAGAGCTGTCATCATGTTATGAGCATCCCTAGATGGGGTTTGGTTGTTAATGTTTATGTATCACTTATTTTAATACCTGTAGGATCTCTTGGCAGCAGCGAGCTCCCTATGAGGCAGCAGGGTCTGTCTTGGGGATGGCTGGCCTGGAAATAGTTTAGCAAAGGCAGGTTTGCAGAGGTGGTGGCAGCTTGGCATGGGGTTGGGTGGTTGTGCTCCAGCATAATCTGGGACTAAAGGAGCTTTTTTGAGCCTTGATAAGCTTCTTATTAAACTAACAGTCTCTAAGCATGATACCCATCTGGAGTTTCACTCTTCTCTTGAGAGGCCAAAGGAGCCAAAGATGTCTGGAAGAAAAGACAGGAGAGAGAGATATTTTTGAGGCATTTAGAATCATAGAATTGTTAGGGTTGGAAGGGACCTCAAAGATCCTGTAGTTCCAACCCCCCTGCCATGGGCAGGGACACCTCACACTACAGCAGGTTGCTCACAGCCACATCCAGCCTGGCCTTCAAAACCTCCAGGGATGAGGCTTCTACCACCTCTTGGGCAACCTGTGCCAGTGTCTCACCACCCTCATGGGGAAGAACTTCTTCCTAACATCCAATCTGAATCTACCCACTTCCAGTCTGTTCAAGTTTTGCTCCATTCCCCCCAGTCCTATCACTCCCTGACATCCTACAAAGTCCCTCCCCACCTTTCTTGTAGCTCCCTTCAGATACTGGAAGGCCACAATAAGGTCTCCTTGGAGCCTTCTCTTCTCCTGACTGAACAGCCATAACTCTATTAGTCTGTCCTCATAGCAGAGGTTCTCCAGCCCTCTGATCCTCCTCGTGGCCCTTCTCTGGACACGTTCCATCACCTTCAGATCCTTCCTGTAATAGAGGCTCCAGAACTGGACACAGTACTCCAGGTGGGGTCTCAGCAGAGCAGAGGGGGAGAATCACCTCCCTCGACCTGCTGGCCACACTTCTCTTGATGCAGCCCAGGATCTGGTTGGTTTTCTGGGCTGCAGGTGCACACTGCTGGCTCATGTTGAGCTTCTCACCGCCCCCCCCCCCCCCCCCCCCCCCCCCCGAACCCCAAGTCCTTTTCTTCAGGGCTGCTTTCAAGCCAGTCCTTTTAAAATACAATTTTTCTGGCTTTATGAAAACTAGGAGGGAAAAAAACCAAACAACTATCAAGAGCAGATCATTAGTGACAATTAGTCTGGAGGTGTTAATTGCAGAACAAGGAAATGGTGTACCTATGGCAGGCTGAGTCCTCAGGGGGGTATAAACCTCCTGCCTTTCTCCAGCCCATGGAATTTGGCCAGCCTGAAGATGTGTCTCCAGGAAAGCAGAATTCCATGAGGTGCTTCATGGCCAGAAGTGCTTTGAATCCTGTGTACCTGCTGCTGAGACAGGCAGGAGGTGGGATCACAATTACAGTAGATGACACTTTTTCTCTTCTTCTTTTTTTTTTAATTATCTGTTTGTAGTGAGCACAGAAGAGAACATAAACATTGCTGCCAGATCAAACAGCTTATTTTTATACCCTTTTAAATCTCCATTTGGTATGCATGCCTTTCTTAGGCTGCTTTGGTCTCAACTTTGTTTGTCTAGGTGCAGGCTGCTGGTACATCCTCCAGATGCATGGTGCCTCCTGTGTGCTGCCTGGAGATGGTTTGCATACCACAGCTGGGGAACCTGCGCCGCACGGGCGCAGCCTTGCAAACCCAAGCTCTTCTTTAGGACCTGCTTGGGAGATGGGAAGGGAGTTTGCATGCCTCCCTCTCTGCCTGAAAGGGCTTAAAAAAGAGGAGAGGGCAAAGCCTGAGCCCTGCTGCGTAGCTTGTTCTGGTGGAGCAGACTCCATCCTCTGTTTCATTAGTACAATGCTCCTGCTTCATCCATGGTAATCCAGAAGGGACCCTTGTGGTTGCCCGGTCTGCCTGTGCCTTGAACAAGGGCATGTCTGTTGTAGGCAGCATGAGGGGAAAGGCAGCAGCCTTTAAACCTTCCTCTCCCAGCTTCTCCTAGCTCTGTGCATCCCTGGGGTGGGGGTCAGCAAGGAAAATCCCCTTCCCCAGATGCAGCATTCTCTCCTGCGCCACTGGATGCCAGTTGAGGGGTGGGGTTAGTTCAAGTGCTATCATATTACTGATTATTTTTGTTCTGGCTTCTGCAGTTGTGTTGTGGTTCTTGGGGTTGATTTTTGGTAAGTTAGATATCACAGAATAAAGGGGACCTCTGCAGGTCATCCAGTCCAACCCCTCTGGCAGAGGCGGATCACCTAGAGTAGGTCACACAACATGGTGTCCAGGTGGGTTTTGAATGTCTCCAGAGAAGGAGACTCCACCACCTCTCTGGGCAGCCTGTTCCAGGGCTCTGCCACCTCTCAAACATAAGGAAAAAAAGTCTTTGCTTTATGTGGAACCTCCTGTGTTCCAGTTATTGCCTCTTGTCCTGTCACTGGACACCACTGAGGAGGGTCTGGCTCCATACTTAAAGCCAAAAAAAAAAAAAAACACCTTGGAAATGAGTCAGGTGAATAGCAAAACCTCAAAAAAGAGGTGCATTAAAGCAATTCAGTATTTATTCTGCAACTGTAAAATCCAAGGTCCACTTTCTGCCTGTGCTTTAGTACGACTGTTTTTCACTGCCTGGTGTGGCAGAGCTGTGGGACCTCTGGTACGGCAGAAGCTAAAGCAGCCTCTGAGCTTCCCCCTGTGCTAAGATGGTGCTTCAGGCTAAAACCACTGCATGTGAAGGGGTCCTGCCTGCACCCAGCCTGTGGTCTGGCTTTGCAGATACCTTGGCTGGTGGAGTTCTCACCAAAAGCTGGGAAGAGGCTGTCCTGTCTGTCTCATCTCCTTGTTGGATCAGTGTAGCCCCATCCTCAGAAGGGTGTTTGTATCCCTTTCAACACCACCCCATCTGTCCCCATTTTGTGCTCTCCTATGACATCTGCCTTGGAGAATCATAGGATGTTAGGGGCTGGAAGGGACCTCTAAAACTCATCCAGTCCAACCCCCCTGCCATAGCAGGATCACCTAGACCAGATCACACTGGAACACATCCAGGCAGGTCTTGAATATCTCCAGAGAGGGAGACTCCACAACCCCCCGGGGCAGCTTGTTCCAGAAGCACTACCTGCTCCACAATTTTAGGAGGTGGAAAGTCCCTTAGCTCAGATCAGGTGTCTGCATAGAGAGTTGTGTTGGAGCAGCTGTTGGGAACATAGGCTCAAGAATCCCTTCTTGCCTTTCAGCTGCACGCGATGGCTTAGCTGTCACAGTCGGATCACCAGCAGCAGAAGCTGCTTCTCAAGTTAGGTCTGAGGAGGCAGAATGTCACCAATTTGAATTTGAGGAGCCTCCCTACAGCTTTTGACAGAAGCCACTGGAAAACTTCCCTTTTAAGCATAAAGTTCATGACCAAGGCAATGTATTAACAAGGTGGAAAATGAGGTTTGTCCTGGTGGCTAAGTATCAGAAATCCCTATAAGCTCCATCCTTTCAAGCTGGTCACGTCAGTGGGCTTGTTTTTCACATGGGCTGGATGATTTGAAGACAAGAGGGCTGAAAACTGACTCCCTGCATCAAGGAAATGTTATAAGGAGAACATGTAATTTAACTCCAGGGCTTCTGATGCTCTGCAAGTGCCTGCACTCTTTGTGCCCTGTGTTGTGGTTCCAGTGTTGCCCGTAGCTCACACCCTTAGCTGAGCTTGTCTTATCTCAGCACATGGTGCCCTCAGTCAGGAGCTACAGGGCTTAGGCTGGGGCTGCCAGCCAAAGCTGAGATGAAGCTGCAGTTGGTCTGACAAAGCTGGTGATGCTCAGTGGAGAGCTTTCATAACGGACGCTCAGCAGGAAGCTTTCATAAGTTTTTAGTACTTTCCTATGATTTTTTTTTGCCTGTTGCCCCAAAAGACATGAAAGATGTGTTGACCACAGCATAGAAGAGCTTGGGAGATCCCTCTAGCCTTTCTGGTTCATAGAATGGTTTAGACTGGAAGAGACCATCTAGTTCCAGCTTCCCTGTCATGGGCAGGGATGCCTACCACTAGCCCACGTTGCTCAAGACCTCATCCAACCTGGCTTTGAACTCCTTCTGGGAGGGGGCATCCATGACCTTTGTGGGCAACTAATACACCACTTGATGCAGCCTACAGTGCCTGAGAGACACAGCAAACTGAGGCTGGATTGGCATTGCTGGGCTAACCCAGACCTTGCCCTGAATGAACGCTGAAGGTAGCTGTGGCACAGAGGTGTCCCTCAGTGCTTTGGGAGTTCACAGGTGGCAGGTTATACTCATGGAATCATAGAATCAGCAAGGTTGGAAAAGACCTCAGAGATCATCAAGTCCAACTTATTACCTAATACCTCATGACAGCTAAACCATGGCTCCAAGTGTCACATCCAATCCCCTCTTGAATACCTCCAGGGATGGTGACTCCACCACCTCCCTGGGCAGCACATTCCAATGGCCAATTACTCTCTCTGTGAAGAACTTTCTCCTCACCTCCAGCCTAAACTTCCCCTGGCACAGCTTGACACTGTGTTCTCTTGTTCTGTTGCTGGTTGCCTGGGAGAAGAGACCAACCCCCACCTGTCTACAGCCTCCTTTCAGGCAGTTGTAGAGAGCAATAAGGTCTCTCCTGAGCCTCCTCCAGGCTAAACAACCCCAGCTCCCTCAGCCTCTCCCCATAGGGCTTGTGCTTGGAGCCACTTCACTTTTGCTGGCTGGAGGAGCTGAGAGCAGTGTGGTTCTTCCTTCGTGGGTTTAAACAGGAGAAGTGAAAGTCACTGGTTAGTGGTTTTGGGCAGTCATCCCTCTTGAACCAAACGATGCTCCCTTGGAGAGCTCTCTCCTCCCAGAGCAGGGTCAGGCTTATAGCCTGGTGCTGCGCAAAGAAAGCCACAAGCTGCACAGCATCTTGCTTGGCTTTACTGCCAGTCAGTGAGATCTTGGAACCATTTTGGAACATTTTTATAGCAGTGCCCTCGTGTCTGATTGTGCATGGTCTGGAGACTGCCTGCAGAAATTCTCAGCATGGCTGTTAGCGTTAAATGGCCCAGGTGGCCAAGAAGGCCAATGGCATCCTGGCCAGTGTCAGGACTAGTGTGGCCAGCAGGAGCAGGAAAGTCATCCTGCCCTGTACTCAGCACTGTTTAGGCCACACCTTGAGTTCTGTGTCCAGTTCTGGGTCCCTCCATTCAATAAAGATGTTGAGATGCTGCAATGTATCCAGAGAAAGGCAACAAAGCTGGGGAGGGGCCTGGGGCACAGCCCTGTGAGGAGAGGCTGAGGGAGCTGGGGGTGTTTATTCTGAAGAGGAGGAGGCTCAGGAGAGACCTTATTGCTGTCTACAACTACCTGAAAGGAGGTTGTAGCCAGGTGGGGGTTGGTCTCTTCTGCCAGGCAACCAGCACCAGAACAAGAGGACACAGTCTCAAGCTGGACCAGATCAGGTTTAGTCTGGATGTTAGGAAGAAATTCTTCCCAGAAAGAGAGATTGGCCATTGGAATGTGCTGCCCAGGGAGGTGGTGGAGTCACCATCCCTGGAAGTGTTTAAAAAGAGACTGGATGAGGCACTTAGTGCCATGGTTTAGTTGATTAGATGGTGCTGGGTGGTAGGCTGGACTTGATCTCTGAGGTCTTTTCCAACCTGATTACTAATTCAGCAGGTACTCATGTAAAGCTGAGACATAATGTGCCTCAAAATGTTCAGCTACTGAATTTGAAAGCCAGTGTGCCAGAAATGGTCTGGCCTTCCTGCCTTCTTGATGCTCAGCAAGTTAGCTATGATCTCTGGTTTTGGGGTGGTGTGATGGGGTTTTCTTTAGGGCTGGCTGGAGTGTGCAGCCCAGCCCTGGTTGTCATTCCCACCAGTGCTGACAGCAAAGTCTTTGCTTGGGTCTTCATAGGGGTGCAGTGGCCATGGCAACCAGGCTTGCTCCCCAAGCATCCTGAGGACTTCCAAGGCTTTTCTGCAAAGCCCTCTGCTCTTTAAAGGAGTTAGTTTCCAAAGGAAGAGTTGCAAATAGCATGGCAAAACGCTGGGAAGCAGGTGTGCTCATTGTATGCTGGATCCATTCATGCTCTGAATGATGTTCAGGGCATAATTTTGGATGGATGGTGAGCTGATGGCAGGCAGCAAAACTCCTTTGAAGTTGATAGTTGTGAATGGTTTGGTGTTAGCAGGCTTCTGAAGCTGCTCTTTGATCACTCATCAGATGACTCCTTTGGGGGAGCCTCTTCTCCCTCCAGTTGCTGGGTTGCAGCCTGGCTGAAGCCCCAGCGAAGTCTAGTGCCAGGGTTTGAGCCCTTTTGCCCTTGGTTCTGCTCAGGCATGTCACATAGGAGGTTTGTGCCTCTGGGAATTTCTAATCTGAGGAGACAGCGTGCAGGAGTGTCGCCTTCATGTGTGGGTGGGGAGCTGGAGCCTGGTGAGGGCAAGGGCATGCTTTGAAGACAGCATTTCTAGTGCCCAGTGGAGCTATCAAAGCTCCTGAGGTACCTCATAATTCCTAGGAACTTCAGTGAAGCTGCAAACTTCAGTGCTTCTGCCAGTCATGCCAGGCCATCGCCAGCCTCCAGAGAGACCTTTTGAAATTGGATCCTCAGTGACATGCAATCATGGAGGAAGTCTGCATCCCTCAGGGCTTGGCCCAAAGTGTGTCCCTAGGTCATGTGTACACCTGTCCTAGAGCTTCCCACGTGGATGCTTGGAAGAGCTTCCCAAGGTGGCTGTGTTCCCATGCTTCTGTGTTCTGCAAAAAAGCAAACCCACATTGCAATACCCTCTGCAGGGGAAGCTGGCTTGTCTGTACCCAGAGTTAGGGCTGAAGTTGTTCTGGTTAGGGATATGGGGAGACAGGTGCATAGAATCATAGAATGGGCTGGGCTGGAAGGGACCTCCAGAGATCATCCAGTCTGACCTCCCCACAGTCAGCAGGGACATCCCCAACTAGATCAGGCTGCCCAGGGCCTTGTCCAGCCTCACCTTGAATATCTTCAAGGCTGGGGCCTCAATCACCTCTCTGGGCAACCTGTTCCAGTGTTCTACTACCCTCATAGTAAAGAACTTCTTTCTGATATCCAGTCTAAATCTGCTCTTCTAGTTTGAAGCCATTGCCTCTTGTCCTGTTACTGCAGTCTTTTGCAAACAGTCTCTCTCCATCCTTCTTGTGGCCCTCTTCAGGTACTGGCAGGCTGCTATTAGGTTTGCCTGGAGCCTCCTCTTCTCCAGGAGCTTCTCAGCTCCACCCACAGCTCCCTCAGCCTGTCCTTATAGCAGAGGTGCTCCATAACCCCCTGATAATTTTTGTGGCCCTCCTCTGGACACTTTCCATCAGGTCCATGTCCTTCCTATATTGAGGGCTCCAGCCACCTGCCTCTGCATCTAAGATACATCATCAGCTGCAGCATGTAATACAAATGGCTCATTCTCAAAGGAAAGGCTTGAAGGGGGCTCTAACCTCTTCATATCTACCAAGCTAAGAAAAAAATCTCTTTGCTGCATGGCCACAAGAGTTTATATCTTCAGTAGAGCTCTTGGGTTTGTGCATTTATGTGTTTTTCTTCTTTACTCATATCAAAATTTGTAGCTTTGGTGACCATCTCATCAAGTAATGCTGTTTTTTTTTTCCCTCCATAACCTGGGATACTTTGTGTTTTTTAAACCTCCTCATTTCTTGACCATCCCTGCAGCTTTAGCATGCAGCTGTCATTCTGCTTGCAGCTCCCACAAAGCAGGGGTAGAAAAACCAAGGTAACAGCAACATTTTGAGTGAAGGGGATGAAATGTGGAATAGGTTCAGCGTATTTCTTTGTCATTGTTGGAGTCCTATTCAGTCTGGGGCTGAATAGGAGGCTGATTAGCATGTGGAAGCATTTCTAAAGCATTGAGCTGGGAGGGCTGGGTGGTTTTTGTTGGATTTTTTTTTTCATGTGTGGGTTTGTTGGGTTTTTTTTGGTTGTGATTTTAGTGTTGTGTTTTTTGGGGGGGGGCTGGGTTGGGTTTTATTCTTCCTTAAAGAAGAAGTTTTGTGGCATGCATTTTTCCTAACTGAGCTGGTATGAATCCTTGTCAAAAGCAAAACCCTGTGGAAAAAAAAAGTCAAACCCTGTTTTGATAAGTTGCTGTGTGCATTGGCACAGAGAAGTGTTTCAGTGCTTAAAGCTCTGCAGGGTGTAGGGGTGTAGCATCTTTTAAACAGCCCAGAGAAGTGGGACAGAGTTTGGAATGCATCATAGAATGGTCCAGGCTGGAAGGGACCTCCAAAGATCATCCAGTCTGACCTCCCTGCAGTCAGCAGGGACATCCCCAACTAGATCAGGTTGCCCCAGGGCCTTGTCCAGCCTCACCTTGAATATCTCCATGGATGGGGCCTCAACCACCTCCCTGTTCCAGTGTTCCACCACCCTCATGATAAAGAACTTGTTCCTGATATCCAATCTAAATCTGCTCTTCTCTAGTTTGAAGCCATTGCCCCTTGTCCTGTCACTGCAGGCTTTTTTAAACAGCCTCTCGCCACCCTTTCTGTTGCCCCTTTCAGGTAGTGGCAGGCTGCTTTTAGACCTCCCTGGAGCCTCTTCTCCAGGCTGAACACCCCCAGCTCCCTCAGCCTGTCCTCGCAACAGAGCTGCTCCAACCCCCTGATCATTTTCCATGGCCCTCCACTGGACCTGCTCCATCAGCTCCATGTCCTTCCTGTATTGAGAGCTCCAGAGCTGCACACAGTACTCCAGGTGAGGTCTCAGCAGAGCAGAGCAAAGTGGCAGAATCACCTCTCTGGATCTGCTGGCAATACATATTTGATGCAGCCCAGGCTGTGATTTGCCTTTTGGGCTGCAAGCTCACACTGCCTGCTCATGTAGATAGTGTTGGGTGATAGGTTGGACTCAATGATCTCAAAGGTCTTTTCCAACCTGGTTAATTCTATTCTATTCATCCATCAGCACCCTCAAGTCCTTTTCCTCAGGGTTGCTTTCTAACACCTCTTCCCCCCAGTCTGTATTGATAGTGAGGATATAACAAGAGGCTGGGCTGTGGGTATAACAAGGGGGGCATCACTTTTGCTGTCACAGAAGCTGTCTGCAAAAGTGGCCATTGCTTTCTGAATGCAGGATTGGGCCCACAGCCTGAAAATCCACCTGCTTAAATAAATGCTCAGCGTTTTGTTTTCACAGGCAAAGATACAACACTGAGCTTGATGGAAAAGCTAACTGTGAATGAAAAACTGCTTTCCCCCAGTGACATTGCTTTAGGTCACAGTATCACAGAGCATTAGAAGTTGGAAGGGACCTCCAGAGATCATTGGAGTCCAATGCCCCTGCTAAAGCAGGATCACTTAGAGTAGTCTGCACAGGAGTTCATCCAGGTGGGTTTTGAAAGTCTCCAGAGTAGGAGACTCCACAACCTTTCTGGGCAGTCTGTTCCAGTGCTCTGTCACCTTCACTCTAAAGAAGTTTCTCCTCATGTTGATTTATACTTTTTTTCCCCCTTTAGTGCAGGGCTGATGTTCTCATTAGTCTCCTGCTTTTCTCCTTGAGTGGTAACTGAGATCATTGCTTGGGTGCTACTTGTGGGTCTTGGGTGAATCTGTCCTAGATCACAGCTCATCAAATCATGGAGTCACAGAATAGTTTCAGTTGGAAGGGACCTTTAAAGGTCATATAGTCCAAACCTCCTGTGACAAGCAGGAGCATTTTCAGCTAGATCAGGTTGCTCAGAGCCCTGTCTGGTCTAACCTGGAATGGTTCCAGGGATGGGGCATTACCATCTCTCTGGGCAACCTGTGCCAGTGTTTCATCACACTCAGTGTAAAAAAAACAAAAGTCTTCCTTAGATCTAGTCTGAATCTCCCCACATTCAATTTCAAACCATCACCCCTTGAGCTGTCACACCAGGTCCTGATAAAAAGGTCATCCCCAGCTTTCTTCTAGGCCTCCTTTAACTACCTGAAGGCCTCAGTAAGCTCTCTTCCATGTGGTGGGAGCATCTCCTGCCCTTTGTGGAACTGTGGGATTCTGGGCTGCTTGCAAACCCCACGGCAGATGTGGGGCCCTGTTGCATGCCAGGGCTGCATGGACATGGCATGCAGAGTGGGCAGTGAAGGAAAATGCTTTAATTTCTGAGTTCAACGAGTGATGGACTTGAAGTTGTGTGGAAAAAGCTCATGGCAGCAGTGGAGTCAAATCCCCTTGGTGATGCATGTATGCAATAGACGCCAGGCCTGAGTTTCCACCATGCCTTGTCTTTAGTTATGCCAGCTTAAGAGGGAAAAGTGGTGCCTCTCCAGCTCACTGCTGTACCTTTCTGTAGGCTATTAAAGGCTGATTAAAGCCATTGTTTAATTAAGGGCAACTCAGCTCCTCCATTCAAAATCCCTGATGAAAGGATTGTTTGAAGTATTTCTGCAATATTTTCTTTTTTTTTTTTTTTCTTTTCCCTCCCTCCCCTTCCTTCTTGAGCATGAAGCAAGCTCCTAGGCACCCTCTGTGCCCCAGCACCGAGGGTTTTGAATTGCTATTACAGGACCACAAACCTGCTGGCAAATCTGGCTGCTACCAAAGGCATCCGAACATTAAAAAGCCTTGCAGAGGGGTGGGAGGGAGTTCAATCTCAGGATACGCTGATTTGGAAAGGGAATCCAAACAAAGAGGCTTTTCAGCACAGGCTGAGGCTTGGCTTCTCTCAAGGGCAGTTTGGGCTTGGGGAAGCATCCGGGAGGAGTGGAGCAGGAGTCCATGAGCTGGATGCCGCACGGTGTAAGGTTTCCCAGCACAGCCTGGTTTTGTGTTACAGGCTGGGGAGCTGGCTCTAAGCTTCTCTCTTTTCTTTTTCTCCTTTTATTTTTTCCTTCTTTTTTTTCTCTCTCTCCTTTTATTTCTGTTGGAAACAAAAAGAAGTTTAGGCTTAGGAAAAACAAAGGTTCCTCCAGGTTTGGCGATGCCTCTTGCTGTCGATGCTGGATGTGGGACCTGTTGATGCCTGTGACCTGGGGAAACTCTTTTCTGGGTCCCACACCAGCCTCACAGGGACATTTTGGTGTGTTCAGAAAGCACAGCCCTCTGACAGGCTTGCTGCAGGCACCCTGTCAGGAGCCTGTGTTGCTGAGGGGACAGGCATGTCATCAAGAAGAGGCTGACTCAGTAAGGAGAAGTGAAGAGAGGTGGATGCTGGAGCACCTTTTCCACTGCGGGAGGGATGCAAAGGGAGGTGTGTGTCCAGTAGGGCTCCTGGTTCCCACAGCATCCCTGGTCTTCGTGGTGAGATCTCTTAAGTGCCACCACGCTCTTGAGAAGAGCCAAGCAGGGAGGAGGTGCTACCAATCATCCCAACCAACCAGTTGGGCTCTTTTTTTATAGGCACCAGATGGTTTTAATAGAGGAAAGCTGAACTTCTTATGACCCTTCCCCACAGACTCTGTTTGTTGTTTTGTAATTGGGGCCAGGACAGAACCATGTCCCAGAACCTGCAGCGAGTATGAGAGCTTGTTGCCTGGTCCTTCTCCCACCCCACCAGGAGTCCCTCCCTGTGACTACCCCCATGCTCCTCTGCCTGCTGTGCCTCCAAAATATCTGGGGGAAGCTGCTGGGCCTGAAAGACTTGAGGCTTTCCACCCATCCCTGGCTGAGGAGATTGGCAAGAGGACAAACTGGAGAAAACTGAAACATCTGAAAGCAAAGCTCGAGGAAGCAATAAAATGTCAGGCCATGTTTTCACTTCTGGTTGATTAAAAATTCTCCTGATAAGCAAGCAAGCTTTCATGGCTGGACAAGACCTGTATCATGTCAAATGCAGTGAAGGGTTTATTAGAAGGATAAAGTGGTGTGAGCATGGGGTTGTGCTCACAGCCCTCCTGCAGCCAAGTTATCCCCCAGGGCTGAAGGTGTTTTGCAGTGGTATGGAAGTAAGAAATGGGACAGAACAGAGAAAAAAGAAGAGTGCTTCTCTTCTGGAAAGAGGCAAATGTATGGAAGTGGGGGGTCTCTGGAGGGGAGAGTGGGAGACACTGGTGTCTGAAAATGTAACACAACCTGTCTGTTTGTGGAAAACTGTATGACAATGGTAAAGGAAGAAGAGTAAAAGCTATCAGCTTACTGCTAATGAAAGTCTCTGGGTGTTGTAGTATCCATACCCCATCCAAACCTGTGATGATTTGAGTGCACAGTTGCCCTGTGGGTGATGCCTTACATCAAACATGACCATTTTTGCAAGTTCCCTCTTCTGGCCCCTGTATCCAGTCTCATTGCTGCCCAGGAGCATCAGGCCTCCAGCAAATCGAATCGCGCCCATCACGTGCCACTTCTTTTGTGGTGGCTTTGTGGACAGGAGGCCACTAAGGTGCTGCAGAATGAGGGGAGGAGAAGTTCAGTGGACTCACCTTGGCCTTTGGAATTCATGAAGTCAAGAAGAATCACAGAACTGCAGAGTTAACCAAATTGGAAAAGAACTTTTGAGATCAAGTCCAACCTATCACCCAACACCATCTAACAACTAAACCATGGCACCAAGTGCCATATCCCATCTCTTCCTAAACACCTCCAGTGATGGTGACTCCACCACCTCCCTGGGCAGCACATTCCAATGGCCAATCTCTCTTTATGGGAAGAACTTCCTCCTCACATCCAGCCTAAACCTCCCCTGGCACAACTTGAGACTGCATCCTCTGATTCTGTCACTGTTCCTTGGGAGAAGAGACCAACCCCCACCTGGCTGCAACCTCTCTTCAGGTAGTTGCAGACGGCAATAAGGTCTCCCCTGAGCCTCCTCTTCTCCAGGCTAAACCACCCCAGAAGGAGGAAATGAGGACTACGTCTCCTGCTCTCCATGGGAAAACCAACAGAGATGGTGAACCAGTGTCCAAGGCAGTGCCAAGATGCTCCACTGGGCCTCTGGTTTCTTCATAGCTTGAGAAATCTGTTTGGGGATCAAACACAAGACAAGAATGAAAAAGCAGGGAAACAAAAGGCTCGCTTCCGTGCCCTTGTGTTTGACTTCCCAGGGTTTTAATTGCCAAGAGCTGCCCTGGGAGCCAGCTGGCTGCAAAAGGATACAGATCTCGAGGAAGAGAAGAAGGGCTGCCTTTTTTTCCACTTTTTTGATACTTTCCTGTGGGAGATGCAGCTTTATAATACTTTTTCCCCTCTAAAGGTGAATTATCATATGTAGGTCCTTGCTTCCTCAGTTTCTCCACCTGCCATTACAGCTCCTGCTGTTATTCTTGTACTGCCTACAGGAGTTAACCTGTCTCAGACCAGCAAGTTTGGAGCCCAAATTGTGCCTCTGTTCTGGAGTTTTTCTGCTTGGAGCAAAAATATAAGGCTTTATAAGAAAGGGAAATACAGTAGGTGCTTCAACTTGTAAACCCAAGTGCACCAAGAGGTTTACATGCCCATGCTGATGCACACAGAGACAACACTGGTTAGACCACACCTTGAGTACTGTGTCCAGTTCTGGGGCCCTCCATTCAAGAAAGATGTTGAGATGCTCAAATGTGTCCAGAGAAGAGCAACAAAGCTGGGGAGGGATCTGGAGCACAGCCCTGTGAGGAGAGGCTGAGGCAGCTGGGGTTGCTTAGCCTGGAGAAGAGGAGGCTCAGGGGAGACCTTATTGCTCTCTACTACCTGAAGGGAGGTTAGCCAGATGGGGGTTGGTCTCTTCTCCCAGGCAACCAGCACCAGAACAAGAGGACACAGTCTCAAGCTGTGCCAGGGGGAAATCTAGGCTTGATCTTATGAAGAAGTTCTTCCCGGAAAGAGAGACTGGCCATTGGAATGTGCTGCCCGGGGAGGTGGTGGGGTTGATGTCCCTGGAGGTGTTTAAGAAAAACCTGGATGAGGCACTTGATGCCATGGTCTGGTTGATTAGATAGGGTTGGGTGGTCAGTTGGACTTGATGGTCTTTGAGGTCTCTTCTAACCTGGTTGATTCTGCAATCAGACCCACCAGTGTGAGGCCTGGGAGCAGGCTGGACAATCCCAGCTTTGCTGCCAAAACTTCACTTGAAAGGGGGGTGGGGGGGGCGGTGGTGGAAGGAAAAAAAGGGACAGCTTTAAAACTACAAAAATCCTACAGCATGGCCTATTTGGCAGGGTCATTGTCTGCATCTCGACGTGAGCTACCTGCAGCACGTTAATTGGTATCCCTTGGTAGCTGAGGATTTGGCCTCAGCCCTGCATGTAATTACAAGCCACACACAGAAGGACACAGGCAGCTAATGAACTCCTGCCAAACTCTGGCTCCGCTTCTGCCGAGGTTTTGAAGTCCTTTGGGCTTTCAGCGTTTTTGTGTAGGGGAGCCCTGTGAAAAGGCATCCAATCACTCCTTTGACAGCCTGCAGAAAAAGGGGGTTGGTTTGTTGAATGAATAACTCCTCTCCCTCCAAAGTCCCAGCTGAGAACTGGAGCATCTATAGGCGCCTTTCTCAGCAGAGCAGTAAATAGGCTGGAAAACAGAGGACACAACCCCCCTACGAGCTGCCTGAGCTCCTGCCCCGCTGGCTGGAGCCAGTGGGCTCCAGTTGCCACGATGGGCTGCAAGAAAAGAAACTATTTCCATTAAAAAAAAGAAGAAGAAAAAGGCCTTCAAAACAGCCCCACCGATGCTCTAGGCTTTTTCCCAAGCCTCAAAGAGTTCAAAAGGGAGGTTGTGCAGAGTGGGTTGCAGCAAGTTGCATGGCTCTGTGTTGTGAGGGGGGGGTAGCCAGAGGGGGTTTTGGAAGGTTTCTGCCCCTTTCTGTGGCCTGCCAGTGTCTGAAGGGGGCTTACAGGAAAGCTGGGAAGGGACTTTTGAGGGTGTCAGGGAGTGATAGGACTGGGGGGAATGGGAAAAAACTAGAAATGGGTAGATTCAGATTGGATGTCAGGAAGAAGTTCTTCCCCATGAGGGTGGTGAGACCCTGGCACAGGTTGCCCAGGGAGGTGGTGGAAGCCTCATCCCTGGAGGTTTTTCAGGGCAGGCTGGATGTGGCTGTGAGCAACCCCCCATGGCAGGGGGGTTGGAACTAGATGATCCTTGAGGTCCCTTCCAACCCTGATAATTCTATGATTCTTTGATTTTGGGGGAGGTAGGTTTTGATGATGGTGGATTTAGAAAGCTGTGATTTTTTTTGTTTGGGTTGTTTTTTTTGTGTGTGTTTTCGTTTGTTTAGGGGTTTGGGAGGTTTTTTGTGTGTTTTTTGTTGGTGTGTTTTTTGTTGGTGGGTTTGGGTTTTTGTTGTTTTGGGGTTTTGTTTGGGTGTTTGTTTTGGGGTGTTTTTTGGTGGATTTGGGATTTTCTTTAGGGTTGGTTGGTTTTTTTTGGTGGATGCTTTGTTGCTAGGATTGATTTCGAGCCTGAGCCATTCTCCTCTTTTTACATCTTGAGGTGACAAAGGGAGTTGTGGCTGAAATAAAGCCAATTGCCATGAAAACCTGTGATTTTTTTTTTTTTCAGGCAAACATACCAGGTGGGTTTCATGACAGTGCCATGGTGAAGAGGAATAATGCAACTTGGCATGAAGCCCTAAACAAAAAAACAAACCCAAACAAAGCCCAAACCCAGAAAAAAAGGGGAGACAGAAGAGCCTTTGTCCAAATTAACTACAATAAAGGGAAAAAAGGGACTGCTATTCCCTTGGGCTTCTTTAACCTTCCTTCCCTCCCCCCCCCCAATTTATTCACATGTTCTTTGACAGCAGGGCACAGTTACTGGGAGGCTGGAAAGGGAACTGGGAGTTAGCAAGTTTTGGTTCTAAAAAGCCTGGTACTCTCTGTGTCCCTTAAGTCAGTGTGAATAGAGACTTGGCCATTGCCTGTGCATTTGGGTGCCTGCCTGACTTACACCATCCCTTAAGGAAAGTGGTCTAGGAAATGCCCACTGCAGCCACTGTGGGGAAGCCTGGGCCATGCGTGGGAAAGGCTGTTGTGACACTGGGTTTGATGAGGTGGCTGTGCCGCTGAAGGTGCTTGCCACTGAAGTAGCCCTGTGGGCAGCGAGGCGGCAGCATGGCTAAGGCAGCAGCTGATGGATCTCTGCCCTCCCCAGCAAATTCTCCCCTCCCTGTAGTGCAAAGGTGTTTTAATTAGGAGCATGATTGATTTATATTGCTCTCTACAGCTACCTGAAGGGAGGTTGTAGCCAGGAGGGGGTTGGTCTCTTCTCCCAGGCAACAGTGACAGAACAAGAGGACACCGTCTCAAGTTGTGCCAGGGGAGGTTTAGGCTTGATCTTACAAAGAAGTTCTTTCCAGAAAGAGAGATTGGCCATTGGAATGTGCTGCCCAGGGAGGTGGTGGAGTCGCTGTCCCGGGAGGTGTTCAAAAAGGGATTGGATGTGGTTTAGTAGGCATGAGGTCTTGGGTGACAGGTTGGACTTGATGATCTTTAAGGTCTTTTCCAACCTTATTGATTCTATGATTTATTTGTTTTAAATATTACCAGTGAGTTCATACTCTGGCAGGGCATCTGGACTTGATCTTCAGAGGTCCCTTCCAACCCCTACCACTCTGTGAGTCTGTGTATCATGCACTGCTAGGCATTAAGGTGCCTCTCTACTGCTGTTAAAAGTCCAGGAGGAGGAGAGCAGTGATAATCTTAGACCTTTTTAACCCCCTGGTGCACAGGCAAAGTCCCTAAAGCTCTGCTCTAGGGATGGTTGAGATCAAACCCCTGCTGCTTGAAGGCCCTTTGAGTCATTTCCACCTGTGCTCAGGGTTTTTTCCTTGCCTTTCAGCACTGTGCATGGTGCGTTATATCCTGGAAACGCCACCAAATCCTGACTACTGAGGGGGAAAAGTTTCATTTCCAGTTAATCAAGGGAGTTGTGTAATACCATTTGCTCCTGGGGAACTTCCAGAGAAAAAAGAAAGGAAGGGGGGTGGGTGGGGGCATGGCGAGGGGGCTATTATATAAAGCAAGTCTATTAAGAGGAAATAAATTATGAATTATAAGTGATTAGTGAACTTTTAAGGAAGAGGTCAAAAGTGCTTTTGGTCTACAAACTTTCTGAGCTTTCAGTGCTTGTATTTGGTTTCAGAGTTACAACCTGGCCATATTTATGCAGGTGGCTGCTGCTTCACATCTGAAGAAGGATTTTTGCCTTTACAATAGGGTGCATTGACAGAAGTGGGTCGGGAAGCTATTAAACAACAGGCTTCTGGATGCAGCTTCTACCACCTCCTGGACAGGGGCAGTTGCTTCCCAAAATGTGCTTCATTACAGCTGCAGTGCCTGGCTGGGATGCTCTGGGAAGAGGGAGAGGAAACTTGGGAAGTTCGACAGATACTTTTTTGTTTTGGTAAGGTGCTTGATGCTGATCAGGTGAACTGGTTTTATTTTGGTTTCAAAAGCTTTGCACCTTTATCAGTCTTAACAATAACTGAGGTGATTTAGTTGACTGTGTTGTGTTGGCTGCAGTTTCCTATTTCCATTCATTCTTGTTTGGGTTCGATGATCTTAAGGTCTTTTCCAGCCAGATGATTGTATGAAAACAAAGCCTACAGCCCACAAAACTTTCCTCTGGAATAGAGGTTGATGGAGCAAAAGAGGTTTGGTATTACAAGGGGAAATTTCGGTGTTCACACAGCCAATGTGCACCAGGGGATGGTGTGAATGAAGGGGAGCAGCAGCTTGGCTCACCTTTACTTCAGGTTGGAGGAAACATCCTCCTCCTCTACTCTACCCCGCTGACACCACACCTTGTGTCCAGTTTGGGGCTTCCCAGCTTGAGACAGGCAGTGATCTTCTGGAGAGACTCCAACAGAGATCTATGAGGATGATTTGGGGACTTGAACATCTCTCCTGTGAAGAGAGACTGAGAGCCCTTGGGCTGTGAAGGCCAAGAGGGAATCTGATTAATATCTGTAAATATCTGAGGGGTGGGATTCAAGATGAAGGTGCCAGGCTCTTTGGTGGTGTCCAGTGATAGGACAAGGAACAACAGGTACGAGCTTGAACAGAGGAGGTTCCACCTGAACATGAGAAAAAACTTTTTTACTGTGAGGGTGATGGAGTCCTGGCCCAGGCTGCCCAGAGAGGTTGTGGAGTCTCCTTCTCTGGAGAACTTCAAAACCCACCTGGATGCCTTCCTGTGCAACCTGCCCTGGGTGATGCTGCTTTGGCAGGGAGGTTGGACTCTATGATCTCCAGAGGTCCCTTTTTCCTTCTGTTCCTGTGGAACCTCCTCTGCTCCAGCTTGCACCCATTGCCCCTTGTCCAGTCATTGGGTATCACTGAGCAGAGCCTGGCTCCATCCTGCACATCTTTATAAATACAAGTGAGGTCACCCCTCAGGCTGCTCTTCTCCAGGCTAAAGAGCCCCAGCTCCCTCAGCCTTTCCCATTGCTCATGTCTTTTATATTCCCCCTCTCCATCTTTGCTAATCTGTCTTAAATCTGTTTTACCCCACAAATGCAGAGTTTTGTGGCTTGGACAAGAACTTTTGTTCTTATTAATGCATTTTTTGGGTATTAAAAATACAAGTGCACTTCAATATAAAGCTGTTTTAATACATCAGTTCATGCCAAACTCCTAGGAGGAACAACTTCACACACTTCTCTAAATTCCCTTCTCCTCTTTCCTTCTTTCTATGTGGTGGGTACCTCTGGAAATAGGTAACAGGTACACTCTAAAAACAGCATTTCTTCCCAGCACAACCAGTGGCTGCAGTCCTGTTCACCTGGAGCTCTTGGAGCACGGGGTTGGCATGTTGTTGTGCTTCAGCCCCAGGAGGAAACATTTCTACCCAGATTTCAAATCTAGAGAAATTTGCAGAATGTGAGAATAATTTGACATTTTGGTTTGAAGTATCTGTGGCCAAGAAGAGCCTTTTGTGATAGTGTTCTTCCAGGATTTTTGGGTCAGTAAGTGTGTGTTTGGGCAGCAGGTAAAGACACCCCTCATTCCTGCCAGCACTACTGGTTCCTTTCAGAGGCACTTCTCAAATTCTTTTGCAGCTTTGGGGCTCTCAATGTTAAAGAGTTCTCCATGTAGAAGATGAATATTCTTGGCTTTCTTCTCTGCTGTTGCAGAGCTGAGAAGGCATTTTGCTCAGTGTTCCTGAATAACCAGTTCCTATGTCAAAACAAACAAACTAAAAGAATACCCAAAATGCAAGAACCCAGCAAATATCACCTTCTAGGTCAAAATGAAGCTGTCTCTGCCCCCTAGCAAGTCACAGAATCGTAGAATGTTAGGGGTTGGAAGGGACCTCCAGAGATTGAGTCCAACCCCCCTGCCAAAGCAGGATAACCCAGGGCAGGTCACACAGGAATGCATCCAAGTGGGTTTGGGAAGTCTCCAGAGAGGGAGACTCTGCAGCTTTCCTTGTCCTGTCCTTGGGCACCACCAAAAAGAGCCTGGCACCTTCATCTTGACACACCCCCCCTCAAATATTTATAGACATTGATCAGATTCCCTTTCAGCCTTCTCTTCTCCAGGCTAAACAGCCCCAGGTCCCTCAACCTTTCTTCATAGGAGAGATGTTCACAGCCTGCAGTTACCCTCGTTGCTCACCACTGGACTCTCTCCAGCAGATCCCTGTCTTGAGCTGGGAAGCCCACAATTGGACACAGTATTGCAGGGCAGAGTAGAGGACGAGGAGAACCTCCCTTGACCTTCTGGACACACTTTTCTTAATGCACCCCAGGATTCTGTTGCAGTTGGTGGGCCTAAAACTGGAGAGGTTTATATTGAAGTTCCTATGGTTTGGCTGGAATATAACTCCTAACAATAACAACATGGACTGGAATGTCACCCGCTTGATAGGAAGGGCATCAGACAGATTGGCATAAGGAGGTGAAAAAGGTTAATGTGAGTTACATGGGAGAACCTACAGCAAGTTGATAAATGAATTTGGGTCTTGTTTTGGGGGAAATCAACCCATTGTGCCCTAGGTCTTCATTCAAGCAGGTCAAATCAGAGAAATGCAGCACAGGCTGATCCTTGTTCATGGAGTCGGTACTCTTAAAGCACAAGTAGCTGTTCAACAGTAAAGTCTGGGGTTTGTTTGTGTGTTTGGGAGAATTTCTATCCTCTTGTGTTTGTGTAGCTGAGAGCAGTGGAACTGTAATAGAGTTGAATGGGAATCTGTTTGGCAAACAAAGATATTAGGTGTGTTTCCAAAATACAGGCAGATGCACACAGCAGCCTTCTGGACTGCTGGAACCAAGGTGAGGAACGAGTAAGACTGAGCATGCAACGGCATAACAGGGTTGATGGTACCCTTATTTCTGACATTAGCTTGCTTGTTCCCAGGGAACATCTGGGCCTGAGTATCTAGATCCAGCCAAAAACCATTGGGAAAGAGGCACATCATCACTGCTTTCAAGACTGTCAAAAATTCCAGCCCAAAGGCTCAATCCATTCTGTAGTGAGATCCTTCTCGTGGCTGGGCTGTGGATCAGGTGCCTTGGGGCTAATTTTGGCTGACCAAGCAGCTACCACTCTTTCTACCACTCATTTGGTGGTGCTGGTGCAGAATCAGGCCTTAGTGTGAAAGGCAGCATATGCCTGACAGGATGGAATTGTGGAAATACTTCTATTCTTTGTTATTGTTTTCTTTCTCTCTCTCTCTCTCTCTAAATATATATATAATGTGTGTATATGTATATATGTGCGTGTGTCTATGCACACACACACACACATATATATATACATAAAATGTCACATGGCTTCAAGAGATATTGACTCTTGAAGCAGCTGCCAAGGCTGATCTGCAGTGCTGCAATTCCTCTGTCCCTGCTGAGGAAAGGCTGAGGGAGCCTGGAAGAGACTGAAGGGTGACCTCATTCATGCTTATAATGATGTGCAGGGCAGTGTGGGGATGTCCAGTGACAGGACAAGGGGCAATGGGTGCAAGCTGGAACAGAGGAGGTTCCACATAAACAGAAGGGAAAACTTTTCCCCTGTGAGGGTGCCAGAGCCCTGGAACAGGCTGCCCAGAGAGGCTGTGGAGTCTCCTTCTCTGCAGACATTAAAAACCCACCTGGATGCATTCCTGTGTGATCTGCTCTAGGTGATCCTGCTTTGGCAGGGAGGTTGGAGTGGATGATCTTTCCAGGTCCCTTCCAAGCCCTAAAATTCCATGATTCTGTGTGAAGAAGCCAACTGCTAAAGCCCCAATAAAAGCCCTACCGTAGGCTAATCTAGATTTTTACGCATTGTAAACTATGTACAAATACCATAAACCCTGTAAGGTTTTTATGTACCCAGGATCAGCCACTAAGTACTTCAAATAGAAACCTCCTCTCTTGCAGGTACCCAAATATTTACAGAGCCTGTCTTGAATGAGGAATTAGATCCCCCCCTGCTCAGCCCTGCCAAATTGTTTAATGGTCTTTTTCACTTCTTAAGCTCGATGCCTAATCTACCGAAACCTTAAAACCACACCCAGGGCCCGGACACTGGCAGCCAAGCACATCACCAGAGTTCTTGCTAGAAGATTACCATTGCTTTGTTGAGATGAGCCAGCAACATCTCACTGACCTGCAAGGGTTGAAAGGAGAAAAATTTAGGGGAGGAGGGGGGCAAAGCCAACCTCTATCAAAACCAAGCATGAAAAAAACCCCAAGGCTGTGATGGTGTTTAATTTGGTGCAAAGGTGAAGGCTGGGTTGGGAAGATGAGAACTCCACGGATGGGTCACTGCAGAGAGGCCTCTTCGCCTCCTGCTCCCTGTGCGGCTTCTCCGATGGGTGGCCAAGTGGAAGCATAGCCTCGTTTTTAAGGTTGTTGGGGTTTTTTTCCCCCATTAAATCTGCACAAGCACTGACTTTTCAAAGACTCCCAAGATTCAAAAGTCCTGTGCCCAACACACAGAGCCCTTTCTTCTGCCTTTGAATTTTTATGCACGTTTCAAGCTGGCCAGAGAGAGAGAGAGAGAGCACACATGGGGGTTTTGCGAGGGGCTTTGTTTAGCCTTGGTGGTGGGGTTTTAGCTTTCAGGCTGCCAGCCTTCTTGGGATTATGGAGTATTAATTGGCTCTTAATAAAGGTGCTGACCATAGAAAGGATTTTTTTTTTTGCCTTGGTGCTTGATTTCCAGACTAGATTTGCTTTATTAAATGGAAAGACAAATAAATGTAAAGCCTGCCCTGAAATATCTTTGCATAGGACACCAGCGGCTTAGAGGTCACCGAGTCACTTGGACTTCCTCCCAACAAAAGCAAGATAATTTTTCAGTGTCCAGCCCCACGGCATCCCGTGGTGCTTCACACAATTCGTTAGTGTCCACACCTGCTCAGAGTGGGGCTCAAGCCCGGTTGGATGGGGCAGGATCAGTCCCCGAGAGATTTCTGCTATGCTCGTGGTTTGGAGCCCTGTTTGATCTCCTACTGCCTTGTTAGATAAAAGCATGTGGTTGGGATTTCCTTGTTCTGTTATTAAAGCAAAAATTCCCCTCTATAGAAAGGGGGGAAAAAATGCTTCACCTTGTGAAGGGTGTTGCAGTTTGGAAGGTAGTCTGGGCTGCATTCACCATTTTTTTTAAACATTGGAATAAGCAAGTCCCTTTGTTCTGTGCTTTAATTTCCTCTGCTGTGAGATAGGAGTAACAGTTTCTGAGGATGCACCAGGCTTGACTTCGCACCCTGGGCTATGCTCCATAGGCTACTGTGTAACAAACCCTACAAGGAGAGGCTGAGGGAGCTGGGGTTTCTTAGCCTGGAGAAGAGGAGGCTCAGGGGAGACCTTATTGCTGTCTACAACTGCCTGAAGGGAAGTTGTAGCCAGGTGGGAGTTGGTCTCTTCTCCCAGGCAAGCAGCAACAGAACAAGAGGACACAGTCTCCATTGTGCAGTGGGAAGTTTAGGCTTGATCTTAGAAAGAAGTTCTTCCCAGAGAGATTGGCCATTGGAATGTGCTGCCCAGGGAAGTGGTGGAGTCACCATCCCTGGAAGTGTTTAAAAAGGGACTGGATGAAGCACTTAGTGCCATGGTTTGGTTGATTAGGTAGGGTTGGGTGATTGGTTGGACTTGATCTTGGAGGTCTCTTCCAGCCTAGGTGATTCTGTAATTCTCAGTATTATGGAGGATGTGAGACCCTGCTACAGTGCTACTAAAGACACTGCAGTAGGTCTGTTCAAGTAGGTGAGTCATAGTCACAAACAGTGGCCAAATTGGGAGTATTTTTGGAGAAGAGTAACCATCCCCCAAATCAGTGTTTGGTTGCTTTTTTCCCTGCTGTGCATGACTGTAGCTCACTTCCATGCAAACCGCTGTTTGTTGCCATTGTCTGAGATGCACCTGGATAGTTTTGTGGGCAGGGATGGGAAGCGCTGGAGCTTGAGAACTTAACACCTTTATTGGGGTTCAGGTATTGCATTCATAGCTACAGTGACTAGCTGCAGTGACTTGCATAATCCAAATTTCCTGTTAAAACTCTGGGGCAGAAGAGGTGATGAGGCCCAGATGTACCATCTTCATGGTACCTTCTTCACCCTACCCTGCTTGCCTTCATTTCCGTTGGTGTGTGGGCTGTAGCCCCACTTCTGGATAGCCTTTGCCTGTGGCAGATTTCCTGATGTGAATAATGTCTCTGTGGCATTTTACTGGGGGATCCCAAAGGCATCTCTCTCTGCATTTAATTTTCTGTTCCAAAGTTCCCTCTGTGGTGTTTTTTCTGCACAACCTGTTCTCTGCAGCCTTCTTGGCACTGCCACATTCTGCTGTGGAGAACCTGCTTGCCAACAAAAAAAGAAAAGAAAAGAAAATGTAGGTCACCTAGGCAATCTTTATTCCAAGAAATAGCCTTGTGGAAGAAGGCCCATCTTCAGCACCATTTCTTTATTATTCATCAGGGGCTGGGGGCTTCTCTTCCTTGGGTAATTAGGGCTGAAAGAGCAGAGCCTTTTGCCCAGCCCATGAAATCAAAGGCGTGTTATGTCTTCTAGGTAATAAACATTCAGCTATGGAGAGCATCTTTGTGTTTCTCAGGTTAAAAGAAAAGGGAAGAGGCAGGGAAGGAAAAAAAGAAGGTGGGGGGGGAGAGAAAAAAGGTAGGGAAGAAAGCAAAAGGGAAATAAAAGAGGGAAGGGAAGGGAAGGGAAGGGAAGGGAAGGGAAGGGAAGGGAAGGAAAGGGAAGGGAAGGGAAGGGAAGAAGATGGGAAGAAGATGGGAAGAAGATGGGAAAGGAAGGGAAGGGAAGAAGATGGGAAGAAGATGGGAAGGGAAGAAGATTGGCAGGGAAGAAGAATAAAAAGGAAGGGAAGGGGGAAAGGAAGGGAAAGGGGGATAAGGGGAGGGAAAAAAGAGAAGGGGGAAAAAAGGAAGAGGGGGAAGAGAAGGGAAAGAAAAGGAAGGGAAGGGGAAAAAAGAGAAGGAAAAAGAAGGGGAAAAAAAAGGGGGAAGACAATAAAAAAAAGGAAGGAAAGTGTCAAAAGCAAAAATGGGAATCTGAGGTTAGTGTTTTGCTGGAAAAATGTCAAGGCTTGATTGGCAATCTCCCCCTAAACCACAAGTTTGTAGGGGAGAAAACAAAACCATTGGATTTTTTTTTATTATTATTATTTTTAGATATTTTTTTTTTAGGCTCTGCCTATGTGAGCTTTAAGAAATGTTACAGCATCTAGGTCAACTCAGCTGTGGCAAGCTGTACACAGAATGGAAACACGGAAACACTACCCCACGCTGTTCAATGAACGAAGGGGAAGCGAATCTTTATTAGTCCTGGGTTCACATGATCTATAGGAACACTATTGTCTTCCCCCCCCCCTTTTTTTTCCTTTATTTAAAGCTAGTTTTAAGCTTTCAGATGTAGGGGTGTTGTTTTTTTTTTATTGTCTGTGGGAACATGTGTTTTACAGGCCTGTCATGTGAAAGCCATTAACAAGAGGAACTGGAGAAATAACAATAAGCCACGTAAACCGTGGTGTGGCTGCTCCCCGAGTTCAGCTGCGGGGCTGCCGCTTCCAGCGCGCCTGAAACCGGAGCATGCCCAGCGGCCTTAGCTCTTCTCCTGCCATTTTTCATTGGGAACCTTAAGGGGGTTGTTGGTGTTTCTTTTTTAAATGGCCACATTAATATCGGATTGTTGGCGTCAGAGGGCCTGAGTTTGGGGGCCAGGCTGGCTAGGCGTCAAAATGGTTAAGTAGCGGAATGAAGACTGGAAAGAGTCACCAGAGATCACAGAGTCACACAGGATGGGCTGTGTTGGGAGGGACCTCCAAGGGGCAGCCAATCTAACCCCCTCTGCAGTCAGCAGGGACATCCTCCACTAGATCAGGTTGACCAGAGCCCTGTTGAGCCTCACCTCAAATATCTCCAGGGATGGGGCAACCACCTCCCTGAGCACCCTATTCCAGTGTTCCACCACCTTCATAGTAAAGAACTTCTTCCAAACATCCAGTCTAAATCTGCTCTTCTCTTGTTTGATGTAATTGCCCCTCATCCTGTCACTGCAGGCCTTTGCAAACAGTCTCTCTCCATCCTTTTAGCCTTCTTCAGGTACTCTTAGGTTTCCCTGGAGCCTTCTTTTCTCCAGGCTGAACACCCCCAGCTCCCTCAGCCTGTCCTCATAGCAGAGGTGCTCCAAACCCCTGATCATTTTGTGGCCCTCCTCTGGACCTGCTCCATTAGGTCCATGTCCTTCCTATATTGAGGGCTCCTATGATGTCTGATTTTATTTACCAAATCTGAGCTGGGCAGGCACTTCTGAAACCTTTCCTTGCTTGTCCACATGCATGGTGGAAACCATCCTGTCCTGCCAAGCACTGTGGAGCCCAGTGCTTGAAATTAACCTGGTTCCTGAGGTTTTAGAGAGGATCTGTAGCTCCCCAAGCCTGAACTACCTGAAGAAGTAGTTCCAGAAGTTTTTAGAGAGGATCTGTAGCTCCTGAAACCTGAACTACCTGAAGGGGGCCTACAGGAAAGCTGGAGAAGGGCCTGTGGTGATCGGACATAGGACAATGTTTTGAAACTAGAGCAGGGTGGATTTAGATTAAACATTAGGAAGAAACTCTTTACTAAGAGGCTGTTCAGACACTGGAATGGGTTGCCCAAAGAATCTGCGAATGCCTCATCCCTGGAAGTGATTGAGGCCAGGCTGGATGAGGCTTTGAGTGACTTAGGCTAGGGCAAGGTGTCCCTGCCCATGTGTCAGGGGGATCGGTACTGGATGATCTTCAAGATCCTTTCCAACCCAACCCCTCTGTGATTCTATGATCTGAAAGGGGTCCTGAGTGGTGGCCTTGGCCACTCTTGGGAGGCTTCAGGTCTGTGTTTGGTTGCCATTGCTCAAAGACAATGATATTTTCATTTTTCCTGGGATTAAGAAAACCCTCCAAGAATCCTGGATCAGCAAACCCATTAGCATGCAGGAAAAGGCCTGGATTAGGTGAACCTATTAGTATACAGTTAAAGGGAGCCAAACTGGATTATGCAATGTGAAATACAGATGGTGGTTCACGTGGAAAATGAGGAACATGGTTCTGATGCCACTTTTAACTACCTGGATGGTGTACTCTTGCTAATTAATTACATCTAGTAGATCGTCATTGCTACAAAGGTACCATGGACAAATTTGGGTCAAACCCAAGAACACTCATTTATTTATTTATTTATTTATGTCCTTGTTATTTTTTATTACTTTTTTTTTTTCAGAAGGAAAATCCCTCTGATGTCTTAGGCTTCTAGCTGTGTAAACAAACCCACATATACTTAAGCGAGTTAGTGGTTGACAGATAGTCCCTAGTGCTTTCTGTAGCTTCTGGATGGGTGTGAGACCTGTTGTCTTGGCCCAAGGACAGCTTGAACCACTGTGCATTTGTTTTCTCCTTACCTGGGTTTCGCTCTGCGAGTGGGAGGAGGGTTTCCTGTACCTTGTGGTTTGTGATTTACTCAGAGTGTGGGTTTCAGGGAATGTGGGGCTTGTTTTGGTGGGGATGGGACTGCTCCTCTCTGTGATGGGCTTAAGGGCAAAGATGGATGGGGAAGCTGAGGCAAAGGGAAGAAAGGTGCCCTGCCCAAGGTAACATCATGTCTGGGAAAGCTCCTTCTGGGTTTGAGGCAATGCTGTATTTCCCTGGGAAACTTTGAATACAGTTACAGATGTGCAGTAATTTTGAGATGTCCCCTAAAAGGTGTGTCCTAACCCATCATCACCCTGCAATTTTGAGCAGGTCTGCCTTATGCTTTGCCAACTGTCCAGCCAAGCTGTGCAGATCTGCAGATGTTAGGGGTTGGAAGGGACCTCTGGAGGTCATCGAGTCCAAGCCCCCTGCCAGAGCAGGACCAGAGAGTCTAGCACAGGTTGCACAGGAACACATCCAGGTGGGTCTTGAAAGTCTCAAGAGAAGGCAGACTCCACAACCTCTCTGGGCAGCCTGTTCCAGTGATCTGTGACCCTCCCAGTGAAGTAGTTCCTCCTCTTGTTGAGGTAGAACCTCCTGTGCTGTAGTTTATATTCATTACCCTTTGTCTTCTGCAAAGCACCATTTAAAAACACATTTTGAGTGGCTTTATGGTGATTAAAGGTGAATAGGCTCTGACGGGAGGTCAGCAGCTCATGTGAATGGGCTGGTTGGGTTGGTGCTCAGCCTTCTCTTGCATATGGATGAGTCAAGTATGGGTGTCCCACAGCTGCTCAAAACACATAGTTGTGTGGCATTAGTAGGTACAAACAGACAGATACCCTGTAAATAGAGAGAAGAGGGAGCCAGGGAAGGCTTCGGAGGCATAAAAAGAATGGGGATGGAGTGGAGCTGGGCTGACCAGGTAGGAGAAATTGTTCCTGATACTCGATCCTGCAGTGTTTGTTTGCACAGCTCGGGGCTGCCCGGCCTTGGGGCACTGGGCAGAGAGCATTGGGCCCTCCCGGGAGGCAAGTGCCAGATTCGTTTTCATGGCTTTTTGCAGAGGGATTGCTTCAGGGGTCCATTCCTGTAAGTTAATATTTGCAATGCACAAGGCTTAACTGAAACCAGGCAGCGCAGACATCTGATAACCATAACAGTGGAGATGCTTTTCCCCCACAAGACCCACTTGGAAAAACAAATCCCAAAGCTTATCCCCTTTGGAAAGATAGCAGTGTGGAAAGAAAAGCATCAGGGGCGGTGCTGTATGGTGTGCAAGGGGGTTTCTAACTAGGGGGTTCTTTTGGTTCTTTTGGTGTCAGATGGTTGTGTTTGTCTGGATTGCTGATGGGTTTGGTTATTGTCTCTTTTCTAGCTGGGTTGCCCTTCCTCATCATTGAAACGAGCACAATCCAGCCCTACCAGCGGGGCTTCTATTGCGACGATGACAGCATCAGGTACCCCCTGAAGGCGATGGAGACCATCAACGATGCAGTGCTGTGTGCTGCAGGCATCCTCATTGCCATCCTCGCTGTAAGTCCTGCCTCTGAAATCTCCTCTCCTGTCCCTTTGGCATCCCCAGTGGCTTTTTGTCACTTCTTTGTTCAGAACTACAGAATCCCTTAGGTATCCCCAATGGCTTTTTTTGGTCACCTCTTTTTTGGGAATAACAAAATCATAGAATTGTCAGGCTTGGAAGGGACCTCAAGGATCATCTAGTTCCAAGCCCCCTGCCATCGGCCGGGACACCTCACACTACAGCAGGATGCTCAGAGCCACATCCAGCCTGGCCTGAAAAACCTCCAGGGATGAGGCTTCCACCACCTCCTTGGGCAGCCTGTGCCAGTGTCTCACCATCCTCATGGGAAAGAACTTCTTCCTACCATCCAATCTGAATCTCCCCACTTCCAGTTTTTTCATTGCCCCCAGTCCTATCACTGACTGACACCCTCAAAAGTCCCTCCCCAGCTTTCTTGTAGCCCCCTTCAGATACTGGAAGGCCGCAAGAAGGTCTCCTTGGAGCCTTCTCATCAGACTGAACAGCCGCAGCTCCCTCAGCCTGTCCTCATAGGAGAAGAGCTCCAGCTCTCTGATCATCCTCCTGGCCCTTCTCTGGACATGTTCCAGCACGTAATATGCTCTACAAAGAATTCTGTTTAAAAAAAAAAATTGAAAAATTGTAGAAGTTTTATCTCAGAAGTTTTGCCTTTTCTGCTTGAGCCTGAGGTTTTGCTGAAAGGCAGGTTTTTAAAAAGAAGTATCTTCCTTGAAATTCTCCATTTTTAATTGACAATTAACCAGGCTGGAAAAGACCTCAGAGATCATCAAGCCCAACCTATTACCTAATACCTAACACCTCATGACAACTAAACATGGCTTCAAGCGCCACATCCAATCCTTTTCTGAACACCTCCAGGGATGGTGACTCCACCACCTCCCTGGGCAGCACATTCCAATGGCCAATTGCTCTTTCTGGGAAGAACTTTCTCCTCACCTCTAGCCTAAACTTCCCTTGGCACAGCTTGAGACTGTGTCCTCTTGTTCTGTTGCTGGTTGCCAGGGAGAAGAGACCAACCCCCACCTGTCTACAGCCTCCTTTCAGGTAGTTGTAGAGAGCAATAAGATCTCCCCTGAGCCTTCTCTTCTCCAGGCTAAACAACCCCAGATTTGAGAAACAGCCTTTGGTTGCTGGCACCAACATCCTATTGGCACTGGGGCTTGAACACAGTCTCGCTGGTGCGTCCACCCTATCTGCCAAGGCTCGCGTCTCCTCTGTGATTGTTTGACTTCCCTGTGAGAGTGGAGCAATAAACATTTGCAAATGAAAGTTTGTAATGAGAGTAATGAGATTACTCTTGAAGGCTGTAAACAGGCCCAAAGCTGTTTGGGCAAGTCTGTGAGCTCCACAAGAGGGTTTTTTTCACCTTTCAGTACAAGTTCAGAGTAGAAACCAAAAGGCTCAAGTTGTCAGGAAGGACTTGGCATGGTTTGTACCTATTCAAATAACTTTGCCTATTTTATAAGGTTTAGAGACACAAAAAAAAAAGATACATCTTTTCAGCTAGCCAGTGCCTGGAAAAGTTTCACAGGTTAGTGTTAGATTTCTATGAGATTGTTATATTAGAGCCATTTAAAGAAGACAATTAAAACCTTCCACAGGGAGCATATTCCCAGAGTCCTCGCTATAAAAAGTAGTTAATGAATCACCTTTCCAATGCCTCCTCCTTTCTCTTTTCCTGCCAGCTTTCCTAGAGCTGTGCTAGAAAATGGTTGCAGGGTGAGAGATTTATATGGCAGCCAAAAAAGCTGAATCCAGCCCGTGGAGCTGAGCCTCCTCCTTATGCCAGCACTTATCTGCTGCTGGGACAGAAGGCAAGAGCTGCCTCCTGGGTGTTGGTTAAACACTTCCAGATGGAGATGAAATTCCCCTGTGAAAAGTACCTACCTTTTCCTTCTTACCTGCTGCCAGGACAGCTCAGGTGCTTTCCCAGAGACCTGCTTTTGGTCCTTCAGCTAGGAGAGGAGAAGATGAAGAGGTGAGGAGCACTTGTTGTCTTGGCTTTCATCTTCCCTCACAGAAGCAATGTCATGGGCACTAAGTATTTTAGCATAGCACAGTGCCTGCTTTGGTAATGCCCCGTCCTCAACCTTGCTGCTTTCTGATGGGAATATCTCCATCCTTTTCTTATCTCTCCATCATTTCCTGACAGCATACACTCACTTAGCAAATGAGGTCCCCAAAACTGCCTTGTTCCTCTTCACCCTCCCTCCCTCCTCAAAACAAGCCTGAAAGGTGCCAGACCCCCAATTCTATAAACACAGCCAAGTTTTACCCTGCAGGTGAATTACCCCTGAGTGTGGAAAAGCCATAAAAATGAAATGAAAAAGCCTCTCATTTTCACATTACTGCTGAAACTATCAGCACACTGGCTCCATGCAGAGTGTGCTTCTGATCAGTAATGAGGCTGTGGCAAATACAGGAGTTGGAAGAGAAACTGGAAACATAATCAGCTGCCTATGTGATCCATCAGCTTTCTGCCACCAAACAGCAGGTCAATTAAAAGGGAAAGAAAATCCCCACAGACTTAGATGTTTCTGCCCTGGTTTCACTGTGCCCACAACAAATGTAATTGGATAAGGTAAATTCGAAAGCTCAGTTATTTGCTGTGAAGTGATACAAATGGCTAACGAGGAATTGAAGCAACAGATTTCTTTGCTATGGCAGCCTGTGTGGAAAATTCAAGTCAGCCTGACCTCTCTTTTTTATTTCAGATGCAACCCAGATACCAGAATAGCATAATAGGAATTCCTTCCAAATCCACAAAGCACTGATTCCACTCCTTTTGCTCACAGTGTTTGCCTTTGGAAGGCAGGGCAGCGGTTCTGAGGACTTCCAGAGAGCTGGTGTTTGGGTTGGTGCAGCCAAAATTTCATGCCCTTGCTTTATGTGGTGTCATGGGCAGTCAAGCCTGGGGTAAAAAGGTCCAGGCCATATTTTACATGGCTTGAGGACACCCAGAGTGCTCATTAAGTAAATGGCAGAGGCGAAGACCTTTGCTTCCAACAGCATGTGAGAGGATATGCATTTGGTTTGAATACCTTTCTATTTACTGGCTTCAGGCAAATTTCCATGCAGATGGCCCTGGAGAGGCTCATGCCCCCCAGGGCTGTGCACTCTTACATCTCTCCTGACTGTTCTTCTTGCTGGGAGATGGGTAATTGGATGGGCACAGAAGCATGAAGATAGGCCCTGGGATGGCCAGGGGAAGGTGATACTTTCCTTCTCCTGAGCTTCATGTGGCATGGTGGTAGAAGCCCCATCCCCGGAAGTTTTTAGGGCCAGGCTTGATGTGGTTCTGAGCAACCTGATCTAGTATGAGGGATCTCTGCCCATGGCAGAGGGGTTGGAACTGGATGATTCTTGAGGTCCCTCTTAACCCTAAAAAAAAATCTATGATTCTGTGACAATGACCTGGGCAGTAGGTATTTCAGCATGGCTGAGCGGGGACTGGATTGAGAGCAGCCCTGAAGAAAAGGACTTGGGGGTGCTGCTGGATGAGAAGCTCAATGTGAGCCAGCAGTGTGCACTTGCAGCCCAGAAAGCCAGTCACATCCTGGGCTGCATCAAGAGAAGCATAGCCAGCAGGTCGAGGGAGGTGATTCTCCCCCTCTGTGACACCACTGCCATGGTACCCTGTGTCCCCACAACTGACAGCTCTGCAAAGTCTTTGAGAAACACCTAAGAACATGAATTTCTTAGCTGATGTAAGTTACACAGCTGGATGAGCTGGTTGTTCTGCAGTGTAAAGTGATAAACTTCAATGTGATTAGACACAGAGAACATTACACCCGAGGCATAAGTGATTAGAAAAGCTCTGAAAGTAATTACAGGCTAATTGGATTGCTGGAGATACCTTGTGAAATGGGCAGGACAACCAGAAGCCTGCAGAAGGCATTCACAGACAGAAAAGTTGTGCTGTTGGCTTCTCTTTGGGCCCATCCTTCTAAAACGTGCGTGTCAGTCCCCCAGGAGCTCTGCCCATCGCATAGGTGTGGCACAGGTGCCACGTGGGTGGCTCACAAGAAGTACAAGGCATTAAGAAGAGCTCCATAGCTTTAGGACTCCTTTTCTTTTTTCCAAGGTGTCCTCTCAGTCCATGCACATCTGTGCTGCATTAGTTTTTTCACAGTTTTGCTTTATCTGGGACAGCAGTGCCAAGAAAAGAAGCTTACCCAATTTTGAGCT
Organism: Melanerpes formicivorus; assembly: GCF_026170545.1. Classification (NCBI taxonomy): domain Eukaryota; kingdom Metazoa; phylum Chordata; class Aves; order Piciformes; family Picidae; genus Melanerpes; species Melanerpes formicivorus. The sequence continues at coordinate 3,173,511 of NW_027142359.1, read as the reverse complement.
TCTCATTAAGGTTGAGCCATGGGTTTAACTATGCAGGGGGAGTGCACGGCTGTCCAGCAGCATGTTACAAAGGGAATGGAGTCTCCAATTTACAATCTGCTACATGTGTGCAATTACCCAGACCACCAAGGGGGAGAGAAAAATATTAATCCCCAGACTTTTGTTGCTCCCATGTTTGAAACTGTCACATGCCTTTGCCCAAGCCAAGAGCCTCAGGCGTACGTGGATCTGTTCTGTGAGCTTGGAGTAACGGCACATCTGCCAGTATCAGATGTCATCCTTAATTCAACTCCTCTCCCCTCGGCAAAAGCCATGAGTCTTGAGACTTGTAGCTCTCCTTCTTGTGAGTTTAGGCTTTTGGGAGCCTCCATGTCACAGGATCACAGGATGTTAGGGGTTGGAAGGGACCTCCAGAGATCATCAAGTCCAAGCCCCCTGCCAGAGCAGGACCAGAGAATCCAGCACAGGTTGCACAGGAATGCATCCAGATAGGGCTTGAAAGTCTCCAGAGAAGGAGACTCCACAACCTCTCTGGGAGTCAGAGAGGACTAAGATAATGCTGGAGTGGGTTAGCTGCAGCTCCCCAGACAGCCCTTGGTGATGACCAGATCTCCAAGAGTAAATTTCAGAAGTGATAGCCCAAATGGTGGTGTGGCCACCCAAAGTATTTCTGTGCATGGCCATGGAGGGTTGTAGCTTGGTCTTTATTGTTGAGTCACGGAATCACAGAATGTTAAGGGTTGGAAGGGACCTTAAAAGATCATCCACTCCAACCTCCCTAACAGAGCAGGATCACCCAGGGCAGGGCACACAGGAATGCATCCTGGTGGGTTTAGAATGTCTCTAGAGGAGACTCCACAACCTCTCTGAGCAGCCTGTTCCAGGGCTCTGGCACACTCACAGTGAAAAAAAATTTCCCTTCTGTTCCTGTGGAACCTCCTCTGCTCCAGCTTGCACCCACTGCCCCTTGTCCTATCATTGGACATCACAGAGCAGAGCCTGGCTCTGTCCTTCCCACACTGCCCTGCACATCTTTATAGACATGAATGAGGTCACCCCTCAGGCTCCTCTGCTCCAAGCTAAAGGGCCCCAGCTCCCTCACCTTTCCTCAGCAGGGAGATGTTCCTCTCCCTTCAGTAGCTTTGGGGCTCTGTACTGGACTCTTTTGAGCAATTCCCTGAGGCCCTTCTGGAACTGAGGGGCCCAGAACTGGACACAATATTCTAAATGAGGCCTCACCATGGCAGAGCAGAAGGGCTGGAGAGCCTCTCTGGACCTACTAACCACAGCCCTTCTAATCCACCCCAGGATGCTGTCTTGGCTACAGGGGCATATTGCTGGCTGATATTAAATATCTGTATTGCTGACTTCTTACTCTAGTTGTATCATAGAATCATAGAATCAATAAGGTTGAAAAGGACTGCAAAGATCAAGTGCAACCTGTCACCCAAGACCTCATGATTACTAAACCATGGCACCAAGTGCCATGTCCAATCTCCTCTTGGACACCTCCAGGGATGGTGACTCCACCACCTCCCTGGGCAGCACATTCCAATGGCTAACAACTCTCTCTGTGAAGAATTTTCTCCTCACCTCCAGCCTAAATTTCCCCTGGTGCAGCTTCAGACTGTGTCCTCTTGTTCTAGTGCTGGTTGCCTGGGAGAAGAGACCAACCCTCTCCTGGCTACAACCTCCCTTCTGGTAGTTGTAGAGAGCAATAAGATCTCCCCTGAGCCTCCTCTTCTCCAGGCTAAGCAACCCTAGCTCATGTGCCCACCTGGGCACACTGCTGGCTCATGTTCAGCCTGCTGTCAATCAGTACCCCCAGGTCCCTTTCTGTTTGGCAGCTCTCCAGCCACTCCGACCCCAGCCTGTAGCTCTGCATGGGATTGCCGTGGCCAAAGTGCAGCACCTGGCACTTGGAGTTGTCTTTTCCACCCTGGTTAATTCTGTACTCTGTAAAGCCTCCTTAGCTGCAGTTTCAGCTGCCTTTAGGTCGAGCCGAGTTTGTTTTTCCAGCAGCGATGCGGCCGAGTCCAAACAACACAGCTTCATCTTCTCTCCGTCTAACTGCAACGCTTTTCTAGTTTGCTTCTTTCCAAAGGTTGTGCCAAGCTTTTTGAAAAAGGTAGGCAGGGGCCTTGTCTCCTGCACACCACTGGCAGGCTGCCAGGCCAGGAGGAATACTGCTGGCTGCTCCAGAAAGGGATTAACTTGAAGGCATTTTTCCTGACAGTTAATTTTACATATCGTGGCCCTCGTGACTAGAGAGAGGCAGGGACAAGGGCTGGAAAAAAACAACCCACCTCACTTCCTCGATTTATTACTTGGGTATAAAAACATTTCAAGTAATGAATAAAATCCTAAAGCTGTAAATCTGGAGCTCAGAACCTAGGTGTGTAGCAGAGAACAATTTAAGCCTTTGCCTCTTTGGGAGAGTGAGATATTTGGAGTTATTTCACAGCCTGATTTTCATTAACCTGCCTTTAAAGAGTCAGGGCTATGAAAAGGCCTTGTCCTCTGCTCCCTGACAGTGATTTATGGCCACCCTGACACAAGAAAAACATCACAGAATCGTTAAGTTTGGAAAAGACCCCTAAGACCATCAAGTCTGTCAGCCCAACACCAGCATGGCCACTAAACCATGTCCCCAGGTGCCATTTCTGCACGTTTTTGAACACCTCTGGGGGTGGTGAGTCCATCACCTCTCTGGGCAGCCTGCCTTACTGCCTGATCAATCTTTCAGTAAAGACATTTTTCCTGATACCCAACCTGAACTTCCCCTGGGTGCAACTTGAGGTCACATCTTCTTGTCCTGAAGTTGCTGAAACACAATGGTGAGGCTTTCAAAACCCACCTGGATGTGTTCCTGTGTGACATGCCGTAGGTGATCCTGCCTTGACAGGGGGCAGTTAGAGTTGATAATCTCTGGAGGTCCCTTCCAACCCTTAACAATCTGTGATTCTCTGACTCCTTGAAATGTCCAGAAGCAGCTGGTGTTTACAGAGGCTTTGAGCAGCTTGAATTGGGTTGGGTGTCAGCAAAATTTCAGGCAGAATGTGAAAAGCTTTGGGGCTTTCTGAGGCTTCTCCTGCTGTGTTCCTGGTTTTCCAAGAGGAAGATAAGCAGGTTTTGAGATTGTTCATTTGTTTTCCTCCAAAATCAGTTTGATAAGAGGGTAGTGGATCTGAGCTCTCCTTCCCAAACACAGACTAGATTCTTTATCTGGTTTGTGCTTGATTTAGTTTTTTGTTTCCACTATGCTGGAACAGATCTGAGGTGGTGTTTCAGTCCCATGAAGTTATGCCAACAGGCTACATCAAAATCTGGCTTCTCTGTCTTTTCTTCTTTGGCAATCTTTGTTTTCCTTTGGACAACATTTTAAGCACTGCAATCTCTTCTTGAGAGAGAAGAGGAGGAGGATGGAGAGGCACTGGGCTCCCCTGGAATAGTATCCCAAGAGAAGCAGTGGATTCCGCTATAGTAGGCAGTTTTAAGACTCAGCTTGACGGGGTGCTGGGCCAGCTCATTTCAACTAAACTATTATCTAGTAAGGCTGGATCAGATGATCCTTGAGGTCCTTTCCAACCTGGCATTCTGATCCTCTCCTTTCTCACCATAGAAGCAGATTCCTGGTTTGAGATGCTTGAAGTGCCAAGAACTGGCTCACCCCATGCCACACCAAGGGCATCCTGGGGTGTATTAGAGGGCAGTGATTAGTAGGTGGAGAGATAGGTGGAGAGATGTTTTCCTGCTGCTCTACTCTGCCCTGTCATATCACAGTATCACAATATCACAGTATCACCAAGATTGGAAGAGACTTCAAAGATCATCGAGTCCAGCCTGTCACCACTGACTCTGCATCTGGAATATTGTGTCCAGTTCTGGGCCCCTCAGTTCAGAAGGGCCTCAGGGAACTGCTTGTGAGAGTCCAGTACAGAGCCACAGAGATGCTGAAGAGAGTGGAACATTTGCCTGCTGAGTTCAGGCTGAGGGAGCTGGGGCTCTTTAGCTTGGAGCAGAGGAGCCTGAAGGGTAACCTCATTCATGTTGATAAAGATGTGCAGGGCAGTGTTGGGAGGACAGAGCCAGGTTCTGCTCAGTGATGTCCAATGATAGGATATGGGGCAGTGGGAACAGAAGGAGAAACTTTTTCCTTATGAGTGTGCCAGAGTGCTGGAACAGGCTGCCCAGAGAAGTTGTGGAATCCCCTTCTCTGGAGACATTCCACACAGTTTCAAGCTGTGCCAGGGGAAGTTTAGGCTTGAGGTAAGGAGAAAGTTCTTCACTGAGAGAGTAGTTCACCATTGCAATGTGCTTCCCAGGGAGGTGGTGGAGTCACCATCCCTGGAGGTGTTCTAGAGGGGATTGGACGTGGCACTTGGTGCCATGGTCTAGTCATGAGGTCTGTGGTGACAAGTTGGACTTGATGATCTTGGAGGTCTCTTCCAACCTTGGTAATTCTGTGATTCTGTGATTCCAAACCCACCAGGATGCATTCCTGTGTGCCGTGCCCTGGGTGATCCTGCTCTGGCAGGGGGGCACTGGAGTGGATGATCTTTCCAGGTGCTTTCCAACCCTTAACATTCTGGTTTGCATAGCGCCTTTGCTCCACTCTAAGCTCCTGGTTGCTTTTCTTTTGCAGATCATAACAGGTGAGCTCTACCGGATCCACTACCTAAAGGAGAAGTCCCACTCCTTCATCCAGAACCCCTACGTGGCAGCTCTCTACAAGCAGGTGGGCTGCTTCGTCTTCGGCTGCGCCATCAGCCAGTCCTTCACAGACATCGCCAAAGTCTCCGTCGGGCGCTTGCGGCCGCACTTCCTGGAGGTTTGTGATTTGGATTTCTCCACCATCAACTGCGCTAAGGGAGTTTACATCCAAAACTACACCTGCAGGGGAAGCGACAGCAAAGTCCAGGAAGCCAGGTGAGAGCCCAGCGCCGTGGCTCGCTGCCACAGAAGCCGTGTCTTGCTCTGAATGCATCTTAGGGGTTCTCTGCCCGCAGTAGGATCACAGTTCACAGGATGTTAGGGGTTGAAAGGTGTGGTGGGTTGAAATTTCACACCTCCCAACATCAAATTTGCCAGACCAGCTCAGTATGGAAGCAAATGAAAGCTGTATTTGCAAGCAAAACTACAATGTACAAGGGAATGCAATGAATATGTACAAAATATCCAGCATGTACAATTTCTACAGGTATTCATGATTGATAAACAGCGCAGGACAACCCCTGGTCACAGACCAGGGGAAGCTACTAGCTTCTCCTTCTCTGCCCCCTCCTACTAACCTGTACTAAAGGGAGAAGAGAGAGAAGCAGAGAAGTTTATACCAAAACAGTGCAGCCAAGGTCAAGCAGAAGCAAGTTAGTATCTCTCCCAGAGCCAAGAAGCGAGAGGATAAATTGTTTTGGTACAACCAGTTTAAGTTCCTTATCTCTCCAATGGGATTGTTTAGAATTATCTTTATTTACCTTTTTACCCCCAATAGTGATTTATTTACATTTTACTACTTTTCTGTTCAACATCTGTGAAAAATTTTTAAAGGCATGGCCTAAAACTACCACAGAAGGGACCCCTGAAAATCATCGTGTCCAACCTCCCTGCCAGAGCAGGACCATAGAATCCATCACAGGCCTCACAGGAACACATCCAAATGGGTCTTGAAAGTCTCCAGAGGAGACTGACTCCACAACCTCTCTGGGCAGCCTGTTCCAGTGCTCTGTCACCCTCACAGTGAACAAGTTTCTCATGTTGAGGTGGAACCTCCTGTGCTGTAGTTTATATCCATTACCCCTTGTCCTATCACAGGATGCAACTGAGCAGAGCCTGTCCCCTCCCTCCTGACAGTGCTTTTTCTGGGGAGGCTGCCACTCTGGCTGCCAGTAGTGGGCAGTTTCCCTTGGGAACTGTGGGACTTGGCTCAGCAGTATTTCTTTTCCTTTCTCTTTACTCCTACACTATTGTTTCTCCAAGTGATTACTCAATGTGGGAATTCACCCTAAGAGCTGAACTCGTGGGGAGCAGCTCGAGCTGTCCCATGCAGCAGAGCAGAGGACTTCTTGAGGTGCCACATGCCAGTGCCTCCTCTTCAAAGCTCTATTGTCAAATCCATCAGATACTCAATTTTGACGTTTCCAGGGGTGTGTTTCACACACTGCAATGAAGCAACCAGAGAACCTCCTCGCTTCCTTACGGCTTCCTGGTTAGTGGGAGGCGAGACGATGAGTTGTCAGGCTCTCCTGGAAATATCTGCTGTCCCACGAGTACACCAGGAAGGGACAAACAATGCAGCATCCTGTCCATCCGTTTGCTTTCTGCCTTGTGAGCAAGTAGGGCGGAGAGCAGCAGGGCTTTTAGAACCCAAATGACTGGGGGGCGGTTGGGGGTGCCTCTGCTTTGGCACTCTCTTGGTTACAGCAGGCAAGTAAAGTTATAATCCTGAAGATTGTAATACTTCATCTAGTGGGAGGTGTCCCTGCCCATGGAAGAGAGGTTGGAATTAAATGATCTTTAAGGTCCTTCCCAGCCCAAACCATTCTGTTCTTCTACCTCTCTGCTCTGCCTTGGTGAGGCCACACCTGCAATACTGTGTCCAGTTTTGGGCTCCCCAGTTCAAGAGAGACAAGAGAACTGCTGGAGAGAATCCAATGGAGAGCCACAAGGATGATTAGGGGACTTGAGCTTCTCCCCTATGAAGAGAGACTGAGAGCCCTGGAGCTGTTTAGTCTTGAGAAGACTGAGAGGGGATCTCACCAATGTGTATAAATATCTGAGAGTGGGTGTCAGGTAGAGGGGGCCAAGCTCTTTTTGGTGGTGCACAGTAATAAGAAACAACAGGTTCTAACTTGGAACACAGAAGGTTTCACCTCAGCATGTGGAGAAACTTCTTTACAATGAGGGTGCCAGAGCCCTGGAGCAGGCTGCCCAGAGAGGCTGTGCAGTCTCCTTCTCTGGAGACTTTCAAAACCCACCTGGATGCGTTCTTGTGCATGATCCTGCTTTGGCAGCGGGGTTGGACCTCACGGTCTCTGGAGGTCCCTTCCAACCTCTAATGTACTGTGATACTATGATTCTGTGATGGTAGTGGCTGGTTCTTAGCACCTGCTTTGTTTTGCAGGAAATCCTTCTTCTCCGGGCATGCATCCTTTTCCCTCTACACCATGCTGTATTTGGTGGTAAGTAACCTCAGCATTGCTTGAGATTGAGTTGATATATCCCATGTCCCCATTTCCAGAGGCATTCACCCATGTTTGGCAGCAGCAACAGCATGATGAGTGTCAAAGAGAGGGCTGGTTGAAAAAAAACAAAGAGCCTAAACAAGCTGCTGGTGGAAAGATCCATTCTCAGCTCCTGTGGGGTTATTTGGGATGCAGGCTCCAGGGCTCATAGGCTGAGTGAGTTGGGATTGTTGAGCCTGAGGACAAGAAGGCCTTAAAGTGGCCTTCCAGTACATGAAAGAGGCCTACAGAAAAGTTGAGGGGAGGCTCTTTACAAGGGCATGTAGCAATAGGACAAGGGGCAATGGTTTTAAACTAGAGAAGGGTAGGTTTAGATTGGATGTTAGGAAGAAGCTCTTTATTATGAGGCTGGTGGAATGCTGGCACAGGTTGCCCAGGGAGGTGCTGGAGGCCCCATCCCTGGAGACATTCCAGGTGAGGCTTGATGGCGTTCTGAGCAACCTGATCCTGTTGGCAATGTCCCTGCTGACTGCAGAGGGATTGGACTGGATGACCTTTAAAGGTCCCTTCCAACCCAGTGCATTCTGTGATTCTGTGATAACTGAGGTGTGAAGCTTTGGGATGGAGCCAAGGCTGCAATTAAATCCAAATCCTGCTAAATCTGTGGACAACCTGGGCAGTTTTGTTCACCCTACGTTGTGGTTTCCACCGAGGAGAGTTTGAGGCGAGCCAGCACGGTCCATCACTTGGAGGGGGATGATGTGCTGTTGGGATAGGGGTGAAGGCTGGTTCCCAAATGTGCCAGAGGAGCAGGTGGAGCAGCCTCTGCCCGCCTGGATCCGGAGGGGAGAGCTGGGACTTGTTTTTCTTTGTCAGTGAGAAATGGCTCTACCCTTCCTGTGCTGGGGTGGCTGCCAAGGTGCTTCCTGCCAGTGCTGCAAGCCCTGAGAGGCTAGACCCACTCAGAGCCTTTTGGGGTGAATCAGGATAGTCATTTCTGCTTGGTTAAAAATATCAAATGTGAGTTTTCCTCTGTGAGCAGCGCTTCCCCTCCCATCCCTTTCTCCTCTGAAAAGATAAGTGACCGCTGCTCCTTCGTCCTCTTCAGCCCTGGATCCCCCTTCCCTTTGAGGAAGTTCTGTAATTGCTAAGCTTTTTTCTGGCTGTTTGGGATAGCATATTAAATTATTTCCTTTTGTTTCCCCACTTTGGTTTTGTTTGTTTGTTTGTTTTCATTTTGGTCTTGGAAAACTTTGGAATTTCTTCAGGAAGCGTTTTGGCTCTTTGCTCCCAGCTGTGTTAGAGCAGAGCCACTGCAGTGATGCTTCTCAGGAGGCTCAGCCCACTGCTGCTGCCATCCCAGAGCTTTCTGAGCTGACTATGGCAACCATCGCTCACTCTGGCATTTATTTATCTCATAGGAGGTCTGTGGGCTGTCAAATAAGTCAGCCCCAAGATGTTTTTGAGTTTAGCATCTGAAAAAGCAAGGACTGCCAGTCCCTGTTAAGGTTGGGACTTAGCCACCAGGCTTCTCCAAATATTCATCAAGATTTGGATTGTCCAGCCAGGTATTTTTTTAGGAGATGCTGCTGTGTGGCCTTTGTGGAAGCCAAGCCTGATGCTTTCCCTTCTGCCCAGGATCATGCTCTGCAGCATCTCTCAGGGCAGCAGACAAACCTAGGGGGGCTGTGCCCAGCTTTGCAAGCAGTCACCCCCTCCCCACGTTTCCACCCCACTCACTTTGACAGCGACTGCCCGAAGCTGCTGGAGCTTCACCCTGTTCCACAGGGCACCAGTCAGACCATGTTGCTTCACCTTTTTTTCCCCATGTTTTTCTGAAAATCCAGGAGTTATGAAGCAGGAGAGAAACAAACACAAGTGCTGGTGGCAGGGGGTGCACTGGAGACCCCAAAACCGCAGTGTGCATGCAACATTCTGCTGAGATGGATGGACAGCCTTCATGGCTCATTTTCCAGCACTGCTCTGCACCAATGCCTGCTGCCTGATTTTCCTTCTAATTTTGCAGCAAGCTTCAGAAGTGGCATTTTTAGCTCCTGCCCATGGCTTTGGAGCAGAAAGCTCCCTTGGATCTCTCTTTGCTGCCCCTTCCCTGTCCCCATATGGGAGCATTTGAACTGTTCCCATTCAGCAGCTTCTGTCCTTCTGCCCCCTGATCTGGGGCAATAGGCTGCTCTATTTAACCCTCTCCATGGAGAGGTTTTGACACCCACTCCCTTAAGAATTATTTTATATTCTATTTAATTTTTTTATGTTTTATTTCATTTTATTTGATTTTATTTCATTTGATTTTATTTCATTTGATTTTATTTCATTAGATTCTATTTTATTTCATTTGATTCTATTTAATTTCATTTTATTTTAGTTATTATTAGTATTATTATTTTATTTTATGTTACCTTTTGCCTTGTTCCTAACCTGAGGTAAGGCTGGTAGCAGGTTCTCCCTGACCAGCTACTCAGCTGCCTTGTGCTTTAAAAAGGTAGGGGAAACATTCTCTCAGTTGCTTGGTCATAAATTGAAGGGACAATAAATAGAGACAATACAGTGTGATGCAGTGCATAGCAGAGAAGGAGGATACTATGATCTTAAAGGGTCCTTTCCAACTGAAATGATTCCGTGGTTATAACTTACCTAGCAGCAAGCCTCTGCTCTCCATCACTCCATCTCCCTGGCCAGAGCCTGAATGAAAAACCTCACAGAAATAAAAACAACAAAAAAGGGAGGCAGGAAAGCTGTCATGGTGAAGAGGCTGATAATATCCAAAGATAAGTTTAAAAAAATGTAATAAAATGAGGTTATAATAACCCAGAGCAATTATATTTAATGCAAAATAAACCCCACTGTCTTGCCCAACTTCAATGAATGAAAGAATGAATGAAGGTTTTTGGAAGCCTCTTTAGAAATGTGCCATCCACCATGCCAGAGCCTGTAGGAGGAGGTGGGTTTGGTGGATTTAATCCAGGGAATCATCTCAATCAAACCAAGAATGGTTGTTCTGCAGTTCCTGGGAAGTGAGGGCTGTGCCACAGCAAGTTGCTGCCAGTGCTCTTGAGTGCCAGGAATTTGCCAGGAGCCTTTGGAGAGTTGGGGGTGTTTGCAGGGCTGAGCGTGCGCTGCCGAGGCTTGGCTGATTGGCTGCATCCTGAGCGCATTCCCCGTCCAACAATGCTTCATATTTCAAGGAGAAGTCACTTCCTGTCTTTCCTGGCCTTCCCTGTCTTGACCCTTAGAGCCTATTCCCATTATAATGTTTTCAAGCATTGCCTCACCTGATGGGAGGTGCTGCCAGAAAGCTTTAGGAGGTCTATTAATAAATCCCATGGTTCCCATGCATCCCATGGGGCTTCTCCTGCACCACAAGGCGGGATTGTCCCAAGTATTTGGTAGCCAGCGGACGGGCGACCACAGCTTCCCCATTGCCTCCCACAGAGGCACTGACCTGTGGTGTCCTTCCATAGGTGAACCCATTATTTTTGACAGACTGAGAGAATCGAGGCTGTTCAGTCTGCAGAAGAGAGGGCTCGAAGGAGACTTTATTGTGGCCTTCCAGTATCTGAAGGGGGCCTGCAGGAAACCTGCTGAAGGATTTTTTTCGGGTGTCAGGGATTGATAGGACTGGAGGGAATGGAGCAAAACTAGAAATGGGTAGATTGAGATTGGATGTTAGGGAGAAGTTCTTCCCCATGAGGGTGGTGAGACACTAGAAGAGGTTGGCCAGGGAGGTGGTGGAAGCCTCATCCCTGGAGGTTTTTCAGGCCGGGCTGGATGTAGCTGTGAGCAACCTGCTGTAGTGTGATGTGTCCCTGCCCATGACAGGGGGCTTGGAACTAGATGATCCTTGAGGTCCCTTCCAACCCTGACAATTCTATAATTCTATGGGAAGCAGTTTGGCCACAGGCTCCCAGTGGGAAAACAGGGCTTGATGATATGCCCCAGCAGGGTTTAGGGGAAAAGTCCCACGGAAGGGCACCAGCAGCACAGCACAATCTCCCAGGGTTTAGTTTGAAATGCTGAGACTTCAGGGCTCAGTTTCTCGCAGCCTTCTTGTCACCAAGAAGAATCAGTTAGCATCAGGTCTTTGTATAAAAAATTTAAGGAGGGAAATTACACTTGGGTGATCCTCTTTGTCTTAATTTTCCTTGCTTTGTTACTCGCTGGCCGAGCGAGCCAGTCACACATATTTATAGCAGGCTGAGGAAAGAGGAGGGGCGTAACACCTACAGTTCAAGTGTCTGAAGGGGACCTACAGGAAGGCTGGGGAGGGACTGTTTAGAAGGTGTTATGGTGACAGGATGAGGGGCAATGGTTTGAAACTGGAGCAGGGAACATTTAGGTTGGATGTAAGGAAGAAGTTCTTAACAACACTTTGGGTACTGGGAGGTCTTTGCCTTCCTCTTGACCTTTTCTTCTGACCAGCTTGCTGCTAAAAGTGGAATTTTGCAGTTGCCCTCGCTCAGCTGGCTTTGTCCAGCCAGGGCAGTGCGTTACACTGGGGTGAGCTGGGGAGGGTTGTCCCTCCTATGGCGATAGGTACCACTGATGCAGCTCGAGCTAGAGGTGGAGGTAACTTCAGGTCAGATGGTCGGAAACAGGACCAACCATTTCCCAGAAAGAAACTTGAGCTGTGACTAAGGGATGTGGTTGGTGGAGTTGAGCCTTGTGGTGAGGAGAGTGTGAAGAGGATGGGATTTCTGGGTGCAGAAAGCCCCAAGAGCCTGGAGGTGACGCTTTTAGCCCTTGTGTTATGCCAGCTCCTCCTCGATGGGTTTGCCCCGGGGGTTGCATGTGGCCACAGGCTCTCCTCACCAGCACTGTGGAAGTCCCCTGGCAGAGGAAGAGTGATGTGACTTCCTTCGAGCCGTATGCTTTGTGGTAACTCAGTCTCTGCCAGGAGACAGTGAATGGGAGCTCCAAATAACTCAAGCTTCATGTGATTCCATTTCATTCCATCCACCCTTGCTCCTGTTGATGCTCCTTCTGACTTTCACTGCCCTGTGACAGTCTGTGGTGGAAACTACCCTGGTTGTGGTGTTACTCCTCCATCCTCTCCCACAAAGGGCTCAATTCAGTGCCATGTTCTCATCCAAATCTGGTAATCCTTAACAGGCAGCACTTCAGATTGACTCGCAGGTCTAAAGATAAAACAAAACAGCTTCAATAGCAGTTTCATGGATAAATTGCAAGGAAATTCCCATTTGTTAGTAATAGCACTGACTCAGCTTTCCAGGAAAGTCATATCTTTTCAGCCCCCAAACTCCCCTTTCACTTTTTGACCACCTCTTACTAACTTAGCTTTTCTTTCATACTGAGGGCAAAGTCTGGAGCAGCCTGAGGCTTATATCTAAAGTGGGATCCTCAGCACCATGGTATTTGAGCACAGTTTCCAACATTCTCATGCCTGTAGAATATGAAATTTCTGATATCCTCTCTATTTTTGGCCCTTTTTTCTTTATGAAGAAGAGCAAATTTTCCAAGATTTTTATTGCAGCAGTAAAAGGAGCTCAAGTCAAGGTCCTCACACTGCTAGTGCATTGTCTGGCTGGATTCTACTCCTCCAGGTGTGGCTGTGAGCTACGTGCTGGGGATGAGAAACTCAACATGAGCCACCAGTGTGCACTTGCAACCCAGAAAGTGTGACCAGCAGGTCGAGGGAGGTGATTCTCCTCCTCCAATCCACTCTGGTGAGACCCCACCTGGAGTACTGTGTCCAGTTCTGGAGCCCCTAGTACAGGAAGGACCTGGAGGTGCTGGAAGGTGTCCAGAGAAGGGCCAAGAGAATGATCAGAGGGCTGGAGCTCCTCTACTATGGAGACAGCCTGAGAGAGTTGGGGCTGTTCAGTCTGGAGAAGAGAAGGCTCTGAGGAGACCTTATTGTGGCCTTCCAGTATCTGAAAGGGGCTACAGGAAGGCTGGGGAGGGACTTTTGAGGGTGTCAAGTAATGATGGGACTAGGGGGGATGGAGCAAAACTAGAAGTGGGGAGGTTGAAATTGGATGTCAGGAAGTTCTTCCCCATGAGGGTGGTGAGACACTGGCACAGGTTGCCCAGGGAGGTGGTAGAAGCCTCATCCCTGGAGCTTTTTGCAGCCAGGCTGGATGTGGCTGTGAGCAACCTGATGTAGTGTGAGGTGTCCCTGCCCATGGCAGGGTGGTTGGAAGTGGCTGGTCCTTGAGGTCCCTTCCAACCCTGTCAGTTCTATGATTCTATGACATGGGTCACACCCAGCACATGCCATACAGTGCCATGCTGCCTTTGCACCCCTTCTCCAGGGCCAAAGCATGTAGGTTAGGCTCGTTTGGGTCTTTCTCCTCATCTTGGGTTGGACTAGATGACCTTTAAAGGTCCCTTCCACCCCAATGCATTTTACGATTCTGTGCTTCAGAAGCTGTGATGGAGAAGGAGCAAATGGGCAAGCAAACATGTTTGTGTTTTAATCACTTCAGCCCCCCAAGCGTTTCCTTTTGTGGCATGTTCAAACTCAGGGTTAGCTTTTTAGCCTTCAATTTAATTGATACTTTGCCTCCTCACCTATAGATGACCTGTTTTAGGCCAAGCCTATAGGATGGAATGGTTTGAGGGGATGTCAAGGCTGTGCACAAGGGACAAATGTCAGATTACCCAGCAGCCAATTTCTTTCTTAAGGGGTCCTCAAGACTTCAAGATGTTGTGTTTCAAGTCTGTCTTGTTGAACCAAGAATAATGGTTAATCAGATGCAATACTTGGAGCTGATTTTGTTCTGCAACATGCTGGAACCCGAGTTTTGCCTTGTCACCTGGACTGGGCTGAGACTCTTGAACTTGAAAATAACCTTGAGACTAAACTGTGGTAGTGGAAGACTATTTTCTATTCTTTTGTGTGCTGTAAAAATACTGCTGTCACAAATGCTGTTTTTGTCAGGGGACATTGTCTCCGCACTGAGAAGTTGTGTTTAAGCACACCAGGGCCTCCAGCTTGCTGTAGCACCACCTTCCTTGACTATTTCCCTGCCTGCTCAGGTTATTCTCCATGACAGATCACTGGGTGCACATAGACCATGGCCATGAAAATTCAGGCAGCCTAAGCACTGCAAACTGAAAACTGCTAGTGAACCACATAGATATTTGCTTGCAGGATGAAGTGTCTGCTGTTAAATCACTGCAAGTGGCTGTGAAGCTCCAGCTTTCCAGCTCAGTGGTGGCTGCATTACACTTGGCTGTGTTTTTAACCTCATCAGTAGTGGGGGGGGGGGGTATTGTTATTTTTTTCCTTCTGGGCAGAGCATGTCTCTGATTTCTGTGTGCTGGTTGTTGACTCATCTTGCTTTCAAGCACAGAAATTATCATCACAAACTAGAGAACCATCCCAGTGGTCCATCCCCTGGGTTTTGTTGTGCAGAGCTAAAGAGCTGCAACTTGTCCTGTAGCATCATATGCACAAGCAGTGCCGACTGCGGGAGGCTCAACAAGTCAAAAGGCAAGGTCCTGCATCTGGGTCAGGCCAGACACAAATTCCAGGCTGGCTGCAGAGTGGGTTGAGAGGAGCTCTGACGAAAGAGTCTTGGGGGTGTTGATTGCTGAGAAGCTCCCCAGGAGCCAGCAGTGCCCTCATGCAGCCCAGAAGGCAGCTGTGTGCTGGGCTGCAGCCAGAGGATTGTGGCCAGCAGGGCAAGAGAGGCAATTCTGCCCCTTGCCTCTGCTGAGACCTCACCTCCAATACTGCCTCCAGTTCTGGTGTCCCCAGCAGAAGGAGGTCACAGAGCTGTTGGTCAGAGTCCAGAGGAGGGTCACAAAGATGACCCAAGGGCTGGAACACTTCTGCTAGGACAGGCTGAGGGAGCTGGGGTTGTTCAGCCTGGAGAAGAGAAGATGCAAGGGCAAGCTTAGAGCTACCTTCCAATAGCTGAAGGGATCCTACAGGAAGGTTGCAGAGGGACTCTTCATCAGGGTGCCTAGAGACAGGGCAAGGGGGAATGGTTTGAAGCTGAAGGGGAGTAGGGTTAGACTGGATCTTAGGAAGAGGTTCTTCAGTATGAGGGTGGTGAGACTCTAGAATAGGCTGCTCAGGGAGGCTGTGGATGCCTCCTTTGTGGGGGTGTTGAAGGCCAGGCTGGATGAGGCCTTGACCAGCTGAGTCTAGCTGAGAGGTGTCCCTGCCTGTGGTGGGGAGGTTGGAGCAGATGATCTCTGAGGTCCCTTCCAACCTGAGCCTTTTTGTGAAGGTGTCATGGTGTGGCATGCGTGTGCTGTGGTGGTGTGTCTCCGTTTCCAGGCTCAGGCTGCTTTGTGGATCTGTTCCCCAAAATCACAGCGTGCCTTAGCCAGCACTGAGCTGTTTTGGTACTGCTCTCTTCCATGTTAATTGGCTAACAGTTGGGATAATTTGGAGCATCTGCTCCATTCAAATGCCATAATATTTCATTTCCTCAATGGAGTCCAGTATGTGCTCTCTCCAGAGAGGGGGAAATGTGATGTTCATGCAGCAGCCATATGTACTGAATTGGCCAAAATTATGCTTAAAGGGCTTTTAGAGGACTGGAGCACCTGCGGGAGTTGGGGCTGTTTAGTCTGGAGAAGAGAAGACTCCGAGGACACCTCACTGTGGCCTTTAAGTATCTTAAGGGGACCTACAAGAAAACTGGGGAGGGACTTTTTAGGGTGTCAGGTAGTGATAGGACTGGGGTAATGGAAAAAAAACCAGAAATTGATAGATGCAGATTGGATGTTAGGAAGTTCTTCCCCATGAGGGTGGTGAGACACTGGCACAGGTTGCCCAGGGAGGTGGTGGAAGCCTCATACCTGGAGGTTTTTCAGGCCAGGCTGATGTGGCTGTGAGCAATGTGATGTAGTGTGAGGTGTCCCTGCCTATGGCAGGAGGTTTGGAACTAGATGATCCTTGAGGTCCCTTCCAACCCTGACAATTCTATGATCCTGTGCTTTCCCCTTACCAGCTTTCCACTTCATTCTGCTCTCACAGTAAATGGTTGTTATTTGTGGTTTCAGAGAGCGCAGTAAGAGCTTCATTCCCTTTCCTCTCAGGGCAGTGTGAATTGCTCTGAGTGTGTATAAGGGATTGTAACTAGGTATTAAAGCCCTTTCCAACCCTCTGATGTTGCTGAGCCCCACGAACCAGGCCGGCTCTGACTTCCAGCGCTTGGCTTAGGAGCGGGCAGAAAACGCCAGCTTGTGGCTGATCCCTGTGGGCAGCAGATCTGGGCTGGAGCTGAGCAGCATTTTCCAGGTGCTTTCGCACTCTTCGTGCCATCGAGTGTCCCCTGAGCAACCCGAGTCCAGAGCCTGCTCCACCTCCCTCCCTTTCTCCCTTCCCGCAGCCTTCCGCCCCACGCCCAGCCGCGCCCGGCCACGCTGCCGCGGGCAGCAGGTTGCTGTTTTCCTGCCCTCTCTTCCCGCCTGGCTTCCTGGTTCCCACAGGAACCGGCTGTGCCCACCAGCCCCAACGGAAACCGGCTCAAGAGTCACCAGGGGGACAATGTCCATTTGACGTCACAGCAGCTTCATCCTTCTGGGCTGGGCCAGGGCCTGGCTTTTCCCTCTCTGGGTGGCAGTGACCCCCTGCCCATGTGGTAGGGTGGCTGCTCCTACTCACCCCGGGGCTGGAAAATGCAGTGGCAATGTTGATGCTGTTTGGGGGCTGGCTCTGGAGTCAGGGACTGCTGTGTGGATTCCTGTTCGAATATCCTGGAGATATTCAAAACTCACCTGGATGTGTTCCTGTGTAATCTGGTGTAGGTGATCCTGCTCTGGCAGGGGGGTTGGACTGGATGATCTTTCAAGGTCCATTCCAGCCCCTGAAATTCTGTGATTCTGTTGTTCCTTTGAAGGATGCCCCAAATTTGAGACCTGGCTTCCGTTGGCTGGAGCACCTCTCCTATGGAGACAGAGTAATAGAGTTGGGGCTGTTCAGTCCAAGGAGACCTTATTGTGGCCTTCCAGTATCTGAAGGGGGCCTGCAGGAAACCTGCTGAAGGATTTTTTTAGGGTGTCAGGTGGTGATGGGACTGGAGGGAATGGAGCGAAACTAGAAATGGGTAGATTCAGATTGGATGTTAGGAAGAAGTTGTTCCCTGTGAGGGTGGTGAGACACTGGAACAGGTTGCCCAGGGAGGTGGTGGAAGGCTCACCCCTGGAGGTTTTGAAGGCCAGGCTGGATGTGGCTCTGGACAACCTGATCTAGTGTGTGAGGTGTCCCTGCCCATGGCAGGGGGGTTGGAACTGGATGATCCCTGAGGTCCCTTCCAACCCTAACAATTATGGTTTTATGAAATAACAGCAAGGAGGAGTTTCCTTACTGAGCCCACTGAGATGTTGTGTGAAGGTTGAAGCAAGGCTGCAGTGTAAGCAAGGCTACAGGTGGTCCCAAGGTCCTGGCTCCTCAAGGGAGGGCTGTACCCATCTACTTTTGCCACAAGCTAAAATCCCTCCTTGTTCTTCTCCCCTCGATGTGAGGGAGGCCACACATCTGCAGAGCATCCTTCTTTTTCAATGCCTCTCTGTCCTTGAGACAAAGGGGTGCAGGTGCCCTGCAGCCAGCCCCACAGAGCTCTGCCACCTGAGCTCATTCTGAGCACAGCTTCTCCTTTGCTGCCCTCTAACACAACCTTTTTTGTTTTGTTTTGTTTTCCTCTCTTCCCCACAGTTTTATCTGCAGGCCAGATTCACGTGGAAGGGAGCTCGTCTGCTTCGTCCCCTCCTCCAGTTCACCCTCATCATGATGGCGTTTTACACCGGGCTGTCCCGCGTCTCAGACCACAAGCACCACCCCACCGACGTGCTGGCAGGCTTTGCACAGGGGGCCCTGGTGGCTTACTGCGTGGTGAGTGGCACCCACAGCATGAGGAACAGCAGCTGGGATGCTGGGGGAGCAGTTCATGGCAATAGCAGGCACCTCCCCAGCTTGGGCTGCTGTGAGCTCACCGTGGGGCAGTGTGGCTGGAAAGATGTCTAGCAGAAAGGAACCTGGGGGTGCTAATGGACAAGCAGCTGAATAGGAGCCAGCAGTGTGCCCAGATGGCCAAGAAAGCCGATGGCATCCTGGCTGGGATTAGAAGTGCTGTGTCCAGCAGGAGCAGGGAGGGGATTGTTCCCTTATACTCAGCTCTGGTGAGGCCACACCTTGAGTGTTGTGTTCAGTTTGGGGCAGCTCAATCCAAGAGAGATATGGAGGTGCTGGAGCCAGTGCAGTGGAGGGCAAGGAAGCTGGGGAAGGGCCTGGAGAATAAATCTGATGAAGAGAGACTGAAGGAGCTGGGGATGGTTAGTTTGAAAAAGAAGAGGCTGAGGGGAGACCTCATGGCTCTCTACAACTACCTGAAAGGAGGTTGTAGTGATAGAACAGGAGGGAATGGCCTCAAGCTGTGGCTGGGTAGGTTTAGACTGGAGATTAGGAAAAACTTTTTCCCAGCAAGAGCTGCCCGTGTTGGTGGTGGGTTTGTAACTCCACAGAAGGGGCCCATGAGAAAGCTGCAAACAAAAGCTGTGCCCCCACTTGTCTGTGGCTGCTGGGTTTGTTCTCATGCAATTTGCTTCCCAAAGAGTGACCTGATGATTGTGCAGCCCTGTAACTCGAAGTGACACATGCAGATGTCTGAAGCAGGCCAGGGTGGGGGGCACTGGGTTGCTAGGAACAAGGGGTGAGGGTTGTACTTGTTCCCTGTGTCTGCACAAACTGGCTGGGGGTTGTACTTGTTCCCTGTGTCTGCACAAACTCCTGAAAGAGAGGTTTGAACAGCTTGCCGCTTCCTTTTTTTTTGCCTTCTCTTAGCTGATCTGAAAGTAAAGTGACCTTGGAGGCAAGGAATTAAGTCCACTAATGTTCTATTTTGCAAGGAGAGAAAATAGGTTATTTCTGTGCTTTCCACTCATTGATGATATGCCAAAGCCAAGACAAAAATGTCATTGTTGGGCAGTTTTTATGAAGCATTCTGAACTCTCTGAGCAGAGACACTGCCTGGTGCCAGTGTCCCATGTGGGGCTGGCACATGCAGAGGGCTAAACTATAGAAATGTGTGTGCCCACCAGTGCTGCACTCTGCAGCAACAGCATTACAGGTCCTGTTTCCTTCATTCCAATATTGTCAGGGTGCTCCCTGGTAACTTTTCCTGTCTTGGCAGTCAGCTGTGGCACCACAGGTAGCCGTGGACAATGCAGGGGAGCAGTGAAGCAGCTTTGCTCACTGCAGGCGTTGGAATTTGTCTCTCGTGGGATTGTTGAGACATGGAGTACACATCCCCAGGAGGCATTTCCAAACCCCTGGTAACTTTTCCTGTCCCAACAGTCAGATGTGGCACTGCAGTGGCACTGCAGGTGACCCTGGGTGACACAGGGGAGCAGTGAAACAGCTTCGCTCAGTGCAGGCATTGGAATTTGTCGCTGGTGGGATTGTTGAGACATAGAGTGCACATCCCCAGGAGGCATTTCCAAGGGGATGCTTACCTCTTTCTGATTGAGAGGTGAGAGAACAGCAATATACAGGGGAAGCAGGGACCAGGAGATCCATCCCTGGATCCCAGCAGTAGTTTCAGAAAGACAATAGCTCTCCGGATGCTGGAGACGAGCGTCCGGATGCCTCCTGGCCGGGCCGAGCGGCAGGGCTGGCCATCCCCTCCTGGCCCTCCAGCAGCTGGAAGTTGTGCTGGGAAGGGGAGGCTGTGGTGGTGCTGGGCTGGTTTTCCTGTGTCGAGGCAAACCGACATAGGAAGCAGCTGCCTGGAGTTCCACAAGCAGGCTTGTGTCTGCCTGCGAGCCCAGGGCAACCTGCACTGCTCTTCCCAGCTGGCTCGTGGAGGGGACTGTTGTCTCCAAAGCCTTTGCAGGCATGGCTGGGGACATCTCAGACAGCAGCTTAGGACTTGGAGCAGAGTTTAAACACTTCTCTTGCCCCATTTAATGAGCTTTCAAAGAACCATCAGTATGATATTCTTCTGAACCTGACTTGGCTGACATGAATCATTGCCTAGGAGGGGCTGGCAGACCTTCCTCTCTTTTGGGAGTTGACAGCAAGGGACAAGAGCAGGGGTCACCCTGAGACTCCCTGGAGTTTGCATTGCGTGTGTAGTTTAGCAGCTTTTTGCTAATGCTGCTGCTGTATCAGAGTAGTCCCTGGGATGCTCTGGGGGATCCTGGCCCAGCTCTGTGATCCAGCTGTCTTGCCACGGGATGCTCTGAAGCAGAGGGAGGGACCTGGAGACTCCATCTCCAACCCCTTTCTTCCCCCAGCAAAGCCTTCAAGGGTGCACTCAGATGATAGGCAAGGGCTGTTAAAATACCATGGTTATCAGGCTGTAATTCTCAGTAGAAACCAATTGTGGGCTTCATCTCTGAGGGCTGCCAGAGCTTAAATCCAGGTTGTGCTGCAGCAGACACGTTTGTCATTCAGTGCCTGAAATAACAAGCAGAAAACATTAGTGTCAAGCGCTTCCAGCTGACGAAACATTCAGACTCGGCTCCAGGGTGAAATATGCTGAGGATTTCTTAAATGGAAACAGTTTTTTATGCTCCTCGTAGGCAGCCTGCTCTGTGGCCTGTAGTTTGTCTCCTCTGAGGGAGAGAGAAAAGGAGAGATGTCAGGAGGACGTGCTCCTGGTGTCGCTCTGGTTAGCTTAGATGAGTTGTTTTAACCTCGTCCTACGTGATGAAAGATTTCTTCAGTGTCATGCAAAGGAGTAAGAATGAAGTGGAAGGGGAAGATATTGGCTCACTTTGTGTAGTAAGCTCTCAGTCTTCTGCCATCAAGTTTTCTTTATGGGTGGAGAGCACCTTCTACAGGAAATGGAGCTAATCCAAGTGAAAAACTTTGCAGGTTTATTAGGCTTTTTTTGTGTTCAACAGTTCAAGCATTAGCAGGATTTAACACAGTTTTAACCCCCAAAGATCACGTTTCATGATTCCTCTAAGTGTTTATATAACCTCCAGCCATCTTAAAGTGAAATACAGTTTAAAGAGAAATGGAACCTCTTAGCCAGGCTCTGAATTAAACCCTGAAAAGCAGCAAGCAGCACAGCAAAAGATAAAATACCCGAGATGACACTCCACCATAATTCTTTCCTGCCCAAAACAAGGAGCAGACTGGGTGTAATCCTCCTGTGCTGCTTGCACTCCACAATCTCCTCCCAGAAACTGATTCTTCATGGAATCACAGAATTGTTAGGGTTGGAAGGGACCTCAAGGATCAGCCAGTTCCAACCCCCCTGCCATGGGCAGGGACACCTCACACTACAGCAGGTTGCTCACAGCCACATCCAGCCTGGCCTGAAAAACCTCCAGGGATGAGGCTACTACCACCTCCCTGGGCAACCTGTTCCAGTGTCTCACCACCCTCATGGGGAAGAACTTCTTCCTGACATCCAATCTGAATCTACCCATTTCTAGTTTTGCTCCATTCCCCCCAGTCCTATCACTCCCTGACACCCTAAAAAAATCCCTCCCCAGCTTTCTTGTAGCCCACTTCAGATACTGGAAGGCCACAGTAAGGTCTCCTCTTCTCTAGACTGAACAGCCCCAACTCCCTCAGTTTGTCCTCATAGCAGAGGAGCTCCAGCCCTCTGCTCATCCTTGTGGCCCTTCTCTGGACATGCTCCAACACCTCCAGATCCTTCCTGTAAGAGGGCTTCCAGAACAGGACGCAGTACTTAGGGCAGAAATTGGACATCTTTTTGATTGAATCCAGCTCTCTGAGGTGGGTAGGTGAGTGAGATGGCATCAAAAATGCTCCAAGCCAGCCAATCAGGGGATTAGCACTTCTTAATGACAGAAAACTGTTCGCAGAGGAGTTCAACGCTGCAATGCTGCAGCAGGAGGCCAGGCTCCAGCCTTCCATCCTCGACAGGATCAGCTGGATCCTATTATTTAACCAACCAAAGGTGCCACTTGGATGCCCTCTAAAGAAGTTTCTTGGCTCTGTTACACAACTGGACACTAGCACACTACTGAAAAATGAGCTGGCTCCTATGTCAGCTCCTTCCCTGCCTTTTCACAAAGCAATAAAAGCTGAACAACAATAGCTCAGCTTCCTGCATCCCCACTTATCATTGTAGGAGTAAATTGCTGCTTAGAGCAAGTTTGCTGCCTGTTCAGCTCAGCTTCTTATCTGCCCCTGCTGCTAGGGACTTGCACAAGTTGTGTTCAAGGACGAGCAGACCTGCTGTACAGGGCTCTGGGTAGCTAGAAAATGTGGAGATGCATGTGGGGAAAACTCCCTCCTTATGCTACACAGCCTGGAAATCCTAATCTATTATTACTTAGTTTTTGTCCTTTTTCCCCCTCCTGATTTCTCTTGTTGCTTAAATGTTATCTTGAAGCCCTTCAACCTTTGGAGAGACACTGGAACAGGTTGCCCAGGCAGGTGGTAGAAGCCCCATTGCTGGAGGTTTTTAAGGCCAGGCTGAGCTGGCTGTGAGCAACCTGCTGTAGTGTGAGGTGTCCCTGCCAGTGGCAGGCGGGTTGGAACTGGATGATCTTTGGCATCCCTTCCAACCCTGATGATTCTATGGGAGAAGACTCAAATATGCTGCCTAATTCCTACACCACTTCAGGCTCTTCCAAGGCTTCAGCTCAGCAAACCCACATTCTCAATGCTGATGTGAAATGAGCCAGCAAATTTGGGCTGAAAGAGGCAGCCAGCAGCAGGAGCAAAGTTTGGGGCTTTGGTAGCGGCTAACCACATAGAAGCACAGAATGGTCTGGGTTGGAAGGGACCTCCCAAGGTCACCCAGTCCAATCCCCCCTGCAGTTAGCAGGTACATTCCCAACTAGATCAGGTTGCCCAGAGCCCTGTCGAGCCTCACCTTGAATATCTCCAGGGATGGGGCCCCAAACACCTCCCTGGACAACCTGTTCTCACAATGAGCCTTTTTTGCTCCTTGCCACTTTATCCTCGTCTGTGCTGTCTGATTCTTTTCCCTTCTGGCACGGGGCTGAGGTTTGGCAAGGGAGAAAGTGCCCTGATCCTGGAGGGCTGATAAGCTTTGTGCAGCGGCTGCCAAGGGAGGATGTGGAAGTTTCCTTCCAGCATTTTGTTTCTTATTGTGTTGCTGCCTCCCGAAATTGCCAGGCGCTGGGTTTTTCACATCCGGGAGAGGGGTTACATCACAGGATACTTAGGAAGGAGCAGTCAGGAATAGCTTCTCTCCTCAGGCTTTGGCTTCAGGACCAGACCCTGCCCTGTGTACTGGTGTTTGGCGGGGCCTGAGGAGGGAGAGCATCACGCACAGTTGATTCATGGCTGATAACTTAGCGCAGCTTTGGGCTGAAAGCTTTTTAATTGCTTACCTGAGTGAATTGTTTCACACCCGACTCCATCCCTAAAGCCACTCACCATGAGTCAGGGCAGCCCTTTGGAGAGACCTTTGTGATTTTATTGGAGTGTGGGCTGTGTATCTCTTTCCTGGCCTTTCAACCCATTCAGCAGAGGTTTGGATATTGCCCTCAGCGATCAGGCAGTGAGAAATTAACTTGCTCTGTACTTTTGTATCTTGGTGCTTTGTAGGGACTGAGCCACAGGAAGGTGGTAGCAGACACTTGGGGATTTCACTGCTGTCAGTGTTAGAATCAGGCATTCGATAGGCTGGAGAGCAGCCCTGTGGAGAAGGACCTGGTGGACAAGTTCCCCACGGGGCAGCAATGTGCCCTTGTGGCCAAGAAGGCCAATGGGATCCTGGGGTGCATTAAGAGGAGTATGTCCAGTAGATCCAGGGAGGTTCTCCTCCCCTTCCACTCTGTCCTAGTGAGGCCACACCTGGAATATCGCATCCAGTTTTGGGCTCCCCAGTTCAAGAAGGACAGGGATCCATTGGAGAGAGTCCAACGGAGGGCTACAAGGATGATGAAGGGACTGGAGCACTGCCCTGTAAGGAGAGGCTGAGAGACCTGGGGCTGGTTAGTCTGAAGAAGAGAAGACTGAGAAGGGATTTAATCAATGTCTATAAATATCTGAGGGCTGGGTGTCAAGAGGCAGGGGACAGGCTCTGCTCATTTGCACCCTGTGCAATAGGACAAGGGGCAATGGATGTAAACTACAGCACAGGAGGTTGCACCTCAACATGAGGAGGAACTTCTTCACTGGGAGGATCCCAGAGCACTGGAACAGGCTGCCCAGAAGAGTTGTGGAGTCTTCTTCTCTGCAGACTTTCATGACCATTCTGGATGTGTTCCTGTGTGACCTGTGCTGGATTCTCTGGTCCTGCTCTGGCAGGGGGTTGGACTGGATGATCTTTGGAGGTCCTTTCCAACCCCTAACATCCTGTGACCCTGTGAACAGCACACCAAAAAAAAGTGCTATTTTTGCAGCTTAAACATACCTGTGTATTCTGTGCATGAAATCTTTGAGCACAAATCATCACCCAGCCTTCCTAACTTTGCCTTTTCCCACTTATTCCTGCAGGTGTTTTACGTCTCAGATCTCTTCAAGCCCAAGACAAAGACTTGCCTGCCTCCACCGCCCATCCGGAAGGAGATCCTTTCACCTGTGGACATCATTGAGAGGAATAACCATCACAACATGGTGTAGACCTTCAAGAAATTGGATGGCTGTTGTTAATTTTATTTGAGTTTTTGGTTTTTTTTCCAGTTATTTTTGGCAAAAAAGAAAAAGACTGCTGACAGCAACTACCTGCTGCTCTCAAATCTCATCAGACAGTAGAATGTAGGGAGAGACTTTCTTGCCCGACCAGTAAAAGTCTTACTCTGTGGTCTTTTCAACTTGCAACATTTGGATGAAAGGGAGTTGGTGGTCAACTTAAGGTGAAAGCAACGAGGGAGAAAGGCAAAAAAAAAAAGGAAAGAAGTAAAAAAACCACAAACCACAAAAAGCTGAGCAAACCAAGAGAGGTGCCGGAGCTCTGGGATGTGCAATTGGTTTGAGTGTTCATGTTGTAGTGAACGCCAAATTGTTCCTAGCCTGATGAACACTTAAGGGGTTTTTGGAAAGCTGGCCATCTGAGGTGTTGTTTTGTTTTTGGTTTTGTTTTGTGTTTTTTTTTCGTTTGTTTTGGGTTTGTTTTTTTTTTCACTATGAAGATTTCTAATACCTGCAAGCAAAAAGGGAACAAACCCACAACCCAACTCCTGAGTAACATTGTTGAGCGCTAGAGACGAGAAAGACAGCACTGAGTCAAGATCTGGGATCGGTTAGGAGGAGTTGGGTTTGTTCTCCTTTTTTCAAGACTAGGTTTATTTTCACCTCCTCTGTTCCATACTGTGACTTAGTTTTAGAAGAAGCTTGCCCAGTCCAAGATCTTCAGAGGGTCTCTGTTCGCACTACACGCCTCCAAGGAGCAGTCCTGAGCCTCGTGGGGAGGATGAGTAGCTCCCAGCCTCCATGCAGAGAAGCCACATTTCTTCCTCTCTATGAGGGTTCATCCTGCCCAACCCACCTGGGCCCTGCACAGCACCCACAGATGACCCTTCCACGGAAAAGAGCATCCTCTGCTTCCCAGCCATCCTCCTTCCCAAAAAGATCCATCCCAGCAGATGCGGTTTGCAAGTGGAGTCGCGGTGGCCCGGCTGAAGACGCCTTGGCACTACCACCCCCCAGGGCTGAGTCCTGGGGAAACTTTGATCCTGCAGTTTTGGGACGGGCTGCTGGGCGGCACGTCCCAGCCTGGCTGTCAAGTCAGTTTGTACATCCCTCCTTCTCCTCCTCCTCCTCTTCCTCTTCCCTTGGGCCACCCCAGTTGTGTGCCACGGCAGGTCCCAGGCCCTGTGCTGTGCTCGGTGGTGAATCAGTTCATCGCTATGTGGAGCAGGATGATGAATTTATGATCTTTTTGGCGGGGGTGGGGTGGTGGTGGTTATTTTTTCTGCCCAGAAACCACAGGTTCTTGGTTTGCAGCCCTTTCACAGAGCACCTTCACAAAAGGGATCCCAGCCATTTGCACATCCTCCTTAACAGAATCCGTCCTATCATTTCAACTCTTTAGCAAGCTATGATTTTTTTTGTTTTGTTTTGGTTTTGTTTTGTTTGTTTTTTTAATCTATAAATATTATATAAATAATGTATAAAAACCTTAAAAAATTAACTATGTAAAATATTATTTCTTGAAACAATTTTAGATATATCCACTATGACTATAAACTGTGTCCTGACCTGTGTTATTTACATTTTTTTGCTGCTTAAAAGGAAAAAAAAAGAAAATAAAAATTTAAAAAAAAATACACAAACAAAAAAGCATTGAATTAATTTTGGTTTGGTTCAGTTTGTTGTTTTGTTTTTGTTTTTGTTTTATAGTGGACTAAAATATTGTAGTTCTGTGGTAGTAATATTTTAATGAAAATAACTACAATTAGAGACAGCTGTATAAAAAAAAAATCATATTAAATTGTCTGTATTTTTGTAATGTTCCTTTTTTGTTTGGGGTTTTTTGTTTGTTTGTTTGTTTTTTGTAAAGAGAAGAATATTCAAAAAGAAAAAAAAACAAAAAACAGAAAGAAAAAGACTTTTGTAGAATACAAAGTGGAAGTTTGTATCTGCGAAATTATTGCTGTATAAATGTGCTTTTTAAATAAAAGCTCATAACACAACTAAATAATCCTGGTGCTGCCAGCTGCCTTTGGCCTTTTGGGGTTGACCTACTGCTCTCACAGACCATTCATACAATCATAGAGTCACTAAGGCTGGAAAAGACCCTTTAAGATCACTGAGTAAAGCTCATAACGCAACTAAATAATCCTGGTGCTGCCAGCTGCCTTCAGCCTTTTGGGGTTGACCTGCTGCTCTCACAGACCATTCATACAATCATAGCGTCACTAGGACTGGAAAAGACCCTTTAAGATCGCTGAGTCCTACCATGACCATTAAACTGTGTCCTGAAGCACCACATAGAGTCATAGAATCAACCAAGTTGGAAAAGACCTCAGAGATCATCAAGTCCAACCTATTACCCAATACCTAACACCTCATGACAACTAAACCATGGCTTCAAGTTAATGGAATGGAATAGAATAGAATTAGAATTAGAATAGAATAGAGTAGAATAGAGTAGAGTAGATTAGAGTAGAGTAGAATCAACCAGGTTGGAAAAGACCTTCGAGATCATCATGTCCCACATACTACCTAACACCTCATGACAACTGAACCATGGCTCAGAATAGAATAGAATAGAATAGACCAGGTTGGAAGAGAACTTCCAGGTCATCGTGTCCAACCTATCATCCAACACCATCTAACCAACTAAACCATGGCATCAAGCACCCCATCCAGTCTCTTCCTAAACACCTCCAGTGATGGGGACTCCACCACCTCCCCGGGCAGTACATTCCAATGGGCAATCACTCTCTCTATGAAGAATTTCTTCCTAACATCCAGTCTGAACCTCCCCTGGCACAGTTTGAGACTGTGTCCTTTTGGTGCTGGTTGCCTGGGAGAAGAGACCAACCCCCACCTGTCTACAATCTCCTTTCAGGTAGTTGTAGACAGCAGTAAGATCTTCCCTGAGCCTCCTCTTCTCCAGGCTAAGCAACCCCAGCTCCCTCAGCCTCTCCTCACAGGGCTTGTGCTCCAAACCGCTCACCAGCTTTGTTACCCTCCTATATGGCACATACAATGCTTTTTTGAACACCTCCAGGTATGGTGACTTCACCACCTACCTGGGCAGCCTGTTCCAACCCCTCACCACTCATTAAAGAAATTTTTCCCAATGTCCAATCTAAACTTCTGGCATAACTGCAACTCGTTTCCTGTTGTCCTGTCGCTGGTTACCTGGGAGAAGAGAGCAACTTCAGCCTCCTTTCAGGTAGCTGCAGAGGGCAGTAAGATCTCCCCTCAGCCTTATCCAGACTAAACAATCACAGCTCCCTCAGCCTCTCCTTGTATGACACCCTCCAAACCCCTCACCAGCTTTGTTGCTCTTCTCTGGACACCTCTGGACACACTGCAGCACCTCAATGTCTTTCCTATCCTGTGGTGCCCACAATTGAACACATGCTGTAGCCTCCTCACGGCCAAGTACAGAGGCAGCATCACTGCCCTATTCCTGCTGGACACAGTGGTTTTGATCCAGGCCAGGATGCTCTTGGCCACCTGGGCACACTGCTGGTTCATCTTCAGCCACCCACCAGCACCCCCAGATCTTTTTCCACCAGGCTGCTTTCCAGCCACACTGCCCCAAGCCTGCAGCATTGCTTGGGGTCATTGTGACCAAAGTGCAGGACCCAGCACTTGGGCGTGTTAAACTTCACCCCACTGACCTCAGCCTATTGACTGAGCCTGTCCAGATCTCCCTGCAGCGTCTTCCTACCCTCCAGCAGCTCAACACTGTTGCTCAATTTAATGTTATCTGCAAACTTGCTGATGATGCTCTCCCTCCCCTCATCCAAATCATTATAATAAAGACACTAAATAGAACTGGCCCAAATACCAGGCTCTGGGGGGCACTACTTGTGACCAGCCACCAGCTGGACTGAACTGCTTTTATCACAGCTCTCGGCCAAGCCATCCAACCAGTTTTCAGTCCAGCAAAAAAGGGGTGACCCTTTGGGATTTGATGATACATGGGGGAGCCTGGACAAAAAAAATACCTGATGCCACTTCTGATGGGCACACAAGAGGGTTCCACCTTAAGGACCTTCCAGGTCCTTACTGGAGATGGTGTGATGGCTGTGGATTTGGAATAACAGAATCATAAAATCATATAATTGTTGGGGTTGGAAGGCACCTCAGGGATCATCTAGTTCCAAACCCCCTGCCATGGGCAGGGACACCTCACACTGGAGCAGGTTGCTCACAGCTACATCCAGCCTGGCCTTTAAAACCTCCAGGGATGGGGCTTCCACCACTGCCCTGGGTAACCTGTTCCAGTGTCTCACCACCCTCACGGGGACAAACTTCTTCCTAACATCCAATCTCAATCTACCCACTTCTATTTTTATTCCATTCTCCCTAGTCCTATCATTACCTGCCACCCAAAGAAGTCCCTCCCCAGCTTTGTGTTGAACTGCTCTTGCCTATTCCCCATCTTTTGAGCAAATGGCTTTTTATAGAGTGCATCCCATTTTCTTTTAGCAATATTGTAAGATTTAAAGGAATAATACTGAAATAAAGCCAGGTCTGAAGAGCCATAGCCCAGCTCCTGGGTGTCCGTGACCAGCCCTGCCTAGGAGGCCCCACAACTCCTCTCTGTGCTAACACCTTCAGCAGCCGAACAAAAACCTTGCAGCTTGCTGAGTTGTAAAGATGTGGGTGGAAGGGGAAAAGAAGCAAAAGACGCCCACAACAACTCGTGCTTGGATACACACACGTGCCCAGCATCCTGTTCCAACCCAGCCTTGAGCTGATTTGACTTTTTTTATCACTCTTTTTTTTTACTTCCTTCTCTGGAGATATTCAAGACCCGCCTGGATGAGTTCCTGTGTGGCCTGGCATAGGTGATCCTGCTCTGGCGGGGGGAGGGGGGAGGTTGGACTGCATGATCTCTTGAGGTCCCTTCCAGCCCCTAACATTCTCTGATTGTGTGATAAGGAAACGAACTCCTTGGCGGTGACACAGAGGGTTAGAGCCGCGTTTCGGCCACTCCTCGGGCGAACCACACTGGCAAGATAACGCAGCGCAGAAATGGCTTGCAAGAATGCATGACAGGAAGCAAATACCACATCAAACTGCAAATCAGGAGCAGGTGGAAATTAAGCAAGCAGAAGGCAGGTAGCACTTGCTATTATTACCCTAATTAGCAGCAACATTTTACTACGCGTGGAAGAGCTTTGTAAACCCACACCTGCCCTAAGTGCAAAGGGAGCTGTCGCGGTGTCCCACGTGACAGGAAAGCATTGGGGGCTTGGATGTGTGTTGCAGAGGTGAGACTTCAGCTTTAGGGTGATGGATGTGAGGACAGATTCTTGATTCCCCAAAATACCGCAGAATCAACCAGTTTGGAAGAGACCTCCAAGATCATCAAGCCCAACTGATCACCCAATCCTAATGAATCAACTAGACCACGGCACTAAGTGCCTCATCCAGGCTTTTCTTAAACACCTCCAGGAACCTTGACACCACCACCTCTCTGGGCAGCCCATTCTAATGGGCAATCTCTTTCTGTGAGGAACTTCTTTCTAAGATCAACTTCCCCCTGCACAGGTTGAGATATGCTGCCCCATTCCAAATAACCTCAGTGGGAGAAGGAAACTCTGCCACGTGTGCCTGCGCCTGGCAATATCTCAGTTGACCTCACAGCCCCCTCCATGTGATGGGCTGGCTTGGCTGCAGCAAGAGCTGGGCTCAGAAAAGTGTTTGCTTTGCATCTGAACCCCACCAACACCAACTACTTGGAAGAAAACAGGAATACAGATGTCTAGGTGAAAGAGGAGGGCTTGAAGAAGTGTCAGAGGGGAAACAGCACAGGAGGCGATAAGAGCCGGGGCAGAGCTGGTGGCTGCAGTGCTGACGAGTCATGGGTCCTCACTCAGGATGTGTGGGTCAGGTTGGGAAGAGGGAGAAAAGGCCATGGATAAATTTATGGAAAGCTTGAAGATGATAGTGTGGGGCTGAGCATCAGCAGTGCCAAGTCCTATTTCTGGATGAGTGATGGTTGTTTCCTCCTCTGCTTCCTGTACACCTCCCCAGTGCTGTCCAAGCCCATCCGTGTCCTCAGACTGTGAGGGTAAGGGGGCAACTTCCCAGGGCAGCCTGTGCATGGTGGGGGGGCAGCTTTGTGGGGCTCATCCCTGCCAACTGCTTGGGAAATAAGTGAAGAGGGGGTGATAATTGCTGGAGGTATGGATGGGAGAAGGCAGTCCATGAGGGCATGATCTATGGGACCTTTCTGGGTTGGCCAAGTGTAGAGTTGAGGTGCTCCAGGAGGAAGGAGGGCTGTGCTAAATGAGCATTCAATGAAACCCCACAGAGAAGTGAAAGCCAAAGGAGCAGGGGTATAGATACCACAAGCCAGGGCATATCTAGGTGGGGGTTGGTCTCTTCTCCCAGACAACCAGTGGCAGAACAAGAGGACGCAGTCTTAAGCTGTGCCAGGGGAAGTTTAGGCTCAAGATGAGAAGAAAGTACTTCACAGAAAGAGAAACTGGCCAGTGGAATGTGCTGCCCAGGGAGGTAGTGGAGTCAGCATCCCTGGAGGTGTTCAAAAAAGGATTGGATGTGGCACTTGGAGCCATGCTTTAGTTGTCATGAGGTGCTAGGTGATAGGTTGGACTTGATGATCTCTGAGATCTTTTCCAACCTGGTTGATTCTGTGATTCTATGATTCTATTGCTGTGGGCAGGAAGGAAGTGAAAGAGAAATAGGCGAAATGGGAAGAAACCCCCAAACTCAAACCAGTGCTAGGATCCCAAAGCAACCACTTCTGCAGGCAGTCCCCCAGCAGCATTGGTGTGTGCAGCTGGAGCTTGCACCTTGCAGCGCTGGGATGCTTGGTCCCTCAAGCATCCCATGCATGTCAGCAGCCATCCTGAGCAGCCAGCAGGCTTGGGGGCTGGTGATTTGCAGGATGTTCTGAATCACAGAATCACAGAATGGCTTTGGTTGGAAGGCATCTCAGAGATAATCTACTCCAACCCCTTTCCCCTACACTACTCAATTAGACTTCGTTGTCCAAGGCCTCATCCAATCTGGCCTTAAGCACACCCAGCACCCCCAGGGAGGAAGCATCCACAACCTCCCTAGGCAGCCCACTCTGGAGTCTCACCACCCCCACACTGAAGAACCTTCATCCCAGATCCAGTCCAACCCTACTCTCCCTCAGCCCCAAACCACCCTCCCCATCCTGTCTCCAGGCACTTCCATGAAAAGTCTCTCAGCAGTCCTCCAGTGGGATCCCCCCAACCATTGGAAGGCAGCTCTAAGGCCCATGTGGAATCTTCTCCAGGCTGAACAACCCCAGCTCCCTGAGCCCATCCCCACAGAAGAGGTGTTCCAGCCCCCTGACAATCTTCACAGCCCCACAACCATCTCCACAGTCTCCCATGGACTTTACACCAACAGCTCTGCATCCTTCTTAAGCTGGGGACACCAGACCTGGACACAGTATTTGAGGTTATCTGAAATGGTTTCTTCAGCTGAAAGTTGTTTCAAAGGGAGACAGATAATTGAAAGATGATGGGTGCAGGGGGATGAGAAGCTCAACATGAGCCAGAAGTGTGCACTTGCAGCCCAGAAAGCCAATCACATCCTGGGCTTCATCAAGAGAAGCATAGCCAGCAGGTCGAGGGAGGTGATTCTTCTCCTCTACTCTGCTCTGGTGAGACACCACCTGGAGTACTGTGTCCAGGTCTGGAGCCCCTGTTACAGGAAGGATCTGGAGGTGCTGGAGAGTGCCCAGAGAAGGGCCATGAAGATAATCAGAGGGCTGGACCTCCTTTCCTGTGAGGACAGACTGAGGGAGTTGGGGCTGTTCAGTCTGGAGAAGGGAAGGCTCCAAGGAGACCTTCTTGTGGCCTTCCAGTATCTGAAGGGGGCTACAAGAAAGCTGGGGAGGGACTTTTGAGGGTGTCACAGAGTGATAGGACTGGGGGGAATGGAAAAAAACTAGAAATGGGTAGATTCAGATTGGATGTTAGGAAGAAATTCCTCCCCATAAGGGTGGTGAGACACTGGCACAGGTTGCCCAGGGAGGTGGTGGAAGCCTTCTGCCTGGAGGTGTTTGCAGCCAGGCTGGATGTGGCTGTGAGTGACCTGCTGTAGTGTGAGGTGTCCCTGCCCATGGCAGAGGGTTTGGAACTGGCTGAACCTTGAAGGCCCTTCCAACCCTGACAATTCTGTGATTCTCTGATTGATGGAGCAAGCTGCAGCCATCCCACCAAGGGAAGATGGATGAACAATCTCAGATGCCTCCATGTAAACAAGAAGTGTTGCTGGAGCCTGAGGCTGGGTGCTGGTTGTGGCCTTTAGTGCTGCAAAATCTGAGCTCTGCTCACGCCAATGCTAATCAGAGGCTGTGGAGCGCCCAGCAAAGTCTGCCTTTGATGCTGAGGCCTGGCTGGCAGATCCTTTCTGCACAAGGGGCCATTCTGGTCAAACCTGTCTTTTTTAGCACAGAGACAGGTTGGACGTGTTCTCACAGGCAGGGCTTGGTGCCTGCACCTGACTGCCATGGGAGCAGGTCTTTTGTTCCAGGGTAAGAAAGGGTTTACGCAAGCCCCAGGTTCGGCCCCGTGTTTCGATGCACCTAAACAGCTTCACTCAGCAAGAATGCTTGGCAGCTGGAGAGGCTGAAGCTGTTGCACTTCAGCTCAATGAGTTTTGGATATGAAGCTCTCAGTCAAGGAAGGGGGAGGGAGGAGATTCATCCTGCAAGCCCAGGCCTGTTTTTGTCGTGATCCAAAGCTGTGTTGTTTTGGGTGTCCGCAGTTTTTGTTCAGCAGCGTACAGCTATGGAGCCAGAGGATGAGCAGAGGGCTGGAGCTCCTCTCCTGTGAGGACAGATTGAGAGAGTTGGGGCTGTTCAGTCTGCAGAAGAGAAGGCTCTGAGGAGACCTTATTGTGACCTTCCAGTATCTAAAATGGGCTACAAGAATGCTGGGGAGGGACTTTTGAGTGTGCCAGGGAGTGATAGGACTGAGGGGAATGGAGCAATACTAGAAATGGGTAAACTGAGGTTGGATGTCAGGAAGAAGGTCTTCCCCATGAGGGTAGTGAGACACTGGAACAGGTTGCCCCGAGAGGTGGTGGAAGCCTCATCCCTGGAGGTTTTTCAGGCCAGGCTGGATGTGGCTGTGAGCAACCTGCTGTAGTGTGAGGCGTCCCTGCCCATGGCAGGGGAGTTGGAACTGGATGATCCCTGAGGTCCCTTCCAACCCTAACAATTCTATGATTCTGTGATATCTTGGGCTGAGGTCCTGCAGCACTGGAAGGTGGATGCCAAACCCATGTCCATGGTTGTGGTGCAGCACAGTCATCCCTAGAGCCAGCACCCTGGGTTGGCTGCATTTCTCCCCGCCTTACTCCCCTTTCTCTTGACACACCTTCTGCCTTCACCCAATGTTCTCTCCCGAAAGGCAACTGATCCCTACCTTGTGTTTACCTCTGGAGACCAGATCAGAGGTTCAGATTTTATGAATGAAGTGAATCACTTGCCTCCCAGCTTTTGTAAACACAGTCCCTATACCTTCCCACAGACACCAGCTACGACTCATCTCCACCAGACTTACCTACCCCTGCTCACTGGGTGCCAGGTGATGGTCCTGGCACAACCCCCACAGCCAACTGCTTCTCTTACCAAGCTACGCCAAGGTTGAACAGCAGCTGTTGCCTTCACTGAGGGAAGCAGGAGGCAGAAAACAACCTCCCATTGACTCAGTGGGGGGAAGAAAACACACCAACAAACCCCAACCACTTTCAATTATCACCTTTACTCGCCACCCCCACTGGCACCAGCCGGCGCGGGAGTGCTGCCTGCGTTAGCTTGTCTTGAGTTCCAGCTCCCTCGGGGCACAGACTGCACCTATGTATGTATTTGGGTAGCAGCGCTCAGACTGGTTGGGTTGAGTCCCCACCCCGTCCTATCTGTAGCTAGAAGGGAGTGAAGTCACAGTGTGTGTGTGTGTGTGTGTGTCTGTGTGTGTATGCATTAGGGAAAATTTCCTTCGAAAGGCTTGTTCTGCCAGTCACTGCCCCGCTGGAGAGCCGCCGCCTGCCGCCGCAGCTTTTAATATATAGTGGCGCAGCCTCACGCTGCTGCATAGAGCTTCTCTGTCTTCAATCCAGCAAATAATCTCCTTGCCTTGTTTCTTTGTTATCCTCTCTCTCCTCAGGTGGCTCTCGGCGCTGGGTTTTGGGGCACATGAAGGAAGCAGGAGGCTGCCGGGTGATTCGCCGCTGGGGGCAAAGGCTTCGGCAGCTGTGGAAGGCAAGAGCTCTCTGGGGTTTGATCTTGCCTTATGCTGAGGGTTCATAACCAGCAGGAACAATGGGTTATTGTTCAAGTAACTACACCTTTCAGTGTTGACACGTGTCAGCAGAAGGCTGAGAAACAGAACCAGCAGAACGCCAAGCTATGTGTCTGTGAACCTCGGCGGATGGGAGAAAGGGGAATTGAGCGGAGTTCAGCCTGCTCCTGAAGTCTTTGAAGTGATTACAGGATCACAAGATGTTAGGGGTTGGAAGGGACCTCCAAAGATCATCCAGTCCAACCCCCCCGCCAGACCAGGACCATAAAATCTAGCACAGGTCATACAGGAACACATCCAGAATGGTCATGGAAGTCTGCAGAGAAGGAGACTCCACAACCCCTCTGGGGAGCCTGTTCCAGTGCTCTGGGACCCTCCCAGTGAAGAAGTTCCTCCTCATGTTGAGGTGGAATCTTCTGTGCTGTAGTTTATATCCATTACCCCTTGTCCTATCACAGGGTACAAGTGAGGAGAGCCTGTCCCCTCCCACTTGACACCCAGCCCTCAGATTAAAGTTATATCAAAACTGGAAGTAGTGTGACTGCTCTTTGACACCTGAATAATTAATGTAATGAAACAGGTTGGAGCACTGCCTGATGAGGAGAGGCTGAAAGACGTGGGGCTGATTACTCTGGAGAAGAGAAGACTAGGAGGAGATTTAATCAATGTTTATAAATATCTGAGGGCTGGGTGCTGAGAAGGAGGGGACAGGCTCTGCTCACTTGCACCCTGTGATAGGACAAGGGGCAATGGATGTAAACAACACCACAGAAGGTTCCTGCTCTGGCAGGAGGGTTAGGACTTTATCATTGGCCTGAAGAAGAAGAGGCTCAGGGGAGACCTTATTGCTCTCTACAACTACCTGAAGAGAGGTTGTAGCCAGGTGGGGGTTGGTCTCTTCTCCCAGGCAACCAGCACCAGAACAAGAGTACACAGTCTCAAGCTGTGCCAGGAGAGGTTTAGGCTGGATGTTAGGAAGAAGTTCTTCATAGAGAGATTGGCCATTGGAATGTGCTGCCCAGGGAAGTGGTGGAGTCACCATCACTGGAGGTGTTTAGGAAGAGACTTGATGGGGTGCTTGGTGCCATGGTTTAGTTGATTAGATGGTGTTGGATGATAGACTCGATGATCTCAAAGGTCTCTTCCCACCTGGTTAATTCTATTCTATTGTATTCTAGTCTAGTCTAGTCTATTCTTCTATTCTATTCTATTCTATTCTATTCTATTCTATTCTATTCTATTCTATTCTATTCTATCTCCAGAGGTCCCTTCCAACTGCCATCATCCTGTGATCCTGTGAAAGCCATCACTTAGTTGTAGCAGGAACTGGTGGGAAAAGTTTGGCTTTGCAGCCCTGCTTTGACATCTCCATTTCCAGGTGTGTGGTGGGAGTGCAGGAGAGCTGAGGTCAGCCCCAGATAGAAATTAAATAAAGGAGAGTTTAATTCATGCTGGGCTGATCTTGCCCCTGGAGAACCATCACAAATGGAACAGGAAGAACAGAGCTGGTTTAATAAGGGCCTGAGAAACAAAAGACAAGCTAGAATATAAAATAAACTGTGACTGAACATGTAAAAGGAGGAATAAAATGTAAAATGTGACATAAAATGTGAAGTAAAATATAAAATGAGAAATAAAATGGAAAATGTGACATAAAATATGAAAGGTGAAATAAAATCTGAAAGGTAAAATAAAATATGAAAAGTAAAATACAATGTGAAATAAAATCTGATACATAAAATAAAATACAGAAATAAAATCAAATCTGAAATGCAACCCAAAATCCAAAATCTAAAAGGAAATGATAAAATAAAAGAGAGAAATAAAATCAAGTCTGAAATCTGCAGAGGGACCTCGACCGACTGGACAGATGGGACAATGGGATGGCATTCAACAAGTCCAAGTGCCGAGTGCTGCACTTTGGCCACGGCAATGCCATGCAGAGCTACAGGCTGGGGTCAGAGTGGCTGGAGAGCTGCCAGAGAGGGACCTGGGGCTGCTGATCGACAGCTGCCTAAACATGAGCCAGCAGTGTGCCCAGGTGGCCAAGAAGGCCAATGACATCCTGGCCTGCATCAGGAATAGTGTGGCCAGCAGGAGCAGGGAAGTCATTGTGCCCCTGTACTCAGCACTGGTTAGGCCACACCTTGAGCCCTGTGTCCAGTTCTGGGCCCCTCAGTTTAGGAAGGACATTGAGACACTTGAACGTGTCCAGAGAAGGGCAACAAGGCTGGGGAGAGGCCTTGAGCACAGCCCTATGAGGAGAGGCTGAGGGAGCTGGGATTGTTTAGCCTGGAGAAGAGGAGGCTCAGGGGTGACCTCATTGCTCTCTACGACTACCTGAAAGGTTGTTGTAGCCAGGAAGGGGTTGGTCTCTTCTCTCTAGCAACCAGCATCAGAGCAAGGGGACACAGTCTCAGGCTGTGTCAGGGGAAGGTTAGGAGAAAGTTCTTCACAGAGAGAGTTGTTAGCCATTGGAATGTGCTGCCCAGGGAGGTGGTGGAGTCACCATCCCTGGAGGTGTTCTAGAGGGGATTGGACGTGGCACTTGGTGCCATGGTTTAGTCATGAGGTCTGTGGTGACAGGTTGGACTCGATGATCTTTGAGGTCTCTTCCAACCTTAGTGATGCTGTGATACTGTGACAGTGTAATCCAAAATCTAAAATGTAGAATAAAATCATAAAATAAAAGAGAGAAATAAAATCAAATCTGAAATGTAAGGCAAAATCTAAAATCTAGACTAAAATTGTAAAATAAAAGAGAGAAATGAAATCAAATCTGAGCTGTAAAACAACATCTAAACTTCAAAATTAAATTATAAGCCACAGATCTAAAATCAAATCTGAAAGGCAAACCAAAATCTGAAATGCAGGAGAAAACTATAAAATAAAACACAGCCGTAAAATGAAACCTGATAAAGGAACCCTGAATTCATCAGCAGGAGGAAAGGAGCCATAAGCCCCCTGGCTTCAAAGGGACCTGCCCTCTGCCCAAGAGCACAATTTGCTTGTTTTCAAAGACATTTTAGTGCTGGTGGAGGTGAGTGAATGACTCTGCTGCAGCCTCCCAGAGCTTGTCTGAACAAGAGAAGTTGTTCATATTTAATATGAGGTAAAATTTTAATCCATTTCATTAAACTCCGCAGATACTCTTAGTTCAGCTTTAAGCAGGATTAGTCCTGTTCAGCTCCAGTCAAGTAAGCACAAGTGTAACTTCAACTGATATAAGCCTTGCTTAAATTAAAGGAGGCATAGCTACTAGGGCTTAAGAGAGAGGTGGGGGAAAAGGGGGGAAGAACAGAATCACAGAATCACCAAGGTTGGAAGTGACCTCAAGTCCAACCTGTCACCACAGACCACATGACTAAACCATGGCACCAAGTGCCACGTCCAATCCCCTCTTGAACACCTCCAGGGATGGTGACTCCACCTTCACTTTGGAATAAAAATTGGGGTTTGCTTTGATTTGTTTTTTTCCCTTGGCAATGTGTTTCATTCCATGGAAAACAAAACAAAACAATAAGCAGTAGGAAAAAAGAATCTGTGAAGTTTTGCTTTTAAATGCTGGGCTGTTTGCAGCTGAAAAAATAAACCCAAACAATCACATTCTAACTCAGGCATTGTGATTCTTTTCAGCCTAAGCCTCTCCTTGCAGGGGTGTGGTGTGAGCCTGGGCTGGTTTGACATGGCACTTCCAACTGAGGATGTTAGAAAGAAGTTCTTTCCCCATGAGGGTGGTGAGACACTGGCACAGGTTGCCCAGGGAGGTGGTGGAAGCCTCATCCCTGGAGGTTTTCAGGCCAGGCTGGATGTGGCTGTGAGCAACCTGCTGTAGCGTGAGGTGTCCCTGCCCATGGCAGGGGTGTTGGAACTGGCTGAACCTTGAGGTCCCTTCCAACACTGACAGTTCTATGATTCTATGATTCTATCTCACCCATCCCTGAGAATCACCAACACCCACCATAAACTGTTTGATCAGTGCTGAGGACAGCAATGGGGTGCTCCATCCCTTGCTCAGATATCATCCAGCTCTTCTGAAGGTTAACCTTCTAGGCTGTGGGTAAGGAACTGCAAGGCCTTCAGAAAGACATCCAGACTTGATGGAAAGGTTCCAGAGAAAAAGAGAGATCAGAGGGCTGGAGCACCTCCCCTACAGGGAAAAAGTGAGAAAGTTGGGTTACACAGAGTTACAGAAATGTTTGGAGTTGGAAGAGACCTCCAGAGATTATCCAGTCCAACCCCCCTGCCAGAGCAGGATCACCCAGGGCAGATCACACAGGAACACCTCCAGGTGGGTTTGGAATGTCTCCAGAGAATGAGACTCCACAACCTCTCTGGGCAGCCTGCTTAGGGCTCTGGTATCCTCACAGTGAAAAAAGATTTCCTTTCTGTTCCTGCAACACCTCCTCTGCTCCAGCTTGCACCCAGTGCCCCTTGTCCTGTTACTGGACATCACTGAGTAGAGCCTGGTTCCCAGCACTCACCTGTTATTCATCCTGGGGAAGAGAAGGCTCTGGGAGACCTATTAGCAGCCTTCCAGTACCTGAAAAGGGTCTACCAGAAAGCTGTGGAAGGACTGTTTAAACGAGCATGTAGCACTAGGACAAGGGGCAATGGTTTTAAACCAGGGAAGGATAGATTGGATGTTAGGAAGAAGTTCTTTAAGATGAGGGTGGTGGAACACTGTCACAGGTTGACCAGGGAGGTGACAGAGGCCCCATCCCCAGAGACATTCAAGGTGAGGCTTGATGGGGCTCTGAGCAACCTGATTGAGTTGGGGATGTCCCTGCTTACTGCAGGGGGTTTGGACTGGATGACCTTTAAGGGTCCTTTCCAACACAATGCACTCTATGATTCTATATTGCATCTCTTTGGCCTACACCAAAAATGTTGTTAACACTTCCCTTGCTTTCCACTATTAACTGCTTCTGTGTCCCCATGGCCCATATCCCTTTGCTTTTGTTTATCAAATGATATTTGATAATAGCAATAAGCATATTAATGTTTTTAACAACTCCTGCCATTTTCCTGTAGCTGAATGCCTTTATTAGATTCTCATGGAGATTGCTCCTCAGTAATGCTTCTGACTTGAAAGCTTGCTCAGTTTTCTCCTTTCCCTTCAAGAATATAAGGGAGGCTTCAAGTTAACACAAAATTGCTGTGGAAGGGGCCAGCTGGGGACCAATTTTCCTTTGTACAAGCAATTAGACAGGAGAACCTTCTGCTTGTAGGTCAGATATAATCTGTTGCTCTCCAAGAGCAGAGATTTCTTATCAGGTCTTAACCCCTCCACCTTCCAGGTCCTGGGAGAATAGCAGCTTGATAGCACTTGCCCTCTTTGATGCTTCAGGCTTCTAATCTGCTAGCCCTCAGGGTACTTTTGAAAAGCAGAGAATCCCCTCCCGTGGGGACTGCCCATAGCTGTAGAAGAGGCCTCTTTCCAAAATGAGCATTAATGATGTCTGTACCAAAGTGCAGGATGCATTTCTTCAGGCAACACTGTTGGGTGGGCAGCTTTCCCAGGCTTGGGTGGAAGGAGGGATAGGCCACTTGGTACTTGGTATAAATGAAGTATGACACTTAGGCAAGTGAATCGGGCCACCATGAGATAGAGTCTTGGAGTTTTGGAGGTGATTCCTTCAGTGATGTGAAGCTGCAGGATTAAATAGTCTTGGCAAGATGATTTCTGTTGTGATTCTTCCCCTCTACTTCACTCTGGTGAGAGCCTACCTGGAGTACTGCATCCAGTTCTGGAGCTCCTATTACAAGAAGGACCTGGAGGTGCTGGAAGGTGTCCAGAGAAGAGCCACGAGGATGATCAGAGGGCTGGAGATCCTCTCCTATGGAGACAGACTGAGGGAGTTGGGGCTACTCAGTCTGGAGAAAAGAAGGCTCTGAGGAGACATTCTTGTGACCTTCCAGTATCTGAAGGTGGCCACAAGAAAGCTGGGGAGGGACTTTTTAGGGTGTCAGTGACAGGACTGGGGGGAATGGAACAAAGCTAGAAATTGAGACACCAAAACAGGTTGCCCAGGGAGGTGGTGGAAGCCTCATCCCTGGAGGTTTTGAAGGCTAGGCTGGATGTGACTGTGAGCA
Organism: Melanerpes formicivorus; assembly: GCF_026170545.1. Taxonomy (NCBI): domain Eukaryota; kingdom Metazoa; phylum Chordata; class Aves; order Piciformes; family Picidae; genus Melanerpes; species Melanerpes formicivorus. The sequence continues at coordinate 3,132,394 of NW_027142359.1, read as the reverse complement.
ACCTGCTGTAGTGTGAGGTGTCCCTGCCCATGGCAGGGGGGTTGGAACTGGCTGATCTCTGAGGTCCCTTCCAACCCTAACAGTTCCATGATTCTATGAATGACACCTACCTTAAAATCCACACAGCACAACTAACTATAACCATTTCAAAGCTTTCCAAAGGAGCTACAAAGGAACCAGCAGTTACCTCTGTGCTAAATTCTTGCACTGCAGCTGACCTACCAGTAGAGCCAGAGCACAGCCAAATGCAGAGGTGACCTTGCTGGAAGTAAACAGCAGCTCTCAGGGTTGATAACTGCTAACTGCAGAGACACCAGGGAAGGTGAGCTGAACCAAAGGCTGCAGACAGCTTGCCACCTACTGCGTCTTAACAGGTCAGAGGGGCAAGAGGAGGGATGCTAGGTTTTCTCTTCAGTTTTATTCTTTAAGGACAAAATACTCAAATAGCTGCGTGTCTGCCCTTTGTGGCACTGCAAAGAGGAAGGCAGTTGCCTTTCTGAGCCCTGCCAGGAGGATCCGAATGCAGCAGGCAAGGTTACCAGAGGCATTAAGTCATGCGTGCTCTATCTTGCAAGGAAGGGAGCAGCTCCCCGCAGGAGCAGGTGGATTAACTGTTCAGAGGAAAGGGGCATGGAAAGCAGCTTTCCTGCAGAGCAGGTCTCCCTACAAATAAGTAGAAGGCAGCAGGAATTAGCGCTGGAGCTAATGAACCACCCCTCAGACCTCTCCGGGAGAAGATATTAGCACCTATCGGTCTAGCCCGGGACAGGCTGGCACCTCCGCAAGGAGCCAGAGCCTTCGGGAGGGAACAGGCTGCCTGTAGCCAACCTCCCTTAAAATACACATTGTGCTTTAATGGCTTTAAAGCTAACACAAACATTTCCAGCCCAGCACCCGTAATGAGCTTCTAGTTTGCCTCAGGATGTTTTCCCCCAATTTGGTTGTATTTATGAGCAGCTACTTTTACTTAGGTATGGGGAGGGAGGCATTAAAAAAAATGACATAGCTTGAGCTCCACATACCCCTGCACTCACCACTGCAAGGGGAAAGGGGAGACCTTTTGGACTGGTTTATGCTCATACATCAGCTGCTGCACTTTGTTTTTTGTTAGGAGGGGGGAAATATATAAATTTATATATTTATTTATTTATTCAGATAAAAGCCAGGCAGCTCAAGGGGTTTATTAAACACAAAATGAGCTCAAGGAGAGGTAAAACTGGTGGTATGGTGCCAAGGTGGAAAGGAGTGGGGTGAAGTTGGGGGCACGGAGATGGGTTTGGCTCTAAAGAAGTCAGTCATAGAATTGTTAGGGTTGGAAGGGACCTCAAGGATCAGCCAATTCCAATCCCCCTGACATGGGCAGGGACACCTCACACTACAGCAGGTTGCTCACAACCACACAGCCTGGCCTGAAAAACCTCCCTGGGCAACCTGTGCCAGTGTCTCACCACCCTGCTCTGTCCACCCTGCTCTGCCCATGGAAATAAAATCTGTGATGGTTGGATTTAGGTACTCCAGGAAAACCAAGGCAGGTGGCTGGAATCAGAAGGGAAGTGTAACCTCAAGGGACATCTGTGTGGTATTTGTCCCTATCTCCACTATCAGCCAAGGTAGGTAAGCTGATGCAGAGGAAGCTGATCTGCTGGTATTTCTAGTTACCAAAAATATTTGGGGTTTCTCCTGGCTGTTCCTCACTTTCTTAAGGCAGCTTTGACTTTGGGCTTTCCCTTGAGAAATGCCAGTATTTTACTGTGTATTTTCCTTAGGAACATAGGCAGAAAAGCAAAATATTAACTTACTTTCTTTTTCTTTTTATTTTTTTTTTTTGGTCCTTTTTTTTCCCCCCATGGAATGGGAAATTCCAAACAACCCTCTCTAGGAAAAGTTTGTGCAAAACCTATCAGCCTCTCTACAGTGCAGCCCCACAGAGCTGCAGGCACCAAAAGAATCAGAGAATCATAGAATTGTTAAGGTTGGAAGGGACTTCAAGGATCAGTCAGTTCCAACCCCTCGGCCATGGGCAGGAACACCTCACACTACAGCAGGTTGCTCACAGCCACATCCAGCCTGGCCTGAAAAACCTCCAGGGGTGAGGCTTCCACCACCTCCCTGGGCAACCTCTGCCAGTGTCTCACCACCCTCATGGGGAAGAACTTCTTCCTAGCATCCAATCTGAATGTACCCATTCCTAGCCTTGTTCCATCCCCCCCAGTCCTATCACTGCCTGACACCCTAAAAAGTCCCTCCCCAGCATTCTTGTAGCCCCCTTCCAATACTGGAAGGTCACAATAAGGTCTCCTCAGAGCCTTCTCTTCTCCAGACTGAACAGCCCCAACTCTCTCAATCTGTCCTTATAGGAGAGATGCTCCAGCCCTCTGCATCCTTGACTCCAACATCACTTACAAGTTCCAAGCATTCAGGGACTCTGTTTTCCTTTCCTTTAGTGTTTCAAGACGTACTACAAGCAACAAAAGCAGCTTTATTGTTTTGAAGGAAGTATAGTGGCAAGGCTTGTTCTTGGGCAGCTCAGGGTGGCAGAAGTGCGGTGAGGCAGCACCTGTGTAGGTGCATTTTCTTGCCAGCTTGTGAGGTATTGCCTGCAGCCTTGCTCCTGAGCTCAGTAAAACTTGGCCCTCCTGGCATAGCTGCCGGGTTGCTCGGCAGAGGCTAGCTGTCTCCTTCCCTGCACCATGCTCTGCAGGCACCTTGAGCTAATCGTTCCTGAGGGCTTAGTGGATGCTAAACACAAAGCAGCCATCCCTGTGCTAAAGCCTCCCGGGGAAGGTGATCCTTGTTGCAACGACCCAGTTCCTCTGCCTAGGGCAATGCAGGGAGGGGAAATGGGAGCTAATGTGCCAACCATAATGAAGAGGGTTAAAATTACTCCAGCGACACCTGGTTGCCCAGGCACTTTACTGTGCTGCACCTGCCAAGGACCTGATTGGATATTACAGAATCACAGAATTGTTAGGGTTGGAAGGGACCTCAAAGATCAGTCGGTTCCAAGCCCCCTGCCATGGGCAGGGACACCTCACACTACAGCAGGCTGCTCACAGCCACATCCAGCCTGGCCTTCAAAACCTCCAGGGATGAGGCTTCCACCACCTCCCTGGGCAACCTGAGCCAGTGTCTCACCACCCTCATGGGGAAGAACTTCTTCCTAACATCCAATCTGAATCTACCCATTTCTAATTTTGCTCCATTCCCCCCAGTCCTATCACTCCCTGGCACCCTCAAAAATCCATCCCCAGCTTTCCTGTAGCCCCCTTCAGATACTGGAAGGCCACAATAAGGTCTCCTGGAAGCCTTCTCTTCTGCAGACTGAACAGCCCCAACTCTCTCAGGAAAATCAGGCAAATTTCCTTTACTGGAAGAGTGTCCAGGCATTGGAACAGGCTGCCCAGGGAGCAGGTGGAGTCACCGTCCCTGCAGGTGCTCAAAAATTGTGTAGACATGGTGCCTGGGGACATGGCTCAGCGGTCATGGCAAGATGGGGTTGATGGTTGGAGCTGATGATCTTAGAGGTCTTTTCCAACCTTAGCGATCCCATTCAAGGTCTCCACAAATCTCGGTGCAAGGTTGTTTAAGTGCCTTGCTCCTGGAGAATATAACAGCAGCTGGTGTTAACTGGGAGCAAGGGGTCTAAGGCATCTTTGATGTAAGGACCTCCAAGTCCTCAGTGTGAACCTGCCTGCTGCACTCATGCTCTGCTACTGACCCATGGTGCCTGCCAGAAGTAACTTAAGTCATATAATGCTTAATCTGCACAAGCCCATCACAGTTAGATAAAAGCCAATTGGAATGTCCTTCACCTTCTGTAAATAACTCAGGCCACAGTCAAAACAAATGTCAGAAGAGAAGGAGCTTTCTTACAGCAAGGGATGCCCAGGAATGCTGCTTTCCTTACCCCAAAATCCCTGGTGTCTGAACGTGCTCAGGTTTGAGCAAGCAGGGGCGAAACTGAAGTGAGAACTAACTGCAGCACATGGTTCACATTAAGGAGCTGTTTGAGGGGCCTGTGTGGCTTAGTGGGTAAATCATCAGCTTTGTCCCCTTGCAGTTTACCAGTCCAGAGCAGCCTGTGGTCCTAAAGGAGGAAAAAGCTCAGCCTAAGCTCAGCAGTTTCTATCACAGAGGTTGAACTCTAGTGTAGTGGCTAGGCCTGCAGGCTGGAGCTGTGGGAAACCCCAGCTTCATCTTACAGAATCAACCAGGTTGGAAGAGACTTGCAAGATCATCAAGATCACCCAATCTTAACCAATCAACCAGACCACAGCACTAAGTGCCTCATCCAGGCTTTTCTTAAACACCTCCAGGGACCTTGACCTCACTACCTCCCTGGGCAGCCCATTCCAATGTCCAATCTCTCTTTCTGGGAAGAACTTCTTTCTAAGATCAAGCCTAAACTTCCCCCTGCACAGCTTAAGACTGTGTCTTCTTGTTCTGTCACAGGTTGCCTGGGAGAAAAGACCAACCCCCACCTGGCTACAACCACCCTTCAGGTAGTTGTAAATAGCAGTAAGGTCTCCTCTGAGCCTCCTCATGGGACCTTGGGAGCAGTTGCAAGATGGGACAGTCCCAGTCCTGCCAAGCACAACTCGTGCACAGGCCTCCTACCCACAATCTTGGGAACATGCACTGCCTGCTGCTGAAACAGTGGGACGGAGATGAAAACGGTGATGAAACACAGGCCCGAGGATCTAGCACAAAAATAGCAAAGGAAGGAGAGATAAATACTCTGATAGTCCTTAAATACTCGAGGAGGAAACCAGCCAGGAGCCACTTTGGCTACAGGGGGACAGGCTGGAAGCTAATGACAGATGATCCTGATGTTACCAAGTCGGCAAGTGGATTCCTAACCACATTTTTTTTTCCTTTTCCACAAAAAGAAGCCAAATGTCACATCCGAGGGATCAGGTCCGTTTTCTTGAGAGGAAAAGGCTTGCTAAAAGCCCTGAATAGCTCCCATTCAGGCAATCGCGATTAGAAGGGGCTGGGAGGAAGCCAGGCTGGATGTGTGAGATGCCTAAGCCTGGAACACGGTAAACAAAGGTAGGGGAATGTTTGTTTTGACAGCACTCTGGGTACGCAGGAAACATCAAGCAATAAGAGGGACGACTCCGCACAGGAGTTTCCAATCCTATATTTAAGAGCCGAATCAAACGAAAGGGAGGACCCAGCAAATTACAGGCAGCTACAAACAACTCCAGACCTTTTGTCTCAGCTGTGGGAAGATCCTGAGCACACCCGATAACAGAAACTGCATTGCACAACGCTGGGAAACAGGGGCTCTGGTGGTGCGTCCACCCCGACCAGCATCTCGGCTCTGACTCCGGCTCCAGGCTGCAGGGGAAGGTGGAGAGAGCCTAGGAGAGGATAATTATGGAACAACCTGCTGATGGAGGAAGTGGCTTCCCAACCTCTCTTTACTTAAGGCTTGAGTCGTGCTCAGAAGCAGGAAGATTTATAGCCCTCCCCACAGTTGTGTAGTTTTCTCCTTCTGGGCAGATTAGTTTAATAAATGAGAGGTGGGGTGGAGAGGGGGTGGGGGGTTGGAAACACCACCACCACCAAAAAACCAACCAGAAACCCTGCTGAAAAGCAAAGCCCCTACAGCGATGCTGTGTCACCTCGTTAAGCAAGGAGACTCTTTACTTAAGAGGGGTTGTTTGACCCTTAATTACAGCTCAACTCCCAGTTGGAAAATGGCTTTCAGTCTGTAGGGGCTTCTCCTGTAATTTTAACAGGATGAAGCATTCGAATCCTCACCCTCCACTATTGAGGGCAGAGTAAAGTGATTCTAGAACGTTAAATAGCAGAGGGGGGGTGGTGGTTAGGCTGGAAGGGGCTCTTCAGTGCGGTGTGATTCTGCCACGGACAAAGGCCCTTTCTGAAATTAAATACTCTCACAGTCCATGGCAAACAGTGTTTGGTTCTCATTCCTGAGGTCTGCACACGACTCAGGGCAGCAAAACACAGGCTGAAAACTAACCTGACTCGCAGGGCAGAATGAGTATCAGCTGGGAATTTCCAAATGCCAGCAGCAGTGGGGCAGCTGGAGCTCAGGAGATTAGCAAAGGCAGGGATATTGCAACGCCTTGGAGCACAGGTTAACCACACTGGCAATATTTACTGCCCCCCATGACTGGATTGGGGACAGTGAGAATGCAGTGGCATGTTCCAGCATGTTGCTTCATCACCCATTTCAATCTAAAAGCCAATGATGAATCTATAAACCAGGCTCTGAGGTCAGCAGGCAGCTCCTCTGCTGATAATAATAATTACATTCCTTGCCTTTACACTGCAGTTTTCATTCACAGATCACAGGAGGCTTCATCAAAGCAGGCAGCAATCATCACTTCCCATTATTACCAGCAGAGAAATTGAGGGTCAGGGCAGGTAAACACTTTATTTGTCCCAAATTAGGGGTCAGGTGAGGGGAGGTGGCAAGAATGGGGAACTCCAAGGGACCTTATTCAAAGGGGAAGGCACAGCTGCTGACCTGCTCCTCCAAATGGATTATCGTGAGATTGACCTAAACCTAATGGTGAGGAGGGGGCTGGGAAATTGTGGATGAACTGCTTCAGGTGATCGGGGTGTCAGGAATTAAGAGCTCTGTGGGACCTTATTCAAAGGGGAAGCCACAACTACTGACCTGCTCCTCCAAATGGATTATAATGAGATTGTCCAAGATCTAATGGTGAGAAGGGGGCTGGGAAGTTTTGGATGAACTACTTCAGGTGGAGGGGGTGGCAGGAATAAGGAGCTCTGTGGGACCTTATTCAAAGTGGAAACTACAGCTGCTGACCTGCTCCTCCAAATGGATTATCATGAGATTGTTCAAGATCTAATGGTGAGGAGAAGGCTGGGAAGTTTTGGATGAACTACTTCTTTGTCCCTTATTTTCCATTTGTTTTCTTAAAACCACAACAACAAAGCCCCCAAAAAAACCCAGTCAACCAAAAAGCTCATTTCACAGAAACAATGTTTTCCTGAAGAAAGAGTTATTGACACTGTAAGCTACTTTGTGGTCCAAAAGTGTCTGTATTTAGCCACAAAGGCCCTCACTGGAGATGTGGAAAGGCCATACCTGTGTCAGACCTCATGGCCAAATCTCTCCATCCTTAATGAGGTTCTGGTTGTGGTCCTGGCTGCTCACAAGCACCACAGCATCATAGAATAGTTTGGGTTGCCTTTAAAGGTAATTTAGTTAAACCTTCCTGCTCAAACCAGGGACATCTTTTAATAGATCAGGTTGCTCAGAGCCCTAGCCAACCTCATTTTTAACGTTTCCAGAGATGAGGCATCTACCTGGGCAGCTCTTTGGGCAGCCTGTGCCAGTGTTTCACCACCCTCATTGTAAAAAATATTTGGCATGGTTCTTCCATCCCAAACACGTAGCATTTTGCCAGCAGAACACCTCTGCTATGAAGACAGGCTGAGGGAACTGGGGTTGTTCTGCTTAGAGAAGAGAATACTCCAAGGGGACCTTAGAGCTGCCTTCCAATACCTGAAGGGATCCTACAGGAAGGCTGCAGAGGGACTTTTCATAAGGGTGTCTGGAGATAGGGTGAGGGGGAATGGTGTGAAGCTGAGCAACAGCAGGGTGAGATTGGATCTTAGGTAGATGTTCCTCAGTAGGATCATAAGATCATAGGATGTTAGGGGTTGGAAGGGACCTTCAAAGATCATCGAGTCCAACCCTCCTGCCAGAGCAGAACCATAGAATCTAGCAGAGGTCGCACAAGAACACATCCAGATGGGTCTGGAAAGTCTCCAGAGATGGAATCTCCAGAGAAGGAGGGTGGTGAGGCTCTGGAATAGGCTGCCTGGGGAGGTTGTGGCTGCTTCCTGCCTGGGAGTGTTGATGGCCAGGTTGGATGAGGCCTTGAGCATCTGAGTCTAGTTGAGAGGTGTCCCTGCCCATGGTGGGGAGGTTGGAGGAGACGATCTCTGAAGTCCCATCTGACTTGAGCCATTCTAGGGATTCTATGATCTCACCATGCAGGCAGACTCAAGCTTTATCTATTTCCCCAACAAGTATTTAAAATGCTTGCATCCCCCAATGTCTGATTGTGACCAGACATGGGACAAGACAGGAGCTCTCTTCCTATCTGAGAGCTTTGAAAGGGGTTGGTCTCACATCCACTTCCTGGCAAGCAGGGCTAAGGTTTGTTGCCTCAGCAAATTTTTCTGCCCATCCTCATGTGGGAAATTTCCTGCCCATATTTAAGCCTTGTGGAAGCTCTTTCTGCTCTCACTGCCTCAAACCAGGGAGCTGCAGAGAGAGAGAGAAAAGAGTAAACCAAAACAAACCTTCAGACAAATATCTTCTGCTTTAGACTTGAAGACACCATCCCTGGAGGTGCTCAAGAGGGGATTGAACGTGGCACTTGGTGTCATGGTTTAGTCATGAGGTCTGTGGTGACAGGTTGGACTCGGTGATCTTTGAGGTCTCTTCCAACCTTGGTGATTCTGTGACATTAGCAGTGCATGATCCCATTGTGCATTTTCAGCTCACATCACTTTTAATCAGACTCCAGTTTCAGTCCAAAATTGAGGGCTGGGGAAAAAAATAGCTTCAGATTTTATTTATTTATCTATTTGTTTTTAAAGTATTAAATGTTGCCTTCTTAAAAAAAAAAAGGGGGGAGGGGGAAGGGAGGGGAAACCTCAAACCAGAACAACAAAGCCCCACTCATTGTGGGTCTTTCTGAGCAGTTCTTCGAAGCTTGAGCTGGAGCGGTTCCTAACGCATGAACTCGTTTGCGTTGTCACTCAGCAATGCTTTGGGCTTTTGCCTGCAGCTGTGAAGCGTTTCAGCAAAAAAAAACCCAATGACTCCCGAGTTATTTCAGGTTTTGAGTCACATTTTGGTGCCTGACATCTCCGAGATAGAAATAAGTTGTTTCTCGTAACTTTCGCCAGCTTTCGCTTCAACAGTCGCCTGAATCGACTCCATGGAGGCTTTGGTAGCTGGTTTTGTCCTGGCCTCTTCCACTACAGCAGAAATAGTCCCTGGAAGTGAGGGAGTTTTGCAAATTAGGGGCAAAAGAAAAAGCGGTAGCCCAGGTTCTTGTCAAGAAGGCGGTGCACTTCGCAGCTGTAATTGTTGCGGGCTGGTTTATATTCATTGCGCTGAGCGTTTGAGGAGGGGCCAGGTCACAACAAAAGCGGTGTTATCAGCACCGCTCAGCTCTGCGCTTTCTGTTGGGTTGTCACCCCAAAACAGTTGGCCTGCAGCAAGGCAAACGGTGTAAGACTCACAAATACAACTCACAAACCTGACCTGGAGGCTCAGACGCCCCCCCATTATGTCCCGCAGAAACAGCAGAGCGTTTTATTGCGAGGTGTAGCAGCGATTGTCCGGGGGTGGGGGGGTATGTGTGCGTGTGTGCAGGGCTGGGCTTGCTGGCAGCTCCCACGGCAGATTTGTGGCTCCACTGAGTTTTGTGCCAAGACTCGCCAAGTTTCATGCCCCAAATGAACCTGAAACGTGTGTTGCTTTCTGCTTTACACGGCTCCCAAGGGCAGAGAGAGAGATTAAATCCCATCCCGAGTGGGGTTGCTGGCCCTCGATGAAGGAGGATGCGGCATGGAGGTGCTAATGTGCCTAATAAAATCATCATGGTGGGAAAGTGTTGGGAGCCTCTCTTCCGATGGAACCCACTGAGATGCCCGTCCCCCGAGAGAGCACTTTCAAGCTATAAAAACTAGCACAAGAAAAGGTTTTTTGCGTTGCTTTAATTTCCCAAATGAATGTCTTTCACGGATGACCTCGGGGGGTGGTTCGGAAGCTGGGATGGGAGCATCAGCAGCTGCCCAGGGAGCCAGGGACAAAGCTGCAGGAGAACACACTGTCATGCAAAGCAACCACCGACTACTTTAGGATCTGATATGGGCACAGAAAAAGTAAGAGGAGGCAGATTTCCTTGGGAGATAGGGCTGGCAGATCAGGGAGGTGAAGGCTTTCTGACCTGCCAGGTGATTGCCGTCCCTAGAGGATGCTGAGGAGTGAACCCCCACCCCAGATAGCGGCCTGCCACCCAGCGGCACCACAAACCCTCCTCCGCTTCCAAGGAGATAAAAGCAGTCTGGATGTCACACATTTCAGCTGCTTTAGCTACAAGTGGTGTGCTGGGAGCTGAAGGGAATTTATTTTCCTTGGCTGATGACCCTGCTCCCTTCCAGGGCTGCATTTTCCAAGCCCTCTCTGCTTGGCTGTAACATTTGTACCTCTGATAATTGCTGTTATTTTAATAATTAGGCTAAGACCTAATGCACTGGGCTAATACACTAAGCTGGTAGCCTGTAGACTCTCCAGCCAATCTATTTTGGTGTGACTGATGAAGGGAGATTTCATAGATAGGCCATTCAAGCCCAAGTCAACCCTAGCCTGGCATTTAACTGTGGCTGGCAGAACAGAATGGCTGAATGCATTGAGCCCATGCCCACAATAACTCTCTTTGACTGCAGAAGACGTTCCAACAAACATGTCATTCAGCTGCCAATGGAGCCCAGCAAAAATTAGGGAGCTGATGCTATGAATAACCCTTGCAGAGCTCCAGTGTGGTTCCAATGGCCCTCCCATTCCAGGGGACTGAGCTGATTAACACCAGATCGGCCCTGATGTTGCTATTGCTGGGACTGTGTCCCAGGCCAGTACAGAACTGCACACTGCCTTGTAACAGCAGGGATGGGAAGAGCCACGTAATGAGCTGGGTTTAGAGTGAGGAACAAATGGGGCTGGAACACAACCCTGGAAACAAGGCAGTGCTTCCAAGAGGGGCGAGGGAACAGAACAGCAGCGTGTGAGAGGACTGGGAATGAATCTTGAGTTAAATCAAGTAATTGATGTAAACAGAAGGGCTTTTCTTTTCTCTTTTCTTTTCTTTTCTTTTCTTTTCTTTTCTTTTCTTTTCTTTTCTTTTCTTTTCTTTTCTTTTCTTTTCTTTTCTTTTCTTTTCTTTTCTTTTCTTTTCTTTTCTTTTCTTTTCTTTTCTTTTCTTTTCTTTTCTTTTCTTTTCTTTTCTTTTCTTTTCTTTTCTTTTCCTTTCTTTATTTTCTTTTCTTTTTTCTTTTCTTTTCTTTTTTTTTTCTTTTCTCTTCTCCCTTCCCTTCCCTTCCCTTCCCTTCCCTTCCCTTCCCTTCCCTTCCCTTCCCTTCCCTTCCCTTCCCTTCCCTTCCCTTCCCTTCCCTTCCCTTCCCTTCCCTTCCCTTCCCTTCCCTTCCCTTCCCTTCCCTTCCCTTCCCTTCCCTTCCCTTCCCTTCCCTTCCCTTCCCTTCCCTTCCCTTCCCTTCCCTTCCCTTCCCTTCCCTTCCCTTCCCTTCCCTTCCCTTCCCTTCCCTTCCCTTAATTCAGCATATATCTGAAAAAAAAAAAGCCACAAGCATCATACCCTCAGACCTGTCCAGCTTGGGAGAGCATTTTGTAAAGTTAATGATCATACAATCACAGAAAGCCCAGGCCAGAAGGCACCTCAAAAGTCAGCTGGTCCAACCTTTCTCAGAACAAACAAACAAAGAAGTCCACAAACACCACAAATAGACATTTTTGCCTATTTCTGCTGCAAGTTTCTCTATCACTCTCTGTCTGCTCCCCCTGTTTTGTCAATAAGAGGGTTGCCTCCCGTGACTCTGCCCCTCTGAGGAGCGAGGCTGTCGCCGACCTGCGGCCCCTTTCCCCTCAGGGCCGTTTTGTAGGATCTGTTGTCACCAGGGCTGTGCTCAGGCTGAGTCGCGTAATGGGAACCATGTGTCCGCCTGGCGCTTGCAATCCTACCCCGAGGAGCTCCATGCAATGGAAATGCTCTCACTGGAGACAAGCAGCTGGTGGGGGAAAAGCTTGGAGCCAGAGACACAGCTTTGGCTGTTTTCTGCTTGCTCTCCAAAGTGCAGGATCTCACACCACAACAACAGCAAACGGTGGTGGTTTGTCCTGTGGAGGTGGGAGGACCTTGGGCAATGGCACTGGTGACAGGCAGCCTAGACAAAAGGGACCAAGGGGGAAATAACATAGGGTTTTAGAAGATGACAAAAGCAAAACAAAGTGGAAACCAGACTGGAGCCTTGGCCCACCACAGCACTGCACATTGGCCTGAGCAGGAGACAAAAGAGGAAGAAGCTGGAGGAGATGCAGTGAAACTGGGGAATCATAGGGTTATTGAAATTAATTGTGCTGAGAGGATGGAGCCAGGTGCTTCTCAGTGATGCCCAATGACAGCACAAGAGGCAGTGGTGGAATTTGAGGCATAGGAAATTCCATGGAAACCGGAGGAAAAATATTTTCCCTGTGAGGGTGACAGAGCACTGGAACAGGCTGCCCACGGGGGTTGTGGAGTCTCCCTCTCTGGAGACATTAAAAACCTGCCTGGATGAGTTCCTGTGTGATCTGCTCTAGGTGATGTTGCCCTGGCAGGGGGGTTGGACTGGATGATCTTTTGAAGTCCCTTCCAGCCCCAAACACTCTGTGATTCTATGATTCTGGACCATCACCATCAAGAAGAAAAGTGGTCATCAGAATACTGCATGTTTGATAGGAATGTGCATGACACACAGGGCATAACAACCTCATTCCTCATCCTTGTTCCTTTAAATCTGTAGCCTTCTGGACAAAAGAGATCCTGTAAAGAGATTGATGCCCTCTACAAGGATCACAGAATCACAGAATGTTAGGGGTTGGAAGGGACCGAGAAAGATCACCCAGTCCAAGCCCCTCGTCGGAGCAGCAACACCTAGAGCAGAGCACACAGGAACACATCCCAGCAGGTCTTGAATATCTCCAGAGAGGGAGACTCCACAACCCGTCTGGGCAGCCTGTTCCAGTGTTCTACCACCTTCACAGTGAAAAAATGTTTCCATGGAACTTCCTATGCCTCAACTTCCACCATTGCCCCTTGTGCTGTCATTGGGCATCACCCAGCAGAGCCTGGCTCCATCCTCTTGGCGCTCACCCTGCACATCGTTATAAACATGAATGAGGTCACCTCTCAGGCTGTGAGCATGGGTGAGGTTTCCCCTGGTGATAAAACTTGCTCATCACCTTAGCCACCGCTGGGGTACTGGGTGGTCAAAACTCTTCAAGCTGCTGAGGCCAGCCTGCAATACAGTCCATGAGGAGCCTGATGCCATTGTCATGTCTCAAATTTCAGTGTGTCTGAGATAAACCACTGGAATAACAAAGCACACAGGATCTGGCTGGTGTCTGATACCCAGGGCTCCTAGCCTTCCAACAGCCAACTTCATCCTGAGGAAAAAAAGCCACACACACACACAAATATATTAAAAAAGCCAGACTGAAGCTGAGGCACATAGAATCATAGAATTGTCAGGGTTGGAAGTGACCTCAAGGATCAACCAGTTCCAACTCCCCTGCCATGGGCAGGGACACCTCACACTACAGCAGGTTGCCCAGACCCACATCCAGCCTGGCTGCAAAAACCTCCAGGGATGAGGCTTCCACCACCTCCCTGGGTAACCTGTGCCGGTGTCTCACCACCCTCATGGGGAAGAACTTCTTCCTGGATCTCCCTACTTCTAGTTGTTTTTCCACTCCCCCAGTCCTATCACTACCTGACACCCTCAAAAGTCCCTCCCCAGCTTTGTTGTAGCCCCCTTCAGATACTGGAAGGCCACAAGAAGGTCTCCTCAGAGCCTTCTCTTCTCCAGACTGAATAACCCCAATTCTCTCAGTCTGTCCTCAGTCTTTCATTGCAAATTCAGTTGCAAAGGTCACTACTCCTCTCCCCCTCACCCCAGTCTCTCTCTTTCTCTCTGCAACACTTTTGTTTGTGCAAGGCTTCAGGAATTAAACCCTCATTTCAAGGGCTCTGAGTAGACCACAGCAGGGATACACTGCACTGATTATCCGCAGCAGGCAAGCTTTCCTCCCTCAGCTCTTTAGCTGCTCTGCTCTCTATGATCTGTATGGCTTACATGGATTCTTTTTTGTGCCCTGCCTGTAAACTGCTAAAAGAGACTCCACTGCATTGGTGGAACAGACTTATCTTGATTAATTACACAGGATTATATTGTAACAGGGAATTGCCATCACCTTAGCAGCCATAGAAGGAGAAGAAAAAGAGATAAATAGAGAAATAACTGGGAGATAGCTGGGAGTGCAGTGAGAAGAGGAACAGCCTTGGTAGGAAAGCAGATAGGGAAGACTCATTTATGGAGACAGCACTGTGGGAAATCTTCATGTGAAAGAATCAAGCTATAAGAAAGTTGTTGTCCATATAGAATCACAGAATTGTCAGGCTTGGAAGGGACCTCAAGGATCAGCCAGTTCCAATCCCCCTGCCATGGGCAGGGACACCTCACACTACAGCAGGTTGCTCACAGCCACAGCCAGCCTGGCTGCAAGAACCTCCAGGGATGAGGCTTCCACCACCTCCCTGGGCAACCTGTGCCAGTGTCTCACCACCCCCATGGGGAAGAACTTCTTCCTAACATCCAATCTCAATCTATCAATTTCTAGTTTTGCTCCATCCCCCCCAGTCCTATCACTCCCTGACACCCTAAAAAGGCCCTCCCCAACTTTCTTGTAGGCCCCCTTCAGATACTGCAAGACCACAATAAGATCTCCTTGGAACCTTCTCTTCTGAAGGCTGAACAGCCCCAGCTCTCTCAGGTTGTCCTCATAGGAGAAGAGCTCCAGCCCTCTGATCATCCATATGGAAAAGGTGAGGGGTTTAGGGGTTCCTAGGGGTGTAATTTTTCTAGATCTGGAGTTCATATGTCGGTGCAATGGTGGAAATGCCATTTTTAGAAGTGAACAGCAGTCTTCAGTGGCCTAATTTATGGTTAAATAGATGAAGAAACCTTGGGAGCTGCTTGCATTCCTCAAAGCAGTTGGTATCTCTCCTGGGAAAGCCAAGATTCTTGCAGCAGGACCCCTGCAAAGGGAAGGAGCTCCAGATCACTCAGTGCTTTTGTGAACAGCCACATCATTGATTAAAGACCTGGCAAGAATGTTAACTTTCCTGGCCTCTTGCATAACAGAGCCTAGATAATTAAATTATATCATCTTTGCATCAAGCCTGTAATTCCCTGATTGCATTGGACTATGTCTTTGAGAAAGAGCTCCTGCCTAGATGCCCTGAGAAGCATCTTGCCACCTTGAGCAGTCTTAACAGTGGCTCCAAAAGGTCATGACTAGGAATGGTTTATCCTTTCCACCTCCCATTTGGCCTGATCTTATCTGGGTTGAGATTCCAGCCCTGGCTTCATTTCTGCAGGCTCAGTGAAAGGCTGATTTGCCATTGCAGAATCACAGAATAGGCTGGGTTGGAAGGGACCTCCAAAGGTCACCCAGTCCAACCCCCTCTGCAGTCAGCGGGAGCATCCTCCACTAGCTCGGGTTGCCCAGAGCCCTGTTGAGCCTCACTTTGAATATGAATATCTGCAGGGATGGAGACCCTTTCTTTGCTTTGAGGGCCACCCACCTGTGCCAGACCCACCTCTTGGAGAGGCTGAACTTCTGATGCTCACCTCATCCAAGTTTCTAAACATCATTTTTCAGGGCTGCTTTCCTAAAAGCTCAACAATTCACTGTACCTCCTTTCCCAAGCCCAGCCTCCACACCAAAGCTGAGCCAGGCACGTTCCCACCAGTGCTACATGCAGTAGCAGCAGTGCTCACCCACTTGTTACACCAGCCTCTGCCTCTCTTTTCTTCCTCTATATCATTATGGTGATGTAATAAATATGCAGAGGAGCTGCAGGCACCAGCCATTTCCTTTGTTTGAAACACTCCACCACGTTCTCCCAACTGGATATTATCATCTGATTATACACATGCCAGAGAAGTAGCTCCCTGTGGCAGTGCTGCTTTTATACTGCATCTCTGCCTCCTCCTCCTTCTCTTCCCCTTTGCATTTCCCACCCCATATTCACACGCTCCTATTCCATGCCTAGCCTGTATTTTACTCCCTCTGTTCTTGCTGCAGTTCTTCGTGGTAAGGGAAGCCTTGATTATATGTTATGGCTAAATGACTTAAATCATAAAAAAGAGGGGGGGTGGAAAAGGAACACAGAGGAGTATTGCCTGGAGGTCAAAATGAAGTCAGAACCCTCTGGTTAGGAGGCAGATCCTTGCTGAAGTCTGGTGGGTACCTCCTCTACCTCTCTTGAGTCCATAAGGGTTTAACCCCTACCCAGGAATACTCCCAACCCCTCTGAGCCAGCCAAAAGTGCACTGGGTGGAAGGGAAAAAATAGGATAGGATAGGATAGGATAGGATAGGATAGGATAGGATAGGATAGGATAGGATAGGATAGGATAGGATAGGATAGGATAGGATAGGATAGGATAGGATAGGATGGGATAGACCAGGTTGGAAGAGACCTTCAAGATCATCATGTCCAACCCATCATCCAACACCACCTAATCAACTAAACCATGTCACCAAGCACCCCATCCAGTCTCCTCCTAAACACCTCCAATGATGATGACTCCACCACCTCCCTGGGCAGCACATTCCAATGGCCAATTACTCTTGCTGGGAAGAACTTTCTCCTCACCTTGAGCCTAAACTTCCCGGGGCACAGCTTGAGACTGTGTCCTCTTGTTCTGGTGCTGGTTGCCTGGGAGAAGAGACCAACCCCCACCTGAAATAATGGAATAGAATTATGGAATAGAATCATGGAATTGTTAGGGTTGGAAGGGACCTCAAGGATCAGCCAGTTCCAACCCCCCTGCCATGGGCAGGGACACCTCACACTGCATCAGGCTGCTCACAGCCACATCCAGCCTGGCTGCAAAAACCTCCAGGGATGAGGCTTCTACCACCTCCCTGGGCAACCTGTGCCAGTGTCTCACCACCCTCATGGGGAAGAACTTCTTCCTGACACCCAATCTGAATCTACCCATTTCTAGTTTTGCTCCATTCTCCCCTAGTCCTATCACTCCCTGACACCCTCAAAAGTCCCTCCCCAGATTTTTTGTAGTTCCCCTTTAGATTCTGGAAGTCTTATACACAGGCTGTGAACTTCAGGCACTGGGAAGATTCCTGCCAATTTCCAGCAGTGGGAACATGTCTGAGTGGGGAAGTCATATTTACACAAGTCAAGGCAAACACTGCTTCCTTCTGCAGCAGGAAACAGAAGTTATTCTCAGAGCTGCAGCGAGAGAACAAGAAATTAAATAAAGAGTTGGCAGCATGAACTTTGTTTTATTCCTGTGGTTTTACAATCTCAGAGTCAAAATAAACACATTTGCAATCTCAGGAGAATTATTACAGTAATAATGTTGGGGGGGGTGGCTGGGGGCGGGGACAGGATGGGACAGGGGAAGTGAGGTGGGGAAATCTATTTACAGGCTCCAATGAAATGGTTTAATGAGTCATGTAAGCTGAACCAGCACATCCAGGGCAGGCAAATTCGTATTTCTGTTAGATTCTTCTGTTATCAGGTGCTCTGATGCAACAGACCTCACCTGGAATATTGCATCAGGTTTGGGGCTCCCCAGTTCCGGAGGGACAGGGATCTACTGGAGGGCTACAAGGATGATTGAGGGAATGGAGCACTGTCCTGTGAGGAGAGGCTGAGAGTCCTGGGACTGCTTAGTCTGGAGAAGAGAAGACTGAGAGGGGATGCCTATCAACATCTGAGGGCTGGGTGTCAAGAGGGACGGGGCAGGCTCTGCTCACTTGCACCCTGTGATAGGACAAGGGGTAATGGATAGAAACTACAGCACAGGAGGTTCCACTTCAACATGAGGAGGAACTTCTTCACTGTGAGCTTCACAGAGCACTGGAACAGGCTGCCCAGAGAGGTTGTGGAGTCTCCTTCTCTGGACTCTTTTAAGACCCATCTGGATGTGTTCCTGTGTGGCGTGTGCTATATTCTCTGGCCCTGCTCTGGCAGGTGGGGTCTCAGCAGAGCAGAATAAAGACAGAATGTAGTTACAGGGGCAAGTACCAGAGGCTGGTCCAAGGTACAAGAAAGATGTGGAGGCAAGGGAAAGCACAAGAGGTAGCTAGAGGGGTAAATTCCAGAGGTAGGTAGCAGGCTCTTGGCACTGGGAGTGTGAATCGCACAGGAAAAGGAAGGGCTGTATGGATGCCAGCATGGGAATGATGCAATCACAGCAAGGCCTGTAGCTCTTTGCAAAGCTCCTGCCTCTCACTGGGAGACAAAAGCAGAGAGCAGGGAAGTGAGAAAATCTTGAATGGCTTGCTCCTTTCAAACCCAAATGGAGCCAGAGGAGCCGTTTGCCCTGCATGAAGCGATCCCTGGGCTTAGGCTGCTGTGGAAAGGGTAGAGGTTAAAGTGGGAAGTAAGGCTGTCATTTTTATAAACAAGGCTCATGTTTCCCTTCTGCAAAGACATATATTTGGAAACCCACGTAGGCATGAAGCCTGAGCCTTGCACCAGAAGACCACTGAGGCCTCCTTATCTTCCCTTTTGTTCTGCTTTCCTGGTGCTTTTTTAATCCCCTTACCGGTACTGCTTTGGGATCGACTCCCTTTTCCAGGACAAGCTTTTCACAGGCTTGAAGGGCTCTTTGTTCTCGCCGTCCCTCTGCTGTCCCTGGGGTGTGCTTCTGCTCTTCCAGGGGGCCAGCAGCAGAGAGGAAGAGAGGAGGATGTGAACTCCCATGTTTGCACACAAAGAGAGAGAGAGGAGGACCTGTTTACTCCTCTGCTCAATGCTCCCCCAGCAGAAAGAGAGGTTTCCATGTGTTCAGGAGTAAAAGATCAACAAGAAAGGGGAAGGGGTGGGGGATGGGGGGGCTGTGTAGGCTGTTGGGGTGCCCTGGTGCTGAGTTTCTCCTTACATTGCCCAAGAAGGCCAATGGCATCCTGGGGTACATTAAGAGGAGTGTGTCCAGCAGATCCAGAGAGGGTCTCCTCCCCCTCTACTCTGCCCTGGTGAGACCTCACCTGCAATATTGCTTCCAGTTCTGGGCTTCCCAGTTCAAGAGGAACAGGGATCTGCTGGAGAGAGTCCAACGGAGGGCTACAAGGATGATGAATGGAATGGAGCATTGCCTGATGAGGAAAGGTTGAGAGACCTGGGGGTGTTTATTCTGGAGAGGAGAAGACTGAGAGGAGATGTAATCAATGTTCATAAATATCTGAGGGCTGGGTGTCAAGAGGGAGGGGACAGGCTCTGCTCACTTGCACCCTGTGATAGGACAAGGGGCAATGGATATAAACTACAGCACAGGAGGTTGCACCTCAACATGAGGAAAAAATTCTTCACTGTGAGGGTCTCAGAGCACTGGAACAGGCTGCCCAGAGAGGTTGTGGAGTCTCCTTCTCTGGAGACTTTCCAGACCCATCTGGATGTGTTCCTGTGCAACCTGTGCTAGATTCTATGGTCCTGCTCTGTCAGGGGAGTTGGACTCAATGACCTTCAGAGGTCACTTCCAACCCCTAATGTCCTGTGAGCCTGTGACCCTGTGATCCTCACCACACAACACGGTGGCAGTGCTGGCAGAACTCTCTCAGTGCTCACTGAATTCTTCAGAGGTGTGTGGGAGTCACTTAGGGGACTTCCAGGTATAAAACCTGTTGGCTCTGGCAGGGCTTCACATACCAGGGCAAGGAATATAAACACCTCAGTGCTCGTGGTGCCTGGGAGAGAGCCGCAGCCGTTCCCAAGCACATAGGGCTGGAAACGACCACCTACGGCATGGGGCTCAGTCACCAGCTCCTCACAGACACCTTCCACAAGCTGGGCAAGTGCTGGCTACTCAGTGACTTCCTGGTTACCCTTGCAGCTGCTACCCCTCACTTATGAAGAGCTTGGCATAAATATTGGCAGGAAATATTAAGATGCATTGGCAGCAGATCCAGAGAGGTGATTCTGACGCTCTGCTCCACTGAGACTTCACCTGGAGTACTCTGTACAGGTCTGGAGCCTTCAATATAGGAAGGACATGGACCTGATGGAGAGGGTCCAGAGAAGGGCCATGAAAATGATCAGGGGGTTGAAGCACCTCTGCTATGAGGACAGGCTGAGTGAGCTGGGGGTGTTGAGCCTGGAGAAGAGAAGGCTCTGGGGAGACCTAATAGCAGCCTGCCAGTACCTGATGGGGGCTACAAGAAGGGTGGAGAGAGACTGTTTGCAAAGGCCTGCAGGGACAGGACAAGGGGTAATGGCTTCAAACGAGAGAAAAGCAGATTTAGATTGGATATCAGGAAGAAGTTATTCACTATGAGGGTTGTGGAACACTGGAACAGGTTGCCCAGGGAGGTGGTTGAGGTCCTTTCGCTGGAGATATTTAATGGGAGGCTCAATAGCACCCTGGGCAACCTGATCTAGTTGGTGATGTCCCTGCTGACTGCAGAGGGGGTTGGACTGGATGACCTTTGGAGGTCCCTTCTGGCCTGGACCATTCTATGATTCTATGATTGGAGTCATTCAGTTTGTCTCAACAGTTTTTTTAGCTGAAGTTTTATGGAACCTTTTCGAACAGGACCTTAGAACCATAGAATCAATAAGGTTGGAAAAGGCCTCAGAGATCATCAAGTCCAACCTGTCACCACAGACCTCATGACTAAACCATGGCACCAAGTGCCACGTCCAATCCCCACTTGAACACCTCCAGGGATGGTGACTCCACCACCTCCCTGGGCAGCACATTCCAATGGCCAATCTCTCTTTCTGGGAAGAACTTTCTCCTCACCTTCAGCCTAAACTTCCCCTGGTGCAGCCTGAGACTGTGTCCTCTTGTTCTGGTGCTGCTTGCCTGGGAGAAGAGACCAACCCCCTCCCTGGCTACAACCTCCTTTCAGGTAGTCATAGAGAGCAATAAGATCTCCCCTGAGCCTCCTCCTCTCCAGGCTAAACCACCCCAGCTCCCTCAGCTTCTCCTCATAGGGCTTGGACTCAAGGCCTCTCTCCACCCTCGTTGCCCTTCTCTGGACATGTTCAAGAGTCTCAATGTCCTTCTTAAACAGAGGACATGGTACTCAAGGTGTGTCCTAACCAATGCAGAGTACAGGGGCACAATGACTTCCCTGCTCCTGCTGGCCACACTATTCCTGATGCAGACCAGGATGCCATTGGCCTTCTTGGCCCCCTGGGCACACTGCAGGCTCATGTTCAGCCAGCTGTCAATCAGCACCCCCAGGTCCCTTTCTGCCTGGCCGCTTTCCAGCCACTCTGACCCCAGCCTGTAGCACTGCATGGGGTTGTTGTGGCCAATGTGCAGCACCTGGCACTTGGACTTGTTAAATGCCATCATGTTGGACTCTGCCCATCTGTCCAGCCTGTCAAGATCCCTCTGCAGAGACATTCTACCCTCTAACAGATCAACACCTGCTCCCAGCTTGGTGTCATCTGCAAATTTACTGATGATGGGCTCAATCCCCTCATCCAGACCATCACTAAAGACATTGAACAGGATGGGGCCCAGCACTGATCCACTGGCTGACCTTATGCAGGTGCCATCACATTTCCCCCCCTTTTTTCTTTTTCTTTTTTTGTAAGAGCAGTAAAAATCACAGCTCAGATGCAACATTCACTTGTTGCCTCATTTCCCCCAGATGCTAGTTGAGTTTTCTTTTTGCTTGCACTCTTGTGAAGAGGATTCAGTACTTACTTCTCCAGCATGGGGAAAAAATAACTTTGCAGCCCTTCTGTCTGTGTCTTATGGCCCTGGTGGTCCACAGCTGAAGCCTGAGCACTGTTGGGTTGGTGGTAGTGCCACCACCCAAGGGGTCCTGCCTCTGCTTTCTGTGTTCACCCCAGCAGGGTGTTGTGAATGACTGAAGTGAAAAATCGGTTGTAAGACAAGATCAGCTTGAACAGTTGCACCTTCACTGTGGTCTTACCTCCACCTTGCCTGAATTATACAGCCAAGCTGTGAGCTAGGACTTGGAGGTGGTCTGTGGTGGGACAAAGAGAGAATTCATTTCAATGATGATGATTCCTCCACAGCCCAACATGGAGCTGTGAAGAGCAGGCAAGGCCTATGCCCTTCTCAGGATCTCAGGTAGTGATAGGACTAGGGGGAATGGAATGAAGCTGGAGGTGGGGAGATTCAGGCTGGATGTGAGGAGGAGGTTCTTCACCATGAGAGTGGTGAAACCCTGGAATGGGTTGTCCAGGGAGGTGGTCGAGGCCCCGTCCCTGGGGGTGTTTAAGAGCAGGCTGGATGAGGCTCTGGCCAGCCTGATCTAGTGTGGGGTGTCCCTGCCCATGGCAGGGGGGTTGGAACTAGATGATCCTTGTGGTCCCTTCCAGCCATGAATGATACTATGATACTATGATACTATGATACTATGCCCTGGCAAAGGAATTTGTTCTTCCCTTAGAAGGAGTTTGTGATTTGGTTTTGCTGCCAGCAAAGCCACTACAATGGCCTGAAAAGAGGTGTTTCAGAGGTGTGATGTGGGCTTAATGTAGTTGTGGGATTGAGCTCAAGGGGCTCTCCAGCATGGCAGCCCTGCCCCAGTGATGGGCCCAGGGGAACAGCAGTGGGACATGGGGGTCCTCATGAGTCAGTGAAACTGGAGTGAGTTAAGTTGTGTTGATTGTGGATGAAGGTGAGCACAGGGACAAGCACTGCAGAGCAGCCCACGCCGTCCCTGCCCGGTGGGAACCTGCTCAAGAGGCCATCCCCACAGAGGGTGGTTATCTCAAAGTCACACAATCAGGAAGCAACCAGGACAACATGAATATTGTGTGAGGGGGAGCTGCTGGTGTGGGGCTATCGGTGCTTCCCAGGTCAGGCAGGACACGCAGGGAGTCAGAACAAGGCAGGAAGAAGAGAAGATGGTGCCAAAAATCCTGGCGAGAGGAGGTTCAGCGTCTGGCCAGAGCAACACTGAGATACTGGAACATGTCCAGAGAAGGGCAGCGAGGCTGGGGAGAGATCTTCAGCACAAGCTCTACGAGGAGAGGCTGAGGGAGCTGGGGTTATTTAGCCTGGAGAAGAGAAGGCTCAGGGGAGACCTCACTGCTCTCTACAACTCCCTGAAGGGAGGTTGTAGCCAGGTGGGGGTTGGTCTCTTCTCCCAGGCAACCAGCACCAGAACAAGAGGACACAGTCTCAAGCTGTGCCAGGTGAAGTTTAGACTTGAGGTGAGGAGAAAGTTCTTCACAGCAAGAGTAACTGGCCATTGGAATGTGCTGCCCAGGGAGGTGGTGGAATCCCCATCCCTGGAGGTGTTCAAAAAAGGCTTGGATGTGGCACTTGGAGCCATGGTTTAGTTGTCATGAGGTGTCAGGTATTAGGTAATAGGTTGGGCTTGATGATCTCTGAAGTCTTTTCCAAGGTGGTTGATTCTGTGATTCTGTGAACCAACCCTTGTCAGCAGCATTGCAGCAATGTCCACCTGCAGCTTGCCCTTGAACAAACCCTGAGACCCCATTGTTGTTTAGCACAACATGCAGGCTCACCCCACCTGCACCTACATCCCTTCTTGTGCCTTCTGCTAGCACGCTTTGGATTACTTTACTTTTTCATGGGGAAGAGCTTAGCTGTACAGCTAATGGTCTACAGAAGACTTTTGTGGGGTGTCCCTGCCTTGTAGAAGCTGCCCTGCTGAGGCTGAAATTGCAAATAGCCCTTTGCTGTGGTGTTGCTTGACCTTTATGCTTTTCTTCACCTTGAAAACATCCTGGTCCAGGGAGGAAGTCACCAGAAAATAACGACAGTGGCCAAAACAAAATCACCCCCAGTATCTGGATCTTCTTGAGGGTTGAAAACAAAGGATAATGTGGCTGCACAGCCATAAAATCAACAGCAGCTTTCCAACAGAAGCCAGAGGAGGATGACTTTGCTGGAGCTGCAGCAGGCACCAGCACCTTGAAGGGTTAAAAGGAGCAGGCTGACAAGAGCCTTAATGTTTTTACAGCACAGAGACATATAACGTCCAATACAGGATGATTTGTTCTCTTGATGTCTAAAAGAGCTTAATGGAGAAACAGGCTGTTCAAATACAGGAGACTTTATAGGTTAGCTCCTCTCCATACTTCATCTTCAGCTCTTTGCCAAGTTAGCAGAGAATCAGGCTTCAAGTCACATTTAGGCTTCACAGCAGCAGTTTTTTTCACTAAGAGCTTAGCTAAAAGACTTAGATGTGAATGACAAGAGGTTACTCAATCTTCTCACACATTTGGTCCTCAGGACAGTTGCAAATCCTGCATATCATTTTCTTTTATTTTTCTGTGTAATGGAGGGGAAATAAATCAGCTTTTATATGGTTACACAACTGTCCACAGTCTTGCCCAGGAATGGAAGAATGCCCTAAAAATCAAAAGCAGGTGGATTTTCTCCACATCGAGTTTCTTCTTCCACACAAGGACAAACAGGCTCCATGCCCCGTGCCTCTTTTCTCTCTGAAAAAAGCCAGGAGCTCTGATTTGGCACCCACCCTTCAGAGTCCACCCCAGGCTTAAGAGGGACACCATTAAAATCCACCAAAACCTCCTAACTGAAATAAATTGGATGTTGCAATATTGATCACTGCCCTTCTCCCCAGCAAAGCTCTAACTGGAAACACCCAAAGGTTTGCTCAGCCTTATCTTGTTCACAGGATCACAGGATGTTAAGGGATTGGAAGGGACCTCTGGAGATGATTAAGTCCAACCCCCCTGCCAGAGCAGAACCAGAGAATCCAGCACAGGTCACACAGGAACACATCCACACAGGGCTTGAAAAGTCACTAGAGAAGGAGACTCCACAAGCTCTCTGGACAGCCTGTTCCAGTGCTCTGTCACCCTCATGGTGAAGAAATTCCTCCTCATGTTGAGGTGGAAGTTCCTGTGCTGCAATTTATATCCATTGCCCCTTGTCCTATCACAGGGTGCAAGTGAGCAGAGGCTGTCACCTCCCTCTTGACACCCAGCCCTCAGATATTTAACAGTGCCTTCTAACTGGATTGACAAAACTTTCCTACTGTACCGCAGCAACCTTGGCATCCTTTCCATTGCTGCTAACTTGAGAAGTTCTGCAGATCTGTTTGATGTTGCTGTTGGCTTGGGAGTGTCAAAGATGAAGAAGGAAGGAGAGGGCATCTTCAGAGATGTTCACAGAATCACAGAATGTTAGGGGTTGGAAGTGACCTCAAAATATCATCCAGCCCAACGCCCCCTGCCAGAGCAGGATCACCCAGGGCAGGTCACTCAGAACACATCCAGGTGGGTTTGGAATGCCTCCAGAGAAGGAGATGGGGATGAAGGAGGAGTGGAGTTTGTTGTTTCTTAAAAGAGACACCTGAGAGGTGTAGAACATGAGAGCAGAAATGCTCAGCATAAACAATCACCGCTGCAGGACTCTGGGTCTGAAGCTCCCTGGGGGCTCACTGAGGATTTGCTTCATTACTTTTGAATGTCTTCATGAGCTCAGAAGCCTCCTCAGCGGGAACACAATTGGCAAAAATGGACCTCTGTGGCATGTGCTCTTTATTTTTTTTCCCCATCCAGGTGGATCCCAGCCAAGCACACAATCCCATCATTAATTCAGACATGGGTTATCAGCAACACACACAAAAATGCAGGGTTAGAGGAGCAGCCCTCAGAAGAAATGCTGCTGATAAACCTGGAAACGCTCTTGGACCTCCCGTGGCACAGGAACAGCCAAAGCAAAAGCAAAAAAAGCACAGCAAGTGCCAAAGCAAAACCCTTGACCTGAACAACTGCAGATATCAGAGACACTTAAACCAAGGTCTCAGTCTGGACTCAGAGACGTGAGAACAGGGTAGAAAATCAGGCTGATATCAATGAGGCACAACACAGGGCTGAGTTTAGTGTTTTGTGTGTGTGTGTGTGTGTGAAATTTTGGCACCTTCCTGCTTTTTTTTTTTTTTCCTGGAATGATTTAATTTTTTTGTTTTGGAAAACTCTAACTGAGTGAGAAGGACTCAGTGGGTACAGCCAGCTTGTTCTCCACTCATAGAATCCCTGTGGTTTCAAACCGTTGTCCCTCATCCTGCCACCACAAGCCCTTCTAAACAGGCCCTCCCCAGTGAGTCCTGAGGACACAAAGATGCAGGGCTGGAACACCTCTGCTCCAGGGGATAGGCTGAAGGAGCTGGGGTTGTTCAGCCTGGAAGAGAGAAGACTCCTAGGGGACCTTAGAACTGCCTTCCAATACCTGAAGAGATCCTACAGGAAGGCTGCAGAGGGACTTTTCATCAGGGTGTCTGGAGACAGGACAAGGGGAAATGGTTTGAAGCTGAGGCAGAGCAGGGTTAGACTGGATCTTAGGAAGAAGTTCTTCAGTAGGAGGGTGGTGAGACTCTGGAATAGGTTGCCCAGGAAAAGTTGTGGATGCCTCCTCTGTGGGGGTGTTGAAGGCCAGGTTGGATGAGGCCTTGAGCAGATGAGTCTAGCTGAGAGCTGTCCCAGCCCCTGGTGGGGAGGTTGGAGTAGATGATTTGTGTGGTCTCTTCCAACCTGAGCTATTCTGTGATCCTATGAATAAGATAAAGCAGCTTGCAGCAGCCTCATTCAGTGTGTGAGCTAATGGAGGGCTAAAAGCAGAAGGGACAACTCCACTCTGCTTTTTTCCTCCCACCTTTCTTCTTCACAGCCTGTCACCGATTCCCTTTCCCCCCTCTCTCTTCCCTCCTATTAAAGCTAAACATCTGCCAAGGTTTTAAGATGCTTTGGCTCCTGCAGGCCACGATAGCACTTGGCTGGAAGGGAAGCTGAGCAAGAGCCACAGCAGGTGAAGGGTTTTAATTCCCTGTTACTGTATCAGCTGCCACGACCACGGGAGGCAGCAGGAATGATTTCCAACCCAAAAAGAGAGCTCTGGCAGGCTGGGCTGGGGCTTGGCCCCCATCCCTCAGGGCTCTGCAGAGCTCAGCTGGTGACTAGTCGCTGCGTCACTCCTTTCTGATTAAATTCCCATCAAGTTTAAAACAATAATATGTCCTTAGTGGAATAAGAAACTCTGGAAGAAGAAAGGGAAAAAGAAAAAAAAAAACAAAACACCTTTGTGGGTTGTTTCTTTGGTGCCTTGGGGTTGTTTTTTTTTGGCCAGCAGTGAGCTAAGGGCAAACCTTGCAGAAGCATGTGGGAGAAAGGGCTCTAGGACCACACTTCTGTTAACAGTGCAGGGCTTATCCTTGCATTTATTATGACCACAAAATCCAGATTCATGGCTGAACTAAGACAATTCTGAGACACTTCTAAGATGGATTTGTCTGAAATTTAGACAATTGTGACAAAGGAAAATGCTGGACAGCACACAGAAATGATGACGTGTGAACTTGAAGAGAAAGAAGTGCCCAAATCCTTCAGCAGACAATTTCTGTCCAAGGTCTTTGGTAGTGACTTTACACTCCTCTGCTGAGACCCCACCTCCAAACCTGCATCCAGCTCTGGTGTCCCCAGCATAAGGACACAGAGCAGTTGGAGTGAGGCCAGAGGAGGGCCACAGAGATGAGCCAAGGGCTGGAGCACCTCTGCTGTGAGGATAGGCTGAGGGAGCTGGGGTTGTTCAGCCTGGAGAGGAGAAGACTCCAGGGGCATCTTAGAGCTGCCTTCCAATACCTGAAGGGATCCTACAGGAAGGCTACAGAGGGTGTCTAGAGACAGAACAAGGGGGAATGGTTTGAAGCTGAGGGAGAGCAGGGTTAGACTGGATCTTAGGAAGAAGTTCTTCAGTAGGAGGGTGGTGAGACTCTGGAATAGGTTGCCCAGGAAAAGTTGTGGATGCCTCCTCTGTGGGGGTGTTGAAGGCCAGGTTGGATGAGGCCTTGAGCAGCTAAACCTAGTTAAGAGGTGTCCCTTCCCGTGGTGGTGAGATTGGAGTAGATGATCTCAGAGGTGCCTTCCAACCTCAGCCATTCTAGGATTCTGTGGTTCTATGACTTGGTTCTCCCAGCTCTCTGACCCATTGTCTGTCTTCTTGCTGCCCTGTGTGAGAGCCAAGCAGAAGGAGCAGAACCAGGTGATCTCCAGAGCTCCCTTCCAATGCCTACCATTCTGTGATACTGTCAAGGAGGCAGCAGGTATTTTGGCATCCCCAGTCACCCCAGTTCTGAATGAGAAGTTAGGAACAGGTCCATGCCAATGGACCCCAGGCCAGAGAGATACCACCAGCTTCCCATCAAGATTTTCTCCTTCACTCAAAACTCAGTAGTTACTACTCAGTAATATTAGTACCTCTACTAAGAATACATCTCTTTGGCTTGTTTTTCTTCTTTCATTCCACTGATCATTGGGAGGAGAACGCTAGTTTGGGTCCAGCTCAGTGATCGTATCTTACTCATTTTAGCACTGAAATAGAAGAAATCATGTTAGAAGTTTTCATTAGTGGGCCAGTCAGAAACTTTTGGCTAAATATGAGATGAATTTTTTTTTTTCTACTTCATTTGGGGGCAATATAATCCTCTTTGGATAACCTTTTCCCTGGGTTCAAGTTCAGTTCTGAAACCAAAGCACTATGAAAACCAGATCTGAAACACTTGAAACACTCAGCAAACAAGGAGATGAAATCTTGTAGCTTTTCTGTGGCCAATTTTTTGCATTTAAGAAACACTGACAGAAAAGAAGGAATATTTTCCAGAGCCAGCATCCCCTCTTTTCATGGAAACTGTTGGTCAGATTTAAACTCACTCCCACTCTTTCCCAAAGCCCCATTTTGAGGGATGAACTTATGGTAGAAACTCCTCCTGCTATCCTTTGTAGTTAAAACTGCCCCAGACAAGGAGCAGATGTGGCTGAGCCACATAGGTCTGCCCTCCTTGAAGCAATGTCTCCATCAGACCCACCTGATTTTTGCATGGCAGGTAGCCTTGTCCCATGGGACAGTGGAAGAGATGCTGAAATTACAGTGGGCACATCACAGGAGCAGGGTCAGAGGATGTTAGGGGTTGGAAGAGACCTCTGAAGATCATCCAGTCCAACCTCCCTGCCAGAGCAGGACCATAGAATATAGCACATGTCACACAGGAACACATCCAGATGGGTCTTGAAAGTCTCCAGAGAAGGAGACTCCACAACCTCTCTGGGCAGCCTGCTCCAGTGCTCTGTGACCCTCACAGTAAAGAAGTTCCTCCTCAGGTTGAGGTGGAACTTCCTGTGCTGCAGTTTATATCCATTGCCCCTTGTCCTATCACAGGGTGCAACTGAGCAGAGGTTGTCCCCTCCCTCTTGACACCCAGGTCTCAGATGTTTATAGACATTGATTAGATCCCCTCTCAGTTTTTTCTTCTCCAGATTCAACAGCCCTAGATCTCTCCTCAGCTTCTCCTCACAGGACAGTGCTCCATTCCCTCAATCATCCTTGTAGCTCTCCATTGGACTCTGTCCAGCAGATCCCTGTTCCTCTTGAACTGGGGAGCCCAGAAATGGATGCAATATTGCAGGTGAGGTCTCACCAGGGCAGAGTAGAGGGGAAGGAGAACCTCCCTGGATCTGCTGGGCACACTTCTCTTAATGCACCCCAGGATCCCATTGGCCTTCTTGGCCACAAGGGCACATTGCTGTCCCATGGAGAACTTGTTATCCACCAAGACTCCCAGGTCCTCCTCCACAGGGCTGCTCTCTAGCAGATCACCTCCCAACCTGTATTGGTGCAGTTTATTCTTCCTTCCCAGGTGCAGGACTCTGCCCTTGTCCTTGTTGAACCTCATTAGGTTCCTCTCTTCTCAGCTCTCAGTTTGTCCAGGCCTCGCTGAATGGCTGCACAGCCTTCAGCTGTATCAGCCACGTCTCCCAGTTTAGTGATGCTCAGTTAACACTGCCAGGTTATCCAATGCTTGGGTCTAAGGTGTGTAAATGTATAGAGAAAGTGTTAAGGCTCTGATAAATACCCACTTCTGTTTGTAGCTGGTCATATGGATTTCTTACTCAAAACTCATCCACATCCAGCTCAGGTTATCTGGAAAAAGACTGATAAAAAACAAAGCAAAAAGAAGTTGTTACCAAAGGGGTGGTGGAAGCCCCATTCCTGGAAGCTTTTAAGGCCAGGCTGGATGTGGCTATGAGCAACCTGATGTAGTGTGAGGTGTCCCTGCCCATGGCAGGGAGGGTTGGAACATGATGATCCTTGAGGTCCCTTCTAACCCTAACAGTTCTATGATTCTGTGATCTAAAGATCAGGCTGAATTCCTCAAGGCTGGAGCCAAAGCCATGAAAGCAGCATGTAATGGCCTCACTTATCACCTCAGTGCTGTATCCCAGAATTATTAATGGCCTCTGATGTGCACTGACACTAACACCAGCTTGAGGAGCAACCTAATATAAGAGGCTCCCTGTTCCAGGCAGCTCAGTCAGGTCACTTACAGATATCACAGCCTCATTCCTGCCTCCCAAAGACATAATGCTGGTCATCTACTGTTTCCACTGTATGTTTCCTCCACCAGCATGCCTAGAAGGATATTAATGGCTCCTGTGAAGATTTGGCTCAGATGATCAAGGTATTACAGAGTAAAATAAAGCTCCTCAAAACCATGGGAAACTCTGCCTGGCACACACTGAGAGGCTGATAACACCACCCCGTGCAACATTCTGACAGGGGGTAGAAGGAGCTGAACTATTAATCTTCTGTAACCTAGCTGGAATTAAGTGACAGTGATGGAGCACTTTGTAATGGACTTCCTGAATCCTCATACAAATGGAGGAAGTGACCACCCTTGACCAGGTTTCTGTTCCTGTGGCCTGTTTCCCTGCTGGCATTACATAGTTTTCCCTTTTGCAATCAGCTCCGACCCCACGTTAACAGGGCTATGGAATTAATTGTCAGTCTGCCTGTGAGATCTGGAGGGGCTGGGGGGATCCCTGGGCAGGGATTTACAGGTTAACATTAAACCTAAGAAAGGTCTCTGGTGATGTACCATGAAGGCAGCTCTGGGATGGACAGCCCCAAGTCCCCATTGCCTGAAGAAATCTGACCAGTGGTTCCCCAAAGCACCAAGCTTGCCTGGGCACACCAAGAAATGCTGTCCTTGGGCTGTCCTTGTGACAAGGAGAGTGTCTGGCATTCATGATGGCTTTGGTCCCTCCTCAGCAGCACAGGCATTGTTCAACAGGAGCTGTGGAGGAGACACTGGAGCCTTTCAAGTCTTGCATCCTCCAGGCCGTGCTGGGGAGAGGGTGGCTTTTATTTTTGGACTGTGTCAGCTGAAGTCTGTTTTCCTGGCATCTTCACCGGGGACCCATCCCTGCCTCATGACAGGCTTGTGTAACCCTCCAGCAGCAGTGGTGTTGAAAAGGGACCATTGACCTCTCCTTCATGGAGCAGCATTGCACTGCCAGCTGGGAGCTCTGGCAGACAAGCTCCAGCAAGCTCATGAACTGCCTGTCTCCCACCCAGCAAGCTGGCCATGAACATCCCCTGAAGGCTCATGCTGAAGAGCCAGTGAAACAAGAAAGAGACCACAGAATTAGGGCCCGTGGGAGCTTCAAACCACGCCAGCTGCCAGCGCCAATGGCCACTATAGCCATAGAAGGGCATATTCAGAGTCAGTTCCCAGCATCCCAACCTGGGTTCCAACTGCTGGCTTTGGAAGTGCAGTCAGTCTGGCAGTCTGTGTGGGCTCTGCCTCTGGCATCAGGGCTGTCAGGAGGAGGGAAGGGCTGGGAGAAATATCTTTGCTAATCTGGCTCTGGGAGTCTTGCAAGCAGAGGAACAAAGACCTGGGTCGCAATGAGGTAGCTTCAGAGAGGGAGCAGAGACAACCTCACAAAGACATTGAGCAGCATAATCTGATGGGCCAGACCAACCCCCATTAATACCACCAACAGATGGGCAGCAGGTTGAGGGAGGGAATTCTGCCCCTCTGCTCTACCCTGGTGAGACCTCACCTGCAGTACTGTGTCCATCTCTGGGGTCCTCAGTACAAGAAGGACATGAACTTGTTGGAGCAGGTCCACAGGTGGCCACAAAAATGACCACAGGGCTGGAACCCCTCTGCTGTGAGGACAGGCTGAGAGAGTTGGGGTGGTTCAGCCTGGAGAAGAGAAGGCTCAGGGCAGACCTTAATGTAGCCTCCCAGTATCTCCTTACCTCCATTACTTACTATAAGAAAGATGTGAACAGTATTTTAGTGTGACCTGTTGCATCAGGACAAGGGGTGATGGCTTTAAACTAATCTGATCTAGTGTGAGGTGTCCCTGCCCATGGCAGGGGGGTTGGAACTAGCTGATCCTTGAAGTCCCTTCCAACCCTAACAATTCTATGATTCTAAAAGAGGGGAGAATTAGATTACATCTGAGGAAGAAATCCTTTACTCTGAGAGTGGTGAAGTTGTCCAAGAGAGGTGGTTGATGCCCCATCCCTGGAAACATTCCTGGTCAGGTTGGATGAGGCTCTGAGCAACCTGATCTAGTTAAAGATGTCCCTGCTGCCTGCAGAGGACATTTAAAGGTCTCTTCCAACCTTACCCATTCTATGATTTCAGCTCAGATGCAGGCTTTGGTATTTTCACATTTTCCTTCATTGAACTCCCCAGTACTCTGAGTAGGAGGAACTTTGGAGAGGTCCATCCCTTGACAGCAGCTCTGGATTTGACCACTTGGCCCCTGACATGTTTTCAAACAACAAAGAAAAGCACATTATCAGTGCTCTTTTGTCCATCCCCTTCATCCTGGAGCCCATCACTCAGCAAAGAGCTACCTCTGATCTTCACAGATGTGGATTCACTCACGCTGCAGGGGAGGCTCAAAAGCAAGCACTCAGGTTTGTGCTACCCAAGAGTCCTTTGCTCTCTCTCTTTTTAAAATGGTTTTCTTTTTCATCTTCTTTTTGCTCTTCCCTCAGCTGATGAAACCCCAACTCGCTTGCTGCCTGAACCAGGAAGGTCTACAGACTTAGGAAGGAGTTCAGGCTACGGTGCAGGGTGGTTTTTTTGTCACTTACTTGTCTAAATAAGGCAGGAAAAGCTCCTGCCTTGCAAGCCAGGCTCTCTGTGAAACGTGTAGAACAGGAGAGGTGTGAATGGAAACCTTGGTGGCATGAGGTGTTGTTTTTCTAAACATTCCCCATCAGTAAGCTCGCTGCCTCTCAGTCCCTCTGAGGCCTTTAAATGGTATTTCTAGGATTTCTCCAAAGCAGGGGCCTCAAGCTTTAAAACACAAAGGGAAGCTGAGGGAACAGTTTCTTGAGCAAGAGATTTGAGCAAAGCAGAGCTTTTTTTTTGTGTGTGTCTCATTTTTTTTGTTTCATTTATTTATTAAAAAAAAAAAAATAAATTAATGGACATCTGCTGGGGTTTGTATTTTTGTAGCCATGGGTGTTGAAGGGAGGAGGGGGGGAAAACAGAGGTTTGCAGATGGGGTGAGCACAACATCCAGTGGAAAAAAAAAAAAAGGACAAAAAAAAAAAGGAAAAAAAAAGAAAGAAAGATCCCAGATGCTATAAATGGGAGCCCCCTACCAGTGCAGCTCATCTGAAGCAAAATGAAAATATCAGGCATCCAAGAAACATATGTGTGAGATGGCTGGGAGCCCAGGCTCCTTAAGCAGGGCTCTGCATTAAACACAATGCAGCAGGTCATTGTTGCTAGAGATATCGGAGATCACTAGGTGCAGTGTGCGCTCCTCTGTGAAACTGCAATGGCAAATGCAGACCTTGTTTATAGAGAACCAAGCAGAACAGCACTCCCTCGACCCCTCCCCCTCACCCCCCCTTATTTTTTTTTGTAATCATTTTTAATGCTAAGGCTGGGGTCAAGAGGCTCCAAATCCTCCTTGAAGACACTGCTCAGAAGGAGAGCAGTCTCAACATGGCTGTGAGAAGTGGAGACCAAGAGGGCTGTTTCACCACCCTCATGGGGATGAACTTCTTCCTAACATCCCATCTGAATCTACCCATTTCTAGTTTTGCTCCATTCCCCCAGTCCTATCACTCCCTAACACTCTAAAAAGTCCCTTCCCAGCTTTCTTGTAGCCCTCTTCAGATACTGGAAGGCCACAATTAGGTCTCCTCGGAGCCTTCTCTTCTCCAGACCGAACAGCCCCAACTCTCTCAGTCTGTCCTCATAGCAGAGGAGCTCCAGCCCTCTGCTTATCCTTGTGGCCCTTCTCTGGACACCTTTCAGCACCTCCAGATCCTTCCTGTACTAGGGGATCCAGAACTGGACACAGTACTCCAGGTGGGGTCTCAGCAGAGCAGAGTAGAGGGGGAAAATCACCTCCCTTCACCTGCTGGCTATGCTTCTCTTGATGCAGCCCAGGATCTGGTTGGCTCTCTGGGCTGCAAGTGCACACTGGTGGCTCATGTTGAGCTTCTCATCCAACAGCAGCACTCCCAAGTTCTTGATTTTCTTGCAGACACTGCTCTGTAGGAGAGCAGTCTCAACATGGCTGCGAGAAGCAGAGTCCAAGAGAACTGTTGCCTATGATCTGTGCTTTTGAAGGGTGATGTGAATCCATGTGAGAGGCTTGGCAAGGTCTGGGGGCTGGGGCTAGGGCCAGGGCCAGGAGGCTCCAACTCTGCGACGTTTCCTTGCAGGCACTGCTCAGAAGTCTCCATTGCCTGGAGAAGAGGAGGCTCAGCAGAGACCTTATTGCTGTCCACAACTACCTGAAGGGAGGTAGCAGCCAGGTGGGGGTTGATCTCTTCTCCCAGGCAATCAGTGACAGAACAAGAGGACGCAGTCTCAAGCTATGCCAGGGGAGGTTTAGGCTTGACCTTAGAAAGAAGTTCTTCCCAGAAAGAGAGATTGGCCATTGGAATGTGCTGCCCAGTGAGGTGGTGGAGTCACAGAGCACTGAAACAGGCTGTCCAGAGAGGTTGTGGAGTCTCTTTCTCTGGAGACTTTCAAGCCCCATCTGGATGTGTTCCTGTGTGACCTGTGCTAGATTCTATGGTTCTGCTGTGGCAGGGGGGTTGGACTGGATGATCTTCAAATGTCCTGTGATCCTCTGACATCCCTGCAGGTGTTTAAGGAAAACCTGGATGAGGCACCTGGTGCCACAGTCTGGTTGATTAGATAGGGCTGGGTGATCAGTTGCACTTGATGATCTTGGAGGTCTCTTCCAACCTGCTTGATTCTGTGAATTCTGGGAAATTCTATGATATTTTGTGAAATAATTCTGTGAAATGGCCATGAGTCCACGAGGGCTATAGCCCACGACCTGTGGTGTTGCAAGGGGCTGTGAATGCAAGAGGCGAGAGGCTTGGCGGGGCCTGGCGGCTGGGGCTCGCACTTTCAGCCAATGTCAATTCTGTCACCCCCGAGCCTGCAGAAGCTATTACTAAATGTTACTTTTACAGTTCACTGCCGACCAGAGAAAAGAGTTTTTCACACTGTTGTCGTTTTGTTGGATTGCAGATGGCTTCCTCTGCCAGATGGAGCCTCGCAGGACGGCAGTTTGGGGGTTTACAAGGGGGTTGTAATGAACACTTGGCGTCGTTCCCGACTTTTGGAGAAGGCTCTTGGGCTGTCAGCTCACGCGAGCAAGCTGGGATCCTAAAAATGGCTAATGACTTGTTCTCCCTGAACGAGGAGGTGAGGTATTTCACCTGAGAAACAAAACCCAAAGGAGCAAAGCGAGGTTTGAGCACACTGGACCTCAGCTCTCCCTCTCTGGAGATAGCCCAAACCTGCCTGGATGTGTTCCTCTGTGATCTGGTATAGGTTATCCTGCTGTGGCAGGGGGGTTGGGCTGGATGGTCTTTTGAAGTCCCTAGCCTTCTATGATTCTGTGATTCTGTGACTCTGTGACTCTATGACTCTCTGATTCTATGACTCTGTGACTGTGACTCTGTGACTGTGACTCTGTGACTCTGTGGCTGTGACTCTGTGACTCTGTGATTCTGTGACTCTGTCACTCTGTGACTGTGAATCTGTGACTCTGTGATTCTGTGATTGTGATCACCATGGTTATTGAAAGCTCTCCCTGCACACTAGGTCCATTCCCATGTCTTTGCTATTGCTCTCGAGGAGTCCAATGTAAACCTGCTGACACAGATGTCAGGTAGTGACAGGACTAGGGGGAATGGAGCAAAACCAGAAATGGGGAGATTCAGATTGGATGTGGCTGTGAGCACCCTGATCCAGTGTGAGGTGTCCCTGCCCATTGCAGGGGGGTTGGAATGAGATGATCCTTGAGGTCCCTTCCAACCCTGACAATTCTATGATTCTGTGATGGATGATGAGTAGTGGGGAGAAGTGACACCCAGGTGTGTGTCAAAAATCACATCATTCTTACTTTGATGTCAACTGCTCTTTTTGTCATCTTCTTTTCCACTTGTGACTTTGCTGGTTTGACCTGGGCTGAGAGTTAATTTGTAGCTTTTCTGCTTGGTTTGTTTCTTCCTTAGTGAGGGGTTGGTTTCTTCTCCCAAATAACTCGGACTAGAACAAGAGGAAATGGCCTCAAGCTGTGCCAGGGGAGGCTTAGGTTGGATATTAGGTAAAAATGTCTTTACTGAAAGAGTGGTCAGGCATTAGAACAGGTTGCCTGGAGAGGTGTGGAGTCAGCACTGCTGGAGGTGTTCAAAACCATGGAGACAGGGCACCCTGGGACATGGTTGAGGGGCCGTGGTGGTGTCAGGTTGACAGTTGGACCCGATGATCTCAGAGGTCTTTTCCAAGCTTAATGAATCTATGATTTATGATTCCAGTGCTATAAGTATTTCATTAAAGTTGTGCTAAAAGAAATTCTCAGGTGTGTGCTTTCAGGTGTAGGACGACTCCTGCACTCCAAATTCCCAAATGGTGCAGAACTAACCAGGATCTCCAGCTGCAGGCTGGAAACTCTTTGCTTTGTTTGAGTTCTCAGGTATATGATTTCCTTTTCTCTGTTTGTGCTCAGTGAGACTTGGAATAATTCACTGTCATTTTAAGCATAACTCTTCTTAGTTTGTCTGTCTCCTCATTTTCCATTCCCATCACCTTGGGCTGACATTCATCCTGGGCTAAACACTCAAACGGAGCCAGCTGCAGAGATTTGGCAGCAAAGTTTCCTCAGTTATGGTTTGGATAAGAAATGAGTTCTTAGGTCTCAGTAGCCTCAGAACGCTTCTCAGGGGTGCAGTGAGTGCAGCAGTGGGAGGGAGCACACGAAAAGTGCACTGGAGCCCTTGGAAAAACCACCTCCAACAAGCAAATCCTGAGACATTATTCACACCATGTCTCAAAGCAACGGACTTGTCTCATCTGTGGGCCTTTAGCAGTCTCCCATAACCAACTGCCTCTGCCTCAGCTTGTCTTCCTGTCTTTAAGTATCTTCAGCCTGAGCCTGACATGAATGGTACTTTTTTTTAATCACCCTTGGTGCACAAACCAGATGACTGAATTCTCCAGAGGCAGAAAGGAGCAGCACTTTACATCCATGTGGCAAAGGGATTACTGAAACGCCTGGAGAAGTGTAATCGTGGAGATGTCATCCTTTTTCCACTGACTGAGGTTTGGATGCAAACCTGATACCTAGCCTTCCTTAACACTCCTGTGGATCCATCTTCTTCACAGTCACACTTGAACAGGGTTATTCTGTCTTTTGGTTTTTTGTGGTATGTGTGAGGTGCTCAGAGACTTTACACAAATGAAGTTCATCTACTGAGATGCAGCTTGAACCAACATGTCTGAGACAAAGCACACCAAGCGCCTGGTGAGTGTCCCTCTTTTTACTTTGGTGGTTGTGTGGTGGACTTGCAGATCACACTAGGGAAATTATAATGGGGCTGGAACTCTTCCTCCTTTCTCCCCACAGGAAAGAAAACTATAGGTGTCAGGCTTTCCTAAAGGAGGTTTTGGGCAATCTTCACTTTTATAGAAGAACTTTGGAGAGGATTAGAAGAAATCAAGTGGTTTGTGCTGAGTAGTCTTTAAAGAGTACTGGCTTGCTGGCCTGGGAGGGCTGCTGCTAATGAAAGACTGCAGAGCTGAATGAAGTCCTACTTTATGCAACAGAAGAGCCTTAGAATACCAGCAGCTCTGCTAACATCCCTACAATATGTTCAGCTTGAAATTAGCTTTTCCTGGGTGGTTGATTTTTCTCTCCAGTGAGATTTTGAGCACCATTATTCACATGATGCCTTACCCCTCACTCTCTGTTCTGCAAAAGCTTCTCTCTAGATGGCCAAGAGATATGGTCTTTACTGAGTTTTGGGTAAGGCTGAGCTCACAGGCAAGCACTAGGACTCTGAAGAGTCAGAGAATCATAGAAGCATGGAATGGTTTGGGTTGGAAGGGACCTTCAAAGGTCAGCTAGTCCAACGCCCCTGCAGTCAGCATCTGCCACTAGGTCACCTGGCTCAGAGCCTTGTTGAACCTGACCTTGAATATCTCCACAGAATCATAGAATTGTTAGGGTAGGAAGGGACCTCAAGGATCAGCCAGTTCCAACCCCCTGCCATGGGCAGGGACACCTCACACTACAGCAGGTTGCTCACAGCCACATCCAGCCTGGCCTTCAAAACCTCCAGGGATGAGGCTTCCACCACCTCCCTGGGCAATCTCTTCCAGTGTTTCACCACCCTCATGGGGATGAACTTCTTCCTAACATCCAATCTGAATATACCCATTTTTAGTTTTGCTCCATTCCCCCTAGTTCTGTCACTCCCTGACACCCTAAAAAGTCCCTCCTCAGCTTTCTTGTAGCCCCCTTCAGATACTGGAAGGCCACAATTAGGTCTCCTCAGAGTCTTCTCTTCTCCAGACCGAACAGCCCCAACTCTCTCAGTCTGTCCTCATAGCAGAGGTGCTCCAATCCTCTGATCATCCTCATGGCCCTTCTCTGGACACCTTCCAACACCTCCAGATCCTTCCTGTACTAGGGGCTCCAGAACTGGACACAGTACTCTTGGTGGGGTCTCACCAGAGTGGAGTAGAGGGGGAGAATCACCTCTCCTTCAATCCATGAAGCTCAGAGGTGTGGGAGATGAAGATTTAGCTCCTTTTTGTTCCCTAAACATTTGATATGGTCCCTCAGCTAAGGCAGTGAAGAGAGGAAGAAGGCTCCAGAGAACATTGTGAACATCTCTGATCTGCACCATGGAGGTGCCAGTGCCTCTTCTTGACTGAGAGGGCAGCTAGCTAATACGGGTAGCTATGGGTAGGTGAGGTGACTTCTCTCTTTGATAAATTTGGCTTTTTGCCCTCCTTCCATTAAACAGAAAACAATTGATCTCCACCTGACAGAGCTGGTGTAGGGACCCAGGCCTTACAGAGAGGGAAGTACTTAAATGAGCCATCAAGGCTCATACCTACATTCAAGAGTGCAGGCTTGGTAGAGTATAACATTCCCTAGCAAAATCACAGCATTATTAATTTTGCTGCCTTATATATACCTCTGGAATGGTAAAAGGGAGAGGAGAAATCTGGCCCAGTGATCCATCATCATCTGAGGCTTTGAAATAGAGCCAACTCCAGGGAAATTTGAGTGAGTCCTTAGAAACCTGAGGAGCGGGGAAGGAACAAGTGCATTGCACTGAGCCATGATATCATCCCCTCTCCTTTTCTAGAGGGGAAGCTGTGTAAGAGAGAAGAGAGAAGCAGAAACACACACACACACATATTTAAATATTCAAAGCTGCCCCAGGAAAGGACTTAAAACCTGAGGTCATTTCCTTGATGAGCTCAAAACATTATTTGTCATCCCTCACCGAACCAGAGGAAATGCAAGAAGGATAGGGAAAGTCTGTGGCACCCTTGCTGTTAGTGGTTGGAAGGAGAAGGTGCTTGGTTACAGCAGCCAGTGGCCAGCCTGCCAGGCTGTCCCTTTGATCTGTTCCTGCCTGACTCCAGGCATCAGAGTGGCAAAATTCCTGGAGGGGAATAGAGGAGGTTTGGCAAGAGCGTGGTACCACCTGGGACTGGTTTGTATTTCCTTAGCATCACAGCATTTGTCAGAGCCTCCAACCAAGTGGCCTCAAAGGAATGACCTTTTCTCTTCTCTAGGCTGTATGTATTTGGAGGGAAGCATTAAATTCACTCCAGAGGAGGCAGGAAGAGAAGATCGAAACTGATACCTCCAGGGGACTGCCTAAGGAGCTTTAGTAATACAGTAAGTGGGATCTTCTTGGGGTTTTGGCTTAATTTAATAGGTTCCCCTGCACGTCAGTGCAAAGTGGGTGCAAATAAGGTGTCATTATCTAGAGTAAACAAGTGGGGAGTGTAGAGGTTGCTCTTGCAGTTCTGATCATCATCCCAATGCTGATCATGAAGAGCACAGACTGGGGAGCCCAGAGGGCAGAGCTGCAACAACTCAGGGTGAAGAAGCACTCTGTGCTCATACTGGGTGGGGAAGGCTGAGTGACTGGCAGACAACATAGTAATTCACTAGGAGCTGTGTAAAGGACTTGGGGACCATGACCTGCCTCATGGCAGCATCCCTTCATATCTCAGGCACCCCTTATCTCTTCACAGTGGGGCTTCACAGTGTTCACTGACATATCTGTGAGCATCCATGCTTGAGAAAAAGGACCTGAGAGGAGACCTGCATGTGCATCATAGAGAAATTCCTCTTGCCTCCAAATGTAACTACTCTGTTGTAAGCCATACAAGGTCCAGAAGTTCCCACAAGGACTTTGCATGGGCCAGAGGAAGTATGTGGCATTCTGTGACTGTATCCCTCCTCTCCTGGAAGGCATTTAGGTGTTAGGACAATATGGACTGCAGGACAAAGGGAAACATTAACTCTTACTGCCAGCCTTAGCTCCAGCTCAGCTGGTGGTAGTCTTTGGTTTTCATCTAGAGATGAAGACTCAATGGTTTGTGTTTTCTTCTGCTCATGCTGAACTTCCTGGAGGAGCATTGGGTAGCCCATGTGAAGGCAGAACAGCAACACATGAGCAGCTGAGAAGAGCAAACTACTGCAGGCATTTTGGGATGCTCAGTTCTTGTACTGTTTCCTTTGTTAGTATGGATGCAGCTGAGAGAGTCTGGAGATGATGAAGCAGTGGATACTGGTTGACAGCAGCTGAATGTGAGCCAGCAGTGTGCCCAGGTGGCCAAGAAGGCTAATGGCATCCTGGCCTGGATCAGGAACAGTGTGGCCAGCAGGAGCAGGGAAGTCATTCTGCCCCTGTACTCTGCATTGGTTAGGCCGCACCTTGAGTCCTGTGTCCAGTTCTGGGCCCCTCAGTTCAAGAAAGATGTTGAGATGCTGGGGGTTTGGACTGGGCTCCTCAATTTAAGAAAGACATTGAGACCCTTGAATGTGTCCAGAGAAGGGCAAGGAGGCTGGGGAGAGGACACAGTCTCAAGCTGTGCCGGGGAGGTTTAGGCTGGATGTGAGGAAGAAATTCTTCCAAGAAAGAGAGATTGGCCATTGGAATGTGCTGCCCAGGGAGGTGGTGGAGTCACCATCACTGGAAGTGTTTAAAAAGAGCCTGGATGAGGCACTTGGTGCCATGGTGCAGTTGATTAGATGGTGTTGGGTGATAGGTTAGGCTCAGTGATCTTAAATGTCTTCCTCTGAGCATCCCTCCATCCTCTCTAGAGTGGCTCCCCTGAGGCTTATTGTTTCCATTTCAGTTGGCCCTTGAACAACATGATGAAAGTTGCTCTGCAGTGAGCTTGTGCTCTGCCTGGAAGCACTGAGCTGGCCTTTGGTCTGCAGCTGCTGCTTAGCCTTTGGATTGTGTTGCTCCAGACATTATCATCGGTTCCCTGTTCCCAAGGGCTCTGATTCAGAGCTCAGGGAAACGTTGCCATACCAGACTGGGGGAGCTGTACATTTTTTTCCTCCTCCCCCCCAGGAAATTTTACTTGAGCCACATCAGTCTTGTAAAGAATCAGAGTTATCTAAGAAGAGATAAGACTGCCAATTTTTGCATAGTTGTCTGTTGAAAAAGCTGCACTTCCAGCATCTTGTGACTCATCTGAGGGAAGCTTCATTGTTTCTTTGTAAGAGAAAATCATAGTGATGATAATAACCAGTATGTGAGATAGTCCTCTGTGCTGAAACTTGGACTGAGGACCAGAAGAGGCTGCACACAAGCCAGTGAAGCAATGTTAGTGCATGCAATTGGCAGGAAATGCCATCCTTACCCTTCTGAAGCTGGAGAGCCCAACACTGGTTAGGCCACACCTTGGGTACTGTGTCCAGTTCTGGACTCCTCAGTTTAAGAAGGACATTGAGACCCTTGAATGTGTCCAGAGAAGGGCAATGAGGCTGGGGAGAGACCTTGAGCACAAGCCCTACGAAGAGAGGCTGAGAGAGCTGGGGTTGTTTAGCCTGGAGAAGAGGAGGCTCAGGGGAGACCTTATTGCTCTTTACATCCACCTGAAAGGAGGTTGTAGCCAGGTGGGGGTTGGTCTCTTCTCCCAGGCAACCTGCAGCACAGCTTGAGGACAGCCTCAAGCTGTGCAGGGGGAAGTTTAGGCTTGAGGTGAGGAGAAAGGTCTTCCCAGAAAGAATAATTTGCCATTGGAATGTGCTGCCCAGGGAGGTGGTGGAGTCCCCATCCCTGGAGGTGTTCAAAAAAGGATGGGATGTGGCACTTGGAGCCATGGTTTAGTTGTCATGAGGTGTTAGGTGATAGGTTGGACTTGATGATCTTTGAGGGCTTTTCCACCATGGTTGATTGTATGATTCTATGAACACACGCTGCTGCTCAGCAGCACAGCTGAGTAGTAGAATCACAGAACCAAAGGGTGATTTGAGCTGGAAGGGACTTTTAAAGGTCATCTAGTCCACCCCCCTCCCCCCTTTTTTATCCCCATCTTTCACCCCTTCTCCTGTTGCAACAGGCCTTGCTAAAAAGTCCGTCCCCATTTTTCTTACAGGCCCCCTTTAAGTACTGAGAGGCCACAATAAGGTCCTCCCAGAGCCTTTTCTCCTCCAGGCTGAAGAACTCCAACTCTCCCAGAGGTGGTTTTGAGTGGCTATGCAGCCTTCCCACACCACAGGAAGATCATTCAGTCATCAGTCCTTGCTGGCAAGTAAGCTGAGAGTGAGCAATTCCTGTTTGTGTGACTGCTGTGTGCAGCAGATGGGAAAACAGCAGGGAAACACTGGCCAGCAAGGCAGCAAGAGGTCTCGAGCTCATCAGCACCAGGAGGTCTGCAGGCATTGCCATAAAGCAAGAAGTGCTGCCAGTTTAATGCTGGCAGTGAGAGGAGCTGGCTGCACAAAGCCATAGGGGTGTGAATACTCCATGGATACTCCCCAAGCTCTTCTCAGCTCATTGCAGCTTTCTGTAATATGCAGGGGTTTAAAAATAAAATAATATATATATATTCTGGAGGGTTATTAATGCATTTTAAGTGCAGAAGGAGCTTCCAGCACAGTCACCTGCCTTACATGGACCATCCCACATCTCTCAGCAGCAGCAGCATCAGGGCCATCAACTGCTGGTACAGCAAGAATCTCATTTTCATCAAATGTGGAAAAGATTGGCTTCTTCCATGCTTCCTCATGCATCATCATCATCATCATCATCATCATCATCATCATCATTATTATTATTATGTTTTTTGAAATAACAA
The DNA here is from genome assembly GCF_026170545.1 of Melanerpes formicivorus. Lineage (NCBI taxonomy): Eukaryota > Metazoa > Chordata > Aves > Piciformes > Picidae > Melanerpes > Melanerpes formicivorus. The sequence continues at coordinate 3,089,098 of NW_027142359.1, read as the reverse complement.
AGTGGAATTGCTCAGCAGGGCCAGCTTCAGCCACAAGCACAGGCAAGGCTGAAGGAACCACAGAACAGAACCACAGAATCATTAAAGATGGAAAAGACCTCTGAGGTCATCCACTCCAACACCCTCACGGCCGTCAAACCATGTCCCAGAGTGCCACAGCCACACAGGTTTTGAGCAGCCCCCAAGGATGGGGACTCCCTGGGCAGCCTGTTCCAATGCTTCACCACTCTTTCAGTTATGAAATGTCTCCTAATATCCAATCTAAATTTCAACTGGCACATTTCCTCTTGTCCTGTCACTAGTTACTTGAGAGAAGAGGCCAACACCCACTTCATTCCAGCCTCCTTTCAGGTAGTTATAAAGAGCAATAAGGTCTCCCTTCAGCCTCCTTTTCTCCAGGCTAAACAAACACAGTTCCCACAAGCTGCTCCTCTAAGACTTGTGCTCTAGACCCTTAAACAGCTCCACTGTCTTTCTCTGGACATGCTCCAACAAGTAGTGAGCTGGGAGGCATTAAAAGCAAGAAATGAGCAAGAAAATCTGTTCCTTGCTCCCTGTGAATCTGTTGGTCTCTGGTCAGCCTTCCCAGCCTGATCCTCCCCACCAGCAGCATGGAAATCAGCAGTGCCCAGCCAGTCATTTAAATACAGAGAGATAAGGGTGGAGAGGGAATTTTCCACAGCTCATCACTAGTGCTGATTCTGTTGCCAAAATCAAGCCCTGCTGAGAGATGTTTGTGTATCTGAACAGTATACTCCCCTCAGCACACCCTCTTGCTATCTCCCCAGTACCCTGAGGAAGGTGCTAGAGTCTCTTGGGGAGTGACCTACTGCAAGGAATCCCTGAACTGCATCCTGTGACACTCCTGAAGGACTCAAGAACTTAGAGTCATAGAATGGCTTAGGTTGGAAGGGACCTCAGAAATCATCTGCTCCAACCTCCCTGCCATGGGAAAGGGACACCTCTCAACTAGACTCAGCTGCTCAAGGCCTCATCCAACCTGGCCTTCAACACCCCCACAAAGGAGACATCCACAAACATCCTAGGCAGCCTATTCCAGAGTCTCACCACCCTCCTACTGAAAAACTTCTTCCTAAGATCCAGTCTAAACCTACTGTCCCTTCAGCTTCAACCCATTCCTCCTTGTTCTGTCTCTAGACACCCTGATGAAAAGTCCCTCTGCAGCCTTCCTGTAGGATCCCTTCAGCTCCAGTGTCCTCCCAGAGTCTTCTCTTCTTTTCTGCATCCTGTGACACTTAACTTAAACATTAAACTAAGATTTGCAACCCCAGGAGGTGGAAGGTGTGAGGCCATGAGTCTCCTCCTTTCACTCAGCCCCATGATGTTTTACCGTGGCTGAGACCCTCCCATGAAGCACTGTCGGTGCTTTGCTTTGACTTTTGTGTCAATTACCTTACCAGGCTGCTTCTGGGATTTGTCAGAAGGAGATTTTCTCTAGGCACAACTTAATGCTCTGCTTGGAACATTTAGGACTCATTTCAGCCTGACATTTCATGCAGTTTGAGAAACCCATGTGCCCTCGAGTGTTTAATCATAGAATCATAGGATTGTTAGGGTTGGAATGGACCCCAAGGATCAGCTAGTTCCAACCCCCCTGCCATGGGCAGGGACACCTCACACTACAGCAGGTTGCTCACAGCTACATCCAGCCCGGCCTGAAAAACCTCCAGGGATGAGGCTTCCACCACCTCCCTGGGCAACCTGTGCCAGTGTCTCACCACCCTCATGGGGAAGAACTTCTTCCTGACATCCAATCTGAATCTACCCATTTCTATTTTTTTTCTATTCCCCCTAGTTCTATCACTGCCTGACACTCTCAAAAGTCCCTGGTGTTAATGGTGTCAAGGGTAGAAATGAAGTGGGGTCAGGGTGACAAAATCACAGAATAACAGAATGTTAGTGATTGGAAAGGACCTCCAGAGATCATCCACTCCAACCCCCCTGCCAAAGCAGGGTCACAGAATCACAGCATTGTCAGGGTTGGAAGTGACCTCAAAGATCATCTAGTTCCAACCCCCCTGCCACAGGCAGGGACACCTAGGGCAGGCTGCAGTCACCTAGGGCAGGCTGCAGTCACCTAGGGCAGGCTGCAGTCACCTAGGGCAGGCGGTCACAAAAGTCCAAAGACAATTGAAGTGCTAAAAGCTCTGAACCAAAACAGGACTGGTCTATACCACAACATAAGGTTCATCCAGGTCAGGTGTGATGGAGGACAGAGCACTGCAGTGCTCTTCCTCAGCTTATCAGCAGGAAGATTCGAAGCATTCCTCAGACAAGCCCCGGGATGCACCCAGCGCTCCCAAGAGGAGAGGACTGCCAGGCTGTGGCAGATTTCAGGAAAACACAACAACAACAACAGCCTGGCTTGCCAGATCCTAGCATTGCAGAAATACTACTGAAGTTTTCAAGGCAGCAGCCTGGAGTTCAGTTACATTGTTTGGGTGATTAATGTGCTATTCAGGGAGCAGAGAGAAGCAAGGAGCCTGAGAGAGGTCTCCTCCTCTCTATGGCTGCCTGAAAGAAAAATGATAAAAAAGAGCAAATTTTGTGTCCTGTAAGGAGGATTTGAGGTGCATCATATCACAGAATCACAGAATGTTAGGGGTTAGAAGGGACCTCTAAAGATCACCTAGTCCACTCCCCCCTGCTTAAGCAGGTGGCACAGGAACTCATCCAGGTGGGTTTTGAATGTCTCCAGAGAAGGAGACTCCACAGACTCTCTGGGGAGCCTGTTCCAGGGCTCTGGCACCCTCAAATACACATGCTGAGAATGAAGAATACAAACTACTTCAGGTTTTGTACCATGAGACACTGGCACAGGTTGCCCAGGGAGGTGGTGGAAGCCTCATCCCTGGAGGTTTTGAAGGCCAGGGTGGATGTGGCTCTGAGCAACCTGCTGTAGTGTGAGGTGTCCCTGCCCACAGCAGGGGGGTTGGAACTGGATGATCCTTGAAGTCCCTTCCAACCCTAACAATTCAGTAACACTATGATTCTAAATCTTCTTCCCTATCTCCTTCTCTTTGTACAACAGAGGTGGCTCAAAGAGGAAGGAAATTCATCCCAAATATGAGTGCTCTCCGATGGGAGAGGCTCAGCCTAGCTGCTTGGCTTTGGAGTTGCAGAGGAGAGCCTTGTGGAGTCCATCTGTGGATGCCCTGAGTGGGTGCAGGAAGGAGCTTGGTGGTTCATGCCCACGTTCAGCACCAGGGATGCGAAGCCCATGTAAGGAATGCCTACAGCCTGTTTCCCCCTGGGTACCAGATGTAATAAATACTCTGCACACCAGCTCTCAGTGCTGTCAGACTGGGATGCCTAGGGACCCCTGGGAGATTTTTCTTCCTGGAAATCAGTGTCTAGGTCTCAGATTAGAGGGCTGGAGCACCTCTCCTATGAGGACAGACTGAGAGAGTTGGGGCTGTTCAGTTTGGAGAAGAGAAGGCTCCAAGTTGACCTTATTGTGGCCTTCCAGTATCTGAAGGGGGCTACAAGAAAGCTGGGAGGGACCCCAGCAATCTGATATAGTGTGAAGTGTCCCTGCCCATGGCAGAGGGTTTGGAACTGGATGATCCTTGAGGTCCCTTCCAACCCTAACAATTCTATGATCCTATGTGCATCCCTAGCATGAGTGTAATACAGAGCATACTTTTTCATCACATAGTTCCCTCTTACTCCTTCCACACTGCTCTCTCCTCAGGGAATATAATACAATGCACACATTTGACATACACTGCAGTGTGTAAACAAACCAACATTTTGCTAGGTCAGCCCTCTGTTGGCAACCTCCTTCTACTCCTTTCCTGGAGGCCACAACTCTACTTAAAGTGACCATTTTGTCTTGGCAGGGCTCATTCACTTACTCACTCCTCAGCTCTGCCATTTGGTGCCAAAGCACAAGAGCTCCTCAACTGCCCTCTGCAAATATGGGGGCAGTCCATGCCATAGAACAGGAAAAGGGGGAAAAAAGTGCCCCTTGATAGCATCCAAGAAAAGGGAAGGTGACAGATGTTGTCAGGTTCTGTTCAAGCATGGCTCATAGGAATCATAGCATTGTTAGAGTTGGAAGGGACCTCAAGGACCATCCAGTTCCAGACACCTCACACTAGGTAGAGCAGGTTGCTCACAGCCACATCCAGTGTCCCTGGGCAGCACATTCCAATGGGCAATCACTCTCTATGTATAGAACTTCTTCCTAACATCCAGTCTAAACCTCCCCTGGTGCAGCCTGAGACTCTGTCCTCTTGTTCTGGTACTGGCTGCCTGGGAGAAGTTCTCCCCTGAGCCTCCTCTTCTCCAGGCTAAACACCCCCAGCTCCCTCAGCCTCTCCTCACAGGGCTGTGCTCCAAGCCCCTTCCCAGCTTTGTTGCCCTTCTCTGGACTCATTCCATCAAGTCAACATCTTTCCTAAACTGAGGGGCCCAGAACTGGACACAGGACTCAAGGTGTGGCCTAACCAAAGCAGAGTACAGGGGCACAATGACCTCCCTGCTCCTGCTGGCCACACTATTCCTGATCTAGGCCAGGATGCCATTGGCCTTCTTGGCCACCTGGGCACACTGCTGGCTCATGTTCAGCTGCTATCAACCAGTACCCCCAGGTCCCTTTCTGCCTGGCTGCTCTCCAGCCACCCTGACCCCAGCCTGGAGCACTGCATGGGGTTGTTTTGATGCTGATGTACAGTCTCAAAAGAAGAAGTCTCATTGTCTGAGGAGAGTGTTCTCAAAATAAAAACCATTCTGGTCCCAAACTGGGCATTGCTCTGGAAAGGACAAAAACCCCAATCCTCTGTATTTTGTAAACAGGAAGTCACTTTGTCTGGAGAGGATATTTCCCCTCTCCCTTCAATAGCTGCACCCAGCCCTTTTACATAATCCCTTTTTGCAGTATTTCAGGCTGGAAAAGTTAATTTTCCTCTTGTAAGCACACAGGAGAAGGCAGCTGCCATCCAGACATCCTTTAAATGAGACCACATGTAAGCCACTTAGGCTCCAAAAATGAAAGCAAAACACAGCGCTGTCATCACTGCACGGCACCGTCAATCAGAGCTGCTCACAGCACCCTGCACCCTGGTGCATATCTCACACCGTGCTCATTAGCAGCTTAGGCTGAGGCAGAGTAATAAACCAGAACATTCTGTCGTGAGCTCTGGGCTAACAAATGAGGGCTAAGTGGAAAGCAAAAAGTTCAGATCTGGCCACTTTTCTGGGCTGGCTAACAGAAATTCCTCTCATGTTTACCTGAGGTGTTCCTCCCAGCCTCACCCTGAGGCTGACCTTGAGGTGTGTAACCTTCTGAAAAGGAACTTCAGGGGTGGTTTTGTTCATGTTACTCCACTGAACAATCACAACCATAGAATCATAGAATTGTCAGGGTTGGAAGGGACCTCAAGGATCATCCAGTTCCAACCCCCTGCCATGGGCAGGGACACCTCACACTACAGCAGGTTGCTCACAGCCACATCCAGCCTGGCCTGAAAAACCTTCAAGGGATGAGGCTTCCACCACCTCCCTGGGTAACCTGTGCCAGTCTCTCACCACCCTCATGGGGAAGAACTTCTTCCTAACATCCAATCTGAATCTACCCATTTCTAGTTTTGCTCCATTCCCCCCAGTCCTATCACTCCCTGACACCCTAAGAAATCCCTCCCCAGCTTTCTTGTAGCCCCCTTCAGATACTGGAAGGCCACAAGAAGGTCTCCTCAAAGCCTTCTCCTCTCTAGACTGAACATCCTCAACTCTCTCAGTCTATCCTCATAAAAGAGGAGCTCCATCCCTCTGTTCATCCTTGTGGCCCTTCTCTGGACACCTTCCAGCACTTCCAGATCCTTTCTGTACTGGGAGCTCCCGAGCTGGGTGCAATACTCCAGGTGGGGTCTCACCAGAGTGGAGCAGAGTCACATTATTTCACTTGCAAATCTAGCAATATGAGTTTGACAAGGGACACTCCTCCATGGGGTGGATGGGAAACACCAAGGTGGGTCATGCCCAACTGCCTCCAGCTGATTCCTTCTCCCCCCTTGCCCTCTTGATCCCATTATATGATGCAAAAAGGTCACAATGTGCTGTGAGGACCTGTCCCACCAAGGATCAAGCAGACAGGGAATGTACACAGACTGTTCCTGGTCTTGCCAGAAAATATCTTCAGAAAAAATATCTGAAAAACATGGAGAAAGACCTTGGAATGAGCCTTCAATGTGCTCTTGTGGCCAAGAAGGCCAGCAGTATCCTGGGGGACATTAAGAAAAGTGTGCCCAGCAGGTCAAGGGAGGTTCTTCTGCTCCTCTACTCTGCCCTGGTGACACCACACCTGGTATACTGTGTCCAGTTTGAGGCTTCCCAATTCAAGAGAGAGAGGGATCTGCTGGAGAGAGTCCAGTGGAGAGCTGGGAGGATGACTGTGGGACTGGAACATCACTCCTTTGAAGAAAGGCTGAAAGACTTGAAGCTGTTTAGTATGGAGAGAAGGCTGAGAGGGGATCTGATCAACATCTCTAAATATCTGAGGTGTGGGTGTCAAGGGGAAGGAGCCAGGCTCTGTTAGGTGGTGCCCAGTAACACGGCAAGGAACATAGGTACAAGCTGGAGCATAGGAGGTTCCACCTCAACACAAGGAGACACTTCTGTATGAGGGTGAGGGTGACAGAGCAATGGAGCAGGATGCACAGAGAGGTTGTGGAGTCTCCTCCTCTGGAGACATTCACACCCACCTGGATGTGTTTCTGTGTGACCTGCCCTAAGTGATCCTGCTCTGGCAGGGGGGTTGGACTGGATGATCTCTGGAGGTCCCTAATGTTCTGTGATTCTGTGTGGGTCAAATCTCCAGATCTGACAGCTGCTGGAAGTGCTAAAGGCAAAGCAGTCTGTATAGCAGACTGGAAAGAAAATAAAGAGAGTGTGGTATCAGGACTCTCCCCTTGTTTAGAGGCATGAAAGGCTGAGAAGAAAAAAGGACGGGTCCTGCCATGGCCATAGAAAGAACATGAAACAATAAAGTGAGGATGTCAAAAGGGGCTGACAGATGTAACAGTTGTTGATAACTGTGTCTTTTCCTTGCACATTTAATACCTATAAATCTCATCAGACTTCTAAAAGGCCAAGTATTAAACATGGCATCATTGCAAGGATCCAGAGCTTGCCACGGGAAAAGAAAGATATGGGGAGGACAAATGACAGGATGGTGCTGTACTAGGGGAGGTGCAGAACCTAGGAGGAAGTGAAGAGGTGTGGGGAGCACAGATGATAGGATGGTGCTATACTGGGAGAGATGCAGAGCACAGAGATCACAAAATCACCAAGGTTGGAAGAGACCTCAAAGATCATTAAGTCCAACCTGTCACCACAGACCTCATGACTAAACCATGGCACCAAGTGCCACGTCCAGTCCCCTCTTGAACACCTCCAGAGATGGTGACTCCACCACCTCCCTGGGCAGCACATTCCAAAGGTCAACAACTCTCTCTGTGAAGAACTTTCTCCTCACCTCCAGCCTAAACTTCTCCTGGCACAGCTTGAGACTCTGTCCTCTTCTTCTGGTGCTGGTTGCCTGGGAGAAGAAACCAGCCCCCACCTGGCTACAACCTCCTTTCAGGTAGATGTAGCCATCAATAAGGTCTCCCCTGAGCCTCCTCTTCTCCAGGCTAAACAATCCCAGCTCCCTCAGCCTCTCCTTGTAGGGCTTGTCTCTACTTGAATGCTTGATGTAGTGAAAAGAATTGTCCAGGAAAGGAGGAAAAACTCAGGGAAAAAGCCAGTTCAGTTCATGTCGTGACAGATGTATTACAAGTATCACTTCGAAACCAGAAGGGAGCTATGAAAACATATCTAGTTGTCTGTGTAAAGCCCTTTCAGTACCTTATCACCATCTTCAGAGTGCTTAAAAGAGAGGAGAAAGTTTATGAAGAGGTGAGGTTAGAGCAGGAGCAGCCAAGTCCCTCTGAAAGGCTCTAGTGGGTGAGTTGGTTTCATCATGGGAAGGCGGTTCCAATCCTCTCCACATGCCCTGGGTGTTCAAGTAGTGGGGAGTCATAAACAAACCAGCTGGCACAGGCTGCAACCGTTGTTGTTCCTTGTAGGCATCCAAGTACAAACCAGGATCTGTGTGAGCCGAGTAAATAAACAGACTGCCTGCTCTCTGGTGAGGGGTCTGTGTCGTTTTACTCACACGTTTCCCCATATACTCTGGGGTCATTTGCCAGACTGGGAATAAATGGCATCTGGTTCTTCAACCCAGGATTGATCTCCCTCTTATAAAGATGGCTTCTGGGGTGTGAAAACCAGAAGGAAAATCCAGCCATAAAATGTCTTGGATGTATCAGAACTGTTTGAGGCTGACTCTGGCTGTGTTTGTTCCCTTGCTCTGCCACCACAACAGGGCAGAGACTCTGAGGCTCTTGGTTTCAGTGGCGCTCGACAAGGAAGGGCTGAGACTTTTGTCATGCATTTGCTAAAGCTCAGTAGGACTGATTCAAGTAAATCTGCTGCTTTTAAACACACAGTGACTCTGTTATGAAACACCAAGCATATTTCAAGTGGGGGAATCTAACAACAGCGATTTTAGAGGAGGGGAAGAAAAAAAGAAGAATAACATTTGTGGGAAGAAGAAAACCACCCATTCTGAAAGTCAATTTGTCTGACAATCACACAGAATTTGCACCAATTTACCACCATTTGACTTTGCTCAAGTTTCTCTGTGTCACTGCCACTGAGAAAGGCAAGCCAGGCCCTAACGAGTTGCCTTCCTGGAGATTGTTGGACTCTCTTCTCTCAACAAACACATTTTTATTGTTTCATGATGGTGTTCCAAATGGAAGAACCATCTGGATCTTGCTGCAGCTGTGCAGCCTCTCCTACTGCCTCCAGTGGAAGACCAGAATTCTGAACATGAAGGATTTGACTCAGGAGAATCCACCCTAAAAATGCTTATAAACAATGAATGATTGTGACAACTTACTTACCAAATCCATCAGGTCAGAGCAAAGAGGGTTGGGTTTGGATCTGACCACCTTCCCTTGCTGCCACAAGCACTCTAGCTGCCACCTGAAGGCGCTGAGATGCCTCAGAATGCATAATTGGGAGATTCATAGAATGATACAATTGTTAGGGTTGGAAGAGACCTGAAGGATCATTTAGCTCCAACCACTCTACCATGGGCAGGGGTACCTTACACTACATCAGGTTGTTCACAGCCACATTCAGCCTGGCCTTAAACCTCCAGGGATGAGGTTTCTACCACCTCCCTGGGCAACCTGTGCCAGTGTCTCACCATGCTCATGGGGAAGAACTTCTTCCTAACATCCAATCTCAATATACCCATTTCTAGTTTTGTTCCATTCCCCCAGTCCTATCACTCCCTGACACCCTCAAAAGTCCCTTCCCCAGCTTTCTTGTAATCCCCTACAGACACTGGAAGGCCACAGTAAGGTCTCCTCAGAGCCTTCTCTTCTCCAGACTGAAAAGCTCTAACTCCCTCAGTCTGTCCTCACAGGAGAGGTGCCCACTGGAATGTGCTGCCCAGGGAGGTGGTAGGGTCAGCGTTCTTGGAGGTGATTAAGAAAAGCCTGGATGAGGCACTTAGTGCCATGGTCTGGTTGATTAGGTAGGGTTGGGTGATGGGTTGGGCTTGATGATCCTGGAGGTCTCTTCCAACCTGCTTGATTCTGTGATTTGCATTTACCTTGGCTGTCTTCTCTAGGACAGAGTGAAGTCCAAGGAAGGCTGAGGCAACTGAGGTCCCAGCACTTGAGCACTCCAGTGGCTCGGCAGGGGTTTCCCTCCCACGTCCATATTTCCAGGACTCAGAGGCTCCTTTCTTTTAGCTGCGACATAGCCCAGCACAGTTTATGGATGTCTAGGACACAGGGAGCATCCAGGGGAAAACCTCAGCCCAGAAGCCTGTGCCAGCTGTGGTGGCAGCAGTAGGTTTCACTGAGCTGCACATCAATTAGCTGCTGAGACAAATGTCCTTTTGGATATGCACATGGAATTGATTAATTCCATGGAGAGGCTGGCTTTTTTTTTCTTGTTACTGTTTCCTGGAAGCAAACATTGTTTTGAGCTCTGGGTTATACTATTATTGCACAAAGGGAGAAAAGAAGCAGAATCACAAGGTTGAATTTTTTTTTCTGGTGGTAAAGAGTGAAGCTTTGAAAGAGGATTAGTATTATTGCTGGGTGGTGGGAAACATGAGACTCATCCCAGTCCAGCCAGGAGTTCGCTCAGATTTGCCAGTCAGGCAAACCTGGGTTATGGCTGTACATCAAAACCCTGGTAAGTGCTTGTTAAGCTTTGGCTGGTTCTCACACGTAGCCAGGAAAGCAGGACAGTGGGCTAGGATCTGCTCCAGTATGGGTAAATTACACATAGAACATGTGTCCAGATGTATATGCCACGACTCAGGGCTGTGGATACCGAAGACAAAGCTCTGTGAAGCTCAGCTGTAAACCACAACCTCTGAGAGTGACTTTTGTGGTAGAAGAGTCCCTTCCTTTTAATGCAACATTGTGCAATATGTGTATTTACTCCTCTGTGTATTTAGCATCATAGAATGGCTTAGGGACTGGCCTTGCCTGCAACACCCCCATGGAAGAGGCATCCACAACCTCCCTGGGCAGCCTATTCCAGAGTCTCACCACCCTCCTACTGAAGAACTTCTTACTAAGATCCAGTCTAACCCTGCTCTCCCTCCATAGCAGAGGTGCTCCAGTCCTTGGATCATCACTGTGGCCTCCTCTGCACTCACTCCAACAGCTCTGTGTCCTTCCTATGCTGGGGACACCAGAACTGGACACGGTATTCGAGGTGGGGTCTCAGCAGAGCACAGTAAAAGGGCAGAATCCCTTCTCTTGACCCACTGGCCACATTTGCCACCACAGTGGCCACAATGAATCACAAGAGCAGTATTATGCCATTTAATTTTTTCCTTTAGTCATCTGTTTTCTCTTACCAGCTGCTGTTTCAGTGTTGCTTCTGCCTGGTGGATGGATCACAAAGCTTAAATGCCCACTGCATGCTGGAATTTCATGTGATGCCTTCCACCAGCAGATGTAATCTTATGTTAACATCAGCTTCAAAAATCATTGCCCTTGTGGTGAGGCTCTTCTTGACCTTAGTGCCCTCATGGTTTCAGGACAGCTAAAGAAGGCTGATTCAGAACCCCAGATGGTTTGAAATCTTCATTGGCACCAAGTTATTTGATCAGGGTTTGGAAACTTTCAGGGGTTTGAGTGGTTTTTGCTGCATTAGCCAAGGGCTATTGTTTTTCTGTGTAACATGGGGCCTGTTGTCCCAGTGGTGGGGATACCCTCCTTCATCCTGATGCTCCCCAGGGGAGAATGGGGACTTGTTGCAACATCCCCCAATCCTCAGGGTTAACCCAGGCTTGAAATCAGGCACATTTTTCTACCATCAGGATTAATCCTTCAGGGAACACAGCATCACAATTCTTTGTAAAGATCTCTTTCTCCAAACATTTACTCCCTGGTTGTGTTTTTAATGTCACTACTGCTCTATGATCTTTTCTGGCTCTCGCTCTGTGCTCCATATTTATGCCAACCTCTGCAAGACACCTTGCATAGAGGTGTCCATGTAGTGTTCAGCCCAGGTCATGAAGTTGAGGATGACCCTGTTTACTGCAGAGGAGGTTGGGCTAGATGACCTTTGGAGACCCCTTCCCACCCAAACCATTCTATGATTCTATGGTTCCATGATTCTATGATTCTGTGATTCTATGAGTCTGTGAATCTATGATTCTATGATTCCAGGATTCTATGAGTCTATGATTCTGTGATGTTATGGTTCCACGACTCTATGATTCTGTGATGTAAAGGTAGTTGTAGAGGGCAATGAGGTCACCCCTGAGCCTCCTCTTCTCCAGGCTAAACAATCCCAGCTCCCACAGCCTCTCTTCATAGGGCTTGAACTCAAGGCCTCTTGTTGTCCTTATGGTTCCATGATTCTATGACTCTGTGATGTTATGGTTCCATGATTCTGTAATTCTGTGATTCTGTGATTCTATGATTCTGTGATGTTATGATTCCATAATTCCATTATTCTATGATTCTGTGAGTCTATGATTCTATGATTCTGGGTTCTGATTCAATTATTCTATGATTCCATGATTCCCTAATTCCCCAAATCTATGACACTATGATGCTTGACTCTATGATTCCATGACTCTATGATTCCATGATTCTATGACTCTGTGATTCCATTATTCTGATTCCATGATTCTATAATTCTATGACTCTATGGTTCCATGATTCTATGACTCTGTGATTCCATGACTCTATAATTATATGACTCTATGATTCTATGATTCCATGATTCTGTGATTCCATGACTATGACTCCATGATTCTATGATTCTGTGATTCCATGACTCTATGATTCCATGATTCTATAATTCTGTGATGCTATGATTCCATGATTCTATGATTCTGTGATTCCATGACTCTATGATTCCATGATTCTATGATTCTATGATGCTATGATTCCATGATTCCATGATTCTGTGATTCCATGACTCTATGATTCCATGATTCTATAATTCTATGATGCTATGATTCCATGATTCCATGATTACGTGATTCCATGACTCTATGATTCCATGATTATCTGATTCTATGATTCCAAGATTCTATGATTCCATGATTCTGTGATTCCATGATTCTAGGATTCCATGATTCCACAATTCTATGATTCCAAGATTCTATGGTTCTGTGATCCCATGATCCCATGATTCTATGATCCCATGATTCTATGATTCCACGATTCTATGATTTTACAATTCCATGATTCTCTGATTCCATAACTCCATGACTCCATGATTCTAAGTTTAACAATTCATCAAAGCTAAAATCCCAATTATTATCTTTTTGGTACCTGAACTGCCCCTGTACGTGAGGTAGCTCCAAAAGCAGCAGAGAAAAACTGTAGGTCTGGCCAGCTCGATTCTGCTGGATGGTTTCAATTAAAAATGAAGTAGGTTTCTGCAATCTCTGCAGTTCCTTTTAGGGTTTATCCTGCTTTTAGACTGCACCAGTACTAAACTTAACCCAGGACTCCACTTAAGTAACAACAAACAAACAGATTTGGGTAAAATAACAACAACAAGAACAAAAAAGAAGCCGGGCTGGAGTTGTCTCCCAAGGAATGTATCCAAAACTTTACAAGAGCACACAGAAGTTGGGAAAGAAAGTGGAAATAATGAACCACTAGAAATAAAGCCTTTTCTTCCAGTGTTTCCAGCTGAGGAAGCTAAAGGCTGGAGGTGCTGGAGAAGTATTGAGAAAATCTCCCCTTGTCACTGGTGTGTTGACTTGCAGCACTTGGGGTGGTTTGGAAAGCCAGGAGGTGCTTGTTTGGGTTTGCTCCTGGTTGGTTTATTGAAAGAAAACCAAACAGCAATAACAACAGAACAAAATTAATGTACCTTTTACCTAGAATCGTTTCAGACAGCAATGCTTAGGTGATGTCAGGGCAAGGAGATTGGAAGCCCTTTGCTGGACCTCAAGAATCATCTAGTTCCAACTCCCCTGCCATGGGCAGGGACACCTCACACTACAGCAGGTTGCCCACAGCCACATCCAGCCTGGCCTTCAAAACCTGCAGGGATGAGGCTTCCACCACCTCCCTGGGCAACCTGTTCCAGTGTCTCACCACCCTCATGGGGAAGAACTTCCTAACATCCAATCTGAATCTACCCATTTCTAGTTTTGCTCCATTCCCCCAGTCCTATCACTACCAGACATCCTCAAAAGTCCCTCCCCAGCTTTCTTGTAGCGCCCTTCAGTTACTGGAAGGGCACAGTAAGGTCTCCTTGGAGCCTTCTCTTCTCCAGACTGAACAGCTCCAACTCCTTCTGTCTGTCCTCATGGCAGAGGAGCGCCAGCCCTCTGATCATCCTCATGGCCCTTCTCTGGATACTCTCCAGCACCTGGACACAGTACTCCAGGTGGGGTCTCCCCAGAGCAGAGTAGAAGTGGAGAATCACCTCCCTCAACCTGCTGGCTCTGCTTCTCTTGATGCAGCCCAGGATCTGGTTGGCTCTCTGGGCTGCATCTCAACTGCTCTCAACTGCTGGCTCATGTTGAGCTTCTCACCCCCCCAGCACCCCCACGTTCTTTTCTTCAGGGCTGCTCTCAAGCCAGTCCCTGCCCAGCCTATATCAGTGCCTGGGATTGCCCCAACCCAGCTGCAAGACCTTGCACTTGGTCTGTAGTACTTTGCTGTGGTGATTCAGTATCACTAGGGTTGGAAGAGACCTCAAAGGTCATCGAGTCCAACCTGTCACCACAGACCTCATGACTAGAGTAGGGAGGGCACTACTGCCCACTGCAGGCTTGAACTCACGACCTTCCCATTAAGGGTCTTGTGCACTCCCAACTGAGCCACATCGAACCTCATGAGGTTGTCATGGCCTCCCCTCTCCAGCATGTCAAGGTCCCTATGGATGGATCCTTTCCCTCCAGTGTGTCAGCAGCACCACACAGCTCAGTGTCACCAGCAAACCTGCTGAGGGTGCCTCAGTGTCACTGTCCATGTCACCAACAAAGATGTCAAATAAGACTGGTCTCAGCACTGATCCCTGAGGGACTCCACTTGTGAATGGCCTCCACTTGGCCATGGACCCATTGACAGCCACCCTTTGGGTGTGTCCATCAAGCCAGTTCTGTATCCACTGAATGGTCCACCCATGGAACCCTCACTGCACCAGCCTGGAGACCAGGATGTGGTGCGGGATAGTGTCAAAGGCTTTGCTCAGGTCCAGGTAAACACCCTGGTTGCTGTTTGCAGACTGCTTTAGCAGCAGACATGCTTGACCCCTGGTTGCAGTGGTACCATCTGTGGTCTATTATGGAGGATTTCATACCAGCCAGGCAACAGGAGCTCATCTGAAATCCAGCCTAGCTCAGGAGCTGTTGAGCTGTTTAGCTTCTGCTTGGCTTCGTCTTACAAAGGTAATAAGAGAGTGTTCTGTTGCCATTGAAGTCTGGCATTAAATGCATCAATTTCCTAATAGATCTTTAGATCTATTAGTGAGGACTGGGAAGGCCTTTCTTATTTGTAATGAACTGAAGACTGCTGTGATCTCCTTCATCCATCCATGAAATCCACTGACTGACAAGGTCCCATTTCTGGGCAGTGGGGTTAAATGTGCTTCAGACAAAAGCCAGATTTTCCT
Source organism: Melanerpes formicivorus (assembly GCF_026170545.1). NCBI lineage: Eukaryota > Metazoa > Chordata > Aves > Piciformes > Picidae > Melanerpes > Melanerpes formicivorus. The sequence continues at coordinate 3,073,900 of NW_027142359.1, read as the reverse complement.
TTCCTCTACATGCCATGGGCAGGATCAAAGGAGGGGAGAAATGGACATTAAAGCACTGGTAATCAGGGACACAGACTCCAACCCAGCATGGGCCAGCCCCCTTGCAGGCTTATGGAAAGGCTGCTGTGTGTTATTGCGTGGGAAGCCTGGGAGACCTGAGCAGCAAACTGGGCAAATAAGTAAGGCTGGGGGGATAAGAGCTGAGTGGACCAGGCTTATCTGCCTTCACCAGGAGCTTGGACAAGGGGTGATGGGTTTAAATTAAAAGAGGGGAGATTCAGACTAGATAGGAGGAAGAAACTTTTTGCAGTGAGGGTGGTGAAACACTGGTCCAGGTTGCCCAGAGAGGTGCTAGAAGCCCCATAGAATGGTCTGGCTTGGAAGGGCCCTCCAAAGGTCATCTAGTCCAACCCCATCCCTGGAAATATTAAGTTTGGGATAGGGCTCTGAGCAACCTCATCTACTTACAAATGTGCCTGCTCTCTTCAGGGAGGTTGGACTAAAGGTTCCTTCCAACCCAAACCATTCTATGATTCTGTGTGGGAGCAAATATCTCTCACACCTTTGGGCCTTCCTCTCTCAGTTGAAGACTTCCTTACCAAGGCTGTAACATCTGTGGGACTCAGCAGATGGTGCTACTCTGGCAAAAGAGCATGGCTGCATGGCTGGGCAAGTAGATCTTGGGGGAAAAGGAAAGCAAAAACACTGAGTTGATTACATTTCTCTTTAGAAACAATGGTGGTGTGCCAGAAAAGCTTTTCTCATTAATCTCATTTCATATCAACTGGAACAATGATATAGCTGTGACAGCACAGCTGGGAATCCACTGATGGAGCAGTCCAGAGGAGGGCCATGAAAATCATCAGGGGGTTGGAGCACCTCTGCTATGAGGACAGGCTGAGGGAGCTGGTGGTGCTCAACCTGGAGAAGAGGAGGCTCCAGGGAGACCTAATAGCAGCCTGCCAGTGCCTTAAGGAGGCTGCACCAAGAATGGAAAGAGACTGTTTGCAGAGGCCTGCAGTGACAAGACAAGGGGCAACGGCTTCAAACTACAGAAGAGCAGATTTAGATTGGATGTTAGGAAGAAGTTCTATACCAGGAGGATGGTGGAACACTGGAACAGATTGCCCAGGGAGGTGGTCAAGGCCTCATGCCTGGAGATATTCAAGGTGAGGCTCAACAGAGCTGTGGGCAGCCTGATCTAGTGGAGCATGTCCCTGCTGACTGCAGACAGGGTTGGACTGGATGACCTTTAGAGGTCCCTTCCAACCCAGACCATTCTATGATTCTGTGGCTCTATGACTCTATGACTCCATGATTCCATGATTCTATGATTCTATGCTGGAGACCCAGATGGGTGGCAAGGCTAATTCCCCTTGGCTCACTATACAAACCACAGGACCTGGTTTGGAGGTGAGGATGAAGGTGACCTTTAGAGAAGCTGGTGAGTTATTTCTCCCCCTTGCATTTTCCTCTGCTCTTGTGTTTTAAAACACCTTACTCAAGCAACCCTCTCAAATGGTCTTGAAAGGAATGGGGAAGAAAGGCTGCTGATGCCTCCCAAAAGGCAGCACACTGGGAATAGTTTGTTTTGCAAGCACACACGAGTTCATTTTCTCTGCAAAAAAAAATGTCATTTATTTTTAACTGGATTAACATCCAGCTAATGTGGATGTCAACCAGTTGGAATGCAATTTGGGGAATTATGGAGGCATTTAGCACTGCTGATATAAACCAAATGTGATGGAGCTGGGAAGCATATGATATTTATCGACACGGGCTTGGTGTCATCAGTGTGCTCTGCTTTTCTCCTGGGATAGCTCCAAATGGAAAGAAATACTTCTACTATAGCTCCCAGATGACTTAGGGGATAGAGTTCATTGCTTGGCTTGGGGTTTAAAAAGAGAAAGGGGGGTTTATTACTCAGGTCTTCCTTCTACTGGCCAAGTGCCAGGTCCTGCACTTGGGTCACAACAACCCGAAGCAACACTACAGGCAGTGTGCCTGGAAAGCTGCCTGGCAGAAAGGGACCTGGGGTGCTAATGGACAAGCAGCTGAATAGGAGCCAGCAGTGTGCCCAGGTGGCCAAAAAAAGCCAATGGCATCCTGGCTGGGATTAGAAATGCTGTGTCCAGCAGGAACAGGGAGGGGATTGTCCCCTTGTACTCAGCTCTGGTGAGCCACACCTTGAGTGTTGCGTTCAGTTTTGGGCACCTCAGTACAAGAGATGTGGAGGTGCTGGGGGATTGGACAAAATGACCTTTGGAGGTCCCTTCCAGCCCAGATCATTCTATGAAACACAGGCAGGGAAGCATCAAAGCAGAGAGGATGAGTTGTTCCTTAATCAAACTATTGTGAAACTGTGGTTCTGCCAGTGGTTAGCTGTTGGGTTTTGCAGATACGTAGCATGATTGGGAGGCTTCAAAGAAAGATGTCAGCCCAAATGTTGTTTTTCCACAGTCACGTGCAAGGCAGAAGGAAATGTGCTTC